>NC_087268.1:32869275-34069275 GCF_015220805.1 Pogoniulus pusillus | reverse complement strand
TTCTCATCTATATTGTAATAAGAAGGGAGATCTTTAATGAGTTTCAGATATCGTTTCCTGTCTGTAGAGCAGTAGTGTGGATAAGATTTACAGCAGCAGAGAAAATGCTCTTAGCCTCTGAGAAATTTTGCTCTTTTTTTTTAGGAGGGACAGTCTTCTCAGTCTTCCTAGGCATTCTATTATGTAATGGAGAACAAATAGATGATCTTCAAAACTGAATTCACAGTAACACTAAAAGTTTAATAATTAACTCCTTAAGAGTCACTTTCTTGAGATTTGTATATTTTTGTTTCACTCCCCAGTAGGTTAAGGTCCCTGACCTACACTTTTCTTCTTAATGCCTTTGATGCTTAATAAAGTGCCTATTAACAACCCATTCCATTACTTAAATAGTCTCCAGTGTTATTCTAAGAAGCTTTATTTCTTCAGGACATACCTGATCTTACTTATTCCATCTGCTGAATATGTGACTAGCATGAAGGTAGAGCACTTCTGTCACAGAAGCTAAGTAATGATAATAATATCTATAATGGTAATAACAAAAATTCAAACTACTTGTCTGATATTAATTTATTTAGTTATGTATTTATTTATATTTCAAATCTTTTAAATACCCAAGTAGATGTTTATAAACAGAGCCACTGATACTGGTTAAACTAACATATATGCCTACAGTGGACCATACTAACCAAGATGGCTTCTTTGATTTATCCATTGTGATCAAAAAAACTATCTTGTAAGCATTTTGTGATTGATTTTCACAAAGGTTTGAAATTTGGTTAAGTTTTGGTAGTTTTCCAACCAAGCAACAAAAGGAATGTTTTCAGCCTACAGATTTTTTTCTGCCTAATACAATCTTCAGATCATATGAAAATTGGAGGTCAAGCAATAGATTTTTATACCCTCTGCTCCTACAAGTGATTAAATATTTTTTAAATTAATTTTTCTGCCTAATTTAGGAAAAAAAAATCATAAGCACTCTTGGGAAGCAATACCAGCAAACTGCCTAACAGAAGATGCACAATGGGTTAAACATGCATTTTTCCAACCCAGTGAAGTTTAGCCCTTATGAGCATTTGAAAACAAGTTAATATGATTGTGGATGTAGGGCGTCTTAGTGCTGAGGAGTGCAGATTGTAGTGGTATAACCAGTGGTACTTCATATGCTCTGCCTAGGGGTTATGTTGTGTTTAGTGGATAAACACCTTAGATGTTAAAACACTACTTGAGGATGTCACAGTGTTTCACACGTTATTATGACACAGATGGCCCAAAGTAATACTGATTTTGATCTAAGGTTGTTGATCCACTAGTTTCCTATTATATGGTTTTGTCTCACTGTGGATGAGAATGTACTGGGGATCATATCCAGGGAAACTGAAGTGGGATCCTAAGAAGTTGCAGCAGGTGGAAGAAAACTGCAAGACAGCGAGTAGGCCTTAGGCGAAGTGAAATGTGAAAATGATGTCAAGGAGGAAAAGAAAAATAGCATTGTCTTCCCCTACAAAAAAAAGGGATAAGAGCAGGAATAAAAGGTTAGAAGGAAACAAGGTGGGGACATAAATGAAAGGAACTGGGAGTCTTAGGTACAAAGTGCAGATAAAAAGAACTTGAAGAATAAGAGAAGATGAGGGAATGAACAAAAGGTTAATGATAAACCAGGTACTTATGGATGGTAAGAAATAGCCAGTGTTGAATTGGAAAGAGAGGAGTGGAGAAAAATGTTGGTTTTGACAGGGGAGAAAAGTGAAATACTGAAGGAATTTACTGTTGAGAGTTTATGCAAATTGGATAATACATATTCATTGCTGTGCAAAATAGCACACCAAGACATTTGCATGAAACTTTCACCTTAAGCAGGTGTGTCTCAAGTAGTAAGGTAAAGGGAATATAGGATCTGAGGTACAGGCACAGAAGCTTGGATAAATAGAGTTCAACCAAATCCATCAACTTGCTAGCACAGATCTAGCATCTTTTGCATAGCTTCAGAGGAAAATAAATGACCAGACAGGAGAGGAGGACATTTCTCAGGAGCACTGATTCTACTGCCTTGTTAATTCAGTACCAGTAAAAGTAATATGGTCTGACAGCAGTCTGGAGGTGCCTTTTGCATCCTCAAGTGCATACGGAGGTTCTTGAGGAATTTCTGTTGCTCCTTTATGCCCCCATTTCTGTATCAGGTTTGGTTGAGCTGCACTTAATTCCCCCCAGAGCATCTACAGTCCGGGGACAGAGTGGCTGGAGAGCAGCCAGGCAGAGAGAGACCTGGGAGTACTGGTAGATAATAGGCTGAACATGAGCCAGCAGTGTGCCTAGGTGGCCAGGAAAGTGAATGGCATCCTTGCCTGTACCAGGAACAGTGTGACCAGCAGGACAAGGGAGGTTACTCTGCCCCTGTAATCAGCACTGATCAGGGCATACCTTGCGTACTGTGTCCAGTTGGGGCTACTCAATTGAAGAGGGATGTTGAGGTGCTGGAACGTGTCCAGAGAAGGGCAACAAAGCTGGTGAAAGGCCTGGAACACAAATCCTATGAGGAGAGGCTGAGGGAGCTGAGGTTGTTTAGCCTGGAGAAGAGGAGGCTCAGGGGGGACCTCACTGCTGTCTACAACTACCTGAAGGGAGGCTGCAGCCAGGTGGGGGTTGGTCTCTTCTCCCATGCAACCAGCAACAGAACAAGGGGACACAGTCTCAAGTTGTGCCAGGGAAGTATATGCTGGATGTTAGGCAGTTCTTGGCAGAGAGAGTGATTTCCCATTGGAATGGGCTGCCCAGGGAGGTGGTGGAGGTGTTCAAGCAAAGCCTGGATGAGGCACTTAGTGCCATGGTGTAGTTGACTGGCTAGGGCTGGGTGCTAGGTTGGACTGGATGATCTTGGAGGTATCTTCCAACCTGTTGATTCTATAATCTTTCTAGTGCTGTGCTTTGCTGTAGCTGGCTGCTGATAACACATCACTGTTTTGGCTATTGCTAAACAAGCATCCAACATTTCTCCACCTCAAGAGTATGCTGAGGGATCTCTTGGGAGGGGTCATAGCAAGGCCAGCTAACCTGAACTGACCAAAGGGGTATTCCATGCCATATGATGTCAGCTTAGATATATAAGCTAAATGATTGAAGGAAGTGTGGAGATATTTATCCATGGCATCTGTCCTCCAGAGGAGGACATGTTAGAATACCTGTGTTAGAATACCCTGATTCCTGGGAGACACAGAAGGTCATCTGCTGATGAGAAGTAGAGCATAACATCTCTCTCTGCTCTTGCTTCTCTGCATAGTCTTTGCTTGTGCTTTGTATTATTAAATTGCTTCTACCTTATTACCAGCCTGTTGTTACATTTTACCCTCTAAGAAGGGAAGCAATAGAGTGGCTTTGGTGGGCATTTGGCTTTCAACCAGGGCCAAACCACCACAATTTCTTACCCTGCAATTGCAATCACTTACTTGTGGCAACAGGACTTAGGCTGTCAGCTGGCCAACAGTGGTGCCAGAGGTTTATGAAAACAGTACTAGGCTTTCTCAGCTAATATTTACTGTGTGGTAAAACAGCCCCTTGACATAAGAAATTTGAATTTGAAGGCTTTATAATGTGCATGCAGATGTAAATTTATTTATCACTGGATCACAGGATGTTAGGAGTTGGAAGGGACCCAAGGATGTCATCGAGTCCAACCCCCCTGCCAGAGCAGGACAATACTGTCTAAGGCAGATCACAGAGGAACATGTCCAGATCTTTTATTGCCTTATGACTCTGTATTTTCAGTACTGCACTCCATTTTTCTTTATATTTAAAGAACAGTTCAACTTCAGTACTCCCCTGTACAGTCTGTTTTTTCTGTTAATCTGTGTATGTTTTTCTAGCTACTTAGATCACAAATGTTGCTCCCATTAATGTAAGTTGCACTTCATTTCCTTGTAATATTTCCTTTGAAGATTAAAACTCATGCTCACAGTAGGCAGGCTGCATTTGGTGTTTTGGAAAAAAAAATACATACCATACCTTTGGGCTGGAAGGGACCCTGAAAGGTCATCTAGTCCAGCCACCCTGCAGGGAGCAGTGACATGCTCCACTAGATCAGGTTGCTCAGAGCATTGTCAGGCCTGAAACTGAAATACCCTTGCATAGTGGTAATTTTCTGTAATTATTCTATGAATATTTCTACTATTAGGCACATCTCTGAAGATTTTTTTTTTAAATACTCCATCTAAAACATAGTGAAGCTTAAACTAACACAGAGAGTTTCATGTATCCAAAAGCAGGTAATTTACCTGAGTATAGAATCATAGAATCCACCAGGTTGGAAGAGACCTCCAAGATCATCCAGTCCAACCTAGCACCCAGCCCTAGCCACTCAACTAGACCATGGCACTAAGTGCCTCATCCAGGCTTTTCTTGAACACCTCCAGGCACGGTGCCTCCACCACCTCCCTGGGCAGCCCATTCCAATGCCAATCACTCTCTCTGTCAAGAACTTCCTCCTAACATCCAGCCTATACCTACCCCGGCACAACTTGAGACTGTCCCACCTTGTTCTGTTCCTGGTTGCCTGGGAGTAACTTCATCTTGGTGATGTGCATCAAGGATTCCAAGCTGGAGATATTCTTTGGCAGTAGGAAGCATTGATATGAAACCATGGAATTTCTTGTGGCATAACATTACTTTGCCATGTCTTTATCATGACTTTATTATGATTTTTTTTTTGCTGGCTGGAAAATCAATGATGCCTTGTATGAAATAGATCTAAATACAAATGAAAACGTGAGGCTCCAGGGAGTTACAAAAACATGTCACAGAGATCACTGCAAGTGTTCTTATTTGTTGGGGAAGGGAAATTCATTGATGTGAGATGATATTTTCCAAAACTAACATTGTTTATTAAATTTGCTTTTCAGAACTCTCACCACCCCTGGCCACTAATTTTAAAAATATTTCAGTTCTTACACGGTTATGGAAACATTCTATGGATAATATCTACATCTGATATAACCAGCAAAATAGATAAACATTAACTGAACTGGAAGAGACTATTCCTGCAGTCAATATGCCGCTTGCCCAGTAGATGTGCTCAAGCTCTTTCTGCTCTGTGGCAGAAGGCAGTGGAGAATTACAAAGAGGCACTTAAGCATTTACTCACAAATTATTATTATTACCCACTTGTAGGGGTTAGCCACAGTCCAGACAGTGCCCAAATACTTCCAGGGAACTCTGTCTTTTTGAGCACTAAGGCTTGAATCTTCCTGGCTTCTGGGGACAGGATGCAGACAATCTCTGACCTTGTCTCCTGGCTTCTTCTGGACGATCTGTGTATATGTCCAGGAATTCTAGGCAGGGCCTTCAGGTGCAGAAGCAGATGTGGTGCAGTCTCAGCACGATGTCACGCTGGCCACACAGGCCGATTGCATGCAGACATCCAGGGTCTGCTCCTGGTAACTGGCACCAGTGGAGTTTACCAGGCAAGCAGTAAGGCAGTGTGCAAGAGCAGCAGGGCTGGGCACAGCAGAGAGAGCAGGCAAAGAGCAGGGAAGCAAAGCAGGGAAGCAAAAGCAGGTTGTTCACCTGCCTATCTCCTTTTGTCAGTGTGGGCCGAGATTAATTGCCCTTTGGACACAGAACAGCCAATCAGGATGGCAGTTAGCCAAACCTTACCACATTAGGCAAAGCCACAGGCTCACTTTTCCCTAATTTGGGAAAAGCAGAGGCCTTGCACTAGGGAGGCACAAGCTAAGTGTGTGTACCTTACACCACAGGACCCTGGGCAGGCCAGACTCAGTGGCTCCAGGTATTTTTGTGTCAATTTCCCATGCTTGCCTCTCTGGTGGAGCAGAAAAACCTGCCTAGGCAAGGCAGGACATGTATAAGCCTATTTTAGGCCTATCGGGCCGACCACATTATTAAATAGAAAATATAAATCATCTGTGGATAGGTTATGGAGGTGGTGCTTTGTGGATTTTGTTGAAGAAGAACCAAAATTTTCTCCTACTTGTGAATTTGCTGTCCCTGATAAATCCCTCAGAATATTCCAGGCTGCTCTTCCCAGTTGGTTGCAGGGAGACAGAGGAAGGGAGAAAAGAGACTGATTTGGCTTTGCTGCCCACTTATAAAGAGATAACAGAATTATGGGATTGAATAATAAAATTACAGTTTCTGGAGTTCATCTCCTGGACCTTTCTGGACCTCCTAGAGGACTCAACTCTGTGGCCTTCTTGAGGGCAACTAGCACAAACCACTGCAACTAGGCATAAAGAAATATTTGTGATCTAAGTCATAATGGAGGGTTATTTTTTTTTGCTTACTGATGCAGATTTGTTTACACATGTAAGAAGGGAAGGAGACTCTGGAGGTGGAGTTGTACTGAGAGTACACTGAAATCATATGAGAACTGTGTTTTATTCTTCTACTTGTGATTTGTGCAAATGTGTGCAGTATCTTCAGAAGGTTGGATTTTGCTACCTCTGTTTTGTTACATGATTTCAGCTAGTGCAGGAATGACTGAATGAACTAATGGCAGGCATACTTCCACTGTCCTGCTTCTGACATCTCAAACACCTCTGGTTTTACCCATTTTAGGCCAACCTTGTGAAGCTGCTCTTGGTGCATCGGGCAAATCCCAATCTTCTTAACTGCAATAATGAAAAGCCTTCAGGTAGGTGAAAATCATGCTTATTATGCATGTACTAGTTACTGTGATACTGTTTTCTTTCCTTTTGGCTTTCTTAGCTATACTCACAGAGGCACATGTATATGTGCATTCATATAGTTTACACGCTCTACAGAATTATAGACTATAGTGGGTTGGAAGTGACTTCAGATCATTGTCAGTAATACTGGATACCAGTGTAGAAAAGAAGAAATATGTGAGTTGTTCATATGCCTAGGATAAAATGAGGAAGGAACCCAGTACTGTAGGCATCCTGGCCTGCATCAGGAACAGTGGCCAGTAGGACAAGGGAGGTTATTCTTCCCCTGTACTCAGCACTGGTCAGGCCACACCTTGAGTACTGTGTCCAGTTCTGGGCCCCTCAATTCAAGAAGGATGTTGAGGTGCTGGAACATGTCCAGAGAAGGGCAACCAAGCTGGTGAGGGGCCTGGAGCACAATTCCTATGAGGAGAGGTTGAGGGAGCTGGGCCTGTTTAGCCTGGAGAAGAGGAGGCTCAGGGGTGATCATATTACTGTCTACAACTACCTGAAGGGGCATTGTAGCCAGGTGAGGGGTGGCCTCTTCTCCCAGGCAACCAGCAACAGAACAAGGGGACACAGTCTCAAGTTGTGCCAGGGTAGGTATAGACTGGATATTAGGAAGAAGTTCTTCCCAGAGAGAGTGATTGGCATTGGAATGGGCTGCCCAGGGAGGTGGTGGAGTCACCATCCCTGGAGATGTTCAAGAAAAGACTGGATGAGGCACTTGGTGCCATGGTCTAGTTGACTGGATAGGGCTGGGTGCTAGGTTGGACTGGATGATCTTGGAGGTCTCTTCCAACCTGGTTGATTCTATGATTCTATGAAATACTGTCAGGTTATGCTTCAAATAATGTATCACCTACGAATACATTCACAGGGAACTCCATGGTATTTAACCTCAGAAAAGGTGTTTGAGGTTAGGTACGTGCCTGCTTGTATTTGCATAAAAGGCTGTGGACCAAACCAAGATCATCTAGCTGTACAGCTAGATAACCCCACTTGGAGGGTTGTTGAGTTACCTTTGTTTCTGGCCTGCAAACAAAAGTGATTTCACCACTCCTGTATGTGCAAGACACATAGGTGTAGTTTGTAGAAATGTAAAAGGGTTGAAAAAGATGTAAGTACATGTTCTTGTTGAAACACTGAATTGAAAACTGTTGTATTGTTTTCCTAAAGTCCTATGAATTATTGAATACTACTTGTTTCACTACACAGTGACAATGGTTTTCCTATACCAGTCCTTCCTGGGGTGTATGTGCTTCACCATGGCTCCTCCATGTACCACACAGTAAATAGTTTTGGGGGTTTGCAAATGGCAACTTAATTCCATGCTGAATTTACTTTGCCTTTGATTTTGCAATAATTTAAAGTATTATTGTACGATCAATATCTGACTTGTTATTTTCATTTTATCTAACTGGATGCTTAATCTTCATCTTAATCTGATTTAGAGATTTGAATTTAAAAGAGCTTTCCTCACTTTGTCTGGTATCTTGGTGTTCTAATGTCTTAGATGTTGCAGCTTCTGAGTTTATTGAGGAAATGCTTCTGAAGGCTGAAATTGTTTGGGAGGAAAAAATGAAAGATCCTTCAGCTGTTTCAACTTTATCTCAAGAAGAGCCATATGAAGAGATCATCCATGATCTGCCCACAGTTTCCAATAAACTGTAAGTGTTTCTGTTGTTAAAGAGTGATGCACTGGGGCCAGACTGTCATTTGAACTGTATTTGTCAATGTGGGAATCCTGTCTATGTGTAAATGAGGATATTCAAACCCCATATGGGCATGGTCCTGGGCACCCTCAGTAGAATGGGGAAGAAAACAGGACAAACAGGGCAAAAGAGGCTCAGCTTGGAAATTTAATGTATTGTCAGTTGATATAAATATTTGAGTGCCAATATCAGGAAACAAAATAAAAAAATCACCAAGGAAACATTTAAAACACCTTTCCTCTGTCTTTCTAAAGCTTAGTTTCATTCTAGTCATTTCTTGTTATTGGTGCAAGATACACTTAGCTCCTTCAGTGAGGTATGGGTGCACAGGGCAAGGCTGTGGTTATTTCTCTCTGCCACTCCTTCCTGCTTGGAATCATAGAATCAATCAGGTTGGAAGAGACCTCCAAGATCATCCAGTCCAACCTAGCACCCAGCCCTAGCCAGTCAACTAGACCATGGCACTAAGTGCGTCATCCATCTTTGTTGCCCTTCTCTGTACACATAGCAGTACTTCAACATCTCTCTTGAATTGAGGAGCCCAGAACTGGACACAGTGCTCAAGGTGTGGCCTGACCATTGCTAAGTACAGGGGCAGAATCAATTCTTGTGCTTCAGCATGGGTCTTCTGCAGTTGCATTACCTTCATGGGTATCTGCTCCAGTGTAGATCCTCCAAGGACCACAGTCCTTTCAGGGAAATATATGTTCTGATGTGACCTGCAGTCCTTCCTGGGGTGTACGTGCTCCACCATGGCTCCTCCATGTGCCACACAGTAAAAGAGCAAGAAGGAAGCAGCAGCAGCAAGGGGAAATAACTAATGTTCCATCAGGAAAAGGAGCACTCCTCTGTTTTGGTTGTCCCTCTTTGTTTTCTAAGTCTTTTTATTTCCATTTTATTTATTCTTGCAGTATTTTCTGCTGTTTCTTAAATAGGCATCACTGATATGGCCAATAGGCTCAGCTGTGTCCTGTGGTAGGTCCATTGTGGAGTTGGCTAAAACTAGTTGTGTCCAGCATGGGACAGTATGTGGCCTTTTCCCACAGACACCCCACCATGCTGTCCTACTGCTGCCAAAATCTTGCAAAATCTTACTGGTACAGTAATTTGCAGGACATGCACTTTGATCACTGCATTATATAAATTTTAGCAGCATCTCATTAAATGCATTTGGAGATGTGTTTGTCATGTACCATTAATTAATGTGTTGCCTCTCTTCTCATATCAGACACCATTTTGTAATGTAATTGTGATGGTTTGGGTGTTACCTGCCCCCACACACTTTAGAAATCACCCAGAATAGACTCAGCTGGCTCTGGAAAGTGAATGAAGCTTATTATTTACAGCTTAGCAGAATATACAACAGATATTTACAGTACATACAGTTATATACAGAAATAGACAAGGTAAAAGGGAATACAGAAACACAACAGCCCTCCCAGAAACCTGAGTCCCCAGGAGGGGCTCCCAACCCCCTTTCCACCTTCTCTCACCCCTCGACCTTACCCCAGTCCCAAGGAAGAATGGAGGTTCGGCCAGGGGGTTAGGAAGCAAAGTGGATTAATCAGAGAAACGGCAGAGAGGCTGGGGAGAAATGCAGCTCAGCCAGTTCCCCCAACAGAAGCAACTCCCTTATCTATGTTTGGATTCTTGTTATGCCTCTGAGCAAGCCAATGAGTGAAGTAGACATCACCCTTGTTTTCCTTTCACAGCCTGTAATCTAGTTCTTCTCACCAAAACATTCTAGCTGGCTTCAAACTAGCACAGTAATTAACCCTTGTGTTTTCTTTGTATTACCAGTATGACTTTCTTTGAAGACTGACCAACTAAATTAGCTAAAGGACAAAACGTTTCTTATGTCATGAGGGTTCTTTTAAGTGTGTCCAATGCAGTAAACCTAAGGTCTATGGTGGAAAGTTTTGTTCAGAAGAAATTCTGTTGTTCCAGTGGCAAAACACTTCCACCATGCTTGGCATGTATGCAATTAAAGGTGCCTTTAGGCTTGTGATACAGCTGCAAAGATCTACACTTCTCTTTTATTGCACATACTTGCAGAACTTTTCTTAGTGAAACAGTATCTAAAGACAAAGATAGGGTAGTCATCTAGGTGGGCAATAAATACTAAAAAATACTTATTGGCAAAGTAATGCTAACTTAATCACATTGTATGTTTTCTGATACATATTTAAGTAAGCAAATATTAATTATAATAATGAACGTGTTTCAAATTCAGCAAAATAATATTAAAGCAAATGTATAGATGTGTTTGAGATAACAAAGCAGAAAAGAAATTACAGATTTTTCTTACAGAGCATTTCCTTTTAACCATTTGATGATCTTGGAGGTCTCTTCCAACCTGGTTGATTCTATGATTCTATGATTATGTAGCAGCTTGCATTTCAGTCATTCCAGTGATTTCACTCTAGTGATTATTCCATCCTGAAGTTTATCATGGGATTTCAAAAAAATAGGAAAAAGAAGAAAAAAAAGCTTTTTAGAATACAATTTCAGAGAATATGCAGTTTATAGATGTTAACTGGTGCAGAAGTTGCAGGATCTCAGAATTGCCTGTGGAAGGATGACAGTAATGGAAGTTCTTTTCAACAAGAGCTGTAAGCTCACAAAACCCATGAAAAAGTCATTGAAAAGTCATTGCAGAATCTGCCTTGATATAGTTTTTTATAACACCTTTCTACCAAGGTACAATCTGCAGTTGTAGTTCAAATATTGATTATAAAATTGCCAATTATTTGATTGCCAGATCCCACTTTTTTTAGATTTCTTTTTCCTTAAAAAAACCCAGGATGTAGTAGACAATGATAACTTACAAGCCCCCTTCCTTTTAACTGAAACAA
The DNA here is from genome assembly GCF_015220805.1 of Pogoniulus pusillus. Classification (NCBI taxonomy): domain Eukaryota; kingdom Metazoa; phylum Chordata; class Aves; order Piciformes; family Lybiidae; genus Pogoniulus; species Pogoniulus pusillus. The sequence continues at coordinate 34,058,028 of NC_087268.1, read as the reverse complement.
AAAAAATCTCACATCCAAATTAATTCCATATAGAATGGATTGGGTTGGAAAGGGACCTCCAAAGGTCATCTAGTCTAACAGCTCTCCAGGAAGCAGGGACATCCTCCACTATATCAGGTTGCTCACAGCCCCTTTGAGCCTGACCTTGAATATCTCCAGGTATGGGGCCTCAACTACCTCCCTGGGCAACCTGTTCCAGTGTTCCACCACCTTGAGGTAGAGAACTTATTCTTAATATCCAATCTAAATCTACTCTACTCAAGTTTGAAGCCATTTACCCTCATCCTATCACTACAAGTCTTTGTAAACCGTCCCTCTCCAGCCTGGAGGGTCACTATTAGGTCTCACTAGAGCCTTCTCTTCTCCAAGCTGAACAACTCAGCTAAACCTTGCAGAAGAGATGTTCCTGTCACCCAGCCATCTTTGTGGCACTCATCTGGACCGACTCCACCAGGTCCATGTCCTTTCTGTGATGAGGGCTTCAGAGCTGAACACAGTACTCCAGATGAAGTCTTACCAGAGTGGAGTAAATTGGCAGCATTGCCTCTCTCAATCTGTCCATGCTTCTTTTGATGCAGCTCAGGATGTGATTGGCCTTCTGGGCTGCAACTGCACACTGTGTCCTCATAACCAGCATCTCATCCACCAGCATCCCTAAGTCCTTTTCCACAGGGCTGCTTCTATCACCTCATCCCCCAGACTGTATTGATAATGAAGATTGTTCAGACCCAAGTGCAGGACCCTGCACGTGGTCTTGTTGAACCATATGAGGTTCACCCAGGCCCACCTCTGCAGCTTGTCCAGGTCCCTCTGGATGACATTCTGTCCCTCAGATGTATTGACAGCACCACTCAGCTTGGTGCTGTCAGATGTTTTATAGACCTAACATTAAAAAGACTACTCCTCCATACAATATGCAAGAATTTTCCCAGTTAGATATGGCAGTAGCAACAGTCCTACTTTATTTAAATAAGATTACCCTAGATAGCCCACTTTCCTGTCTATTATGCAATATTATTTTGGCTTAACTCTCCCATTGTGATTAATTATCTATGAATTATCCATTAATTTTCATTTCAAAAGGCAGCTCATGCTAATCCACTTGCCTCCATTAACATCAGTTTCCCCTTGTACCTTCCTGCAGTTGAGCATTCAACAGTGTTGTTTGGCTTCATCTTGTAAGTACTAGAAATAGTTATGAATGTTAACAGAAATGTTTTTATGAAAGTGCACAGTTTTCTGGAAACAGTTTTGCACTGTATGCTTGAACCCAGGTCATAAGGAACTGTTTGTGTAATTTTAATATGCTCTTTCTTTCATGTAATCTTTCACCTTTTTTTGCAATATGAGTCATATGTCAGTATTAACATCTCACAAAGGCATGTCATTTACAGCCTGTTCTCATGTACATCAATATAGGGAACACACCTGTTAAATCATGTTATTATGGTCCTCTTAAGTTCAAAATGCATTTGTGGAAACAGTAGTCACCTTTTTTTTCTCTACTTTTTGCTGTGATTTACACCCTAATTATCCTTTGTGACACTTGAACTATTTATTTGGTTGCAAGGACTTTGCAGCTGAATTTTAAGAAGCGTTTTTAATGTGTGTTGTATAATTAAGACAAAAGGGTTAATGTTAAACTTTGCAGCAAAAAGTGCTGGATCTTCAGAATTTAAAAGAAACATCACATAGGTAATAAAAAAGTAATAAATATCAGCACTTCAGTTTATGATGCCTGAATTCATCTAACTTAGGCTTTTCTTTAAACTTGCCATCTCTTTTTCCATGAGCAGTTTTAGACAATAGCAAAAGACTACTTAAAAAGAAAATACTATATTTAATTATATTTTACTCAGTTGTGATTCTGGGTAAAATGTGAATTAGTATTAGTCACTTCTGCTTCTACATGTCATAGCTGTTTAATTTCTTCTACAACCTGACACTGATATATTTTATGCTATGATGTCTGGTTGCCAAGTTCATGAAAACAGTTGAGTAATGACTTTTCTGTCCTGTGGTCAAGAAAAAAGGCAAATCTAGTGGGATTTTTTTGTCCATATGACGTTTGGGAAACAAACATATGACAAATAATCTTAGGTCAATCAAAGCAATAGTTTTTATTTTCATTAGTGCTCCTCTAGACATTTTGCATTAAAATGTCTGAAGGAAAACATAATTAGAAAATAAATTGTGCATATTTAATAACAAAATGTTAAAAATAATTCCTTTAGTGCTTGCAGACTGAGGGTTTTATCAAAAGAAAGGGGTTTTTATCAAAAGAAAGGTTTTGTTCGTATATCTTTATTCAACAGGAAAGTGGTTTGACTTATTTTCCTCTGAACACTGCTTAGATAGTGCTTTGTCTCTGCTTAGGGCTGTACCTTTCTAAAACCGTGTTTCAGTTCCCTTTCCAACAGCATTTCTTAACCTGAATTGAAATCACTGTTAGATATGTGTATTCCTTCTGGCTTTGTTTTAATCAGTAATCAAACTCAAGTAACTTTGAGTAAAAATGAGATATTTTTTTAATTAGATTTGCTGTTAAACTGACATCAGGAATTTATCCCATAGTGGAATGCACTGTTCCCATATTCACACATTGAATCCACATTTCCTTTCAAAGAGGTTATGCTCACATTTTGGCAAGAACTGCTTTACACTTCATGACATTTTCTCATTTGCACCGTTGGAGTCCAGGCAATTAGTTTTTAAAATGTTTGTGTTCTCAGGTCCTGAGAGTGATTCCTCACTAATTCCCTGGATGTACACCGCTACCAAAACCATCCAAGCTTTTGTCAGTGTTGTTTTTCAGAAATGTGATACATTTTGAAGGGTCAGGATATAAAATACCTCCATGTGTGTAAGAATAGATATAGCTTGTATGAGAACGGAGAGTACTGTGTATTGTATTTAGGAGTCTGCTGTTTCCTTGGGGTTTGTTTTGGCACATGACAAATTCAGTTGCTTTTGGTCATAAAATATATCATGGACATTGGCTGATTAAAAGCAAGCTACAGAGTATTGGAATTTAATTTTATTAACTACAGTGGCAGTATCTGTATGGAGTTATTTTAGCACATGATATCTTTAAAAACAATATTGCTTAGGTTAATTATGTATTTTAAATTCAGTTTCAGAATTGGTTATTGATTTGCTAGGTAGTGCTGTCAAAAGCAGATCCATGCATGTTCTCTTTGGCTTGCACAGTTCCGATGCACAGAAGATATGCGTAGAGGTGAATTTTAAGTCAGTGTTTTGCTCTGTGTCTTTGGGATCAGATCAAACTGGAGGGCCGGACCCAGAGAGTGGTGGTGAATGGTGCCACATCCAGCTGGCGGCCAGTCACTAGTGGTGTCTCTCAGGGATCAGTGCTGGGCCCCATCAACTTTAACATCTTCATAGATGATCTGGATGAGGGCACGGAGTCAGTCATCAGCAAGTTTGCAGATGACACTAAGCTGGGGGCAGATGTGGCTGGGTTGGAGGGCAGAAGGGCTCTGCAGCGGGATCTTGACCGCCTGGACAGATGGGTGGAGTCCAATGGGATGGGGTTCAATAGCTCCAAGTGCAGGGTGCTGCACTTTGGCCACAACAACCCCATGCAGCGATACAGGCTGGGGTCGGAGTGGCTGGAGAGCAGCCAGACAGAGAGGGATCTGGGGGTACTGATTGATACCCGCCTGAACATGAGCCAGCAGTGTGCCCAGGTGGCCAAGAGAGCCAGTGGCATCCTGGCCTGCATCAGGAATGGTGTGGTCAGCAGGAGCAGGGAGGTCATTCTGCCCCTGTACTCTGCACTGGTTAGACCACACCTTGAGTACTGTGTTCAGTTCTGGGCCCCCCAGTTTAGGAGGGACATTGAGATGCTTGAGCGTGTCCAGAGAAGGGCGACGGGCACAGCCCTACGAGGAGAGGCTGAGGGAGCTGGGATTGTTTAGCCTGGAGAAGAGGAGGCTCAGGGGTGACCTTATTGCTGTCTACAACTACCTGAGGGGTGGTTGTGGCCAGGAGGAGGTTGCTCTCTTCTCTCAGGTGGCCAGCGCCAGAACGAGAGGACACAGCCTCAAGCTACACCAGGGGAGATTTAGGCTGGAGGTGAGGAGAAAGTTCTTCACTGAGAGAGTCATTGGACACTGGAATGGGCTGCCCGGGGAGGTGGTGGAGTCGCCGTCCCTGGAGCTGTTCAAGGCAAGATTGGATGTGGCACTTGGTGCCATGGTCTAGCCTTGAGCTCTGTGGTAAAGGGTTGGACTTGATGATCTGTGAGGTCTCTTCCAACCCTGATGATACTGTGATACTGTGATACTGTGAAAGCTTACTTCTCACCATTTCTTTTTAATTTTGTTTTGACCAGGAACCTGTGTCTCAGCTCTGAATTACATCTCAGTCCTGTGTTTGTGCTGCCCACATTTGCCAATGTTTTGTTTGTCTGGCATCTTCAGGAGGAGTCTAATTGCTTGATTGATTCTCTTTGTAGCAATCCTCTGGCTTTACCAATTGCCAAGCGGGACAGTTTGCTGGAGAAAGACACTATGTTTAAAGACGCAGCCAAAGGCTTATGTAAGCAGCAATCTCAAGACAGTACATCAGAAAATGTCACTGTGAACACTACAACCAAACTTGAACAGGTAATGGCATGCAGTTTCCTGAAGTATTTGTTTGGGCATGGGTCTGGAAATAGTAACCTTAATGCAGCCAAAGACCGTGGTAATTTTTTCCCTTCACACAGCAATATCATCTGCACTGTGGAGCCTTGTCTCCTTGATCACTCTCTGCAATCTGTCTGGCCCTGTGGAGACTCCCATCTGCAAATTGAACAGCTGCTTTCTGCCAGCTACTGGTGACAGGTCAGGAGCTGTGTCAGTTGGAGGGCTCAGAGATTCTCAAACTCTATTCACTGTTCACAGCAGGGGAGAGGCAACTGTTAGCGCTGCCCAAAGCTTGCTCTTAGAATCATAGAATCATAGAATTGTCTCCACCTTCAATTTACAAAAGAAAGAAGCACAACCTGAGAGACTGAAAAAAACAAAAGAATGCCTAAAGAGTAGTATGTTGCAAAATAAACGATCATAGTTTAAAGAAAGGAATTGCCAGATTTACAGCTGCAGTGTTAACCTCCCTTTATTCTGCTAATGCATTAGTATACAGGGGCTGGTTATTTGGAGTCCCTTCATGGTTTTCTCCACAGGATCACAATCTCATTCAGTGTGTAGGGTGAATGCAAAAGGAGGAAATTATCTGTTGCCTGTAAGTCTGGCTTGTCCTAATTTTGTATGTTTAGGACGTAAATATTTGTGTTTGTATTTGTATTCGTGTTTGGAGTTGTTTTAGTGTTTTCCTGATTTTTTTTTCCTGGTACATGATGTTTTATTTTCTGTTACATACATTTGAGATACATACATTCCACTTAAGGAAAAACTACTTTAGAATTGAAGTGGTCTAGGGGAGACCTTCTGTTTAAAATAATTTGCTGTGAATTTGAAGCGTAACAAAGCCGCAGGATACAGATTACTTTTAAACCAAGTTCAGTTCAAAACCAACCTGCATAACTGTGTTGTGGAGGCAGGAATTAATGTGTGGCCAAGTCGGGAATTTTTGTACAAAAATAGTTATTTTATTTTCCCAAACACCCACCCCCAAAACTATATATACAAAGATGATCTTGGAGGTCTCTTCCAACCTGGTTGATTCTATGATTCTATGATTAATTTAGTTAATTAGCAGATTCAGTCACATGAGAATTATCTACAGGGATGCCATCGATAATCTGACTATTTTGGAAGTCAGAAGAATTTAATAGCTTTAGCTATTAAATTATAGTGGTTTTCTTACTAATAAAGCGGAGCTGAGCCAAAATAACTCACGATCAGGCTGACTTCCTGGTGAGGTCTGTCCCTGTGTTCCTTTTCAGAAGAGTCGTTAAGAGGTATTCAGCTCTTAAAAAAGGTGTCAATAGGTGAAGCAGTCTTTGAAGATCTCTCTGCATCCAAGGCGAGGCGAGAGAAGTGGGGGAGCACGAAGGTTCAGGCATTAACCAACTCCAAGCAGGGACGAACTCCAAGTTGGGAACCCCCAAAGGCAGGAAGCACCCCAGTTTATACCCTCTCTAGACAAAGGGCAGAGTTACCACACCTTAGGCGCAAAAGCGCACAGCCAATCCCAGTCCGGTTCCAGCGCGGGCACTGCACAGGGCACTCCTCGTGCGGGCAGGACCCCTTTGCTCACCCCCTTCACGCCTGCGGGGCAGGCGAGGGCGGGGGGGGGAGCCAGGTGGCTTTCCCTCTCCCCCGAAGTCACGGCAGGAGAGGAATTTAGGGGTATACAGGACTCCAGGACAAACTGCCTCGGCAGAAACCTGCAGTCTTTACTGTTGGGTCTTTTTAAAATGTGTTTATCATGTGAATTCAAATGTAAATCATATGAGGCCATCCCTGAAAGTCCTCAGCTTTGGAATCCCATGGAATCCCTAATCAGTCAGAAGTTAGCACAAAATGTTACACACTTGGCTTACATCTTGGTTTCATGTTACACAATTTATGACCTTGCTGATTCAAACAGTCAGTCTAAAAGAAGTACTGCTGGTCAGAAAAGTAAATGCTCGCCACCCTGCTTGGAGGAACCCTCCTAAAATTATAGGCAGAGGGGGATGTCTCCCTCAAGGCCTTACTGAAACTATCACTTGCTTCTGGGTGTTACTGGGAGCATGGACAAGAACATACATTCTTCATTCTGTTTGATTATGTTTTGGTGTCAACCTAGCTAAAAGTATGCAGATTTGCATTAGCAGTAGGCTAAACTTTTGCTTTATAGTTTTGGAGTAACGTATGCAGAGAGAGATTGAAAGAACAGCTAGTCTTCCAGGTGAGAAAGAGCAACCAGAAGTTTTCATGCTGGTAGTTTTGTCCTCCACCATGATCTACAGTCATTTCAATGTCCAAAGGCAGATTTTCAAAACTCTACTCCTTGTGCCATTTCATTATATTGTGTTGGAACTTTCCACAACTGCTACGATTCAAGGAGAACACAGCAGAATTAAAGGTGAATCTCTTTTAGCTCCCTTAGATGAGAAATTTCTGCAGAAAACGCTTTGTGAAATTTTGTTATAAATGAGCTAGAAGGAATTTCTTGTGGTCTTTTAGAAGCAGTAGAAACCTTGCCCAAGGTTGCTAAATAAGGAGTGATGCTGCCTTGGAAAAGAAGAAGCAGGGACAGTCCTGTCTGGGTGTGATGGTTTGGGTGTTACCCACCCCCCCACACTTTGAAAGTCACCCAGACTAGACTCAGCCAGCTCTGGAAATTTGAATGAAGCTTATATTGACAGCTTAGCACAATATACAAGCAGATATTTACAGTATATACAGTTATATACAGAAATATACAAGGTAAAAGGTAATACAGAAACACAACTCCCCTCCCAGAAACCTGAGTCCCTAGGAGGGGCTCCCAATCACCCTTCCACCTTCTCCCATCCCTCTCAACCTTACCCTAGTCCCAAGGAAGAATGGTTGTTTGACCAGGGGGTTAGGAATCAGAGTGGATTAATCAGAGAGACTGCAGAGAGGCTAGAGAGAAGTGCAGCTCAGTCAATGCCCCAAGAAGAAATGCGACTCCCTTATCTACATTTGGATTCTTGTTCTTATACCTCTGAGCAAGCCAATGAGTGAAGTAGACATCAGCACTGTTTCTCTTTCATAGCCTGTGATCTAATCCTTCTCACCAAAACATTCTAGCTAGCTTCAAACTAGCACACTGGAAAACCAGCACTAACAAGGGATAGATTCAAAACTGTGTTGTATCAGTGTGTGCATAACTTTGCAGTTGGTATGGGCTTGGAACTTAGCTTCTGGGGCCAAAAGAGAATACAACAATTTTCTCACATCAAGGAATAGTTTCATTTTCTTAGACAAAAGAATTCCCATGTTTTGTCAAATGACAATATGTTCTTTTTTCTTTTTGTAATTGACCTAAATGGGGTCCTGGAAATACAGAGGTTGTATACTATAGCATTTGCCATGCATTATGAACTGTAGATGTGTGTATAGATATAGATATATATATATATATATGTCGCATATGTATTTGTGTATAGAATATGTAGATTTTATTTTTCAGAGAGATTTCCAAGTAACAAAAAATTACTTCAAGTTGTGAATTATTTTTTTAATTATTATAGTGCTACTACCAAAGAAAAGCTTTGAACAACCTCTTCCTAATATGCTCTGGGGTATTATAATAGTTCTAATGAGTTTCACTCTCTTTTATTCTTAATGGTTGTGTTCCAAACTACACTCAAAGTAATCATGTTCTGTTTAATTTTTCAATAGCATATGTGGAATCATTACTTGGATTTTATGTTCATGTATTATTGAAATAGATCAGCATGATATTTCATATGCATTGTGTCAGAAATATCACACATTCTTAGACAATATGGCATGCAGATTGGGGGATCAGAGAGAAAAAGATCACCTTATTACATCTGAAACATGCATTTTTAATAGAGAAAGCTTGTAACTTTTTTTGGTCTAAGGAAACATCTCAAATTTATGAGTACCGTCAGGGTTTTTTAATTGCAGAAATGATGAAAAAGCCTTAAAATATTATTTCTCATGAAGTAAGATTTTTATTACATTAAGCATGGGAGGTGAAAATCGAGTGACTACATCAATAGAACATTTTGTGTCTCTCCTGGCTTGTATTATGTTTTCCATTTTCCTAGATAAAATATGTTCTCTGATCATCTATAATGTCAAGGTCTGTGCTGCCAAACAAAGAAAGCACTACAAACAATTTCCAGAGTTTTATCATAGCTGGCAATTTTTCTTCCTCTCAGTGGGAAAGGATATTTTTTTGATAGCAGATTGAAATTACTGGCCTGGAGTTCAATTATGTGCTTCATGCTACAAACAAATAGAGATTAAATCCTTTCTTTTAATTACTTTTTTAAACAGCTGTCTTTGTCTTATAATTATGGTGTACATACTGTTGGCCATGTGAACTGTGTGATAGGATATCCCCTGATGTCCTTTTGATTGTTCTAGTATCACTTACCACATACACAAGTGACAGCCATGTATATCATAGTATTACACATAAGAGCTTGAATGCATGCTTATTTCAGTGACACAAGTACATGAGCAAATAAAAGTCCTTGGATATCTGCTTATACAAGCAGATTTTAAGTGCTGTTAAATGAATGTAATTTAAACAAGTAAACAAGATTCTTCATTCCTAGCACTGCAAAAAATCTCAAAATAAAAAACATATTTCAGAGGCGTAGTTATATTGGAACTTATGCTGTGTTTATGCAATTTTTCTGTTATGTCCCATAAAATGTACATCATGCAATCAATATAGTAGCCTGATACATGCACAAAGGCAAAAAAAAATAGGGAAAACTCATCTCTATGCTCAGAAAAGTAGGTGAGAATAAACATATTTGAAGGTATCTATAGATAATTTATTAATAATGTCAGTATTAATAATGTTTACTACCAAGTCACAGTTCATTAAGCAAATAAATCACACAGAAATAAGAAACTCTAAATGTTTTAAATTGTGAATTTAAAACATATAGAGTTTCTTATTTCTGTGTGATTTATTTGCTCAATGAACTGTGAGTTTTCTTGCAGAGTCTTACAGTAAATGCTGATTTACCAAATCCTAAACTTCACAGAGAAAAAGCAGTGGATGGAAAAAAGATTTCAATTCTCTCACTTGGAGCTTAGCTGAACACTTCTCATTTCTAATCATCTATCTGTAGTACAGTCGCTGTCTTTGGATATACTTAGATTATTAATGAGAAGTCAGGGTCTGTTCTCTGTCCCAGGGCTATGTGGGATGGGTCAGTGCACATCCACAGAATGAAACTCTTTTCTCCCTCAAAAGATGGGGCCATGCTCAAACAGCCTATGACAGTCATTCACAAGCAATCTGGCTGGTATCCAGGTGTTATCTGCATGAGTGCTAGCTGGCATGAGACAAGAATTTACAAGGATGAGCGATACCAGTTCAGGAAATATGGAGAAACTTAGGACACTTCTTGAATCCAGACCCTTGTCCTTAGCCTATCACTGCCTTAATCTTTAATAGATGGGTTAAGAGGAACTCATCTGCTGGCTTAGATGTCTAGAGTTTTGAGAGCACACAAGGAAGTGTAGTGGAGACCTATACCTGCTCTGTTCATGCCTGCCAGGGCAGCACATTAATAAGGAAAAGAAACCATAGGATTCTCTGTTATTCATCTTCTTTCCCACTACAAGACACTTTCAAAAGTTCTTGGAATTCTTTTCTTCATCTTCCAATGTGTGTCATCAAAACAAATGTCAAAGTGTAATTTACTTTTTTTTCCCCCAAAATGTAATTCTTGTTTACCACAATTGGAAGCAAATAAAGCAAAAATTCCATCTTCTGTGTGACAGAAAATTCTGCATCCACTTCAGTACCTCTAGAACAGGTGGACAGAAAGACACAGACAGATATGGCAGGCATATGTTGTCTGTGTATGTTGTCTGATTTGAAACTCATGTTCTGAAAATACAGGTGGTTTTAGATGTATTGCAAATAGACAGAAAACAGAGCCACAGTAACATTTTGATAGATTCCACCACTTCAGAGTACATTTCTCCTGAAAAAAAAAGAATCAGTGAGATGAGGACCATGGGTATATCGATCGTTACCTTTTCAGCTGACCTGTTTCACAGTTTACATGTTGTAGTATGCACATTTTACATGTACATGTAAAAAATTCCTAGGTCTAGGAAATAATGCCCTTGAGATACTTACACTTCTGCATTTGTATATTTAAAGAGGTTTTTACTTAGTGGTATGACAAGTGGGGGTTCACGATTTTTACAGGGAAAGAAGGAAGTAGAATCACTGACCTGGTGCTTAGGGACACGGAGTGCAGATCATAATTCATAAGAATATTGCTTAATGTATCCATTTTTATCTTGTATTTTTAATTAGAGTTCCATTTTCACAGATTCTTTTTCTTCCATCTCCTCTTCTGTCTTTCAGGTTTTCTTGTTGTTGTTTCTCTAGCATTTACTTTGCTTTGCAGAGCCTATATTATCCCTCCAAAATCTCAGAAATGTTAAGCTCATTTAATTCATCAGTTTTGTCTAAAGCAGATGCTTTTCTTCTGGTCTTCTTGATAATATGATTCATACTTCTTACTAACTTCCTTCTATTCCACAGGAGAAAAGAGGGTAGAATTTTAAATCCTGTATATTGAAGAGAAATATGAGAAATTTGTTAAATACTGGGCAATAAATAGTTTATAGGTTCACTAATTTTTTATAGTCTTGATTTATTCTGCCATAAACATTGTATAAAAAGAGAGGTAGAATTGCATTTGAGCTGGGAGTCTTTATGGGTTCAGGGATAGCAAATAGCACTTCAGTAGAGGACTATGTTCTTAAAACACCATCAGACTCATGCAGTTATACACCTTAATACTCTGATAATAGCTTTTTGTATTTTTCTCTTGCTTAAGATTAATGATATGTAATTGTTTGGAAGGCATCAATGACAAGTTTCCAGTTTTTCAATGTGTTTTTTCCTGTAGCTTCTAGTGATCTAGCTTTAAAGTTTAGAGCATTGTGGTACAGTGACTGGTTGTGAAGTTACTGTATTTCTCTGATTTGTATTTTCTAGATCAAGCTAATGCCTCCAGCTCCAAATGATGACCTGGCTTCCCTGAGTGAGCTGACAGACAGCAGCCTGCTTTATGAGATTCAGAAGCGTTTCAATAATAATCAGATATATGTGAGTTGCTATTTGCCTATCAAAAATAAGCTCTCAAAAAAAAAGCAATTGAGAGAAAAGGGAAAAAATAAAGGAAAACTGTCATGATTATCAGACAGTAACATGTTCCAGAATCTTGGTTAATATTAAAGAGATCAGGATATATCTGTGTGTAAGCCCTGTAGCTTCTCAAGTTTGTAAAGGAAAAGCAGAAGTAAAAGACATAATGACACTTCAGATAGGTTTGGATACAATTTAGGTGTGTTTATTTTACAGAGAAAGTGTATTGATAAAAGTTGATGGGTACATATAATCTTCCTTCTCAGACCACCTAAAGATCCTTCTATCTTTAATGCTAGGTAACTTTATTTTATGATTAAATTTAGATTTTAAAACTTAGAATTCAGCATAGGAGACTTTCAAAACTCACCTTGATGTGTTCCTGTGCAGCCTGTCCTAGCTGATTATACTTTGACAGGCAGGTCGTTCTAGATGATCTCTGGAGGTCCCTTCCAGACCCCAAGATTCTTTTATTCCATGATCTCACTCCTAAAGATGCCACACAGATAAGTGCAACTGAATTCAGGAGCATCCTCAAATACTTAATAATTATAAAAAGGAAGCTTTTTATTTTAAAATGCTGAAGATTTCACTTAAGATGATCTCATACTTTAGCATTCTCCTTAGCTTAGTGGAAATAGCACTTCTTGTGCTTTGAAAGAGTGTCAGTATCAATGCTGAAAACCTTTGCATCTTTGGATGGTTTGGTTCTCAGAGTTAGAAGAAAAAATCCTTGGAGTCAAATTCCAAACCAAAGTTCACCTCAGCACCAAAACCTTCCAGTTTCATGTTCTGCAAAGCTAATCGAGTTTCATTCTGCAGGAAAACTCAAGTGAAGTCAAGGTAGGTGCAAGAGAGGAAATTATTTCATTTCAAAAGAAAAATAGTGCATTTCATGGAATCATGGAATTGTTTCAGTTGGAAAAGACCTCTAAAATTATTGAGTCAAATCATCAACCTGACCAGCATGGCCATTAAACTATGTCCTCAAGTGCCGTGCTCATTTGTTTCTTGAACCCTCCAGGGAGGGTGACTCCATCACCTAACCGGGCAACCTGTTCTGATGCCTGAAGTCCCACACACAGCCATCTCAGCAGGCATGGATAGGCAGGAATGACCTATCCCCATGTTGGGGTGGGGCTGGGGGAGTGAAGAAGTGGCACTGTGCTGGATATGGCTACAGAAGGAAGGACCAGCAGCCCTGTATGTCAGAGCTGTGGTGGAGCAGGGTAACTGGGAGGGGGCATGGAGAAAGGGCTCCTCCCCAGGGGCTGTGCCATGCTCCAGGGCTATGTATTATGGTTTAATATGAATGACAAAATCTTCTGCCTTCACAATTCAAAAAAGGCAGCATGACTGGGATTGTTCATAATGCAGTTTGCTGTCTGATTCCTTCAGAGACAGAGGTATGTCCTCTTTGCATTCTAAGAGCATAATAAAGCAGCAGCTACTTATGTGGAATGAGAAGTATAGCAGCAAGGGTGACCTGCATTCTTATACCTCAGTACATATTCACATGTGAGTGTTTAAATATGAAATAATAAAATCTGGGCAACTTTTTCAATCAGTAGATGCTTTACTTCTTTTAATATAGTCAGGATTTATTTTCTATATGCATAAGTATTTGTGTATGTATCACTTGCTCTGTTTTATATCACAAGTTGTGTATTTTAAGGTATCAGTTCTGGGTAATCAGTATAGTATTTGTAAATTATGTCATCTATCCTATAAAAATTGCTTGAGGAACTTGTTTATGTGGTAGGAATGTCAGGTCTTTGTAGTTTAACAAATTGTAAGTTACAAATAAACTTCCAAATGATATACCAATAATATATGCAGTGCAATTCTACTATGCATAATTTCTCATTATGAAAAACTCATCTTTATTACATAAAGAATAATCAATGCAGTCTGAATTGCAAATTAGGTCTCGATCAAAACGTGAAGTTAAAGGCTCTGAATTTGTGAATGATGATTAATATGTTGATAGCTAGATTTAAGAGGCTTTGCCAAATGTCCCCTTTTTGACAAAAATCATTAGCCTACTTAAAGATTTAACTTACTACTTAACCAAGCAGTTGTATCTTCTTTTTTTCAGACTTACATTGGTGATATACTGTTGCTCGTTAACCCATTTAAAGAACTTCCTATTTACTCTACCATGGTAAGTATTCTCTCTTTTAGGTGTTAAAATGTGGATCTTTTTCAGTGGATTCATACAGTTCATTTGTCAGGCCAAACCTCTAAAATTAATTAACTTACATGTCCTATTTTATGTTGGGAGCATCTTAGTTTTAATGGTTTAGAAAATATTTTAAATCTCTTTTAAAATACCACTGGTTTTGTTGTGTCTTATCAGTAAAACATCCACCTCGATAATGTTTTGTATGAGCAGTAACACTTCCACTTGTTTAAAAGTAGCTTCTGATGTGTAACATGACCTTGCTGGTGTCTGCCACAGCTGAATTTGCAAAAGTTGACACAGACTCCATCAAGTGGTAACTTGAGTTCACAGCCTTCCTTGCCTAAAATATGATTATGGGGAGAACAACACTGAATGGTACAGAAGAGCTCACAGTGTCTGTGCTCCTTACCAGGTCACTCAGTTCAGGCACTCTAAAGGCAATAGAATGCTCAGTGCTTGGCATGGGCTTGTCACTACACTAGGGCAGTCATGTGGAATTGGCTTGTGTTGGGCACAGGCAGTGCACAGGCAATGGGGACCTGGGTTCATGTGTGCAGTCATGTGCACAATGCCACTTAGGTATTTCAGATGTTTTCTTCTTGAATCTATTTACAAGGGGCTTATCATTTCAGTTCCTAGACACTAACTTAAATAGTAGATCAGTGGGAGTAACATAAATTTGGGTGATCTGATTTTTCCTTCGCCCTCAGCTATTTTATAGACATAATGCTAGTGCAGCTGTTAAATTATTTCCCCCTCCTCTGTTATTTTCTTGATTATCATTGATTAACTAAGACCATAGAGCTGCACAGGTCAGCCCCCCTGTTGTGTTAGAGAGTGTTCACCTATGTTTACTTACTTTACAAGAACTCTACGCAGTTCAAAGTTTGGTATGCAGATTCTTGTCTGTGGCTGTTTGCTATGTCACAGGGATTCGTGTGTATCAGTGGTAAATTTACAGCAAAGAAGTAGTAACTGTGACATTCAATAGCAGAAGCAGCAGTTTCCAAGCTGGAAGTCTAAATTTAGTTCTGAAGAATGGAAAGCATTCATCACCTCAAAGGGTTTTGATTAAGGTGTTTTTTCCTATCACTGTGTATTTTACATTAGATACATAATTTTGTGCATCAATAGAGACCGTAAAGACAAATAAGTTAGGTGCTAGATTGATGTTTTAAAACATTTGCTGCATCTTCTCTTGACCTTTCTGTGATAGATCTGTTTTAGCAAGTTTTGCATGCAACACTTCCTTGTTTGGGTCACTTTGGTTGATCTTTGCTTTTACACCACCATTATGTCTGCATGGTAGTGTATACTCTGCAGGTATTTCACAAGTGGTAAAAAAAAAATACATTTTTAAAAGAGCTTTGCCTTCTCTGTTTTTGAAATGCTGGAGTACACTGCAGCAGTTTTAGCTGGTATTAATTAAAGTCTGTAAGTAGTAATGATTTGTATGTTAAAATTAGTAAAAATCATTACGTTAGTTCCTCAGTAGAGACTGACATGTTATGTGACGTGGCTCATTACCTGAAACAAGAGAGCTGTGTGGTTTGTTAGCTGTCAAAGAAAAGAAAAGAATGCAAAGATGTATTGTGCATGATGATATTTTAAAAAACAGGATGAAGAAATTAAAAGGTTGCTGCACATTTTTTAATGAGAGCAACACTTTAGGTTTTTTCTCTCTCTTTTTTTTTTAAAGAAAGCATTTTTCATAGCTTTTCACAACCTTTATTTTGTTGTCTCACTCTGAACTCCCAGCAACAAAATACTACAAAAATAAATCTTTTTGTAAGCAAGTATTTGCTGTGAGAGAATATAAAGAATCATATAAATGAATGGACACTGATATACACTCCTTCATATGTAATTGCTATATGAATTACTGCATTTTTACACATAAATACACTGTAGTAGCACTACTGGAAACATACACCACTTCAAAAACGTCATAGTAACTGCAAAATTGCTTGTGCTACAGTCATGATGCTTTGTTACATTTGTGCAGAATTTGCTTCTGTTGGATTAGGGCAAATATATTGAGGTTTGTGTATGAGAAAGGCATGTAGACTTACATGGCACTTAAAACAACTTTTCTTCATGATAGTTATGCATTCTGAAAGAATGGAATCCCAGATTCTAGCAGGCCATCTATTTTTTTCTGAAATTTATTTGATAATAACTGAAAGAATGTCAGAATATCATCAGGAAAAAAAAGGGGGTTCAGTAGCAGATAGTTGCTTCTACTCCTGCTTAAGCTTTAAGGATGGTACATGTTGCCAGCTAAGTGTATCACAGAAGTTATTCTATATTGCAAGGACAGCATTTGTAAGACTGCTCTGTCATGTAATAAATGAAATAGTTTCACACTTAAGCCTTCGATTTTGCTTTCCATTTCTGATGGAATTAACATATTTCAGTGTGCAAGATATTTAAGTCAAGACATTGAATAACTATACAGGTATAAAAAAGTAACTTACCAGGTTTTATTTTACCCAGTGAACAATCAGGTGTTGCTGAGTCCTCTAATTAACTTTCCTTTTATATGTTAATTGGAACTTCTGTGCTCACAGATGGCTTTCTCTTTTAAAATCTTCACAGATAGTGTAATGTTATCATTGATAGCCATACAGAGATTCTGTTCATAACATTTAGAGAGCTTTGCAAAAGACCCAGAATTACAGGAGTGAAACATAATTAGTTTGATTCATATTGATCAAGTCAATTTTCTACAATTTTTCAGGTCACCCAGCTTTATTTAAGTAACTCTGGAAAATTGTGTTGCACACTTCCCCCACATATATTTTCCTGTGCTGAAAGAGCTTACCACATGCTATTCCAGGAGCAGCGTCCCCAGTGCTTTATCCTCAGGTGAAAATTTATCTTTCTATTAACTAATTTGTAACTCCTGCTTTTCAGCTGTTTCCCTCAGGACTCAGCAGTCAAGATTTTGATTATTTTTTTTCCTCCGATTGATTTCTTTCTGTGTACTCATCTCTGTATCATACATCAGAGCAAAATAGAACTGGAAAAGGTTTAATTACATCTCAAACTCAGAAATTCTCTTGGGGAATTGCCACTCCATCTAGCTGCATCTAATTAGTAACCAAGAGTTAATGGTAAAGAATTAGAAACTGCTGTGTATGTTTGCTGGTATTACACAGATCAGGATTAGAAATAGAATCTAATGAAAATAAAAATGGGAAGGCTTTTACTGAATTGTAAATCTTTGAGCTGGGACCTTGCCACTGGAGTTTCCACTCTGTCTCACATGTTTGTGAGGCCATGAGCTTACTAATTAGCTTACTTAGATCTCCAGCTTCTAAATGGATTTTAACCAGTTTCTTTATTCAAGTGTTGTCTTCATGATAAAAAAACTTTAAGATTGTGAATAAATGTGTTAGAAATCTCCATTGAAATGTTTTCATCTGAGTATGTTGGACTTCAAATGGTGAAAATTTGAGTTCTCTTGGAACTTCTGATTGGCAAACCTGATGGTCAAAGAAAATTGGTGCTCAGTCTTGTTGCTTTGACAATTGCTGTTGGCTGAAATATTGGCAAGGATTTGCAGAACTTCATGGGAGGCAGGGGGTAAAAAAGAAAAGAGGCTGATTTTGATCTGTCCATAAATAAAGACTGAACCATTTGATAAATCCCATAATTGCTCTTGAACTGCCTATAATTATAAAAAAATTGAATGCTATCAAATGGAGAGGTTATGATACTCAAAAGCAGCTAATAATTCTGGTTTTGAGTTACCTGAGTTAATGTGACACAAATGGAATCATATGGATCGATTTATATTGCACTCTCTCTGTGTGGACACAAAATCCTGTGAGTGTTTGAAGTTCTGCATATTAAGTCTTCAAATACATTTGAATATTGCAATTAAATGTTTCTTTTAAGAGCACAGTCTATAAAAAGCATAGTTGTTAGGTTTCTAGATTACAGATGCGTAAATTAGGTGTAGAACTGACTGACTATTTGAAACAAATGGTAATCTTTTTACAACCTAATCATAGCAGAATAGTTATTTATTCATCAAGTAGTACATTTAAGCAGAGGTACAGGTGATATTAGGAAATAATTACTGTATATTCATCTTATTTTCTCATAAATATTAACTCTTGTTTAGATACAATAATTTTGATTAACATAGGAAATACTCTAAGGCAGTAGAGTATTCATCATTTTCCTCAAAGCAGGAACTTGGGACATTGCTAATTGATTAATACCTTTGTGAAGTTGCCAATAATTTTCTTTAAGAAAACAGCTGGCTGCCAAGTTAAGTATTGTGGAGTGGTACAGAAAGAACATTGTACTTAATAATAAATGTCTTTGATATCAGGGAATAGTTGTTACTGTGATTCTATGAATGTAGAATTAACAGAGATTTGAGATAAGATCCTTAGCATCACAATGCATCTGGTGGAGGGGAATTCTCTGCAAACCCAGTGTCAAGCCTTCTGTGTCAAAACTTCTGTGTTTCCATAGTAAAAACACATACAACGTCATGTTTTCAAGAAGATTTAGAGCTTCACTTTAGAGTCTTTCAGTTTCCAAAAATTAACTTTTGCAGAATTTCCATGAAGTCCCATTTAAACTGTGTGAAGATTTGCTTTTATCTCCAAATTTCATGTTATCTGTGTCATTTTTCTTTGTTTCTTTGGTCTTTTCCTGCTTCTGTCTGTTCTGATAAACATCATATGCAGTCTTTGCTACTGAATTAGTTAAAAAGGGGGCATAGAGGGAGTGGAATCCATTTCAAGCTCTCAAGATAATTTGTATCAGTCTTCCAACCTTCTTTGTATTTTCACCCTGTAGTTATTTTCTTGTCTTCTGAAGCTGTAACCTTAATTTGCTCTTTGGGGTTACCGTGTTACAAGGTTTATTTAATTGTAGTTTTTCAGTAGTTTCCCATCTAATCAAGTGTTGACTCACTGAAACTGAATGCTTTACAACAGGAAAGCTTTTGGTCAATTACTGGGTAGTTCACGGCTCCCTATCTGGAAGTGTTCAGGGCCAGGTTGGATGAGGCTTTGAGTGACCGGTTCTAGTGGGAGGTATCCCTGCCTATGCTGAGGGAGTTGGAACTAGATGATCTTTGAGATGCCTTCCAACTTAAACCATTCTATGATTCCATGATAAGTTTACTTTTAGTTTATAACAAGTCATCCCTTCTGTATGCTTTACAACAAGACAAAAGTGCAGAACTCTGCCAAGTGCAGGGTTCTGCACTTTGGCCACAACAACCCCAAGCAGTGCTACAGGCTGGGGACTGAGTGGCTGGAGAGCAGCCAGCAAGAAAGGGGCCTGGGGGTACTGGTAGATAGTAGGCTGAAGATGAGGCAGCAGTGTGCCCAGGTGGCTAAGAGAGCCAATGGCATCCTGGCCTGCATCAGGAACAGTGTGGCCAGTAGGATGAGGGAGGTTATTCTTCCTCTGGTCAGGCCACACCTTGAGTCCTGTGTCCAGTTCTGGGCTCCTCAATTTAAGAGAGATGTTGAGGTGCTGGAATGTGTCCAGAGAAGGGTGACAAAGCTGGTGAGGGGCCTGGAACACAAACCCTACAAGGAGAGGCTGAGGGAGCTGGGATTGTTTAGGCTGGAGAAGAGGAGGCTCAGGGCTGACCTCATTGCTGTCTACAATACCTGAAGGGAGGTTGTAGCCAGGTGGGGGTTGGTCTCTTCTGCCAGACAACCAGCAACAGAACAAGAGGACACAGTCTCAAGTTGTGCTGGGGGAGGTATAGGCATAGATGTTAGGAGGAAGTTGTTGGCAGAAAGAGTGATTGGCATTGGAATGGGCTGCCCAGGGAGGTGGTGGAGACACCGTCCCTGGAGGTGTTGAAGAAAAGCCTGGATGAGGCACTTAGTGCCATGGTCTAGTTGACTGGCTAGGGCTGGGTGATAGGTTGGGCTGGGTGCTAGGTTGGACTGGATGATCTTGGAGATGTCTTTCAACCTGGTTGATTCTATGATTCTATGATGAACAAGATCTGCATTTGTGTCCTTTGTATGGAAGTCACAGAATAAATTAGCACTCCCACATACAACATTCCATTACTGTTATTCTCCCATTTATCAGTAAAACATCGTATTATTTACAATCCCTGGGCTCCCACAGAAGTGTTTCAGGCTACCCATTCTGTGGCCCTCCTCTGCACCCACTCCATCAGTCCATGTCCTTCTTGTGTTGAGAGTACTAGGGCTGGACACACTTCAGGTGAAGTCTCACCAAAGCAGAGAAAAGAAGCAGAATCAACTCTCTCTATCTTCTGGCTGCACTTATTTTGATGCAGCACAGGATGTGATTGGCCTCTTGAGCTGCAGCTTCACACTATTGGCTCATGTCCAGCTTCTCATCCACCAAAACTCCCAAGTCCTTTTTCAGAGGGCTGCTTTCTATCACCTTGTCTGCCAGCCTGTATTGATAATGAAGATTTCTTAGTACTGAACTCACTTGTGTGAGGCACTTAGTGCCATGGTCTAGTTGATTGGTTAGGGCTGGGTGATAGGTTGGACTAGATGATCTTGGAGGTCTCTTCCAACCTGGTTGATTCTATGATTCTATGATTCTAGTTACCAGTGGTCCACTTAAACTAGCACAAGAGAACAGAAAAGCTGGATGATAGTCCAAGTGCAGTGGATATGCTGGGTATAGCTTCTTTGGTTCTTCTGGTTATAGAACATCTTGTATTTTTTGCTTCATGTGTCTTTGTACTTTCACTTGAATTGTACTTTTCCCTAACTTTAATTGTGAGTTTTTAATTTCAAAACAGTTTACTTTTTAATTGTTATAAATTTTCATTTAAGATAGAGAAACTAGGGCTGTAATTAAGGTTATGTTAGCAAACTATCAATAAAGGAGTAGTAGGAACCCAGTAGGAAAGCCAGAAAGTGAAAGGAAAAATAACATGAGGAAGCTTCACGCCTAAAGCATGAGCATGTGATTTCAAATCATCTGCCCATTTTCCTTTCCCTTGGACTACTCTGTCTCTAATGAAATATTCTTTATGTGTGAAATAAGCCTTCTTTGCTTTACCTGTGTAATAAGGGAAGTTCTACTGCAGAAAAATGCTTTTGTACTTCAATGTTAACTTACCTTCCACCTTGATAAAACAGTTGCAAGAAAATATTGTTATTATTGTACTTACATTTTGAAAAACTTAGTGATTAAACTGTTAAAGCAAAGATACTGTGGAGAATGGGTAGATTACAAACATTTTCACTCAGCCTCAAAGGAGATGGAATGAACAAGACCTGGTTCATGATACCAAATTGCTTTTTCATCGTTATATTATTTATTGCTCCATATGTTCCAAACAATGATAAGAACAATTTAAACTTTACCTAACTTAGCATTTCCTTTCACTGCTTCCATCTGTATTTCCCTAGGAGCTAACAACACTTGGAAATGCTCAGGACATCTAATTGACGTTTGCCTTCTTCAGCAACCAAGTTCTAGTGAATTCTGAGCCCACTTTAACCAATGTGTTCCAGTGACAATGCTGGACAAAATGTCTATCACTGTAAAATTAACAGTTGAGCTGAGACTGTCAAATCTTTGTAGCTTTGTCACTGCAGTGTTTAGGAAACAGAACTCCTGAGAAACTCAAGAAGGGACAGAAACTGTACACTTTGTGCACTCTTGCGTAGTCCTGTTTTATCTGGGCCATAGCCGAAATAAATAAACAACACAGCTTTATTTAAAAAGTGAAACAAACTAATTGTTAAGTGGGGAAACTCATGGTGAACATTCCAGTTCCTTTGTGTAAGAAAATGTTTTTCTGATATTAATCACAATTTGCATGCTTGCTTTGTAATAATTGAAAGCAAACTAAGTTGCCTCAAGTGTTATTTTACCATTGCTTCCCCTCCTCATGCCCCTCCCTTAGTTTCTCCACTTTTGAGAAAGACTGTTTTAAAAATAACCCCACCTTCCTAATCCTGGAAAAGCCTTCTGTTAGATAATCTCTTTTTTGGCATGTGAGCTTGGCCCTGAGCAAACAAAATAACAAAATGCTACAGTAATTTGTTAATGTTTGTCTGGTTCAGCCCTCGGAATGACACAAATATGTATTTGCCAGATAAAAGGGGCAGTACACATCGGACAAGCTGCGAGTTGTTTCAAACTGCAAATTATTTCAGATTTGATTTTCAAACATATATGGACACTTCTGCTCAGTGGCATCATCTATAACTGTGACTGTACTAAATTTCAGCAATGTTTTAACTTCAGAGAGGTGTCTTAACAGCTGAAATAACTGAAGAGTAACTGTTGCTAATCTTGTTGGTAACCTGTGTCATAGTGATAGGTTGCAGCTGTGATTTTGGATTAAATGTGTTGTGGAAGGGCAAAATTGACACACAGGTGCTAAGAGATTGGCCAGCGCAAGTGGGTAGTGAGAGGAGTAGTGCTGGGTAGATTTATATCTGTCTGTAAACTCAACCACCGTTCTGAATAACACAGGTGTAAGATCTGTAATTTGCAAGAATATGAAATGTCTCTAAGTTTGCAAGATTGTATGTCTCTAGGGCAGGAGTATAGTAGGACTAGTGCCCTGTTTCACTTTTTTCCTATGAGTACTAGGAGGAAAAGGAACATGGAATTTAGACACTACCAACGTGAAGGCAGAAGGCCAGTATTCCTTCTTAAGGACAGAGGCAGTGTGGTACTATTAGCATTTGGAGAGTCAAGTCATCATTAAGAGAGCAGAGGTGCATGCAGATTTTGGAGAGTGACATAAAATATCATCAGAATTTTGAAACTCAAAAACTCAGAAGCTGAAGATCTGAGCAAGAGCAAGTGGCCTTGTGGAGTACTTTGCTGGTTCTGTAGATAGTAGTTTCATATTATCTATGACAGTGACCTTCCTGATTTCATATGATTTTTTTTCATTCTTAGACCTTTTTTAAGTGTGGCTTTGTGACCTACTGTTTGAGGTCTTTGCATAACATATATCCAGGTTTCAAATCTTTGCAATCTTGGACCACAGACCTCCTACTGATACCAGTAGGAGCTTGAAGTCCAGAGTCATATTCCAGCTCATTATAGAAATGTGGACAGAATAGATAAAAACAGTTTGACACACCATGTATAGTAATGAGACACCTGTCTTATCAGTGAAGACAGCTTACCAGGCAAACAAGTAAGGTATTCACCAGAACTGTGTGTGTGTTACAGTGAGAGTTGAATGAGATTAAATGCTGCAGAGATCCCATCCCTATTGGAGTATGAAGACCTTTCTTTTTTCTTTTTCTTTTTCTTTTTCTTTTTCTTTTTCTTTTTCTTTTTCTTTTTCTTTTTCTTTTTCTTTTTCTTTTTCTTTTTCTTTTTCTTTTTCTTTCTCTTTTTCTTTTTCTTTTTCTTTTTCTTTTTCTTTTTCTTTTTCTTTTTCTTTTTCTTTTTCTTTTTCTTTTTCTTTTTCTTTTTCTTTTTCTTTTTCTTTTTCTTTTTCTTTTTCTTTTTCTTTTTCTTTTTCTTTTTCTTTTTCTTTTCCTTTTCCTTTTCCTTTTCCTTTTCCTTTTCCTTTTCCTTTTCCTTTTCCTTTTCCTCTCTCTTTTCCTCTCTCTTTTCCTCTCTCTTTTCCTCTCTCTTTTCCTCTCTCTTTTCCTCTCTCTTTTCCTCTCTCTTTTCCTCTCTCTTTTCCTCTCTCTTTTCCTATCTCTTTTCCTCTCTCTTTTCCTCTCTCTTTTCCTCTCTCTTTTCCTCTCTCTTTTCCTCTCTCTTTTCCTCTCTCTTTTCCTCTCTCTTTTCCTCTCTCTTTTCCTCTCTCTTTTCCTCTCTCTTTTCCTCTCTCTTTTCCTCTCTCTTTTCCTCTCTCTTTTTCTCTCTCTTTTTCTCTCTCTTTCTCTTTCTCTTTCTCTTTCTCTTTCTCTTTCTCTTTCTCTTTCTCTTTCTCTTTCTCTTTCTCTTCCTTTTTCTTTTTCTTCTTTTATTTAACTGATTTCTCCTTTAAAGTGATATTTGATTGGTAAAGCAATGACCAGACATTATATTTTGTTGCTCTCATTTTCAGAAACTAGAACCATGCAGATAACAGTGGCTTGGCCATTGTACTTCTGAAAAAAATTAACTGCCTGCTGTAGAAACAGCCCTTTAAAATTTGATCAAGCAGACAAAGGAGAAGCATCAAGTTACATTTTGTTTGGTTTGCTTGTCTGTAAAGAAAAACACTTCTTATAACTCAACTAAGAAATCCTTTAATGGTTTTAATTAGGCTTCACTAACTTTGTCCTTTCTGTCTCCTGTGTTTCTTTTCCTTCGTTCTCTGTGCTTAAAGTGTGCCATTAGTTTTGCTCCTCTCCTCCATCCCTCTACCATTTTGCCATTTTGTTGTTTCTTCCCACTGTCATTGTTCATATTGCCTTTTACTTTATTTTCGTTGCTTGTTTTCCCCTTCAGAGATTGTCATACTTTGGAATATTTATTCCACATCATGAACAAGAAATAAGTGAAACAGGATCACTGAAGTCACAGTGTATTGCACTGCAGAAACTGGGCAGGTTGTAAAATCGATCATCTTTTTCTCTTGCTTCCTGCTCCTTTTCCTATTTCCTTTTCCTTCTTCCTATTCTGCTCTTTCCTTCTCTCATCATTATGGCAGTAGTATTTCCCCATTTGCAAAGAGAGCTAGGCTGCATAAACAGGTCCTTTGCTGGACAGAAGATGTAGGAGGAGATAAAATCTTTGCTATAAATACCGTCAAAATAGCTCATAAGCTTTAAATTTGATTGGCTTAGTTTGTGGAACAAGGCAATACAGCCTGACAGCTCTGACAGCCTTCATAACACAGACAGTCAGCCAGTTTATCTCCTACATTCTGTTCCTTACTATTTGCCATCCATAGACCTTCTGATTTTTGAAATGAAAATTTGATTCAGATACTCTAAATCCATTCAAACAGAGCTAGCAGAGACTATAAATAACATACCAAATCCAAAAATAATGATTCCCTCCTCTCTTTCTTGCTTGTCATCTTGCAGTGGAGAAAGTGGTTCTGGGAAGACTGAAGCCTGCAAACAGATAGTGAGGCACCTCACTTGCAGAGCCAGCTCAAGCAGAAATACCTTTGATACAAAGATAAAACATGTAAGTAGCATTCTGATGACTGAGTAGAACAAAGTAAAATCTGACCTTTTGGATAGGCACAAACATTTAAGCTGTAAGGGAAAAGATATCTGCTCTGCAGAAGTTCATAAATGGTTTGTTTTCATCATTGAAATCAAAGATTTCTTTCCCCAAACTCACTTGACTGGGAATATTATTAAGCTCATATTGATGAGATGAAAGGAATCAGAAAAATGAAGGTCAGATTTGTTTCTGTACATTTTGGTGTCTCTGGAAAGCAGTGTTTCAGTAAGTACATAAATTTATCTGTATGGTTGCTGTTCTGTGGACATTTTGAGAAGTGCTTAGGCATCTGAAATATTAGTAAATTAGAGAGAAATTGGGAAGTTTTCTACTAAATGCAATAAATGCTAAATAAAATAAATGAAATAGGCAACAGTTCTCAATATTTGCTCAGTCATATTTAATTCCCACAGCGGAACCATGAGCTGGCAGCTCATGGTTTGGACAGATTCACTCTGTGCTGGATTAAGAACTGGATGGATGGCAGAGCCCAGAGAGTGGTGGTGAATGGTGCCACATCCAGTTGGCAGCTGTCACTAGTGGTGTTCCCCAAGGATCAGTGCTGGGCCCAGTCCTGTTCAGTATCTTTATTGATGATCTGGATGAGGGGATTGAGTCCAGCATCAGTAAGTTTGCAGATGACGCCAAGCTGGGAGCAGGTGTTGATCTGTTGGAAGGTAGGAGAGCCCTGCAGAGGGACCTGGCCAGGCTGGATGGGTGGGCAGAGGCCAATGGGATGAGATTTAAAAAGGCCAAGTGCAGGGTTCTGCACTTTGGCCACAACAACCCCAAGCAGCGCTATAGGCTGGGGACTGAGTGGCTGGAGAGCAGCCAGGAGGAAAGGGACCTGGGGGTACTGAGAGATAGTAGGCTGAAGATGAGGCAGCAGTGTGCCTAGGTGGCCAAGAGAGCCAATGGCATCCTGGCCTGCATCAGGAACGGTGTGGCCAGTAGGACAAGGGAGGTTATTCTTCCCCTGTACTCAGCACTGGTCAGGTCACACCTTGACTCCTGTGTCCAGTTCTGGGCTCCTCAATTCAAGAGAGATGCTGAGGTGCTGGAACGTGTCCAGAGAAGAGCAACAAAGCTGGTGAGGGGCCTGGAACACAAATCCTATGAGGAGAGGCTGAGGGAGCTGGGCCTGTTTAGCCTGGAGAAGAGGAGGCT
Organism: Pogoniulus pusillus; assembly: GCF_015220805.1. Taxonomy (NCBI): domain Eukaryota; kingdom Metazoa; phylum Chordata; class Aves; order Piciformes; family Lybiidae; genus Pogoniulus; species Pogoniulus pusillus. The sequence continues at coordinate 34,031,732 of NC_087268.1, read as the reverse complement.
CAGGGCTGACCTCATTGCTGTCTACAACTACCTGATGGGAGGTAGTAGCCAGGTGGGGGGTGGCCTCTTCTCCCAGGCAACCAGCAACAGAACAAGGGGACACAGTCTCAAGTTGTGCCGAGGGAAGTATAGGCTGGATGTTAGGAGGAAGTTCTTGCCAGAGAGAGTGATTGGCATTGGAATGGGCTGCCCAGGGAGGTGGTGGAGTCACCATCCCTGGAGGTGTTCAAGAAAAGCCTGGATGAGGCACTTAATGCTATGGTCTAGTTGACTGGCTCGGGCTGGGTGCTAGGTTGGACTGGATGATCTTGGAGGTCTCTTCCAACCTGGTTGATTCTCTGATTCTAAGAAACCAAATTCTTCCTGGTGCATTATTAGGAAATAATAAGAACCTGCCTCACATATCATGTGAATTTGTCTTCTCTACAGCTGTAACACTACTACAAAGGTTACTAATTCAACGCTCTTTTAAAATTGTCTTTTCTGATTAAACTTCTTATCAGGAATCACAGATCAGAGAGAGATTTACACAGAATGTTTTAGCACAGCCTGCATTGTCACAGCTTAGTTCCAAGTTTCACACTTTAAAAAAAAAAAAAAGTTTAGACTTTTCAGCTGTTCTGGTGACCTTCCTCCATAGCACTCCTCAGCCCAAGATACTCTTTTTTTCCAGCTTTTACTTTCCATATGCATGATACCCAACAGAACTCTAGAATCTTTAATTGCATTTTTTTTCTTATTTTTTAATCATAATTTAAAATACATTCTTCCTGAATTATGCATAATTCAGTCCAGAAAGATGAAAAATTAATGCCAGAAGTATAGCAGTGCTAACAGCCTGCAAATCAGGATTGCTGGGATGTGGGAAAGGCTACAGATACACTTCTATTTTGTACATGGATGGTGGATGTTGGAAAATTGTGTTGCATGTCTCATTTTTAAAGATATTTTCAAAGCTTTGTGGGAATATGATGTGAGACAGAATAATAGCAAGCAGTGTATAAGCATTTGACCTTCATTGCCACAGCTTCAGGATGCCTCCCACTGGGGAGTAAAGATAGTGGGACATCTGGCTAAGGGGGAAAACAAGGCATGATGTATGTAAAAGACTTGGCTGTACTCGCCTAGACTATCACACACAGTATCACAGTATCACCAAGGTTGGAAGAGACCTCACAGATCATAAAGTCCAACCCTTTACCACAGAGCTCAAGGCTAGACCATGGCACCAAGTGCCACGTCCAATCCTGCCTTGAACAGCCCCAGGGACGGCGACTCCACCACCTCCCCGGGCAGCCCATTCCAGTGTCCAATGACTCTCTCAGTGAAGAACTTTCTCCTCACCTCCAGCCTAAATTTCCCCTGGCACAGCCTGAGGCTGTGTCCTCTTGTTCTGGTGCTGGCCACCTGAGAGAAGAGAGCAACCTCCTCCTGGCCACAACCACCCCTCAGGTAGTTGTAGACAGCAATAAGGTCCCCCCTGAGCCTCCTCTTCTCCAGGCTAACCAATCCCAGCTCCCTCAGCCTCTCCTCGTAGGGCTGTGCTCAAGGCCTCTCCCCAGCCTCGTCGCCCTTCTCTGGACACGCTCAAGCATCTCAATGTCCCTCCTAAACTGGGGGGCCCAGAACTGAACACAGTACTCAAGGTGTGGTCTAACCAGTGCAGAGTACAGGGGCAGAATGACCTCCCTGCTCCTGCTGACCACACCATTCCTGATGCAGGCCAGGATGCCACTGGCTCTCTTGGCCACCTGGGCACACTGCTGGCTCATGTTCAGGCGGGTATCAATCAGCACCCCCAGATCCCTCTCTGTCTGGCTGCTCTGAGCCACTCCGACCCCAGCCTGTATCTCTGCATGCGGTTGTTGTGGCCAAAGTGCAGCACCCTGCACTTGGAGCTATTGAACCCCATCCCATTGGACTCTGCCCATCTGTCCAGGCGGTCAAGGTCCTATGCTAATGTGTAGACATGTGCCCTGTGCTCTAGACTATATAAACAGGGTCATAACCAGCAATTAAGGTTTCCAGTGGGATTCATATTGAATTGTGTGGAGTCCATGTTGTCCCTAGCTGACAAAGCCTGATAACACTGAAAACACTACAGCTGGAAAAGCTGAATCTTTACTTTGTGTGCTCATACAATGGACACATTAAAGGGATTTTTATGGTATTAGCTGACACATTGATGGTATTCCTAAGCCACCACATTGAGTTGAAGATTCATAGAATTCTGATTCTGTGTTAACAATCCCCTTGCAATTTTTTCACTTCAATTTTAAGAACCAGTGTTGCAATACTCTTGTTATACGGAGACAGTACACTTTTACTTTCTTTTGTACCCTAGAGCAAGATCAGTGTATGATTTCTGTTTCTACTGTTGGGTTTGGTTTTTATTTGATACCTGAACAGATTAACTTAGTTTTGAATTGATGAAGCCATAGATGTTACACCATTAGAACTGCAAAATGTAGGTCAGATCATTCCAAGTCCTTTTTATTCCTAAACTTACAGAATCATAGAATCAACCAGGTTGGAAGAGACCTCCAAGATCATCCAGTCCAACCTAGCACCCAGCCCTAGCCAGTCAACTAGACCATGGCACTACGTGCCTCAGCCAGGCTTTTCTTGAAGACCTCCAGGGACGGTGCCTCCACCACCTCCCTGGGCAGCCCATTCCAATGCCAATCACTCTCTCTGGCAACAACTTCCTCCTAACATTCAGCCTGTACTTCCCCTAGCACAACTTGAGACTGTGTCCCCTTGTTCTCTTGCTGGTTGCCTGGGAGAAGAGGCCAACCCCCACCTGACTACAACTTCTCTTCAGGTAGTTGTAGACAGCAATGATCATGAGCCTTCTCTTCTCCAGGCTGCACACCCCCAGCTCACTCATGGGGCCCTCACTAGCTTCATTGCCCTTCTCTGGACACATTCCAGCACTTCAACATCTCTCTTGAATTGAGGGGCCCAGAACTGGAAACTGTACTCAAGGTGTGGCCTGACCAGTGCTGAGTACAGGGGAAGAATAACCTCCCTTGCCCTACTGGCTACACTGTTCCTGATACAGATCAGGGTGGCATTGGCTGTCCTGGCCACCTGAGCACACTGCTGGCTCTTTTTCAGCCTAGTATCTACCAGCAAATGAAATGCTATCCACAGTAAAGAAGAATCACAGAATGTCATGGGCTGGAGGGCACCTCAAAATATCATCTAGTCCAGCCCCTGTGCAGAGTAGCATCACCTGTCCCAGATCACAGAGGAATGCATCTAGAGGTAGTATATGAGGGAACTTATAATTTTCTCCATCTAAACATTAGTTATGTTTGTAGGCTTACTTAACCTACTCTGTGTCTAGGTAGTAAACTGAATCGCTAACATGTGGTTGTTATCCTGCTCCCTGACACAGTTCAAATGCCCAGCAGGTCCTCTGGCCACAGTTGAGAGGGTGGCATGTGCCAGGGACCATTCAAAACTGTATGTCCACCCTATTCCACAAAAGAGGGGTTTGATGCCTGAATGTGAACCTTATCATGCCACCTGCCATTAAGGTTAGAGTCTCACTCCTAGTCTTGTTTAGTTTAGCAGCCATATCTGTCAATGAGTCTTTGTCAATGCAGGCAGAAGAGCATCATCACACACTGAGAAAAATGAGTTACCTTTTTTGATGGAGAAAGATCCCTTCTAACTTAGGACACGTGACTTCAAGCAGCAAAGATGTAGCAGATCCCGCTAGTGAGCAATCAAGTGGAGATTCTGGTTTAGTTGCTTTTAAAGTGCTTTAATGAACACTACGTCTTGGATTCATTGCTACTGCAGTTATGCATAGCACCATTAAAGTTAATAAAGCTGCATGGGTTAAACCAAGCGCTGAATTAGGCCAATGAGAAAAGACATCCTCAGCAGCATATCTGAAGCAGAACCAAAACTAGGCTGTCTAGTTTTCTGCTGCCACCTACTGCACAAATAACTGCTTTTAATTAGTAATCCTGAATGGCTTATTTTTTAGAGCTGCTTCTTTGTGCTTGGAACCACAGGTAATCTGTGCCACTCCACAGCCCTTTTCCTCCCCCACTCCAAACAGGTCATCTGGCAGATGTGTGTATTTGGGCCACACTTCAATCAATGTCTTAGGATGCAAAAGAGGGATATGATGAAGGGAATCTTTCATCATGGGATCGAATAAACTAATTATACACAAATCAAAAACCCTAAATACAGCAAAGCCAGAATAGAGATGGCATGTTTAATGTGGTTTTGGTTTTGTAACTGCTTTTTAATTCTTGCAACTGTAAAGATGTAACATGGAAATGCATTAGTGAGAGGTTTTCACTAGTATAACGTTGAAGGAATTCTATTTGAAATAAATTATTTATGCCATTTCTGGCATTATATAAAGCTTATAAATTCTTTTGGTTGGTTATTAGTATCGACCAACTGTAATAGTACAAGCATAGCTGCCTTCAAAGATGCCAATATTTTTGCTAAGTCATATGCCAGCTCTGTGCATTTGGCTCCAGCTACTTCTATCCAAGCTAGCAATAAGGACACCACTCATATGTGAGCCATTGTCAGCCCCCTTTTCTTTGCAACTTTAATTATTCTGACAGCAGTTTATATTTTCTTCTTTATTCCTTGTTCTTTTTGTTTTGTTTTGTTTTGTTTTGATCTCTCTTATTTTCACTTCTCTTTTTAAAAAAAGGAGAGAATCTTTCAAGGAATAATCTTTCAGCTTTCAATCCTTCAGCTAAATTCCAAGCTGAAAACTATTTTTCTTTCCTTTCTTTCCTACCCAATTACTGATCACAAATGAGCCTCACTGATGTTTATTGTAATACCTTCCTGTTCAATTTCTCTTACTACATCCTTATCATTTTATTGCAGGTAAACTGTATCTTGGAAGCCTTTGGACATGCCAAGACACCTTTGAATGATTTTTCTAGCTGTTTTATAAAATATTTTGAGCTACAGTTTTGTGAGAAGAAAAAAACATTAATGGCAGGTAAGTATCGTTTAATCCATTTAGGTTCTTTTGTATCACCCACAGACTAGTCGATCAGGGATCCTATTGTGCCATACACAGATTTGGGCACCAACGACCTTAAAGTATGTGAAAGAGGTAAGAAGGTTTTAGAGCATGTTAGAGAAATCTATTCAGTAACGAATCCATAGCTTGTTGGTAGTGTGAAGTGAGAGCTCGGTGCTTTGCGGCCACTAGGTGGCAGAGAAAGACAAGGAAAACAAAAGAGCACCACTGAGTTCTCTTACCTTTTCAGGAAACCGCATCTCCCTTTCTGCCCAGGATTAACAAACTGAGACAGCTGGGTATCACTTTACTGTGAAATAAAAGAACAAAGATGGGATTTGTTTGTTTGTTTGTTTTTCGGTTTAGTTTGGGTTTGGGTTTTTTTTTTCCCCCCATTTTTATTGAATACAGTATTGGGCATTTTATGTGTCCATTGAATACAGTATTGGACATTTTATGTATCCATTGAATACAGTATTGGGTGTTTTATGTATCCATTGAATACAGTATTGGGTGTTTTATGTATCCATTGAATACAGTATTGGGCATTTTATGTATCCATTGAATACAGTATTGTGTGTTTTTTGTATCCATTGAATACAGTATTGGGTGTTTGATGTATCCATTGAATACAGTATTGGGCGTTTTATGTATCCATTGAATACAGTATTGGGCATTTTATGTATCCATTGAATACAGTATTGTGTGTTTTTTGTATCCATTGAATACAGTATTGGGTGTTTGATGTATCCATTGAATACAGTATTGGGCGTTTTATGTATCCATTGAATACAGTATTGGGCATTTTATGTATCCATTGAATACAGTATTGTGTGTTTTTTGTATCCATTGAATACAGTATTGGGTGTTTGATGTATCCATTGAATACAGTATTGGGCGTTTTATGTATCCATTGAATACAGTATTGGGCATTTTATGTATCCATTGAATACAGTATTGGGCGTTTGATGTATCCATTAAGAACAGTGGCAAAATCTGTTTAGGGCAAATAAAATCAAGTATGCTCTGTAATACTGAAATCAGAATAAATTTATTACAACTCTGAGCTTCTTCTGAAGGAACTAGGAATCACACTAATGTTTATCCTCGTAAGAGGTAGTGTGAAATTTATAGCTGCCTTCAGAGTGAGTGAGAGTCAGCTAATCCACAACAAGTGTTCATAACTGGAGGGGAAAAAAAATGGGCAAAACTTCAGTCAGTTTGATTCTGAAAATTGTGATCTTTGGAGGCAGTCAGGGAGAGATCTCATTTCTGGTGTGCATAGGGTCATCATAAAGTGTGCTAACGTGAGAGTGTGTGTGCAGGAATAATTACACAAACAGCTTGCTACGTGCACTGATCTTACTGTATAGAAAAGATTGTATAGTTGAATAGATAGGGCTGTACTGGACGATCTTGGTTGGATAGGTTGGACTTCATGGATAGGTTGGGCTGGATGATCTTGGAGGTCACTTCCAACCTTGTTGATTCTATGATTCTATACATTTTATCCAAGCAACTTAGTATACTGGATAAACATTTCCAAAACTATTATTTTTTTTTATAATTTTGAATGTGTTTATTGTTTCAGAGAAGTTTCCTAACACTATTCTTTGGAATTATGTAATAGCAGGAATTACAATTAATTTCCCTGAGAGTTCACGGTACCCTATCAAATGTGACAGTTTCTTCAGTGAATATGTAACTGCATGGAAAGTTATTATCATTTTTTTGATTACTGTTTCCTGGTTTGCTTTACAATACATACAGGATATTTAAAGAAAGGCCAAGCAGGATGATTTCTCTCAGTTGTGGAAGGAATATTAAGAAAGTGATGTAAGCACTAGAATAGGCTAAATAACATCTGAATTTGGCTTATAAAAATGAAGTTTAACCCAGCTTGTGAAAATTAATCCCTAAAACTAACATTATGTAAATCATCTATATTGTGTATATTTAAGTATATTTAGTTATCAGAAATACACTGTGTACACACTTTTTGTTGTTGTTGTTATACACATTAAGCACAGGAACAAACATGAAAATGATGATTTTGTAAAGTCAAGCATATGAGCATTAGGAAATGGTAGATTTGCAGTTCTCTGAGACAGTCTAGGGTGGCCTTATGCATACAAATTTAACGCTGTTGGTTTTCTACCCCTCCCCAGCTTCATTTAGTGCAGAGAATGGACAATATTTGTTCAGTGATCTGCTGCTAAATAGTTTGTTTTCCCTTCATTGATTCATTTGTGACTTATGCCATTTTATTCTGCTCTAAAAACAGAATGTGGATTTTCTGTGTTGTTCATCACTGTTTTTCACTGGATGAGCATTTCATAAGTCTAAATGGCTTCATCTTCTAAGTATTTCTGACTTAAGGTTCTGTCATTTGTTTCCTCAGATGAGGAATAGAAACCTCAAGGCTATGTGTTCCCACAGTTTTGCGGTACCTTGAGATGGTAGGGACTTGAATTTTCAAGCAGCTTTACCTGGACTTGCCAGTTTAATACACAACCCTTGTCTGTGAATGATCTAAGTCAACCAAGCTCTCATGCTATTTTCTGTTACTATTGCTGTGTTTTTATAATTTTCAAACCATAGGCATTAAATGAGAAAATGTAGTAGTAGTCAAGTCCATTAATGAATGTACATAAATTACTTCTCTGGCCAGCATCAGAACAAGAGGACACAGTCTCAGGCTACACCAGGGGATATTTAGGCTCAAGGTGAGGAGAAAGTTCTTCACTGAGAGAGTCATTGGACACTGGAATGGGCTCCCAGGGAGGTGGTGGAGTCGCTGTCCCTGGAGCTGTTCAAGGCAAGATTGGACGTGGCACTTGGTGTCATGGTCTGGCCTTGAGCTCTGTGGTAAAGGGTTGGACTTGATGATCTGTGAGGTCTCTTCCAACCTTGGTGATACTGTGATACTGTGTGATACTGTGAAATACTTAGGAATTAAATCAATCACTCTTACCACATCTAAGATAGATGAAAGATCTGTGATTTACAGTTGGGTGAAAAGCCTCAGTACTGCAGTAAAAGTAGCTTCTGTATTTTTTTGCAAGTTGCAGTTGATCATGCTGTTTGATTTGCATTGAAGATGTTGCCATTTCCAGGTCACTGCTAAACATTACTTCTGAATGAAGTTTTCACAGATGTATACCACCAAAAATGAGAAAAGAATCAGACATTTTGTCTTTGGCTATCTACTTGAAAGACCACTTTTGCAGTTTTTACTGTCTTGCAGTGTTTGAACATGAATAAAAAATGCAAGTATGCAGAACACCTGGTTCTGCTGAGGCATGACTTTATAATTCATTGAGACAGACTGGGATAAAAATGTCTGGTTTGTAAAAAAACATCCAGATGACACTAGGCTTTCTTCATCAAAGGGTTTAGGTTGTTAAACCACTAAACAGACAGACCTTAAAAGTGGATATCCAGAACAATTTACCAAAGAAAGGGCATGTGAGGCACAGGTGTATTGTAGAATCACAGAATATTTGAGGTTGGAAGAGCCCTTCAGAAATCGAGTTCAACCCCCCTGCCAAGGCAGGATCACCTAGGGTAGTTCACTCAGGAACGCATCCAGGTGGGTTTTGAGAGTCTCCACAGGAGGAGACTCCACAACGTCTCTGGGCAGCCTGTTCCAGGGCTCTGTCACTCTCACTGTAAAGAGGTTTTTCCTCATACTGAGGTGAAACCTTCTGTGTTCCAATTTGTAGCTGTCGCTCCTTGTGTTATTGCTGCTGACCGACGAAAAGAGATTGGTCCCATCCACCCCTTAGATATTTATGGACATTTATGAGATTTCCTCTCAGTCTTCTCTTCTCCAGACTAAACAGCCCCAGGTCTCTCAGTCTCTCTTCCTATGGGAGATGCTCAAATCCCCAGTCATCCTTGTGGCTCTCTGCTGGACTCTTCCCAGCAGGTTCCTGTCTCTCTTGAACTGGGGAGCCCAAAAGTGGACACAGTATTCTAGGTGTGGTCTCACTAGGGTAGAGAAGGGGGGGCGGAAGAACCTCCCTAGGCCCGCTGGCCACACTTCTGTTGATGCACCCCAGGATGCCATTGGCCACAAGGGCATGTTGCTGGCCCATACAGAACTCGCTGTCCACCAGGGTTCCAAGGTCTTTCTCTACAGAGCTGCTTTCCAGCAGGGCAACCCCCAACCTCTACTGGTGTCTGCTGTTACTTCTCCCCAGATGCTGGACCCTGCACTCGTCCTTATTGAACTGCCTGTGGTTAGCCTATGTCCAACACTGCAGCCTGTCCAGATCTCATTGAATGGCTGCACAACCTGACGGGGTATCAGCCACCCTCCCACTGCCCTCTGTTTTGTATCATCAAAGAACTTGCTGAGGTGTATGTTTTAGTTAAAGAGGGAAAGCAAAAGATAGCAATTCTTGTATTTTGAGTGGACATGAGTGAAGTTTGTGACCTTTTTTTTTTAATTCATTATGAAGTTCTTTTATGCCTAGATCCTGGAAATGCTGCAACTTCTGTCACATTAGTTTTATTCTTCCATCGTAAAGTCCAGTATATCTCCAGAGTAGAAGTGATGGCAACAGTTTTCACTGACAGGCTTGATTCAGTCTTTCTCATAAACTGGATCTTTGCCATGATGTTTTGAAAATGAGGATGGAGCTCTTTGAGTGTGTTTCTAGTCAAAGCAAGTAAAAAGGTCCACAGAGGTTTTATATGTCTCCTCTGACTCTTATTCCTGCCAAGATTTGTTGCAAGGTTGAAAGGTTTTCTGGCCAGGACCTTTCATTGCTTTAGTCTATTCAAATAAATGGGTAAGGTATAACTCACATGAAATCGTTGCTCTTTGTGAGCAGGTAAGATAAGGCAGCAGGAGCTGGTAGAAGCCTTACATCAGAACAAATACAGATCTTACATCAGAACAAATGCAGAATGAACTACAGGCCAGCGATTCCACTAAGTTTCTAAGATAAATTCATACCTAACAGAACTCAAAGACTGATGTTTTGACAAATATATTGATTCATACCCACTGCATAGTAGTAAAAGTCTGACATTGGTTTATTTCCAGAAGTATAATTACTGCATTTTATTCTTATTTGGAAAGGGAGAGAGAGTAACTAGTCTTTCAGGTAAGTTGACATAATTCCTAAGATGAAAGGTAAGGCTTCTGTCAGTTTCCTTGAATTACTAAAAAAAAAAAGAAGGTTGAGATGAGAAAATCAACCCTCACAAACTAATTGTCCCATTTTCCTGCCTTGCTTTTCCCCGGCTTGCTTTTCTCAGTCTTCACGTTTTGAAAAGCAAGGCTTGATTTATTTTTCAAGTCGCTCTGAAATGGAAAGATCTAATTTGGTTTATAAAAAGCTTATTTGCCTCTATGTGTACTGCAGTCATTTTTTATCAAATAAAAAATTTTGGACATGAATTTCCTTTTTTGGTGTAAGAAAGACTGCAGCCAGCTAAGCTCTGTGATGTGTATTTTATGCTGTGTTTCAGCTCTGAACATTCAAAGACTGCATAGCTGGAAGAATGATTACACTGGCCACATTTTCAATACAAAGTCCTGTTGATTTTGTAGCTGCTCAGCAGATCAAGTGGTATGTTAAAGGAAATCATAGAATCATAGAATCAACCAGGTTGGAAGAGACCTCCAAGATCATCCAGTCCAACTTAGCACCCAGCCCTAGCCAGTCAACTAGACCATGGCACTGAGTGCCTCATCCAGGCTTTTCTTGAACACCTCCAGGGACAGTGCCTCCACCACCTCCCTGGGCAGCCCATTCCAATGGCAATCACTCTCTCTGGCAAGAACTTCCTCCTAACATCCAGCCTATACTTTTCCTGGCACAACTTGAAACTGTGTCCCCTTGTTCTCTTGCTGGTTGCCTGGGAGAAGAGGCCACCCCCCACCTGGCTACTACCTCCCATCAGGTAGTTGTAGACAGCAATGAGGTCACCCTTGAGCCTCCTCTTCTCCAGGCTAAACAACCCCAGCTCCCTCAGCCTCTCCTCATAGGATTTGTGTTCCAGGCCCTTCACCAGCTTTGTTGCTCTTCTCTGGACACGTTCCAGCACCTCAACATCTCTCTTGAATTGAGGGGCCCATAACTGGACACAGTACTCAAGGTGTGGCCTGACCAGTGCTGAGTACAGGGGAAGAATAACCTCCCTTGTCCTACTGGCCACACTGTTCCTGATGCAGGCCAGGATGCCATTGGCTCTCTGGGCCACCTGGGCACACTGCTGGCTCATCTTCAGCCTACTATCTATCAGTACCCCTAGGTCCCTTTCCTCCTGGCTGCTTTCCAGCTGCTCTGTCCCCAGCCTGTAGTGCTGCTTAGGGTTGTGGCCAAAGTGCAGAACCTTGCACTTGGCCTTGTTAAATGTCATCCCATTGGCCTCTGCCCACCTATCCAGCCTGTCCAGGTCCCTCTGCAGGGCTCTCCTGCCTTCCAACAGATCAACACCTGCTCCTAGTTTGGTGTCATATATGTCAAATATGAATTTCCTTGTGCCCACAGACTCAGTTAACATTACACAGAAATGGCAGACTTTTCTTTAGAACTCTGTTATTTTTCTCTTTTATTTCACACATAGATTACCAAATACATCATTTCACTTTGTAGAAAAGTATACCACCAAGATAGTTTTCTTTATGAATTACTCTAGCTCCATTAAGGTGGTGCTCTGTTTGATTCTTGACACTTAGCTTTTCTTAAAAGCTCCTCCCATTGCTAGTTAGAGATACTAGCTGAAATGAACTGTACTTACCCTTATTAAAGTGGGTAACTTGAAGTACCTGAAATGGGCTGAATTAATTTGTGTCACCTGCATAAGTAGTGTTGCCTGTCCTTAAAGTTAAATGTTTTAATTAATCAGATAGGTGACCTACAGTAATATTTTCTTCGCTTTTATTAATCAATGAATGTTAAAAACCACCTAAGTAATAGTTACAAAAGCCTTAGTGAAGGCTATTGCACACAAAAGAAGTGATTAAAGATTAGTAATGACCTCTTTTCAAACTGGTTGAGGGAAAGGTTAGTTTTACTGAGAAATAAAATCCAAGTACAATAAAACATTGAAATTGTTCTTCATGTTCATCTATTCTGTTTTACCCTGTAGGGGCAGCAGCCAGGTAATGATTGATTCTGATGAAAATGTATGTCTGGCCAGTGCTACCACGATAGGTTAAGATTGAATTGCATCAATTTGTAGTGTGCTGAAAAGTTACTGGAGCCAGAAACATACCCTGCTACTAGTTTAATGATTTCCCAAGTGCGTCCTTTTACTTTGAGAACAGTTGTTTTTTTCTGAGGGCTGCATGGCTGATACAGTTTCCTATAATACAGGTTCTATAACAGCAGGAATTCACTCCTGTATTTTGTAGTATGATTAGATGGGTAAATTTCATCTCCTTGCTTCAACAAGTTGATTGTTCAACTCTTCTCACTGTGCTACTATGTTTTGCGTAGCTAGAATCCCAGGCATGGTTTTAGTTGCCAGCATATGTCAGGCCATGCTTGTACTGTTAATGAAAGGTGGAAGATGCCCCCGGATAATGTACCACTGACCTTCCATATTGCTTAACTGGGATGTATCTGGGATGGTTTGGCCTGTGCAGAGCAGCATTTTGTGAGACTGTGCACAGTTATGCAGCACTTAACCGCTGAGACCTTTCTCAAAACCGTATGATCAAGATTCACCAATTTGATTTCCCTCCACTGTGTGCAGTCTCCAGCAGTATTCTCACAGGCTGTGTTCCCTCATACTCATAACTTCAAGTAATTTCAAGTTTGCTATGTTTAATGTAGTGACTTAGACAGAAACTTAGAGATCTCCAAATGATAGACAAATACAGATGATATAGAAATAACTAAGCTAGCTCTAACGAGCTACTGTGGATATTAGCAGCTGTATTGTGGCAGGACATTCTGGCCTCTAGCCCAGCCATTAGGCTAATGCAACTACCATGCCTCTGATGCAGGCTTTCACATCCTGAGATCTGACCTGCATAGTTTTTCTTAGCATTGAATAGAGTAATACCTTTGAATCCCATACTGATTCTGAAAATACTCTTTCAACTATTTGCATCCGTAGAAGTTTTTAAACTCCCACTCTGCCTTCAAACTTCAGGTCTCTCAGGCATCTGAAGCTGTGCTTCTTCATATGCTTGGAAATACAACAGTTTTGACTGCACCAAATAGCTTTGTGGTATTTTATGCTGAATTTCAGTATGCTTCAAAAACCTGAAAACCCTCAAATGTGTGGCCCAAGAAGGCTGTGTGTTTAGAGAACAGAATTACAATGCTTCACTGTGCAAGTACCAGTATTTATATCATGGATTGTTCAAGAACTACTTCCAGTTCATAAAAAGAGTCTCAGCTGAGTTGGTTGTCTTCCAGACTACGGAGGGTATGGTTTGATATCCTCCTCTGCTTACAGGATTTAAAAAATGGAGCTCCTCCATTGCGGAGAAGTGCATCTTCTCTTCTAAACCCTTTTGCAGGGTAAAGATGCTCGCTAAGACCATATGAAAGCTCCTCCATATTGCAGCACATAAAGCTGCGACAAAACATACTGCATCCTAGCGGTGAGGGTGCCTCAGCTGTGTGTGAAAGGGACATGCTGCTGGTCTTTGCACCACAGGTTGTATGTGAGCAATGATGAGATAAAATATACAAGCAGTGGGGTGAGTGGGAGCTGGAATCAGGTCCCTGCTCCCAAGGAGGCCCCTGACCCCTAGATACAGATTCACAGATTGCATCTACAGTTAGGTGTTCCTTTGTTCTCTTTAGCCTACTGCATCTGGAACTGCATGGTGGTGTATACTCTGTGAAGGGCTGAAGGGGCATTTTCCCAGTACAGTGAATTTCCTTCTGTTTCTTTACATACATCTCTAAAATACTTATAGTCTGGTGAAGCTGAGAGTCCAATATTTCCTTTGCTTCTGTGTTTTACCTCTTCCAGGAACTTAGTGGGCCTAAGGTATGATCAACATTTCTGCAGACAAATACTGGCCAGGTTCATCCTCCTTCACCTTCTTCCCAGATGTGCTGATTCATATGGTTTCTTATTTGGCCAGCTTATAGCCCTTCTGAGATAACAGAATCATAGTTCTGTTGGGAAAGTCCTTTGAAATCATGGAGTCCAACCATTATTTAACTCTACCAAGTCTGATGCTCATGTTCAGCTGGCTGTCAGTCAGCACCTCCAAGTCTTTCTCTGCTGGGCACATTCCCAGCTAAGCTCCCCCAGGGCTGTAGTGATGCATGGGATTGTTGTGACTGAAGTGCAGGACTCAGCACTTGGCTTTGTTGAATCTCATAAAATTAGCCTTGGTTCATTAATCCAGCTTGTCCAGGCCCCTCTGCAAAGCCTTCCTACCTTAGATCAGATCTGCAAAATATGGCAGCTGGTTCCACAGATAAGTAAAATAGAGCACAAATCAAATCATTATCTTTAAAATTATGTAAGTGTAAATATAATGTAAGACAGTAGGACATTTATTCCACTAACTTTAATGAAATTGGGCTTTATATGTGATTTCTATAGAACACCATGAGAGAATGAGTGATATTTTTTTAAGCTCACCTTAAACATTGATTGTTCTTTGCTGTTGCAATGGTGAATGGTTTAAGAGCAATCAGTATAATGATGAATTTGTTTGTTTGTTTCTCAATCAGCTAGGATTTATACATACATGTTGGAGAAGTCTCGTGTCATTATGCAGCCTCTCAACCAGAGTAATTTTCATGTTTTTTACTTGATGATGGATGGGCTATCTGCTGAAGAAAAATACACCTTGTACCTCAGTAATTTGTCTGCACACAGGTAGGAAAACAGCTTTATACTTGGTATTAATACTTTTAGTGTCTCTTTGCTGTTGTGGTCCTTCCTCCAAAAGTTACCATTTGTGTCCTAACTTTTCATTGAGCTCTGAAATTATTGATTATCGAGGATCTGTTCATGGGAATTTAATTCTGGAGTACATATACACTCGCTTAACAAGATCAGAGTATTGCATCCATGTGGTGGTTTGCCCCAGGTGCCCTTTAGAAGACCATAGAGACACAGTCCCCCAAAAAGAGACAGAGTCCAAAGGGATGGACCTGGTCATCCCAGGATATTGTAACACTGTTATTCTATTCCACTTTCTGGTGTCATAGCTTAGAAAACAGTGCCTAGCTGTCAACTGCTATAATCCATTAGGATTATTGCCTTAAAAGAGACAAAGGAAGGAAGCTTCTGAGACATTTTCCACCTTCTGTGAGCTGGACTTGGTCTGTTGTTTCCATACTTCCCTGGCCCACTGGTTGGTGAAACATTTTGTCTTTGGGACTGCTGTTTATTAAAATTAGGATTTTCTTCTGCAATTTGTCAGTTTTGATGAAATGCTACTATATGTAACTGGTGCTTTCATTTTCATTGTGCTGTTTAGTTCATATTATTAAGAAAAGCAGAAACAACATTTTGACTGCTCTGAAGCTAAAGATCCAGCCTAAAATGAGATCTTTATGTGTGTTTTTGCAAGTCTTAGTTCCCATTTGCAATCAAAAGAGTTGGAGTCCTCTACTCAAGTCTCTATAGAGCTACATGTAGATGTGTGTTTCAGAGTGAACTGACTCATATTTGGGACTTCAAAAACTCTGAGGCTGAATGCAATCAAGATGTTTATTACAAGTGGAAGTTTTTGGTTTTTCAGGAAATTTTGGGATTATCTCCAACTTTATTAATTCAAATTCTTTTGGAATAAAGTAGTATTTCTGTTTTACATACTTTGCCCATGGTCTAGCCTTGAGCTCTGTGGTAAAGGGTTGGACTTGATGATCTGTGAGGTCTCTTCCAACCCTGATAATACTGTGATACTGTGATACCACAGAAATGAGAGAAGCCCATTCAGCTTCCTATTTGACATTAATGATCTTCTCTTAAATTTGGCCAAACTAATGAGTATAGTAAGTAACTGTAATTGAAATGATGTAAAATGAGAGATGTTGAGGTGCTGGAACGTGTCCAGAGAAGGGCAACAAGGCTGGTGAAAGGCCTGGAGCACAAACCATATGAGGAGAGGCTGAGGGAGCTGGGGGTGTTTAGCCTAGAGAAGAGGAGGCTCAGAGGTGAGCTCATTGCTGTCTACAACTACCTGAAGGGAGGCTGTAGCCAGGTGGGGGTTGGCCTCTTCTCCTAGGCAGCCAGCAATAGAACAAGGGGACACAGTCTCAAGTTGTGCTGGGGTAGGTATAGGCTGGATGTTAGGAGGAAGTTCTTCCCAGAGAAAGTGATTGGCATTGGAATGGGCTGCCCAGGGAGGTGATGGAGTCGCCGTCCCTGGAGGTGTTCAAGCAAAGCCTGGATGAGGCACTTAGTGCCATGGTCTAGTTGACTGGCTAGGGCTGGGTGCTAGGTTGGACTGGATGATCTTGAAGGTCTCTTCCAACCTGGTTGATTCTATGATTCCATATCTAGGCCTTTTTCCCATAGTTTTTTTTTTCCCCCTCAACTTCTCTGTCTTGCACTCTGGATAGTACTTGAGTAAATAGTAGCTCCAGAATAGAGGCTTGTAAGTAGATTGATACCATATTGATTTTTATAAACAAAAAATACTTTCTTTTTTTTTTTCTTAAACACAAGACTTCAGGCTACTGTTGTTTGGTAATGTTTTAAGGTCTTAGGACTTCAGCTGCTATAAAGAATATGTAATACATTAGCTCTAAGGGAACCTGAGGCTAAGTTGCTTTACTAAAAACAGCCCACTTCAAAGTGAGAGAGGAAAGAGTTAAATTCTATATTTTAAATCCTCTGAAGGCTTTCAAGACCAAAAGGATTCTGAATTTCCAATTAATTAATTCCTCTTCTAGCACAAGTTATTTGGGATCACTCATATTGTTCAGAAGATAAAATAGTTTACAATGACCTTGCAAGAAGCTCCAACAAGAAAGAGCCTAACAAACCCCTGAATAATTAGGTTAACATGAACAAGGTTTTTTTTGATATCTGATACCTATACAAAAATAACAAAATAGCATTTCTAAATAGATGCCTGAACATTGCAGTGCCAAAGCTTTAGAAGCAATTTATTGTTGAATATTTGCATAAAGCTGCTTTAATCAATAAAACTTTGCTTTGGCTACATGCAGTAGATTGTATCTTGCATTATTCAGGGTTTGGGCCAAGTATTTCTGACCCTAACCTCTTGAGTGAGTAGTTCAATAATCTCTCTTGGTTGATAAACTAGAGTTGAATTTCTATTGCATCAAACTCATATATGAATCATGAAGGAAGGATTTGGCTGCTATTATAAATCCAGGACTTCTGGCTTGGCCAAATTATGATGAGATCATATCATTCTGGTAACATCAATTTGTGAATTTGTCATGGTTTTTTTTTTTAAGCAAGTGTAATCTTGACTCTAATGGTAAAATTAATTAGATAACTTCCCTTTTGAAAGCATAGGAGGTTCGTGCCCAACCAGTTTTGGTTTTTTGTTTCGTGTTTTTGGGGTTTTTAAATATTTTTTTCTGTTCTTCTTTGCTTGGTTTAATGTTGCACCTTTATGTAGAAGATTGAACATTTTTACTAAGTAATGAACATTAGAATTTTAATTGTTTGCAATACAAGAAATGAGACATAGCATTGATTTTTTTATTCTCAAGTTAAATAATAGTATGCTAAAGAATCAAAGTAGTATTGTCAATAGTGATTATTGTTAGAATCACAGAATTAACCAGGTTGGTAAAGATCTTTGAGATCATTGAGTCCAACCTATCACCTAGCACTTTCTGACTTGATGCTGTAAGAGATAAGAGGTAGTTTGTGTATTAAACAGTACATAGCCCTCGATAGAGTTAATGTAAGTAACTAAAAGGGGAATTCCCTCCCCTTTGGATTTGTTGGAGTTTCAGTAAGGCTGGGGTTTCATCCCAGTGTGTAAAAGGAGTCATTACATTGTAATTCTCTGGTGTTTGGTGCCATACTGAGAGGTAGCTTGAACTCAGAAACTTAACTGTATGTTCTTGCAAGTATGACTACTAATGCATTGTCTAAAGACAAGTAGCTGGCTGCTTTCTATTGAAGTTATATGTAACTAGGATCTTAAAGTAGCAAGCCATCTAAATATATGTAGAGATGGATTCAAATGAATATGTCTTCCACCATATCTGCATGTGGATCATGATGAATAAAGAAAGAAGCAATTCTGCAAGGTAAGATCATTTTAAAGATTGAGCTGGGGAAGTGTGTCAGTAGAGGAAAGAGAGTCTCAAAAGGGCAAGTCAAGGCTTTCCTTTGACAGTAACTGCTCCCATGGGTTGGTGTAAGCATTTGTGGCCTGTGAAGCTTGTACTGTTTTTTCTAGCACATGAAGTTTAGCCTCACAGTTACACTAGGTACTACATTAGTGAAGAATTGTGCACTCAAAGACAGATCAAAGAAGAGAGGTGACAGTGGCGATTGATCATCTTTAAATGGTGTTCAACTCTGGTGAAGAAAAGGTATAAAATGAGAGATCAGAAAAACAGGATAGAAAAAAATGTGGAGAAAACCTTTGAGAACAAAAAAGTGGAAAGACCTTTTATTATTTTGGCTCAGTTGCTTTATATTAAAATTGGTATAAGCATCTGTCTGCCTGCTTTAGGTGAATCTGCTATAGCAGGGGACTTGGACTAGATGATCTCCAGGAGTCCCTTCCAACCCCAGCCATTCTGTGATTCTGTGTATTCGTGCAGTATGTATATGTGAGAAACTCAAGCATACTGTCATTAAAAATCATGTAATTACATTTGTGTATATCTATATTAGAAATACAGCTTGAGGCTATTTAACTACAGAAAATCATTTTAGAAACCAGGGTGGATTTGGCAGCTGTTCAGCTTGACGTCACCATATTCAGTTTAACAAGGTTGCTAGTTCTACTTGATTGTACTGTTAGGGCTTTTGGTAGTGTAGGCAAACTAATACAATGCTCTCAGTATTGCAGGGTGATTCTGAAAGATGTTTTTTAGTTCTCCCCTGTAAAGTCAGATCTCGGCCACTCAGCATTTGTAGGTTGAAATATACTGCTTCCAAATAACTTCTATATGTAAAATTAACTTCTAGCTGGAGAAAATGTTGAGATATGCATTTATGCAGAAGCTGGACTGTGGTTAGGGAGTGCATTTTGTGTTTGCATTGCTGTTCTCCCTCTCATAGAAGAATGAACTGCAGTATGTGCTCTCTGCATCTGCTGTTCCTTTCACACAGCTGTAGATGAATTCACAGAAATTATGTATTTGCTTTTACAGTTTTTCAGTGCAGGTGTCCTCATCACTGTCAATAAGAAAATGTTCCATTAATTTTATGTAACAATTTTAGTGAAGTGATTAAATTTCTCCTTAAAGTCTAAACTGATCAGAACCTCTTTGCTTGATCTCTGAGGAAATCATTCCTCCTCTAAATTATGAGGTTGGTCTTCAGAAAGGACTTAAAAAATAGAGTTCAGGACAGTAAATGGTATAGAAAAGATCCTAGTAGACAACTTTTGGAGACACTAAGTGCATAGTCTTATGTGTTATTTTGTATTGTCATCATCTTATATAACAAGAACCAATTCAATCTATTGAAAATAGTGATGATTCTAGTACCATCCATGCTGATTCCCACTCTTCCTTTCCCTGAAATATGAGAACTCAAGGGGAGAGACTTCCAGACTGAATGGCCAGTTACCACAACTTTCCACAATTCAACAGGCAGAGAGGCAGTCTCTGTGTTTTCTAACTGCTGTAGATCTAAAGCCAGGATGACATTGTCTGTTCACATGCAGTTCTTTCTTTTCTTTCCTCTTATCTTTGAATGTAATTTTTCTTTCCTTTTTTTAATTTTCTTAATTATTTTCTTATTTTAAATGCATCAGGAAAAAAATACCAGTCTTGAAAATAACAATTTGCCACACCTGTGGCATTTTTCTGCAGATATAGTTGTGGCAGTCTAGTGATGCAAGTTAAATCCATAAAGAAAAGTTTGGGTTTTATATTTGCTTCGTTAATTATCTGTTGCTGATATCTGTGTCTGATTACTAGAGGAAATGCTGAACAAGTGTTAGACTTGTCTTACTAAATTGGTTGAATCTGAATGCTCTGAATGTGATAACTAGATCCAGAGGAGTTATATTACATTTTTTCCAGTGGGTGATGGTCCTGCTAGAATAAATCTCTATACGAAGTGCCAAATTACATCACTTTGTCATTGTGTGCTGAAACTCAAAATAAGTCAGCTGTACCAGAATTCTTAGTCTCACTCCAATAAAGTCTAATTTAAGGCTCTGTGAACTTTACTATTGAGGATCCACTTTGTTTTAAACCCCTGCTGACAGAATAAATTCCAGGCAATCAGGAAACTGTCATTGTATTTAAATTTAGGAGGACAGCAAAGATCGGAGTCAGAGGTTCCTCAGCTCCACTTCTCTTTTCCTTTGTGAGAGGAAAGGAGAGAAATGCTGTGGTTGGAGATGTTAAGCTGAATTCTTCTTGACTGAAACCTCTTCCTAATTCTTCTCATGAAGACAGGGTAATGACACTGGATGAGACTTTTGAACTTTGAAAAGATTCTTGAGTGCTAGAAAGAGTTTTTTATGGGTCTACTTTAATTTGTGAGTTACCTGTACCATTTCCAGAATTCAAGCAGTTATGCATAATGCCCAGAGAGAAGCTGGAACAAGTTCATCCCATGCAGACAGAGGACATGAGAGGGTGGAGATGGAGGCTGGGGTAAACAGTCGCACAGGGGCTTCACCCTCCCAGCACATTCCTACAGCACCTGCCAGGTCCAGGGGTGGTCACTGGAGTCAGACACAGCCCTGGAAGTCTGGAAAAGGGCAATGCCAGCCTGGAATACTGGCCCACATTGGGCAGTTAGAGGAATCTGTGTCTGAGCACAGACATAACTGACTCCAGGTCAGGCCAGTACCAAGGCACAGTGCCTGAGTTCAGAAGCTGCTCCTGAAACAAGGAAGGTCCTTTCCATAGCCCAGACATCTAGACCATGGAGGCAGCAAAAAGCATTCAGTTCATCTTCACAAACATAAAAAATCCTTCATCAATTTTTAATGAAAGTTAAAAAATACCTATTTTCCCCCCATTATCAATACACAGATAAATCTTCCATATTTTCTATTAATTACTGTCATCTACATATGTATCTTTTCTTCAGCACATGCATTTTCTTTATCAAGGTGTCTGTAAACTTGTGCTTAATACTGTCAATACATGACAGCTCTTGTGGCAACTATTAAGCTAATGATTCATACATCATTTGTCATGACTAAGATGTTTTTTTACCGTGGATCTTTTGGCATTTAAGTTTGTGGTGAAGATGTAGGTGAAAAAGGGTAAAAACCTGAATTAGTCACCCACTTATTTATCCTTTCTCTTTTCACCATGCATTAAATCACGTAGACAACTTACCACTCATTTCTACTTCATGTTCATTTTCTTGTATTTAGCATTGACCACCCAAAATAAGACATGAATCAAGACTCAGAAAAATTAGTAATTCCCTTGATATTTTACAGTGGATAAGGAATTCTAAAGACTGGATGACTCTAGATGATTCTTAAATGCAGTGTCTGAAATCTGTCATCTTGCTATTTATTATCCTATTCCAATATATTTCTTCTGTAATGAATGCTGAGTAGATTTTTTTTCCTTTTTTTTTTCCCTTTTTTTAAAATTCTTTACTGAAATTATTCTAGAAAAAGTTTTACTTTACCAAAATTAACTCTGGTCTTTGATTATCCAAGGTAAATTCAATTTAATGTCTAAGAAAACTGAATTTATTTTGTTGTTGTTGTTTGGTTTGGTTTGGTTTTTCTATGTGTAAGTATTTTGCGTAGCAGCTCTGAGGTATCTACTGGTCTAGCCTAGGTACTTGTTCAATAAGGTTTTATGATACACTTTTAAAAGACATTAGAATTCAAAAAGAGTATTTCTTAGAGGATCAAAGGCAATGTGTATTTTCCTTATGTTCTTATATCTCAGATGTCCCAAGGTAATGTGCATTGAATTTGTGTGTACATGTACATATATAGGCATACCAAATGTATTCATACTCAACTTTTTATTTCTTTGCTTCTTCCACGTTCTCTCTTCCCTTCCAAAACTCTTTTAAATTGAAATCAAACATTCAAATTCTGGTTGAACAACCAAATCTGTATTTTTCTGATACTGTACAAGTTTTCCTGTCTTAACTTGATTCCATGCAGCACATTCATTTTCTCCATATACACTGCATTTTGAATACGTTAACACTAAAAAGACAATACAGTGATCCATGTAGCCCAAGCTGTGTGTATTCAGCATTCCTAGACACCAAGCAACCATTGGGGTATAAAGACTTATCAAGCACACTCGAAAAACTTTCTGAATATACAGATGCAGTTTCAAACACTGATTTAAAAAATTAAGGAGTTAAATCTTAGTTAATTTTACTGGTATTTGTTTTAGTGCAGTCAGTGAATACGAATAGGTGAAGCCATATGTGAAAGTGAAAATACTTTGCATTTGGGTTTGGGTTTTTTTTTAAACTGTGTGGTAGTAAATAACATAAAAATTATAACCTTCCATCACTCTACATTTTCCTGGCATGATTTACTTGTGTTTTATCTGTCCAGTGAAAAGCTTTTAACTATCAGTGTTGGTTTCTTAGCTACCTTCATACAATACGACTATGAAAATGTGATTCACAACGATTAGTACTGTTTTAAGGACAAGATCTATAGATTCAAAATGAATTGTGGCAATTCTATTTACTTAGATTGCAGTGCAGTTTGACAGGTAGAGTACATAAGAAAGTAATCGTGAGAGGAGAAGCGATTCTATTTTCCTGAGATTCTGGAGCAGGTTTAAACTTGCTTCAGTGAGTTTTATATCTGTGTAACCTGGAATAATTTTAGCATCAAAATAATTGTATTTTAAAATTTATTTTTAAAATATTTTTTTTCTCATATTGTCTCTGGCACCTGTGCTTTGTTTTCTTTACTTTTGCTGCATACATGCATGCTTCTCCTCTTTATCCTGTATTTACTACTGTCCGAATATTTTCACTGATTTTCTTTTTTGTGGTTGAAATTTCTCTACTGCATGTGTAACATATGCATATTCCAGCAAAATAGGTATTTGCTTTTGTGTTGTTAGATTGTTCTCTTTAGTGTGTTTTACCCTGCTCTTTTATTTCAACTGCCAACTGTCACTTTTGTTTCATTTGGTAATAGTCTCTACCCCAGTACTCTGACTTTCTCCAGTTTTCCATTGTCTTTCCATTCAGACTGAGTTATTCTTTCATTGCATAGGGTTTATGAGATTATTCAACCCAGTTCATTCTTTTACCTTCACAAAATGAACAGAAATTGAACCAAATTTGAAATATTATTTTTCTAAGCTCTCCTTTTCTTGGCCTATTCTTTCTTTGAAATTCATGCTCCATTAGTTTCTTGGAGCATGATCTTCAAGCATCAGTGTTGTTCTTTACATGCAAAGAAGCATTTGAGAAGCAAGACCAGTAAAAGGCTGATGTGTAGGATTTGTTAGTAAAAATTACTAACTTAGTTTTGTGGATGATGGACACCACAAAAAATATCATATGCTATATTAGTGTACATCTTCACCTGTTTTTCAGTGATACCAAAAAAATACAACAAATTGTAACTAAATCTGGATGTATTTTGCATCCAGTAATGATTTTTTAAAGTGTTCTGCTGTGGTCTAATTCATATAATTTTTCTTATTCATGTACTTCACTTCTATTCAATCAAATATTTAGGGGTTGTTTAGCCTAGAGAAGAGGAGGCTCAGAGGTGACCTCATTGCTGTCTACAACTACCTGAAGGGACATTGTAGCCAGGTGGGGTTGGTCTCTTCTCCCAGACAACCAGCAATAGAACAAGGGGACACAGTCTCAAGTTGTGCCAGGAAAAGTATAGGCTGGATGTTAGGAGGAAGTTCTTGCCAGAGAGAGTGATTGGCATTGGAATGGGATGCCCAGGGAGGTGGTGGAGGCACCGTCCCTGGAGGTCTTCAAGAAAAGCCTGGCTGAGGCACGTAGTGCCATGGTCTAGTTGACTGGCTAGGGCTGGTGCTAGGTTGGACTGGATGATCTTGAAGGTCTCTTCCAACCTGGTTGATTCTATGAGACTTAGTTTCTCATATTTTAATGAAAATTATATGGAACTGTGTGCAGCCTATTAGTATACAGAAGCTAAAATAATTTGCAGTGTTTTTTTAAACAGAGCTGATATGATAGCTGGACCATGTAGATTAAAACTTACTCCCTGAGATCATCACCATGCACCTTAATATTCAGGAAATCGATGACAATAGTGTCAACATTGAAGTTGTTGTTGTTGTTATTATTATTATTATTATTCAGTATCTTTGACTACATTTCCTCTATCTTAAATTCCCTCTTTTTAAAAGATACTTGTGCATAGTTGTGTCCTGTAAGATACATTACTAGGAATTTGGCAATACAGGAGAGATAATCAGGATCACATTAAAGCCAAAATATTAATTTATGTAATCTACTTTATTTTGCAAATTAAGTGGTTATTTTTCTACTTGTGTATACCTACACCTCATACATAAGGTATTCTTCTGTTATTCAACCATTTCACAATATTTGTTTCCAGTATCTGACTGTGTGCACACCTGCACACTTGCATTCTAATTACATGTCAAGATATCCAAAACAATATTTTTCTGCTTGAAAGATTTGGATTTTGATGTTTAATTTATCCCAGTTTCAACATTTGCTGCTTTTGACATTACTGTTTCATTCCCAAAGGATCCTTTAAGAAACTGTAGCTCAAATGATGCTTACTAATCATTAATTTACATGAAATCCAAGCATAATTTTTATTTAACAACATAAAGGTAATACAAATAAGTCTGAGACTTAGCTCAATGCCTTTGTCTTAGGTCCCAAGTGGACTTGTTATTTGTCTGGATTTTGGAATAAATGCTATAGAAATTTTTCTTTGCTGGAAAGTGTAAATCTGAAACTCATATTCCTCTGGGTATTTTCTTTCATTTGATGTTAACAATTCCCTCTTCATTATGTTATTCTTCATACATATTGATTAGATAGTGGCAAAGGATGTACTGCACTCCACTGGCAGACTCTCAGAGGTAAAGAGATCATTCATTAAGATTATCTCTCTTTTCAACATCTGTTTTTCTCTCCATCATAATTCTAACAAGCCAAAGATGTGTACTATGTGTAAATCAACAAATGAACTGGGTTTTCATTATTACATTTTATGTTTGAAATTGTACACTAGAGCCAAGGCACTCCTCCATGTATTTCTGTATTGTCCTAAAAGAGCTCAGATATCTAATAATCTTTAGTAATTTACATTCTCTTGGAGCCAGTGAACAGTTCAGGAAAAAAAAAAACCATCAGATCATATAAAACCACTCTGGCTTTACTTTTTTATATAGCTCTGGTTAGTTTACTGTTTAGTTTTAATCCACAAAATTGTATTTATTTCATTAGACTTGGCATGATACCATTTGCTATTTCTTTGATTGAGAGAGGCTTTGTCTTTCTTGTTTCCTTTAGGGTAAGCATTACATGGAAACACTCGCAGGAAATAAAAAGAGAGTAATCTCTGTGTGTGATGAAAGATAAAGAGTAGGAAGCAGGAAATAATCCAATCTGTTTAATCCAAGAGAAAGAAACAAACTTTATCATTAAAATCACTAGGATCTATACAGTTACCAAAGACAGAACAAACTTGTGTCTTAGTTTTAACAGAAAATTAAACATACAATGCAACAGTCTGGTGTACACTGCTTGAAATAGAGAAAGAAAGTGCAAAAATAAATATAGCATGAACCAGATGACTTTCCAGTGTCATGAATTCTGTTCACGAGTATCTTGCACTTTAAAGTCTCTGGACCAAGTTCAACTTTTCATTAGGAAAAAATAAATCTCCATAGATCTGTGAAATTTATGTATATATTGAGGTTAAATTTGGTCCTTCATTGAAGGAATTAAGTGCTGACAGTTTAGGCAGCCCACCAGTATTTAATGTCAGACTGAAAATGGATGTAGCTCCAAGGGATGAAATTGCTGTGGAAACCCTAGCTTAAAAGTAGATGTGATTATTCACTTATAGAAATGGTAGAGGAGCTCATTTGGCTTTTAGTTTAAGTACAAAATATGTCTCTGCACTTTACTAGGATGCTAATCATCTCATATGTGGGGGGAGATTCAGTGAATTCAGCTCCTGAAACCACTTTGCATAAATCTAGAGCAATAATATAGTTCTGAAGTTTATACTTCAAAAGTCACTCACGGAATCAACCTGATACAATTACTGTAGATGCTTTTCCAGTCAGGAATGGGTCATACAAGAAATTGTTACTGGCTTATGGAAGCCCTAGTTATTGAACCCAGCTCATCTCAACTTAATGTTACATCTAAGAGAGATGATGCCTCTCACTGTTGTTTGAACTTACTGTCTGCACTGAGCTCCTGGAGCTACCTTGAATTTTTCACTGCACTGGAGTAAATTTACTTCAGCCAGATCTCTCTGGGAAAGTCAGGTAAGGACAACTCAAAGTGTAGCATAATTTTCTTTACGTAGTTCTTTTGTTAATCATAACTCAAAATGACCTCTACATTGAGATTAAACCTGATTTTGTTCAGTTAGTGCCATTCATAGAGTCACAGAATCACAGAACTTTAGAGGTTGGAAGGCATCTCCACAGATCATTGAGTTCAACCTCCCTTGCAAAGCAGGATCACCTAGGGTAGTTCGCTCAGGAATGCATGCAAGTGGGATTTGAAAGTCTCCAGAGAAAGAGACTCCACCACCGTCCTGGGCAGCCTGTTCAGTGCTCCATCACCCTCACTGTAATGCTGAGGTCAGACCATCTATGTTCAAGTTTGAATCCACTGTTCCTTGTCTTACTGCTGCTGACCAGCGAAAAGAGATTGGTCCCATCCACTTGACATCCATCCCTCAGATATTTATAGACATTGATCAGATCCTCTTTTAGTCTTCCCTTCTCCAGACTAAACAGCCCCAGGTCTCTCAGTCTCTGTCCACAGGAGAGCTGCTCAAGTTCCCCAGTCATCCTTGTGGCTCTCCGCTAGACTCTCCCCAGCAGGTTCCTGTCTCTCTTGAACTGAGGAGCCCAAAATTTGACATAGTATTCCAGGTGCAGTCTCATTAGGGCAGAGTAGGGGAGGAGAAGAACCTCCCTAGACCTGCTGGCCACACTTTTCTTGATGCACCCCAGGATGGCATTGGCTCTCTTGGTCACGAGGGCACATTGCTGGCCCATGCAGAACTTACTGTTCACCAGGACTCCAAGGCTTTTCTCCACGGAGTTGCTTTCCAGCAGGGCGACTCTCAACCTGTACTGGTGCCTGCTATTATTCCTCCCCAGACTGAGGTATCTTCACTTGTCCTTATTGAACTTCAAGTGGTTAGCCTTCACCCAGCTCTCCAGGCTATCCGGATCTCGCTGGATGGCAGCACTACCTGATGGGCTATCGGCCACCCTCTGTTTTTTATTATCATCAGGCTTTCTGAGGGTATACTCAGTACCCTCATCTTTTCGTTCCCACTGAATTTGCACACAAAATTTTTGTAGCTAAAATATAACTACTAAAACTGGGTTTTTTCTGAAGCCTACCACTAACCAACCAAGCTCTTCTGAATCTGTCAATCGAAGGCTAATGACCAGAAGATTTTAGGATCTCAGTTTTATACAACTCTTAAGATCACAGCTCCATCAGTCTGGCTTCCAAAATAATTTTATACAATATAATGCTGAACAAAACAGTACAAGAATATCTTGTACTGACTTGCTCATCACCCAGATGATGTTTGAAACTTCTTTTATTCTAGGTCTTGTCTATCTCCAGTTAATATATGACACATCTCTTGGAATTACAGCACAAAATGTTATTTCTGCAGCTTAGTACAGTACAACAAGAATCATATGAAACTTCTTGTACTCAGTGGTTGATATGAGAAGTAAACAAAAATAGTTTCAAGTATCATCTCAATAGTTTCAAGTTGCTTTTGACTGGCAAACAACAGATGTAAAGCAGTACAAGGGGGTTGGGGTGCTTAATTATTTTCATACATATAGTAGCCCATCTAATCAGGGAAATCTGTATTTGTATCAGATCTGTGCAAAGAGCACTCTGGATCAGAAGAAGAGGCACAGTGGAGAGAACTGAATGAGAGTAGTTGAGTGTCTCAAGGAAGAAATGTACAAGAAGTTCTGTGCATCCTCTTGTGTAATGTTGGACTCAATCATAAAGCTCTTTTCCAACCTAAGTGATTTTATGAATTTGGCCTATGACTTGTCTGTGCTAATAACGCTTCTGCTGATCTGGTTTAATGTTTCAATATTTCTTGAATAGAAGTAATGCAGGTGAGAAAACTTGTTAGAACAAATCCGGTTTGCTCAAGCAAAGAGGCAAATCAAGAAAGTCCTCTGACATTAAAAACTTAGTCAGAATTTTCTACTGACTGAAGTAATGGAAAAGTGCATTGAAATACCCAACATAAAAATGAATTTGTAGCCATAATTACAAAGAGGAGCTGGCACTTTACAACATCTGCTTTAGACTTTATGAAATGTTATCATAAGTGAATCATAAATGGTTAGAAATCAGTTGCCTAAGCTGGCGTCGCAGCTTAGCATTAAACACACACAGTAATTGCAGTGTGCATTTTGATATTGGTACACCGTCCCCAGTTTTGTGATCTGTTTTGTTCACCCAAGGTGAGGATTACAAATAGTAAGAACAGTGCTGGCCAATTGTAAAAATAAATAAATCTGTGGCCTTTTGCAATAAGAAATAATAATGAAAGTGATACTATCAAATAGGAAAATCACTTATGTAGTGGAATAATTTGTTGGAAAACAATTGGAGATTCTCCTATGTCATTGCAATTTTGTAGTGTTGAATGAAACACAGAGAAAGTCTACCTGGCACTTCTTTGATGTGCTTTACTGTTGAAAGAATTGTTTGCTTGGGCTTAATTTTCTAACACTTTCCTATCCCAAATCCTGATGAGTTAAAAGTACTATGGATAGATTTGAACATTTTTTGTCCTAATATTTCTGACTATTTCTTTCAGGTGCAGCTAGAGAACTCAGATTCACTATTAGTGATGTTTCTGTGCTTTTTTGCACCTGTACTCCTTTCCCTATTTCTATCATGTTCCCACCGTAGTTTCATCTCTCACATACACACACATATATACATACACACACACACATATATATCTATGTGTTCTTTCCCTGTTTCCAGCATGTTCCCACTATAGTTTCATCTCATGCATACACACACACACACACACATACACACAAATATATATATACATACATCATGCCCTATTTCCATACCTAATTCCATGTTTAAACAGGACTCCTCAACCAGATAGAACTTAACAGGAATGGAGAAGCATCTAATAAAATATGTACTGTGAAGTTATATTGATCTTCAGTAGAAACTGAAACAAATGGAAACATTGTACTAAATTATGTTGTTCTGAAGTTTATTCTGCAGCATTTGTTGGTTTTTGGTTTTTTTTAATTGAATTATAATCTTCAATCTCTTTTCATTCCAGCTTCTCATGTGTTTCTGGGGGGGGGAAGGCTACTTTGAGGCATAATATATTCTGCTGTCATCGTTGTTGTGTGTTTATTTTATTTTATTTTATTTTTATTTCATTTAGAAAACAGTATCTTTGAATACAAACCTAGCTTGCATACAGAACTAAACTGCACAAACTGCCTGTCTCTATCTGTAAATACAGTCTGAATTTTCACGCTAAGGCTCAACAGGGAGTTTCTTTGTCCTGTTTAGATGCACAAACCATGAAAGTACTGAAGTAAGTCTGCAAATTCTCGTGATTTGTGTAGGTCAGTTCCTTTTATGCAGTGTAAAGTCAGTGTAGCTTCCACACAGAAGTAACCTGCTTAGGTACAGCCCTTCAATCGAGTTCTCAGTGTGAAACCTGGAGTGTTTACTTCAGGTTTGTTGACTATACAGCATGTGGATCTGTAGTACTTTCTGCCTTTTCTGAGGCAATGGAAGATATCGTGGGAGGTTTAATGGCAGAAGTAGCCTGTTTGTGAGCTTTTATCCACCACGACTTTAATGAGAGGAATAAGAACTGTAAGAAAACCGCACACATTCATCCATCCTATTTTTATTTTTGGCAATCCTGGAACATACTTGGGATAGAAATGGGTCCTGAGGCACCAAGAAATTGAGACAGGTATTGCTGAGTGTGGAAGAGAAGCCATAAATTCTCTGTAACTGACTCCTGTGTTCAGCATTGTGTAGATTGCTGGCTACGTGAAAAGCAAATCTCTTTGGTTACAGTAAGGGGATGGCCACTAATGATTGCACATAGTTGATTGATAGATAGATAACATACATACATACATACATAAATATGTATTTATCTACTCCATTTAAAGTAGAGAGGAGAACATTCTTGCTTGGTAGAACAAGTGGGTAAAGTTAAGTACATAATCATGTATTGTATGAGACTGTCTTAGTCCATGATAGCTAAATAACTGTTATCAATGAGTTAATCATTCTTAAAAATATCTTGCTCTTGTGTGAAAATATTTATTTCACAGTAGTTCAAAAGTCACTAGGGTGACTAATGTCTTGGGGCAGCCTAACTTCTTTTTCAACAGAGTTAAAGGACCTAAAAGGAATCTCATTGCTCATAATGACTTGTTTACTATGCATATTTGAATACACTTGGCCATACATGCATGTATGGGAAGAAGAGGGCTTCTTACAAATCAGCTCATCTAAAAGTGATTCATTAATCCATGAGTCAGCACTTATACAAAAGAACTTTTAATTAGATTATAAATATTTTTACTGGATATTGATGAAAGTTATAAGTAGGTAACCAAAACATTTTAGATCTGATACTGTGGCTTTTAACTCAGTAAGCTTCATTTAATGACTCAGCTTTTTGAAGGTAGCAAACGTGGTGGAGAAATGCCTTGAGGCTTGTAAACTTAAATGACATCTACCCAGGAACTGGTGCCAAAATCTGAACACAGGAATATAAAATTACTCTTGGCTGTAGGAGTAAAGTTCAAGCAGAATTTCTGAAGCATTTCAGAACATGAATTGGATCAGTTTGCACTTGTGTGCAGGCTGGGTTACTTTCTTTATGAGTTCAGCAATGCTCGCTATTTGCTACTTTACTGTCATCATCTCCATCGTCATTATTGCATTCCTCATCTAATGTATGCTCAATATAATGCTTGTAATATGATAGTTCGCAGAATTATGATCTTGAGTGATTCTGTCCTATAAAATTCTGAGTTATATGAGCCACAGAAATAGCACTACAAGGTATACTGCCTTCAGTGTTTCTTCTCATGTCAACAGAGATTTGAAAAATTCTATTTTGAGTCCCTCCTCTTGTGCATGCAATATTTTCTTTAATGGAATTATCCTAGAATTATATTTTCATGTAATTTTAGGAACAGAAGGCTTGATTCTCTGATTTAAACCTGTTCCACAACAATATCAGTATAATTTATAAACTAAGATCGTACCTGAGTGCAGCCCAAAGACATTTTCATTTTGAGAGTAGAGGCCAAGCTGCATTTATTGGTTTTGCATTTAAGTACATCCACTGTCTGTAAAAGATTATGTACCAGTACACCTGCAGAATTAGTTGAATTTTTTACTTATGCAGATGTCAAGGCAAAAGTATTTACTGATCAATGCATAGTCTAATATAAGCTTCCTTTGCTGAAACCAGTTCACAAAAGACGTAGTTCAACCTGTGATTTTCTTAGTTTAGAAAAATTTAAATGAGAGATGTGTCCTGGCTATCACCAAACCTGTCTGCAGTGTTTGATTTATTGATATGATACTCATAATTTACCTCTTGACATTAACAAAGTTATTTGTATTTTGGAAATGCCAGGTTCGGTGCTTTATTGTCATGAGCAGAAACCTGTGCGCTTAAATGGTTAGCAGTATTTCCAGCTCAGTGCTACTATATAGCATGGTTCAAAGGAAGTAAAATGTGTCCAGACTTGAATAGGTTTAAAAGCTGTAGACAAAGGCAGAAGTGGCAGTAAAATATGCTCCTTTTCCCTCAGAGGAAAAAGAGAAAAGCTATTCATTATCATGTTCTGTACATGTTGTTTACTTCATTGATGTCAACTGTTTTGCTTTTTCTTTATCTCGTTCCTGTTTACACATCAAACAGTGCTAAGTGCAAGGCAGATTTCCCTCACTAAGCAGAATACATTGTCCTCTCGTATTCACACCAGAGAGCTAAAGAAATAAAAATGTTTGTTGTAATTTCTTAATCAGTGACTTTGTAAATACAGTCGAGATCAGTGGAATTTATTTTTGAAAGATAGAGCCTTGTGTTTGTGTATTCAATACCCTTCAGCCCAGCAATTTTGAAAACACTTTAAAAACAGATGCAAAGCTGTGAGGCCATTTGTTCTCCGTCTGGCAAACACTCCTTACGTTCAATGTGTGGTTATACCTGAGCTAACTCTTAGGTTTTAGCAAGTAGTCACAGGAATAGCTAACCCTGGTTTTAAAAAATGGTGCATTTGAGAGAAAGACTCTACAGATGTTTGCTGTAAGCACAATAAGCTGACTTAGTTGTAAGAAGAGTGTTTTGTGAATGGCTGTATTTTGTCTGGAATGATTGCACGTCTGGGGTACTATAATTTCTAGCCTAGCTTGAAATAAAATTTAACTGATCTGATACCGCTGAATTTTCAGTGACAACTAACCATTGTGCTTAATCAGGGTTTCCACCCTGAACTGGATGGGAAGGAGGGATGGAGACTGCAAAGGCAAAAGCCACACGCTTTTCACATGATTGTGCAGATACATGGTTCGTTGGGCAGCACTAATAAGGGGAAGGAAGGGATTTAGCTTGTTAATCCATGCTTCTTAATACAATGTCACATTAAATGACACCCACAACATGCATATTGATTGTGTTAGAGCTGGAACCTGATAATGAATACTGTTTCATCCTCCTGTGATGCTGGCTCTCTTGAGAATTTTCTAACAACAAAGCATCGGTTAATGAAAATTTTGTAATAAGAAGAGTCCAGTTCAAACTGGCTTTGTTTTAGACTTTACATAGAGACAAGTAGAGGCAAAGGATGACTCTGTGGCTCATTATGGAGTGAAGCACCCTCAGAGAGTGATATGAAGGTAGTACCATAGCTGTGTTGGGGTAGTGGCCCATTTGAGGTAATGAGCCTTGCTTACTGTGCTTTCTATACTGCACTTATGTTCATACAGGCATAGCTCAGGTCTGATAAGATGACATGCCCCAAAATTATGTAGATAATGCTTAGGGAAGCTTAAAGTCTAGATCTCCAGTGCTGTTTATCGCCTTTTGTCTCACTTCAGCACCTCGTCTGCCTTTCTGTCTTCCATTGCGACTCGAAGCTCACCATAGGGTTTCAAGTCACAACGTCCAGTTGTGCTCTATATTAACGTTTATTACAATATTAAGATGTAGTGAAAATCGTTGGGATAAAGCATGGGTTTGAAGTTAGCTACACATAACTGTTTTGCTGAATTGTGACAATATACCATGATGGATTAAAGCATTATTCTACTTCACAGTACATGTAAACCTGTCAAGAAAAAAAACCCACATCTTTACATCTGTTTTTTTTCTGTTCTGGTGGCCTCAAATCGATAATATGGTGTAAAGACATGCCCAGGCAACCAGCAATAGAACAAGGGGACACAGTCTCAAGTTGTGCCAGGGGAAGTATAGGCTGGGTGTTCAGAGGAAGTTCTTGCCAGAGAGAGTGATTTCCCATTGGAATGGGCTGCCCAGGGAGGTGGTGGAATCACCATCCCTGGAGGTGTTCAAGCAAAGCCTGGATGAGGCACTTAGTGCCATGGTCTAATTGACTGGACAGGGCTAGGTGCTAGGTTGGACTGGATGATCTTGGAGGTCTCTTCCAACCTGGTTGATTCTATGATTCTATGATTCTATGGTCTGCATTTGTTCTTACAAATGATGCAGTATTTTATGGAAGCTAGCACTGAGATGATACTTGGGTGTTACACATATTAATTAAGGTCAGACTGTAATAAAAACTGTTTTGGAGAATTAATGCATGACAGGTTTCCATAGAATAACAGCAAAAAAAAGTTAAAGGGAAAAATGAGGATTTGATGTTCTTTAACTTCTGGTTTGTATAAAGAAAGTGTCAGCATCTCAGTTTTAATAGCTATTTTGAATTAATTAATATTAAGAATTGTATTTGTACATCCTTTTTATAAAATGAATTAGGGTTTTAGAGACAAAATCACTAATTTTTGATGCAGAACGTGATCTCCATTGCCTTATAGTGCATAATTAAGTATTAACACAGAGTCCTGTATTTAATTATTTAAGTTAAATATTTATTCTTAGCTGCATTCTTGTAAATTCTTTACCCAGTAATCTTGAACTGCTTTTAGCAAAATAAATGTACTGGATAGTGAGGTCAGTTGTACTAGAACAGGAGTTGATACAGTTCTGTTTCTCTGGGGGCTAGCTAAAAGAAGTCCTGTTAACAGCAGGAGAGAAATGGCACATGAGCACATGTATCAAAAGGAAAAGTTTTAATTCCTCACAGGAACCAGCTATCCTGGTATCTCAGAAAATAACAGATTGTGACATTCAGCTCTTCTCATGCATTTTTTTCACTAACTAAAGGAATATAAACAGAGAAAAACAATATTTTCCTTTGCCCTTGGTCTGAAAAGGCAGAAATCTAGTCCTGTTCTTTGTATCAAGATAGGATCTACTGTGCAAACAGACATGTTTTTGAAAATCTATTTTAACAGCTACACAAAAGAAAGAGAAAACTTAACTGATTTGTTAGCTGACACCAGGACTGTTTTAGCTGTGTTTGCATTCATGTTTCCAGTTGTTACCAGGAAGATGATTTTATCATTCCTGAATCTTTAAACTTCTTATTTTCTGCCTCGGGATGATATTTGGAATAAGCAAAGTTTCTGTAGTAACTTTCAGCCCCACTTTTTTTTCCACTTCATATAAGAACTAAGATATAAAGACTGAATTCCCTTAGTGTACACCTTAATGCTTGGAAATCTACTGGAATAAAAATCTTATCCTCCCCAAAGTGTTTTTCAGCCATCCTACTAGATACATGAATGAATAATTTTATGTAGAAGGTACGAGCTGAGATTAATTAGCTTGGAGATGTTGGTGATGGTGACAAAACATATCCTGACAGTTATTTTGATACAGCTGTCATGGACTGTCTTCCTAAACTTCGGGATTTTGGCCCTGTGTCTCAGCTCTTTGTGAAATTACTGATGGAAATCTTCTGATTTACCAGTAATACTATTTATCAAGTTATTCCTAAAAGATGTTTTCTTTGATTTGTAACTCATAGAAGGTGATCAAAGTGTCTGGAAATTTCCTGACAGTATATTGTTCCTATCAGTTTAACATAAAGTTTCAAGTTAAGCTTTCTAGAATTATTTTTTAAATGTTAAAAAACAAACCAAGCCCATCACTATTTAGAAGTTGGTGTTCAGATACTTATTTCTAAGATGATAAACAAATTTCCCCCCCTCATAAAATAATCATTCTGTGCTATTTTAGCTACTACATATACTACCGTAAAGAGTTGCTCACCTAAGCAGTGCGCAACTATTATCTTCCTATTTTAATGCATTCTTTGGTGTGACTCTGACTCTTCGGTGTGACCTTAAAACTTACTTGTCCTCAACTATCTTACAGCTCCAAGAGCTCGGTTCAGGTTGGGGTTTTTTGTTTGTTTTAGGGACTATTCAAAGCTTAAGGTCTCAGGGTTCAGGAATTTGAGACCTACCTTTTCATAGTCCACCTCTCTTCTGGGACCAAAACTACTGTTTTTATGTGAGGTTAGAAAAACTCCAAATATACCTGAGAAATAAATGCAATGTTTTGTGGAGTTGTTGGGTAGTTAATTTTGTCAGGGACTTCAGAAGTTCTTAGTGAGCTGCTTGCTCCAAGCAGTATCAGCTGTTAGGTTAGATCAGGTTGTTTAGAGCTGGGCAGGAGGAGAGAGCTCGCAATCTCCTAGATGTGTTGGTCATGCAGATCTAGATGCTGCTGGCTGTTTCTGCTGCCTAGGCTCACTGCTGATTTTTGCCCAGCTCAATGCCTGCAAGGTCTCCAGGGTCTTTCCTCCAGAGCTCCTCCCCAGCTTATCAGCCTGTATCATTGAAAGGGTTCATCGCTTTCCAATTGCAAGACTTCATGTATGTAGGGTCTGATGGCCCATTCCCAGCCCTACCCTGCAGCATGCTGGCTGTTCCTTTGCAAACTTGATAGGAATGCAGTATCAGCATCTAGAAGTGAGTGTTGGAAATTATCTTCATATCTTAGTTTGGTAGCTTCATATTTTGCATCTTCTTGTATCTGGCTCATTTCTTTAAGATGTGCCCTGTGAGGAGAGGCTGAGGGAGCTGGGATTGTTTAGCCTGGAGAAGAGGAGGCTCAGGGGTGACCTTATTGCTGTCTACAGCTACCTGAGGGGTGGTTGTGGCCAGGAGGAGGTTGCTCTCTTCTCTCAGGCAGCCAGCACCAGAACAAGAGGACACAGCCTCAGGCTGCACCAGGGGAAATTTAGGCTGGAGGTGAGGAGAAAGTTCTTCACTGAGAGAGTCATTGGACACTGGAATGGGCTGCCCGGGGAGGTGGTGGAGTCACCATCCCTGGGGCTGTTCAAGGCGAGATTGGACGTGGCACTTGGTGCCATGGTCTAGCCTTCAGCTCTGTGATAAAGGGTTGGACTTGATGATCTATGAGGTCTTTTCCAACCTTGTTGATACTGTGATACTGTGATTCTCTACCACATCATTCTTCCCTTCACTGTACCTCAATTCAGCTGTTTAATGTAGCAATATTTCCATGTTTGTGGTTTTGGGCCCAAAGGAATGTAGGACTTTCCCTCTTTGCATTGTTTTTCTCAGTCTTCTGTACTTTAAATGAACATTCTTGCTCTAAGGAGTTTTTCTGATTATTTTTTACTGCTTTCCTCTTAGTTTTCTCTGTTTTTTCCTGATTTCTATGAAATGGGATGTTCAAAATTACACAGAACGCTCCAGTTGAAGCTTTACCATGCTAAATATTCCATGCCTCTTATATTAGAATTAGTTGTTACACATGCTGATTTTTTTTTCCAGTATCAGGGCATGCTTGACTCTCATTTAGTTTATGATCATGCTTTTCTGATGATTCACTGGCTGATCAGTTTTACCTGTCTTGGATCTGTACATTCAGTTACTCCTCCATCTTATTTTATAATTGTTCTTAGTTGAGTTATGTCTTTATGGAATCCACATAGAATCCACATAGCAGTCGTTTGGCTTAATTCTGTGACAGTACATGCTTTCTTCTGATCTCTGATCCTTCCTCTGATCAAAAGACTAGCATAAATAATCTTATTCAGCCCCTTACTTCTGGTTTTAAAAATACATTCTCTGTTTCTACACTGAGTTCAGTGCAGAAGCTTTAGGATACTCTGAGATTTCAAATGGGTAAATTGTTCTGGGTCTGAGGAAATAGAAAATGAAACTTTCTGCCTATAACTAGACATCTTTTACAGAAGAGGTTAGTTGTGATTGGTAAAATCCTTATTACCACAAGCAGCGTTTATTGCACTGAGTTAGCAGCTATAATCAGGTTTCAAGACTAACAACTAATTTTGTATTAAGTTTCCCTTGTATCAAGCCTGCTATAGATCAGAAAGCTTTACAACAGTGTGGATGTCTCAATATTCAGCTATCAGAAAAGGAGTCAAGTAGCGAGTAGCTAGATGCTAATTTAAGAACCAAAAAAAAGTCCCTTTCTTTCATCGTAGAGCTTTCTCTTAAATTTTTATAGTGACTTAGAGCCACTTAATGATATAATCCTGCCAAGAATTCTCTTAATTATTCATGACAGAATGTATTTACTTCAGGAACACCCTATGAAAAGAAGTGCCCATCTGGCAAAACCACGCTTCCTCTCTTCCTCTAATTGGAATTCAACTTTAACTGTCCTGACAAAAGGGAACTTCTGATGAAGCCTGTTAATCTCTTTTAGACAGCTTCAGTCTCAGATATGAGTTGAACCACTGTAGTGAACTGTTTTCTGTGTGATAAACAGCAATAATCTATATAGGTATGTGGCCTAAAGTGGTCATCCTTATAGAATACTTGAACATTCCAAGGATTTCATGAGTGTGAAGTGGTTAGGTCTGGGCCATGCCTTACCTCGTTAGTGAAATACCAATGTTTATACCAATCCTTAGGAGGGGTTGGTGTTACAGGGCCCCTGCGGCAAGCCCTGGGATCACTGTAGTCAGTGTTGTGTACAAAGCCACAATCACAACCAATACAGCTTGAGGTATTTTATGATTCCATTAAAGAGTTCAGTATTACAGAATAACCTTTATTTGTCAACCTTCATTTGCTAGTCTGGTGGAGGGCCACGTAGGCCCAAGTAGGCTTATTCGCAGGCCTATGCTTGCCCGGACATGTTTTCCCGCCGAAAGGTGTTTTTCTGTCTAACCCAGGGGAAAACACATTGAGGGGGCAAAGGGGCACAACAAGCCTGGCGCCTTAGTGTCTGGCCCGCCCTGGTTATTATATGGTTGATGTAAACAGGTTGCATAAGCCCACGTGCTTAGCGTGTGGCCCACCTGTGCTCTTCCCATATTTGGGGGGACCAGACCTGTGGACTCTACCTTATGTGGCATGTTTTGGCCTGCTGCCAGACGCTTATTGGACAGTATTGTGGCCAAAGGACCATCAATCTCGGACCACATCCCATAAACAGGGCAATTCAGTGCTCCTGCCACCCTGATCCACCCACCGCTCCTAGCCTCCTCGTTGCCTGGGGCCACTGCCGCTGTATGGTTCCAGCCCACGGCACTTTGCACCCATCCGGTGGGACGATCGACCAAAGCGCTCCCGGACAGCCGCTGCTCCAGCTCGCTGCTCCCAGCCCGATTGTGCCTGTGGAGCCTTCTCAGACAGCGTGCCCCAAGAGCCAAACTGAACTATTCAGATCCACAGGGATCAACCACGTGGCTTTCACTACAGATATTTGGGACCAGAGAGACTGTGACTCCAGTCTGCCCCTGTACTCTGCACTGGTTAGACCACACCTTGAGTACTGTGTTCAGTTCTGGGCCCCCCAGTTTAGGAGGGACATTGAGATGCTTGAGCGTGTCCAGAGAAGGGTGACGAGGCTGGTGAGAGGCCTTGAGCACAGCCCTACGAGGAGAGGCTGAGGGAGCTGGGATTGTTTAGCCTGCAGAAGAGGAGGCTCAGGGGTGACCTTATTGCTGTCTACAACTTCCTGAGGGGTGGTTGTGGCCAGGAGGAGGTTGCTCTCTTCTCTCAGGTGGCCAGCACCAGAACGAGAGGACACAGCCTTAGGCTGCGCCAGGGGAGATTTAGGCTCGAAGTGAGGAGAAAGTTCTTCACTGAGAGAGTCATTGGACACTGGAATGGGCTGCCTGGGGAGGTGGTGGAGTCGCCGTCCCTGGGGCTGTTCAAGGCAGGATTGGACATGGCACTTGGAGCCATGGTCTAGCCTTGAGCTCTGTGGTAAAGGGTTGGACTTGATGGTCTGTGAGGTCTCTTCCAACCCTGATGATACTGTGATACCGTGATACTTGAACATTCTCAATTTGAGCAGCTAAGAAATCTCAGCGACTCTACCCGTGGCACGTTATGCCACAAGACTCTCTACCCAAAACTTTTCCAAACCTCTACTGAATTCCTTAATCCTGCTGTAAATAGACATTCTGTAAAATAATTTCACTAACTGCATACAAAGAACTTGCGTGGGTTAACTGTATACAAGTTTGGGGAAAATTCTCTTTGCATGTATTATTAAATTATTTAAAAACCTTTCAAAATTGGCCTCATATCTTACCCCAAAATGCAGACAAAACCCCTTCACAACAGCTAGACATTAGAGAAATTCCTTGTGACATATATCAGCAAATCTCCCTTGAAATGCTGACAACCACAGTCTGTAGACTTCAATGAATATAGCCACGAGTTATAGGTATTACAGCATCACAGAATGTTAGAGGCTGGAAGCAATCTTGAAAGATCATCTAGTCCAACCTCCCTGCAAGAGCAGGATCATCTATACCAGATCACACTGGAAGGCCATATGTGCCCCTTTTCCACCCCATCTGCCTCATTTCCTCCTTTTTCTCCCCAAACCCGGAGCACCTGGGCTCTGTTGCAGTCTCCTCCCACCCCAGGTGTGGCCACTTAGACCTCCCTGCCTCTCCCCTTTTTAAACCCCTCATGAAAGGCAGAAACTCCAAGCTGTGTCCAACTGGGTGAAGAAGTTCAACTCCTGTTGTTTCTGGTGAGTCTTTGTGGTACACACTGGCTGAACTGGGGGGGTTAACAGAGCCTGGGGGGCCTGGTGGCCCCCTGGTTAGGCAGGAAGAGAGTTGATGGGCACGCCAGCGTCATCCACAGGTGATGGCTGTGTCTCCTTGGTGAGGCTAAGTTCCTCTGTGTGGTATTCTAGCTGTTTGTGGGGTGGGGGGTGGGAAACAGGAACCACTTTGAGGAGGGGAGGGATGGGGGGAGCAGGAGCTGCTTGGGGAAGGTGAAGTCTGTGGTTATTCATAGAATCATAGAGTTGTCAGGGCTATTCTCATCCACCAGCATCCTCAAGTCCCTCTCCCCAGGGCTACTATCAAGCTAGTCACTGCCTAGCCTGTATAAGTGCTTGGGATTTTCCTGACCCAAGATCTTGCACTTGGTGTTGTTGAACTTGGTGAGGTTAGCTTCAGTCCACCTCTCCAGCCTGTCAAGGCTCACCTGGGTGGATCCCTTCCCTCCAGTATGTCAGTTGCACCACACAGCTTGGTGTCATCACTAAACTTGATGAGGGTGCACTCAAGGCCACTGTCCATGTCACTGATGACAATGTTGAAGAAGGCTGATCCCAGTACTGATCCTGGAGGGATTCTGCTTAGGTTTAGATTGGGTATTGAAAGAAACTTCTTCACTGAAAGGGTTATAGGCTCCCCAGGGAGATGGTTGAATTCTCATTCCTGGGGGTATTTAAAAAAAAAATAGATAGATGTGATGTTAAAAAATATGATTTAACATCAGACTTGATAGAGTTAGATAATGGTTGACTTGATGATGGTCAATTCTCTGAAAAGGTGGATGGAAGAGGAAAATACACTGAATTCTGGTTGGTATGAGCCAGCTTTTCAAGACTGGGAAGTAAATCCAATGCTAAAAAGTGATTGTTTTTTTGCTTTGCTTAGATTATACTTTGAAATATCACAGAAACTTATTTTTGAAACATCCTGAGTGGTTTGTGCTAAGCTTCTCTGTCTCAGCATGAACTAACTGGGAAGTTACAGCACTTACCTGGGAAGTGAAACATGAAGGTTCCATCTGATCATGCTTTAAACTCCCTTTGAAATTAATTGCTGGACACTGAGTGAGGAAGCAACTGATCACTTCTGTGAGTCATGCTGACTATGAAACAGAGCTAGAAAAGGAGTGCACTCTTCTCTAAATTAAATCCTTTAATCATCAAATTTAAAACTTCTAAATTTTTCTTTCTTCACCGATTTTATATCATCATAACAGTCCAAATAGGAAAGACAAAGGAAAGAGACACACATTTTGTAATAATTTAGTGAATCCTGCAAGTTATTTCCTTTGCTTTTCCTGTAAGGAAATGAAATTACATGTTCTGTTTTTGTTGAATGAGATATATTATTTCATTAGATAATGAATGCTACTAAGTTACAGATAAAAAGAAAATTAACTTAATTTCAATCCAAATCAAATATGGTTTTGCTGAGCTTTTGGCAGAGCACCAAACTAAGAGTCAAGTTCTTATTAGTCTGAGGTTGTTATTTATTCAGTTGTCTAGACAGACAATATTACTTTAAAGAAAATTTTTGACCAGTGGGGTTATGTAATAAGTTTTGAAACATGCATAGGGCAGAAAATCTCAATGTTGTCAATATAAGGTGATGTTTGCTTCTAATATACTACTTCTTCACATTTGAGATGTATGTACCAAATTATGAACTTTACTGCAGGTATAAGTTGAATAACACAAACTATGATGATGAACAATGATTATAATAAGAATGCTAGAGTAAGCAGGTATGGTAACTTCTTACTTATGAGTAGTTAATGCATACATAATTTAATATGATAATCCTTTTATAATCTTGGGCACACTAGAGACACTGCTACCTGAAAACTTGGTGTTAACTTTCAATAGATGGTTTAAAAATTTATTATCATAAATAATATAGTGAAAATGTAACACCACTGATTTATTCTTCTGAGCAGCCTTTTATCTAAGCTAGTCCCTTAGAGATAAAGATTTCTAAAATGCTTCAAGTTAGAACTTTTAGAAGAAACATCAGGAAGAAACTGTTCATACAGTCTTACATTTCTCAAGAAACTGTCTAATGCAGTATTATATTTTACTGAAAGTAACTGTATTCTACTACAATTATTGATTAGTTTATCTTCTTTAAAAAATACCCAAACTGATCATTTTGTGTATCTTCTTTTTGAAATAAATATTCAGTGATCATATATCCTTGAAATCTTTGTCTAATTTGCTAAGTTGTCAGAGCACTACTCTGATACAAGTGTTAACAGGGTAGCATTTAAACAAATGGTTAGACAGTCACCAGAAAGGAATTAATTATTTGAGCTGCATATACTGTTTGGTTTGCCAATTTTACCAGAGATACAAATAACATTTGTCTGAGTGTCTACCTTAAACTAAAAGATTGGACTTCAACTAAAACCTGAGGCTCTTTTTTAAAGCTACAGTAAGAGAATGTGAATGCACATTTGCAGAATGAATATGCATGTAGAGCTATACAAGTAATGCTAATAAAGCTGTGATAAATGAGTCCACAACTCGTATGCAGCCTTCCTGCATTGGGTATTATGGAGCATCATCTCTGGCTTGTATAGCAATAATTCCTCTTTCCCTAATATTTCCAGCAACAAAGAATTTAAGTTGACACACACACAATTCATTTCCAAGTGTCACTCATTTTCTGAGGTAGAATTACTCAGTTTCTGAGGCAGAACAATGCGATTCCTTGTACATCTAGTATATACTGTACCCCCAACCTATTACATTGCATTTTCTGCACTGTAGAGAATTTATGATGTCTGTTAACACTTCCTAGTGCTCCACACAATCCATCCTTGATATGCATTTGCATTGTATTGTAAACATATAACAGTTGAATGTTCAACTTTGAATGCTTCCATGCAATTTTCTTATTTCATTAGCCTTTAAGTAGTGTGGAAAATGAGTGGGCTTCATGACGTATTACAAAAGAATGTGATTGCTCTTACACTAAGGAAACTGATTCGAAATTGAAGTGCACCTTAGAAAATGTTCATCTGCAGTCTTTTCCAAGGACTCCCGCACATCTGCTGATTAAATCTTCAGGGGATTGATACTGGGAAGGTCAAATTCTTTTCCAACAGGCATGTCCCAGCAGATACTGCAGTTTATGGATGGATTGTTGGAGCCGCAGACACCTGGTTTGGCAGGTACCCATCTTGCCCCCTGCTGTATCAGCAAGTGCTTGTGCTGAAGGCAAGAACTGATTTGTTTTGGTTCATATCACAGCTTAGCTTTTTCTTTCAAGGGAGTTGAGTGTTCTGGGTCATTTTGCTCTGCCAGTGGCCTGCTTTGATGAATCTTGGTAGTGTTCACACACCTTTTTGCCACAATACCCACAGGCACATTAATGCTGCTAAAAGGAGCTGGTTCAATAGAGAATATTGCATACTTCTATTTACGCAATCCGAAATGTTCTCTGAGGGAACAGGAAAAAGTGTTCCCTGCTCCATATGCAGAGAGAAAGTTATACTGGGAGAACTCCAAAGAAGTGGCTTTTTTGTTTTTGCAGAAGTGGCTGTAAGCTTCCACCTCTTCAACAACAGGATCTTTTGACATCAGAGTAACTGTTGCTGTAAATCTCCTAATTATGGATCCAAAATGTCGCTGACACATGATGCATAATGCTGAAGTGGTATAAGCTCACACAGCAGTTCAGAACAGTGGAAAACTTTTTGCTGGATTAACCTTTATACCAGTAGGATCTGTACCAGGTTCTGTATCAGATATAGTGTAGCCTCTTTTTCAAACTTACAGGCAATTAAAAAAGCTAAACAAAACCAACTGAATGGAAAAAGCCCAAATGAACAAAAAACAATCAGAAAAAAAAAATCACAAACCTGACACATATGTTGTATTATCTGTTCTAATTTGACATCTCTGCTGTCCTTTGTATCTACCTGATGTGGACAAAATTAATATTTTTAGTAGCTAGAGGAAATGGTGCAAAACTCTGGTGATGATGCTCACAGAGCCATGTTCTCAAGGGTCTTGTTAATGCATAAGGTTTAGCCACTGATATGAGGCTTGTTTGTGCTTGAGCTATATGCTGGCTGAGTTCTATGGTTGCAAATGTGCACCCAAGCCCACTCTTTTTTTCCATCATTCTTCTCTGCCCACCTGCTGGAGTGACTTATGCCATTATTACTCCAATGGAAATCTGCACTGGTAGATCTAGTATCAAACAACTAATGCAGTCTGCATTTCATCTCCTACACCTCATATATTTCATTGCCATTTAGAAAAGTACAAATATTAAA
Organism: Pogoniulus pusillus; assembly: GCF_015220805.1. NCBI lineage: Eukaryota > Metazoa > Chordata > Aves > Piciformes > Lybiidae > Pogoniulus > Pogoniulus pusillus. The sequence goes on along the minus strand of NC_087268.1, from coordinate 33,986,977 downwards.
TGATTCTTTTATGTGCTTCTAGAAGCTACGTTTACATAAAAGGCCACCTTTACAAGAGCTACCACCCTTGCTAGAGCATTGCCAGACTTTCTGTGGTGATAGGAGTTTTATTTTGAAACCATGTCTCCTCTATAGTGCAATTATAGTAGAATTGTGAACAAGAATTGTCAGAAATTAAACCACTGTTGTTCCCCAACTTCATGACAGATCATGGTTTAAGCATTATTAGACAGCAGAATAATTGTGGGGGATTTTTCTTGTGGTGAATTAAACACTGGAACAGGCTGCCCATGTACATAGTTGAGTCATCATCCAGGAGATATTTAAAAGATGGGTAGATGTGAGGCTTAGGGACATAATTTAGCAGTGGACTTGGTAATGTTAGGTTAATAGACAGACCGATGATCCTGAAGGGCTTTTCTAGCTCAAATAAATCTGATTCTATGAGATGAGGGATGGAGTGTGTGTAAATTGTCTGCCTTTGCTGGTGTTGTGAGAATAATCATTTAGGTGTAGGGAATTATTTTATAATTTTTTTTTGTGATGTAAGTGAACTTTGTGAAGACTGTAGGTTGTATGATGAATGTGTTTTCTAATGATGATAAATTGACAACCATAAAAGAAAATATCTTTTTACATTCTCAGTATGATGTAATTAAGAAACAGATCCCATAAGATGTTGAGACACCTCACTCTTAGTGATTTCTGCCGAATTTTTTTAACAATACAGCCATAGACATTTCAAGCGGGTCAAAATTCATTGTTGTGAAGGTTTGTTGCTCTTTTCTGTTGCACTGTGGTTTTTGGGTTTTCTGTTTTGTGTTATTACTCTTGATGTTGGTTCTGTTTTCTTTCTTTCCTGAGTCAGCTGCTGCACTAGGTGTGTGTCTCTCTCCCCCCTAATAATTTTTGGGAAGGTTTGTGAAAATTCCTTTTGCTTCACAATCTGCAAAGCAGTACAGCTTAAAGGCTGTACACTTACTACTCCATGTACTTAGTTACTACTTTGTTCTAAGAGATGCTGAGTGCCATGGTCTAGCCTTGAGCTCTGTGGTAAAGGGTTGGACTTGATGATCTATGAGGTCTCTTCCAACCTTGGTGATTCTGTGAGTATACCTGTCTCCCATTCAGCTACTGAAGGAAGCAAATTATCATCATGGGACCAGGCAGATAAGATCTGATTTACTCCCCAGCCAGCAGGAAGAGAATTTAAAGCAGTCAGAGTTATCAGAGGATCTCTTCAAATCTTCTTTCTGAAGGAGAATTTCTGGTAGTGCAGAAACGGCAAACCTGTCGGTGCTATGTGCTGAATCTGAAGATTTAGCTTACATGTAGGGCTGGAGTTGGCAGCAGGGAGCCTTAAGCAAAAGCTTAAGGAAAGAAATAGGGAGCATTCTGTCACTGGTACTCCAAAGGCTGAGACATATATGTAATAGTAAATTTCTGGTTAGAAGGGCAAAGCTGGCTTTCAGCCTCAAAAATGCACCAGCCTTGTAAATACCATAACTACTTTTTTTCCACCATGCAGGTATCTAAGCCAGTCTGCAGTAGAAGACGCGATGTTAACAGCCAACCCTCAAAACAGAGAGAAGTTAGCCACACTAAAACAAGCTCTAGGTGCTATGGGGTTCAATAGCCTGGTAAGTTACAAAAGCTTATCCTATTTGTTGCTAAAATCACCATATTACTTATTAAAAACAGGCTATAAGGAACTTTCAAGGATGAACCATTGTGGGGAAAAGTAGTGCATTTCTGTTTGTCTTTTTTTTTTCTCCTGGTGTTGAAGACCTTGAAACAATATACAGTATTAGTTTACTCCAGGGAAATTACTGTAATCACTTTTAATTAGGCACAGCACCAACAATGTAAATCATCCTCGTTCTTAAAGATTCACAAAACAGCTTCAAGGTATAATACTCTGAACAATTAAATTACGTAGATAAAAAGAAACAAGTCCCATATGACAGAAACCTCACAAAACCCGAGGGAATTTTGTCCCCTTCTTGATTATCTTTCTGTCCCTTTTAATTTTGTGGAACACAACATTCCAAATGCCTGTGCTAACAATGCCTGAAAAGAAGTGAATGAATATTTTGTCAAATAAAATTAGAGCTGGATAAATTGAAAGAGATTACTTAACCAGCAAAAAAGAAGATAGATCTGGTGTTCATCTTTAATCCAGTAAAGCTAATGAAGAAGAGAATTTGGAAAATGAATCAAGAAGATGCTCTGGAGGACAGAGGTGGGACAGGATGAGATGAAATGGGAGGTTGAGAGTAAGAGTTTGTGCAAGCTTTCTACTTCATATCTGAACACTAGAATATTTAGCAAACTCTCCATGTTTCTTGCATACATGTATACTGTCTAGCATACTGTAGCCAGGGCTCTTCTGCAAAACAAATGCATAAGCAACAGTGGTTCCAGAAGGAGGTAAAATCTTATTTATCTCTACATGGCATTTAGCATCCTAAGAAATAAGATTATGGGGGGAAAAAATGTAGCAGTCTGCTACATTACCATGAGACATGACAAATGGGCAACAGTTGTAGTAAAAAGGGGTCAAGGACTATCAGCAGAAAAATTTGAGTCTCATGAAGTTGCTTTTTAGGTGTAAGGTTGGCATCTGTGGTGATGATATGTTATGTTGTTTGGCATTCCCTAGTTAAGGTAGTAACAAATGTTCCTTGGTAACCTATGCCATCTTTTAATATGAAAAAAAACCTTGCTGGGTTTTCTTTAATGAATGTCCATGTACAAAACTGAACACATATGGTTGCATTTGACAGAATTCTTCCTTACTGTTAGTGGCTTAAGTTCTGCACCTGTAGACTTTGTAGCAAAAGTTCTTGGAACTTCTGCATTTAGCCCAGTGTTCACTGATGAGTGGATCTCTCTAACTCTTTCATTATCCTTTCTGTTCTGTTGAGGAAGGGCTTCAGCCCATAAATAACTGAATGATTATTGAATCACAGTTTATAAGCCTGAAGAAACTGCCTAAGAACACAGTATTCCTTTGGTTCCAGCACTTCAGTTTGTTCAGAGTTCTGGAGAGGATGTTAGCTGCCTTTCAGAAAAGCGTAAGCCATCCTCAAGGGTCCTCTATATCAATGCAGTGTTGGAATAATCACGTAGGAGGCTAAAAATCTGTGGTACTCCAGAGTACTGCAGGCTGATCTCTAGTGCTGGAGGTAAAAAGGGAATATGTAGATAAAACACACTTCCTGAATTTTCTACCCATTATTTCTAAGGTACACAGAAAGGTCGGTATGCATTATTCCTTGGCCATGTAGCCACATTTGATGATAGATTATCTCTTTGGAGAACTACATAAAAATTCCTTAGCAGTCTTTGATGGTATCTTGCAAAGAATGTTAATGTTTATTAAAAAAAATAGTTAAGGGAACATGTGTCTTGGAGCACAATGAGAAAGTGTTTTGGAAGATGGACCATCAACTAAACCTGAGGCCTTATCAAAATTACCAGAATAAACAGCTATTCCAGCCTGCTCTAATGCAGTACTATACAGCCACTCCCAAACCAGTTCTGAGTAAGCCAACAACCAAACAAGAAGTACTCTGTATTACTGTGCTATTTCCATCTTGCCTAAGAGGCCTTCTCAAGAAGCAGGATGTAGCAGCCTAGTTTGAATGCATGCCTGTTTGTCTGCTCTAAGAGTTAATCTTAATCAGACTTTTCCTGTGAATGTTACTTTTTTTAATCTGTAGCTTTGGTACTCTATAATAGGAAAAAAAACACACTGTTGCCATATTTACATCTATTTTGTACAGTAAGAGATTGAAGTTCTTGTCTTAAAATGTCATTTAGAGAATCAAACTTGCTTAAACATCATTGGAGGTGCTGTAATCTGTATCCCAGAAAGACTGTAGTATTTTTAATGTTCTCTGGTGATGGGCATATTAAATAGAAAAAGGAATGAGGAGAAAAGCTTCTCTTTTTTTACCTTCTGCTTTTGAAAACAATTGAAGAGTCATCTAAGCTTGGATTCAGCGTGTCCTAAATACATTGTGATCATCTTAGAATAAAGGGCTAATTCCAAATATGTTTGCAAAAGTATTTCAAGAATAACAACTTGGTCTGTTCATAATGCCTTGTAATGCTGTAGTAGATATCACATTTCCTGTTCTATAATTTTAAAGCAGTGGCATTGTTATATAACTGACTTTAAAAAAGACTGAAAATCACACAGTGGTTTCCATGTCTTAATATTTTTGGTTTGTATTTGTTTGATGATTTTTTTGCTTGAGTTTAAAAAAAGTTTAAAAAAATAAAATAGACAAAGCACCACAAAAAAAAACCCAAACCACCAAGAAAATTATTGTCTTGCTGTCGTAAAAATGAGGCCAGGGGAAATCTAGCCCTATGGCTAAGTGCTTCACAGCCTCGGAGGCATCCGAACCTGGCATACAATCATGGGGGAAAAACGTGTGGGTAAAGGAGGTGTTTTTTTGTTTCTTTTAGACCGTAACTATAGCTTTTAAAACCAGTAACTTTTTACAATTTGGAGCTAGACACCTTGTTTGCAAATAGAATTGGCTGAGGAAAAAATCAACCCTTGCTATTCCCAGACATGGAAACTGACACAATAGAAATTCTCTGTGGAGGAGATCTATTTCTTACAAAAATAATGCTTCCATTAAAGATACTTCAGTATTTTTAATCATAGTTTGAAAAGCTTTCTTAACCCAATGTGGTAGTTAGAGAGAATCTGGGTCTCCCTTAACCAAACCAGAGGGACTGAGGCCCATCCCATCCACAAAAATAATGTTGGGGGTTTTATGTCCTAGATAGGTTCCAGTTTAATTTCTAAATTTCAGTTTCCTATTAGCAGTTCACACGTGAGTACTTTTTAACTTTAGCAAGTGCCAATGATGCAAATTAATAGAACTTTTAATTTTATAAAATGTTGCCTTTCACTGGTGTGCCCAACAGATCTCTTCTTTATGTTTAATTCTGCATAAAATATGTGCAGGAGGTGGAGAACCTGTTTGTAATTCTCGCAGCAATTTTGCATCTTGGAGACATTCGCTTTACGGCTCTCACAGACGCTGAGACAGCATTTGTGTCAGACCTGCAGCTACTGGAACAAGGTCAGTAGAACGTGACCTTGGAGCATCGCCTGCCTGGTCCCTCAGCGGGACTGTTGCACTGATTCACCAACAGATTGAAACACAGTTCCAGGGAGATGAAAAACAAACAAAAAGATCATTCTGAAAACTTGTAAATGACTGCAGAAAGACTGGGATCTCTTATAAACTACAGAATTTTATGGCATCAAAGAAAATGCTATTACAAATTGTCTAATTCAAAACCATATTTGATGCTATCATTTGCCAGAAGAAATTGCTCAGTGCACTTTGTGCAGGCTTCTTTTAAAATGCTCTTGCACTGCTTGTCAACAGCTGAGCAATTTGCATTGAACAGAATGCCTTACCTTCAAAATCTGTGTCTTGAAAGGGTCTGTTGTTCCTGTGCTTTGAAGTTTGCCCTCTTGGTCACTTAAAAATCTCCTCAAAGTGGCTTGTGGACACAGAATGTCAATAAGCAGCATACCTTAACTAATGCAAGAGAAAATCTGCCAAGCCCTGGAAAGTCTGCCAAGCCCTGAGGAAAGTCCTGAGAAATCTTTAAAGGGGAAAGAAAGCTGTAACATAATATACAGATACGTTCCAACTTCACAAAGTGCTGATTATAGTAATCTGATTTTATGTGTTCGTTAATTTTGATTACTCCTATGGCAGCACTCTTTAATGTGTGGATTCTTTCACTGTTCAAAAATAGCATCTGCATAAGAAAAGGTTATAAAAAATTATGCAATGGGGCACAAATCAGGCTTTCTTTACATTGTCTTTTCCTTTCAGTGGCAGGGATGCTGCAGGTTTCACCAGATGAGCTTGCTTCAGCCTTAACAACTGATGTTCAGTATTTTAAAGGTAATCTTTTCTAAGTTTACCTTCCTATAGATCAGGCCTGGTTGGCATTTTGATCCTTCTGATTTGAGAATTGTAAAAGTAGACAATTCTTTATTTCTTATTTCTGATATAGTCTTGTCATTTGAGGAATATGTTGGATTATTTGCCATACATTGTCAGACTGGGCCACTGAGTAAGAAATGTCTTTGTAATATGGTAGATAGCAGTTTCAGTCTAATACTAATTGACTTCAGACTTCATTGATCTTACAAAAGTGTGTCAAGATAACAGGTTAAATATTAATACTAAGAATTAAAATCAACAGGAGTGTCTTGAAATAAAATAGCTGGAAAAATTCAGTAAATTCTAGTTCTGTGTGGTACTCATTAAAGGACCACAGACTTGAAAGGGACCTTAAAGATCATCTAATTATAACCCTCTTGATATAGGCAGGGACACCTTCCAGTAGAACTCATACCCTTTTCTATTGAATAAAGTACAAATATGTATGTTTGCAAACTAAAGAGCATGCAAATGTTGACAGTCTTCTCATGCTTCAGTAAAGACTTCACCCCCGAATCTAACATTGTGTATAGGTTTGGCAAAGGAGAAGTAACTGTAACTACATTTAATGTAGCTAAAATTGCATAAGGGAAGCTTTGCAACATGCTTTCATGTCCATTTTCTGCTTTCTCTCTTAGGAGACATGATTGTACGGAGACACACTATAGAGATTGCAGAGTTTTACCAGGATCTCTTGGCAAAGTCTCTATATGGTCGCTTGTTTAGCTTTTTAGTCAACACAATCAACTGCTACCTTCAAAATCAAGATGAAACTGAGAGGTAGGAGTGCCGTGACAAACAATGAGGTGTGCCATTGTGAGGTGTTCAAATGCAGATCCATAAAAGAAACATAGTTCCATCATTTAAAGCGCTCTGCACTAGCGTGACAGTGATGTTTAGTTCTGTAAATCACTGGCCATTCTTTCAGGTGGTTGACTCTGTAACACATTGCTTTATTTATTTGCTCATGTAAGGGAACATGGTATTTCATGCACTAATCTAGATTGGTGGTTTAGAATTAGTAACCTTTAAGAGCTGACAACACAGAATGGGCTAAGTCTTTCACTAAGTCAAAAGCTTCTTGGTGGTTTTTAATCCATACTTGTTCTTTCTTCCTAAAACTATGGCCTTAACAAAAGATGTTGAAAACAGAATTTTGTTCAAAAACCTTCAAATTAATGTTTACACTTCACTGAATTCTGTGTTCTAAGAATGCTCTGGATGCCTCTAGGCTACCATCTGCTAAATTCAGTGTTGTTGCTGTCCGGTTTGGTTGCTTAGGGGAAAAAGAAAGTTTAAAAAATTATAATTAATGTGCTTCAGTGAGGCAGTCAAAATACAAGCAAAAAACCAATTCTCCCCCTGCAAGAGAATCTAAGTGGCAATAGACCTAATTAGATGAACATATGCATGTGACTTATCCAAGGTTCAACATCTTACATGCCAGGATGAGCTTTCTTTTGAACAGGAAGTACAAGATATCTTGCCATTGCTGGTAAATAGAAACCCATAAATGAGGTGGAATTTCCAAAAAAAAAAAAAAATAATTTCTTCTTATGTCATATCTGTGTTGATAAGCTTCACAGTAAAAAAAGTATCTGGTTTTTTTCTTTTAAAATTCAAAGACTTAATGATCTTTTTTTTTTTCCTATCCTATTTGTAGACCAATAAGTAATAAATCCTATTTCTTTTCTATAGGCATAGCTCACAGAAAAACTCTCTCAAGCCTGAATACCCCAGAGCTTTCTGTGCATAAAAAGCTTTCCATTATTATACATATGCCAGAGTGCCTAGCTTTCAGCTAGAGGCAGAGGGAAGGCTTGTCAGTAACACAGAATGGTTTTACTTGCCTGTTTCAATTGTACAGCCCCCTAAAATTGCAGGCACCTGGACAATCAAGCTACAGCAGCTTTCCAGTCCATGTCCTAACTTGAAATACTGTGTTTAAAACAAGGAAGGACCCCAGCATGTGGTCACATTCAATTCCTCCCTGTTCATTGCTGGGGCTTGTAAAACGTGGGCTCAGCTCAGTGCATGTCTGTATCAGACAACAATCTAGCTCAAGTATTCCTAATTACAGTGATCTTACTTGTAGTGGTCATTGTGCAAGAAATCTAGACTCAGTTTATTAAAAAAAACAATTTAAAATATTTTAACTTATTTTTTCAATGTGTCATTTTGCTGTTTTGAAGTTTGAGATCTCACAACTTTCACAGAACAGGTTGTTGCGTATCTTTGTTTTTCAGTAATACAAACCTGTAATTCCTAAGTATCGTAGGAGCAGCAAATAATGAAAGGCAAAGCTGTTTGTATATTGTTTACCTTGTAATCTCCTTCTAGTGCAATCATATGCCCTAGGTGACTCTTAATTTGTGGAAAAACTTCTTAGTGGAACTACCTCTATGCATGTGCTAACTTAAAAACTATGTGATATTGAAAGTCCTCACCAGAACAGGACAGGTGTTTAATGTTGTTAGGGATGAGAAATTTACAGTAATTTTGTATTATAACTATGGACACTGTAGCCAGGTGGGAGGTGGTCTCTTCTCCCAGGCAACCAGCGATAGAACAAGGGGATGCGGTCTCAAGTTGTGCTGGGGAAAGTATAGGCTGGGTGTTAGGAGGAAGTTCTTGCCAGAGAGAGTGATTGGCATTGGAATGGGCTGCCCAGGGAGGTGGTGGAGTCACTGTCCCTGGAGGTGTCCAAGAAAAGACTGGATGAGGCATTTAGTGCCACGGTCTAGTTGACTTAGTGCCTCGGTAGGAGAGCCCTGCAGAGGGACCTGGACAGGCTGGATGGGTGGGCAGAGGCCAATGGGATGAGATTGAACAAGGCCAAGTGCAGGGTTCTGCACTTTGGCCACAACAACCCCAAGCAGCGCTATAGGCTGGGGGCTGAGTGCCTGGAGAGCAGCCATGAGGAAAGGGACCTGGGGGTACTGATAGATAGTAAGCTGAAGATGAGGCAGCAGTGTGCCCAGGTGGCCAAGAGAGCCAATGGCATCCTGGCCTGCATCAGGAACAGTGTGGCCAGTAGGACAAGGGAGGTTATTCTTCCCCTGTACTCAGCACTGGTCAGACCACACCTTGAGTACTGTGTCCAGTTCTGGGCCACTCAATTCAAGAGAGATGTTGAGGTGCTGGAATATGTCCAGAGAAGGGCAACCAAGCTGGTGAGGGGCCTGGAGGAGAGGTTGAGGGAGCTGGGGGTGTTTAGCCTGGAGAAGAGGAGGCTCAGGGGTGATCTTATTACTGTCTACAACTACCTGAAGGGGCATTGTAGCCAGGTGGGGGGTGGCCTCTTCTCCCAGGCAACCAGCAATAGAACAAGGGGACACAGTCTGAAGTTGTGTCAGGGTAGGTATAGGCTGGATGTTAGGAGGAAGTTCTTCCCAGAGAAAGTGATTGGCATTGGAATGGGCTGCCCAGGGAGGTGGTGGAGTCACCGTCCCTGGAGGTGTTGAAGAAAAGCCTGTCTGAGGCACTTAGTGCCATGGTCTAGTAGACTGGATAGGGCTGGGTGCTAGGTTGGACTGGATGATCTTGGAGGTCTCTTCCAACCTGGTTGATTCTATGATACGATTCTATGCTTGAAAAAGGGGAGTCATAGATCATAGAAGCTTTATGCTGGCTGAAAGAAGCTAACCAGCAATGCTGAGAAGACAAATTTTAGCAGGCCAAATTCAGCCTCGGGCCCCTTTCCGAACTTGAAGCTAAATATCTTAAGTGAAAGTTGAGTTGACCTGTGACCATTTGATATTTCAACTTCAGATGAATCATGCAGCTTAAGATAAAAAGAAATACCAGATCCACTCCCAGCTTTCTTCTGGTCTGGCTTACTTGTATTGTATCACCTGTTGTAGTAAATTGAGGCGTAGGACAATTCAAGATGCAAGTCAGATTAATTCAAGTACTTTCATAAACTCATGATTTGTGGTTCAGATTTCCTTCATGTACGTGTGGCCAATTCTGTCAGCAGCATCACACCTCCAGTTTGGTGCAGTTTTAATAAATCTGTGTGCAGATGCACAAAACAAATTAATTAATGTGACTAAATAAGACTGATGCATTTCAAGCCACACTTCATTCTCCAGTCAGAAACTTAGACTGTTACTACTTATCAGATTGAGTGAAGCCCCTATCAGAAATCTGAACTAAGATTTCTAACTCAGTTCTCTTGTTTTGTTGTGAAGTAGATCAACTGTATTCTCTCCATCTTCAGAGAGAGTTTACAAAGCAATACAATTACATTTGTTTAATTTTAAGAGAGACATTTTGGTATTGGCATTTTTGAGGAAACTAGTTACCTGGGTTTAACTTTTATAGTGAAGCTACTAGATTTTCATCATCAATACTGATTTATATTTACCATGAAATAGTTTACAGCAGGTTTCACACAAAATAGAAGTGATTAAAAGGAAGGGAGATGATTCTATGACCATTTGCAAAGACTAGGCTCTAGAGCACTGAACTATAGAGGATAAAAATGTTCCCAGAATTCAGCAAATTCATTGATCTATAATTTTCTCCAATAAAGTAGGAATATTAATGACAGTGTTAAATGAGACAATGCACCTTCAGAAATGTTGCTCTCATTCAAGAAAGTTACTTCTGATATAACACTAAATTATAACCATGGATGCTTGTTTAAACTGGTTGCAAGATACCTTGAAGTTGTTGCAAAGAAATTCAGTATGAAAAAACTGGTTTTCTGTAATTGGACTCTAGAATAGGAGTAGAAGAAACTATTAAAATTCTTCACAGGTGCTTATTTTTTTTACTATATTATTATTTTCACTCATATAATGATTTCCTATTCTGATTATTTTATTCTATAAAAAAAAAATCTAGGTGAACTTCTTTCTAAGTCTCTTGACTTTTCAAAGTTTATTACTATTCTACTTTTATTCAATAACTATCCTGATTTTTCAGAGCGTTCATGGTTGCCTAGATGTGCCATTTATCAAGGTACTTGATGTTAGATCTAGCCATCCAAATAAAATGTGTTAAGATGATGTTTTAAGAACACCTGATCGATTCTTTAATCCCCATAAATGTAAACTCTTCTTGCAAAATACCTGTGAACTCTTGTGAAGTGTTGTTTTTCTTTTCTGATGGATCACAGACTAATTAGGTATATATGCTTGAGAAAATCTTGATATTGTTTTCTCTGCCTACTAGTAAGTAGCAGGCATGATGTTTTATCAGGTAGTTAGCAAACAGTTTCTTTCTTATGTGGCCTGAAGATGGGGCTGATGCCAGAACGTCTGCTGTATTACAGACAAGCAAAGAAAGCTACCATTCAATTATACACTGCCGTTATCACCCGGTCAGTCACAGGAGATTTCTGTTTCAAATAGAGCATGCTCCTTCTAAAAAATTCCACCTACTTCTACATAGATACGTTCTGAAAGCTTTTGTGTTCTGACTGTGTAATTGTATCCACAGCGTAATTCAAATATTACCAGAAAGTAGCAGTGGCAACACTTATTTTGGTAAAAGAGAGATCTCATTTACAAAGTTCTTAATACATGTCATCTAATTTATAGAAGGAACTATTCTGAAATAGTTATCTTCCCAGGTTAAGGAAAAAAATACCCAACAACAAAAAAATAACAACAGAGCAGAAACTAAAATGTTTCTTTATTTTTACTGAAGTTGGTTAAGATTGCAGGAAGGACAAAAAGAATTCCTGTTCAAAATGTGAACACTTACCACTATAGGTGATGGTAGTTAAATCTTCAAAGCAAGCAATACAAAAGCATCTAATGCAATATTGCACTTAATATGATATTCTGAGATTACTTCAGTCAGGATCATTTCCAGTGTTCCATTAAACAAGGCAAAATGCTATTTTATGAAACATCAAACAGATTTTGCTTTAAGAGCTGTGAAAGAGTACATACTACTGGTGAAAGGACTATAGATGTTAAAACTATCAGCAAACACATTTCTCCCTTGCTGTCATGCATGTGAAGTTACTCAAATATTTGTCAGGTATGGAGACAGTGTTTTTTCCACTGTGTCCAACTGCTCTATCCTTCTGTGCCACTCACACCTGGGTTAGGTGATATTAAAAGAAAAATGACAGAACTTAAGCAAGATGAATGAAAGATGTGGCAGTGACATCATCTCAACAAAAATCTCAGAAAAATCTGTCCCCAAATTCTTGGAAACTAGTTCTAGTAAATCTGTGACAGGAGTGTATCCAATTGAGAGCATTCAGCCTGTTCCCCTCAAGAACTGTATTTATGACTAATCTGTCCCCTTGGGAGAACTGAAAGAGTCCTAATTAGGATTCAGAGCGTCCTCATTTGAAGCCTAGATTACATATTTAATGTAACCATAGAAATATTTCCTCATTAATCAGTATCTTTTCTAGTTTACCAGATCAGACATAAGCCTTCTGGCTTCCTTCCTGGCTACTGACAGAAGTTGGAGGAGAAGCAATAAATGTTGTAGCTGGGACAAATGAAAAGATGTGTTGGAACATCCTGCCTCAACAGATTCACCTTGCTGTTTTACCAAAAAAGGGAATCCTGTGAATTACAGGGCTGAAAACCATCTAGGGTGTTAAGAGTGATCAAATAACATCCTTTAGGTTTGTCTGAAGCAGTGAGTTAAAGGTATTGTAAAAGGAATTCTATTCACCTTACCAAGAAGCTGGAGCGAAGCTGGTGATGGGTAGGTTCAGGCTGGATGTGAGGAGGAAGTTCTTCACCATGAGATGGGTGAGACTCTGAAATGGGCTGCCCAGGGAGGTGGTTGAGGCCCTGTCCCTGGAGGTGTGGATCTGGCCAGCCTGATCTAGGGTAGGATGTCCCTGCCCATGGCAGGGGGGATGGAACTAGATGGTCCTTGTGGTCCCTTCCAACCCTGACTGATACTATGATTCTAAGATTGTGAAAAGGACCAAGACCATCTCCTGATGAGTTGTAAGATGTCTGCCAAGACAGTTGAGCAGACAGGATATTTTCTGCATATGTATTGTATTTTAAGAGTTGCCAAGAAACTTTGTGTAGTTCCATCATAATGAAGTTAGGTGTGGAAGAATTTCTAGTCTATTACAGAGACACTATAAAATATTACCAAGCGAAATGGTATTCAGAACATCACAAAAATCAAGTGAGTTATGGTTAGCATCCATGCCTGGTTTAACCTATACACAACTATGCACCTGTCTAAGACAGAAAATGTTCTTTAAGTGCTGGTAAACTGTAGTTATTCTGACTTCTCTGCTAGGAAACATTGAAATCAAAGCCTCAGTCCTCACTAAAGGTATAGCTGTTTTGTTTTTACATAGTAAATATAGAATTTCTGAAACATAGTGAGGGGAAGTGTTAATGGTGTTTAGTAACTATAAAAGAATAAAGTAAAATAAGGGACTCTTTTCAGAACAAAACTGGCTGGAATGTGTCCAGAGAAGAGTGACAAAGCTGGTGAGAGGCCTGGAGCACAAACCCTATGAGGAGAGGCTGAGGGAGCTGGGGTTGTTTAGCCTGGAGAAGAGGAGGCTCAGGATGACCTCATTGCTGTCTACAAGTACCTGAAGGGAGGCTGTAGCCAGGTGGGGGTTGGTCTCTTCTCCCAGACAACCAGCAAGAGAACAAGGAGACACAGTCTCAAGTTGTGCTGGGGGAAGTATAGGCTGGATGTCAGGAGGAAGTTCTTCCCAGAGAAGAGTGATTTGCCATTGGAATGGGCTGCCCAGGGATGTGGTGGAGTCACCATCCCTGGAGGTGTTCAAGAAAAGCCTGGATGAGGCACTTAGTGCCATAGTCTAGTTGCCTGGCTAGGGCTGGGTGCTAGGTTGGACTGGATGATCTTGGAGGTCTCTTCCAACCTGGTTGATTCCACAATTATTTTCTATTAATTCTACTAGACGCCAGTAATATGCCCTTTCATTTGTAAACCTGGACTTATTATTCATGCTTTATTTTGCCTTGAGAATCTCTTCTATGATTAGTTTAAGGAAAGGAATTTTGCTGGAATTAATATGATTGACAGCTAGCCAAGAAAAAGATATACCACTTTTCTTCTCAGATGTATCATCTGTATATAACAGAGGAAGACATTAAGAAACAAAACTAAATTAAAAAAAACCAACCAAACAAAAAAACCTAAGACAAGGTAATTTGTAGAAACAACTGATGTAGAATGCAATGCTTTTAATGCTGTGCTGTCTCTTGCCATTTAATTTTCAAGATCAGAGCAGTAATTTTATAGAGAAAATTTCTGTCATGACTGATGAGATTTTGCACATAAATGCCACAATTTAGTCATTATTGTAGAGGATACAGAGCATTGTTCTGTTATACTTGCCCTGTAGGCAAGGTATTGATTATATAAAACCTCCAGCTCTTTTCATGGTAATTTGTGCACTGTCTAATAATACAGGATCAAGATTATCAAGTGGAGTTAGTAAAAAAAATAAACCAATCAGGATATTTCTTGGAAATGTCACAGTTTTGACAGAAAGTGTTATTTCAGGAAGGCAACAGGCTGGCTGCTCAGGCTTTTATCCAGCATTTTAGAAACTAGGGCCGTTTCCCTATTTTGCCTGATTTGTAATGTGTCATTAAGTCAGTTCATTTTGGCCTTTTTCTTATAAAAACATGTCTATATTTCTTGAGAATAAAGGAGGCTAATTTGACAAAATAACAGTCATGGCACTCAACTGGGGTATAAGCAATTAAGCCTCAAATCTGTTCACTGAATTAGACAGAGAAGGGGTAAACTGTTCTGTCCATGTTAAGTAGCTCTTAACTTTTAAATATAATGCAATATTTCAGTTGTTGTGCAATATAACAATATAGCAGCTCATGTTTTGCCTTCTAGTAAGGAAGGCTACAGATAAATTACCATAAACAAATAAAATTAAATATTCTGTAATTCCAAACTATTTTTTCCCCCAAACTTTTTTAATTAGCATAATGATTCTGGCTTTTTAATTTTAGTCTGAGATCATTTGGTTTTTAAGTAGCCATTTCTTTATAAAAATGGACTGGTTTTGCTGAAAACACACCCATCTCTAACTAGGAACACTTGAGAATGAGGCTTGTATTTTAAAACATCAAGTACACTCCTTGCTAGAGGTTGAGGTGGTGAAATATCTGTATGCTTCTTGTTGTAGAAATTCCCTGGGAGTCTAACTGACCTCATGATAACCTCTCCTGCCATTCTAGACTAGATTTGTTATGCAACTTCTATGCCTGACATTTATGCACATAGCCAGTCTTGTGACATCAGTAGTACATTGAACTATTGTGCCTCAGAAATTAAGACAAACTTCTTGAGTACACTTTCTGCAGAAATCTCTGCTTGTCCCTGAGGATTGTTTTCCCAACTTGTTTTGTAATACTCAGGTTTTTTATCAATTTACTTCTTTTGCTTGTTATATGGGAATTTATTTTCAGGGCTGGATCCTTGCCTAAATAAATGATATTGTTTACAATGACTGTAATAGAACTATACTAAAGGACTTCAACAGTTCATCCCCTTTTTCTCCTTTATGTCTGTATCCTGACATACATGCAGATAGAGGAAGCATGGAACAGAGGAACAAAAGGCTGCAATATTATTTGTGTGCATGTAAATCCATACATTTACAGATTATGTTTAGTAAACTCATCTGCTTTAGAAACCATCCAGCTCCTTTCTCAGGAAGCTAAGTATTTTTTTCTTTGCTGATTGTCTTCCCATTTCAAAGAGTCTGGCTATAGCAGAAAGACTTTTGTCTTTCTGGGAGATCATTCCACTCCAAAGCAAGTCCCACTGCATTAACATGGGCAAAATGAAACAAATTTTTGACTGCAGCCTTCTTTTTATGTTTTCTAATGACACCATGAAGAAAATACAATAAGCCCAGGCCTCTCATATTAACTTGTCAAATCTTCCCAAAGCTCACAACAGTAGCAGTTCTGGCTGTCCAAGAAATATCAACTGGAAGGGCTGAGTGCAATCAAGTGATTATGAAAATTAAACTAAATGGCAATCCCTCATCTAAGCTAATAGATACCTCTGCCTTTGCAAATTGGACTTGAAAGAAACTAGGATTTTTTTCTTCTCTTACAGAATGACTACTAAAGCAATCTTTAATCCTGGAGTTTTCTGTGTTTGATTAGTTATTGGGTAGAATTTTGATTCTGTTCTATACGTTGTCTTCCGATGTATTGCATGTTTTTGATATGCAGCCTGCTTTCATCCTAGAGCTTTTTTCTTTTGAGATAACACTTTATTCACATGCTTGAATTATTATTGACTACAATATCTGTTTTTTTAATTTCCTCTTACATTTTTTTCCCAGTGACCAAGTATTTGAAATTGGAATCCTGGATATTTTTGGATTTAAAGAATTTCAAAAGAATACTTTTGAACAGGTAAGTGGCTATGTTTTGCTGAATTTACTGAAACCGTTCATGTTAATTCTTCTGATAAGGTTTTGGGTTTTTGCCAAAGTGTGTCTTTTGATCAGAATATAAACATGCATGGGGATGAAATTTTGTTCTTCCCCCTAATGCCTTTATGGGTGTGATAAGAAAAAAAAACAAACTTCAAACACAAACAACAACAAAAACCCCACAAAAACCAAAGAGTTTTGTGAAGTTATTCATCATTTTTAAAGAATCTAGGAAATAGCTCACATGATGATTTGGAAGAGGAAACAGTCTGAGGAAAATACTTCTTTCTGTCTGTTTTAATCCTTGTGGAAGTGGTACTTCTACTAGGTCAGTGAATAGGAGGACAATACACTGAAATGGAAAAAAGATCAAAAGGTCTTCAGATGCCTGGAGAAAAAAATAGCATGGAAGTGACACATTATGCTAAGTGCCATTACTGGCAGAGTCACCTCTGTGTGACCTTGGAAAATGTGTCTTTTAAAAAATAATTGAATTACAGCCATGGAAAATTAAATTTTAGCTCACTGAATGCTTAAAAATCCATTTTAATATAATGTTTAATTTTTTTTTTATTGTGGAATTCTGTCCACCTTCAATGCTAGTGTTGGAAAGCCAAAGTTCTTGAGTTATTTCAGAAAGCATTAGCAACTCTACAGAGCACACTGAAAGAGATGTCTAAGTTATTGTTCAGTTGTCCATTCATTCTGTCATGCAGCAGGAGAAAATCAAAGCATAGAATGGAAAGTCAAAGCATAGAAGAGAATAGAGATGGCATAAGCAATGACAAAGGACCCACTGTTGTTTGAAATAAGAATTTGCCCCTTCTTCATCTCAGTCAATCCATTGTTTTATGGCTCAATTTTCTCTTTCCAGAGAAACAAAGGTTGTGGAGCCACATTATTGAAGTTTGTGTAGCACATTTATATTGCTGCCCACTTTCCAAATGTTTGAAAGCACAAACAGGGTGACCTTACTTATACCTTCCAGAGAGCATGTACAAATGCAATAAGACATATTCCAGTTCCCTTCTCACAAAACTCTTTACTATTACAGTTCTACCATGTTTGAACATTTGCTGAATTAAAGACTATTGCAGTTATTGCTGAGTATGAGTGTCTAGGGGGTAAGGAATTAAAAAACCCATCTTAAACAGACTGAATATATGCCAAAAAGTTTCCATAAAGCCTATCCATTAATAATGATAAAATATTCTATGCATTTTGAATTCATCTCAAAAGTGGGTCTTTCTGGTTATTTTGCATTGACTCTGTTTTGCATTGGGTTTTTTGTCCTGAAACATAAGTTCTGCAATTGGCATGGTGAAATACCATGAATACCATGAATTTCCGAGTAAAGTTTTCTGCTTAGTGACTCGGGAACATGCTTGAAGAAAAAAAAAAATTGTGATTTAAAGTAAAATGAGTATTTATGCATAGCAAACAACTCCACCATCAGCTTTGCATTTTTGTTTCGTTCTCTCTAAGTAAATGCATTTCAAGAGACTCTTTCTGCCCCTTGACTGAATGCATTTTGTTGAGTAATACTGAGTCATTACCTCAGAAATTATTGAACTGCATTCCTGAAAAGAAAGGATAGAGGTGAGGGACTTACAGAGTTAATTTTTGTATGAACTGTATAATGTGATTAACACAGTTGATTCCTGAAGTGATAGGTTGCAGTTTCAGTGCATCAAAGCATTTTTAATCTCTACGTGGCACAGTGTAATCATGCAGACATATCCAAACAAGCCTGCACTCAAAAGCACAAGCTGTCTGGCAGTGTAGCCTAGTTTAGTATTCTGCCTGGGCTTTTTAACCCTGATGATAAACAGGTTTGTTAGCTCAGATAGGGTCTTCATGCAAAACATTGCATCATGTCTGCAAACATGCCCAATGTCAAGGCCCAGTGTTAGCTCTAAATGTTGCAGCTAAACAGTGGAGAAGGCATAAAATTTACTTTTTCATCACATTTGAATTAACATAAAATGACATTACAAAAGGAATTTGGGGAAAAATGAAGCTTTGTTTAAAATTAACACAAGACAATGCATTTTTTGTGATATGTTTGCCTGCTTTCGTCAACAAAAATAGATTATAACAGTTGTCAAGAAATGTTTTAAGCCTCCTAATTGCCTAAACCTGAGGACATTCCAAGCAGATGCATGAATATTTTTGGTGTTTTAAATCAGGTCAGCTGATAGACAGTTTAATGGCATAACTAAGGAAGTAATGTGATACTAAATCACATGTTATTTTAAGCAATTAATTTTAATAGACTGTGCTTGAATATGGTCCAGAAAGATAGAGATGGATAAACCAGGTAGAATAACTTGTCCGCTTCAGTGAGTGTGCTGGAATTTCAAGGCGTTAGAGTATTGAAATGTCAAAGGCAAATGAAGAATTGGTCCAGGAAGGGTTCATGAAGAATGCATAGGACAATAGATGTCAAATAGCTAGAAAAGTTAGTTAATTATGTCTACATCAAGTATCTGGTAGCTTCTTCAGGCTGGATGTTAGGAAGAAGTTCTTCATAGAGAGAGTGATTTCCCATTGGAATGGGCTGCCCAGGGAGGTGGTGGAGTCACCGTCCCTGGGAGTCTTCAAGAAAAGACTGGATGAGGCACTTAGTGCCATGGTCTAGTTGATTGGTTAGAGCTGGATGATAGGTTGGACTGGATGATCTTGGAGGTCTCTTCCAACCTGGTTGATTCTATGATTCTATGAATAATGTGACTGACAGCTTGCAAGGAGAAACATTTTAGAGATGTATACAAAGAAAGCAGCATTAGAAGTTAACCAGTATTAAATGTTCAGTTTTTCTTGTACTTGGCGACAATTGGGAAGCCTTCATTTTATGGAACATGTGGGCTGTGTCCTATTTGTAATAGCAGAAATAGGACATGTAATTCTAAAATAACAGTAAATAACTGTGGGGAATAAGCAGCAGTGGATGGAGTTGTTTGGCTGGGATTTTAACTTGTGGGTTTTTGTTTGATTGGTTGCTTGGTTTATGGAGAAATTTAAAAGCTGAAAGATGTGGGACACTGTTTTGTGAAAGCCACAGTTCAAGGGAGTCATTGCTCAATAAAGACTGAAGCTTCTGAATTACCAGGGCTCAGTGAGGTACTGCTCATCAGCTGAGCTATGGTAAATGACTACAGTAGACTTTCAGCTCATCTCAGTTATAGAACTGGGTGATCATTAGCTTGGGAACAGCATTTTCTGAGAGCAGCTGCATACCTGCTGTGCCAGAACAGTTTTGTACACAGCTATACTGGAACGTTGTCAGAAGCAAGCAGAGATTTATCTGTCCTGTTCTATACAGAATTTGCCTTAATTTTGTGATTCTTTCAGGAAATATGATTGCTCTATCAAAATTAGCACTGTCAGTTTTCAATATTAGCTTTCAATGTTTTCTTAGGTTTCCTTGTTTGAGCAGTAATATATTTCTTTACAGTTCAGTCTACGCTCCTTTAAACGTAGAAAATGTCTACTTCTCTTTTAGTAGAGCTTAAAACTATCTTATTCATGGCTCCTTCACAGCACAACTCCAAATAATGCAGTCAGGGAATGCTGCTCTCTGTTGTAGCATTATACTAGCATATCCTTTGACTACATGAGCATGCAGCACAGATGTAAAGAACTCAAAGCCAGTGAACATAACAAGCAACAAACAAGAGGAAAGATTGATGAAGTTGCCTGTACAGTTTCCCTCTAGTTGTCGCTAAGAAAACTGTGTTGTAGCAGAAGAGGAGCAAGAGTACCTCAGAGTAGCAAGAGCAGATTTTCTGTCTCCTGCAGTAAATCAAGTCTGTTCACAGAAATAGAGATCTTCAGTTGTGGCAGCATCAAAAAGAGCAATAATGCAGTGAAATAAGATGGACTGTAGTTTTTTCTCTCTAATGTGTTTTTCAAATGGTAAACTTAGGTCTTTCTAAATAACACATTTAACCCTTATGTGGGATTTTAACTCGGTAGACCTCTTAAAAGTTTTGCAGAAGAAAGTGTACATATATCCTCCTTTATATAGGAAATTAATTATTTACCCAAATTGGGGCACTGGTTCACTAGAACAGTCAAGTGGCTCTTGACTCCACTCTGTATCCACTAATGCACATGAACGTTATCTGTAGGATGCAGCAGAGTGCTAGGAAAGGCACAGCTCCTGTAGCAGCTCCATGCAGCACATCACTTGCAGTAGGAGCCAGGTGGCTCTGAGGAGACAGCATTGCTTGCCCAGCACAGGACTTCAGAGTCATTATGGTGAAGCAAAGTTGCTCAGGCAGCTCACCTGTGTTCACAGGAATTTTCACCTACTTTTATGATTAGGTATGGTGAGTTTTAAGTTCTCAGTATATTGTTTCTGTAGTTAATCCTGCTGAGACTTCATTTAGTTCTGTCACATGACCTTTCCCAGCAAAAATAGCCTTTACAGAATATTGTTATTGAATTGCACTCCCTCACCCACAAGACTATTTCCAGCCATCCAAACATAAGCACGTGTTGCCTATTCTGTAGATGGATAGATAAGAACAGATAAAAGTTGCATGTTTTTTTTTCTACAGTCATTTCAGTCTCAATTATAGCAGATGGGAGGAAATGTATTCATGCTTTTACCTTTTGGCCAGTGTGAAGGAATATTCCAGTATTTCATTTTATGCAGAGGAAAGCAGTCTTCTTTGGTTTTGCCTGTCCAGAGCACAGATGGATTGTCCTTGCCTCTGCACTAGCCTGTAGAATAGGCTGCTGGTGCACACTGAGCTTGAGGCCCAGCATTAAACAGGGACTTGAAGTGAGAATCGTCCACTGCAGTTCCCCCCACTGGGGCATTCCATAGCATAAGAGATAGTGCATTACTATCTTAATTTAGCCCTTAACAAGGAGAAATAACAGGTTGTATTAAAGGCCAAGCTTTGATAGCCTCCATGCACATGAAGGTTGGTTTTAATTCCTCTGTGGAGTAGCAAGAGCCAGCTGATCCCCAGCAGAGAATCATAGAATCAACCAAGTTGGAAGAGACCTCCAAGATCATCCAGTTCAACCTATCATTCAGCCCTGTCCAGTCAACTAGACCATGGCACTAAGTGCCTCATCTTTTCTTGAACACCTCTAGGGATGGCAACTCCACCTCCCTGGGTAGCCCATTCCAATGCCAATCACTCTCTCTGTGAAGAACTTCATCCTAACATCCAGCCTATACCTCCCCCAGCACAACTTGAGACTGTGTCCTCTCAGGAAAAGAGTGCCCACAGATTTAATGGAATAGCCAAATTAGTACCACTGTCAACCAAAGGTATATACAGCTGTACTCAGCAAAAGGAAAGCATCCCAAGATCCAGGAAGGCAGTCCTGAAGAGTGGGAGAAGGAGGAGCAGGATGAAGAGGAGCCTAAGCAGGAGGCTCCAACAAGATGTTCCCCCCTTCTTTTTAATGTGTGGTGATCATGATATGAGATACAGCTGTGGGCCAACTCAAGTCATCTGTGTTGGCTGACTCAGAACTGCTAGTGGCCTGCAGCCCATGGCTGGCCTGTGATTCTCTCAGCAAAACTGGTGTGTCATGAGGGATCAGCACCCTCTTGCAGTGCTGGGGCATAGTGGGAAGAGCCGAGGCTGTGCATGACACCCATCAGCAACCCTGACACAGCAAGCTGGAGTCCTGTCAGAAGCAGCTGGAGGTGAGACTGGCAACTAATGCTGCCATGGTATCCCCTGAAAACGGACTTCTGGCCAGGGCATGATGAGTGTCTTAGGAAAGCTGTCTGGGCTGTAAATGCTGACTCCTGCCCTCAGAGGCCTGGTAATCCTGCTTTAATTTGTTCCTTGGGATCTTACGTTCTGCGTGGCTCTTGCCATGGGGGTACCCTTGCTTTCTCTCCACCTCTTTGAGCTTCTTCCCAGTCTGCACACATTTTTTTTCCATTTGTGCAGAATGTTATTTGCTGTCCAGTCCTCCAGTCAGTCATTGGAGAAGCAGTGTGTGCCAGTTTGAAGCTAGCTAGAATGTTTTGCTGAGAAGAGCTATATTACAGGCCGTGAAATGAAAACAGTGGTGATGTCTACTTTGCTCACAGGCTTGCTGAGATGTGTAGGAACAAGAAATAAAAACATAGATAACCACTCGTCACTTCTGCTGCTGGCTGAGCTGCATCTCTCTAACCTCACCCTTCATTTTGGATTAATCCACTTTGCTTCCTAAGCGCCTGGCTGAACCTCCATTCTTCCTTGGGACTGAGGTAAGGTTGAGAGGGGTAGGGAGAAGGTGAAGGAGCGGTTGGGAGCCCCTCCTGGGACCTTTCCACCTTCTCCCACCCCTCTCTACTTACCCCAGACATTGCCTTGTGCCCAAGGAAGATTGGAGTGTTGGCCAGGGGGGTTAGGAAGCAGGTGGATTAATCAGGTTAGGTTAGAGAGAGAGAAATGCAGCTCAAAGTCCAGGCAGTGACCAAATGCCTTGTCTATGTTTGGATTCTTGCTCTTGTACCTCTCAGCAAGCCTATGTGTAAAATAGACATCACCACTGTTTCCCTTTCACAGCCTGTAATCTAGTTCTCACCAAAACATTCTAGCTAGCTTCAAACTAGCACATTGTGGAAGGCCAATATAGGCCTAATACATGTCCTGGCTTCCCAAGACATGGTCCCACAATTCCCTTCCTTCTGCTGAGGGAGGGGAGCAGAGAGTGGGAGAGAAGTTGCAAAGCTGGGAGACACCCAGCCTGAGGGTCCAAGACTTGCCCAGACTCGTTCTGCTTTGCAGTGGTAAAGAAGGAGCTTACTTGTGTTGGTGCAGGGCCTGTGTTTTCCCAAATAAGGGAAGCAAGCTCCTGCCTTCGCCCATGTGGTCAGTTTGAGCAAAGTGCCGTTCTGACTGGCAAGTCTCTGCGGCCACAGGAGCCATTTCACGTGGGAAAACACTAACTGGAGCCCAGTTGTAAACAACATGCTCTCTCTGCTCTGCCACATCCTGCGCTCTGCTATCGTGCTCTGCCTCGTGCTCCAGTCCAGCTTTGCTGTGTCACAAGCTTGGATGTGTAAGCTTGTTTGCCTGGAAACTGCTGTGCCTCAAGTTTAGCAGGATTAGGCATTAAGTGGCTTCACGCTGTGGCAAGAGCAAGCCACCAGCAAGACATCGTGTCTGTCTGCACACTGTCAGTCCTGGAAGGTGTAAAGACCAGGTCAGAGACTAAGCTAAACCCCCAGCCTCCTGAGAGAAGAGCCCTGGGATAACTGCAAAAGCCTCTAATAGCTTTGAAACCACCGACAGCAGCCCCTCCATGTGCTTTGGGTACTGCCTGATACTATATTGCAGCCTGGAAGTCCAGAGATACTCGCTCGTGAGTAAATACTCTAAAAAGCCTCTCTGCAATTAAAGCTTTGATTCCTTTGTGCCTTCTGCCTTAGCAGAAAGAAACCTCTCGGGCCCCCCTAGAGGACAAGCAGCATATAGACTGCAAGATTCACTTTCCACCTGCTTAAAGTGTTTATTAATGCTATTTTTTCTTAATTGTTCTTGATTGCCTGTTTCCCCTGTGTGTAAGTATCCCAACCCTGCATTCGAACCTTGTAAATAAGTTTTCTGGTGAGATTGAATATTAATAAACAATTTTCATAGTAATACTCTTTGCCTGGATATCAATATTAATATACAGATTAATTTTGCATAAGCACATATGTGCTTTTCTGTCTTTGGAGTACAGTATCATTTTGGTCTTCTCCTTGAATTTGGAGTATACTTTCTAGTAGTAAGTGGACAAATGTAGTGAAAACAGATCGAGATCTCATTGTTGGATATGAGGAATGCTTACTGCTTTTGTCAAAGACCACTGATGTATTTTCCAGATTCTGCAGTTTGGATGATACTGCAACTTGTTAGTTTAAATGCATGAACAAGGATTATTTTGTTTCTTCTAATAATATTCTAGAAGTCTTTTTAATAAAGACTTGGACAAAATGATGGTCCTTTTGTTTTTACTGAGATGTGACAGTGAGCTAGAATTAGGAAAATAGACATATAGAGCGGATTTGTTCTAAAGAGACATAGAATGGAGTCAATTAGAGGCATGTAAAGAATAGTTGAAAAATGTTTAATACAAAAAGTGCTATAGATAATCTTGAATAATGCTGAAGGGTAAAAATATCAATGTGTTTTCTTTTTTTGCTGCCATGTTTCACAGTATCACATAATTATTGAGGCTACAATCGACCTTTGACATCAAGTCCAGCCTATGACCTAACACCATCACACTAAGTGCCACATCCAATCTTTCCTTAAATGCTTCCAGAGACAGCAACTCCACCACCTCCCTGGGCAGTCCGTTCCAGTATCTAATTACCCTTTTTGTGACAAGTGCTTCCTAACATCCAACCTAAACCTCCTCTGGCACAGCTTCAGGCCGTGCCCTCTCATCACATGTTGCCTGGGAGAAGAGCCCAACACCCACCTTACTGTAACTTCCCTTCAAGTAGTTGTAGAGTGTGATAAAATCCCCCCTGTGTCTCTTCTTCTTCAGGCTCAACAACCCCAGCTCCCTCAGCCTCTTCTCATAAGGCTTTCCCTTCAGTCCCTTCACCAGTCTCATCACCTTCCTCTGGAACCCATCTAGACTCCACCTGACTTGTATAGGTGCAATTAAATACATGGTGTGGTGGTTTGGCTGTTACCCACCCCCCCACACTTTAGAAAGAACCCCAGCTAACTCAGCCGGTCTCTGGGAATATAAATGAAGCTATTTATTTACAGCAGCACAATATACAAGCAGATATTTACAGTATATACAGTTATAGACAGAAATATACAAGGTAAAAGCAATACAGAAACACAACTCCCCTCCCAGAAACCTGAGTCCCCAGGAGGGGCTCTCAACCACCCCTACACCTTCCCCCTGCCCCTCTCAACCTTACCCCAGTCCCTAGAAGAAAAGAGGTTCAGCCAAGAGGTTAAGAAGCAAGGTTATGGCAGTGAGGTTAGGGAGCTGCAGCTGAGTCCAGAAGCCAGCCAGAAAGTGAGAACAAAATGGAGAGAGTGTTCTCTAATGTTTTCTTTCTTGTTCCCATACCTCTCAGCGAGACTGTGAGGGAAGGAGACATAACCAATGTTTTCCTTTCACAGCCAATTATCTACTTTCTCTCACCAAAACATTCTAGCCTGCTTCAAACTAGCACACATGGTGTTAAAATGTAGTTTTCTGAACTCTTCATAACTTCGGGCAGAAAATAATGTCACTGTTTTATACAACATTTCATGTGGCACGAGGCAAAAGAAGTTTGAGTTTGCAAAGCTACTTTTCCTTTTCATCTGATTTCTGCATTTTAGCTGTTTTAATTATTATGTCAACCTGTGCCTAGTTTTTAATTTGAAGCATTCTTTCTATTACCTTTTTGCAGCAGCTTGTATAAAATGTTTTAATGGAGAACGATATGATCAGAAGGTCTTGCTTTTCAGCAGTCCCTGGCTGGTCCTCTGGTTTTCTTTCTGCAGAATCATTTACTCCCAGCAAAGCAAGCAGCTTTGGAGCAGCCTGCACTGCTTGAGCTTGCTTTCTGGTCTGATTTGCAGAGCCTTACTGTCATTATGGCAAGCCTGTCAATCCGAATGACAGTGTAAGTAGTATTTAAAAATGAAGTTTGCTTTCAGAGTGGTTTAGAGAGAGCAGATTTTTTTTTTCACAGCCTTCCACTGACTTTTAGGTAGTTGTACTATTCAAAAGTTGTTGCACTACCTAAAAATTAGAACAGAAATTGAGAGGCAGGGCACCACTGGAGTTCTTTTAGGGATGTGTGGACTTCTGTAGTCTTTCAACAGTCACTTATTGTGGCCATATTTTAAGGGGGTTACAAGAAAGCTGGGGAGGGAGTTTTTAGGATGTCAGGTAGTGACAGGACTAGGGAGGAATGGAACAAGGCTAGAAATGGGTAGATTGAGATTGGATGTTAGGAAGAAATTCTTCAGCATGAGGGTGGTGAGAGCCTGGAAGGGGCTGCCCAGGGAGGTGATGGAAGCCTCATCCCTGGAGGTAAGATGAGGCTGGATGAGGCTCTGGGTAGCCTGATCTAGTGTGAGGTATCCCTACCCATGGCAGGAGGGTTGGTACTAGATGATGCTCGTGGTCCTTTCCAGCCCTGACTGATTCTATGGTTGCATGTATTACTGAAAAGCACACCAGTGTGTGCCATAATACACTAATGGGTAGAATTTATAAGCATGTTTAGCAGCATAAGGTGTAGATACAATTCTTTTAACAAAATGCTATGCCTTTTATTTTTGTCAGTTAAAGCTAATGCTGTTTATTAGACCTTTGTAAGATATGATTGATAGTCCTTCCTTTTGGCTGAAATTGTGTTGTTTAATAATTTTGTGCCATAGTCAGGTCCTCAAGTACATTTATTGTTCTTATTTATTTTAGGAGGTTGGCTCATGATAAAAAGGAGGTTTGAGTTTTTATCAGCTTTTCTTGTGGAAAATGACACCTCTTTAAAGTTAAACTCATTTGTAAATAAAGATATGCACAGCCTGCATCATTTTGAAGCTTTACATATCCTGTGAAGTATAAACTTGTAATGTTTGTATTCTAGAATAATAATAATAAGCTTCTTAAAAGATTTTGTAATTAGAATTCAAAAAGTGACCAGTAATGGTTACTTTCTCTGCCACAAAGCTTAAAAAAAAACCCAAAAAAGTCTTTTTTTCCACAAAATAAGTGGGAAATGCAAGTCATTTGCATACTTTAATTGTTACTAAAATAACAGTCCAAATCCTTATCAATCCCACTTTTAAAACGTAGTTTTATTCAAGGTTGTGTTTTGTCTGCACAGCTATGTATTGGCACAGATAATTAGTAAGAGGCATTTGGTTATAAAATGTTTTGGTGGGTTTTATTTCTTCCTGTTATTCTCGCTGTTTCAATGTATAACAAGTGCAAGTTAACTGTACTCACAGGAGGTGTTAATGGAAAATTCAGGCAGCTATTGCACATGGATTCTTTTTCTCATCTGAAGGTTAAACCATGTGCATTTAGGATTGATTTAAATACCTCATATTTTTGAATATGGCTTATTTGTGGGATTGCTTTTACACACTTTGTCCACGGAAGATGTAGTGTAAAGCCAAAACAAATACATGACAATTGCAGTCTGGAAAGAGGCTGAGTGCATCATTCCTCATATAAGGCTTCCTCCACCTTACTTGGAGTTTCCATTTGCTGAATTTCTTAGCATAGTTAGTATAGTATTGGAGGAGCTTTTAGAATTAGAAGTTTCCAGTTTATATAAGTAAAATATTAATCCAATGAAGTTAAGTGTTTACTTCCTTTTCTGAGATAGTGAGCTTTTGAATAGAATACAAAAAGGTGCCTAAAAAAGGTCATATAGCTCCCATCTGGTTTTAATTGAAACTCAAAGTCTCGTTAAACTATTTACTTTGCAAAAGTGGCATTGCACCTCTTATAAGGCAATCAAAGGAAATATTCAAGAGACTTTTATATTATTTATCCCTCCAGACTTTGAACTTTCTATTAAAGACTATTTTCTTGCCAACCTTCCCTTAGTATAGCAATAAAATTGAGAGAAGCATCTGGTAAAATGTCCCTGGGTATTTTATAATGTATTTGGGCAAAAAACCAAGATCTTCAGAGAGTGCTTTAGACTTCAGTGACATTATATATAGGAGCAGAGATCAAATGTTTGTTAACATTGAACTAACTATAGATTGAAGATCTTAACCAAATATGTTCTTTTTTTTTTCTAAAAGCCCATTGCAACTGTGTAGTCTTTCTGCATATAAACTGCAGAGTAATATTAAATGCACACTGATTTATATGTAGTTACCTTAGTTCATAAGTATGAATTTGCACTATATTTGACAGTGCTGGTACTGGATAATCCTTACATGGAATTCACAGTGAACTGTGCAGGCAGAGAACTGTTTATTCCCCATTTAATACTAATAGCTGTTAAAATGTACATATCCCAAGGGTCTTGTTAATCTATGGTCTGCTGAGAGATAGCATCTTGTGGATTGACGTTTCAGAAAATTCAATATTAGACGTGCAGTACAACCTACACTGATGAATTATGCAGTAAACTTCTCATACTCATCTTTTCTTGTTTTTACAATAGCTGTGTGTCAATATGACCAATGAGAAGATACACCAGTACATCAATGAAGTGCTTTTCCTACAAGAGCAAGCAGAATGTATACAAGAAGGAGTTGCCATGGAAACAGTGTATTCTCCTGGTAACCATACTGCAGCCTTGGATTTTTTCTTTCAGGTGGTTTTTCAGATCTGTTGTACACCATGTATATTTATGCACAATCTCTGCATGTTAGACTAATACAAACTTTTCCTGCCTTTTCTGATTCATGAATATGTATAGAAAGTTATGGATTCAGAGAGCCCATAGAGAGGTCCATCGTAACTGCCTTCATAGCTTGAGACTAAAAAAGTCTTTCTAACACTCCAGGGTTGAAGAAAGTATGACAGGAATTCCAAGAAGGTATGACAGGAATTCCTTGCCTATAGTGCTTAATGTAAGCCTCTGTATATCATGCCATGTTGTTGATGCACCTATAAGACTGGCAAGTCTCTGATGTAAGCGTGATGGTCTCTTTCATGCCTGAAGCTAGTTTCTGAAGTCTAGTTTCTTGAGTATAGCTCCACCAGTTTCCTAAAAGATCATCAATAGTCATAATTTTTGGCAATTTAAATATTTTCCCTCTATTTCTTGCAGAATTTTCTCATGTGCATGGCATTAGAGACTTACCAAAATAATTTAATGATTTTTTGCTGTTTTTTGAGGCAATATGATGAGTCTATTTGATGGCTGTTCAAGCTGGAGAAGAGGAGGCTCTGAGGTGACCTTATTGTGGCCTTCCAGTCTCTGAAGGAGGTCTACAAAATAGATGGGGAGGGACTTGTTAGGATACCAGGTAGTGAGTGATAGGGCTAGGGAGAATGGAGAAAAGATGGAGGTGGGGAGATTCAGACT
This sequence comes from Pogoniulus pusillus, assembly GCF_015220805.1. Classification (NCBI taxonomy): domain Eukaryota; kingdom Metazoa; phylum Chordata; class Aves; order Piciformes; family Lybiidae; genus Pogoniulus; species Pogoniulus pusillus. The sequence continues at coordinate 33,957,600 of NC_087268.1, read as the reverse complement.
GGACATGAGAAGGAAGTTCTTCAGCATGAGAGTGGTGAGACCCTGGAATGAGTTGCCCAGGGAGACGGTTGAGGCCCCATGCCTGGAGGTGTTTAAGGCCAGGCTGGATGAGGCTCTGGCCAGCCTGATTTAGGCTAGGGTGTCTGTGCCCATGGCAGGCTGTTTGAAACTAGATGATCCTTGTGGTCCCTTCCAACCCTGACTGATTCTGTGATTTCTGTTTACTAAATTACAGCTGTGTTACTCTGCAAGGAACATGTGATATTCTATTGCTCCTCTCTAAAATGAGAATGATCTCTTTTTCATTTCAGAAACCATCAGGCTTCTTGTCAATGCTAGATGAAGAAAGCCAATCGATCTGGTCAGTGGAACAGAGCCTCTCTAAACGCATTCAGTCTTACCTGGATACATCAGACACGAATACAGTCTATTTCTCCACAAAAGATGGGAATGGTAACCTTGCCCCAAAGGATCAGGGTTCCACCTTCACTATTATGCATTATGCTGGGAGGGTAAGTTGCTCTAATGATTGATTATATGCAATTAATGGAAAAGAGTAAACAAAACTTTATGTGGTTTGCCATTGGAATGGGCTGCTCAGGGAGGTGGTGGAGCTGCTGTTCCTGGAGGTGTTAAAAAAAAAGAGTGGATGAGGCACTTAGTGCCGTGGTCTGGTTGGACTGGATGATCTTGGAGGTCTCTTCCAACCTGGTGGATTCTGTGAAACTCTGAGCTATAAATAACAATTTGTGTTGATTTTTCAGAGGGCAATTTAGAATCTCAATGCAATAACTTGTGCATGAAATCTGTACTTTCTACCATATTGCTCAGGTTATGGGCTACTTAATCCTGGCTGCTAAGTTGTATCTTCATTGTGAGAACTTTATGAAGAAGCAAGTGATTCGGATATCTGACCATATATGTTTTATGACATTTTAGCTGGTCACACTGCTTTCAGATGCTATTTCAGAATGATATATGTTCCCTGCAGATACTATGCCATATATATAGATACTATGGTTACTAGCATGCATCTGGTAAAATACAAGCAAACATTTTTTGTTAGTAATTGTAATCAATTTTTTTTCTTCAAAATCCAAAATGTATCTAAATATGTCTGTAAAACAAGAGGAATGTTTTGCATTCCCCCTTCTGCAGTGTTTATGGAAAAAGCATGATCAGTTCTGTGAACCAGACCTCTTACCCTTTTCTTTCCATTACTCCTTAATTTTCGTGTTGTCTCCACAACCACCTACAGCCCAAAGCAAACAAAATGGGTCTGTGTTTAAGGGGATGATTAAGTTATTTAACCTGACAGATTGATCCCATTGTGATTTATCTGGTATACTGTCACATCTCTCTGTTCAAAGCATGGCATTTGAAAGGAGCTCATGAATGTGTTGTAGGGACACAGTTATGGAGGCTCTTAATTAATGCTATTCCAGAATTTCCACTTGTATGATGTGTGTTCAAGACTTTCCTCTGAGTTACCAGAATAAAACATTGCTAGCATGTAGCTCTGCCATTTTTCAGGGTGATATTATATGCCCTGAGCTCTCCAGAAGAGATAAGAGATTGGAATGTGCATACTTAGGCCTCTTTAACAGCAATATAAATGGTGAGAGTGTATTTTGTAGCTCCTTGTTTGGAAATGAAGTCTGTGGAAGAGTTCTGGTGCAGGCAAATTTATTCCTGCGCAATGGTAGAAATGTGGTCATTATGGAAAAGATCAATATTATTTGCATGGTGCTTAAATTCCTAATCTGAATACTCTGAATTAATTCCTGGTGAGTCTTCTTTCATCATAAGACATTCTACTTAGACTCTAGAGTCTGGGGTTGGAGTAGCTAGAGAGCAGCCAGACAGAAAGGGATCTGGAGGTGCTGATCAATACCCGCCTGAACATGAGCCAGCAGTGTGCCCAGGTGGCCAAGAGAGCCAGTGGCATCCTGGCCTGCATCAGGAATGGTGTGGTCAGCAGGAGCAGGGAGGTCATTCTGCCCCTGTACTCTGCACTGGTTAGACCACACCTCAAGTACTGTGTTCAGTTCTGGGGCCCCCAGTTTAGGAGGGACATTGAGATGCTTGAGCGTGTCCAGAGAAGGGCGACGAGGCTGGTGAGAGGCCTCGAGCACAGCCCTACGAGGAGAGGCTGAGGGAGCTGGGATTGTTTAGCCTGGAGAAGAGGAGGCTCAGGGGGGACCTTGTTGCTGTCTACAACTACCTGAGGGGTGGTTGTGGCTAGGAGGAGGTTGCTCTCTTCTCTCAGGTGGCCAGCGCCAAAATGAGAGGACACAGCCTCAGGCTGCGCCAGGGGAAATTTAGGCTGGAGGTGAGGAGAAAGTTCTTCACTGAGAGAGTCATTGGACACTGGAATGGGCTGCCCGGGGAGGTGGTGGAGTCACCATCCCTGGGGCTGTTCAAGGCAAGATTGGACGTGGCACTTGGTGCCATGGTCTAGCCTTGAGCTCTGTGGTAAAGGGTTGAACTTGATGATCTGTGAGGTCTCTTCCAACCTTGGTGATACTGTAATTATTTTCCAAAGTTAAGTGTTTTGAATACTTTCACTGTTGGGACTTTTGCATAGGAATGTGGGCACAAAGGGGTTAAACAACAGCACAATGAAGCCTTTGTGAAGCTTACTTAAAGTGATAAGGGTTAAGAAGTAGCCATGGATTCTGTATGTCTTATTTAATTTATAAATGTGTTCTGTACTTGTTAGGTAGATATTTTTTCCACGGAATTCCTCTAGGGTTGTACAAATTTGCCCCAACAGTTCTAAAAAAATCCACACACCAGAAAACTGGCGTGGAAGCAGCAGAGAAGCAGCTGCATTAAAATCATAACCAAGAGAATAAGCACATTACTTCCAACATGAAAAGTAAAAACAAATCAAAACAACTTTTCTTATTCTCTGAAGGAGAATCTACTACTCATCTGTAGGAATACTTGTTAAAATGAAAAGTACAGGTACCTAGATCACTGGATATTAGGGGTTTGAAGCAACCCAAGGAGATCATCAAGTCCAACTCCTCTGCCAGTTCTGGAAATTAAACTGTTGCAAAGGGTAGGCTTCTCATTAATGTGTGTTTTGGTATTGCATGGTTGTTTAGGTTATTTTTCATATTCCAACATAAACACTAACAATAGTAACAACATTTAATCTAAAAGTATGAACAGACAACTCTCAAAGTAACATAAATTCACACATTCTTTTGAAGTCAGTAGAGACTCTTTGACTTGCATTGTCCGAGCAACTATTTCAGACTGTCAGTTTGATCTTTGCATCCTTATGACAGTGAAATGCTGCCCAGCCCTGACACAACAGAACAGTTCCCATACAATTACTTTCCTTTCCTTAAGTTAATAATGGTCAAGCAAACTTTTTAAATTCACTTGCATTTTCAGCATCTCATGCAACTGTGTTCTGGCTACCATAGACTGAAATTTCCAGTGATTTATGGTACATACTTATAGAAAACTTGATGATGGTGTTACTCTCTTAAATAATGACACAAATGGAGTTTATTCTGAGACTAGTATCTCTTCACAAGCTGATGAGTTAAATACAAAAACCTAGGTTTTTAAAACTGCTGGTGCTGTTCTTTAGATTGTACTTTTACTACATTTAGTAGCTTTTAATGTAAGTCATTCGTGATTTATGCCTTGTGAAAATTGTTAAGGGATCAGACTTTTAAATATATCAGGTTTTATTGTCACTCAAAAATAAGAATTTATTATATAAAGTAACAGTACAGTTTGGCAGGTTTTGAAAGGCATTTTTATAGTCTTGTATCACTTAAATGACTCTAAAGTAAGTGAAGTATAAAGCAATCTTTCTCTTCATCATTACCTCCAGAAATTCCCAAATTTCAAACAAGGGGGCTTGATTTCATTCTCACTTATCACAATTTTTCACTGATTGTAACTCTTTACTTGGTAAAGCTCCTCATTATTTCCATGAGCGTAACTGAAAGATGAATAAGACCCAGAGGGTAGAAAAAGAATTACAAGTAAAATGTGACAGGTAATTGAACATGATTTTTTTTTTTCCACTTCTAGCCTTAATCATTTATATGCAGGTGCTGTGTCCAGGCTGGTGTTAGTGAAGGCATTCCCCCTGAATGCAGGCTCTGTGTTAAACAGAGGGTGAAGGCAGGCATCTTGATTTCTATAGGTAACAAAAGTTGTAACTGAAATGTAGTGGACAGGCAGTGTGAAACAGCCACTGCTTCAAACCATCTAAGAAAAAAACAAAGAATCAACCAAAGAAAAACCCAAACCCGAATATTCTGGTTTGGCTCTGGTACAGCTCTCATATGGATGCTTATAATTTGGACTCCTTTTCACTGGAGTTTATGTAATGCTTCACAGACAGAGAATGTCAGGGGCTGGAAGTGACCTCGAAAGATCATCCAGTCCAGCTCCACCCTGCCACAGCAGGATCACCTACACCAGCTCACACAGGAGCACGTCCAGGTGGGTTTTTAATATCTCCAGAGAGGGAGACACCACAACCCCCCTGGGCAGCCTGTTCCAGTGTTCTGTCACCTCAGAGTGAAAAAATACCTCCTCATGTTTACATGAAACTTTCTATGCCTCAGCTTCCACCCATTGCCCCTTGTCCTGTCATCAGGCATCACTGAGAAGAGCCTGGCTCCATCCTCCTGGCACTCACCCTTTACATATTTGTAAACACTGATGATGTTGCTCTCAGTCTTCTCTTCTGCAAGCTAAAGAACCCCAGCTCCTTCAGTCTCTCCTTATAAGAGAGATGTTCCATTTTCTTAATCATCTTTGTGGCTCTGCACTGGATGTTCTCAAGCAGTTCTATGTCACTCTTGAACTGGGGGTCCAGAATTGGACACAGTACTCCAGATGTGGCCTCACTAGGGCAGAGTATAGGGGCAGGAGAACCTCTCTCAACCTACTAGCCACTGCCCTTTTAAATACACCCCAAAATGGCATTGCCCCTCCTGGCCACAAGTGCACATAGCTGGCTCGTGGTCAACCTCTCAACAGCTTTTCCTCTTTGCTGCCTTCCAACAGGTCAGTCCCCAACCTATACTGATACCTGGGGTTGTTCTTTCCTAGGTGCAAGACTCTGCACTTGCCCTTGTTGAATTTCATTCAGTTTCTCCCTGCCCAACTCTCCAGCCTGTCCATGTCTCACTGAATGGCAACACAACCCTCTGGTGTGTCAGCCATTCCACCCAGTTTGGTGTCATCAGCAAAGTTGCTGGCAGTGCACTCTGTGCCCTCATCCAGGTCACTGATGAATGTATTGAACAGAACTGGTCCCAGTACTGACCCCTGTGGGACTTCAGTAGATACAGGCCTCCAACCAGACTCCATCCCAGTGACCATAACTGTCTGACATTTTTCCTTCAACCAGTTCCCAATCCACCTCACTACCTGATCATCCAGACCACACTGCCTCAGTTTAGCTGCAAGAATACTGTGGGAGACAGTGTCAAATGCTTTACTGAAATCAAGGTAAACCACATCCACTGCTCTGCCATCATCTAGCCACCTGGTTGTGTCCTCATAAAAGGCTATCAGGTTGGTTAAACATGACTTCCCCTTGGTTAAACCATTTTGCCTACTCCTAGTGGTCCCCTCGTCCTTGATATGCCTAAGGACAGCACCAAGGATAAATTTCTCTATTACCTTTCTGGGGATGGAGATGAGGCTGACTGGTCTGTAGTTACCTGGCTCCTCCTCCTTATCCTTTCTGAAGACTGGAGTGATGTTACCCTTCTCCAGTCCCCAGGCACCTTTCCTGTCTGCCATGACTTATGGAAATGGTAGAGAGTCTGACACTGACCTCTGCCAGCTCCCTCAGCACCTGTGGCTGCAAGCCATTGGGACCCATGGACTTATGGATGTCCAGATTACTCAACTGTATGTAGCTTGAAGTCCAGAAAGGGTTGGTTTAATATGTTTGCCCAGACAGTTATAATACCTGTGTTAGCAATTCACAAGTGCAGTTATACTGGGAAATGCTGCTATTAAAAATACTACTTCAGTGAAGAGACCTCTTCTGTATATTGAATAGCTAGTGATAGACAGTCTTTTGTGAACAAAACTGGCATCTCTGCTTTAGATTGAGAGAATTACAGCTGGTACATGTATGTCCATGAAGTTTTGAAGACATCTTAGCATTTTGTGTGAAAATAGTCATAGAAACATTGCCTTTTCTTCTAATATCAAGCCTTGTTGATTGATTGTAGTCATGCATGGTCAGGTATTGTCCATTCCATCATGTTTTATGCTTAGCAACTTTCCTTAGGCCTACACATACCTACTGTTGTTCTCATCCTAATTAGGCTTAGACCATTCCAGAAAAGGTGGTACTGAGAGAAAAGAGAATGACTTGAAAGTGAGAAATAGAGAGAAAACCTGAAGTCAAAGTGAGCCTTAGAAGGCATATGGGAAGAAAAAGTTCAGAATAAGGAAACAAATCCAAAAAGTTTGGAATCCATACTGGAATTTCTAGCAAAAACAGTGCTTTGAGAAAGTGTACAGATATACTATCATTCTAAGAGGCCTTTTTGTTCTCTTACTTTCTTTACTGTTTTGGAATGAAGAAAATGGAATAAAAGAAAAGTATTGAAGAAATCAACATAAGGGTGAGATTTTTTTCAGTGAAGGCAGAGAGACTACTGCATTAGACAAATGTGATGAGATGAACCCATGGAAGAAAGAAAACAACTCTTTATTAATTTCTCTTAAATTTTACAATTATGCCTGCACAACACTGAACCTGTCTTTTATACATGAGCAATGTGATACAGTTGTTAAGTATATGAATCCATGTTCAGCACCAGCCACCATGAACATTAGTATTTGATCATATCAAGTATTCATCTCCCAGTTTTCATTTTGCAGCTGAAAAGAATCCTACAATGCCTTGACACTTTATGAGTCTCTTCTAAGAGCTGTTTTAATGTCTTGATATCAGAGTACTAGAAGACAAAAAGCTTATCTGTTCTGTTCAGGCAGAAGGTAGAAAAGAATGATGTAGGTTTTCAACGACTGAAAAACATTAGTGGAAGGCTTTATCTGAAGGTTAACACATTTCCCTGAACAGTGTCAATCTGATCTGTTCAGGAAGAATTCTGCTCACATGGGGCATTACTTACTTTCCAATAGCTGACATCAATGTGGGTATGCTCAGCTGCTTCTCACTGCCTGCCCAGCAGCACCGTGAGAGGAGGGACACACCATTTCCATGCTGCATGTTGCAAGCTTACCAGGAGGAAGTGTTTTATGAGTGCAGCTGATCAATGCATCTGACCATTACCTGAAACTATACTAAAAAAGTGTAGTATTAATTTTTTAGGTACTTTGCTTGAAAATATATAAAATATAAATATATATAAAACATATTTACCTTGTGGACTCTCACGTACCAAAGATGTTGTAGTTTGGATTTGCCACCTAACAAATTTGCCAGCCTCCAGAGTAAATTTACCACACTTACTCAGAATTTGGGAAGTTAAATGAAATTATATTTACAAAAATAAAAGGCAATAAATGTGTACAAGGTATATTTGAATATATTTACAGCTCAACAACAGCGTGATATCCCCTTGTACAATAGTTCATCTTTCTGTCTTGCCCTGGACACAAAGAAGTCCAGAGGACTGTACTGCTGTCCAACCCGCTGTCTGTACCTCACCCCTGTACCTCTGCAAACCCAAGCAAGAAGATCGGTCAGGCATGATGCAAGGTCACAGGCAGATCAGAGAAGCCAGAAGCAAGCAGGAGGCAACCCAGAGAGAGAGAGAAACAAGCTTGTGCTGCAGAATATGAGATATTCGGCAGTCCAATGCGAGGAGATAAACTTATCTTGCATTATTCAGTGTCCAATCCCTAAAACTGTTTATCCCTTAGACTGAAGTTTTCTCTGGAAAACTAGGCACAGCTTTAAAACCGTAACAAAAGGATTCACATGAATTAATCTGTCTGAACTGTCAGCTGTGCTGATAGTTGTGGGTTTTGAAGAGTAACATTCCATCACTGAGCTTTCTTGTGGATTCAAAAAAAGTTATTTCTTTTTCATTTTATAGAAGAATTAGCATGATACCAAGAGATGTAGCTTTACCTAGTGGTAGTATTTAACATACAGGCGTTTGAGATCTTGAGCTATTTGGCTCATTGTTCATGTAATGTGACTAACAGGGCATCGCCATTTAGGCTTTCTGCAGTTTACATTGGCACTTGGAATTTAGAAATCAGGTAAGCACCTTGCTGCAGTTTTGACTTACAGTTCTGTTAATAAACTGATGAGACCTAAAGACCAACTTCTTTGCTCTGTAAACCAGTGCACATTGTGTTCTTTAAGTGCAGATCAATGTCTGTTCCATTTCTCAGCTATGTGCATTTCCAAAAGACCTCTCAGCTGTCATCTCACCTTCACTCAGGCAGTCTTCTCCAAAATGTCTTGTAGGTCCCAGACAGACTCTGAAACTGAACCTCTAAATCAAAAGACAGAAGGAGATGGATTAATCAATAAGGATGCTTTCATTTTCTCTATTTTTTTCCCCCAGGCTGAATCCCCAGACATAACAATCAAGTCAGTCTAGGCTAAGCTATACTGAGGTCTGTAAAGGTTACTTCACAAAGATTTGCTTTTTCACCTAGCCAATATGGTCATGCTTTTTCTCATTTTCTCTCTTTCTTTTTTTAAATAGACTTGGTTTTGGACTTGCACTTACAGGAGAAAATAATGTAACACCTCTTTCCACCCTCCTGTTTGTTTGGTGTTTTTTCCTAAATATCTACTAGATGTTTTCTTATTAAAATAGTAAATATTTCCCTTTTAGCTGTGAATGCAGCCAAATTAACCTTAACACTCCAAGTGGTATTTTCCTAGCTTGGATTTGCCCTTAACCCTGAGTGCTTTTGGCCTGTCACAGGATACAAAAATTGTTTACTTTAAAGAAAAAAAAATTATTTAAAGGAGTTGATTAAAAAAATGTGTAAATATGACCCTGTTCATAAAGTATATTGGGAAATCCTGTAAACTTAAATTGAGTGCCTTACCAAATTCAGATGTTATAAGAGTGATTTGCCATTGGAATGGGCTGCCCAGGGAGGTGGTGGAGGCACCGTCCCTGGAGGTGGTCAAGAAAAGTCTGGACGGGGCACTTAGTGCCATGGTCTAATTGACTGGCTAGGGCTGGGTGATAGGTTGGACTGGATGATGTTGGAGGTCTCTTCCAACCTGGTTGATTCTATAATTCTATGATAAGGGTGTTTCAGAGGAGAAGATGTATAATGGGTGTACAGTGAAGTTAATTAACAAAGCAGGGAGGCAAGAATATGTAAAAAGATGAGAGGGACATAGAGTTCCCAGAGTTAGCTCTATGCATGTTTGGTGTGCAAGCCTCTTGTTTTCTCAGTGTTGTTTCTTAAATTCCTTTTTTACTAGTTGTCATGATATTAAAACCAGCTATGCCAAGATAAATGATGAATAGGTTCAAAACAAATAAAAGTAATTATTTTTTACATACTTAGTGAAACTCTTTGCCACATAGTGTTATAGAGGCTGAAAATGTTATTAAGAAATACTAGCTCTGGAAACAGGATCGAGAAAACACCAGTCACAGATATTAAACACAAAGATGTGTTGCAGCCTGCAGGTCAAGAGCTGCCTCATGGGAAGAGCCCTGGAAGGTGAGAGAGGAAGTGGTGGGTGGCAGAGTTGAAGTATTACTTGATATTTTTCCCTAAATATTCAGGAACAGATGAACATTTGGGCTATGCCATTACCACTCTGATTAGGTTAGGCTTTCTTCCTCACTGAATTTAACTCCAGAAGAAAAGCAATTCCAATCCTTTTCTTGTTTTAATCTGGTTTGGTAAAAATAGTTCAGCTAGTTCAGATAATATCAAATATCTTATTTCCTCTAGTTAACATGTTTGCATGTTGTCTGCTCCAAAGAGTTCATCAAGTAAAGCAAGACAGAGCAAACAGCTGCAATAAATAGAACTGAGAACAAGAGGTATGTTTTAGAATGCTGGAACCATGATCTAAGTGAGTGTAAATTTCCTGATTTATTGTTTGGTTTTAGCATTCACAGAATAGCTATTCATATTGCTTGAGCTCCAGTCAGTGCAGTTTTGGCCAGGTTTACTTCAGAAACCCGGTGGAAGAAAACAGGGTAATACATGTTCTTTAGGCAAAGTACTATGTTAGGTTGGCATCTCTGATGAGGACAATAACGAAACTATTCTGTTTTGTGGGGCTGACAATGAATATGAAACCTTAGAGTACCATTTCATAGAGTCAGTTCTTATGTCTTTAGGCAGAGAATTAATTTACCAAGTCTGCAGGAAAACTGTTAAGAGTTAGAAATTTCTTCATAAATAGGAAGCCTGCTAACTTTTATGTGTTTTATGTGATATGAGAGATGTCTCATGAATATACTTCTAGAAGTTGGTGATGTATTGCACCAGTACTGAAACTTCTCCCTGTTTCATTTTAGGCACTTAATCATAATATACTATCTCCCACTGCTATACTTACCTACTGTTCCCACCGATACTAAACTCTCTTCTTCTAATTTAGTCAAAGTCTAAGACACTCAATTAGGAACTGGCATTATGGATGAGTCAAATAAGTTCTGTTCATTATCTTTTATGGACCAGTATGGTAGAACATTTACTTTAACTACACTAAAAGCATTTAATAGTATACTGAAATTATTCTATTAGTTTGCTAACTACGTTGTATGTTCTTAGGAGATGCAATTAGAAAGTTATACAATGTTGCATCTGTCACAGAAAAGAACATAATTTTATTATTATATCTTTTCTGTGTCAGATGCCCTACTAATTGCATCATTTGACAATTACTGGCATTAACAGGTTGCACATACCCAAGTCATATAATCTCTTTCATGAGTAAGATAGCATTACATAATTGTCAAGTGACCCAACTGAAAAGAAAATTAATGTATTGATTAGTATTGCTAATCTTAATTACATGTTTACAGCTTTATTAAATGTGCATGGAAAAATATCCCCAAATATCTAAGTGGCTTAGGATATAGATCAAATAAAATGTTTTAGAAGTGCTTTAGATAACAACACAGTTATCAAGATAAATGAAACCAAACCCTATTCTAAGGAGTTCCTATTAAATGTCTGCCTAATCCTAGAGGTACTACAAGCTGTATTTTTATTCCTTTTTAAATTACAAGTTCCCTTTGGATTCTATTACAGTGCAAGTGAGAGCTGTTTAAAGCCTGTAAATTAACTAGTTGTTTGTCTTCTGCTCTCATAAAAATGAAAAAAAGGCTAACTGTGGTCTCAGTGATTGCTTTTTGGCTTAGTGCTGCTTTTCTACACAGTGTCTCCTGGGATGGACTCAGTGTTAAAACAGCCACTTGGTCATATTTCTCCATTTTGGATGAACCCTCAGAAAGTCTGGATACAGCTTTGCCTTTTCCTCACTTCTCAGAGTGCTTAGTACATGTAATAGAGTGTATGTGCAGTCATATGAACAGTGGAGCGACAATGTAATTGTCTGTTCTTGAAATTATGGCAACTATGGTGATCCAAAATCCTTGTGTACATAGTTGTTAAAGAGGTAAATGGGATTTGTGTATAACCTACAGTTTGAATTTGCCTTCAGAGGCCATATAAATGGCTGAAATTTGCCTTGGGTGTGGGCTGGGACTCAGATTACTACGTGACTGTTTTGTGATGGTCAGTGTAGACAATATGACAAGATGTGTGATCTGGGAGCAACTTGCACATCCTACAGTAAAAGTGATGTATAGATCACTACCTGCTGCTCTGCACTATGCTTTGCCCAGCGTTCTGGAAATGTTTGAGAATTGGTCTGGTGAAATTTCTATATACACACAGTGTTCAAGAACCAATTCTTCTGGTGAGTATTGTTAACACTAGAAAAAGAATAAAAGACACTACCTGGTGCCATTGTTTAACTGTTGGTTGGGGAAAAGAAGCATAGCTTTGTTTCTACTGTTGTGTTGTGAGATGTTTAAAAGATGCATTGTTTGTTCCTAACAATGTCACAATATTTTATTATAGGTCACTTACGACATTGGTGATGCAATAGAAAAAAATAAAGACTCCCTTTCACAAAATCTGATATTTGTAATGAAAAGTAAGTAAATGGTATTGTGCTTGCTGCTGTTGTTATAAGTGAAGATATTATGACTTGACTCTGATTTTCATTTATGTATTAAGAGAATTTTATATTTATTTTATCTTAAGTAAAAAAAAGTTAAATCACCCTGTGATGGTTTGGACTTTGGAAATCACCCAGACTAGACTCAGCTGGCTCTGGAAATTGACTGAATCTTATTATTTACAGCTTAGCACAATATACAAGCAGATATTTACAGTATATACAGTTATATACAGAAATATCCAAGGTAAAAGGTAATACAGAAATGCAACTCCTCTCCCAGAAACCTTAGTCCCCAGGAGGGGCTTCCAACAGCCCCTTCACCTTCCCACTACCCCTCTCAATCTTGCCCCAGTCCCAGGGAAGAATGGAGGTTCAGCCAGGGGGTAGGAAGCAAAGTGGATTAATTAAAGAAATGGCAGAGAGGCTAGAGAGAGAGAATGCAGTCTGGAGCTCCCCAGCAGAACAAGAATGTTATCTATGTTTTGATTTTTGTTTTCATACATCTCAGCAAGCCTGTAAGCGAGGTAGACATCAGCCTTGTTTTCCTTTCACAGCCTGTAATCTAGTTCTTCTCACCAAATCATTCTAGCTAGGCTCAAACTAGCACACACCCTTATCTTTTTGAAGGAGAAGAGGAGGCTTAGGGGTTACCTCGTTGCTGTCTACAACTACCTGAAGGGAGGCTGTAGCCAGGTGGGGTTGGTGTCTTCTCCCAGGCAACCAGCAACAGAACAAGGGGACACAGTCTCAAGTTGTGCCAGGGGAGTTCTAGGCTGGATGTTAGGAGGAAGTTCTTGCCAGGGAGAGTGATTGGCATTGGAATGGGCTGCCCAGGGAGGTGGTGGAGTCACTGTCCCTGGAGGTGTTCACATGGAGACTGGATGAGGCACTTAGTGCCATGGTCTAGTTGATTGGCTAGGGCTGGGTGCTAGGTTGGACTGGATGATCTTAGAGGTCTCTTCCAACCTGCTTGATTCTATGATTGTTTGAAATTTGCTCCAATTTAGGAGTTTTTTGGAATTCATGAACATGAAGTATGTTCATTGTGTGATGCAATGTTAAGATTAAAAATGGATAGCATGATAGATGAGCTTGACTTCTAAAAAAAAAAATTGAATATGAGTTAAAACAAAATTAAATCTCAGAAAATAAGGAAAGAAAATAAAGTTCCCAAAATCAGAGACTGCAATGGGATGCACTTCACCATATAATTACCTTTTCAGAAGCAGGAACTTGTGGGTGTTCTTGTTTTTCATTGAACAGATACAAATGTCCACTGAAATACAAAACTAAATAACTTTCCATGTGCGTCTTGTCTAATTGTGCCTAATAATAATGCATCCCATCTTATTAATTGAGTCATAATTAGATTATTAAAAGCCTCTATCATTTACCCTGTCAGTAAATTATAACATTTTCCCCATGGAAAAGTGTATCCTGAAGTGTTGTTTTCTTTTTTTTTCCAAAGCCTGCAGCATCTTTTACATAACCTGTCTTATACCTAGATTTATTTCCATAGAATTAGAGACCTTTTGGAGGTCAGATTTGTCTTCCAAATCACCCCCGCTGTGACAACACATTGCTTTTTAGCAATTTTATCATTAGATCAGCTGAACTCTCTAGAAACACAATTGAGGCATTTTAAAGGCAATTGGTGTATACTTGGGATGAAGAAAGAAATGGGAAAAATTGATCTCGAATATCATCCTGAATATAATCCTATTGATCGCAGTTTTAGAGACATTCCCATTCTCACTGCTTAGAATTTACATGAAAATTTGCCTTAGTATTAGAAGATGTGGCAACTTCCAGTATGTTCTGTGAGAGAAAATGTTCTTCTGTTCTCTTTATGTGGTCTTCTTTTTGCCCTTTCGTTGCTTTTTTGTGTGCTCAGGGAAAAAACAGCGGACTGAGTATAAATTATTGGATACCCTGGCAATGCATATATAATTAAGTCAAATGATGGCAGTTATAATTAATGCAAAAAATCCAAGGGCAGATTATTTGCTAGCATTTGAGGCCTACATTTCTTCTTTTTCAGTCTCTTAGTTTAAATCCTCTTGATTCTTGGTGACATACCTCCTTTTGAATCAGTTTTATAAGTTGTGTGCAGATGTATACCTTAAGTGCATACTTCCCTTGATTTTCATTGCATTTAGCTTCCTTAATCAAATATTTGTAATATGCTAACAACATTAAAATAATTTGCATATAGGCTTAATAATGTGGAACACACCTGTCTCATAAATACAAGTCAGAAGAGACTATTGATGTAGGTTTCATCTGTTTGAATTTGAAGGATGTAATTTTAATCCCTTTCCTAATGCTACTTACTACATTTATCTTTATTTTCAAACTATGGAAGCTTACTATGTCCACTGATTGTGCTGAAATAGTTTCAAAGATCTGCTTTATTGTCTTCTTTTTAATTTATTATTCATGTTAAGCAAGAAATAGTAATCACCACAGAAGAGGGAGCAAATCTGTTGCATTTAAGCATTATAAGTTTGGATGGCTAATAAAGAGCAAACTCAGAATTTCTGCCTGCTGTACTAAAGGGCGACAAGGCTGGTGAAGGGCCTGCAACACAAACCCTATGAGGAGAGGCTGAGGGAGCTGGGGTTGTTTAGCCTGCAGAAGAGGAGGCTCAGAGGTGACCTTATTGCTGTCTACAACTACCTGAAGGGAGGCTGTAGCCAGGTGGGGGTTGGTCTCTTCTCCCAGGCAACCAGCAACAGAACAAGGGGACACAGTCTCAAGTTGTGCCAGAGGAAATATAGGCTGGATGTTAGGAGGAAGTTGTTGCCAGAGAGAGTGATTGGCATTGGAATGGGCTGCCCAGGGAGGTGGTGGAGGCACCATCCCAGGGGGTGTTGAAGAAAAGCCTGGATGAGGCACTTAGTGCCATGGTCTAGTTGACTGGACAGGGCTGGGTGCTAGGTTGGACTGGGTGATCTTGGAGGTCTCTTCCAACCTGGTTGATTCCATGATTCTATGAAATGTGAATGCAGTTTGCTGCATTCCTGTCTTGCACCTTGCCTTTTTTCTCTTTTTTTTTTTTTCCCTACCTCTCCCCATATTATCTTTTATAGAATTCTTTTGTTGCTTGGTTGGTTTCTTTTGGTGCAGCAAGTGTTCATAATTTATTTTCTGTCAAGTGCCTTGATAACTTCTAAATACTACGTGTTTGGTAACTGTTACACAGAATGTGTCTCTCATATTACTTGAACAGATGGATAAATTTTGATTCTGTAAAGGAACAAAGTTCAGAGATGATAGTCACATAAGTAATTAAGTTTAGACAGATCAGAGTGTGAAAGGCTTTGTGTTCTGCCCTCTTTTGTTTATCACAGGACCTGAATTTATTTTAAAATAGTGTTACTGAAGTTTCATATCCTTAGACAGGGAATGCTCTTTGATAACTAATATAATTATTTCTTTGTTTGGCCACTTGCTTTAAGTATCCTTATTTAATTCTGTCTGTCTTTTTACTTTAAAATAAAACATCTATGATTTTTTAACTTATATTTTATCTTTCTCTATTAATTTCTTGTTTTCCCAGCCAGTGAAAATGTAGTCATCAATCAGTTATTCCAGTCCAAGCTGACACAAACTGGATCACTTGTGCCTCCATATCATTCCCTTAAAATCAAAGGATGTAAAGCATCTATGCTGAGTAAAAAAACTTCAGTAGCCTGTGCAAGTGGAGAAGCAAAGAAATATATTGAGCTCAGCAAGGTAAGAATTTACCAAATCTCCTCCTTGCTCTTTGAAGATTGTTTCAGTTACTTCACAATTTCTGCAAGCTCCTCCTCCTCTGTTTCATTCTTTGTAGTCATTAAACTATTCAAATAGTTTGCTACTTGACATCAGCACTGAAGTAATAGAACTAACAAGTTGTAATTTGTTAACACTAACAACGATGGTTCAAGAACATTTGCTTGGATTCTTTGAACAGAACATTGGACAAGAAGATCTCACTGTAAGGGGGTTGGACTATATCATCTCTAAAGATCCTTTCCAAACCATTCTATGAATCTATAAAGATAAGCCTGAATGATTCCATGATGTGGTTCCAGGGCTTACCACTGGATGCAGTATTACTGACTTTTTTTGGCTGTATAGAAACACTTTCTGTTTTGTCTTCTTGGTTGATTGTGTGATAAATACTTAGTAAATTAAGACACAGGAAGCACAAAAATAAAATCCCAGTGTCTTTATGGTATTAGCCTGAGAAGATTTCTAGCTTGCAAAAGATAGTTCGTGTAGGTTTGTACAAAGAGCCCTGTACACTTTGGCAAATGTTGTTACTTTAAATGTTCACTTGTGTGTAAATTTTCCCAGTAGAAGTCAAATTAAATTCTCCTCATTTCTGAACTTGTCTTTTTTTCATTAAAAGAAAAAAAAAAAGTGAAACCCCTCACAAAAGCAACAAAAGAGGGAGATAAGCTTGTGAGGCTATCAGAAGTTTATTGTTGGTGTCCTATGGAGCATCCCTCTTCTGAGGAGAAATAACATGATTTGCTGAGTCCATTCTTGGCAGCTTTGGAATTCCTCCTCCTAGAAGAGAAGCAAGCAGCTTCTCACCAGGCTTCTTGAATCTTATAACTCTATTTTTGGCTTACAGCTGCATAAAACTGATTCTGTTATGAGATTAAGGAGCCTGCTCTCATGTGTCTTTGTGAAATGCTTTATGCAAGTACATCTGTAGAATAGCAATGGGACTTTCCTTATAGCCTCCCAGCTGATAGTAGCATAATTCCTGTCTACTGTTCTGTCAGTAGTCTCAGTGGAAAAACTTTAGTTGCAGTGAATGGTGTTGATTTAAGGCTATACTTAGCAAACAGCTGGAACATCACTATGTGCCTTTTGGTGCCTTTCCACTACAGCAGCAGCTTGCCATGGTAAGCTTCCTAAGACTGTGAAAAATATCCTAGTTCCATACATAGAAGGAAGTATGAAATGCATATCTAAGTTAGAAGCCTGATCAAAACTGAGGGAAACACCACACAGCTGGGAACTCTGGAATGATGAGGCTTTTCACCAATCCAGAATAGCTTTTACTCTGAAGTCACTCTCTTGAAAGATAGAAAACATTTGAATTCCTGTGGGAAACATGATAAATTTAATCAGAAATTCCAGATTCAGTAAGAATGCTCTAAACTTTTAGGTATTAGATGGAAAGTAGGAAGAACTTTATCTTTCACCTGCTCATAAAGACAAGGATGGCTTGGCTTCTGAAAAGGAGGCTTTGGGACGAGCTGTGCAGGTGAGAGAGAGCACCACTTAGTTTGTAGATGCTAAATTGGTCTAATTTGAACAAGAGACAATTCTACACTGCAGGGCAGTAGCAGAACTTTAGGTATCTAAGCTGTTCCAGTTGCAAAAATGAAACTAGTTACTCAGAATAGGTACCTGAATCAGGAGCTGGAAGTAGGTAAGTACTTTAAATATTTTTTGGATGAAGCCCACATCTATAATTATGTTGTCCCAAATCGTTTTATTCCTTTTCCAGTACAACCTTGAAGTTGCACTGCAGTATGCTGGAATAATGCTGGGTTTGTTATTTCATTGTTATTGTGATTGGAAATGCAATGTAAGGGTTTTTTTCTTATCAGCTTGGAATTAAAATGATCATATGCTGGAAAATGATAACCACTGCCTTTTTATCAGTCTATCCTGAGGGTAATGACAATAAAGAGGAGGAAACTTAGCTTCTTAACAGAGATTATAAAGCTACATACTTGTTCTTTTTTTTCCCTGTAGCTTAGAAGTCCAAGATTTTCTATTGTAAAGGTGTATGTTAGAGGATAATAGGGATGTTCTGCGTTGATGATGATGTATTTTCCCTCAGCCCATACTGAAGTTACCCAAGTTTGGAGAGTTCTAATTGATTTTTGTTGTTGTTGTTGTTGTTTTTTGTTTCTGCCTTGTTCCTTTTGGAGAGTTTCAATTATTTTTTGTTTGCTGATTGTTGTCGTTTGTTTGTTTTTGTCTTTGCCTTGTTCCTTTTCTTTTTTTCTCCCTCCTTTTGTACCCGTGGGAAGAATTAATGCAACACAGGACAGCAGACAGGAACTGTAGCATCCAAATTATTGTTCCTGCCTCTTCCACGTATTCAGGAATTGGTCTTAAACTAGTGACTTAATCTGTTGGGAGCAAGGGGTCAGTGCACTACCTATCAAGTGGAAAAAAGTCTTATTTTAGTGATACCTCAATCATTTTGTAAACTTTAAGTGAGAAGTGTCATTGGCACACTAGTGGTTCTTTTTATGTGAAGAGTTAAAGCAAGCTGGTCTCTTTTACTTTTCTGTTTTGAAGTTGGGGATGGATTTGCCTTTAAAATCTTACTGCATCCTAGTAAGTGATATTTGACATGAAAAAAAAGACCTTCAAATGTTAGCTTACTGAGTAAAGAATTGCTTGCACCGCAGTATTTCTAATGGAATTTGGCTTGAGCAGGCTGAGTACACTGAGGAAATGCACACTTAATTTTGGATGCAACTGAAAAAAAATCAGGAGTAGGCCAGAACATGCTGACTTGATAGAAAGAGATTTTCATGGGGTGAGTATACTGGAGAAAGGCAGTGGTGAAGTCAGAGGTGAAAAGGCTGTCACTGATAGGGAAGTTTGAATCCAAGAGCTTGGGTAAATCTTGCAATGCAATAATTTTGCCAGCCTTCCTTAGAAAGTTGAACAAAATCCCCTAATTTCTGGGACCACTTTTAGCATGGTTATTACCATTTTATCCTGAAAGAAAGGAAGTAGCATAGTAAAAGAAAAGTATTCCCTACTTCTACCTCTGATGTATAGGATAACATTGGTTTTAATGAGATATGAAGTTATTAGTAATTTTTGTCTATAATAGGTGAAAATGAGTGTAGAAAGAAAGAAAATAAGCTTGACTACGTGCACGTGTGCAGGAAGAAGAGACAAGGGATTTTAAAATATCAATACTATTATTTTGCCTGCAAGATTTTTTTAATGATCTGTGTTTCCATTTACTCACTTTAAGTACTTGCCATAAGGAACCTTTTCAAAGAATTATGCTACATATAGGCCAACTGTATTTGATACTAACTGCACAACTCTTGCTTCTGCAGTAGAGTTCCAGATAACATTGCTTTGCCCAGTTATCTGGAAAAAGTATTTTATCATTCCAATGGTATGCATCTTCTTCTGTAATCACAACTTTCTTGCCAGTTAAGGCTCTGTGGATGCTTGAGCATATTTACCTACTTTCGCAGTTCTTTCTGCAACGCAAATCATTGTCTGTAACATACTATTTGTGTTGGGTTTTAACTCTGTTGGTAAATCATTTAACAATGTAAGTGAAGGTTTACTGCCCATCTTGAGATAAAGGTATTGTGTGTATGTGCTTCTGTCCCTCCCACAGCTGCTGAAGAAGAAAGGAACATCCTCATTTCTTCAGAGACTCGAACGAGGGGGCCCAACTACTGTGGCAGTACAGCTCAGGGTTAGTGGACACCTTCTGTGTAAGATCTGGTTTGGTTTCTTTGGTTGGTTGTTGTTGCCTTTTTTTTAATTTAGACCAAAACATTTGAAGAGCAAGGTTAGTCTCTACAAATTGAATAAACAATAATCATGTGCTTCAGAAAGCCACCTTCATGGCCAGATCAAACCTCTTGAGAAAATTATTTTACTAAGTTAGGAAGAGGATAAATGTTGAGCAATTGCCTTTGAAGCACAATAGTAACTGATAACTGATTTCTTTTTCTCTGCAGAAATCACTCACAGATATTATAGGGAAGCTGCAGAACTGCACATCACATACTGTTCATTGTATAAAGCCCAACAACTCCAAGTTGCCAGATACTTTTGACAATTTTTATGTGTCTGCACAACTGCAATATATTGGTGTCCTAGAGATGGTCAAAATCATACGGCATGGATATCCAATACGTCTCTCTTTCACAGACTTCTCGTCAAGGTAAATTCTTTCTAAGTTTCATAAAACATTTTCTTACCTACAATACAAAGCCTTCTGTCACAGAATCTTACAGAATCTCATAGAATTAACCAGCTTGGAAGAGACCTCCAAGATCATCCAGCCCAACCTAGCACCCAGCCCTAGCCAGGCAACTAGACCATGGCACCAAGTGCCTCAGCCAGTCTCCGCGTTAACACCTCCAGAGATGGTGACTCCACCACCTTCCTGGGCAGCCCATTCCAATGCCAGTCACTCTCTCTGGCAAGAACTTCCTCCTAACATCCAGCCTATGCTTCCCCCGGCACAACTTGAGACTTTGTCCTCTTGTTCTATTGTTGGTTGCCTGGGAGAAGACACCACCCCCCACCTGACTACAACCTCCCTTCAGGTAGTTGTAGACAGCAATGAGGTCACCCCTGAGCCTCCTCTTCTCCAGGCTAAACAACCCCAGCTCCCTCAGCCTCTCCTCATAGGGTTTGTGTTTCAGGCCCCTCACCAGCTTTGTTGCCCTTTTTTGGACACGTTCCAGCACCTCAACATCATGTCCGTACAGTGCTTGCAGTATTGTTTTGCTGATTAGTCTTTCAAAATTTCTTCAGAGACAAAAATCAATGTCTGCCAGGAATGAATCCAGGCTTGTTATTTTTTTAGTTGAATGAATCATGAATTTTGTGGAAATAGCTTCATGAAGAACATCAGGAAAATATATTCCATTAAAAAACTCCACCATCACAGACAAACAAAAGCCCAAAACAAAAAAATCAACACCAATAAGTACTTACTTTTAATAATTTGTGATATTGATGTGATATTTATCAAATAGAAAATATTTCATGTTGCCTTCAGAGAATTAAAAAGCAGAAGAAAAAATAGTCTAATTTTTCAAGTATATTGGTGTAGGTGTCATAGGTACAGTATTTGTATTTCCTATGCTAGGATTTGTTTCTACGTGATGAGAAGTTATTACCACAACTCCATTTTTATTGTTGCTGTTAGAAATGAGTGGGATTTTGAATTAATGTGGAAAGACGAAAAGAAATAGGTCACTGCTTCTTACTGAAGGTAAACTCTTTTGCCCCATCCCCAGTTATATTTTGAGGTTTAGCTCATTTACTTACATTCTCAAATGTTTCAGCAAAAAGCACTACCCTCTTTAAGAGATGTTCAGTTAACAGCCTCATGCATTCAACACAATTTCCTCCTCTCTGTGTGTTCTCAAATTGTCTCAAGCTGTGCTGGAGGAAGTATAGGCTGGATGTTAGGAGGAAGTTCTTCACAGAGAGAGTGATTTGCCATAGGAATGGGCCGCCCAGGGATGTGGTGGAGTCACCATCCCTGTATGTGTTCAAGAAAAGCCTGGATGAGGCACTTGGTGCCATGGTGTAGTTGACTGGATAGGGCTGGGGGGTAGGTTGGACTGGATGATTTTGAAGGTCTCTTCCAACCTCGTTGATTCTATGATTCTTGTCTGATACATTAAGTAATTTTGACCTGGCATATGTATTATCTTCTGAAAAACATGGAGATATCAGCTGCTTACACACATCTGAGCTTTCAGTTTAGAAGGTTTCTAGAAGCTGCCTACGCAGATGTTAAATTACTGCTTGGACAGGATCATATTCTCTTTGGCAATAATTATTCAGAAGTGCCAGTGCAGGATTTTATAATCCCACATGTTTAAAAGTCAGTCATCTCTGTGCTACCACAATATTCATCCTGCAGCATGAATCCAGGATTGTAGGCTGGTTGAGGCGAAGATGCAGGTAAGGGGAGATAAGGGAAATCAGTTTGGTTTTATATTTAGAAGTGGTAGGGACAATCTCTGTTTAGCCATCTCTGTGTTGCTGAATCAGACATTTTGAGTGACTATTACATGAGCACAAACCCACAACATTTTCTGCTATTAAATCCTTACATTGGTTCTTGGCAGAGATTTGATCCTCGCCTCCCAGCTTTTCTCATTATAATTCCCAGACACAGATGGGGGTTTTGCACAGACCTAGGACTATGCATTCCTGGCAGGCAGTGTGGATGGAGATGGCTGCTCTCAAAGATCATTTTATTCGGTTGGCTTCAATAGCAAGGAACCATGCATGCTCACTCCAGGCATGCAGGCATGAGTTCAGTATGTTGTGTTTTGGGGGGAAACTTTGTTTTTAAAAAAATAACTAAAATAGGTTTGAAGATGCAAATATAATTTCACTCCTTCAAGTATGTCCCAAAGATAAATAAAATATGAGAGCAGCCCTATGGAGAGGGACCTGGGAGTCCTGGTGGATAATAAATTTGCTATGGCACAGCAATGTGCCCTTGTGGCCAAGGCCAATGGGATCCTGGGGTGTGTTAGGAAGAGTGTGTCCAGCAGATGAAGGGAGGTTCTCCTTCTGCTCTACTCTGCCCTGGTGAGACCTCATCTTGAATACTGTGTGCAGTTTTGAGCTCCTCAGTTTAAGAAGGACGAGGATCTGCTGAAGAGGGTCCGGTGGAGGACTACAAGGATGATAAGGGGACTGGAGGGTATGTCTTATGAGGAGAGGCTGAGGGACCTGGGGCTTTTTAGTCTGGAGAAGAGAAGACTTAGAGGGGATTTGATAAATGTTTATAAACACCTGAGTACTGGTCAGGAGTGGAGGGACAGGCTCAGCTCACTTGCTCCCTGGGGTAGGACAAGGAGCAGTGGGTGTATGTTGTAGCACAAGAGGTTCCACCTCAACACATGGAGGAACTTCTTTACTGTAAGGGTCACAGAGCACTGGAACAGGCTCCCCAGGGAGATTGTGGAGTCTTCTTCCCTGGAGACTTTTGAGGCCTGTCTGGATGCATTCCTCTGTGACCTGTCCTAGATTGTGTGGTCTCTTCCCTGGCAGGGGTATTGGACTTGATTATCTCCTTGAGTCCCTTCCAACCCCTAATATCCTGTGATCCTGTGAGATCTGGTGCCTCACAATAACTATTTATTTGCAGTAGAACAAGAATGACAAAATACAACAATATGATGCCACAAGCATTTCTGCTATTATTTTTAAGTGTTCCCATTTTATTTCTGTCCATCTTATCCCTTTTCCTCCACACTAAATAATCTCTATGGGTTCTTTGCAGATGAGCCTCTGTCTTTTTACCTATTTGTATTAGGTCCTAATATTAGTATCCATAAAATTAATTAAACAGTGGTGGGATTAGCACAGTGTGAATGAAAACTCTGTCAGTTTTCTAATATTCCCTGTGAATATATGTTGAATTTACTCAGAATTTGTCATTAATCACTGCATACATCTCTTCACACTGCTGATTTTTGGATTTGTGCATAAATGGGAACACAAAGATCTTGGTCTGTTGATATTGAAAGAAACCATTTGTCAGCATAGTAAGGTTTTTCACGGGGGCCATTCCTGTCAGACAGACCAAGGCTTATCTTACTTCGAACAATAGAATATGTGAATTCTTTACTCACCAATCCTCATGCTCACGTTCAGTGTACTTAGGTAATTCTTTAAATTTCCATGTAGTGCAAGTGTGTGACTGTTTGTTCTGTTACTGGCTGAAAACTACACCACTTTTCAGCAGAAATGATAATATTAGGCCTGGAACACAAACCCTTTGAGGAGAGGCTGAGGGAGCTGGGGTTGTTTAGCCTGGAGAAGAGGAGGCTCAGGGGTGACCTCATTGCTGTCTACAAGTACCTGAAGGGAGGTTGTAGCCAGGTGGGGGTTGGTCTCTTCTGCCAGGCAAGAGAACAAGGGGACAGAGTCTCAAGTTGTGCCGGGGGAAGTCTAGGCTGGATGTTAGGAGGAAGTTCTTCCCAGAGAGAGTGATTGGCATTGGAATGGGCTGCCCAGGGAGGTGGTGGAGTCACTGTCCCTGGAGGTGTTCAAGCAAAGCCTGGATGAGGCACTTAGTGCCATGGTCTTTAGTGCCACGGTCTAGTTGACTGGATAGGGCTGGGTGCTAGGTTGGACTGGATGATCTTGGAGGTCTCTTCCAACTTGGCTGATTCTATGATTTTATGATTAGATTGCAGTTCAAAAGTACCAACAGTTCTTAATGCTGTGTTTTTTTAGTCAATAGACTGCAGGTGAGGAAATGTAAAGAATTACTGAATTCAGAGATTATGATCTACCTTTTCAAAAGTCTTCTGACAAACTATCACTTGTACTACATCTCTGTGTTTCCTCAGTGACTGGACAGGATGGTTTTGGAAAACAGATAATGAATAACCTTACGAACTCAGTTTGCTTTGTTACTTGTCCAACCAAATTCTGGTCTTATCCTGCTACTCATTGACTGGAATGAGAAATTATTTTGTTGCATTTCCATATGTGCTTACAGACCTGGAATTGATCGACTTCTCACTTCTGATTTATTTTCTTCACTGCCAAACTGATATTTTTAGGTAATATTGTTAGAGTTTTTTAAAAAAAAAAAAAATTATTTTAAAAGTATTTTTTTTAACTGGCTAATAAAAAGTGTTTGAGCCTTTGTGGTGAAGGATGAAAAGATGGAGTATCAGGAAACCTGAGTATTCCATCAGTAATACAGACAGTACTATTGCTTTGCTAATTGTCAGAATTTGAATACATGTCTCTGACTATCTCGTTAGGGATTAATATGACAGATCACTAGCTTGTATTTGAGTCATATTTGAACTAAAGACAGACAGCAGCTAAGGAAAGGTCATATTTTGCAAGAGCACTGCTTGCTGGACAGAGATTGATCATTATTTCTAATGCTGTCCTCTTTGGAATTGCTGATTCTGCTTCTGTACTATCAGAGTAAAACTTGACAGCTGCTAGATGAACTCCTTGATCACCTAAGTCCACTGATCAGAAGAGAAACCTTGTGGAAACTTTGGTTCTTAAGTGGAAGCTGTGGCAGTTACTGTCAATGAATATATAATAAAAATGAGAATTAATAAAGTCAGATGCTATTAGATGTTGTAAAAATAGGCAGCATCAATATAACTATGAATTTATATATGTGATTTCATCATACTTGCCAACTCTAGCTGCAGTGTTTCTGCTGAATGTGCCTGCAGTGTTGGCTCAACTTCTAAAGCTCTTTAAGCAGAGAAACAGAAATCTTTTTTTTACCTTAACTTTGAAACAGAATGCTTTGAAGTTACGTGCATTTTAGGCATCTGGAAAAGCTTGCCCATATATTTTGCATTCATATTTTCAGGATTGTTCTCAATGGGCTAAATTTTGAAGTTTATAGCTTTGCTTCTAAGTCAGGGCAGTGGCACAAACAATGTTGTGAAGAGTTCAAAATTTTCAATTTGCAGCCCAAATTGTAAGCATGGGTAAAGTAGCCTCAAATACCCTTTTCCTTGGATATGGAATCTAGGAACTGTCAGCATATAACTCTTTCCAGAATTTAACGTTTTGATATCCTAGCACAAAAGAGGTTAATTTCATCCAAGATAGACTTTAGTATAAGTGTAGTAATTTGGTAGGGTTTTGGTATTTTGGGGCAAGGGTAAAAAAGTATTGTCATGTGCTCTATGACTGTGCTAGTTTGAAACTAGCTAGAGTGTTTTGGTGAGAAGAACTAGATTACAGGCTGTGAAAGGAAAACAGTGGTGATGTCTACTTCCCTCATAGGCTAGCTGGGATGTGTAAGAACAAGAAATAAAAACACAGATAATTACTTCTGCTGCTGGCAAGCTCTGAGCTGCATCTTACTCTCTAACCTCACCCTCTTTTTTTTTTTTTTTTTTTTCACTAATCCACTTGCTTCCTAACCCCCTGTCTGCATCTCCATTCTTCCTTGGGACTGGGGTAAGGTTGAGAGGGGTAGGGTGAAGGTGAAGGGGTGGTTGAGAGCCCCTCCTGGGGACTCACGTTTCTGGAAGGGGAGTTGTGTTACTGTATTCCTTTTTACCTTGTATATTTCTGTCTATAACTGTATATATTGTAAATATCTGCTTGTATATTGTGCCAGCTCTAAATACAAGCTTCATTCAATTTCCAGAGCTGGCTGAGTCTAGTCTGGGTGATTTCCAAAGTGTGGAGGGGCAGAGAACACCCAAACCATCACAATGACCAGTGTAGAGCAGTAAGGATTCAGAAAATCTCTGGGGCACAGAGCCTGGCTTTACAATCCTAATACCTAGAACCTAATCTCTTTGCATCAATTAATAAAATGGCTTCTGGCTGACTTCCCTGTCATTCACCTCACTTGCTGCTCAAGGAAGACATCTAAAAGCCATTTGGGATATAAATTTTTAAAAATAATGATAGCGATCAAGGACCCAGTAACAAGGTGAGCATAGATTTCTTGATCGGTGACGTACAAGCATACAGCTGTTCAAGGTGTTCAGGTGAAAACGAGGCAGCAGGATGCTCTATTTCACTCATTCTGAACAGTTGTACTTTGATACCATACGCCTTTACAAACACATGTCTACCATTAGTGTTTTGTTCATTGGGGTAGAGATTAAAATTCATTTTCCCTCTCTCTTTCTTCTTTAATGGATCCACCAAGTTGCTGAACTCTGCTCTGTGCTTTACTCTGTTGTGGTGGTTTGGGTGTTACCCCACCCTTCCCCGCACACTTTGGAAATCACCCAGACTAGACTCAGCCTGCTCTGGCAATTGAATGAAGCTTAATATTTACAGCTTAGCTCAATATACAAGCAGATATTTACAGTATATACAGTTATATACAGAGATATACAAGCTAAAAGGTAAGACAGAAACATAACAGCCCTCCCAGAAACCTGAGTCCCCAGGAGGGGCTCCCCACTGCCCTTCCACCTTCTCCCACCCCTCAACCTTACCCTAGACGTTTCCTTGTGCCCCAAGGAAGAATGGAGGGTTGGCCAGGGGAATTAGGAAGCAAGTGAAATTATCAGAGAGACAGAGGGTGAAGTTAAAGAAATGCAGCCCAGAGCCCAGGAAGTGCCTGAGTGATGAATTCCTTATCTGTGTTTATACTCTTGTTCTTACACATCTCAGCAAGCCTATGTGTGAAGTAGACATCACCATTGTTTCACAGCCTGTAATCTAGTTCTTCTCACCAAAACACTCTAGCTAGTTTCAAACTAGCACAGTCATAGAGCACATGACAATACTTTTTTACCCTTGCCCCAAAATGCCAAAACCCTACCAAATTACTACACTTATACTAAAGTCTATCTTGGATGAAATTAACCTCTTTTGTGCTAGGATATCAAAACGTTAAATTCTGGAAAGAGTTATATGCTGACAGTTCCTAGATTCCATATCCAAGGAAAAGGGTATTTGAGGCTACTTTACCCATGCTTACAATTTGGGCTGCAAATTGAAAAACTCCTCATGACATTGTTTGTGCCACTGCCCTGACTTAGAAGCAAAGCTATAACTTTGTGTTAAATGTGTTAATGTTCATGTATCTTGTGTGAGACTCGTCATTGTGTATATGAACTTCCTTTGTCCAGAAGGTTTTTGGCGTTTACTTTTTTATCTCTCTGTCTTTCCTCACTCCCTTTTTTCCCTCTAGAAAACAGGGAAGTTCTAATATTTTATTACAGATAATTTGTGAATTTAAAAAGTGCATCAAAACATTTCAGAGTCTCATGAGTAATGCAGGAGGGCCATTAGTGAGAATGGTGCCCTAAGTAGATTGCAAAGTAATAGATCACCACACTGGCCCTTTTAACTTTATTGTTTGCTGTACAGTAATATCATCAGTCTTCATACAGAGCACTGCTTTAGTATGTGCTATGATACCTTAAATTCTTGCAATAAGAGCAAGATATAATCTGGCCAGTGTTAGAACACAGTATTCCATTATAGTAGACATAATGGTATCAGTTTGTACCTGATGTCAGTCTTGATGTTGTGTAGTTTGTTGCTTCAGACACAGAGGGAAGTGAAGCTCTTTACTGAGCAGGTGGTCAGGTACTGGAGAGGGCTGCCCAGGGAGGCAGTGGAGTCGCCATCCCTGGAGGTGTTTAAAAGGAGAGTGGATGTGCTGCTTGAGGCTATGGTCTAGTGATTAAGGATGCTGGGATGAAGGTTGGACTGGATGATCCTGGTGGTCCTTCCCGACCATAGCAATTCCTGGTGTTGAGGTGCTGTGCTGAGGGATTTGGTTTAGTCAAGGACTTGTCAGTGTGAAACTAATGATTGGACGTGATGATCTTGAAGGTCTTTTCCAATCTAAGAGATTCTGTGATATTTCTGACTAATGATTTTTGAGTATTTTGAAGCAACTAGGTTTGAGGTTACCTTATACCTAAATTTGTAAACATGGTAATCACTAGTTTCTTACGATGAATGAAGGTCTTCCACAAAGGTTTTTACTTGTGAGTTTTAAAATGCCTATGTCTTTGTCATTTTTTGTAATAATTGCATTCTATAAAGACATGTCATGAGTTAACCCCAATGGAAAGGTCAGCCCTATATAGCTGCTCACGCGTTCTTCCTCTAGCAGGGGAAATAAGTGGAAAAACAAAAATTGGGAAAATCAATGGATTGAGGTAAAGGCAGTTTAAGAAGGCAAAGGCCATGTGTTCAAGCAGTGGAAAATAAAATAATTACTACCCTTGGTACAAGAGGAAAACTACAATGTTGTCACCATCATAGAAACATGGTGGGATGACACACAACTGGAATGCTGTAATCAATGGCTACAGACTCTTCAGGAGAGACAGGAGAGGAAGAAGGGGTGGAAGACTGGCCTTATATATTAGGGATGCTCTGAATGTCATGGAAGTAGAGATTAAGGATGATCAGGTTGAGTCCCTATGGGTAAGAATTAGGGGGGAGGCCGACAAGGCTGACATCCTGGCTGGAGTTTGTTATAGACCACCAAGCCAGGAAGAAGAGGTTGATTTATTATTCTTTAAGTAACTGGAGGCCACTTGAAGATCACTTGCCCTTGTTCTTGTGAGTGACTCTAACCTGCAAGATGTCTTCTGGGACTTTAACTCTGCAGAGAAGAGGCAGTCTAGAAGGTCCCTACAGTGTATGGAGGACAACTTCCTAGCTGTTACATGAGTGTACCAGGGTGCAGCCCTGCTGGACCTGCTGTTCACGAATAGAGAGAGACTGATCCCCTAGGGATCAGTGCTGGGCCCCCAGTTCTGTTCAATATCTAATCAGGGGATTGAGTCCAGCATCAGTAAGTTTGCAGATGACACCAAGCTAGGAGCAAATGTCGATCTGTTGCAGGGTAGGAGAGCCCTGCAGAGGGACCTTGACAGGCTGAATGAGTGGGCAGAGGCCAATGGGATGAGATTTAACAAGGCTAAGTGCAGGGTCCCACGCTTTGTCCACAGCAACTTGAAGCAGCACTACAGGCTGGGGACAGAGTGGCTGGAGAGCAGCCAGGAAGAAAGCAACCTGAAGGTACTGGTAGATTGTACTGAAGATGAGCCAGCAGTGTGCCCAGGTGGCCAAGAGAGCCAATGGCATCCTGGCCTGTATCAGGAACAGTGTGGCCAGTAGGACAAGGGAGGTTATTCTTCCCCTGTACTTAGCACCTTGAGTACTGTGTCCAGTTCTGGGCCCCTCAATTCAAGAGAGATGTTGAGATACTGGAACTTGTCCAGAGAAGGGTGACAAAGCTGGTGAAGGGCCTGGAGCACAGACATGTTAGGAGAGGCTGAGGGAGCTGGGGTTGTTTAGCCTGGAGAAGAGGAGGCTCAGGGCTGACCTCATTGCTGTCTACAACTACCTGAAGGGAGGTTGTAGCCAGGTGGGGGTTGGTCTCTCCTGCCAGTCAACCAGCAATAGAACAAGGGGACACAGTCTCAAGTTG
Organism: Pogoniulus pusillus; assembly: GCF_015220805.1. Lineage (NCBI taxonomy): Eukaryota > Metazoa > Chordata > Aves > Piciformes > Lybiidae > Pogoniulus > Pogoniulus pusillus. Next base: position 33,927,736 of record NC_087268.1, on the reverse strand, counting down.
TGCCAGGGGAGGTCTAGGCTGGATGTTAGGAGGAATTTGTTGGCAGAGAGAGTGGTTGGCATTGGAATGGACTGCCCAGGGAGGTGGTGGAGTTGCTGTCCTTGGAGATGTTCACGTGGAGACTGACTGAGGCACTTAGTGCCATGGTCTAGTTGACTGGCTAGGGCTGGGTGATAGGTTGGACTGGATAATCTTGGAGGTCTCTTCCAACCTGATTGATTCTATGATTATGCTAATGGCACTGTGTGAGAACTTTGAATTTTCTAATTCAGATGCCAGTTGTCACATGGACAGATGAATTTTGCTGTATAATTTTAAAATATCTTTGTATTCATTAACTACAACTATGTGCTTTTTCTTGCTGCTCTTAGGACCTGTATAAATGCAGTCCAGCTGCCCCACACTCAGAAGTGACTGTGACCCTCCTACTGACTTTTCTTTATGTGATTTTGCAGCTGTTAAGTTCTTTACACTCAGCTCAATCATCGGTGGTACCCCTTTTCTCCTTATCCACATGTCAATATTCTTTACAACCTGAAATGAAACTTCCTAAAGCTCAGTATCCTAGTCAGACTGAGTAATAGTGGGCAGTTAATACTGGTGACATCTGAGAGCAAACACTATGGAAGTGTGCACATAGAATCTTTTTAATATCTTAGTCAGTGGATCTTCCTTTGTTTCCTTAAACCATTTAACATCATGAGTTTCAGTAGAATGAATCCTGCTGTACTCCACAGTAAATGAGAGCAGAATCTGGTCCAGTGTTGATACAGTAAGCCAAAGGGACAGCCTTAGACTATATTGAAAAGTGTTACTTGTGTACAGTTTGTCTAACTATTACAGAGTTCAGAGCCAGGAGAGTTCTCGTTACCCAGACTAATATCACAGTATCACAGTATCACGAAGGTTGGAAGAGACCTCACAGATCATCAAGTCCAACCCTTTACCACAGTGCCCAAGGCTAGACCATGGCACCAAGTGCCACATCCAACCTTGCCTTGAACTGCCCCAGGGACGACGACTCCACCACCCCCCCAGGCAGCCCATTCCAGTGCCCAATGACTCTCTCAGTGAAGAACTTTCTCCTCACCTCCAGCCTAAATCTCCCCTGGCACAGCCTGAGGCTGTGTCCTCTCGTTCTGGTGCTGGGCACCTGAGAGAAGAGAGCAACCTCCCCCTGGCCACAACCACCCCTCAGGTAGTTGTAGACAGCAATAAGGTCACCCCTGAGCCTCCTCTTCTCCAGGCTAAACAACCCCAGCTCCCTCAGCCTCTCCTCGTAGGGCTGTGCTCAAGGCCTCTCACCAGCCTCGTCGCCCTTCTCTGGACACGCTCGAGCATCTCAGTGTCCTTCCTAAACTGGGGGGCCCAGAACTGAACGCAGTACTCGAGGTGTGGTCTAACCAGTGCAGAGTACAGGGGCAGAATGACCTCCCTGCTCCTGCTGACCACACCATTCCTGATGCAGGCCAGGATGCCACTGGCTCTCTTGGCCACCTGGGCACACTGCTGGCTCATGTTCAGGCAGGTATCAATCAGTACCCCCAGATCCCTCTCTGTCTGGCTGCTCTGAGCCACTCCGACCCCAGCCTGTATCTCTGCATGGGGTTGTTGTGGCCAAAGTGCAGCACCCTGCACTTGGAGCTATTGAATGCCATCCCATTGGCCTCTGCCCATCTGTCCAGGCGGTCAAGGTCCCGCTGCAGAGCCCTTCTGCCCTCCAACTAAGTCACATCTGCCCCCAGCTTAGTGTCATCTGCAAACTTGCTGATGACTGACTCGATGCCCTCATCCAGATCATCTATGAAGATGTTAAAGAGGATGGGGCCCAGCACTGATCCCTAAGGGACACCACTAGTGACAGCTGCCAGCTGGATGTGGCACCATTCACCACCACTCTCTGGGTCCGGCCCTCCAGCCAGTTCCTAACCCAGCACAGAGTGTTACCATCCAAGCCATGGGCTGACAGCTTAGCCAGCAGTTTGCTGTGGGGGACAGTGTCAAAGGCCTTGCTGAAGTCCAGATAGACCACATCCACAAGCCTCCCCACATCCACCAAGCGGGTCACCTGATCATAGAAGGAGATCAGGTTAGAAAGGCAGGATCTGCCCTTCCTAAACCCATGCTGGGACCTGAGCTCTTTGCTACCTCCCAGAGTTCAGAAGGCACAAGGGAAGCTCCCACAGAAGAGAGTAGAGATAGATATCGTGATACAGAGAAGCTATTTTGAATTCATGGTTTAAGAAAGTCCTGAATCCTTTCCCCATAATCCAAATGCACCTTGTCTGAGCTACCAGCGAGCACTGTGGGAAGGATTTTATGTACTTCTATTCTTCTTTGTCTGAGGGAAGGTAGCACGGAAAAAGAAAAATAAAAGCGAGGGTGGAAGTAAAGCATCATCTAGGTGTAACATAAATTCAATTCTATTTCTCTTTAATATAAGTTTTTTTTCATTATGCTCTGTTTTTGCTTTCTGCTTCTGCATTATGTGTCTATCTCAATGTATTTCCAAATAAGCTGGGAAATGCTTTCTTGGCAAACAATATGCCTGTGTAGTAGCAACCCCTCCAGGAGACCAAGTGGGAAAATGTACAAGCCTGCTTTGGTGTTTCAGCTGAGTTCTTCCCAGAGAGAGTGATTTGCCACTGGAATGGGCTGCCCAGGGAGGTGGTGGAGTCACCATCCCTGGAGGTGGTCAAGAAGAGACTGGATGAGGCACTTAGTGCCATGGTCTAGATCACTGGATAGGGCTGGGTGATAGGTTGAACTGGATGATCTTGAAAGTCTTTTCCAACCTGGTTGATTCTATGATCACATTTCTGAAAAAGCTTTGTGTATTGTTCAGAAAAAAATCATAAGTCACTTTGCTTTACACAACCTGTCTGCAGTTATTTCAGGCATCTGATTTCAGGCTTTCAAACATAGGACAGGAGCTGTCTTCTGAACATAATTTTTAAGTCATCTCATACTTTCACCCCGTTGTAATACTGTACCTGCAAATCTGTGAACCAGCAGTCCTACATTTGTCCTGTGCCCCTTGAAGGGTGACCTTATATCTTGACCTACTCAAAAGTTGTCCTGCTGGTGAGGCCCAGTGGCCAGTTTCCTGGAGGCCAAATGCACAATACTGCCATAATCACCAAAACTTTTGCTTTATAGTGTGATCTTAAAGAGAGGGATGCATAAGACATCTTCTAATTCCTTGTAGCCTGAGAAGTGAGATGGGACTCAAATTCACAGGGCAGGAGGTGTTCAAGAGAAGACTGGATGAGGTGCTTAGTGCCATGGTCTAGATGACTGGCTATGGCTGGGTGCTAGGTTGGACTGGATGATCCTGGAGGTCTCTTCCAACCTGGTTGATTCTATGAAAGGGCAAAAAATTACCTTCTTGTTTAGTCACTATTTGATTTTCTGCAATTGCAGACTTTTTAGCTTTGGAGGAGGACTTTGAATTTTGACACCCTATTTTTGTTATAGCCACCAGTGTGGAGAATGGAAACTAACTTCGTTATACATACCAGGCCTTACATCAACTCTGTGTTTCACAGGACCAAATTAGCAGACTGATAAAGAAAGTTAAGTTTTACAGCCTGTGCATCCTTCATACAGTAAATAGCAGTGAAGCAGGCATGAAGAAGCAGTTAGCTATAGAGAAGGCCTACTTATATAGAGGTAAGAATAAACATTTACAGAGGTAGAGGCAAGTGTTCGTATGATAGGGCTACTTGACTGATTCTGATGTGTTTCTGAGTTAATGTGACATTTTGGCCAATTTCTTAAATAAATATGTTTTTACATTGCTTTATCAAGATAGAATGGAAATGTCAGCTTTAAGTAAGATAATGCAAATTTATTGTTATGCAAATCTTTAGCAGGTGTGAATTCATTTATTATTTGCATAACCGCATCCACTAATCCCATGAGCAGGACTATGATTTATAATGTATTTATTATTCTGCTACCACACTGTCTACCACACTGTCTGAGATGAGGAAACCCCTGCTTAATTGCATGAAGTATATGAATAAATATTCTAGGATTAAGACACACATATCATCATTATTTCTTTCCAGAAGCTAAAATTCAGATATCTTAAACTTTTCAAAGGGAGGGAAAACATGGAATCATAGAATCAACCAGGTTGGAAGAGACCTCCAAGATCATCCAGTCCAACCTAGCACCCAGCCCTATCCAGTCATCTAGACCATGGCACCAAGTGCCTCATCCAGTCTTTGCTTGAACACCTCCAGGGACGGTGACTCCACCACCTCCCTGGGCAGCCCATTCCAATAGGAAATCATTCTCTCTGGTTTACATAACACAAGCCCATAAAGTTTAGGGAGGAAAAAAAAGTAATAAATCCTTTCAGGTCATTTGTCACCAAGTAGTATATTTATCTCAGTAATTGTTTTAGTTTTTATTCCGTCTAAATTCAAATATTGCAAACGACCATTTCTTAGGCAAAGGCATTCTGATCCCGTGGTTTTCATAGCCCTGATTTCTTTCTCAAAAGTCTGTACTAAGCTCCACATGGGGCCAGTGGCTGATCCACCTGCAAATCACTGCTGAAAGTTTTTCTGGGTGTTTTCCTCTTTAATTTTTATTCCTTATTTTGCTATTTTCTCCCATTTACGTGCCATTTATGTAGCTCTGTTTTCCATTTCCCATAGGTATGATAAAAGCTGCTATGTATGCCCCTATACCTCTTTATATAGGAAGTGAACTTATGATGGTTGAAGTGGAAAATCAGAAAGCTTCACTGGTCGAAAACTTTCTGTCCTCCAGTGCAGTAGTGGTAAAACTATGATACCTGGTCAGTTTGCAGTAAGATCACCTTTACCATTATCACTTCCCAGGTTTCTCTCTGTCAGCAAGTGTGTGTGCCAGATGAACCTAGAGAGAGTAAAACTGCTTGCAGTTTTTCCAAAATTACTCTGATTTTATTTTCTCCTTTACCACTTTTTGATCTGCAGATCAAACCATTTAATCCTCTAGTGCTTGATGTCAACGAGGATACTTAAGAAAACCTGACACTGGTATGGTGGGCAGGTATTCTAAAGTTTTGGCACATTGACATGTATACTTATTCACTCTTTCAAATCTATAAGGTGAATTGCACTTTATGCTCACATCTACACCAGTCTGAATTATCTCGGTAAGTGTGATGGTTTGGGTGTTCCCTGCCCCCCCACGCTTTGGAAATCACCCAGACTAAACTCAGCCGGCTCTGGAAATGGAATGAAGCTTATTATTTACAGCTTAGCAGAATATTCAAGCAGCTATTTACAGTATATACAGTTATATACAGAAATGTGCAAGGTAAAAGTTAACATAGAAACACAACTCCCCTCCCAGAAACCTGAGTCCCCAGGAAGGGCTTCCAACCGCCCTTCCCCCTACCCCTCTCAACCTTACCCCAGTCACAAGGAAGAATAGAGGTTTGGCCAGGGGGTTAGGAAGCAAAGTGGATCAGTCAGAGAAATGGAGGGTGAGGTTAGAGAGAGAGACGCAGCTCGGAGCTCCCCAGCAGAAGTGAGTGCCTTATCTATGTTTTGATTCTTCTTCTTGTATCTCTCAGTAAACCTATGAGTGAAGTAGACATCACCATTGTTTCCCTTTCACAGCCTGTAATCTAGTCCTCACCAAAACATTCTTGCTAGCTTCAAACTAGTACAGTAAGTCTTAACAGCCTTAATGCAAAATGTGTTTCACCTAGAGGTGAACCTTGTAGTCTTCCCACGTTGTCCTTTTGTACTCCTATTAAAAGAAGGCCAAAAGGCAGTCTGTTTGTCTTCTGTTGTTTGCAAATACATCTTTTTCTTCTCCGCATCCAAAGATTTATTGTATCAAAGATTTTGAATATCTGCTGTAGTTGCTCATATTTATGCTATGTAATTAGATACCTATGGCATGTATATAGTGTAGAGATTGGCAGAATCACTTTTCTCTTCTTGAAAACTAATAATCTATTTCCCCTTCTCTAATTATCTGGAAATTCCCACGTTTCTCATATTTCAAAAATAATTTGGTTATTCCTTCAAGAAAAAGATAGTTTGACACAGGGAAGTGGAATGAGTGTGTGGCCTTTATATGCACAAAACATTCATTCTTTGGTACCAACTGCTTCTGTATGGCTTCTATTACTTGAAAAATCTTCAGACATCCTTTTTGGTTTTTTTTAATATGAACATAAGTTGCACTCCTCTGTAGATAGGTCTTCTAGATAATTTCAGCTTTCACTTGCTAGATTTTCAAATGCCAACTGTGCCTAACTTCTTCTCCCTATCCTCTCCTAATTAAAAACAACAACCACCCAAGCAAAAAAAAGCCCCAAAACCCAAAAATCCTGGGTTATGAGCACATAGTGACAACCTTTGCAAACCAAGTTGATTTCTCTGGAGTTTTTAATAGACATAATAATTTATAGAATTTTAGAAGAGGAAAAAAAGAAGATCTAACAAGATAGTACCAAACTGATTTTACTCTGTTGTAATGACAATTTTTATATTTCTTCTAGCAGAAATGCTGGATACAGGTTAATTTTTGCTACAACCTTTTATTCACTACCTTTTGTATAGATCTTACTAAATAATTTTGTTTTGCTTTGGCAAACATTGTGGTAGACAAAAAGAAAGAGAAAATGAAACTGCAGCATGATGAATTACACTGACAGGTCAGATTAGCTTTCACAGTATCACAGATTAGCTTTCCTCACATAAACTGTGTTTGGATGTTTAAAAGTTAAAGCTACATTACTTAGCACTCCTAAAAAGCAGTTATGTGCCAGCCATACGTCTTATTTTCTTAGGTAGGAGAGAGAAAGGAGTGAAAGAATAGCAGCAAACAAACAAAATGTAGCTCCAAGGCTTCAGTTCAAAAGCATTTATGTGGTTTAAGCTGTTGATTTGGAGCTGCTTGGTTTTGTGCCCTTTGTACTTACTGTTCTTTCCATTAGTACTTTCTATCGTGTTGATGTACTATTGAAATTCAGTGTGTGGTGTTTATTCCAATGCTTGAAGGTTTGCTGTGCATACAGAACTGGGAGTACAGCCCTACAGCCTATTTGTGCACACTCCATGTAAATCAAATAGTGTGCTGTGCCATAGAATATTCCTGTGGGTTACTGTGCCATAACCTGAAACGGAGAATATTCTGTCTCAGGAAGAAATAGCCTGCTTGTCAGTTGTGCACTTAGGGAAGTGAGGGAGAAAATGATTGAATAACATCCTTATCTGTGAAGACCCAGGAGAACTGAGTTACCCATATTCACAAGCTACCTGGACATGTTTGCAGTAATATCTAGGCCAAGCAAACAAAACATATGCTTGGTGAAGAGCTTCATTCAGATGCAAAGGGAGATCAAAGCACAACTTCTGCAACATCAGAGAATCCTGGTCAGTCTGTATATGCTCACAGTGCTAGCTGTCTAGCCAGGAGGTCTTCTGTTTAGGTTTAAAAATCGCAAGATAGGCTAGAGGGGATGGTAGGGCCAAAACTGAAGAAAAATTGAACATTTCTCACACTCATTTCCTGTGGAGTGATGCTGGGGAGAGCTCTGCTGGTGATAGTATTCCCCATCTCAACTTGTAACTGGAAGTGTCTTATTTATTTCCTAATCAACACTGCATTACTCTTGACATGGTGGTGGAGAGGCATTGATTGAATTTAGCCTTTACATCTTCCTAGTTTGTATTTTTATTTGGATCCCTTAGTAAATAAGTTGTTCTGGCTAGGCCAAGAAATACTGAGTTTTATCATCTTCTTGGCTTGTCTAGGAGAAAGATTCACTTTGTCTGATATTAGATATCTGTGCTGGAGATGGGAACATAGTTTATGCTCAGTGGAGCAAAATGGGGATCTTACAGTATGCAGTTCCTCTGACCTATTTTAAGCATCAGTACTGCAGAATGTGTATGACCCCTAAATATTGTTTTCTACTGACCCTTCAGAAAGTCCAGACAAATAACTCATCAATCCAAGTTTAGCTGAAGTGTATTTCACCTGATTAAAGATTTATCATTTAGCAAGGCAGTGCTGAGTATGCTCACTGGGTTCTTCAGGATCCTCTCTGAAGCCTTACACATACACTCTGCATTATTTACCTGGGGCAGAATGTATGACCTGTCAGTGAGAAATAGCCTTGCATTATAGCTGGTGAAAGGCCTGGAACACAAACCCTATGAGGAGAGGCTGAAGGAGCTGAGGTTGTTTAGCCTGGAGAAGAGGAGGCTCAGGGGGGACCTCATTGCTGTCTACAACTACCTGAAGGGAGGCTGTAGCCAGGTGGGGGTTGGTCTCTTCTCCCAGGCAGCCAGCAATAGAGCAAGGGGACACAGTCTCAAGTTGTGCCAGGGGAAGTATAGGCTGGATGTTGGGAGGAAGTTCTTGCCAGAGAGAGTTATTTGCCATTGGAATGGGCTGCCCAAGGAGGTGGTGGAGACACCATCCCTAGAGGTCTTCAAGAAAGGACTGTCTGAGGCACTTAGTGCCATGGTCTAGGTGACTGGCTAGGGCTGGGTGCTAGGTTGGACTGGATGATCTTGGAAGTCTCTTCCAACCTGGTTGCTTCTATGATTCTATTTAGTTGGGTCTGTTCATTCGCTTCTGAGTGAACTAAGGCCACCATGGTAGGATAAGAATTCTCTGCTAAGGAAGTTTCAAAGCCTTACCCAATTACATTTTCCCAGAAGGAGGCCCTGTTGTTTGCAGGTAACTCAAGTTGATCTATACAAGCCTGTACCATGCATTCTTTAATTTTTATTACTGTTTTCCATGATATAGTGAATTTGAAAAGTAATGTACATGTTCTTTTGCTGTTCTTGAGACCATGAAAGGTATACATCTAAGAGGACAGTAAATTACTGTCTAAAAGGTAACACAAGCACAGCTCACAGTAGAAGACATCTGATACACTAAAGCTATGTCCTTGTGCATTTTGATATTAATGTCTCGCTTAAATGTTTTACAACTTTCTTCTTTATATGTTAATTTATTATTAGTTTTATTTTGCTTGCTTTTTAACTTATTTTTTTTTTTACTGAGAGTAATATAAAATTTAAAATAATTTTAAAAAACCAAAGGTCCCCAAGCCAAAGCTGTAGTGTTTAGTTATCTCCCCAAAAGGAAAAAAAAATGTAAAGAGTTTAAATATTTTAATTCATTTAAAAATGAGTAAAAAAATTAGACCATCGCCTTTGTCCAGGACAAATTTGGGCTGCCACCAGTAAATGTGTTCTGCTCATTCTGGGGACAGAGTGGCTGGAGAGCAGCCAGGAAGAAAGGGACCTGGGGGTACTGGTAGAGAGTAGGCTGAAGATGAGCCAGCAGTGTGTCCAGGTGGCCAAGAGAGCCAATGGCATCCTGGCCTGGATAAGGCACAGTGTGGCCAGTAGGATGAGGGAAGTCACTCTTCCCCTGTACTCAGCACTGGTTAGTCCACACCATGAGTACTGTATCCAGTTCTGGGCTCCTCAATTCAAGAGAATTATTGAGGTGCTGGAGCATGTCCAGAGAAGGACGATGAAGCTGGTGAGATGCCTGGAACACAAACCCTATAAGGAGAGGCTGAGGGAGCTGGGGTTGTTTAGCCTGGAGAAGAGGAGGCTCAGGGGGGACCTCATTGCTGTCTACAACTACCTGAAGAGAGTTTGTAGCCATGTGGGGGTTGATCTCTTCTCCCAGACAACCAGCAACAGAACAAAGTAACACAATCTCAAGTTGTGCTGGTGGAGGTCTAGGCTGGATGTTAGGAAGTTGTTGGCAGAGTAATTGCCATTGGAATGGGCTGCCCAGGGAGGTGGTGGAGTCACTGTCCCTGGACGTCTTCAAGTGAAGACTGGATGAGGCACTTGGTGCCATGGTCTGGTTGACTGGATAGAACTGGGTGCTAGGTTGGACTGGATGATCTTGGAGGTCTCTTCCAACCTGGCTGATTCTATGATTCCCACTTAACCTATTCCCATTACTTTCCTGGTGCTAATACTGGTGTTTGTAAAACTGGGCTGATGTGGCCGTTTGAGCTAGATTTCTACTTCAAACATAGTGGAGAGGTGAACATTCTAGGGATAGGCCATATGATGGCAACAATGGATAAGTTAATATCATTTCATTGGAGAGCTTTATGCCTAGAAGCACAGCTTGCACCTGCCCCTTGCTGCTTCTGCCGCTTCAGCTGCACCCATTGCTATCTTCCCCCACTGCTGTTTTGGCTGCTGCTGCTTTTACTGCTTTACTGCCACTTGACGCCTCCCCCATCTTCCTCAAGGTTATTATATTTCTCTAGAATTTTATTTCTCCTTATACTGTTATGTTTAAACTACAAGAAATACTATTTCATTTTTCCTTGACTTCTCAAAAAAAAAAATCCATGTTTTGGTGAGTTTATCCTACTGGGATCCCCCCTAACCTGGGACAGCTGAGAATCAAAGCAGGGTACCATTCTGTCTGGAAAATAGGTACAGGATTTATGTTGTTTTTGTTTAAACAGTCATATAAAAATTATTGAGCTAAGATAGCAGATGATGACACCAGGCCTAAAAGTGCTTTTTCATCCTAACTGCTTAGATAACCAGTGTATTTGAAAAAGATTGACAGGAGTAATAAGAAAGTTCTCTTAATCCCTCTGTCATTTACTCTGCAGATAAGTAAATCAGTCTGACCTACAAGTAGACCTAAAGGTGAGATTCACTTTTAGATGCAAGCATCCAGACTGGACTTCTCTTGTGAGTCCATCTGTGGTCAGTAAAGAAAGGCACCTCCAGGGGGCAATCTCTTCTCATTTTAACAAACAGAGTGCCTGGAACAAGTCCCCTTATGGAAGCACCTGCTTTCACAGCCTGCCTTCAGAACAAGACCACTAACTCAGGCTAGGAGTGCGACTGTTCAGTGTCTAACATACAGAAAGGTAGACCATCTTCCACAAGACTTGCTGTGTTCACAGAACAAGTTCATCACAGAATTACATTTCCCACTTTCTCTATTGCCAAAACCATTAGCCCAATCTTTTTTTTTTCTTTTTTTTTTTTTCCCTGAGACAGAACTTGCTCTAATAGATAGAACAGAACTCTTATCTCTAATTAAAGTTCAAGAATAGTGGGGTTGCATTTCAGAGACTCTGAAAAATGAGAGAAAAATGGGTCATTTTTGTCTGGCCTCCTGTATAATAGATGTTGTAAATATAATGTTTGCATATCCTTGTTTCAAATCCTGGGATTTGCATGAATGTAAAGTAAATCTGATCCAAACCTAGAATTTAAACCTCTTAAATTCGATTTTGATACAGGAATGAAATGTATTTCTTTGGGTTTCTGCTTTGAGTGAGTTTCAGGCTGACCACTTCCACAGTTACTTCTTCATGCATTGTGGCTGCTGAGTCATCTTTATCTCAGTCAGCAGTTGCTAAGCTTTCCAGCAGCTGTCTCTCTAACACCTCTGAGTCTTCGTGATTTCTAAGAAAATCCAGTTGATGCAAGTATGGAAACAAGGTGGCCCAAGCCTAAATAGCAGTCTGTAAAATTAATAGCTCCATGATCACGCAGCTAGTTGAGCTATTGAGGAAGCTGGAACCACAGTTTTCTTCTGCCCATCTGGAGTGTTAGACTAACTAAATGGATCTCTGTTGAAGTTTTGAACTCTTCCAACCAGCATTCCTCCAAACAATTTTGGGCACAATTTGGTGTTTAGGTGTGCTAGTTTGAAGCTAGCTAGAATGTTTTGGTGAGAAGAACTAGATCACAGGCTGTGAAAGGAAAACAAGGCTGATGTCCACTTCCCTCAGAAGTCTCGCTAGGGAGTTCGGGAAGAAGAAATGAAAGCATTAGATAACTCTCTCGCCGTTTTGTCTCTCTGCTTTGGGCTGCTGACTGAGCTGCATCTCCCTAACCTCACCTTCTATTTGGCCTAACCCACCTTTGCTTCTTAACCTCTTGGCCGAACCTCTATTCTTCCTTAGGACTGGGGTGAGGTTGAGAGGGGCAGGGGGAAGGTGCAGGGGTGGTTGAGAGCCCCTCCTGGGGACTCAGGTTTCTGGGAGGGGAGTTGTGTTTCTGTATTACCTTTTACCTTGTATATTTCTGTATACAACTGTATATACTGTAAATATCTGCTTGTATATTGTGCTAACTGTAAATAAATAGCTTCATTTATATTCCCAGAGTCAGCTGAGACTAGTCTGGGTGATTTCCAAAGTGTGGGGGGGGGGGGGGAACACTCAAATCATCACATTAAGACAGGTTAGTGACCAGTCCCACAAGGCAACCTTCATGTGGCTACAGTCTGCTGGAAGGTGACAAAGCTTGACAGAACATAGGAGAATAATTTATAAAATAGCAGGCTGGGGTTTGCAAATGGTTACTGTGCCAGGGACATAATCCCTCTCACATTTCGTTCACTGATACAGACTTAGTCATGGAGTCCTCAGTAGGAATGCTACCAGTCCAAGAAACACATCCAGACTGCCAGAGCTGAGATACTCAAGGATCTGTGGAGCTGAAAGAACTAGAAGTCTAGGTGCAATTGACCTTAGAGCAATTTACCTGCAAATGTTGCTCCAGAGTTACTATGGCTCCTGGGACCATTGATGACCCTGTAGTCATTCCAGCCCTGCAGCTTTGCCTACCATGGTCTGTATGAGTGGTCTCATAACACAGGTTTGGGGTAGCACCAGAGCTGTGGACAAATTCAACTGTTATGGGACCAAATAAATACAATCTCAGAAAATGTAGGCATCATACAAACTTCAGAACTTGCAAGAAGCCATTTAATATCTAGATTTTTCTGTCTTTGAAGATACATGATGCTGTAATCAAATCTCCTCTTGAAGAGTTCTTCTTAATCAATAGTATAAACTGATAAAGTTGCTTAAAGTCTGTTTGTTAGGAGATATTTTGTTCAAAAGAAAGAAAAAAGTATTTCAGACTGATGGAAAATATTTTTATCAGTCACTTTCCTGAATAGGTGTGTCATGTGACACATATTGGACAAATAGTTTCCTCCTTTCAGTGACCTAGTTCAGTACCAATGAAATCAGTTGTTGAGGCTTTGCATTATTTCTGCATTGTTTTTCAGTGAGACATCTAAAGAACTGACATGAAGCACATCTGGGTTTCAGGCATCACTTGTCCTGCACTGTTATTAACCAAGGTCATGTGTAATAATATGCAAGATTTAAAGTGATTCTTCATCTTGTTTTCTTCATCCTTAGCAGAATGCTGTGCTTGAACTTTGGATGCCAAAGATTTGAGAGTCAAAGGGAAGCTGACAGCTTCTGCAAAGATGTCAGCCAGGCCAACATTCAACTAACTACTTCTGCTGATTTTTCTAGGTATAAAGATTTGGCTGATACAGCAGCAGGAGAGAAGAAGAAGTTGTCTGCCAAAGAGAGATGTCGTCTTGTTCTTCAGCAGTGTAAATTACAAGGCTGGCAGGTTTGTGATCTACAAAGCAATTAAAACATCATTCTTTAAACAAGATAGCTGAGTCATTTCCATTGTGGCAAGCCAGCAGATCCTTTGCAACAGTACATTCTTTTGACATTTAATATATGCTGTGGGATGGAATTGAACTGATTTTCTGAGTTTTCTAGCACATGAATAACTGCGATCATTGTGTCAAAAAGTCAGTGGTTTCTTGTGGGAAGGACAAGATTGTGCACTGCAGATTTGCATCCAGGTTTTTAAAGGCATCTGATGTACACATTTTAGTGGTTGAATGGCTTCTGGATTACAGAAAATCCCTGCACCTTTTATTTATGTAAAATCTTGTACTAAATGCTCTACTGTCATAATAGGGGAGACTGAAAACAACTCCTTAAGACTTCTCATCTAGTCATTGTCTTTGTAAGCACGAGCATGCTGATGCAGTGATAAGCAAAAGTACCTAGGGCTGCTGCACATCAAGTAGAGTTAAAAAAAAATTAAAGCCAAACACTTCTCTGAAAGCTCTCAACTTCCTATCCCATCTCGACTTTATATCCTATCTCCTTATATTTTTTTATGTCCTAGGTAATCCTCAGCATGAGGATTGCAAGGTAGATGTCTTCATTTGTCCAGAATACTCAGTGATCTCCTTTGAGTAGCTTTGTGATTGAGCAGGATTGATTTCTTTAATGTATGCAATTTCAATAGAAAATGGTGTTTCCTTGCACAGTGTATAAGCTGTTATACAGGAAGGAAGCTTTCTATGACTTAATGTGTAGAGTATTCTCCCAGGTAGCTTCAGATTCAGGTCTTTTTCCAGCCTCTTCCACAAGAGAGTATCCATCCCAGTTTCAGTATGAAAGTGTAGGGACTGCAGAGTAGTTAGGGCATTCCTGTAGGATTCTTTGGACATACTAGTTTAGAGGACAGGGTTAACAGAGGTCTTCTAAATCAACTTGATCTAGTGGAGGATGTCCCTGCTCACTGCAGGGGAGTTGGACTAGGAAACTTATGGAGATTGCTTCCAAGCCAAACCATTTTGATTCTATGTGTGACCACTAAGCATTAAGATGTCCAGAAAAATCCTCTGCAGCAGTTTATGAAGAACAAGGACTGTAGTGGATTTTGTGCTACGGGTGCTTTTCAGTGGCCTAAGTTCCTTTGTGACACCAGGAAAAATGTAGACCCCCAGTAGGTTTGGAGAAAACCTATGTGATCACCTTCACTTGAACACATATGACTTTTTTTTGCTTGAAATACTATTTAAGGCCTCTTTTAATCACAGAAGTAAGTATCAGGCACATACAGCCACATTCCCTCAAAAATAAAGAGCAAAAGGATTGACCCTGAAAAATATAACAATATTAAAATGGACTTCCTTTCCTTACTAATATTTGAGTCAACTCTGGGGTCTATGCTGCATCCTTGCCACAAGCTTTGCTATGAAAAATAATCATGAGTATCTAGAAGCTGTGCCTTTTCTTGCAAGTACCTGGAGCTGAGTGTACCACTTCAGAACTTACGTGGTGTAACAAGCTTGACATTGGGCAAAAGCTGTGTGAGAGTAATTGCATATTGTGCTCTAGTTGCAAGCATTAGGATATATATGGGTCCAGTTCTGGGCCCCTCAATTCAAGAGAGATGTTGAGGTGCTGGAACGTGTCCAGAAAAGGGCAACAAAGCTGGTGAGAGGCCTGGAACACAAACCCTATGAGGAGAGGCTGAGGGAGCTGGGGTTGTTTAGGCTAGAGAAGAGGAGGCTCAGGGCTGACCTCATTGCTGTCTACAACTACCTGAAGAGAGTTTGTAGCCAGGTGGGGGTTGGTCTCTTCTCCCAGGCAACCAGCAACAGAACAAGGGGACACAGTCTTAAGTTGTGCTGGTGGAGGTATAGGCTGGATGTTACGAGGAAGTTCTTGCCAGAGAGAGTGATTGGCATTGGAATGGGCTGCCCAGGGAGGTGGTGGAGACACCATCCCTGGAGGTCTTCAAGAAAGGACTGGCTGAGGCACTTAGTGCCATGGTCTAGTTGCTTGGCTGGGACTGGGTGCTAGGTTGGACTGGATGATCTTGGAGGTCTCTTCCAACCTGGTTGATTCTATGATTCTATATGGAACACGTAACAGCATTACAACACAAAAAAACCCAGAAAAAGACAACTGGCTATCAATGAAAGCTTACAACCCAGGATGAATTATTCTGTAGTGATTGGCTTTTGAAAACAAGCCTGAAACCTTGAAATATAAAAATGAAATTGCCAAACAGAATCCTTCCATCATTCACAGGACTGAGACTTAATGATCTCAAAAAGATTCTAGATGTTCTGACTCCAGAATCTCATTAATATCATGATAAATCAGGTGTGCAAAACTGTAGCGGTGGATAAGGCATCATCCTTCAAACTAGAAAAGAACAAAACTCAAGAGATGTTGATGAGTTAAATGGAATAGGAGAGTTTGGGGATGAGAGTTATACTGTTGTCACTCAGTGACTAAGTAGTACATGGCAACAGACTATGCTGAAAGGAACAAGGTCTGAAAATATGAGTGACCTTCTCCTTACACCTTTTTTCAAGCCATAAAGAGTTATGACAGATGGAAAGGTGATAACCACAGAAGAGAAATCTAGGAGAAAATTTACTCTGAGTCCAGACAATTTCTTACAGACAAATGCTCAGCGAATACAAGCTTGACAGCAACACATTTTATATAGGTGAATCAAAACCATGTATATACTGAGCTATCATCAATAGTGACTAATGTCTGTGTCACATAATCTTCTTTCAATTATCCTTTGATTCATTTGACTAATCATGAAAGTTGAACTTTAACAATCTAAATGAGGAAGCTTATACAATCTGCAGTTGTCATGAGTGCTCTCCTCTTTGCTTTTTCAGCAGATGACAAGGTGGGGGGGGGGGGGCAAGAAAAAAATAAGAAGGTAGGGGGAGAAAAAGAAGGAAAAATGGATTTAGGAACCTAGGAGGATGTCAGCTAACAAAGTCAGAGGAAAAGAGTCATCTGTGGTGCATCACAAAACATCACCCAAGAAGTGGGGGGGTTAGACATATAACCAGTTTATTCAGCCGCTGTTGCCGGCAGTAACTACTTCAAATGAGTCACTACTGCAACTAAAAATCTACTTGATGCAGAGGTTCACGAATAAGTCAAAAAATGTCTTCCTCGACATTGCTACCTGCACTTCCCTGAAGAACTCTTGCAGATTTGGGTAGAAATTGACCAAAATAATAGCTAAAATGGCTTCATCAAAGGTGGTGAAGTGTAGGAATAAGAAACACATCTGAAGTCAACCTCCTGTTTATGTGTCATCATCAGAGAATGACGTTGCCAATAAATTCCCCAGCAGAGGTGTGTGGGGTGTGGAAGAAAGATCTGCACTTTATAGCTGGGATGAAATGGCTGGTACTTTATTTAACTTCCTTCTGATGTACCTCACCATTCCATTTTGTGAAAAGCCATATTGCCTGAGGGACACAAACGTAAAACTGGTTCTGAAGTGAGATCCCAAAAATGAGTAAAGAAAATGGCTTTCCTGTATTTATTTCATGGTTAACAATTCATCTTTTCTTTCTCATGTAAGTTGTGCTTGTAAGTGTTTTATTAACTAAGAAAACAACAAATACCAGAGCCTCCTCTCAGAACAAGTTCTTTCTACTCCTGTAAATACTGCAGTCTGCATAAAATGGAGGACAAATGCAGAAGATCCAATATCAGAATCCCATTTTGGCTTATTTTCTACTGTTTAGTAGAGCATAAGAGCAAACATTATCAGCTAGGCAACGTCTGGTGCTTGGTTCAGCAGCTTCTGTTTTAGAAGAAAGTATTCATTAGGGAAGTGTTGAAAGGTTTATGAAATGTTGCTGTTACTTGGGTAAGCTGAGCTGGAGATAAGTAAACTAGGACAATAAAATAGCTGCTTCATTGAAGATGGCAAACCATGCCATTTCAGTCATGCTCTTAGCTTAACTACTGGAATGTAAAAGTGCAGAACTACTAATGAAAGGCAGTTTTTGCATCCTGACTCTGCACAGCATAGAGATGTTCCTTCAGCTTAAATGTATACTCAATAATGACAAGCTTAGCTACTTGCTGTGACTTCTAAGCACACCTGATGCAAGAGAAGATCAGGCTTCTAAATCAAAACAAACCACTCCTACTCCAGAGAGAGTGAAATTAATAGATTTGTTTAAGCCCCAGAGAAGTTAGTGAGAGTTTTGCTATTAATGTCACAAGGAGCAAGATGTTATGTAGTAACTCTAAAGTTAATAGAGTTAAGCTGGGTGGGAGCACTGGCTGCTTCATGTAAAGCAGAAGAATCTCCTGCCCTTCGGAACATCTGAGCCCTTGCATTAGGAAACTCACGTTTTCATTGCTGTGTCCACTTACTGTCATGCAGTGATGTATTAACTAAGCAAAGCCTATGATCCCAATAGCATGACTAGCTTGAAAACATGATCATGTTTTGGGAGAAGTACAGGGCACAAACAGTCCTTGGCTTTTTTTTTTTAGCTGACATAAGGAAACTTTCCTTTGTTTGGATTATCATTCCCCACACTGTTAAGCTTGCAAATATAAACTCAATAAAGGAAAGTTAGCTCAGCTTACTGAGAATTTGCATCAAAACTTGGAGCTTTACATTTTGTTTAGCTAAGGTCAGTGGTCTGCAATTAACCCTTCTGAGTTACTTCAGATGGAGCTTGCTAAAATACAAACAACTTTTCTTATACCAGAAGTAAAGCAAAGCATCAGTTTATTTTGCTTTTGCTATACAGTGCAGCTGTTAATACAAACCCTGCAAGGGCTAAACTTCAGTAAAAGTGAATCTTTCAGTCTTTGACTGTGAGAAATCTTTGTTCAGTTAAGATAAAAAACCTTTAAAGTGTCTAATAAAAACTTTGTCTTGGTTTGCCTTTACTATCTTTAGCCTGATTTCTGTAATCCACAATGATTCCTTCTTATCAATAGCCTTGCATTCCAAAGACAGGAGATCACTCATTTTGGAAAGAATAAGACAAGTTGCAAGTTTGAATCCTATAATCCAAAGACTCCTCAGGTATGAAATAAGACTGACAGGAGACTCACTCAGAATGCTGCCCTGAAGCTCCAAGTCAGCATCAGTAGTTGCATGAGATGGGTGTCATGTTTTTACAACTACGGACACTGCTAAAGTTGTTTCAGGAGCCTGTAGTGCTTCTGGAGAAAAGATTCTTGCTAGTGTGGAGTTCCTTGTTAAACTTCCACTCACAAAGAATGTTAAAACAGAGATTAAGCCCTCAATAAAGTGAAATCCCAGAAGTCTATTTAGAGATTTTAAGTTCCTCTAGCACTTCTAGAACTGCAGAAGGAAAATCAAGTTTGATCCACAATTCTTGCCAGTCGTGATATTTCATTCTTGATCGATAAGTGTTTCATTTATTGGATTTGAAACAGCTGTCTTCAAGTATTTTTTATTTATTTCAGTATATTGATACAGAACATTAAGATATCTGACTCATTTTTGGAAAAGTATATATGTATGATTCAATAGAAGAGAATAGAACATAAGTGGCTTATGATTAAATCAGAGAAACAAGCAGAAGTATCTTTTGCATCCAGAGCTCTTAATTCTGTATTTCATCCTTCTCTCTTTTTTCCCTCCTGCCCCATTCCCTGCATCTTTCTTAATGATTTTCTCTGGCTTTCTTCTCATTTTTTTCCTTTGTAGTTACTTTGCTTCATATCTGATCCCAGTGTCCATTCCTTGATTGTTTGGATTGACGTCTTCAGTCTCCAGTTTGTTTTCTCTGCCATTGCTTTTCCTGGTGCCTATATTTTTCAGGTCATGCAGAGAGATTTTCATGTTGTTTCTTTTGGTGCTATTTCTAGAGTTTTGAAAGACTAAATGATAAGTCCAGCAAGTACATAGATCTCATAAAATAAACCTGGGGTAGAATTTTCTCCACTGAGTATTTCTTACATGTTTGTGATGGTTTGGGTGTTCCCCACCTCCCCACACTTTAGAAATCACCCAGACTAGACTCAGCCAGCTCTGGACATATGAATGAAGCTTATATTTACAGCTAGCACAATATACAAGCAGATATTTACAGTATATACAGTTATAGACAGAAATATACAAGGTAAAAGGTAATACAGAAACACAACTCCCTTCCCAGAAACCTGAGTCCCCAGGAGGGGCTCTCAACCACCCCTGCACCTTCCCCCTGCCCCTCTCAACCTTACCCCAGTCCCAAGGAAGAATAGAGGTTCAGCCAAGAGGTTAAGAAGCAAAGGTGGGTTAGGCCAACACAAAAGACTACCTTACAAGAAAGGACAGCTTTTCTCCCTAAGGTCCAACTCCTGATAAGTTCTTATGGAAAAGCTTGCACGAATCCTCGACGGCTCACATACTTTATATTAGGGCCATATAAAATCTATGCTAACTATAGGTTAATTCAGTACAGTGCAGGGTCACCAGTTCACCAGAGACAAAGGAAGACCTAACACACGTGAAGAAAAGCTAACAAATAAAGCAAAGATTGTGTAAACCTTTAAAATAACGTGTCAGCCCTTGTAAAAGATCAGTACCTGTAAATGTGTGTGTCGTTATTACATTTTTGCAGACATCCACACTGCAAAAAGTCACATTTTACAATAGTTTAAAGACTTTTTTCTACATTTCATTAATGCACTGTGAAAATGTATGTCATTGTGTAAAATATCATTAGATTATAGTCCTCTGTCTTTTGTAGGTAGCTATTTTGAAAGTACTGCCAGAAACACACAGCACTCCCACAAATTGCCTTTTTTAAACTAAAGAGCAGCTTTACAGATTCCCTTGACACCTATTAAGTATGAGCTAATACAGCCTCCATGCCACCTACACACCATCTCAGCATCTATTCCGTAGTTTTGAATGTCTGTACTTCTACATCCTACACTTTTTCTGTAATTTATTTTTTTTTTAATGAGAGAAAGAACAGCCTCCTCCTATCCTTTCTTCTTCCTCTCAGGGAAAAAAAAAAAAAGAAAAAAAGTAAAAGAAAAAAAGAGACCTCTAGCAGTAATTGAAGCTTTAGTAGTCATCAATGACAATTTTACTTAATCTTTTAAAAATGTGTCATTTTGAAAAATAACATTTAAAACCCTAATGCTTTTCTAATTAAAATAACTATGACTGTAATTCACAGATGGTTTACTTTTACAGGAGTCTGAATGACATTAAAATGTGAGACTCAGATGAGAGCACTTTGTAGTCCAGAAAGTATTGAAATGGGAGTGTGTTAGTGGAAGAACATTTTAACCTTTTTTGCCTCTAGGCAAGCAGGAGGTGTTTGTAATTAGAGAAAAGATCAGAATAGGTGGCAGCCTCAAAACCTGTTTCAATATCTGGCATGTGAAATCCCAACATTTTTCATCATCACTGCTTTCACTGAACACCAGAACTGTGCAGAGGGCAGTAAGACCAGCTTGTCAGTAAGGGTCACTGAGCGCTGGAATAGGCTTCCCAGAGAGGTCGTGGGGTCTCCTTCTCTGGAGACTTTCAAGGCCTGTCTGAGTGTGTTCCTCTGTGATCTGTGTTAGGTAATATTGTCCTGCTCTGGCAGGGGGGTTGGACTTGATGATCTCCTTGGGTCCCTCCCAACTCCTAACATCTTGTGATCCTGTTCTCAGTTGGCTTTAGACTATTGCATTTAGTTCAAAGACTGAGCAACACAGTTCTTCAGCTGTACTAAGGTAATCAAATGTGTTATAGCAGTCTCTTCTATACATGCTTCTGTCTAAGCTCTGCTCTCAACAGACATGACACGTGATGTAAAATCTATAAATAGCTTTTATCCAAATTTAAAATGAATTTGTATTGACATTTGGTATTCATTCACTTAAAATTTGTAGCAGGCTTCTACTAATGAAGTTCATAGCATAAGTGATGGCACAATAATTCAATTTACATTGTTTCTAGGGTGTAAGGTGGGAGAAAAGAGCACTAATGCTTTGCATGTCCCCCGGTTAGCTTTGTAACCCTACAATGGCAGACACTAGGGACAAAAGTGACGATAATTAGTAGTAAGGAATTGTCAAGACTGTGATTTTGTGTCTGCACACTGCAGAATAAATTGCAACTCCATGTTTAGCTAAGTAACAAATGTGAAATACAGCCTAGATGTGACCATATGAGGCTAATGAAGAAGAGGATGGTTAAGTTTGCCAGGGGCATTGCTAGCAATCGGGGGGGGGGGGTGTGTGTTAGAATTTTAGAATGTAACTTTTCATCCCCTTTTCTGCTGTCAAAGCATCATAGTATTGCCATAGAGAAAGGAATGTTTTAGAGATTCTCAGGGAGGAAGTAAGGGTAGAAACAAGGATTTTGAGGAATGGAGGGAAAGAGGCAGAAATGAGGAAAAAGTGGCTGATTTGCCTGTCATAGGCCCAAGCCAGAAGAGGGAGGGAAAAAGGGCCCCAATGTGATGTAGGGGGGTTGTGGAAAAGAAAAGAGGAGTATAAAGTGAAAATTTAATAGGAGTAGGAGAATATAGTTTTATTAAGCATTTGTATCTCATCTTTGGTTGTCTGAGCTACTCAGATACAAATGGTAATTATAATAACTACATGATAATTTAATTACAGTTAACCATATGAATAATAATTCAGTTTTTCCTGTAGAAGATTCCAGGATTTAAGGTGATGTGAGCAAGAAGATGGAGGGCTTCCTAGGAAAAGCAGGTAATAAGGAAAGTCCAGTCTGTGTTTTGACAAGATGGATGGAAAAAATGCTTGTTTCATGAGGAATTATTACAGAATTCACACGGTTTAGTGGCAGAGTAGATGGGGTGGGAGTAGTCAAGGTGGAGTTCTGGTGTATTGGATGAAAGTTGAAGGCACAAAAATAGAATACTTGTTGGGAAGAGAGGAAAAAAAAATGCAATTTGCTGAGAAATCATGAAAAATGTGTTTGTTCATGATGCAGGATTAGATATCTAAAAGATACCGTAGAATCAACCAGGTTGGAAGAGATCTCCAAGATCAACCAGTCCAACCTAGCACCAGCCCTAGCCAGTCAACTAGACCATGGCACTAAGTGCCTCATCCAGGCTTTGCTTGAACACCTCAGGGGTGGTGACTCCACCACCTCCCTGGGCAGCCCATCCCAATGCCAATCACTTTCTCTGGCAAGAACTTCCTCCTAACATCCAGCCTGGCACAACTTGAGACTGTGTCCCCTTGTTCTATTGCTGGTTGCCTGGGAGAAGAGACCAACCCCCACTTGGCTACAGCCTCCCTTCACGTACTTGTAGACAGCAGTGAGGTCAGCCCTGAGTCTCCTCTTCTCCAAAGACGAAGAAATGAACTCTAGGACATACATATGTCCTCTTCATTGGAGAAGAGGACATATGTATGTCCTAGCTTTCGTTACTGTTGATCACTAAATGCTGCACATCTGACACCAGTGTTTGGATTACAAACACTTGAAAAGGTGTGCAAATGTCCCTGCTGTCTCCAAAATGATCCTTGTCTCCCAGATATATACTGGGATCTGGGAGATAGATCTAACAGTATAAGTATATGTAGATATATACAGATACATACAGCAGACTATGGAGCAGTACAGTAGGATGGTACAGGAAGAGAATGAGCTTATAAACTGAAAAGAAGAGTTGGACTGAATTTGTGCAGTTTCAGCCAGATGTATATTAATTAATTGGTATGCCTATTGGCCATGCAAAATTAGTGGCTAGGCACAAGCTATAATCTACACTGGATAGCACATGATGCTAATACAATTTCTAAGAAGAAAAGTTCCTTCTGCAGTATTCCTGAGAATAAAAAGGTTTAGGAAAAGCCATTATTCATCTTTTTTTTTTGTGTGTGTGTGACTTACTGTTTTTAGAATAACTAAAGTTGTGTGTGGTTTGGGTTGGGTTAGTTTTTTGGGTTTTTTAAGGCTATTAGAAAGGAATGCTTTTGAAGATTATGTAGAAAAGAATTTTTAAGGATTGTTTCAGCATGTTCAGAAGGTATCAAAAGGAAAATATTTTCTTTTGGTCTAACAAGCTGAGGTTTTTTTCTGTAAAGGAGAAAGGAGATTGCTATTAAGATCCCCATGAACTAGATTAATTCAACCAAATAACTAGTCAGCACTAAAATAAGTTTATGCACTCAGTCATTACTTGGGAGATTATTTTTCACAAACAAATCTCCTCTATGTCTGGCTTCTTAGACTTGATTCTAAAAGGAGACCTGCAGAACAGCTTCAGGAGACATGCCTGGGAACTAGGATTTGTAATTTTACTGATTGGGAATTATTCTCACTAGTGACACTGAGTTTTCCCCATCCTTCAACTTGAGCTAAATTTTACCTGTTCCACAGATGGCAGCTATTTGTTAGCATTTTCTGTTCAACATGGGTTTATGGCTTACCACCTTCCTCTTTGCCCTCACCCACCTGTTTTATGAAAGCTAAACCTTGCTTTCTCTTCTTCTATATACCACATTAGCGCAATTATGTTCAGAATGTTTTGGGGTTTTTTTTCCAACCCATATTAAACTTGAAGATTGTCCTATTTGTTCTGAATGATTTGGAACCAAAAGGGGACTCTGCATCTGACAGCTTGCACATCATTTCCTAATGCATCTTCTATACAGCCCAGTGATACTACCTCTCAGCACAAATGCTGGCATTGCACTGCTCTTAAATTGCATATCTCATCTCAATTCTCAGCTGGATTGTGTATGTACTATTATTATTCACCTGTCATTGTTTTGGCCTTTTTTGTTGTGCTCACCTTTCCTCTTGGTGGTGAAAGCTTCCATGCTGTTTGTATTCTAGATAGGAGTCCGAAAAGTGTTTCTTAAGTACTGGCAAGCTGACCATCTCAACGATTTGTGCCTTCAGCTTCAGAAGAAAATTATAACCTGCCAAAAAGGTAACAACTACAGAGCAAGTATTCCTGAGCTGTCACTTTGTAAACTGACCAGAATACTGCATAACAAAACAATTTTCTCTTCTTTGAATAGTTCCTTGTATTTTATATGTTTCCCATTGAGACATTGTTCCAACTACTTAGACAGCTTTATTGAGGTTATATTAGCATTGGTGATGCTTGTACTTTCTGTCTGTGAAACATACTTCTATGGCAAACTGCTGATTGTAATTAAAACTTGTGGGATCTTGGATATTTCCTTTTTAAAGTATGTCCACTGACTTTTCAAGACATAAATATCACCTTTAATTTCTTACTGCAAATCATGTAGCGTAACAGTGATACAAAACTGCAACGTGTTCAAGTATATCCACAGTGAATACAAAGGTAATAATTTAATAAGTTTAATTGTCTTTATTTTTCCTCTTTTTGTACAGCTTTTGTATTTGACCTAGGATACTGTGTTTAGGCAAACTTGTTCCACTTTTATGCCTGCATTTTTACTAAGGTCACAGGCATTTTTTGGCACACTTTTAAAAGAAGATCTTATCCTCTGCTTCTTGATTTCCTGTTGCTTCTGTTCTGTTTCCTATGAGAATCTCAAATAACAGCTGAAGATGTGAATATTGCTTTGTTTGAATAAGCTTCCTTCACATAATGCATTATTTATCTAATTGGCTGATGTCTGTGACAATTCCCATTATCACCTTTTTTAAAGGAAATGAAAAAGACAAAGACTTATCTCAGTTTTCTTTTTAAACATGTACACAGTATTGCAGACTTAATATATAAACCCTTTTCATTTTAGCTGTCTGTTCATCATTTTGAGCACATAGTGAAAAAGATGAAACTAAGAGAAAACTTGAAGGAAGTGAAGTAAAAATTATGTCAGTTTAGGAATCAGTGTGGAGAGCAAGAGCTGACACAATCCACATCTGAATATAACTTGGGCTTGTTTTTTTTATACCAATCCCCCTACTGTAGTCATGCTTCTGATGCTGAGTTACCAAAGAAAGGTGATATTTACCTGTCAGGGTGCTTTAACATTACCCTACACCAAAATGTAAAACATGCTTGCATATATTTGTATTTGCTGAGGTAAGAGAACAGCCAAACCCTGCTACTGGAAGAATGAAGATAATAGGCCTTCTGCACTCCTTGCAAAATTCTGGTGGTTTGGGGTTTTTTTCCAGTGTTTTTTAGTTTGGTTGGTTGTTGTTTTGGTTTTTTTTTCCCTTGAAAAGCTGTGTGTTCAAGTACTTTTTGTTTTCAAAGCTATGGGCCATCTACATGGTGTTTATGGTCTAGGAAACCTGAGATAATTAGAAACTTGCAGGACTAAGAAGTAACTAGACATCTATTTCATGACATTAGCTTATGAAATAAGCTGCTCTTTATGAACATGTACAATTGTAAGCTTGCAGAATTAGCATGCCAAAGTTCTCTGGCAGGTTGGGAATAGGATAGGACACCTGAGTGTTATGTAATCCTAAAATTTAGATCAGTAGACATTTACACTGGCATGGTGATGCTTAATGAGTAATGGTATCAGTTCTGCTATGTACCCATATTTTTCTCCCCTCATCTTTGCATCCAGAGAACTTTAGAAGTTAAATCTCTCTTGATGGCATATTGACTAATAGCTAAAATAGTTCATAATATCAAGGTTAAAACGTATTATATTATACCCATATAAGGACTTAAAGGGAAAAACAGATCTTGCCCAAAATTATTCTCAACTGTTTTTACTTCAGTTTTTCCAGAAGTCTCCATTCACATAAATCTGGGGAGAAACAAAACTAAACAAACCACCTAAGCCTTTTTCTGTCATTCTGGAAGTTCATTTACACAGTTAAAGAAAGGGGCCAAACGTAATTCAAAGGCATGTGCAGAAACTCTTTTTTATTCTAAAAAACAGGTCTGTGAGTTTAGACACTTGGTCATACTTTTTTTCACAGATATGAGAACTACCTATGGGAACTTTTGACCTCACTGAATCACTGAGAAATTTGGTTTTGTCTGTAGGAAAGTCCATCATGCTGAAGTTCTTCCAGCAGAGTTCATGTAGACTAGGTATTACTGTTAATACATTGTATATGCAATAGTTAATGCATTGCTCACATAACTTTGATCCAATCTACTTGAATTTGTATTATTCTGATCTTTATCCTTAGGTGAACTGTAAAGAAATAGATATTTTTTTAATTCTCTGTGGGTGCTAACTTCAGTTATTTTAATTTACATAAGTGATAATTATTTTAGATCTACATACATGAGAAACAAGTTCAGAAGAAAATCCTAGTATTCATACAGAAGTTGATGAAACTGAGCAGTAGAAGTCTAGGAGATGACAATTTCATTTAACAGATTTTGAGATTATGATTTTTTTTTTTTGCTCTGTGTTGTACTGATGATAAAATCTTTCAAGTGTTCTCATAGAGAAGGAAATGTGATGAAATGTCCATCTTCTAATGAAAACCTGAGGTACTCAGTTTGTGAAAACGTGTGCAAAGAAAAAGAGAGGTCCTGACCAAACTGTTGAATGTTTCTTCAAAGCATCCCAACTTTGATGAAAGTCTGTAGTTCAGAGTAGCTATACGGTCTCTCAATGCTAGTGGATATCACTTCAGGCTGCTTCACATTGTTCATGCCCATTAAGGCCAGCACGCTGAGGTAGGTGATTCTCTCTCTATCTACTCCATTCTGGTGAGACCCCACCTGGAGTACTGCATCCAGTTCTGGAGCCCCTATTACGAGAGGGATGTGGAGATGCTGGAGTGTGTCCAGAAAAGGGCCATGAGGATGGTCAGAGGGCTGGAGCACCTCTCCTATGAGGACAGACTGAAAGAGTTGGGGCTGTTCAGTCTGCAGAAGAGGAGGCTCCCAGGTGACCTTATTGTGACCTTCCACTATCTGAAGGGGCTGGGGAGGGACCTTTTAGGATATCAGGTAGTGACAAGACTAGGGGGAATGGAGCAAAGCTGGAGGTGGGTAGGTTCAGGATGGGTAGGTTCAGGCTGGATGTGAGAAGGAAGTTGTTCAGCATGAGAGTGGTGAGAGCCTGGAATGGGTTGCCCAGAGAGGTGGTTGAGGCCCTGTCCCTGGAGGTGTTTAAGGCCAGGCTGGATGAGGCTCAGACCAGCCTGATCTAAGGGTAGGGTGTCCCTGCCCATGGCAGGGTGTTTGGAACTACATGATTCTTGTGGTCCCTTCCAACCCTGACAGATTCTATTATTCTATGATTCTGTTAACAATTCTATGAGAGGACTGACCTTTGCATTTTCTTCTCCTAACCAGCCTTAGTCATCTAAACAACCATTTCTGCTGCCAACATAAAAGTGTGCACAGACACACATGGGCTTGTAAAAATGTTACTTTAAAATACAGGCTTTTTTCCCAAATCCATCTGGGATTTTATGCTTGAGCGTTTGTCAAATACTCTATTTGCACTGCAACAGATAAGTTTAAAGAAAATACAGGAAGCAAAGGAGCAATTTGTGATTATTAAGCTTTGTGAGCAGTGAACTCTGATAATGTTCTATGCATATGTATTCATTACGTTTGCAACAGCAGGATTACGGATTCAGGCTCAGTAGCATGTATATGCAGTGTGAGTGCTCTCATTAAATTGTCAGCAAATAACTACAATTAATTTCCTTTTCAACTAAATTGGGGAAGTGCATTCATATTTCAGGTCTAAAAGACATTTTAGAATTTAGCTAAAGAGATTGAAAATGGCATGCCTGATTCTGACCATAAAAATGTAAACCTTCAAAGTCATCCATTTAAAATAACCTTAAAGTATCTGAACATGAATGCTTCCAAAGCCAGTGCAATTTGGATAGGAGCAGTGTTAGTATGTTAACATTAATCCTGCTTATATTTTGTCATCTGGGCAATGAGCATCTCTAAAATAAACACCTCATTTTTGCTATCCAAACAAGAAGTTAGAATGTGATAGAAAATACCTTATATTGCTGTCTTGGATGTTTGTTTTACTCAATAATGTTTTGCATTCACAGAAGACTAATTCTATTTCTCTGCTTATATTTTTCATTTGAATTAATTCAGCTTGACTCTGTCATTTAAGGTTGTGCCGCAATGTTCCTAGGGTGGAACCTTAATTACATTGCTAAAAAGGCACTTTTTAATCTTACAATTTAATATTAACATTTTCCAGTATTTTCCTCCAAACTCAAAACAAACATCTTAAACAGAGTATTGCCTGCAGACTTCATTTATGAAAAATTTCCATTTGAGCAGAGTGAGAGTAAGTATAATAAGCAATAATGAAGTTTGACCTAGTTTCAATATATGCAAGCTGATGTACTGAAAATCAACAATATTTCAGGCAATGGCTGTATAATTCTAAAGCAGTTTCTTCCCTGTGAGGCATGCAGCAGTGATTCTAGATCTGGAAAGAATCAAGATGTTGTGGAACTTGAAAAAAAGAAAACAACACACAAATAAAGGACCTTTAGTTAGCATATTTCTTCCCTCTAAGGCAAAGCAATTGCTTGTAGAACACTAATACCACCTGTTGTATGTGGAGTGATTACATTGATGCTGCTTCATCATGGCCATGGAGATATCCTAGAATGTCACAGAATGGCAGGGGCTGGAAGGGACCTCAAAAGGTTCAGCCCAAGTCTATCCCTTTTATTTCTGATCAGAGGGATACTTCTGAAAATTCAGGGTCTAAGTGGTATTTAGGTTAGGGAAGTAGTACAGAAAGGTATTATAGGAGATAAACCAAAATCTTCTCTCAACGTAAGCCTGACAAGGAGTGTGAAAAATAAGCCTGATGGATACACAAAGCTGATGCAATGCAGGTGAAAATTTTAAACTGAAAAATACAGATGTGAGGTGACAGATGCATTTGAGAAATTTGCATTGAATTAATGTAATTGTGTTTGCTGAGAGGAAATGAGTAAGAAAAAGGTCTTCAAGTCACACTAAAAGATCTTTATTGGTTTTGATTTTTTAATATTTTTTAAGGCATATTGAAATATTTAAAGCATTTTTAAAAGTTAACCAAAACCAAGTGAACATTTTATTCCCACTACATTCAATGCAACAATAATTTATTCAAGATTTTATTACAAAACAAATGATCTTTTGACCTTTGCAGTGTAAATGCATGCTGCTTTCACAGTCTGTAGCATGTATCAGCATTTTCAGTTGTAATGTAATAAAAGCTCATGTTCAGTGAAAGTAAACATTTTAAGTTGTCATAGCACAAATTAACAAATTAATTTACTATCAATACTTCATTTTAAACAGTGGCAGTAGAAAACAGAAAGAGTTCCACTTTAGTATGTTGCTTATATGCCATCATATTTCTTCCTCCTTTTTTGTGTGTAAGGCATTGAATGAACTTGATTTACTCAGCAGAACACATAGTAACATTAGTTTATTCACCAGTTCCCCAGCTGACTTTCATTGGTCCATATTTTCTCCTTTTATAATAGTCATCAGAGGATTTCTAGCTCGCCAGCGCTTGCTACAGAAGATGAGCATCAAACAGCAAGAGGTCACCTCAATCAGAAACTTCTTGCAGAACGCTGAGGACATGGGATTGAAAACATACGATGCCTTGGTCATTCAGAATGCTTCTGACATTGCCCGGGAAAATGACCGTCTCCGCAATGAGATGAATGCTGCTTACCACAGAGAAAAGTTAGAGGCTAGAAACAGGCCAGAAGAAGGGCATAAAAGGTAAGTTTCACTGGTTTCCTTTTCTGCTTAGAAAGTCATGGAAATGACTGAGCAATTCCAAGAAGATTCCCTAATATGTACACAGCTTAATCAATGTTAGGCCTTTTTTATTTTTCCTATGCAGCAAGTAACTAAGTCTGGAACCTTAAGGACACCCCTAATGCCCTGTTTAGGGAACAGTGAGCTTTAGAGGATCTTATTCAAGTCTCTGAGGCATTTGTTTTTACAGATTTTTTTCTAATTTTGCAATAAACACATTACAGTTGAACTTTCATCAAACCAAAGAAACAACAGGAAAATTCCTCTAACTTAAAATTCCAGCACTGGGAAATTGCCAATGCAATGAAGAACAGCTAGGAAGGTGTTAAAGTGCAATGGAAGTCCTGATTGCGTATTGGACTAGGTAAACCCATTGTGAGGAGGATTCCTTTCTCTTATCCAAAACCAGGTGAATGGGTTTTGACTCCCATCAGAGTTTGTAGGAGTACCTATTTCACAAATGCAGCACATGCTGAAGAGCCTTTCTCTAGGAACTGAGTCCCTGATCTCTTTTCTCTCAGACAGCTGAATGAGCAAAGGTGGCATTAGCACTTAATAGATTTGTATCTGTAGTAAGAATGTGTCTTTACCCTACTGGATGTATAAATGTTTATTTTTCCATAGGAACTTCATTTTCAGTCTGAACAATTCCGTTTACTTTCATTGCTTTTGTCAGTGACTTTTATTAAAGTGAAAATGGCAGTGCATCTGCTTAATTAGCTTCAAATATCCCAGTGATTACATACTGGAGGAAATGCCTTTGTAGGAAAGACTGTAATTAAACATTACAGTGAAAACAAATTATCCACTGAGCACCATGCTTTCATCTTTAGCTATTTCATTTACTACATGGGCAGCTGGCTATATCCTGTGCATGAATTCCAGCTCTGCTGGTGATTTGCCATGCAGAAATACAATTAAAAAAAACCAAAAAACAAATGCTCAGGGATCTGTTTGTAAAATGATGGCATAGACATCTTCTATCTAATACATTGCCACTCTATGTTAAAGGTTTTTCAGGATTTGGATTTTTGGAGGAATAAAACATTACAATTATTTTTGTAAGTCTTTTTCCAATTTCTTGCAACGAGCTGATAAACATTTCACAATATTGAGGGAGCTGGGCCTGTTTAGCCTGGAGAAGGGGAGGCTCAGGGGTGATCTTATTACTGTCTACAACTACCTGAAGGGGCATTGTAGCCAGGTGGGGGGTGGCCTCTTCTCCCAGACAACCAGCAATAGAACAAGGGGACACAGTCTCAAGTTGTTCCAGGGTAGGTATAGGCTGGATATTAGGGAGAAGTTCTTCACAGAGAGAGTGATTGGCATTGGAATGGGCTGCCCAGGGAGGTGGTGGAGGCACCATCCCTGGGGGTCTTCAAGAAAAGCCTGGATGAGGCACTTAGTGCCATGGTCTAGTTGATTGGATAGGGCTGGGTGATAGGTTGGACTGGATGATCTTGGAGGTCTCTTCCAACCTGGCTGATTCTATGATTCTATGATTTGATTCTATATATATTGAAATAGGAGGGGAAAAAAAAAAAAAAAGACAAAATTTGAAGTAAAACTCCAAAACTGCAATGGAAATAACTAAATGATGTCATCATTAATATCGTTAAAATCATAACCAATCATTCCGTTTAAACAGGAAGATAGAGAGCTGAGTCGAATCTTCAAGCAGCCAGAGTAGCTGGTTAAAAAGGTCATCTAATATTTTAGAGATTTGTATTGTCTAAATAGAATTTATAGTTGTCTTTTTAGAAACGGAACGATAAAGGCTCAGTTTTTGCTGCCTCAGTAACTTTCTATTAAAGTGGATTTCCCAGAAATTATCATTCAGATTGAAAACCCGGCACTTGATTGTGTGTAACAATCAAAGTGTGAACGATTCATTCCGTGAATGTCTGATCAACTTTATGGAGCTGCTTAAGGCAGGCTGCGTTTGTGTGAAAAGGGCCCAGTGTCCTGATTTATCATGAAACAGGAAATGGAAGAAAGCTACCAGCTCGCTCTGGATTTGTTTGTGTGATTACTACACACATCCCCTAGACGCAGCAGGGGAGTTGTGAGATTGTTTACCAAAAAGCTGTTGTTATGTTTGCATGAGCAGGTTCATTGTTATCGCTTGAATAATGCATCTGGGCCTCTTTTCTGTGTTTTCAGAGCTGAAGACAAGGGTGGGAAGGTCTCTGAGGACAGCTTTGCTGTCTGTCGAACGCCTAAACACTTTCATTCCAGCTCTGTCCCTGTCCCCATGGCAGTGGACGGCTTGGTACATTCTGTGGCTGGCTCATCCATCAGATCCCCCTCCTTGCACTCTGTGTTAAGCATGGATGAGAGCAATAGCCTGCCATCACCAAGGAAACAGCCTCCTCCCAAACCAAAGAGGGACCCCAACACACGACTGAGTGCATCGTACGAGGCCGTTAGTGCCTGTTTGTCGGCAGCTTCTAAGGAAACCGCTAATGAAGGTTAGGCATAAAGGAAGAAACAGTCGCAAATGTTTCTCTAGGTTATCGATTTATTCTATTCACTTTGATCGTTTTAAACGCAGTCAGGCACCTTTGAAAAGTTCTGCTTCCCTGAAATATTTCAGTGGCAGTAATTAAAATTAATCAACTTGTCATTTGTTTCCAAATCAGCAAATAATACTCATGTCTTCGAATTGCCTGGTTTGTCAACAACTAAAACCCTTTTGCAGAACTCTCTGCGGAGACAAATGATCTGTCAACATGAGCCATTCTACTCCACTGACCATTTTATTTCGCCTTGTAAGCTGTACATTAGAGTATCTTGCATCACTAAAATGGCATGTTTGAACCTTGAATTTCACCAAGCTAAACACTAAACTTTCTCCTGCTTTTTCTCCATGTTCACATTAATAATGTGTGCATTCAGTGGTTTATGTTACTGCCATAACTTGCTTACACTGAATTTTTTGTTTAGAAAGAGAGTTCTCTGGAAGTCCCAAAGTGTCTCAATGCATTATAGTACACATAGAATAGTTTTGAGTTCAGTTGTTCTGTTCTCCTTCACCTTTGAAAGGAATGAGTAGAAGATGAAGGGAAGGAGTGTATTCTGTTTTCTTTTGAATAAGCTTGACTTGTCATGCTTTGTGTAAAGGATCCTCTAGACTTACCAGGAAAGATCCTTCAGGTTGGCTTTAAAGCTACATATAACCATTCTCTAATCCTGCATACAATGAATGAAAAACCTTTGCAGCTCCCTTTTGCAAAATCATTACTGTCCTCATGTCCAGTTAGTTAGATCCAAGTCCATTTTTCTTAGCTTCTTTCTTGCTTGTCATTCCAGCTGTGTGTAAGGAGAGATGAACTATGTTCAATATGCTTTTTAAATGGTATGGTTTAAGAAGCTCTGTAGTGGTTTCAGCTTTCTTTGCCTAGCTCTGCAGAGGTGATTCTTTTAATGGAAAATATCTAGCAGAGGTTTTTGGAAGGATGACTGTATGTGTATACGTAGTCTTAACACTGATGCTTGCATGCGCTCATAAAACAACTTTGGAGTTTTTCTCCTTTTTGTGAAACAATAGGGCTGGTTTCCCTGCCACGTGCTTGTTTTCTAAGGATTTTGTCCATTTCCTGAATCTTTGTCCAAAAGCAGTTGTGATTTACACTATCTAATTTTGATCATAAAAGACCAATCACTGAGGTATCTGGTCTTTCCACTCTGGGCATGCCTGCAGGCCATGAAAAGACACCTAGTTCAGTTAGCTGTATACTCTGTTAGAGAATTGCCCTCAGGCTTTCAGATTCTCTAACTTTATAAATTATTTCTACACCCACGAAGAAGAAATAGGTGTAATATCTGCCTATCATTTGAGTTTTATAGATACTACTTAGAAGAGGGATGTTTCAGTTAGTATTCTGTGTCAAAGTAGCACCATGCTGAAACTCCTAGCTAAAAGCATGCTCATCTTCCTTAGAGTAAAAGGAATAATGAGCACATTTCCTCGTGTGTTACAGATTTTGCAGTGAATATTTGAATTCAAAAGATCTTCACAGAAGTCTCAGCTTTTAGTGGCAGTAGACATTACCAAAGCACATTGTATGCCCAGGTAGCAAAGGCTTGTGGTTCAGAAGCTGAAAGTTCAGTATTTCACTCCTTGAAATATTTACAGGTTTGATCAAACCCCTTGGTGTTTGTGACTGCTGCTCATTTTAAAACTAAGCAGCTTTTCAAGGCTTAAAGTACTAGATCTGTGTTGGAAAAAAAATTACTCTATCTGTTAATAACATAGACATTTTTTTGCTTTCCTAGTACTGACCCGTCCAAGGCCACACAGTGATGACTACAGTACAATGAAAAAAATACCTCCCAGAAAACCAAAACGAAGTCCCAACACAAAACTTAGTGGATCTTATGAAGAAATACCTGGCCAAAAGCCTGGGGATGTAAAACAGGCAAGCACAGTATGTAAACCAGGTGGCTATGACACAGTAACAGTAGAGAGAGCAGCTTCTGCTGATGGACGACAGCATGGTGTGTTGAGTCTCTGCATGTCACAAGAGGAGGAGGAAAATGAACCTGTCTATATTGAAATGGTAGGGAATGCAATGAAGAGCAGTTCTACTCAAGCAGAAAGTCCAGAGCAAGGAGAATCTGTATATGAAGAAATGAAATATTTTATACCAGAAGAAGGAACCAATGGTAATGGAATAATTCCAGTAGTGTCTGGATCTCCTCCTCTGTTGTTTGAAAGCAAAAAAACTGTTCTTATTGAAGATGGAATGTTGGATGGAAACGGTCAACCATCTTTGATCTATAAAGACTCGTGTGACATTCCAGCTCCTTTCCCTAACTTGCTCCCCCACAGACCACCACTTCTTGTGTTTCCTCCCACGCCTGTCATATGTTCACCTGCATCTGATGAATCACCTCTAACACCACTAGAAGTCAAAAAGCTTCCTGTCTTGGAGACCAACCTAAAATACCCTGTGCAGTCAGAAGGCTCAAGTCCGTTATCACCACAATATTCCAAAGGCCAGAAAGGGGAGAATGAAAGACCAGTATCTCCAGCCTTGGTTGTGTTCAATGTTTCCAGCAAAGTGACTCCTCCTTCCACACCACCTCCTCCTCTCCCACCACCCCCTCCTCCTGTACCACCTCCTATTTCCTACCGAGCTTCCACCCATTTTGCATTTCCTCCAGAGACTTGTGCTAGTTTTCTGATTAATACAGGGAAAGCAGGTACAAACTCAGATCCATCAAAAGCACCTCAGAGACCAAATCCTGCTCAGCTTGGATACTCATCTTCCCCGTTCTCTAAACTGCCTTATTCCCCAAAAGTAGCAAGAGCAGATCACAGGAAATTGAACTCAAATTCATCATCTTCATTTCCATACAGCCCTACAAACTCAAGGTCACTGACCAGTCCCCTGGATGAATTGACTAGCTTGTTCAACTCAGGACGGAGTGTGCTACGAAAATCTGCAGCAGGACGTAAGATCAGGGAGCCAGAAGGTAAGATAGGTCTCTCTGCTTCTCTGTAGCCTATATCTTCCACACCAAAACTTTCTCACATTGGAATCTTACTGAGTAGGTAAAAATTAAAACAAAACAAACAACAGAAGAAAAACATACAGAACATACATTCAGAATAAAAAATAGAGGTCTTCAAGTTCTCTCCTAAGTCTCAACTTTTTACCTTAGTATCTGTATGGCATAAAGGTGAATGGATTATTTTTAACAGTCCAGCAGTCTCAGTAAAATAAATACGGATGTTTCAACATGTGAAAAGGAGCTTATAGTATCAACTTGTAGAAATACATTGAATGAACTCTATGACAGATGTCTGGTAGATAGTATGTACTTTGGTTTGAAGATTTGAAGATTTTCTTGAAAGGTTTTAAGGCTTCATTTCCATGAAATTTTGAATTTGGTGTCAAAACCTTTATCAGTCTCCTAGATAAAGAGTAGATGGAGAATCCTGCAGCAAACTATATTTATTTCCCTTTTCTGTCCTTTTTATTCCTAGCTTTCCTGTTATTTATATGCACTTATGTACATATGTTGTGGAGGGGATTTCTCTTATTCTTCCTCCTTTAGGGGAAGGTGAGAAATTAATTTGAGGCTGTATTAATTTTTTATAAAATTATTTATTAAAATTAATATTTACAAATTTGAACCACCCCCAACCACTATGTAATTAAGTTCTTTTGTGCAAAGTTATGAAAACAGTTGGGATATATTTACAGGGATTGGATTATTAAATGGAAATATCAAATTATCAACAACTGCAGACAGAGAGAAAGATTCCCTTAAGCTTAATGCCTCTTAACAACTATACTGTCTGCCCAGCAAGGGCTGAAACTGTGTCTGCTCTTAAGACAGAGGTAGCTTATATTACAAAGGAATTGAAGCTTGCTTAAATGTGTTGCTCTTAAGTATTAATTATTAATCACCCTCCCGGGATTGTGTCACAGCGTGTGCCCGGCGTTTGGGTCTTGGTGAAGCTGGAGTCTGTCCCAGCTTGCAGGAGAATGATAAGGTGTTCCCAGTCTCTGGGGTAAACAGGATTTTCTGACCTTGTCTCCTGGTGTGAAGTGGTCTCTGCCTCAGTGCTGCTGGTTCTGGATGATGTGTGTGTCCAGGGATGATCAGCTGGCAGGATTTCCAGATGCAGGAGGAGGATTTGTCCGTGTAGCTTCTGACATGGTCGTCTGTACAGCTGGCAAGCTGTGTTTGTAGGTTAGCAGACAGTCTGAAAGGTCTGCTGGGCCTAGAGACAGTCTGAAAGGTCTGCTGGGCCTAGAATTTTCCAGGCTTACAGGGCATCTGGCAAGCAGGGTCTGCCAGACTGCAGGGAGACTTGAGCTCTGTAGATAAATGCAGGATAGCAAGCCAGTGTGTACGGCTGCTCTTGAGCTTAAGCAGGGAGCTCTCAGCTCCCCATACATGTATGAAGTGCAGGCGTGCATGCACTCTGCTTCTCAAAGGGTTCACAGGCAGCTTAACTGCGCCTTGAGGTCAATGCAAGAGGTCTGAGCCTCTGTAATGCTTGCAAGTGAGTAAGGGCCATGCAAGCAGGTCAGTGCAGCAGGGTGCTGCTATATGGATCAGAGAGCTGAGTCTGAACAACTAAGTCTGAACCTCTGAACGCTCTGCACCTCTCTCTATAGACTCTGAGCCGAGATTCGTGGCTCATTTGGCCATCTAAAGTGACCAATCAGGCTGGCAGTAAGACCAAACCTTACCTTAATGGTCAGTAGCTGTTTGCCTGGACCCTCCCAATTAGGGGATCACCTGGGTGGACCCCAGGGATACACGGACTGGGTGTGTGTTTGTTACACAACCTGTTTACTGCCATAGGTCCCTGGCAGAAAAACATGTCCAGGCATGTAGAGGCATAGGGAGGCCTCTGTTTTGGGGCTGTTGCCCCTCCACCACAACATACATAGAAATTGCTTGATATCCTCTCTCTCTGGCATCTGGAGAATACCTTTTGTATTGAGGGCAAAAGCCATGTATAAAAAGAAGAGAAACTTGTCATTTTGCAAAAGACTTTTGAGACCACAGTCCTCAGACATTATCATAGGTTTGGTTGGTTGGGGTTTTTTTCCCTTGTCCAGGTAGTAAAGGGTTTAATGTTGTTACTGGAACAATTCTATTGATCTTAGAAATGCTGAAAATGCATCCTGATGTTAACAAATTCTGCTTTGTAAGGGTGAGACACTCCTGACCTAACTTTGTCCATCTAAAATCTCCACATGTAGTCAACAAATCCTTAGGCCATGGAAAGACAGGCATTGTGAGGGTTTAATTCCTCCCACATAACTTCCTACATTTGGTATAAGGAAAGCCTAGATAGAACCATTTGGGTTGGAAAAGACCTTTAAGATCATCAGATCCAACCATAAAGCTAACATTGCCAAGTTTAACACTAACCTCATCCCTAGGAACCACATACACGTGTTCAGGGAAGGCGACTCAAGCACTTCCCTGGGCAGCCTGTTCTGATGCTTCACAACCCTTTCGGTGAAAATGTTTTTCCTAATGTCCAATCTGAATGTCCTCTGGTGCTACTCGAGGTCATTTCCTCTCATCTGATCACTTGTAAAGAGAGCAACACTCACTTGGCTGCAACCTTCTTTCTGCTAGTTTGTGGAGAGTGATAAAATCTGCCCTTAGCCTTCTTTTCTGCAGGTTAAACAGCCCCAGTTCCCTCAGCAACACCTCACAAGACTTGACCTTTCATCACTTCATTGCCCTTCTCTGGACATGCTCCAGCACCTCAGTGTCTTCCTTGTAGTGACAGGCCCAAAACTGAACATGGTGTTTGAGGTGCATCCTCACCAGTGCCAAGTAGAGGGAGACAATCACTCCGTTAGTCCAGCTGGCCACACTGTTTCTCATACAGGCTAGGATAGTGTTGGCCATCTTGGCCACCTGCACATGCTGCTGGGTTACCTTGTCATAGAAGATCAGGTTAGTCAGACAGTACTTGCCTTTCACAAACCCTGACTGGACCTGATCAGCTACTTCATAACTGCCCTGGGTATCGAGATCAGGCCGACAGGGATGTCATTTCCCAAATCTCCTTCCAGCCCTTCTTATAGATGAGCATCACATTTCCAGTCAGCTGGGACCTCCTTGGTTAGCCAGGCTTGTTGATAAATGATGGAAAGTGGCTCAATGGGTGCTTCCACCAGTTCCTTCAGTACCCTTAGGTGGATTCTCTGTGGCCTGAAATACTTGTGTATGCGGTATAGCAGGTAACTATTTGCCCTTAGATTATTGCACCTTCATTCTTCACCCTGTTACCATCTTCCAGCTCAGTGGGCTGGGTATCCCAAGAATTTATTTACTATTAAAAGCTGAGCAAAGAAAGCAGTGAGTACCTTAGCCTTTTCCTCATTCTTGGCCTCTATGTTTCCACTTGCATCCAATAAAGAGGTAAGATTCTTCTTAACCCTCCTTTTATTGTTGATATATTTACAGAAATGCTTTTAAATTGCCTTTTACTGCAGTAGCCAGATTAAGTTCTAGTTTGCCTTTGACCCTTCTAATTTTCTCGTTGTATAATCTCACAACACTCTTTAGTAGCCCACCGCTTCTTCCAAAGGTCTTAAATTGACTTTTCTTTCTGAGTTCTAGCCAAGGCTTTCTATTCAGACATGCAAGACTCCCACCATAATATCTGCCTTTTTGGCATTCCCCCTGATTCTTACCAATGAAAAAAATTATACTATTGTCTCCATCTTAAAGCTGTAGACAGTCAAAACACTCCCTAACATACAGGGCTACTCCATCACCTCTCCTTCCTTGCCTATTCCTTCTGAAGAATTTAGAGCCATCCATTACAGTGCTCCAGTTATGTGAGTCATCCCACCATGTTTCTGTAATTGCAACTATGTCATAGTTTTCTAGCTGCACAATACCTTCCAGCTCCTCATATTGTCCATGCTGAACTTATTGATGTAGATACACTTCCCTTGGGGTATTGATCCCACCACCTTTTGCAGGCAGAGATGCCCAAGTCCTGTTTTTAAAATATAAAACAAAGCAGTAAAGAAAGGGACATATTAGCTTCCTATTCACTGCCCATTTCCTTAAATGGATACTACTCCATTGATTCTAGTCTCATATCCTGCTGTTTGCAGTAGTAATAAAAGCATGTGTTTGTGTTTGTGCTTGTGCTGGATATACATGTCTGTCTGTGTGCCATCCTGTCTCTTTGTCCCTAACAATCTTTCTAGCCTTCAACCAAATAAAGATCTCAAAATTAAATGACTTTTATCTCAAAGGAGGTAAAGATCTCAAAACTAAATGAGTTTTTACAGGACTCGTGGAAGTTATTGGCTAAGTGGAGACAAGAGACTTGTACTAGGTGAAGGGCTTATATCAGCTGTCAGAGAAACTGTGGTGAACAGAAACCTTGTGGGCCCTGCAGACCTGAAAAAGCTTTATCTGGGCCTCCCATGTTCCAGTATATTTTTAATCATTAGAGTTCATCAGTTCTTAACCTGAAGAGAATGTCATTTGCTATTCTGTATATACATTGGTGACCTTTGTAAAGGAGGTAGTACAGTAGTTTTGGTTGCTTTGGCAAAATTACTTGTTAATATTCGATGCCTATAAATATCTGCAACCTGTTTTTATACATTTGGTTTGTTGATTGTTTTTTAGATTGTCTTGGTTTCTTCTATAGAGTTTAATCTATTTTTACCTACTGCAAAGTAACTGTTTAAGCCAGCTGTTTGGACGTATTTTCTGAAGGCCCTCTCAATGCACTTAGTGGTAAGCCTACTCCAACCAAATCACAAAACTGACCTTAACCTTGAAAAAAAAAGTGTTACTTTGAAATAGAGGATTTTTTCCAACACAATTTTCAACTAACCGTGACCCCGGGATAGGGTTCAGCCTGGATCTCCTGTGGGATGAAGCTGGTGCATTAGCAGAGGCTACCATAAGAAACCTAAATTTACCTTTCACATGGAAAACGGTGTACTTCTAAATAATTCATCAAGGCAGCACTAAGTATGAAAGATCAAAGTTCAAGAAAGATATACGATAAAACACCTGAATCAATATTTTATGAGCTGGGAAGCTACTGTACAGTAAGTGCAGTCACCTACAAATAGCTCAGTGATGAGCAGATGGATTGAAAGTACCAAAGAAATGTAGGTGAATGCATGTGTGCATCTTTAGTTTGCCTTTTGTCATACACTTTGTATGTTCTGTTAATTTCTAAGGTAGCAACTGGAAAAGGTCTTTTCTACTTATCTTCTGATGCAAAGTAATCAGATGGTGATCAGCAGAATGGACTCTGCTCTTTAAAACTTGCCTTCTTATTTTTTATCACCTCTTTCCTAATGCATATTCAGCTCCTGGAAGATTCCTCCCTTCCTTCTTTTTGTCATCTCTGGTAATTTATTTATAGGAGACAAATTAAATTCATTTTAATAGACATCCATTAAAACCAAAGACCCTGCAATTTACAATTTCCTTTATTTCCATAAGTTAAAAACCTACCAACAACCATAACTGAAAACAGAAAGTAAAATTATGGGCCATTTTGAAGTCAAGGAGAGCTACCTATAAGAATCAGTAAGTTTCTGCATGGGATCATCAGCCTTGGAGCTAAAAGCCTTCTTGACAATAAAAGTGCAATACAGACACATCCACCAACATGCTTCCCTCCTGCCTGGAGGAGTAATTTCAAGGCCTGAGAACACCAATGTCCTTTTGCTTCATGACATTTCTGTGGGAAACGATCACCCAAAATTACAATAAAGCAGATTTGTGCTTTTCTGATGTTCTGCAGCCTTATTGTGAACTGAACTGAAAGCACTCTTCCTTAACCAGGGCAACGACAACAAAAAGCCCAAATAAATGGAAACATCTTTCACCTCCTGGTGGCCTGGTCTAGCCATTTTTTTTTCATACTATAATAGCATCTGCTGTTTCAAGCAATTATCAGGATCATGTATGCTATTTCTTCCAAGGTACTTCATATGTAATAACTGAAGTTTTCTGCTCTACAGAGCTTATAGTTTGACTAAGCAAAACTGTAACAGATGAAAACTGAGATAAAGTAATTTCTCCAAGGTTGAAGAGAGGTCTCATTGAGGCTACAGGTCTATTGTTAGACGCGGATTTCCTTTTGCTTCGTATAAAATGAGACTTGAATGCAAAGAAGTGGTAATATGCACAAGGTTCTTCTGTTCTTCCTGGTTTCTAGAAGTAGAAACCAATTTGCAAGACAGATGGAAACTGAATGGTCTTGCGCAGAGCCTCTGCTCAGCTATCTATAGGCAAGACCTTAGGTTTGAAATTAGACTTCCTGAAATCCAATTTGATGCCTTAATCACAAACCCACACTCACTAGCAGAAAAAATGTGTAACTATTTGACATCTAAGATATTCCTTACATAATGAAGAGACAATGACATGTTTAAATATTTCACGTATAAGTATTTGTGGACAAAGGACAGAATTTTCCACAGCACGGATCATAGAATCATAGAATCAACCAGGTTGGAAGAGACCTCCAAGATCATCCAGTCACACCTATCACCCTGCCCTATCCAGTCAACTAGACCATGGCACTAAGTGCCTCGTCCAGTCTTCTCTTGAAGACCCCGAGGGACGGTGCCTCCACCACCTCCCTGGGCAGCCCATTCCAATGGGAAATCACTCTCTCTGTGAAGAACTTCTTCCTAATATCCAGCCAACTGAGATTCCTAGGTCATCCTGTTATTTCCCTCGATTGGTACAATTGATGTTAAATTATTCCAAAGAAACACAGAATATATCTGGTTGGAAGAGACCTCGAAGATCACTCAGTCCAGCTTTCAACTCAGCACTAAACCATATCACTAAGCACCAGGTCCGCATGCTGCTTAAACACCCCTAGCTATGGTGACTCCACCACTGCCCCAAGGAGACCATTCTTATGTTTGATAACCCTCTTTGTGAAGAAATATTTCTTGATATCCAGCCTAAAGCTCCCCTGGCTCAGCTTGTAACTGTTTCCTCTGGTCCCATCCCTTGTCATCGCAGAGAAGAGACCAGTGTGCTCCTCACTCCAACCTCCCTTTTGGTAGCTGTAGAGGGTGATGAGGTCTCCCCTTAGCCTCCTCTTATCCAGATTCAACAACCCCAGCTCCCTCAGACTCTCTATGTAGGTCATGTGCCCCAGTCCCTTCAGGAGCTTTGTTGTCCTTCTCTGGACTTGTGGTCATGTTCCAGCACCTCAATATCCTTCCATACAAAGGGAAAGCATTCCCACCTCAGAACAGAAGGTGCAAGCCCATCATCCATGCTCAGACTCTCAGAGTGAGCTTGTAAAGGGAAAGGAACAACTGAAATATGATTTTCTCTTAACCTGACTGAATTCGCTTACCATCAGGCTATTGATAAAGATGCAATGCCTTTTCTTCTTCTTGCTGGCTGAGATAAGAGTGGAATGGATGCTTATCTTGTGTGTTAGAACAAAAGAAAGTGTGCAAATTTGCAACCCCAGATTTAGGTTCCTAAGAAATAAAATTGGGAAGACTTTTCCTTTATATAGGCCACCAATGTGTAGGCCTCCAAGTTTTGTGAATTATTTTTAGTGTTTCAGTGGAAGTAGCTCTGTATATTTAAGTCAGTGCATGCTTTAGTGACCTCTTCATTGCCAGAACAGAAAATCACAAGCATTAGTTTAGACCG
This sequence comes from Pogoniulus pusillus, assembly GCF_015220805.1. NCBI lineage: Eukaryota > Metazoa > Chordata > Aves > Piciformes > Lybiidae > Pogoniulus > Pogoniulus pusillus. The sequence continues at coordinate 33,884,470 of NC_087268.1, read as the reverse complement.
TTAACAAAATAGCAGTACTATTCAAATCTTTGCCTTATGTCTTTGGCATCCATTAACTGTATGAATCCTTTCTTTACCTTCTTCCTATGCAAGATGATTCCAAGGCAGATAGCTTCCTGTATCAGTGAACTATTCTGCATTCTCCAGTTAAAGCTCAGAAGTCACAGGAACACGGTTATGATTGACAAATAACAGATATTTAGATGTGCGTAGTTGGGACTAAAGCTTGCCAAACTGAAATTGGCTCAAACTTGGAAAGTAACAGGACTTAAAATGTGTACCTTTGACAGGACAGTTGTGCTGGGGGAAGTATAGGCTGGATGTTAGGAGGAAGTTCTTCACAGAGAGAGTGATTTGCCACTGGAATGGGCTTCCCAGGGAGGTGGTGGAGGCACTGTCCCTGGTGGTGTCCAAGAAAAGCCTGGATGAGGCACTTAGTGCCATGGTCTAATTGACTGGCTAGGGCTGGGTGCTAGGTTGGCCTGGATGATCTTGGAGGTCTCTTCCAACCTGGTTGATTCTATGATTCTTCATATAGACATTCCTTTGATAGCTAGTAAATTATCTCCCTCTTGTCTGCAGATTAGAGCCATCTATTGTGCAGCTAATGTCTCCACAGCTGATTGTAAGTTAAATCCCCACTGGTGTTTCTGAGATGAAATCCCAGTCCCTTATCCTCCAAGCCACTCATCTTTTTCTCCTAAGCAAATTAATAAAGACAATATTAATATCTGTTTCTCATTATTCCTGCATTGTATTGCTACAGTGTAATAGTTTTACTTTCATTGTGGCAAAAACTAACAACTTCCAAAACATGAATAACGCAGAAATCTGTGTTTTCGCCACCTATCTTTTACCTGTGGATGCTAGAGGAATTATTACATTTGCTTTCTATATCTTTCAAGTCAAAATCTCAAAGGATTAAAACTTCAATGACTTAAACTTCACAACACTTTTCAGAAAGAGATTAATACCTGTTTATATAATTGCCTTAATTACCAGGGAGTGAGGGTGACTTTCTGTGACTAATTTTTAGATTAGATGTCTAAACACAGGAGTGTCATTACTTTCTGATTTGCTGTAGACTGCTTGCAGCTTTCAGTCTACATCTTTTGCAGTACAGAAAAGTGGAGGTAAGCCAAAGTGCTGAGAGTAAGAGTTCAGTGCATGTCATAAAGGCCCATGCTTGGCTAGCTGTAGATGCCCTATGCATAAAATTATAGAGGAGGCAGAGCTAGCAATATGGTTGCCATCCAGCCCAAGCTGGGTGATTTTTCTGAGTAGATAATTATGGTTTACATTACCGTGGCAGAAAAAGGGATTAGAAGAGTGTAGGGAAAGTGCTCTCTGTTTCTGGTTGCAGAATACTGGTGTGGAGGCAGGAATTAATGTGTGGCCAAGTCGGGAATTTTATACAAAAATAGTTATTTATTTTCCCAAACACCCGCCCCCAAAACTATATATACAAAGATTAATTCAGTTTAATTAGCAGATTGAGTCACATGAGAATTATCTACAGGGATACCATCAATAATCTGACTATTGTGGAAGTCAGAAGTTGGAAAAGGCTTTAGCTATTAAATTATAGCGTTTTTCTTACTAATAAAGCTGAGCCAAAATAACTCACGATCAGGCTTCCTTGCTCGCGGTCTGCCGCTGTCGTTCCCTGCCTCTGCCAATCCCAGCCACATCCCAGCGCGGGCACTGCACGGGGCACTCCTCCTGCGGGCAGGACCCCTTTGCTCACCCCCTTCACGCCTGCAGGGCAGGCGAGGGGGGGAACCAGGCAGCTTTCCCCCTCCCATTCAAGCCACGGAGAGAGAGGAATTTAGGGGTACACAGGACTTCCAGGACAAATACCTGTGAACTTTTTCACTGCCAGAAAGATACCACCTTACCCTGCAGTCTTCTCCTCAATTTTAAGTCTGTTATTATCTGGATAATTTATCATGGAAAAAAAAAATAAGTAACTGTTGCTTTAGGACAAGTGATTTCCCATTGGAATGGGCTGCCCAGGGAGGTGGTGGAGGCACCCTGGGGGTCTTCAAGAAAAGCCTGGATGAGGCACTTAGTGCCATGGTCTAGTTGACTGGCTAGGGCTGGGTGCTAGGTTGGACTGGATGATCTTGGAGGTCTCTTCCAACCTGGTTGATTCTATGATTCTATGAAGAATAATTTTCCAATTCAGAAGCTCTGAAAACTAGCATGTTTTACAGTTAAAGATTTTTTCAATGTTTCTGTTATAATGATTTTACTTTTTTTTTTTTTAATGTAGTCTTTCTCTATTGATTTCACCGTTTGCTCTTACAGCCCCAAATCATGTGCTGTGTAATTTCCATTGGCTTTCTCTTCTGAAACGGAAAAGAGAAAGTGTGATTACCCTATGTAATTTTTAAGCTGAAGATTATTAGAGGAACAAATCAGGTCTCATTTTCAGATGAAAAAAAAAAAGTAGATATTGTCATAAACCTTTATTGTATTTATTTTTCATTTTAAATGCTTGTATTGAAAATAAAATTAAATCTTTAGCACTCCTCCACACATTTCCAAAGCCCATATCCTATTAAATGCAGGTTGGAGGAAATCATGCAGTCCTACTGCGTTTTTGGCATGATTTTGTACTGTAACTACCTGCTCCTATCAGAAAAGCATTCTGGAACAGACGACCCTTGGTCTGACCTGACACAAGCTCTCTCATGTTCATACCTAGTCACTACTTAACAGTGAGAAAGCTGAGAAGAAATTGCACCAAGCTTCCTCTTATCTGACCCATTTCTGAGACTGCAGGCATTCCTTTTAAATTACTTAATTTTTTTTGCCTTCTTTCAATTGGATTGAATTTACTCTGTCCCCTTCATCCTATCTGATACTGGAGCATCACCACCACACTATAGTGGTTCAGGTTAGTGCATTTCAAGCCCATAGGTTTTGATAATATCCCACTTTTAACAGTGACTTGATCATTCACATAGCCATTTACAGAATTATTGCCTACATAGCAATGTAATTTCTTTACCATCTGGTGCAGCATCTTTGTTCCAAATTCAGCAATGTTTCAGGAATTTATCTCATCACTAACAGTGTTGTGGACTTCTTTAAATAATACAGTCTTCAGTGTTTGGTTTTGGTTTGGTGTTATGATTTTTTTTTTGTTTGGGGTTGGTTTGTTTGTTTTTGTGTTTTAGTGTGTGTGTGTGTGATCCAAGACACTGAATCACAAAGGGATTTGTTTAGAAACCACTACATTACTAAAACAAAGATGTGCTAATGTAAGAAATGAGTGATATCTGGGACAACAAGAAAACTGAATTATAACACACTTCTGTTCCCAATGCCAACCAAAAATACAGCTCTTTGGCAGCAAACATTGTATAATTTGATTTTGGAGGACTACAGGCATTTGCAACATAGTGGAGAATTAATTTCAAACACACTTTTTAGTGAAAATCTCTTAAGTAATTTCTTAACTTGAATGAGAAATCTGTTCAGGTACTTTTAACTTATTTACATCCATCTCTGCATAAAATTGTGTTTTGCATAGAGCCTCAGTGAAGAACAATAATTTGATTTCATAGAAAATTTTAAGATAGACATTTCTTTTGCCCTGGAATGAAAATCAAGCATTCTGAAATTCTGTGCAGAAATAAGCATTCTTTCATGTCCAGTCTTTCAAAAATGTTTGAAAAGTATTGAAATGGTTTACTTCAAGCATAGTCAGTTTTTTTCTTGCTGGAAATATTAACAGTTCAATTTGTTGACTTTTTATTTTTTAACTTATCTAAGTTCAAAAGTGGCCATCTCAACACCAGTCAGGTAGTCATTTATGGATATGTCTACACAGCTACCAAGGATGTGTTGTAAACAAAGGTACTTCTAAACTCAGTGGCTCAGATATCACTGTGCAAACTCCGTCCCCTCAGTGCTGACCCAAAGTTCTCGAAAGGACTTGTGCAGCTTATCATGGAACTATACAGGCCCATGTATGTGGCTTCTGTTCCAGTTCCATTGTCAGCATTTTGGGGAAATGGTTGGAGAAGCAAGAGGAAACTGTTCAAATGAGATTGAGAAAAAGTAGGAGTAGCAGTTTGCGGTATCTGTCTTCTTGAGCCCACCAGTGAGTGGGAAAATAAAGATGCTTTCAAGTTCAGTGGTCTTTTGGCTTGAGTTTTCACTCTTTAATTTTAAAAGACAGGAAAGTTAGTTTTAATTTTTGTGTGGCTTGATTTTTCAAAGGAAAAAAATAAAATCATAGAATCAACCAGGTTGAAGAGACCTCCAAGATCATCCAGTCCAACCTAGCACCCAGCCCTGTCCAGTCAACTAGACCATGGCACTAACTGCCTCATTCAGTCTTTGCGTGAACACCTCCAGGGACGGTGCCTCCACCACCTCCCTGGGCAGCCCATTCCAATGACAAATCACTCGCTCTGCCAAGAACTTCCTCTTATCATCCAGCCTTGACCTCCCCCAGCACCACTTGAGACTGTGTCCCCTTGTTCTGTTGCTGGTTGCCTGGCAGAAGAGACCACCCCCCCACCTGACTACAATGTCCCTTCAGGTAGTTGTAGACCGGAAGTTCCACATTTCATTTATTCTTTAAGCAATTTGTTTGGGGGTTGCAGGATGATGCTGACATTCTAGTATTATGTAGTGACAGTTCTTAGCCACAGGTTGGCTGTATTTGTGCACAGTATGGGTTCTTATCACACTGCATCTGTGAAAGCCGTATGTTCTTGCTTTGAGGCTTGATGGAGGTGTCACTGACCATCACCGTGTCCCTTCAGAATGTACACAGTAAAAAAGCTAAAGGAATATCTAGATTCAATTTTTATTTTTGAAGCTCACTTTGGAGCCAGTTGGGGATGCTGCCCAAAGGGTTTTCCAGAATAGCTGTCTCTGTGATGTGCAGAATTACAGTACAGGTGATCCGAAAGTATTCCTTGAATCGTTCCTCAGGATCTGCTTAGTTTACCTGCCCAACGCAGTCACTTCTGCTGACTTCTGTGTTGCAGGCAATGCCAGAGCTGCTATGAAAGAGATCCTACAAAATATTTCTGCAGAGATATTCTGTAGGAAAAGTAAACAGAACTGTGATGCTGTTGGCAGTAGCAAATCCCTGTCTGTTAGTCTGTTTGGGTTTGGGGTTTTGTTTGTTTGTTTGTTTGTTTTTACAGTATTTGCAACTGTGTTTGAGGGGGAGGAAGGTTGAGACAGTGTCTCATCACTTAATTCTTTCCAACAGCAACTAAAGCCCAGCAGTAATGACTGGAGTGTTACTGAGATAGCACACACGGATGTAAGCAAGCTTAAATGTCTGCCTTCCAAAGGAACTGCTGCATCCGTGCTAGTTAGAAGAAAACAGTTTTAAAAAGAGGTGTGTATCTTACCAGATTGCCTCCTCCTTTTTCAGCACACCATCAGTTTTTTAACCACACAAACTGACCGTTTTGTCAGCCAAACAACACACCTAACAGTAAACTAAATTCTTACAGATTGAAGTCAGCCACTTCTTTTCTATATTAGACTTGAGAAGATGGGAGACATTTAAACATGGAGGGAACAAATGCTTCTCCCAGGGCAAAACATTTTCTCAGCTAGTGCTGCCCTCCTTGCTCTCTATAGAGATCAGTTCCTTTCTCTCCAGGAGATGCAGAGAAAGAAATCTCATGGGTCTCTGAAACCTCTGTGCTGACTGGATTCTAGCACACTTCCAGCATAAAAAAGATGTTCCACGTTCTTGCTCAGATACTACCAAGTAGGAAAGGTAGTGTTTTGTCCAGATATTATTAATCCATTACTAGTATTTAAGAAGGCTGTTTTCTCCACTTCATCAGTGGTATTCTTTGTCTCATGTTGAGCATAAGCCTAATTCAAATAATCCAGAGTCCTCCAGACAGGCAAAGATACTTGTGCTGTTTATCTCCCCCACCAACTTTGACAGTTTTTCTGACACAGAGATGACCTTAACATTACTTGTAGGAAGGAAGGAAGGAAAGATTTGTAGCTTGTAATGGTCATCACTGAAATAAATGTAAAATCAGAGCACTGTCTTCCCGTAACTGTGAAGTGATTTACAATAAAATGATAGAGCCAATGTTTCTTAAGGGCTAAACCAGACCTAGGAGTTCCTGCAGTCACTTGAATGACTTCTTTTTCACTACCAGACATATCTTTTGAACTCTGATCATCAAAATAACATGATATTCTTCAGAGAGACCCTTTGCCTCCCGCAGAGTAAGTGTTGTCACTTGAAGCTCTTCACAGCCTGCATCATCTCTCTTTGCTTTCCAGTGTTCTTGCAGGACTTCCACAAATGCAGCTTCCCAGATCAAAGAAGAAGTAGTCTGTTTCTTTTTGTATTTAGCTGCTCTGTTGAAGAATGTGCCTTCTGAAATGGCTTGTGACATCATCTGATAGCTTCACTTACACAGCTCAGAAAGAAAGGGTGCTGGAAGTGACAGTGCAAATTCATTGCTGCCTATCCTGAGAGCATCATTGCAGGGGAAATCCTAGACAACAGCTGATTTAAGGGCAGGCTTTGTGAGGTGAAATAAATCAATGAGTAATTATTACCTCTGAAGGCAGTGGCAGCCAGCAGCACAGCTATGAAGGTGAGACAGGCAGTACATGCTAATAGGCTGGGAGAATCCTGTCTTGACAGTTTTCATCCTGCTGCTCCATTTCTTTCTGCAAATAAGATGCATCTGTTTGCCTCCAGCTCTCAGCAGACAAAGTAAACAGTCATGCTACAGCAGGTCACAGTGTGACTTCATGTAGGTAAACTGAATTACCCTGAAGCAATACACATTTATCCAGTGAAAGGATGCCCAAGACAACCTGTGCTGAGGGTAGCTAGCCAACACCATGGACAAGGAGTATCTCAATAGTAAGTCAGAGCAAAACAGGGAATGCCAAATGTAATTGTCAAGGTGCAAGCAGTGATAAATATTCAAGCCAAAATAAAATGACCTGTACTTGTTTAACCTGCCTCTCCCTTGCCTTCATCAAAAAATATCTGTATAATTTCTGTAGTCACCATTTTATTTTGCACAGACATGCAGACATCACAATGCCCTCTTACCACAATTAATGTAACAGATATTCAGGGTTGGCCACTAGGATTTGGTGTATTCTTGACTCTTCCAAGAAAGAGTCAGAGCACAGATCAGAAGTCCCTTCTGTTGCAATGGATTTTTTTCTTTCTTATGCTGGTTAGTAGGATCAATTATTCACATGTATGACAAGCTGCTTGATTGGAAAGTCCCATTTTGCTGGATGCCAGCCACAGATTTCAGGGAAATCATACTATTTAGCTTATAGATTCAAAACACTTCTCCTCCTGCATTACATTAACATGTGTGCCAGAATGTGTTTTCCAGATTTCAGTTGCTAATGAAATGTGAGTAGCTATAGATCCTGATAACTAAAACCATATATTGATTATTGCTTACAGAAAATCATGTTTTCCATGAATGCACAAATGTTTGACATTGCCTTGGAATTTATCAAAGCCATCAAATGATAAGGAGGGAAACTATTTCCCCCTTTTTACATATATTTCTTTTTGTTGTTATATGTGTTGTATATCCTTGTAGATTTCATTCCTTTGTGGAAAAGCTTTTAAGCTTTTTCTGTGTCTCTGATTTCTGTTCTATAGGGCTGTTCTTTTTGTTGCTGAGGGTAGAGATTGCGTGTGCCAGGTTGGACTGGATGATCTTGGAGGTCTCTTCCAACCTGGTTGATTCTATGAGCCTACATATATCCTGCCTAACTTGTGACACTGGAAGTGCTCAGCTGGAAACTCAGCCTTAGCTCTCTTTTAATTCACAAAAAGACACAGGTGCCTTGAAAGAACGGTCCAGGTGCAAGTCGGTTCAGATCAAGAGGGGCATAGGTAGAAGTCGGTTCAGATCAAGAGGAGTATATGGCTTCCATTTGCAACAGGAGAACTGCTTCCCTCAACTTCACTTGGAATGAAGCTCTTATCTGTGGCTTCAGAAGAAATCATACAACAGTTCAGTGCCCCACTGCCCCTTCTGATTTGGGCTTGCTTTTCTTCCATGTCTTTTTTTTATTCCTGAGATGGACTTAATATTGACCATTTATTTCTGGTTTTGGTAGCTAGTGCTGTCAAGGTGAAGAGTTATGTCTGCTTTAGTAGATGAGCCAGTGCCAGGGAATGTCCTGGCTGTGGCAGCACAGTCCTCTCTACAGTCCAAGTTGCAGAGCATTACCTGACAGTTTCTGGACCTGGTAGGCTTGCTTCTAATGGGTAGATCTGAGCATGGTTCAAGAAATGGCATAGGCCAGGGACTATTCCTAAGCAGATAACTTGGATGCAACCTTTCTGCATAGACATAGGTCTCTTACTATTTGTCTCAGGGCCAGACAACAGTGCTGACTACATTTGAATTATGAGGATAGACAAAGCAAGAGGCCCTCTATATTTATCCTGTATTATGAATGCCTTGGTGCTTTGGCAGTGCCACACAAAGCATCCAAGGTAAGCATGAATTTGATCCAAAACTCTACTAAAACAGTGGAGGCCTTCTGTTGTTAATGAGTTTTCAGTCAGACTGTAAATGAACACTTAATGTTAGATGGAGAAGTACTTAAAAAAGAACATATGAGTACAAGTATATATTATGAATATATCTGCTTTTAAAGAAAGGAGAGTGAAACCAAAGGCTTCAACAGAAAAGACAAAGATATCTCAACCAGGTGAGTTAGTGCTGCAACATACTGTTTTTATCATGTCTTGCTGCAGACAGTCTATGGTTATTCCACCTAAATGCTGATTTTAGCCATTGATTTATACTTTGCTTTGAGCTTTGTTGAATAGGCTGAATGTATAATTTCCTTACAAAAGTAATAGTTTCTCAAAATGTGTTGGTATTGCACTTTAATCTATCATCTGAACAAAGCCTTAGACTGGTCCGTTTTCTGTTTGGTGATAACAGCATTAATTCAGCCTAAATCCTACTTATGAAATAGCTATGATATTTGGGACCTCACATTTTATGCTTGAGAAGAAAGATATTTTTAATAGGATATTTGGAAACCAATTAAAGGAGTTGAAGTTATTCTTTTGACAAAGAAAGTTTTATAATGTAGATTTCCAGTGCATTTAGTTTCTTTTAGGAGTGAGATAATGACTTGAAAGAAAAATAAAAAGCAGATATATTAAATAATGACTGCCATATTCTGACTTTTCTTTCCAAAGTAAGTGAAATTTCAGTCCATCCTGTGCCTTCTGACTTTGTCATGAGTTTTCAAATCAATCTTTTCCAAGAACACAGAGAATAACAAGCCAATATGAATATCTTGAGCTTCCTCTTTTGCGTACTTTTCCTCTTACACTTATGAATTTATTGGAATATTGGAGTTTACTTTTAAGGAAATTCTTATTACACTTTTATTTGTCATACTCTGATCAAAAGACCTGTGTATGTGATTGCTTCCAACTCTTATCTTTGCTGCAGTTGAGGGGCAAATTATGCCCCCAGTCCAAACAACTGTACACCCTTGTAGCCCGTGCATCCTCAAGATTAGCCAGAGCAGAATATGACTGAGTCAGAAGTGTCTTTTTAGCAAAGTCAGTTTACTGAGATAGTAATCCAAATACTGTTCACTGTTGCAAAGAATCTGTAGGTTTTCACTTGAACTTTGTATTCCTCTTATAATCACAAACTCCCACTACACTCTTACAGCTGGTACCTTTCTGCAGCTAGTCTCTCACAAGTAGGCATGGATGACTCCTCAAATAACATTTATTTCTAGCTGCAAACTGTTAAGATGCTGTTCATCAGGGCGAAAAAAAAAAGGTGAAACCTGGTAAATAATCCATCCATCTGGTAAAAAACAGCAGAGCACAATTCTGTAGAAACCACATCTTCTCTCCTGAAGTATATCTGATAGTTTTGGAAAGTTGATATGTGATGAGAGACCAGTGCATATCAGAGGATTCATGGCAGCAGGGGGAAGTTGATAGAAATGTGGAGAAAAGTCCAAACTTTTCTATTAGGTGACTGAGAAAACATGGGAGTGAGGTGAATTTCTGACCAATACTTGATGCATAAAGGAGGAATTGGTTGGAATTTTTTCAGTTTTAGTGTTAACAGAGAGCTTCTCTATATCTTTTATTATTGTCTACATTATTCCCATCTAAGGTACCACTGTGCAATGATAAATTGTGTGGAATGTAATGCATGAGAATAAATCAGGAAACACCGTTATTATGCTCAGGGATATATTTGGTTTCTGGGGAGGTGGAAGAGAGATGGATATCTCATTGTAGGCTGGGCCTTCTAGCATGTTAAAGCTTATGGAAACAAAGCAAATGCAAAGTCTTCCACCTGGGAGGAATTCTCTCTTAAAATAATATAGGCTGTGGACAGACAGAAACTCTGGGGAAAGGGTAATGGGGCTGCAGGTAGTGGAAGCTGTGTAGGAGCCAGTAGCAAGCCCTGGATGCAGAGATGGTCAGCAGAATCCAGGGCTGCATTAGCAGGAGCACTGCCAGAACTTCAGGGCAGCAGTTACCCCTTCTGCCTAGCAGTCATCATTAGACCACATCTGGATACTGTGACTAGTTTGACGCCCCCCATCAGTAGCCTGGAATGAGTTCACTCCCATGATATTTAGGGTTGGAGCACTGCCCCATGAGCAGAGTCTGGGGCACCGGGACTTGTCCAGCCTGAGGCAGAGATGCCTCTGGGGACACCTGACAACCGTCCTAGTGCTTACTGGGAGGGATGGAGAGGCAGCAGCCTGTCCTGTCAGAGCCAGGCATAACAGGGCAACAAGGTGTGGCAGGCATGAGCTGAAACAAAAAGTATTCATGCTGGGTACTGAAACCTCTACCCACTGGGGACAGGCAGGCCAGGGGGGCAGGCAGGGAGACTGGCTGCCCAGGAGGTTGGGCAGGCTCCATCCTTGTGAGATTTCAAGACCTGGCTGTACAAAGGCCTGAGCAGCCTGGTCTCATCCCACAGCTAGCCCTGCTTGGAGCAGGGGTCCATGAGGGACCCCTTGAGATCCCTTCCAGCATGAATGATCCAGTGATCCTAGGTAAGTTCTGCAGCACAGGGATGACACACTGGTTACACCTGACTAAAGCATCCTCTTATTATCCGATTTGTAGAAAAGATTTACTCAGAAACTCACCCATTTTATGCCAAGTCCAAGGTAAATGAACAGTACTTGTTTGCTGAGGATGCCTTGTGGCCCTTCCCAGAATCTTTTAAAAGTTAGCCAGCAGACACAGCTACACTTTTTCCTGTAGACTCATATGAATTCTGCTCCAACAAAGACCTGAAGATGCCTGTATATAGGAAATTAGCACAAAGTGCCTTTGTAAATCCAGATTATTTTGAAACAAAGTATTGGCTTCTTTCCAACCCCCAGGCTTAATTATATAAGACACTATGAAGTATATTTTCTCCATATCGTGCTCTATTTAGAAACTAAAAGTGTACATTTCTTTAAATGACCAATCAGAGCAAATGGGATAACAGATCTGTCTAGATAGGTGTCCCAAAAGATATCCATTCATTATGTTTTTCTGCCAATTTAAGATATTTTAGCTCAATAATAGCTATCCACAGTTCTTTGTAGTATTTCATCTTATACATAAAAGGAGAAGAGATGACCTTTTTTTTTTTTTATTCCAAGAGCCCTTCATGAATGCCATGAAAAGATATTAATGTACCTATGAAACAAAAGGCTTTTGCAAATAGGAATGCAAGAAAAAAGTCTCTTTACCTCCTTGTTCTCAAATGAATTGCAGATGTCAAGCAAGTCAATAAATCTTTCATATATCAGGAAAAATAAGGATCCCAGCCACTTCCCTCGAGACTCTTTATGTAAAAGGTGGCACAAAATTATGTAGGTGGATTATGATCTATAGGCAAGTGCACTGACTATTAACATCTAAAAGTGACCTTTCCTTTTCAGATGTATTTGATAGGAGCTGCTAAGATGCATTTTGCAGGCAGCTTGCTTGTTCAAAAGCTAAATTGGGCATGCTTTTATGATTGTGCTGTATGAATTTTCCAACTCAGACTTGGGTTCTACTGCCCCTTACAAATCAGTTACTGTGGGTAGAGATGGCCTAATTTTTTCAGTGCATCGCACACTTGCCTAATTACAGTTTATGAAACAATGCCACTGAAACACTCCAGTTAAAGCAGGAAATAATGGTCAGAGAGTGACAGCAAGGGAGAGAGAAAAAATCCAAATATTGAAATATTTTATTCTGACAACTTGTAAATTAACTTTCTGGCTTTTCTAGACAGCTTTTTTTTCTTGAAAGAAGAAATGTTTAAAATAATTCACAGAATCACCAGAGTTAACCAAGTTGATGACTGAGCCCTATTGTGGCACACTAGGCTGACAAAGCTAGGCAAACTCAGATTCAACTCCAGGCTCTTTGCTGAGAGCTGTTCTGCTTTGTCTGGATGTGCCATCAGTCAGAGGAAGAAGCAAAGATTTTTGCTATTCTCATTGAAGAAATGCCTGTGTGTTGAATATAGTTGAGGCACTCCTACAGTATCAGATGTCCTCTTGATAGCTTGATGAAATGTAACTTTAAATGGCTAGCGGTGGAATTCTAACAAAAATAGCAAAAACCCTACCAAAATCACTGACTTAAACCTCTCATGTTTATCACCGATTTCATTAAGTTAGTGATTATTTACAGTAATTTGATAAGGTGATTCAGTTTCCATGTGTTAAGTTTTTCTACTTATGTGTGGAAAGCCACTAGTTAATAGGAAGTTGACAAGCTTTTGCTCTGTTCATATCAGGTGCTGAGACTAATTTGAACTTGAGGAGCAGAGAAGATCCAAATACATCAGATACTGGGTCAGAAACCCAGGATAAAAATGCAAATAACCATGGAATTCAGTCATCTAATCCACTGTCCAGTTCTGTGACTGCTGAAAATGGAAATTCAGTATCAAACGGTAAGCACTTTTTAATCCCAAAGCTTTTCTAGCATAAAATTGCTGAAGTGTTTCATTGAATGAGCTTTTTAAGATACAGTCAGGCTGGAGTCTTCTCAGTTGTGAAATATCTGTGTTTCTGCAACTGGCTTAACGTTGTATGTGTGAACTGATAAGCCCCTCTCCAATAAAAGCTGAATGTGAAAGAAAATGTGACAGAACAGTCAGGCTCCCCTCGGTGCCTGGTAAGATCATGAAGCAGATCCTCCTGAAGGCTCTGCTAAGGCAAATGGAGAACAGAGTAGAGCCTCAGCATGGCTTCACCAAGGACAAATCATGCCTGGTAAATTTAGTGGCTTTTTATGATGAAGTCACAGCAGCATTGGACAAGGGAAGGGCAACTGACATCATCTGCCTGGACCTGCATTTGGCTCTGTCCCATATGACATCCTGGTCACCAAACTGGAAAAACACAGACTTTATGGGTAGAGCACTCACTGCGTAAGGAATTGGCTGCATGGTCACATGCAGAGAGTGGTGATCGATGGCACAATGGCCACCTGGAGACCAGTGACAAGTGGTGTCCCTCAGGGGTCAGTGCTGGGACCAGTGCTGGTTAACATCTTTGTCAGTGATATGGACAGAAAAACTGAGTGCACCCTCAGCAAGTCTGCAAACCCCAAGCTGTGTGGCACAGTTTACTTGCTAAAGGGAAGGGATCCATCCAGAGGGACCTAAACAGACTAGAGAGGGGGGCCCAGTCATGACATTTAACAAGGCCAGGTGTAAGGTCCTGCACCTGGGTTGGTGCAATCTCAAGCACAAATACAGGCTGGGTGGTGAACAGCTGGAGAGCAGCCCTATGGAAAAGGACCTGGGAGTCTGGGTTGATCAAAAGCTCAACATGCAGCAGCAGTGTGCACATGCAGCCCAGACAGCAACCATGTCTTGGGCTGCATCAAGAGAAGTGTGGCCAGCAGGGCAAGGGAGAGGATTCTGCCCTTTTACTCTGCTCTTGTCAGACCCCACCTGGAGAACTGTGTGCAGTTCTGGAGTTCCCCAGTAGAAGAAGGACATCAAACTATTAGAGCAAGTCCAGAGGAGGGACATGAAGATGATCAGAGGGCTGGAGCAGCTCTGCTATGAGAACAGGCTACAAGAGTTGGGGCTCTTCAGCCTTGAGAAGGCTTTCAGAAGACCTTATAGTAGCCTTTCAGTATCTGAAGGGGGCCTACAGGAAGGCTGGGGAGAGACTATTTACAAGGTCTTGTAATGACAGGACAAGGACTAATGGGTTTAAACTGGAAGAGGGGAGATTTAAACTAGATATTAGGAAAGGCTTCTTTACAGTGAGGGTGGTGAGACACTGGCACAGGTTGCCCAGGGAGGTTATGGATGCTCCCTCCCTGGAGGTGTTCAAGGCTAGATTGAATGAAGCCTTGATCAACCTGTTCTAGTAGGAGGTGTCCCTGCCTATGGTGAGGGGTTGGAACTGGCTGAGCTTTGAGGTCCCTTCCAACCTAAACCATTCTATGATTCCATAAAATAGAACAGCCTCTTTAGCTCAACTCTGAGTTTTTAAGTAGCCCAAGGCATGAAGAACTGAGATTTGAGATTTCTGATCCTGTAATCAATGCAAACAGGACACAAAATGGAAAATCAGAGTCTTCTTTTGCTACAGGTGCCCTACTAGTGAATGACAATTTGTTTATCATTGCAACAAGATGATTGAAATGGTGCAAGAGCAGTGATGGAAAGAATGAAACCTTTCAAGGTTCTAAAAGCATAAACCTGTGTTACATAAAAACATGCAACATAAATATACAAGTCTGAACAGAAAAGACAAAGAGAAAGTCCTTATTTTGGTGAAATGTGGAATAGATATCTAAGTTCTTGCATGGCACTGAGTATGATTTTCTTCATGCTAAAAGCCTAAGTCTAAATATGGTTTATGAAAGCAGAACAGTTGTATAGCCTTTATTGTTTAAAGGCAGAACTACACATAATGCAGTTTGTCATTTGAAAGCTGAACTGAACAAAAATCAAAATTAGACATTTGAAAATCACAATTCCTTCCTTTTAGGGAAAACCTGTCCTCCATACTCACATTGTTTGGCCAAAAGAATTCTTTTTGCTTTCTCCAATAATCAAAGCAAAAACTTCACCGCAGTCTGAGAAATTACAGGAGTGTAAAAGCATCTTTGTCCATTGCAGCAGTGCCCCCATTTGTATCAATACAATAATCTGGGGAGGAAGGGAGCATATTTTCAGTATGTGTAACAGTCAAACTACTAAATTAGCAAAAAGGTGTGGGTAGGCCAAGTCTAATTCTTTTCTTTGTAGCGTTTTAACCTGGTGTCCTAATGGGACTCATCTGTGGAATCATTCAAAACCCATCTGGGTGTTGTCCTGTGCAGCCTGCTCTAAGTGAATGCTCCGTGGCAGGGGGAGTTACTTTAGATGATCTCCAGAGGTCTCTTCCAAACTTTGATTTTACTCTGTTGCAGAGCAAAATCCTACTATAAATTTTGTGATGCAGAATGCTAGTTCTGCAGCCTTACCAACAATTGAAAGAGTTGGCTGTATTGAAAACTTTGTTGTATTTTCATTGCATGAATTCAAACCCAGTCTGCCAGTTTGCTTAGGGAAAAAATCGTTTCAGGCCTGATGGTAGTACAGC
Source organism: Pogoniulus pusillus (assembly GCF_015220805.1). Lineage (NCBI taxonomy): Eukaryota > Metazoa > Chordata > Aves > Piciformes > Lybiidae > Pogoniulus > Pogoniulus pusillus. Next base: position 33,868,846 of record NC_087268.1, on the reverse strand, counting down.
CAAACAGAAAGGGATCTGGGGGTGCTGATCGATACCCGCCTGAACATGAGCCAGCAGTGTGCCCAGGTGGCCAAGAGAGCCAGTGGCATCCTGGCCTGCATCAGGAATGGTGTGGCCAGCAGGAGCAGGGAGGTCATTCTGCCCCTGTACTCTGCACTGGTTAGACCACACCTTGAGTACTGTGTTCAGTTCTGGGCCCCCCAGTTTAGGAGGGACATTGAGATGCTTGAGCGTGTCCAGAGAAGGGCAACGAGGCTGGTGAGAGGCCTTGAGCACAGCCCTACGAGGAGAGGCTGAGGGAGCTGGGATTGTTTAGCCTGGAGAAGAGGATGCTTAGGGGTGACCTCATTGCTGTCTACAGCTACCTGAAGGGTGGTTGTAGCCAGGAGGAGGTTGCTCTCTTCTCTCAGGTGGCCAGCGCCAGAACGAGAGGACACAGCCTTAGGCTGTGCCAGGGGAAATTTAGGCTGGAGGTGAGGAGAAAGTTCTTCACTGAGAGAGTCATTGGACACTGGAATGGGCTGCCCGGGGAGGTGGTGGAGTCGCCGTCCCTGGAGCTGTTCAGGGCAGAATTGGACGTGGCACTTGGTGCCATGGTCTAGCCTTGAGAATTGTGGTAAAGGGTTGGACTTGATGATCTGTGAGGTCTCTTCCAACCTTGGTGATACTGTGATACTGTGATACATTGGAAAGGCCTATCTCACAGAGGGAAGAGGGTTCTAGGACAAGAATTAGGAGGGCACATTCATAGAGCTTTAAAGTAGACTTTGTAGCAGGTTTTGCACCAGTGGGGTCAGTGTGCCAGTATCAGTGAAAACCAGAAGACCTCCCATGCCTATAAGGTCTAATCAGTGCACTCAGCTCACCCCCTGAAATGCCTGCACACCGACGCATGCATCTTGGGCAACAAACGGGAGTTAGCGATCCATGTGCAGCCAACATCTCGCATGCCTGGAATGTGGTCAGGGATGGCTGTGTCCATTTTAGGAAAGGCAGGGCAACAAAGCAAGGTGGTGGAGTTGTGTGAGGAAGCAACTAGAATGTCTTGAGTCTTGTCCAGGGATGGATGAGGGCAAGTTGAGAGCTTGTGGTGTGAATTAAAGGGCAGGTCGGCATGGGTGATACTCTTGTGGGTGTTTACTACAGACCATCTGATCAGGATGAGGACATCAATGAGGCCTTCTACAGGCAGCTGACAGCAGCCTCGAGATCACAGGCCCTGGTTTTCATGGGGGTTTCTAACTACCCAGATACGTGCTGGAAGGCCTGCTCAGGCAGCCAGCCACAGTCCAGGAGGTTCCTCCAGTGCATTGAGGATAACTTCTTGATGCAAATGGTGGATGAGCCAACTAGGAGAGGAGCACTGCTGGACCTGATACTCACAAACAAGGAGGGTCTGGTTGAAGCAGTGAAGACTGAGGACAGCCCAGGCTGTAAGAAGGAGCAGTTCAGGATCTTGCGCAGTAGAAACGATACGAAGCACAGTCACAACCCTGGACTTCAGCAGAGCAAACTTTGGCCTGTTCTAGCAATTCCTAGGGGAAATCCCATGGGACAGGGAAGTAGAAGGTAAAGGGGTCTGAGACAATGTGTTACCATTCAAAGACCACTTCTTCCAAGCTTAAGATCAGAGTATCCCAACAGGTAGGAAATCAAGAAGGGGAGCCAGGAGACCCACATCATTAAGCAGGGAGCTGCTGGGCTAACTCAAGTGGAAGAAGAGAGTCTACAGATCATAGAAGGAGGGACTGGCTGCCTGGGAGGAATATAAGTCTGTTGTCAGAGGATGTAGGGAGGCAACTAGGAAAGCTGAGGCCTCCTTGAAATTAAATCTTGCAAGAGAAGTCAGGGACAACAGAAAGGGCTTCTTTATTGGCCTTGAAGACAAAACTAACACTAGAGACCTACTGCTGAATTAAGTGGGTGCCCTGGAAACAGGGGATAAAAAGAGGGCAGAGCTACTGAAAGCCACCTTTGTCTCTGTTTATGCTGCTGGAGACTGTCCCAGAGCCCCAGAACCCTGAGGCTCCAGAGCAAGATAGGATAAAGCAGGCATTTGCCTTTGTTGATGAGGACTCAGGTTTAGGGATCAGTTAAGAAATCTGCACGTCCATAAATCCATGGGTCCTGATGGGGTGCACCCATGGGTGCAGAGGAAGCTGGCAGAAGTCATTGCTAGGCCACTCTCCATCATCTTTGGTAAGTCGTGGGGAACAGGAGAGATGTCTGAGTACTGGAGGATAGCAGATGCCACTCTAGCCTTCAAAAAGGGCAAGAAGAAAGACAACGGGTAACTGTAGACTAACCAGCCTTACCTCCATCCCTGGAAAGGTCCTTCCTGCTGTCTCTACTCTGCCCTGGTGAGACCTCATCTTGAATACTGTGTTCAGTTTTGGACTCCCCAGTTTTAGAGGGACAGGGATCTGCTGGAGAGGGTCCAGTGGAGGGATACGAGGATGATGAGGGGACAGGCAGGCATGGCTTATGAGGAGAGGCTGAGGGACCTGGGGCTTTTTAGTCTGGAGAAGAGAAGACTTGGAGGGGATTTGATAAATGCTTATAAGTATCTGAAGGCTGGCCAGGAGAGGGGGGACAGGCTCTGCTCACTTGCTCCCTGTGATAGGACAAGGAGCAATGGGTGCAAGTTGCAGCAAAAGAGGTTCTGCCTCAACACAAGGGGGAAACTTCTTTGCTGTAAGGGACACAGAGCACTGGAACAGGCTCCCCAGAGAGATTGTGAGGTCTGCTTCTCTGGAGCCTTTCAAGGCCTGTCTGGATGTGTTCCTTTGTGATCTGTATTAGATAGTATTGTCCTGCTCTGGCAAGGGAGTTGGACTTGATGATCTCCTTGGGTCCCTTCCAACCCCTAATATCCTTTGATCCTGTGAAACAAGGCATATCAAAGATAAGGATCTTGGGAGCAGTCAACATGGTTTTACCAATGGGAAGGCACGTTTGACAAACATGATAGTCTTTTATGAGCACATAACCAGGTGGATAGATGATAGCAGATCAGTGGATGTGGTTTGTCATAAAAGCATTTAACACTGTCTCCCACAGCATTCTTGCAGCTGAAGAAGTGTTGTCTGGACAGTCAGGTAGTGAGTTGGATTATGAACTGGTTGTAGGAGAGAAGTCAGAGAGTTGTGGTCAATAGGATGGAGTCTAGTTGGAGGCCTGTAGCTAGTGGAGTCCCTCAGAAGTCAGTACTGGGACTGGTACTATTCAATGTATTTATCAATGACTTGGATGAGAGCACAGAGTGCACTGTCAGCAAGTTTGCCAATGACACAAAACTGAGTGGAGTGATTGACACACAGGAGAGTTGTGCTGCCATTCAGCAAGGCTTAGGCTGGAGAGTTGGGCAGGGAGAAACTGAATGAAGTTCAACAAGGGCAAATGTAGACTCTTGCACTTGGGAAAGAACAATCCCAAGTGTCAGTATAGGTTGGTGACTGACCTGTTGGAGAGAGGTGAAGGGGAAAAAGACCTGAGGGTCCTAGTGAATGGAAGGTTGACCATGAGCCAGCAATGTGCTCTGGTGCCCAAGAAGGCCAGTGTCATTCTGGGGTGTATTAGAAGGGCTATGGTTAGTAGTTCGAGAGAGGTTGTCCTCCCCCTCTACTCCACCCTGGTGGGGCTGCATCTCTAATATGGTGTCCAGTCCTAGACCCCTCCTGGGCTTGAAAGAGTCCAGCAAAGAGCCACAAAGATGATTAAGGGTGTGGAACATCTCTCTTATGAGGAAAGGCTGAGGTATCTAAGTCTGTTTAGCTTGGGGAAGAGGAGACTTAGGAGTGACCTCATTAGTGTTTATAAGTACATGAAGGGCAGGTATCAGGAGGATGGAGCCAGGCTGTTCTCAGTGATGTCCAATAATAGGACAAGGGACAATTAATTGGTGCAAGCTGGAGCATAGGAGATGCCACATAAACATAAGGATTTTTTTTTTTCATTGTGAGGGTAACAGAACACTAAGACAGGTTGCCCAGAGTGGTTTAGGAGTCTCCTTCTCTGGAGACATTCAAAACCCACCTGGGTGCGTTCCTGTGTGACCTAGTCTAGATGATTCTGCTCTGGCAGGGCGTTTGGATTAGATGATCTTTTGAGTTCACTTCCACCCCTAACATTCTGTGATTCTGTGATTCAACCATAATATCTTCATGATTTTGATATCTCTGTCTTGTTGTGTATATCTGAGCAATACAGATACTTGAGAATGTGCCATGAGGTGCTTCCATGTAAAACACTGCTTCATTTCTTTGTTACCATATATCAAATTCCTCTAGCTTTGAGGGAAGTAAAACCTGAAATGTATTATTAAGTAGTTTACATCAAGAGTACAAAACTCTTAAATCTGCTTCCTGCTGTTACACAGTGCAACTATAATCTACATTCCACTGATAGAACTGAAATCTAGATTCATATATTATAAGTTAACATAGAAGCAATTTCTTAGATAAGACTAGTCTATTGCTGTCATGAATTAAATGTCAGCACCACTCCTTTGAACCATCATGAAACTATGGCCATAAGAATAATCAAACTTGATGAAGATGCTAATCTTACTTAGAACCTGATGAATTCCTTAGAAAACCAGTGCTAAGCTGCTAAATGCTGGCCTGCTCAGCTTCCAAACAGATTAATGCTGTGTTGTTTTTGGAAGCTGAGTTTAATTTCTGGCAGTGCTGTTAGTTCAGAGTTTAAATAGAAGTTGCTTTTTTCATTTTATATAATATAATCCTTTTCTTCCTTAATTTGTCTTTAATATCTGAGCAAAGTCTTTCTATAGCTCTCTGCTACCAAATTGTGACTTTTCTGACATATTCCACAGCTAGCACAGTTTTTAGTCTGAAAAAAGTACTTTTTTCTCTATTTCTTATCCAAACACAGAAAGTAATCATAAAGCCTGTCAACCTTTCACATTACAATGCTGAAAGTTGTGATCCTAAATCACCCAAACCAGCAAATCTGTTTTAAACACTCCAACTCTGCAGGTAAACACTTACTGAAATTTGTTGTCATTTCCAAGTAGCACCTAATAGGATGTAGAGGAGTATTTAGTCATTAAGTGAAATCATAGAATCATAGAATCAACCAGGTTGGAAGAGACCTCCAAGATCAGCCAGACCAACCTAGCACCCAGCCCTAGCCAGTCAACCAGACCATGGCACTAAGTGCCTCATCCAGGCTTTGCTTGAACACCCCCAGGGACGGTGCCTCCACCACCTCCCTGGGCAGCCCATTCCAATGGCAGATGTTTAAAATCTGGCATCCATAGTAAGTGACTGAGGTGAGCCAAGCTTTGTCTGGTGAGAGGGAGAAATTCCCCAAGTGTCTTGCAGTTCTTTACCCCCAGCATAGTGTGCTACAGAAGTAACACAAATGAAAATTAAAGTAAGTACTGTATGGATAAGGCAGCCTTCTTCAGCTGAAGGAACTTTGTGCTGTGTTGTACCTAATGGTCATATAGACATGTGCTTTCCACTGTGCTGTTTATCCAGCCCTGCTGGTGTGCTGCTGTCCCTTGAAGGAAGCCTGTATGGGTATTCCTCTCCAGTTACAGCTGAGGTCCACTGCTTGTGAGGACATCCATGTGAATGGACTCACTATATAGTTTATGCAGATCAGCACAAGAGTTACTGTAAGAACCTCCCTGTTTCACCAAAAGCTCTGTTCAGGTAAGGGACTTAGTTTTGTATAACTTCAGCTGTTGAGAACATAACCTTTCTAAGCTGGTTGCTAGCAGGCTACAGTCTTCTATGCAGTCTCTTGAAATTTACCACTAGGTCTAAGTACATCAGGAAGCAAGTCACAGAATGAGAGAGGTGTCACAGCAGGTAATCTGACAAAAAAAGGCACATCACCATGATATGGGCTAGATGCTGTTGAGCAGTGCCTTACATCTTGCCTTTCTTGCTCATGCCTCTTTCACACTATACCAGCCAATGTATTAAGTGGAGCAAATAAGTAGATCCAGCCTGTGTGAATACAGAATCTTGGCAGATGGTAGAGGGCTCAGGAAATTATGTGGGACTACAGTTGCAAAGACCTTGAGACACTGTGGTGCCACTGCTGTTTTGTAAATATGGATGTTGGAGGCAAGGAAGTGCAAGTTTCTGCAGTTTGGGAGTAGCAGAGCCTACAAGACTGGAACCACAGAACCTCTTCTAGATGTCAGTGATATAGATCTCAGTATTACAAGGAGTAAGTGGTAAAGGATTTGGTTTCTAGTTTGAATGCACAAATTGCTTGGGACAAGACCATTCTCTTTATGAAAGAAAGAAAGAAAAAGGAATGTATTTCTTACATTTAACTTCACCACTTAGAGATTATTGAGTCATATTCTTTGCTGACAGTTTCACCACCAGATATCACAGAATCACAGAAATGTTCAGGTTGGAAAAGACCCTCAGGATCACCAAGTCCAACCGATATCCCTACTCAACAAGGTTCACCCTTAAGCCATATCCCCAGGCACCACATCCAAACGACCTTTCAACACATCCAGGGTTGATGACTCAACAACCTCCCTGGGCAGCCCATTCCAGTTCCTGACCACTCTTTCCATGATTTGTTTTTTCCTAATGTCCAGTATAAACCTGCCCTGGTGCAGCTTGAAGCTGTTCTCTCTTGTTCTGTCACTAATTACCTGTGAGAAGAGACCAGCACCAACTTCTCCACAGTGTCCTTTCAGCTAGCTGTAGACAGCAATGAGGTCTCCCCTCAGCATCTTCTTTTTCACACTAAACCACCTCAGCTCTCAGTCGCTCTTCACAAGATTTACTCTCCAGGCCCTTCACCAGCTTCATTGCCCTCCTCTGCACTTGCTCCAGCACCTCAACATCTCTCTTGTATTGAGGTGCCCAAAACTGAGCACAATACTTGAGGTGTGGCTTTACAAGTGCCAAGTACAAGGGGGCAATCACCTTCCTTCTCCTGCTGCACACAGCATTTCTAGTACAAGCCAGGATGCCATTGGCTTTCTTGGTCACCTGGACACACTGCTTGCTCATATTCAGCTGCCTGTCAATGAGAACCCTCAGGTCCCATTATCCACACAGCTTTCCAGCCACACTTCCCCAAGCCTGTAGCATTGCACGGGGTTATTATGACCCAAGTGCAGGGCCTGGCGTCTGGCCTTGTTGAAGCTCATGCCATTAACATTCACTCATTGATCCAATCATATCCATGTCCTTCTGTAGAGATTCCTTACCCTCTTGCAGATCAAGACTGCCGCCTGATCTGGTGTCCTCTGTGAACTTATTAATGACACATTAATGAAGTTGTTAAACAGAAGTGGTCCCAACACTATTTTGAGGAACACCACTTGTGACTGGCCACCAGATTGATTTAACTCCATTGACCACCACTCTTTGGGCAGTAATAATATTAGCAAGCATTATTTTGCCCCAAAATTTGCCAAATTAGACTTATATTTGATAACTTGAAAACAGTTGCAAGAAAGCTCAGTCCAGATGGTGTAGTTTTGTGCTAGTTTGAAGCTAGCTGGAATATTTTGGTGGGAAGAATTAGATTATAGGCTGAGAAAAGGAGATGGTGGTGATGTCTGCTTCACTCATGGGCTTGCTGAGATGTATAAAAACAAGAACACAAATAGAAATAACAGAGTTGCTCTCCCTGGCTCTGGCTGCCTCTCTTCTCTCCCTAACTTGCTGTCTGTGTAACTAATCCATCTGCTTTCTAACTCCCCATGCCAATTCTCCAAACTCACCTTGAATGTAAGGCAAAGTCTGGGACAAGGCAAAGAGGTGGAAAGGAGGTGGAAGGGTGGTTGGGAGTGCTTCCTGCAGACTCTGGTTTCTGGGAGGTCTGTTGTGTTTCTGTATTACCTTTTTAGCTTGTATATTTCTGTATATAGCTGTATATATTGTAAATACCTGCTTATATATTGTGCTAAGCTGTAAATATGAGGTTCTTCCTTAATTTCCAGCTCTGCTGAGTCTAGTCTGGGTGATTTCATAAGAGTAGGGGGTTGCAGATAACATCCAAACCATCACAATAATTTACACAAGCTTTATGTGAAACAAGCAGTAAATACATAAATAGAACAAAACAGCTATCACTAGCTACAGGATTTGGAAATGCACCATTACAAGAGGGAAACTAATACAGGATAGAGGTGCCAAAAAAGGAATAAGGATCATTCCTTTCCTTTACAATTCTTGTTCTGACTCTCTCTAAGTCAGGTTGTTTTATGACATTATTCATGCCATTTATATTTTCATGAGTTAAGTCATATATCTGTAAGCCTGTAAGAGTTAACACTCATTTATGAAAAGAAAAATAAATCTAAAAAGGTTTTAATACTGAAAATAGCAGGTTGTAAGACAAGCATGTTTTACAAGGCTTTTTTTTTCATGACTGAACAAGAAATTGAACAGGAACTCAAACCAGAAATATGTCTAAAGTAGTACATAATCCCATAAGTAGTTTATGATTCATTACATCTGAACTTTGAATTGTTTCCATTACAGTTCTGTGTGCATTGTGTAGAATATGCAGAGTGAGACTTGCTGTGTTTTTAATAATAATATTAAATAATATATTAAATCATAAACAATATATTATTTTTGATTTAATAATAAATATTTTCTTAACATATCCAGGTCCAGAATCACCTTACCTGGTTTTAGTCACACAAAAGGTAGATGCTTAGACATCAGATTAGATGTTATCTATTTCTAACCGATAAATCTCAGGTGATCGAATTGAGAGCAATTCAACTTGTACATTTCTTACCAAAATCCTCTTCTCATGGTGGCTAGCTCCATTTACATGACTAAAGAGGGAGTAGTGATCTGCTGTTTACAAATGGCATAGTAGCATGAAAATTTGGAATATATGCTACACAAAGTCATTAAAAAAAATGCTGGATATCAGACCTACCAAGGTGTCTACAATTCTAGTATGTGAGGGGCTTAACAACGCATATCATGGGCTCACTGTGTTTCTGCTTCTGCCTTCGCTTCCCCTCATCTTACCCGCCTGAACATGAGCCAGCAGTGTGCCCAGGTGGCCAAGAGAGCCAGTGGCATCCTGGCCTGCATCAGGAATGGTGTGGTCAGCAGGAGCAGGGAGGTCATTCTGCCCCTGTACTCTGCACTGGTTAGACCACACCTTGAGTCCTGTGTTCAGTTCTGGGCCCCCCAGTTCAGGAGGGACATTGAGATGCTTGAGTGTGTCCAGAGAAGGGCGATGAGGCTGGTGAGAGGCCTTGAGCACAGCCCTACGAGGAGAGGCTGAGGGAGCTGGGATTGTTTAGCCTGGAGAAGAGGAGGCTCAGGGGTGACCTTATTGCTGTCTACAACTACCTGAGGGGTGATTGTGGCCAGAGGGAGGTTGCTCTCTTCTCTCAGGTGGCCAGCACCAGAACAAGAGGACACAGCCTCAGGCTGCACCAGGGGAAATTTAGGCTGGAGGTGAGGAGAAAGTTCTTCACTGAGAGAGTCATTGGACACTGGAATGGGCTGCCCGGGGAGGTGGTGGAGTCGCCGTCCCTGGGGCTGTTCAAGGCAAGATTGGACGTGGCACTTGGTGCCATGGTCTAGCCTTGAGAATTGTGGATCCTGATGATACTGTGATACTGTGATAGCCTCTGTAGTGCTACATGAATGACCCTTCCCACTCCAACATAAGTGATGGGGAGGCACTAGCAGTGAGATTCACTGTAGAATTACTGTGTAGAGGTATTTTATTCTCTCTTGACCACAGAAGGAGACTACCTGCCTCTTTTAGATTGAATAAATGTTTTTTACACAGCTAGATTTTGGGCAGCTAATTCCTACGTGAAGAGTGCACAGTAAGTACAAGAATTACAGGAAAGATCTACTGACATTTTGAGTCCTGGATGTACTATCAACTTCCCATGTTACCTAGAGACATTAATCTGAGAGCAAACTGCACGCCTGGTTTTCATTTACTCTGCATTGCTTCTGCAATGAAAACAAACCAGTGGAAGAAGAGCCAGGGATTTCCTCACTGCAGAAGGAATCCCTGGCCAGTGTGTAGGTAATGTGTTATATGTAGGCTCTTTCAGTATAATTGCTTCATCTGTAAACCAGCAGGCATACCTATGATACTATTGATACTTGAGAAACAATAATTATTCCAGTTTCATTAAGCATGGAAATAGTCAATATCCAGGCAAATGTGTGATTTTTTTGCATTCTCTTTTAGTAAAACGTGTCAAGGTCTTTTGAATCTCATGCTAAAATCAGATAATGCATAGATGTCAGATTATAAATGAGTATTGTTCTGCTTTAGGTTTACCAGAGGAAAATGAATACTCGAGGCTGTCAGCCAGCACTACGGCAGGCTCGTCGATTCAAAGACACAGGGAGAACCACACTAGTCAGGTAAATATTTCATTGATGACCTAGTAGAACCAGTAAAAGAGAGATAAAATCTTAGTAGCTGGTTTTATGCAAATATTCATAAGTAAAAATTAAAATCAAACTATCAGTTAAAACAGCAATAGGCACTGAGGTAGTATGGAGTTTGCACTTTGCTTTGTTAGGTTGGGGTTTTTTGGGTTTGTTTGAAGAATTCTGTTTAATGTCACTGTTAAAACAACACAGAATGAAGTTTAATGGATGCAATTTGCCATAATGTATTTTCTTTGTTCTTTCTTCAGTATATTATTTATAATGTGAAACACTTTACTTTCTAAGTATCCAACTGAAACATGAAGGCATTGAAGAAATCCCTTTCATTTAAATGGCAGTAGTGTATTCTCCTTATGTCGTCAGTCAACTTTTCTGAAAGGGTACTGGTTTCTTTCATTTGAGACAATGGTAAGAATTTTACAGTAGAGCTAAATACTGTCCAAAGAGAAGATATATTGAAGCTGAGAGGAATTTCTCAACGAAAACTTGTCATTAACCAATGGTGCAGTTTCCAAATTATTTTACCAGAAGGTAAGGAAATTTCTTTAACATACTTAAAAGGTACTTATTTTCTGCAGGAAACAGATGACATTTCATTGCAACAAAATGCTGGCTCTAACCAAGTGAATGAATGTCTGGACATTGACTTCAACAGGAATAGGATTCAACCATCCACACTCTGTTCAATCTTAACATAACTTTGAAAAACAATAGGTTTTAACTGATTAAATATGTGAGCAAACTAGTACAAAAGTCTTCACTTACTTGCTTTTCTGCCCCACTGCCCTACAGTGCCTATTTTGAGTTGAAAAGTTATACAAAGCCAGCACTTGACACTGTACTAATCTCTAGAGATATGTAAGTCAGGGTGGATAGAGCTGCCCTGATACACATGGGAACATAACCATCTTGCAAACAATAACAGATCTTTGCCATCACCACAACTTTAAGACTCTCAAAATGTACCTTTGACCGTGTTGTGAAAAAATACAGGTCTGCTATCTCCAGAACCAGTATACTGGATGAGGATATGGGATTATGAAGATGATTGGAGACAATGTTTTCAATTGTCTTTGTCACATTTTTCAGTCATTAATTAAATACTTATGAGAGTGACCAAAGAGCCCTCTCAAGTGAAGAAAAGTATCCAAGTCCCAGACACTGCTCCAGTTATAAACCTTGCACAATAGGACACTTTTGTCCTGGACTGTCTTACACCTCTCTTGATAAAATGGTTGCCTGGGATCAAGGAGGATCATCCTTAAATTACTGCATCAGCACAATATATGGAGAGTTAAAGGAACTAGGATTAGAGAGCCATTATCTTCTTGGCTTTGCAAATGGGAGCTGTATCTGTACATAAAATTAGTCTGCAACATTTAAATGCTTTATTGTAGAAGGAAGTCTTTAACCATTTGCAAACTTGTATTTTGGATTTTTTCAAAGCTGCTTGCCAAAAACTGAACACAGTTTCAGTTCAGTACTTTGAAATGTCACTTTTCAGTAAACAGATGTTTTGCCAAAGAGTTTCACAAATCTTTAAAATAGATCCCATGCCATGTACTCAGATTTACATGCAGAGACAATCCTTAAGTGCAAGCTCAATCAGCACTGTGACAAGTTGAGAGGAAAAAAACCTGCAGTTCTGTGATTATTTTATACAATTGCCTTAATGAACAAAATCCTCTGAAATACTGTTGCCAAAAGAAAGAGAAAAAATCTTCCTCCCACAAAAATAATAGAAGTCTTTCAAAAGGTCTGTGCTCATAGGACTGAGAATTCTTAGTGTAAAAAGTATTCCTCACCATTTTCAAAGCATGGCATATATTTGAAAATGATTTGGCTTAATTACATTTGTTAGCATGCCTGCTGGTGACTTGAACAGCATACAATCCCATTGTAAAAGTCTTTGCCAGTCTTCACTGCAGTAACCTTCTCACTTTAAAATAATTCTTGCAGAGACATATGAAATAGGACAGATTGCTTCACAGATCTGTGAAGGTACTGATTGACTAATTGCTTTAAAAAGATAAACATAGACTGAGTCCTTGGATTTCTTGGCAGACACTGTCATTTCAGCTAAAGGAGACTGGTTCATTAGCTTTCAGGGACTTCTAATATTTATTGGAGTTTTTAATATCTCCCTGCTAGTTCCTTTCTGAAGTGACAGTACTTAATTTCATTTTTTGTCAAGGATCTCAAGGCTCATATCTATCCAACTAGAGTTTAGGCATTGTGGCTTATTGTACCATCATGCTGTCACATCAGGTGGTAATTACCTGCATCACTGCCTGGTATGTTCTGCACACTGCAGAACTACACATTTCAGAGAGCAAATGCTTCAGCCCAGTATATGTTGACATGTATCCTAAGGATCAGTCTTTTCACATACTCCTTGGAAGCAATTATTAAGTATAAAGTATCATGCAGTTGTGAACTGAGCAACTTAACTGATCATTCCTAAAGCAAAGTGTACTGAAAGCAAAAAGAAGTTGACCATAAATGCTACTTTTCTAGGGTAATGGTTACTTAGAAGTCAATTTGTCAGAATGAAAGAGAACAGAAATTGCAGGGGAAAAAAAAGAAGCTAAAATACTAACAAAACATTTCTCATTTGGAAAAAAAATTACTTTCTTCTGCTAGAAAAAGGGCAAGACTATTAAAAATAAAGTTAATTTTTGTCTCATTAGAAATGAAAGAACTTACATCAAAAGAAATTTAACTCTTTAAACACTGATTAAAGAACTACAAAGCATGGGGCTTTTAAACTAATACCTTTTCCTTTATATTGTTTTGTGGCTATGTAGTTGTAGATTTCTAAGTGATTACAGGTTGCTATTAAGTGCCACATAAAAAACATAAAGGACTTAAAATCTAACACCATTTTATAAAGCTTCACTGTCTTATGTAGAATCATCTTCAATGAAGATGAAAACTGAACCAAAAATTTGAAGCTTAAATTTCAGATTCAAGAAGTTTCATGCACTTTAGTTCATTCCAATAGTAGATCTTTAATAAACTAAACTTAATAAACTAAATTTGTTAGCAAAAACCTACACATTTGCTTTTCACCAACTGAGCACCCAAATTCCCATATGTTTTGTGCTTTCCTTGTAATCCAAAACGTTTTAGTCAAGGAATTCTTAAAATTGTTAATTAGAAATCTGCAGTAAAATGGTATTGCAAGAGACAAGTCCTATTCTGTCTGTACAAGAAAACCTGCTTTGCTTTTAAAACTAAGCCCATATATATCAGATGTTAGGACTGCATCTAACTCCACTTTCTAGTGGAAAACTTTCTGTAGCTGTGCTGCACATTTCATTCCCTGAACAATGTAAAATTAGTAAGCATCCTTTTCCAAGCTTGATATGAATTTACCCATTTGAAATGTTTATTATTTCAGAGTCCTTCAGTGATCTGTTTAATTAGCGTGAGACTTCCAAATGTGCCTGGATCTGTAGTCCGAATTCTTATGTTGCCATTTTCTTCCAGGTGTAATTTTCTTCCAAGGAACCACCAAAATAGAAGAGATGTTTCTTCTGGTGATTTTTGTCATAATCTCACTTAGATTTTCATGTGACTAGGAGTCATTTCTGTTGAGTCACACAACAGAAAGTGATCCCAAGGCATACTGGAGACTGCACCGATGATGAAATTGCATAGCAGGGTCTAAAACTCAAAACTTCCTCTCAAAAGCAACAAGATCAAAACAAACAAACAAACCCCAACCAAACAAAACCCCCACAAAAAAACCAACCAACCAACCAAAAGTATTATGAAATAGTAGCTCTGTGCTCTTTTTATTTTACACAAAACACTTCTCAGCTCCTTAGCCAGTCCAATGGGTTCTCTTCCCCAGACTCCATTTATTTCTTCCTCTGTTCTCAGTAGCTATGAGAGTGCATGTTTAAAAGATAGGAGATAAAGACTACTGAAATACAGAACTTCTCTGGAATGTCAGCATCAGCAGCAAGATGCAATAAAGTCAACAAAAGCAAGATTGTATCTTTGGCACTTCACACAAAAGCTAGGCAGCCCTGTCATCATCTTTTTCACAGATCAAGACTTGGGGCTTAGGGGAGGGGGTGTGGCAATAATATTTTAAAGTTGTTATTAACATTCATTATGAAGTGGGATGTGGGGAGAGAAAGATACAGCAGAATTGAGAAAAGCAGGCCAGCTAAAAAGACTCCTTGTTTCTTATGTGGGCAGCAAGAAGCAACTGTAATGGGATAAGATGGACAACCTGGGGATAATGAACAGATGGGAAGCGAGGGGCAGATTAGAGTGATAATAAGAATGTGTGGGGTGGGAGTGAGGAGTAAAACAGGCATCAGATAGAAAATGATTCAGAGAATGAAGGCTGGAGGAAGAATAAAATGACTGAGAGAAGGTAAATAATAAAATAAAATTGGATTTAGGGAGAAGAAGGACAGAGACATGAGGGAAAAAAAACTGAGAGGAGGTAAGAAAAACAGAATAGAGAGCACTAAGGACAGAGCACAGGGTAGTGGCATAAAAGAGACACTAAGGAGTTAAAAAAGTATGGTCTTTATGATGTTCCAGATATGATATTCCTCTTCATACATATGTCAAAGTGATCTTTTTATGTTCCAGAAAATAAAAATGATTGTAATAATCTACCTACATTTTTAGACTTGCTTTCTATGCAAG
Source organism: Pogoniulus pusillus (assembly GCF_015220805.1). Classification (NCBI taxonomy): domain Eukaryota; kingdom Metazoa; phylum Chordata; class Aves; order Piciformes; family Lybiidae; genus Pogoniulus; species Pogoniulus pusillus. The sequence goes on along the minus strand of NC_087268.1, from coordinate 33,853,763 downwards.
TTAGTTCACAGTTATAGTCTCCTGAAGATTCAGCCAACTGAGAAGGTAGAAAATTTCCCATTAAAATGTGCAGTTTAGCTTTCTAATGCCTGAACTTTGGCTTATTTGTAATCAGATGATGTGAAATGCACTCAGTGTCCTATGGAAATACTCCCAGAGCAAGACACAAATAAGTAAGCAGCTTACCATCCTAGCAGTTTAAGTAATACAAGACATACAACGCACCCTGGCATAAGATTTTGGTTATCCACTTCTGATACATGTTTTATCTGTCATGTGCTCAAAAAGGTAAGATAAAAGAGTATGGTTGTTTTGTCACATGCTGTTATATTAAAAAAGCTGCAGTCTTATCTCTTCTATTTTCTTTAAACCCTGTAGTGCAGGTTGTCAGATTGCAATAATATGGAAGCCAAAATCTGACAATGAAAAATTGGAGATGTCTTTTCATATTCTTGAAGAATGTATTTATTGTTCCATTATAGCTTAAGCCATGGTTCTGATTTCATGAAATCTCATTGCTTCCAGCAGTCTCTTCCCTCAGAAAGAACTGCATGTTCATCACAGTCTCATGGGCCTGCTTTGTTCCCACTTGATTTAGTATTTGTTGCCAATCACTTCTTTTGTTGACTTTCAAAAGTGTTCAAGAATGCAGAGTGTCGCTAACCCCCGCCCGCTGTCACAGTTCTGAACACTGGGTGCTACCATTCGCTATTAACGTCTGTCATGTTTGCCACTTAGCTGGAAGTAAGCTGTGATCATCCCTAAAGCAAAACGTGGCAATCAGACCAGTCTGGTGTAACGAAAAACAATCACTACCACCTCTGTAAACATTTAACATCCAGGATAGGACATAGAATGCTTATGATTGTAATTGATGTAAATCAGTGTGTTTCCCTGGATGGTACTTGTTGTTTTGACAATAATGTCAAAGAACAGCCTTTGTAATGGCACACAGACAAACAGGAGGTCTTACAACACAGTGTGGCTTTGTTTTTAGAAGACTTTGATCTGGTTGCTGTCTGCAACTACCTGAAGGGAGGCTGTAGCCAGGTGGAGGTTGGTCTCTTCTCCCAGGCAACCAGCAATAGAACAAGGGGACACAGTCTCAAGTTGTGACGGGGATGGTCTAGGCTGGATGTTAGGAGGAAGTTCTTCCCAGAGAGAGTGATTGGCATTGGAATGGGCTGCCCAGGGAGGTGGTGGAGGCACCGTCCCTGGAGGTGTTGAAGAAAAGCCTGGATGAGGCACTTAGTGCCATGGTCTGGTTGACTGGCTAGGGCTGGGTGCTAGGTGTGACTGGATGATCTTGGAGGTCTCTTCCAACCTGGTTGATTCTATAAGTCTGTGTACTTACACCATCAATAGAATTGCAGTCAGTTGAAGACTATAAAATCATTAGATAGATATAGATATACATGTGTCTCAGTTTTGGATCTCTTGTTTAACTCCGTTTGTGGTGGCATACCTCCTCCAGAGCAATCCCACATTTGTGGCAGGAAGAGCACCTGTCTTCTTGGCCATTTCCTCCTTTCCAGTAGAGCTGTGTGCTGTTCACTTAGAGATCTGAGGCTTTTTGGAGATTGTAAGACTGCTCCAATACAAACAGAAATCATAAGCAGTTTAAAAGAATGATTAACTGAAATTGTTTTATTGTCATTAACATATCAAGTTATTAGGTCCAGTGGGTCTGCACTTGCCAAAAAAAATGTGTATCCCAGCATTCACAAGTTGCTCACATGAATGAGCTTGGATCCCAGTGGTACATTTGCATTTGAAGATTTTTAATTGGAGTTTAGAGGCATGTAAACACATTTATCATAGCTGCTGTCTACTCCCTGCTGGGGTCTTACGTAGCCAGTCCAGGTTTCCCAATCAAACACAAATTTGCATACTGATTTGATTTCTGTTGAATGCTTGCTGAGGCTTCGTAACACCCACTGGTTCACTTTGCGCTTTCGCCTCATATCTTTGAATGGGTATTGTGTTGGGATCCTCTCTGAATTTATGCCTTTTCTGTAACATAGAAAACCTCATACACACTTATTTGAACCTGAAGGGTCAAGATTTTTTGAGAAGTTGCACTCTGCCTGTTCTGCAGCTTCAAAAACTAATGTGACATGCATATTTGGAAGCAGTGTAGGGGCCTATCAGAAGCAAAAAGAAAACAGAGAAGAGAAAGATGGAGCCATTAAAACAAGTAGGAAACTTTTTTGTGTGGGAGGGATGCATGGCTGTCACTGATTGAATCAGAATGCATTGGTCTGGCTAATAACCTCGTACAGTAGGAATTAATTCCAGAAATGTTGAATGAACTTTAATTTTCAAGCGAGAGGTGAGAACATCCTGCTCATTCTGTCTTTAAAAGGGATTATCTGCAGGAGAGTCATAGAATCATAGAATGGTTTAGGTTGGAAGGGACCTCAAAGCTCAGCCAGTTCCAACTCCTCACCATAGGCAGGGATACCTCCTGCTGGAACAGGTCACTCAAGGCCTCATTCAGTCTAGCCTTGAACACCTCCAGGGAGGGAGCATCCATAACCTCCCTGGGCAACCTGTGCCACTGTCTCACCACCCTCACTGTAAAGAACCCTTTCCTAACATCTAGTTTAAATCTCCCCTCTTCCAGTTTAAACCCATTACCCCCATCCTGACATTATAAGACCTTGTAAATAGTCTCTCCCCAGCCTTCCTATCTAGTTGACTGGATAGGGCTGGGTGCTAGGTTGGACTGGATGATCTTGGAGGTCTCTTCCAACCTGGTTGATTCTATGATTCTGTATTCAAGAATTTTGCTAAAACTCACTAAGTAGTAACTAAAAAGTTAAAATGTAATAAAACGTGCAAAGATTTGCATGAAAAAATAATTTCTGTTTCCAACAAAATTATTTGTGTTTTTAACACCCCAAAATGTAATTAAATACTTCTTTCTTTTCCTGCTGAATAGTAGAAGAATCATTGCAACCACAAATGTCCAAGAAAATTGCTAGAGCACAATGCATAACGTTGCGTGAAAAACAAACCCTGCTTTTTGTCGAGGAAAGAGCAAAATAAAGTGAAATACTCAAATGAATCTACTAATGCAGATTCATAAATCTCTGCTTGGGAGGCAGTTTAATGAGTCCTTCAGCCATAGCACGATGATTAAACTGTGCTGATTATCTTTAACACATAAATAGACAGTATAAGCTCTTTCTTACTTCTGGATGTTACAAAATATCCTCTGTAAACTTACAGCGTCTGATCTGCTAATGCAGAATTCATTTCCTGGGATTCTAGAGCCAATTCTCTAAATAAATTAGTTTATTTCAAATGGACCTGTTAATCTTATCTGACATACCTTTTATCACCCATTATTTCAGAGTATGAAACCTTCAACTTGCCCTAATTAAAGTTGCCACATTTTAATTAGCCTAAGATATAAGACCACAGTTAAAATAATTTATTGACTTTTCTTATGGCAAATCATCTTCATTTTAGACAAATTTGAAACCCAGTGTATCCACTTTAGGCCATAAACTGAAATTTAGGCACAATTTAGGACCCTAAATCCAGAAGACAGTTCAGGAGGTCATTATCCAGTGACTATGCAATACTTACATTTGTGGAAGTCAGCAGGCAAAGCAATAACATAGGTTTCATGGGTGCCAGCATAGAACAAAAGTGCTCTATATCTACTACCTCTTGTGTGTTGCAACAATAAGGGAGTCACTCTGAAGGATCTGCTTTAGCATATTTATCACACATGGACATTAGGAAGCACAGGAGATAAACTTCTCCTTTCTTGCACTCCGAGTCCATCTCTTACAGTCTCAATGTCCTCTCAGCATTTGGGAACTAAGTCTTTTCCTTAACTTGACAGAGCTCAAATCCATATCTTCTGATTTCCTAATATATTCTAGCCTCTAAATAAATGTTTAAGTTCTTCCATGCACATCCCAATGGAACTGTACTCTGTTGCCAACCAAAATCCCCAGTTCCACAAGGAGAGCACTTCTTCATTTGAGTATATTGGATAGTGAGGTGGGAGGAACAGGTCCTGGGATCTCTTCATTGGGCTGCTTATTGTAAATTTATTTTGTTCATCTTGCCTTATTTTGCAGTGGAAAATGTGGATCTAGTTTAACCACTTCAATCCATCTCAGTTTCCAGTGAATAGCTTTAGTAATTCCACATGCTCCTGTGTATCACTGTCTTTGACACTACAGCTTTTCTTGTTTGCTCAGTAAGGGCCCTGGATACCAAGCTGGGATGGTGTTTCCACCAGATGGCAGGGCTGTTAAGAGCTGGGTGTTCAGGTGGTGTATGTTTTTGTAGGTCTAGCCCAAATGTTGCTTTGCTCATTTCCAATTGACCATCAACTTTGAGTAGGAAAATCCTGGTCTATGACTGATAACATCTCTGCCCATTAATGGTTAAAGTTGTTTGTTCAGCGTTTATTCAGAACATGCGATGTTTCTGCACACCTCACTCACCCTTCACAAGATACCTCCTTGGGACATAGAAAAATAATGAATCATAGAATCAACCAGGTTGGAAGAGACCTCCAAGATCATCCAATCCAACCTAGCACCCAGCCCTATCTAGCTTTGTATAAAATATTCAGTAAATCTTTCTGTAATGATTATGTAAAATAAATCTCTGCTTTGTCACAGGTCTAATTGTGAATGGAAAAGATAAAATATATAATGTTATTCAAATAGATCTAATTTAATGATTTGGTTAATTTAAAGCACTACAGTTTCTTGTGTGTTTTTCCCCCATTTCATTTCCACTGCATTTCTTTTGCATGTCCTTCAACCAGGTTGAAATGTAAACTTTTTCTAGCTTACTAGATCAAATTCGTGAGTAAAGATTCAAGATATTTTTCCATCCTTGTTTAAAACTTTCAGTAAAAGATGCACATTGATTTGTAGACTGGACCAACATTTGTCCGTTATACACTGAAAAATGATCTCTATAGTGAAACTGCTGACACAACACGAATTTACAGCTTGCATAAGCAGGTCGGTATAGTAAAGCTTCTCCAGTGCCTATAAGCTATAAATAGGACACATTTGTCAATTGCCTTACCCAGACAAAATATACTCACTTCTCACCCTGCACCTGTGTGCCTTTAGGTTTCTTATAATAGCAGTGACACTGCCTCTATTTGGATACTTTTATCCATCTTTCAAGACTGGTAATTCCTCTATACTTCGTTGGAGGCTTGCTGTCAAGCCCTTGTCACCTGAGTACATTCAATAACACAGACTGTCAGGAGCTATGTTTTTGTTCAATTATACTTATTTACCAGTGTAGATATTTTGGGTTGTTTAGCTCTGAAATTCTTTCATATGAAACTCTTGCAGTGGCAGTCTAGCCCAGCTTGCTTTTTGCACATTCCAGCACCTTTCTGAGAAGCATGCCTTTTGCAGGTCCGTGGAATGCCTGAAATGTAGATGCAAATAAGGTGTTTAATTGGAGAGACTGGTTTTCTTGTTTCCAGACTTTTAACTTGTCTTCTAATCTTTGCTACAAACTATTAAGGGGGGGAAAAAAAGTGCTTTGCTACACAAGAAGCCTCTGATATGCCTCTAACAGGATCTGTGGAACATTTAATTTTCCTTTGAGTTGCTGAGTTAGTTGCATTTTAGGCAAACATTGAAGCAAAGGGATTTTTTTATCTTGTAGTGATAGGCAATTAGGATGGCACCAAAATATACTTTAATTAAGTCTTTGAAACACTTGCCATTTTTCATCTGCTTTTTTTTCCCTCAAAAACACAGAATTTACAACTACACTTGAAATTGTAATACCTTTTATGAAGACATTATATACCTGTTTGGGATTTTTTGTCTTAAGTACCAAGCAACCAGAAATTAAGCAGATTCCACATCATTTTTCAGGTATCTCCATTTAAAGGCTCTTTCCTGTTCTGACAGCATTCATGAAAGGTCTGACTTGCATAGGACACATGTAAGCTTCTGTACTCAGGTAGTTGCATACACAAAGGACAGAAGCCACTGATGGGCTTCTACCCCATCAGTGACCAATATGACCTTCATGTCACTCAGCCCTCTGTGCAACTGGAGCCAGCTACCTGCATAGCATCTCATGAGCATTTAAGGGCACAACACATCAATTTCTTTATCATGGTAACTTGCAGCCATCTCTCCTTATGACAAAGGGAAAATCTTGACAAGAAGAGATATGCTTCTCATGTGAACTCATTGTGTAAGGTGATGCTTGGCCATTAGAGCCATGTGATAGGTATCTCTTATAGATGCCCCTGTGGTGTCTTTAAGAAGGAAAGTAGGTAGCAGGGTAAGGGACATGAGCCATTAAGCTGCTCTAATGGGTTTGGTTCATATTCACTGTAGATAGGCCTTGTCTACTACTGAATAGTCCCAAGGAAATAGGTCTCCTTATCTTCTTTAAGTGTCGCTGTACTGCATAGGTGATAAGTAGATTTTAAAGGGTGGTGAGATGGACTTCATAGCTTTGTAGACTTGTGCTATAATGATGTCTTCAAAGCAACTTGAACAAAACAAATAAGCACTGGAACAGAACGGTTAAATTAGAGGAAACATATTCTTCTAGATTAATTATTGTTCTGATACAGAACTGTTTGGCTACTTCAGGATGAATTTATGAATAATTCCAAGCCAAGTGAAACTACATTTTAAATTGCTAATGTATTCTTTGGCTAACCCCTGGTTCCATGGATAGTGACATTACTAATTCTAAGCAGCAACGCAGGTTATAGTTTCTCAGTTATATCTGTTTGGGTATTAACATTTAAGTAACAAAATGTTTCTGCTCCTGCAGCTGCTATTTGATGTGTGTAAAGGAGTATTTTTGTGAGTATTATATGATGGCAGTGTGGTGGTTTGGATGTTCCCCGCCCCCCCACACACTTTTAGAAATACCCAGCTAGACTCAGATGGGTTCTGGGAATATAAATGAAGCTATTTATTTACAGCTAGCACGATATACAAGCAGATATTTACAGTATATACAGTTATAGACAGAAATGTACAAGGTAAAAGTAATATAGAAACACAACTCCCCTCCCAGAAACCTGAGTCCCCAGGAGGGGCTCTCAACCACCCCTGCACCTTCCCCCTGCCCCTCTCAACCTTACCCCAGTCCTACGGAAGAAAAGAGGTTCAGCCAAGAGGTTAAGGAGCAAGGTTAGTGGCAGTGAGGTTAGGGAGATGCAGCTCAGTCCGAAGCCAGCCAGAAAGAGAAGACAAAATGGCGAAAGTGCTGTCTAATGTTTTCCCTTCTTGTTCCCATACATCTCAGTGAGACTGTGAGGGAAGGAGACATCACAATTGTTTTCCTTTTCATAGCCTATGATCTAGTTCTTTTCACCAAAACATTCTAGCCTGCTTCAAACTAGCACAGGCAGTTTTAAGACCAAGTTGTTAGAAACATGGACTGTTCATCAGTGCAGGGTGAACCCTTTGCTGACATAGGGGAGTTTTTTCCGTTTGTTTAATTTTTGGCACCTTCTTCGTACAACTTCACTTCTGTGACTTTGACATGAGATTAAAGCAAGACCATTCTAAAATTCTTTTTTTTTTCTATTTTTGCTGTAAAGAATTAAATGGGGACTGGGAACAGCAAAGTTAAGCACAAATTTGTAAACTTCTTTGAAGGGCAAGATTGCTTCAAGTTGTTAACAGGGTTGTCTAATCTGTTCTCTTTCAGGTGTAGTAGGCATGAGAGCAGCTGCTCCTCAGCAAAAGTGTAGAACTTGAGTGATTATCTGCATGCATTTATTTCTTTAATTATTAAAATGGAAACACTCACAGCCACTCACCATCTAACATGGCTAAGCCAGGGCATGCTGTAGCAGTCTCAGGATTTCCATTCTTCATCCTCCTCTAATGTTTGGATAAGCTTATAGTGACCCTTGTTGCGTTTTGCAAATACTGGATGGAGAGCAGAAGATGGTTCCCTCCTAACAAGGGGACTGGCAGTGTAAAACACTCTTCTGAGTTCAAGGAAAAGTTACTTTGCCAAAGGTCATTATGTTTGAAATGGCATTATATGTGTCACTGTGCTTTTTACTGCAAAAGAGATAAGAAAATGGAACCTGAATCTGCCTTGCCCACAGGTTTACATCCATGACAAAAAAGGCAGAGGATCCTATGTGACGTATCATGGACACTGCCATTTGTATACTGCCAGGAGAATTAACTTTATCCACCTTTTATATTACTGTTATTTCCTTCTCATTAACAGGTTATTCATCAGCTTAGACTTTCTGAGAATGAGAGTGTGGCTCTGCAAGAGCTTCTAGATTGGAGGAGAAAGCTCTGTGAAGAGAGAGAAGACTGGCAGCAAATCTTGCACGACACTGAGCAAAGAATCACAGCCCCACCTCCACCCCCATGTAAAAAGCCAACGCTGTTAAAGAAGGTAGAAGATACCTCCTGCAACAGACTCTCTTCAGGCATATGGGATACCACCATATGATTCATATGTATATGCCTGCAGACTGTTAGGAGTGAAACCATCTGATAACTTCAAGCTGCACAATCAGCAAGTTTTCTTCCCCTCACAAAGTGTGCAGGGATATTTTTATAGACACTCAATTCAAGAGCACAGGATGGAGGAGTTACTTAGATCTGTCATGTGTGTGTGCATGTGTGTGTGTTTGATCTTTTCATATATATATACACACATGCACATATGTGTGCATCCATGAGTGTATATATATATATGTGCATGTGTGTATATATATATATATATGGAGACAAACTGCACTATAAGTATTTAGCTTGAAAGTACAAGACAGTCCTTTAGAGTTCTCCCATGGACAATGAAGAAACTATGTTAGGCAAGCAATAGGGAGAAGTGACTGACAGACATTTCAAGATCAGGAAAGTCTGTGTGCACATTGTACAGCTGTTTTATATCGTACAAAACTATGATGTTTCTTGTTCCCTAATGAATGGTTTTATTATATTACCTGTATACATACATAGATTTCTTTGTAGATGTCTGTGTTCTATTGGCATTGCAAACCTGAAGTTTATTTACATGTTTATTACTGGTGTTTTATAACTTTATGCAATTGGTGCTGTTGTTCTTTCTTCAAAATACAGGTAATAAATACAGTGCTCGCATTTTTCTTTCATAGTTTTATCTTCAACAACATACCAAACAGTTCCAACACTGTGTTGGTTTCTTTGAGAACTGGCAATATCTTTTCTAAATTCCAAACCTGAAATTCTTGCAAAGCTCCTACCTACAGCAGGTATGATTTGATGCTGTTCACAGACGTGAGAGTTTGGTGGATCTGTGTTTCTGAACGTGCAGACTGTGAATTCTGCACTGACATCTCACATTTTATTTCATCCTGGATCGTGTAGAATAATGAGGCATCCATTTAGGCTATAAGTATGGCTTGAAATTCATACCTGATTATGCATAAGGTCATGTGTCAGTGGAAAGATATGTAATGGTAATGAGGTATGAGAATAGGGCTGTGATTTACCATTACAAGCCAGAAGGCTTTATGGAGATGGGTTTATCAGAGGATTATGTCCTTATCATTGTACAGTGGTGAATTTATACCTCAAATTTCATGTAATGAAATGGTTTCAGAAAATGGGGCATTCTAGTTCTGAGCAGTAATGATAATTCATGAAAAACATGCTGCTAGAAGCTGGTTAGCTACTGCTCAGCAGTCTTTGAAATGCTGCTTTTCTACTTCAAGCTGTAATTTATATACATACACACAGGTAATTGTTCAAGGGCTGCCTATTTTAAGTTCTTGTAGTGTGCAGAGCCAGTGTGAAACACTTTTCTTGGCTGTTTGCCCCATTCCTACTGGGATACAGGGGGAAAAAAATGCTTGTAACTTTACAAGTGGGTGTAAAACTAATGCTGTCAGATGTAAGCTGGATTTTGAAAAAGGTGAGCTAACTCCTGGAATTTGCTGGGAAAGGAAAAGTATCTACCTACAGATGTAGGTTTTTTTCATCTTGTTTGACAGCAGCTCCACCAGGCTGAATGGCAAAAAGCAGTCATGTGCTTGTTTGTTTGTTTTTACAGGGAAGCAGAAAACTCAAATCGTTCCCCTAAGTATCATCAAGATGTATGCAGAATTAAGCACATCCTCTTGCTGGAGATCAGAATGACCTTTTTGAGTGGACAGGGAAGGGGAGACACTAGGTTAGCTCAGAATGTTACCTTCTGTTAGCTTCACAGAAATCCTCTCTGCAAGATTGCCCATTTCTATTTCATGACGAAATAGGAACTGTAGCTTCTGCTTCTTAAACTTCAGTTGATGTAAATGGCCATAGATTGTGACTTTGTCCAGGAGGAGCAGATAACCACCGTAAGGTTATGCAAACAAGTCTCAACTGCTTAACAGTTATGTCAGAATAAGTCTTTGGTATAATTGGGTTTGCTGTCTTTTAACTCTGATAACCAGGGACACAGAGAGAATCCCTATGTGAGAGAGAAATCAAATGTCTCCAGAACTGGATGTAAGAGAGCTAATTAACCTGACTTTGCAACTGCATTGCTTCCAGGATACAACTTGTTATCCCTACATGGCCCAGAATTGCTATACATAGCCATAACAACATCTACTCAGCTAGCTTAGCCATCCTGAACAGCTCACTGCACTGAGACATGCAGACATGCCCTCAGGCCAGTCACTCCTCAAATGGGCCCAGCAAATAGCTTCTTCATAAGTTCTATCACATTGCTAACTCTAATGCCCACTCGGTAGCTGGTAGGAATCTACCCACAGCAGCCTGAAGATGTAGGGCAAGCTGTTACGCTGACTGAGGAGCCGCTTCAGTTCATGCCAAGATCTCTGCTGTGGCAGAAAGTGTGCTAGCAGCCACCAAGCTAGCTATGGCTAAGGTGAGCTTGTTGTCATTGCTTTGTTGAAGGGAGAAAATGTATTAGTCAAATGGAGGTTAAAATGGACTTTGAAGTGGGAAATAGTGTAAACACATGTTCTAGTTTTTGCACTCCTTAGTAAAAATTGTATTAGAGCCATGACCAGTCTCAGCCGCAGGAGTCCAAATGAGGAACCTTTTTGCCTCTCTTTCAAAGTCTCTGCCCTGTTACGGCAGTACCAACCAAGGGTGGGAAAAAAGGTATGTGATTTTCTAACATTTCATCAATACAGTGGCATTGAAGCAGCCAGTGCAAATGGGAAACAGGCAACCTGCTTCTCCAGACAATGAGCAAAGCACATTATCTCCCCCAGTGCAGAAGACCTTTGTTCTATTTGTTGCAAACTTGGGTAAGGCATATATGATCTGGGCTCTTCCTTAAAGCATGCTACCAGAGGGCAATATGATAAACAAAACAGCAGAAGACACAAGACCCTTTCCTTCCTTCCTTCCTTCCTTCCTTCCTTCCTTCCTTCCTTCCTTCCTTCCTTCCTTCCTTCCTTCCTTCCTTCCACTTCCTTCCTTCCTTCCTTCCTTTCTTTCTTTCTTTCTTTCTTTCTTTCTTTCTTTCTTTCTTTCTTTCTTTCTTTCTTTCTTTCTTTCTTTCTTTCTTTCTTTCCCTTTCTTTCCCTTTCTTTCCCTTTCTTTCCCTTTCTTTCTTTCCCTTTCTTTCTTTCCCTTTCTTTCTTTCCCTTTCTTTCTTTCCCTTTCTTTCTTTCCCTTTCTTTCTTTCCCTTTCTTTCTTTCCCTTTCTTTCTTTCCCTTTCTTTCTTTCCCTTTCTTTCTTTCCCTTTCTTTCTTTCCCTTTCTTTCTTTCCCTTTCTTTCTTTCCCTTTCTTTCTTTCCCTTTCTTTCTTTCCCTTTCTTTCTTTCCCTTTCTTTCTTTCCCTTTCTTTTCTTTCTTTCCCTTTCTTTCTTTCCCTTTCTTTCTTTCCCTTTCTTTCTTTCCCTTTCTTTCTTTCCCTTTCTTTCTTTCCCTTTCTTTCTTTCCCTTTCTTTCTTTCCCTTTCTTTCTTTCCCTTTCTTTCTTTCCCTTTCTTTCTTTCTTTCTTTCTTTCTTTCTTTCTTTCTTTCTTTCTTTCTTTCTTTCTTTCTTTCTTTCTTTCTTTCTTTCTTTCCTCTTCTTTCTTTCCTCTTCTCTCTCTTCCTTCCTTCCTTCCTTCCTTCCTTCCTTCCTTCCTTCCTTCCTTCCTTCCTTCCTTCCTTCCTTCCTTCCTTCCTTCCTTCCTTCCTTCCTTCCTTCCTTCCTTCCTTCCTTCCTTCCTTCCTTTCTCATTTGGTTGGTAGTTTTTAATTGATTCCAGCTTATGTAACAGCTGACTTTTGTCTGGGGAAGATTTTTTCAGGATATTCTGTTTAAAAAACAGTACTATAGGAATAATGTACTTCTATTAGAGTGTGTTTTAAGTAATGGCAGTAAGACACTCCAAAGTGTGACTTATGATGTCATAATTCACACCTAGTGTGTTCATTGGTCCCTCGGCCTTTGGCCTCATGCCTAGCAATGCAGTTGGTAGGGAATTATACTATAATTCACACCCTACTGTGTCTTATTGCTTAAATAACCATACCCCCAGAGGTGTCTTAAAACTACCATTAAAGTTTATATTGTGTATCAAAATGTGTTTACAGGGCTGGAAAATATACTATTGACAATTTGAAATGTTGAGAAGTAGTTTGAGCAGAACTGTACAGTGCTTGCAAATTAATCTCCTCAGTGGGGTATGCACCAGCCAGTTACAGTATTCCTTGGGTATATGAAGTCCTCTCTTGCACGTTAAAAAAATAGCTTAGACAAAAAAAAAAGAAAGAAAGAAAAAAGAAACAAGCCTTACAGATTAAATATTCTGAAGGGACAGATTAAACTCTATGAGCATGCTAATGCCCTTAATATCCAATGAACAAGCTAAAATACCTTTATATTTGCAATAAAGCAATTTCAGGATGCTGGGGTTATCATCAGGATAATCACTCCTCCACACCGTGCCTTATTGCTTAATTTTTGATACACAAACCAAACAACACTTGTAGCAAATCAGTCTGTCCTTTGGTGTAAGGTAAGAAGAGTCAGATATGTTTTACACCTTAAAATGTCTTTGATCTTAAAGCAAAGGGAGTTCTGAAATGCCGTTAAAGCATAATAAATGAAAAACAACATCTGTTGGCATGAGGATTTTTTAAGGCTTGTAAATCTTACTCATTACTCCTGAAATGGCACTTGGTGGGGTTTTGTTGCTGTAGTTACATTCCTATTGTGGATTATAAGCAAACCTTTGCTTCTAAAAACTGATTTAGGCTACCAGAGAAATACATGCACCAACATTTTACACAAGATCTGTGTACAGCATGAAGTGATAAGCATTTTAAACATGAAGTGATAAGCCTTTTAAACATTTGTATTGTTTACAAAAACAGTAGCATGATTGTTGAATAAGGACCTGAGATTTGCCTTTTTGCCAGTGATCCTTTTCTATTCCTTCTAAAAGGTTGAGTTCTTTTCATTAATAACTTTCTTATAATGCAGATCCTTTGTGTGGGGGACGAAAAATTTCATTGACTTGTTAAGAAAGCGTAATAGATTGTAGCATAGTTACCAAGTGATAGTTATTTCCATATTCATTGTAGTCTTTAATTCTGCTCTATAGTATTGGCATCCCTAGTAATCCTGTTACTCTTATCTCTAGAAAGCCTGCTAATATCTGAAATGCTCTGAGGACCCTAAAATAAGTTTTGCCATTTGCTTGTTAAGTAATAAATGTAATTAAACTCTGTACAAGTCAGGGTTTTTTTTTCAGAATGCTATTAAACATTTCCTGGCTTTGTGTTCTAAAGACATAGTCTTTAAAAAGAAAACACTACCTGAGCGTAACTGTTTGACTCTATCTGAAGAAAACAGAATGATGTATAAGGAAATGCTTTTTCTTCTAGTTTTGCTGTTCTCTGTACTCTCAGGTTTTTAATTTGGAGAAGAAACAAATAAATCTCAGTGCTGGCTTATCTTGCGGCTGTGAGAGTTAGATTATTAGCAAAGATGGTCTGTCCTCCTACCCGTGATTTGGCCCTTTTCCTGAACAGTATCACAGTGTCACCAAGGTTGGAAGAGACCTCACAGATCATCAAGTCCAACCCTTTACCACAGAGCTCAAGGCTAGACCATGGCACCAAGTGCCACATCCAACCTTGCCTTGAACAGCTCCAGGGACAGCGACTCCACCACCTCCCTGGGCAGCCCATTCCAGTGTCCAATGACTCTCTCAGTGAAGAACTTTCTCCTCACCTTGAGCCTAAATTTCCCCTGGCGCAGCCTGAGGCTGTGTCCTCTCATTCTGGTGCTGGCCACCTGAACAGGTGAACATATGCTCTGTCCTGCTGAATCAGAGATTTTGCTGTGAAGTGTTTTAGGGAGAAGTTTTGTCAAGTCACAGTTTGACTTTTTGAGAATATTTTATTTATTACAGTAAACAAAAAAAACTCATCTTGAGTTACATAGATGTATTTACTTGGACTAGGGGGAATGGAGCGAAGCTGGAGATGGGTAGGTTCAGGCTGGACATGAGGAGGAAGTTGTTCACCATGAGAGTGGTGAGAGCCTGGAATGGGTTGCCCAGGGAGGTGGTTGAGGCCCCGTCCCTGGAGGTGTTTAAAGCCAGGCTGGATGGGGCTCTGGCCAGCCTCATCTAGGGTAGGGTGTCCCTGCCCATGGCAGGGACTTGGAAGTAGATGATCCTTGTGCTCCCTTCCAACCCTGACTGATGCTATGATTCTGTGATTCTATGAACCTTAAGTAGCTCATTTTGGTTCTCATATATGTGAATAAAATCCTTTTCTTAGCCATTTCTTATTTCCTTTCTTGTCAACTTAGTTTCATCTTCAAAGAGAATTCTATGGTTTAAAAAAAAAATAACAGTGGTTAAATGAGATTAGAGCACAACCTTTAGGTTTCTTTTCGAAATGAAATATTTTCCTTTAAAAATAGTGAAATTGAGTATTTCACTATTTCCAACACATTTTCCGCCTTTTCCAGTTGAAATTGTTTGTTAGACGCAGTCTGAATTTACACATCATTTCAGCTCTTCACAGACATACTTTTTATAAATCCTCTCTTGTCTGAAAAGACCATGCTAATGAATATTTCTTTTGAGATCCAAGAGAACTGGTAAAATCCTTAGGAGCATCAACAGGGGAAGTTTGCCAAGCACAGGTGTATTGCTGCCATGGAAATGTTCATGTGACTGCTGTTAGCTAGTGCTTATCTCCTCGTTGGTTTAACAAGGGAGCTAACTCTTCTCTACATGAATATGCAGTCACCTGTCTTCTGATATTCAAGGGAGTGGAACATCTTATGAAGAAAAAGAGAAATAATTGAGGCTGAGGGAGCTGGGGTTGTTTAGCCTGGAGAAGAAGAGGCTCGAGGGTGACCTCATTGCTGTCTACAACTACCTGAAGGGAGGTTGTAGCCAGGTGGGGGGTGGCCTCTTCTCCCAGGCAACCAGCAATAGAACAAGGGGACACAGTCTCAAGTTGTGCTGGGGGAAGTCTAGGCTGGATGTTAGGAGGAAGTTGTTGCCAGAGAGAGTGATTGGCTTTGGAATGGGCTGCCCAGGGAGGTGGTGGAGGCACCGTCCCTGGGGGTCTTCAAGAAAAGCCTGGATGAGGCACTTAGTGCCATGGTCTAGTTGACTGGATAGGGCTGCGTGCTAGGTGTGACTGGATGATCTTGGAGATCTCTTCCAACCTGGTTGATTCTATGATTCTATGAAGAATAATTTTCCATTTCAGAATCTCTGAAGGCTGAGGTAGTTGGGAGAAGAGGAGACTCATTAATGTTTATAAATATGTAAAGGGTGAGTGCCAAGAGGATGGAGCCAGGCTCTTCTTGGTGATGCCCAGTGCCAGGGCAAGGGGCAACGGGTGGAAGCTGAGGCATAGGAAGTTTCATGTAAAAAGGAGGAAACTTTTTTCACTGTGAGGGTGACAGAGCACTGGAACAGGCTGCCCAGGGGGTTGTGGAGTCTCCTTGTCTGGAGATATTCAAGACCCACTAGGATGTGCTCCTGTGTGATCTGCTCTAGGTGATCCTGCTCTGGCAGAGGGATTGGGCTAGGTGGTCTTTGGAGGCTTCTTCCAGATCTTAAAATTCTGTGATTCTGAATCTGTTTTACACTCTCAAAAAAAAAATGGAGAAAATGTGTTCCATGCTCTTCCTAATTGCTGTGCTTGATATAAATGAAACACTTTCAAAAATAGGAATTGGAACACAACTTTCCAGATGCGAATAAACCACTCAGCTAGAAAGCTGTTTCAACAAAGTAGCCACAGCTATTAAATAAAAAGCTATGGAATAAGAGCTCCTCTACCTCGCAAGCTAGTCTTAAGTTAGAACTCAGGAATATATTCCAAAAACCAGGGGAGCTGATTTTACATCCTTTCAGGGAGACAACTCTGTGTGGATCATTTGAATTAAATCCATCTCTAGCTGGTTTTAGCACAAACTCTCTCTTACAGAGTAATCTGAGCCTCGCAAATCAGATAGACAAGGGAATGTGTGGTGTTTGTCTGTGGCTGGACTAGGCTAGAAGAACACTTTTCTGTGGATGGGTGAGTTTGGCTGACTACTTTGGAACTCTCTAGACACTATGGTTCTGAACAGAAATCTGTATTTTTGTCTAAATTAGTATTATGCATCTAGTCCAAATCAGCTTATGCAATTAAGAATATCTTGAGAATAAATTACTACTCTAATAATCTTCATTTAATGTATTTTAGTAACCTGATTACTGAAAGTAATGTACTGATGCAGCTCCTATGTCTGTATTATGGACTTACCATTTAAAAAACCTATGTATTACAGTGGACTGTGTGTTGAAATCTGAGCTCCCTGAGCCTTAGAGTTACTGCAACCAATGTGCTAGATGTTAGTCATAGCATCAGGAATCCTGACAGCAACCCAAAAGCAGCTCTCAAAGTGTAAAGATTTTCTTCTGCCTTGATTTTCCTGTATAGTCCCTGAAATCTCATCAGACTGAGCAGCTACCAAGAGCAGACATCAGGCAGCTTGAAACTCGAGACAAAAAACCAACATCTTGACCTCAGCTTCTCTGAGGTGGGAAAGATGTTCTGTTTATCAAAGGCACAATGATGGATGCCTTGGATGCAAATATGCTTACTTTTCTATACTGAATTTCACTCCCTTAAACATTCTGCATTGGGCTTGTTTGTTCAACGGAGAGATCGATTTGTAGCTGGGGAACATGGCTCTAGTTCATAATGTTAAAGAGGATCTTCAGTTAAGTTCAGGATTTGACCCCAGCTAATGTTTAAGGTTCACAGATCATTTACTTATTTCTGTGTATGTACAAAAGCCCTGCCTGGATATCCAAGTAAACTCTGCCAAACCTCCCCCAAAAAACCAACACAAACAAACAAAACAACAAATGAACAAAACAACAAAAGGCAAACAGAACAAGAACTAAACCAACCAACCAAGAACAAAACAAAAAAGCAGCAACAAAAAGGCAGTGAATCATGTCAAATCTATAGTTTTAGTCTTTTATTTAATTCCTACACATGAATAAAACCCTGGTGAGGATTTGGATCTCATAAGGAATTCAACACGAGACCTGCTTTTCAGGTGCCCTACCCATGGAAAGACATATAGAGCTGAGCTGAGTTTCTGTACTGCCTGTTCAGGGCTTCTATTTCTGACTCCATCTGACCTATTTCTCGTGTTGGAAGAAGCTCTGTAGTTGAGGAAGAAAATGAGAGCATCTCAGCAGTCTGGAATAGAATGCATTTAATAGGCATATTTCTGCACACAGGAGGGAGCAGAGACTCCACCTTCCCAGGAAGTTTGAGAGTTTCTTAACCAGCAGAGTAGATTTTCCCACAGTTCTCAAACCTCCAAGTCCATTACCTGCTGAAGCACCAGGACACTGTATTTAAAGAGCATGATGCCTGACCTCTTGTATTGAGAGCACAGACATGTACCAAGGTCAGTGGTCTTGAAAATATTCCCAGGTATGAGCAAAGGCCTAGACAAGGACAAAAAAATCCCTGAGATGAACAAACAGCTGTCCAGGATTATGCTGACAGCTAACAATTGTTATCCAGAACTTATGGAGTATGTGGAAGATTAAAGGATAAAGATGGAAGGGGAGAAGCTAGACTTCTAGTAAGCTTGTCAGCTTTATTAGATTTGTTTAGCTTTGTTTTATTCCATTCTAGTAGTAGGAGAAAATACATGGAAGATGAGAAGATTAACAAACAACTTGTATGAGGTTCCAAAAACAGTATGTATCATTCCACATTTTCTTCTTTAATAAGGTAACTGAACTAGCAGACAGCACCAAAAAAACCCTTATTAATGTTAAAGGAGAATTTGGCTACTGAGTTGGGCAGTTTGCTATGCTTTGTAACATCCTTTAAACGAGCCAAGGAAAATGAGGGCTGTCATAGACTAATTTAGTTAAGAAAAGACAATGGTCCAGGCAATTTTTTACTCACCTTGAAGACAATAGACCTGAATTATACCTCTTCAGTTTGTCTATATGGTGCTCTGGTAGACAGCAACCTTGGTTCACAATGTAGATAAATAGGTGGCTCAAAATAAGTTTTAAGGAAGCAATCAGTGGCAAATTAGCAGAAAAGAGATTGTGTGCAGGATGTCTTCTTAGACATCTGAGACCCACTTTTTTCCCCAGGTATTTGTTATCTGAGTGGACAGGTGGGCAGGAAGAACATATTATAAAACTAAGGATGGCACCAAAGCCAAGTAAGGTTTTTAGAATGCTGGGGCAAAAATTAAAGTTATGATGCAACAACTGCCAAACATTCTCCCATAGTGCAGCAAAAGAAGAGATGCTCATTTCTCCCTCAGTGGAGAAGAGGGTGTCCACAATCTTGGAGACAAGAGGGCAGGAAGACATATAGCTCTCTGGAGAGGCAGGAGAAAAATCACTTCTGGAAGATTCTGTTTCGGAGCTGAGTAGACTGCTGGAGCCTGTGTGTAATGTGCTGTGGCACAATGGTGCTTGAATGAAAACTGTGTGGTATCACATGGAGATATACTTTGTGAGTGTGTGTGTGTGTGTGTGTGTGAACATGCCTCTTTTGCTGTGTTTGTAAATTTATCATGTGCTGCTTAGTAAGTAGGACTTACTAGAACATAGAATCATAGAATCAACCAGGTTGGAAGAGACCTCCAAGATCAGCCAGTCCAACCTAGCACCCAGCCCTATTCAGTCAACTAGACCATGGCACTAAGTGCCTCATCCAGGCTTTTCTTGAACACCTCCAGGGACGGTGCCTCCACCACCTCCCTGGGCAGCCCATTCCAATGCCAATCACTCTCTCTGGGAAGAACTTCCTCCTAACATCCAGCCTATACTTTCCCCGGCACAACTTGAGACTGTGTCCCCTTGTTCTGTTGCTGGTTGCCTGGGAGAAGAGACCAACCCCCACCTGGCTACAACCTCCCTTCAGGTAGTTGTAGACAGCAATGAGGTCTGCCCTGAGCCTCCTCTTCTCCAAGCTAAACAACCCCAGCTCCCTCAGCCTCTCCTCATAGGGTTTGTGTTCCAGGCCCCTCACAAGCCTTGTTGTCCTTCTCTGGACATGTTCCAGCACCTCAGCATCTCTCTTGAATTGAGGAGCCCAGAACTGGACACAGGACTCAAGGTGTGGCCTGACCAGTGCTGAGTACAGGGGCAGAGTAACCTCCCTTGCCCTACTGGCCACACTGTTCCTGATGCAGGCCAGAAATGAAATTCATAATTTAACCTTGACTAAGAGTCTGCAGATGCTATTCCATTCTTTGTCTCCATGGCATTAAGAATGTCCTCCTTGCCCTGTAGAATGCGTGCATGATAGCTCTGAAACCTGTTATTTGTAGAAATAATGTTTCCCATGTCTTACTCTGCCTTTCATACATGGAAATAAAAGAATGAGTGGGAGTTCTGTGAGGAGATAAAGCAACATTCGGCTGCCTTTGCATGCACTCAGAGAGTGTATCAAAGGTAGCACTGCATAAGAAAGTAACTTCACAAGACCTTGACAGATGAAAATGAGGAAATGAGTGATTTTGTTTGCCTCTGTGAGTGTTGCTTTGCTTAGAGGAACACGACTTTGTTTTTATATATTTAAGCTAGAAGCAATGACATACTTGAACTACATTGTGACAAGCAAAAAGGCTATGAAATTGCCAAGAGCTAGGAGTATTCTTTTCACTTCAGATACAGCTATTACAAGATCTGTTTTGCTTTGTTGAAGCCTTGACATGACAACATTACCTTTAAAATATGATGAGGTAAACCTCTGCAGTCATTCAACTTTCAGGGCCTGTGAGACTGCTTATTAAGAGTGAGCTGTGAGAGTTCTCTAGCAGGTGATGCCATGCACTGATTTCCCCACAGGACTTCAAACTCCTAGCAAGTTGTAGCGAAAGTGCTCACTTAGTTGAAGCATTCGATGGTGTGCCATATACAGAAGACAAAAGAGATGCTGCCACTTCCATTGATGTTCTTCTGAATTATGAGTGGTCACTTAATAGATATGAGAATGTCTCTCACCTTTACTGAGATTGGCTGGTCTTGAAGAGGCTGCTTCACTATCAGAAACAAGTGGGAACTACCATAGAAAATCATTCCCACAGCTTGTCAGGGTCAAGTGACTAACTCTGAGAACTCATTATGGCCTCTAATAAAAGCACAGCTCTTACTTCTAATCACAGAACTCAGTTCAGCACAATTCCTAATTTAAGCACATCTCATGTAAACACATAGAGGGATATAAAACCTACAAGTTATGACCCAGGAGCACTTGCAGCTGGAATAGGCCACTCAGATACATGCAAATTTCTGATTTCAATCTAATGATTGACCTCAGTAGCAGTGAACTTTATGCAAAGTGTACCCTGAATATATCTGTAGACAAGATGCTCACTACAACTATCTTACAGGAAGCTGTAGCCAGGTGGGGGTTGGTCTCTTCTCCCAGGCACCCAGTGTCAGAACAAGAGGACACAGTCTCAAACTGCACCAGGGCAGGTTTAGGCTGGACTTTAGGAAGAAGTTCTTCAGAGAAAGAGTGATTTCCCATTGGAATGGACTGCCCAGGGAGGTGGTGGAGTTGTAGAGAGCCATAAGGTCCCCCCTGAGCCTCCTCTTCTCCAGGCTGAACAACCCCAGCTCCCTCAGCCTCTCCTCATAGGGCTGTGCTCCAGCCCCCTCACCAGCCTTGTAGCTCTTCTCTGGACATGTTCAAGCACCTCAACATCTTTCTTAAATTAAGGGGCTCAGAACTGGACACAGTACTCAAGGTGTGGCCTAACCACTGCTGAGTACAGGGGCAGAATGACTTCCCTAGTCCTGCTGGTCACACTAAGTTTGGTACTTCAGACATATTCTTTCTCAGAAGAGCAGATATAATTTCCATAGCAGCATTGGTAACACCAGCAAATTCACAGCTCTGGGAATCTTAGCATAATAAATTCTTAGTACACATTATGGTCCTAAGCATTTTGATTAGAGTGAAATACCTTTCCCAGCCACACAGAGCACCATGCACTCACACTTGTCATGTTAAGAGGCAGCAGAGTTTTAGCCCTGTCATCTTATAACTACTAAACCACATCTTTACATTTGGTTTATTTATGATCTTTCAAAAGAACCTCCATTAGGATGCTAAGGGAATGGTATTCTATGGAATAAGGATAGTAGAACCTTAAACACAGAGCCTTGATGGCTTATTAGATGCAAACAAATAGGCACAGAAAAAAAGAATTAAAGCAACTGGGAAGCTTTTTGCTTTCATATTCTTATCACTTTTCATTCAAATGGAAGTTTTGGCCTTTCAGTACCATTATTAAAATGGAGTCAAAGACACATTTCTACTTCATTATGTGCAGCAAAAAAAGGACTATACAATAGAGAACTATTTTCCATCTCTCACGTGGATATGGTCATTATTTACTGGAGGCTGTTTTGTAACACAATGACCATCTGTCAGTAAGCACTGAAAACACTCAATCATGTTGGCTGATATTGTTAAAATGCCACAATCAGTGACTGCTGGGGGGGATTAATAGATTTTTTTTTCACTAAGAACAATTATATATTTAGGAGGCCAAATTAGATCTCGTTGGAGTTGGTATAAATCCAAAGCTACTCTATGGGAATACAGGTATCATCTCTAGGTATATAGTAAAATAGCAGATGTCAGGCTTTGACACAGACCTGTAACAGGAGGATATTAAAGAAAGAAATTCTTTCAAATTGGTTCTTTTTCGAAATATCTGTGTATGAGTGAAATATGTTTGCAGTAAATTGCATAAATAACAGTATTTTCTTCCCACGTTGAAAGGAATATCTAGGATTTGTTGTTGTTACTAAAGAGCTTCAGTTTGCAGTTATAGAATCACAGAATCATAGAATCAACCAGGTTGGAAGAGACCTCCTAGATCATCCAGTCCAACCTAGCACCCAGCCCTAGCCAGTCAACTAGACCATGGCACTAAGTGCCTCAGCCAGGCTTTGCTTGAACACCCTCAGGAGTGGTGACTCCACCACCTCCCTGGGTAGCCCATTCCAATGCAAATCATTCTCTCTGGGAAGAACTTCCTCCTAAAAACCAGCCTAGACCTCCCCTGGCACAACTTGAGACTGTGTCCCCTTGTTCTGTTGCTGGTTGCCTGGGAGAAGAGACCAACCCCCACCTGGCTACAGCCTCCCTTGTTGCATTTCTTTGTTCACACTTGTTCAGGAGCATAGATGCTCTAATAAACCACTAGCTACACTAGCAGGCCCCAGGATTAAAACTGGATGTAATTCTGCACAAACCTCTATAATTAAGCCCTTCAGGGAAAGTCTGCAATGAAATTTGTTCAAATGCGTTCATGTGAGTGCAAGTGCATCATTAACATTATATATATCTATATATATATATACACACACACACACACACATACACACATATATAAAGAGAAGTGGTACTTTCAGGGTGGCAGAGTTAGCAAGAAATAACACCCTATACATTGAAGGTCATATGCTATGCAGGGGTGAAAAAACATTTCTTAATCAACAAATCCCCTCTCCATTATAATTTATTATTACCATGGGCTATAATTAGTTAGCCTATTAAAATGCTTAACTCAGTTAATGATTTAGTTAGTAGTAGACATTTAAACTGAAGGAGAAACAGGAAGGCAAAAGGAGTGGGGAATGACTCTGGTCTTGAAAGAAATCGAGCATGTCCAAGAACTCTGAAACCTTCAAGTCCTTTTAGTTTCATGAGCCACTATGGACCTTGCAGATGCTCACCCTTTCACTCAGAAGGCTATGACAGATAGGGGAGCTGGGCCTCAGAAGGTTGCTACCTCAGAAGCCTCTTGTTTAACCCTATGGTTCTCATTTCCTACTTGGCACATTTCTGTCAAATTCCACATGGCATCCAGACTTCTAAAACAGATGAGGTGCAGTCACGTCTAATAGTCCCCACTGGTTCATAAGCCTCTGTCACCCCATTGCATGCTTGAGACATGAGTGTAGCAGGGATGACATGAATGTGGCAGGGGTGAGGAAGTGGATATTCAGCATGCAGCCTGGCAGGCAGGGCATAACTCTGTTACTCCCTTCCCTCCCTCCTTACATGTTCAGCATGGAGGAGGAAGAAGAGAAGG
The DNA here is from genome assembly GCF_015220805.1 of Pogoniulus pusillus. Lineage (NCBI taxonomy): Eukaryota > Metazoa > Chordata > Aves > Piciformes > Lybiidae > Pogoniulus > Pogoniulus pusillus. The sequence goes on along the minus strand of NC_087268.1, from coordinate 33,830,180 downwards.
GAAACAAATGAGGATGTTTCTTTCCTGTGGCCTGACAAAACCATGCTCAATGGAATGGGGCTTGCCTGTACTCACAAGACACGGGGGGCAAAAAAAAGCAGCTGGATAAGCAAGCAGAAACATTTCCTTTGAAACCTCTAACTTTGAGGTTTACTTCTACAACTTGCACATGTGTAGAAGCAAAGATCTTCTGAAAGTAACTGCACCTGCCCACCTCTCCACCCTTGCCTTCAGAAAGTATAATAATCAGTCCCTCGAAGTACCATCAGGTGTCAGTTTGCAGCTGCATGCAACTTACCTGTCCTTAGACCTTTACCTTTCTCATTCTTTGCAAGTCTTATCAAAGACTAGCATTGTCTGGGCTAAGAGATCTGGAGAGAGCACTTAACCAGCTTGCAGAATGAACACATTTTTTGCCTGACTTGTTTTCCAGTCTGATCTTTTTCCAGCACTGATTTTCCTGTGGACTGATGATAATTTAGCTAAACCTTTGTACTACTTGGGGTTCTTTGTTAGCCAGGTGTTTAAACAGATTACATCCTGTGGCAAAGCTATGTGTGACTGGTCCTCTAAGTCAGGAGGCATTGCTTCAGTTTCCCACTCAGATGACATAAGCTCTATACACAGACAGAAACTTGATTAGACTGCTAGTCTTTGACTCATAGGCTGGTAGAAAGCTAGGAGTGTGGTAAGTAGGGCAACCCCACAACCACGAAGAAGGCTGTGCCCTTTCACCTCAAAAGGTAATAATTCAGGGAGCCAAGCATAGAATCATAGACTCACAGAATCAACCAGGTTGGAAGAGACCTCCAAGATCATCCAGTCCAACCTAGCACCGAGCCCTAGCCAGTCAACTAGACCATGGCACTAAGTGCCTCATCCAGGCTTTTCTTGAACACCTCCAGGGATGGTGACTCCACCACCTCCCTGGGCAGCCCATTCCAATGCCAATCACTCTCTCTGTGAAGAACTTCCTCCTAACATCCAGCCTAGACCTACCCTGGCACAACTTGAGACTGTGTCCCCTTGTTCTGTTGCTGGTTGCCTGGAAGAAGATGTCAACCCCCACCTGGCTACAATGCCCCTTCAGGTAGTTGTAGACAGCAATGAGGTCACCCCTGAGCCTCCTCTTCTCCAGGCTAAAAAGGCCCAGCTCCCTCAGCCTCTCCTCACAGGGCTGTGTTCCAGGCCCCTCACCAGCTTTGTTGCCCTTCTCTGGACATGTTCCAGCACCTCAACATCTCTCTTGAATTGAGGGGCCCAGAACTGGACACAGTACTCAAGGTGTGGCCTGACCAGTGTTGAGTACAGGGGAAGAATAACCTCCCTTGTCCTACTGGCCACACTGTTCCTGATGCAGGCCAGGATGCCATTGGCTCTCTTGGCCACCTGGGCACACTGCTGGCTCATCTTCAGCCTACTATCTACCAGTACCCCCAGGTCCCTTTCTTCCTGGCTGCTTTCCAGCCACTCAGTCCCCAGCCTGTAGCACTGCTTGGGGTTATTGCAGCAGATTTCCAAGGAGCTGTAGTTCAGAATATTGAAAATAATTGTTTGAAAGATTTAATAATACACAGCAAAATTATTTATGGAAATAGTACTCAGTGAATAAGTCCTAGAAACATTCCAGATAAATTGTGCTATACCTGTTAATTTGCATCAACTTCTTATGTGACTGCTGACTGCTAAAATAAGTTAGAGACGATGTATTTATGGTGTTCTAGTTACATAATGCCTAATCTGAAACCAGTGGGGCTGATGAGCTCTCTTAGGTTACAATGTGACACTGTATGACATTTAACTTTTGTGATATGATGAAGTAACTGCACCAGTACAGGTTGGGAGGTGATCTGCTGGAGAGCAGCCCTGTGGAGAGGGAACTGGAAGTCCTGATGAGTAACCATGGCACAGCAATGTGCCCTTTTGGCCAAGAAGGCCAATGGGATCCTGAGGTGTATTAAGAAGAGTGTGTCCAGCAGATCAAGGGAGATTCTCCTTCCCCTCAACTCTCTCCTGGTAAGTCCTCATCTTGAATACTGTGTGCATTTTTGGACTCCCTAGTTTAAGAGGGACAGAGATCTGCTGGAGAGCACCCAGCAGAGGGCTACAAGGATGATTAGGGGACTGGAGGGCATGGCTTATGAGGAGAGGCTGAGGGACCTGGGAAGTTTTAGTCTGGAGAAGAGAAGACTGAGAGGGGATTTAATAAATGTCTATAAATATCTGAGGTCTGATCAGGAGCAGGGGGGACAGGCTCTGCTCACTTGCTCCCTGCGATACAACAAGGAGCAATGGGTGTAAGTTGCAGCAGAAGAGGTTCCACCTCAATACAAGGGGGAACTTCTTTGCTGTAAGGGTCACAGAGCACTGGAACAAGCTTGCCAGAGAGGCTGTGGAGTCTCCTTCTCTGGAGACTTTGAAGGCCTGTCTGGATGTGTTCTTCCATGATCTGTGCTAGATTGTGTGGTCCTGCTGTGGCAGGGGGATTGGACTCGATGTTTTCCTTGGGTCCCTTCCCAACCCCTAACATCCTGTGATCCTGTAACGTGGCACAATAGGAGTCTATGCCATGACCTAACGTTCAGAATAGATTCAAATAGATGCTTTCAGCCTGGCCAGTCACTGTCAATTTGTAAAAAAGGCTTCCAGATCACCACACATTTCTGACAGCAATTGATGGTCATAAAGTAAGTCTATTAATACACTGAGAGCAAAACTTACCATGTACTTACCCATAACATCTTTCCATCTAACAGAAATTGATTAGAAAACAGGTCTCCTCAGAAGATTTACTTATTTGCATGTTTAATTTTTGAGCAGCTGCCTAGGCCTGATTCAGAGAGACCAGGTCTATACTGAAGGATTATATTGAATAATACCCTCCTCTCAGCATCCTCTACTGGCTTCTGCAGGAAGACTGGATATATTGTCTCTACTCTTGTGGCCCCTGGGATCACTTGTTCCGTGCTACATGTCCTCAATGGGACCTTACTTCACCCAGTTCTCATCCCCTCATTCATTTAGGGGACTTGTTGAAACTTGCTGTCACCGTCGATTCTTGCTTGTATGTCGAATGTTCTTTGGCTGAAGACCATAGCCTGGGGAGGAAAGGCAGATGGTACAGGCTTAGATTCAGCTTCAGGGATGCAGAAGCTGGCAGGCACTTTCACATCCCACGACATCGGCAGAGCCAAAGGGCCTTACCAAAACTGTGGCTTGCATACAGCACATAGACATCCAAGTCCAAAGTTGTTGTCCTGCTTAGCTGGTCAAACTTTGATAAATTCCATTTCCATATTTCAGTTTAAAATTTCTTAACTACATTGAGTGACACCTCATTTCTTGCACAGTCCTGATCAAGTCCTGGCAGATGGGAACAAGAGTCTCTATTTTGCACCACTGATGGGGAATTATAAAACATGGCTGAACCCTCATGTGTGTGTTCTGTGTCAGCTCAGACATTTCAAATGCAGAGGGTAAGGCTTTTCATTGTGGGAGGTTAGAAGTTAGCAAGCCAAATCATGCATTCATATACTTGGTTGGGACCAGTATGAGCTACTATCACGGACAAGTGAGGTTGTTGGGGAGGGGAAATTAATTGATGCAAAATGGCATTTCCCAAATTTAACATTGTTTATTGATTTTGCTATTCAGAACTCTCACCACCCCTGACCACTCATTTTAATAATATTTCAGTTCTTACATAGTCATGGAAACATTCTATGGATAATATCTACACCTAGTAATAACCAGCAAAATATATAAACGTGAATTGAACTGGAAGAGAAGGTTCCCACGGCCAAATGCCACTTGCGGTCAATATGCTGCTTGCCCACTAGATGGGCCCAAGCTCTTTCTGCTCTGTGGCAGAAGGCAGTAGAGAATTACAAAGAGACATTTAAGCATTTACTCACAGATTATTATCATTACCCTTGCGGGGACTAGCCACAGTCATGACAGTGCCCAAATGCTTTCAGGGGATTCTGTCTTGCTGGATGTTGAGGCTTGAATCTTCCTGGCTTCTGAGGACAGGATGCAGACAATCTCTGACCTTGTCTCCTGGCTTCTGCTGGATGATCTGTGTATATGTCCAGGGATTCTAACAGGACCTTCAGGTGCAGAAGCAGATGTGGTGCAGTCTCAGCACGATGTCACGCTGGCCACACAGGCCAATCGCATGCAGGCATCCAGGGTCTGCTCCTGGTAACTCACGGCAGTGGAGTTTAGCAGGCAAGCAATAAGGCAGTGTGCAAGAGCAGCAGGGCTGGGCACAGCAGAGAGAGCAGGCAAAGAGCAGGGAAGCAAAGCAGGGAAGCAAAAGCAGGTTGTTCACCTGCATATCTCCTTTTATCAATGTGGGCTGAGATTAATTGCCCTTTGGACACAGAATAGCCAATCAGGATGGCAGTTAGCCAAACCTTACCACATTAGGCAAAGCCACAGGCTCACTTTTCCCTAATTTGGGAAAAGCAGAGGCCTTGCACTAGGCAGGCACAAGCTAAGTGTGTGCACCTTACACAGGACCCTGGGCAGGCCAGACTCAGTGGCTCCAGGTTTTATGTCTGTTTCCCACACTTGCCTCTCTGGTGGAGCAGAAAAACCTGCCTAGGCAAGGCAGGACATGTCTAAGCCTATTTTGAGCCTACCAGGCCTACCACAACAGAGGTGACCTCCTGTTACATACTCCCAGTATGCTAGACACTGCTAGACTCCAGTGTCCTTTTCCATTTTCCCACCCTTCTAAAAGAATGAGGGTATTTTTCTGGTGCCTCAAAGAATCATTTTGTATTGACAATTATTTCTTCCTGCCTCCTCATATGACTACACATGTTCGTTGCTTATTTTTCCCTTTATAATGCATTTTCGATAGCATATCACACTGAAATCTTACCTGAGTGAGAGGATGAAAAAATAACAAAAAAAAAAGAAAGAAAGGAGACAGAGAGACTATTTCAGTAGGACATCTTGCAAGAAATGCTCATGGATTTGCAAGTTTCATCACAGTGTCCGAAACTATCAAGTATATGACCTGTAGCACTGTAAAGCCAGATCTTGCAGTACATTGGCACTGAAATCAGCAGATGCCTTTGCAGATCCAGATACCAAGCTGTGATTGCTCTTATTTATTTGTCTAACAGTGGAAATGAGCATTTCAAGGTTTTTTTACCTTGGCTGAGAGGCGAGCACATTTGAAAAGCAAGGAGGTTATTCTTCCCCTGTACATGGCACTGGTTAGGTGACACCTTGAGTGCTGTGTCCAGTTCTGGGCCACTCAATTCAAGAGAGATGTTGAGGTGCTGGAGCGTGTCCAGAGAAGGGCAACGAAGCTGGTGAGGGGCCTGGAACACAAACCCTATGAGGAGAGGCTGAAGGAGCTGGGGTTGTTTAGCCTGGAGAAGAGGAGCCTTGGGGGTGACCTCATTGCTGTCTACAACTACCTGAAGGGACATTGTAGTCAGGTGGGGGTTGGCCTCTTCTTCCAGGCAACCAGCAACAGAACAAGGGGACACAGTCTCAAGGTGTGACGGGGTAGGTATAGGCTGGATGTTAGGAGGAAGTTCTTCACAGAGAGAGTGATTTGCCATTGGAATGGGCTGCCCAGGGAGGTGGTGGAGGCACCATCCCTGGAGGTGTTCAAGAAAAGCCTGGCTGAGGCACTTAGTGCCATGGTCTAGTTGACTGGCTAGGGCTGGGTGCTAGGTTGGACTGGCTGATCTTGGAGGTCTCTTCCAACCTGGTTGATTCTATGATTCTATGATTCATTCCACCTCCTTAGATAGCTGCTGTAGCTAGCCAGTGTTTCCAGTGCACAACCAAATCAGAGCGTACAGCAAACTTAGACCATACTTTGAACATGCAGATGTCAGATGTGAGGAGAGATTAAACCCAGCCCAAGCAAGTTAATAGAAGTATTTTGTGAATAGATACTTCACAGTAACCAGGAAACAGAACAGCACAACTCTCAGAACTCTGCTAAGAGTCAGAGATTTGTCCCACCACACATTCTAAATTTACCCAGATTTTGATTGCTAAAGCTGCTATCATCCTGACTTTGATTAGAAAGTCAAAGAAGCCTCAAAACTAGCAACTTAACTCAAAGTTAGATCAGAACATGTGTCTTCATTATGCCAGTGGATTGTTTTTCCCTCCTTAGTAATTTTTAATTATCTAAATACTAAAAGATTTGACTACTGCTTTACTCTCTACTTCTTAGTCACTCGTCTGATCCAATTTTACATAAGAACTATGGAGTACTAAGTGTTAACAGCAGTCAGAAAAAAATGATCACTTGGAAATGTTAGGTAGCAGGGTAGGAGTTAGGTGAATGAACAAAAAACATCTTTGCATACCAAGCATTAAGTTCTAGCTTTAAGGATTTTAACTGAAATATTGGGCAGGCCCTTAGATGTGGTCCAAATTTATTCTCCACTCTGTAGAGAAGAAATATGTTTCTCTTTTTCTGTGCTTCCTTAGCCCTGCCCTGATACTTTGCTGAATCTGAAACAGGCTTGAAGCTGTTGTTTTTATATTAATTGTTAATAATTACCCCTTCAGCTTTTTGATTGTGCTGTTGAAGCTTGTAGTTCTCAGAAATGAAACTGGGTTTAGTTGCTTCTTATATTTGTTTTAACCTGACATAAATGACAAATGTACAGTATGGCACATTATTCAGAGACCCCCTAAAAAAAAAGCAGTATACCAAAGAGATTGATTCTGAAAATGTTTTAAATAAAGACAGTATTCCCAGGATTAGGTACTAAAAAAGAGGAGCCAAAACTGTTGGGTTTTTTTCTATATATAATCAGTGCAAACTTAATTGGATTCATTATATGCCTTTTATCCTATTGATTTTTGTGTTATTGTTCCTGTTTGACTGCTAGTTTCCTAACATATCCCAGGCTTTCAGGATATTATATGCTCCATATGTTTGGTTGGTTAGATTTGTGTTTCTTGTTTTGTTGTTTTGTGGTTTTTTTTTTATTTGATTCAGTTTGGGGGTTGTTTGTTGGTGTTGGTTTGAGTTTGGGTTTTGTTGTTTATGTTGTCATTGTGGTTCATTGCTTCATTTATTTGTTTTTTTTTTTCTTTCTCATTTAACTGCCTTTGAATTTTCCTTATTTAAAAGGTAATCATGGACAACACAGTCTATCCAATTTTATAAATGCATTTAATTCTGCAGAGCACCAGAATGGTCACTGGGTATGCATTATCCCTTTTCCCTCAAAAAGCACCCTCCAGGGTCAAACATAGGTAGATGGTGAATTCGTATGCCTCAATTGCACAGATGAAGGTCACTACAGCCATTAGCACCATCACAGAAGAGTCTTTAATGAACTCTCTGTTCTATAAGATTAAAAAACCCCACTTCGTAAGCTGAGGTATCTCTTGAGCAATCTTTAAATACCCACGATCAGAGAGTCTTCAGCAAACCCAAGTGAGTGATGCACAGATACAAGATTACACTTTTCATATGGCTGAAGATTTGAGCCATGGTCTTCCATACAGGGTGTGCACACCCTGAAATCTCTTAAGAGCTATACTGAGTGTTAAGACTGCGTGTTAAGTGTATTGGTACTCTTCTGCTGTCCTGACCACTTGCTGTCCACCTGCCAGCTTCCTTGCATGGGTTTGCTTGCTGCTTTATTTGGTGGTTTAAAATTTACATTCCAGGCACAGAGAGGGATGGAAACAAGAGAAGAAGAGGAAACATAGCAAGGATACCCCTTCCTGTTGTTAAGCAAACTCTGGTTCCTCTGATACCCCAGTGGCAGTTTCTGGCTACCACGGCCTGCACATTATTAGAATACTTTACATAAGCCTAAATGACAGATAAGCACTCCAGGAAAGTGAGTTAGTCCATCTTATTTCCTTATCAATTCTCTAGATTAACACTCACTGCAGCTGCTATTCCACAAGTAACTTCCTGATGAGCTCACTGTGAAAAGCCGAGACATTGTCTTCATCTGCTGGAAGGCACCGTGGCAAAATCTTTATCACAAGGCAACTAGCTGTTGGAATTTAAATGGGGTTCATTTCTTCATTTAAAACAAACCCAAAAACTCTCCAAAAGTGAAAAGCCATACGTGTCATTGACTACCTTTACAGTTCTCTATCCATGCTTCCTTATTTTCATGCTTGTATTCGATGTGTAAATTGAAAGAGAGGGAAAAAATAAAAAGGAAGAAAGAAAACAAAGGCAATGACCTGTGTTCCACCATGCCAAGTGCACCTTGCAGTATTTCACAAATTTTCTTCGTGGATACTTGGTTTATAAAGAAATTAAGCTGCTTTCATATCTACAAAGAAAATGCAGCCTTTTGAGCTTAATCGTCTCAAGAGGAACCTTTGTCAACCTGTTTTGGGAAGCTTCACAGCCAGAGAGGTCCCTTCTGCCCTTCTCTGTGCCACACTGGCAACAGCCTGCACATCAGTGCAGGCAGAAAGGGACCTGGGGGTACTGGTAGATAGTAGGCTGAAGATGAGCCAGCAGTGTGCCCAGGTGGCCAAGAGAGCCAATGGCATCCTGGCCTGCATCAGGAACAGTGTGGCCAGTAGGACAAGGGAGGTTATTCTTCCCCTGTACTCAGCACTGCTCAGGACACACCTTGAGTACTGTGTCCAGTTCTGGGCCCCTCAATTCAAGAAAGATGTTGAGGTGCTGGAGCATGTCCAGAGAAGGGCAACAAAGCTGGTGAAGGGCCTGGAGCACAAATCCTATGAGGAGAGGTTGAGGGAGCTGGGCCTGTTTAGCCTGGAGAAGAGGAGGCTCAGGGGTGATCTTATTACTGTCTACAACTACCTGAAGGGAGGTTGTAGCCAGGTGGGGGTTGGCCTCTTCTCCCAGGCAACCAGCAATAGAACAAGGGGATACAGTCTCAAGTTGTGCCAGGGTAGGTATAGGCTGGATATTAAGAGGAAGTTGTTGGCAGAGAGAGTGATTAGCATTGGAATGGGCTGCCCAGGGAGGTGGTGGAGTCACCGTCCCTGGGGGTGTTCAAGAAAAGCCTGGATGAGGCACTTAGTGCCATGGTCTAGTTGACTGGCTAGGGCTGGGTGCTAGGTTGGACTGGATGATCTTGGAGGTCTCTTCCAACCTGGTTGATTCTATGATTCTATGATTCTATCACTGTCTTAATCTGTAGGTTCTCCTTTTCATCTGGAGAACAAAAGAAGCAATTCTCCTACTCGGGTTGGAAAGACAGATTTACCATCTATTACCATACACCAACATTTTTTCAATGTCCTATAACCTCTCTTCATTCTTACATTGACTGTTCTTTGCAGGAAGCACACATATGTCAAGTTTCACTGTCTTAAGAAATGGATTTTTTTTTCCTAAACCTACAGAGTCCAGAGATATTAAGTAGTAAAAGCTTACTTCCCCAGAAAACAAAAGTCTATTAAGAAATGCAAACTTGAGAGTAATCTTCATTCATAATTATAAAAATACCTTAAACAGCACAAAGCAGCAGTGCCACAGGTGGAACCATTTCTGCCCATCTTCCTCCCCTCCCTTGCCTTCCTCATTTCCACCTTGCACTCCCCTCTGCTCCTTGTCTGCATCAGTGTGAACTGATATGATTGAATGGTGAGTGGACAGGTGGTTTGGCCCAAGAGCCAGTGTGGTGTCAAGGGCAGGAAGACACAGGAAAGGGAAGGAAGTGTGGAAAAGGTGGAGCTGCCACTTCCACCAGAACTTCTAGCATCTTTCTCATTAGAGTGCTGGGGAAACAGCAGATTTAAAAATCCAGTCTTGGAAAATTCAGATGGACTTATTCCAGTCTGAGGCAATTTAAGCAACACTTAGTAATAGAATGGCAGCTTTTCAGCAAGTGGCCAGCCCTTGCACCAATAGCAATGAAAAACAGAGTCAGTGAGTTCTGTCTGGCTCCTTAGGCCTATTTCTTTATAGTAGTTGAGTCCTAGATCAAAACTGTAGAAGTCACAGTGTTGTTGCCTGGTTTAGTGAGACAGTCAGTTATATGAAGGGACATTTATCTGAATGTGTAAAGTCTATTTCTGTAAAATTATGATGAAAAATAATGAGAGTTACCAATGTTTATACCTATTGACATGTATTGATCCCTGTCATAACTCAAGAGTCAAGTAAATTTAAGATCTCACCTTTGTCTAATGTTATTGATTACTCAGGTCTGCTCTGTTTCTGACAGAGAGAGACAGAAGCCTGGATTAATGTCCATATTCTGATCCAGAGTGGCGGATCCAGTGTTCCTCTTCCTGGGCAAAAACTGAATCCCTTTTAAAGTGATTGCAAAAGCCCCAAAGTCAGACAGATCTAAGAAGGAGTAAATAAAGTAGAAGAGGGCAGCCAACTCACATAGTTTCCATGTCATATTCTCACAGTCTAACATTCTGTTCTCTCCAAGGAGGAAATAACAATATAATGTACAGCCCTGCCACTACTACTATTAATATCTCGGAATGCATTCCAAAGCACATGGGTGCAGGAGAATATGCTGTTCCTAGTAATCACATAAATGTTGAGATGTTTTTCTTCACAAGGCTGTGCCTGGATCTCTTGTCTATGCTGTACTGCATAAGTCTTTGTTTTCCAGCTCCTGATAGGCTGAACCAATCAGGTCCCCCTCTTTAAAGTTCAGTTGCAGTGTAACAGAAGTGCTACAAGTTCCAAAACAATGTATGAACTACTTTAGCTATTCTAGTGGAAAAAAAAAACCAAAACCCAAACCAAGAACAAACAAACAAAACCCCAAAGCCACACACACACACACAAAGGCATAAAATAAACAGAAAATCAAAGTGGGACATAGTGAAAACAGTTTTTCCTAACACTTAGCAGAATACGCATGTGCAATTATCCTAGGAAAAGTCTTAATGCTCTCATATTACTTTGAGTCAAAGCTTCTTCTTGATACAGTATCACAGTATCATCAGGGTTGGAAGAGACCTCACAGATCATCAAGTCCAACCCTTTACCACAGAGCTCAAGGCTAGACCATGGCACCAAGTGCCACGTCCAACCTTGCCTTGAACAGCTCCAGGGACGGCGACTCCACCACCTCCCCAGGCAGCCCATTCCAGTGTCCAATGACTCTCTCAGTGAAGAACTTTCTCCTCACCTCCAGCCTAAATCTCCCCTGGCGCAGCCTGAGGCTGTGTCCTCTCGTTCTGGTGCTGGCCACCTGAGAGAAGAGAGCAACCTCCTCCTGGCCACAACCACCCCTCAGGTAGTTGTAGACATCAATAAGGTCACCCCTGAGCCTCCTCTTCTCCAGGCTAACCAATCCCAGCTCCCTCAGCCTCTCCTCGTAGGGCTGTGCTCAAGGCCTCTCCCCAGCCTCGTCGCCCTTCTCTGGACACGCTCAAGCATCTCAATGTCCCTCCTAAACTGGGGGGCCCAGAACTGAACACAGGACTCAAGGTGTGGTCTAACCAGTGCAGAATACAGGGACAGAATGACCTCCCTGCTCCTGATACGTAAGTACACATCCTTTTGGTGGCTTTGAAAGTCTCTTCTCAGAGGTTTGTGTGGTGAAATTCTTTAGCCCAGCCTCTGTCATGAATGCTGATGGCTAGGCAGGGGGCTGCCCTTGTCCATCATTAGGTACACCTGACCCCCAGAAGTACACGGGGGAAAAGGCTCACTTCACTATGTAAGTGAAGAGTAACTTCCAAGTACAGACTATGGTTATACTGCTTGAAACGTTCATCTTCAACTAGTTTAAAACTGATACTTGATAGAAAAAGTAAGATAAATGCATGGCGACAAAATGCTACATCCAGTCCCCAGGTGGCATCCAGGTCACTAGGCAGGGTACTTGGACATGTTGTGCAGCACCTGAAATGACATGTGCCCTTCACAGTGATAATCTAAAATGGCCAAATTTCTCCATGTGCAGCTGCCAAAGCAGAGATGAAGAAGTGCCAAGAGTAGGAGGAAATCTTAAAATCTGTGCAGGGCAAGCATCAGTGTTAAGTGATGCATTGCTGTTCAGGTAAGGTGTAGGGGTGAGACCACTTCTCTTTTAAAGGCGTGAAAAATGGTTGTCCACTCTTTATCCTACCCAATTGCTTATAGGTCTGAGCAATCCAGAAGGCAGGGCAGACTTTTTCCATCTTCTTCTCTGCTTCAAGTGACTCAGACCCACATTTACTCTTGCTCTCCTGTATGGCATTGTGGATTCAACGATGATCAACTCTGTAGAAGCAAACATAGATTGCGAGGCTTGCTTCACCTCCCAGAGCCCTCAGACAAGTGACCTACCTGCCCAAACATGCTATCTGTCAACTGTGTCACAGATGGAGCTAGTTCTGCTTCAGCAAGACTTGTTGTCACAGATATGGCTTCAAATGAGAATAACTTTGGGTTCTGAAGCAGCACAGCTGTGTGTGATTGTAGGATCTGAGGTCTTCAGCCCTGCCAAAGTGTACTGGGAGAATGCAGTGCAATGCCTCCTGCACTTGCACCCACAGTCATACAACATTGCAGTGCCATTGGGCCATACCCTGGGGAGGTGTCTGAAGACCTAGAGCACTGGGACTTGCTGTGTAGACCAGTGCCAAACTATTGCCCTCATAAACCAGAACTAATCGTGGGAGATGAGGTGTCTGCAGGCCTAGACTGGAGCCATTCCACTACCAGGCAAGATGTTTTAAAGCCTCCTTAGGCATTTCTACAGTAGTGCAGACACACTGTTCAGACCACCTTCACAGGATCACAGGATGTTAGGGGTTGGAAGGGACCCAAGGAAATCATCGAGTCCAATCCCCCTGCCACAGCAGGACCACACAATCTAGCACAGATCATGGAAGAACACATCCAGACAGGCCTTCAAAGTCTCCAGAGAAGGAGACTCCACAGCCTCTCTGGCAAGCTTGTTCCAGTGCTCTGTGACCCTTACAGCAAAGAAGTCCCCCCTTGTATTGAAGTGGAACCTCTTCTGCTGCAACTTACACCCATTGCTCCTTGTTGTATCGCAGGGAGCAAGTGAGCAGAGCCTGTCCCCCCCACTCCTGACCAGACCTTAGATATTTATAGACATTTATTAAATCCCCTCTCAGTCTTCTCTTCTCCAGACTAAAACTTCCCAGGTCCCTCAGCCTCTCCTCATAAGCCATGCCCTCCAGTCCCCTAATCATCCTTGTAGCCCTCTGCTGGATGCTCTCCAGCAGATCTCTGTCCCTCTTAAACTAGGGAGTCCAAAACTGCACACAGTATTCAAGATGAGGTCTTACCAGGGCAGAGTAGAGGGGAAGGAGAATCTCCCTTGATCTGCTGGACACACTCTTCTTAATACACCCCAAGATCCCATTGGCCTTCTTGGCCAAAAGGGCACATTTCTATCCCATGGTTAACTTGTTATCCACCAGGACTTCCAGATCCCTCTCCACAGAGCTGCTCTCCAGCAGATCACCTCCCAACCTGTACTGTAGCTTCTACTCATTCAATAACCACAAAGGCACACTATCTTTTTTCATAAATTGTAGAAATATATGGAAAGGAGACTGCAAAAGCTTTTTTCTCCCTGATATTATTGTAGTATCAAAATACCTGAAAAGATAAAGATGTTCACATTCAGATATGAGTTTTCTCAGAGATCTCTAGCTACAAAGACATTAAGCTCTGTGACAATTTCAGCTAAATTTGTTACAAAATCATTTCCAGACAATTTCAGAAATAACAGCCACATGAAGGCTGTCTTAAGCATTAAAGGGCTGATGATGTGCACAAAAGTAGTTTTATCTGCATATTTGTTGCTGGAGCAGAGTCCATAAAGGGAAGAGTACCATACTCCTGGTGCCTACCACAGGCAGGTAGCAAGGGGTTGAATTAAACCTCTGAATATTCTTGCCAGTTGTTGAGGGTACTGCCTGGGATGTTTGGTTTGACTTGTGGTTTTCTTTTCTCAATCACTGTGTTAGTTAATTTGTTTCTGGTCTACTTTAATTTACAGTGACTGGATCACTCATTACATGAGAGTGAAGTATTCATATTCAAAAAAGTTGCAAAGATATGAATAGATCCAGGACAATTAATTTTAATTTCTCAAATAAACAAATATAGGAAAAAGTATCACTTCCTGGGCTGTGTAAAGTGACCTTTTTGGGTTTGCCATTCCTGACATCACAATAATTAGGAAGGAATCTAAAACCAAAGACTTTGGCTATGAACTCTCCATGGAGTTTGCTGGTCTCAGTGTGAAAAAATGTCTTGTGTCATCTTAGGAAAAAAGAAATTGTCATACATTTACATTATTTACTTTAATCTTATCTGTGGCCATTTGTAAGCAGGACAAAAATGGCCTAGATTCTATTATCACTTTATTTGTCTTCATGCAAAGGTACAGGATCACTATGGACCCGGCCAGACACAGCTGTATGAGGGTAGGACAAGGTTAGCATTCCTAGCAGGACTTACACAGTTTGTGAAAGAATTATGTAACTTTTAAATGCTGACAATAACAAAGAGGCAGCTGAAAAGGACATTTAAAGTACCAAAACTTTTACTTCAATTTAATAAGCATATTTCAGTTTCACACAAAACATGCTTAGATCTGTTAGGTCACAGTTGCAAACATTAAGTTTCAACCACCTCTCTCTATCAAAAGCAAGATAGTTCAGAATACCCCCAATGACAGAACAGAAGATTGGTCTGGTCTGACGAAGGAGAAAGAAAGAAAGAAAAAGAAAGAAAGAAAGAAAGAAAGAAAGAAAGAAAGAAAGAAAGAAAGAAAGAAAGAAAGAAAGAAAGAAAGAAAGAAAGAAAGAAAGAAAGAAAGAAAGAAAGAAAGAAAGAAAGAAAGAAAGAAAGAAAGAAAGAAAGAAAGAAAGAAAGGGAAAGGAAGAAAGAAGAGGAGGAGAAGGAAGGAAGGAAGGAAGGAAGGAAGGAAGGAAGGAAGGAAGGAAGGAAGGAAGGAAGGAAGGAAGGAAGGAAGAAAGAAAGAAAGAAAGAAAGAAAGAAAGAAAGAAAGAAAGAAAGAAAGAAAGAAAGAAAGAAAGAAAGAAAGAAAGAAAGAAAGAAAGAAAGAAAGAAAGAAAGAAAGAAAGAAAGAAAGAAAGAAAGAAAGAAAGAAAGAAAGAAAGAAAGAAAGAAAGAAAGAAAGAAAGAAAGAAAGAAAGAAAGAGAGACATTCAAGCAGCAAAATACTCTTCACACAGTACCCCGAGAGCTTGTGCCTGTTTTGCTACACTGCCACATTTCTGAGGTGGATAAAGAAGAGACATAAGCAATTAAATGAAAGCAGCAAATACTTGTGCCTCATTCAACACACGATTATCTGTTGTAAATACCCTCAAGTGGCCAGTACCCTTAGGACCATCTGTTGTTTCTGTTAAAAGCCTGTGGACAATATTTTTGCCCACAAAGTAACAATGCACATCCAAGCAAGTCAACAGTCATTAGTTAAGAAATTAGCTCTATCATTCTGCTCACCCAGTTTTGAATCTGTCTGGGCAGAAGATTGGTTTCTGTTGTTAGTACACTGTACACAGTTAGCTCAGCAAGCTGGACTCAAAAATACAGCAATGCAGTAAGCCAGAACTCCAGCCAGCTTGAATGCAGCTAGACATGTGCAAGTAAAGTGCTCTGTATTAACTGCAGTGACTACATCAGCCACAGCATCAAGCAGATTATACTTGGACCTAATCACAGAATCACAGAAACATCCAGGTTGGAAAAGACCCTCAGGATCACCAAGTCCAACCTATTACCCTAATCTACAAGATACACCTTTACTATGAAGGGGTAATTAATTAATGTGAGATTTTATTTTCCCAAAATGACTGTTGTTTATTAATTTTGATATTCATAACTCTTGCCACCCCCAGCAACTAGTTTGAATAATAATTGTTTCTTTGCACCATCTGGAAACATTTTACAGATGAATAACTAGATCTATGGATAACTTGCAAAAATACATAAACATTAATTGAACTGGAAGAGAAGGTTCCCACTAGATGGACTCAAGGACCACCTTTCTGCTTATGGCAGAAGGCAATGGTGAATTACAAGAGGCTTTAAGTATTTACTCACAAAATATTATCTCCCAATTTGTGGGGCTAGCTACAGGTTCAAGCAGTACCCAAATGATTTCAGAGAATTGAGTTACTTGTCAGCCTCTGAGTCTTCTGATTCTTCCCAGGCTTCACAGAGTGCTGGGAAGTTGTTGTCAATGATATATAGCATTAAGGAGTTTGTGTTGCATTTAAAGTACCTGCCAATGGTAGAAATGTTCCAGTTAAAGTAATGCAAGATTCACTAGAAGCTGCAGAAGAGAACAGTATATATTCAGGCCAAATATGCTCTGAGTGTTGCAGCTATAGCATTCATAGTAACTACTTACAACTGTGATGTATCTGATTTTTTTTCTCTATATATACATCATTGCCAGCTTTTGAAGATCCCAATGCTAGCCATAAAGTGTGCTGGTGAGTTGCACAAGCAAGATAGGAATATGAAACTTACAAGTGTAATTTAAAGGCAAGATAGAAGAATTGGATACAAAATCCTTGTTTCCAATTCTGAACACTGAACTAAAATAGAAATCTGTTGGGTTTTGCTTGGGATACTCTGAACAACTCGGAGCAAGCAAAACCTCATTAACTGAACATGAATTACAATGAAAGTGTTTATGACTGCTTTACCAAAAGCAACTAGGGGAAGGAGTGTCTCAGAAGCATCTTTGTTACTCCCTAGGCATGAACTAAGAGAATCTGCAGGACAAATCTGAGTCCTGGCTTTGCAGGATTTATGCACATATCTGTTCAGAAGAGTTCAAAGGTAAACAAAGGCACTGCCACGAGTTAACATGGACCTGAATTAAATTTGGGGAGGAAAAAAAGAGTACTACTGAAAGAAATGTGTATCTTTGTCTCTGAGTAGACAGCAGATACTGACCACATGCTTCCATTTAATCATGAAAATGGATCACTTCTGGAGTGGCTCTAGCTTTACTTCCAGGATCTTATGGGCAAGTTAACAGCAACTCCTAGTTTAAATGTATCATAGCTAAAAGGTTCATCTAAACTATTCCTCATTAATGGCTAATCATGAAGCAGAGACCACCAGTGAAAACTCTCTGTGTCATGCTGCTATCTAGACATTAGCTGAATACTCCATGCCATGGTGAAGAAAGTGTCATGGTTAGTTGCTTCATAGTGGATTGGGATTAGTTCCACGATCCCCTGTGGAACAGCAGCAGGAAATATGCTATTTTACGTATGTTGTGTAGAAGGAGGCAGACAATGAGCTTAAGATGTGAACTTTGACAGAGATAACCATGCAAATCAGTCGAGTTAGCATGATTTATGTCAGCTGTGTATCTGATCTTATATTTGATGCTAGTACTAAACGTGCTTTTTGATCACAAAAGATGAAAAGAACCTCCAGATGAATAGCAGTTTCTGTGCCAGGTGAAATACAATTCGAATAAACACGCGCATGACACCTGCATTGAAAGGTAAGGAACAATCTGTGTTTCCTGAATGATCTCAGAGTTCTGGATCAGCTTAACAAACTACAAAAAGAGACTTATGCCTCTTTATGGGGTTGGTCTCTTCTCCCAGGCAACCAGCAATAGAACAAGGGGACACAGTCTCAAGCTGTGCCAGGGGAAGTATAGGCTGGATGTTAGGAGGAAGTTCTTCCCAGAGAGAGTGATTGCCATTGGAATGGGCTGCCCAGGGAGGTGGTGGAGGCACCGTCCCTGGAGGTGTTCAAGAAAAGCCTGGATGAGGCACTTAGTGCCATGGTCTAGTTGACTGGATAGAGCTGCGTGTTAGGGTGGATCTTGGAGGTCTCTTCCAACCTGGTTGATTCTATGATTCTATGATTCTATTTCTCAGAACCCTATGGAGCCTGTTACTTAGCAAATAACAACAAAGAAAGAGACGATTTGCTCAGTATTGTGATTAGGTTCGTAGGAGGAATGAAATGATGCATCTCAGAGCCCCTCCCTCACCAGCCAGTGCTACCCGACATTTTTTTGGAAGACTGAGGCAAGCTGTCAGGTTAGCTAAGTATAGATGTGTTTATCAGAGCCAAAAGGTTTTATGAAAAGGGAATCACATCTGCTCTTTGTTCAAGAAAGAAAATCAGGTATGAGTTCTGTAATCTGAGAAAGGAAATCCCCCACACCTACATCTGAAAAGGTACATTTTAAAGTCTCTAATTCCTTGCTTCTGACAGTGTAATTCACTCACACAAATGAAACAGGTACAGCATGCACGAACAAGTAACAAGATGCTCTGGTAAAACTGAAACACCCAGTGGCTGGTGTTGAAAGGACTTGAGGGAGCTGAGCTTTGACTGAGCTTAAGGTCAGGGCCTCCCCAGATCTTTTTTTACCAACTTCTATAAGGAAAGGGCCTTCTGACTGTGCATCATCATATGACAGAATTCACTCTTACCTTTGTGACAACTTACACTTTCATTATTGCATCTCAGTAGTCAATGATTAACTGTGAGTATACATATTGTTAACACTAAGTCAGTCAATAAGCCACTGCATTGTAGAACAAAGGGGAAATTTCATTATCTCTTCTGGAATCTAAATGCACAGTTCTTGTTCTGGAGAGAAGCACTTTGAGCATACCTACTTTGTGTCAATATTGTTATTAATTTCTAATTATTATTTTACAACTGACATACTTGATGCTCAGTAAGGAATATCTGTGCATAAATGCTCCAACAACAATTTTAAACTAAGTAGCTGAAGTAGAGGAACAGCCAAACTGTGATGTTGAAAACTTCAGGGAAGGATGCCAACTCTGCTCATGAACCCAGTGTCAGTGAACCAGATGGGAGGTTAGCCTGCCCTCACCTACTCCTGATCCAAACTGCAACTGCGTATGCATGCTGCCAACCCTACAGCTAGCTTTGATATATCACAGTAGCCATAATCCCTGGTTCAGTTTTGAATTAAGCTGTGAAAAACAATTTGGATAAGACCAAACTTATTTTTAATGAAAGGTGTTTCAGAAAAGAGATGTTAAAGTAAGCCTCTTGTCTCTTTATATCGCAAAAATGTCACAGAAATGTGACTTGAGAGAATATATATTTTTTACTTTTCTGCCCGCGTTTTGCAGCTAAAGTAGAGGCTGATTCAAACATTTGTTTTATACTTCTACTCCCACAGACTCTGCTTAAAAGTTTGGAATTGGTGTTGTGGTACAATTACCTCAGCCAACAGCCAAACACTCACACACATGCTTGCCCACTCCCCTCTCCCACAGGACAAGGATGAAAAAGAAGGAATGCAAGAAGTCTCATGGATGAAGATAATAACAGTTTAATAGGGGAATCTGTGTACTTAGCTCAAGTAAATAAGGAATTCATTACATCACATCAGCAGGTAGGTGTCCAGACACTGGCAAACAAGACCTTAGCACACATAATGCTTGTTGGGGAAGACTCACCATCACCACAAGTGTCACTTTTCCTTCTCCTTGATCTGAGCTTTTCTTCCTGAGTATTAAATTTCATGGACTACCTTCTGGTCAATTTGAGTCTGCTGTCTAGGTAATGTCCCCTCTCAGCATCTTGCCCACTCTCGAGACTGCTTGCTTTTGGACACGTAAGGGAAGCAATGAAACCTTAAAGCTGGACAAGCAATGTTCAGCAATGGAGAAAACAGAGGTGTTACCATCACTGTCCTAGCTCCAGAGACAAAGCACAGCAGCATATTGGCTTCTATGAAGAAAGTTAACTCCATCCCAGCCAGACCCAGTCCAATTGTTAAAGCTGGTAACACTTTATTCAGAGATCAAATTAATGTAGATGATAGAAACAAGTGTCCTATAGAATTTCCAGCACATGTGCTCACTTGATACTATGGAATCATCCTGAATTTATCCATGTGAAGAATTTCACACCAGTTTTGAATACTTTCATTAGTTGTTTTTTTAAATTATAAGCTTGCCCTCAGAGTTATTGATATTTCCAGAAATTTGCAATTCTATTTTATCTTAATTACTAAGCAAGTGCTTGAATTGCATTAAGAGATTGCTTTAGGAAAATAAGTCCAGTAGACACTATACTTTGCTAATGTAATAGGTATTTTATCTTTTTTTCTTTATTTCTCGTGTTTGCTAATGATCAAGATCACTCTGACAGATGATAAAGCAGCTTTTATTTTCATAACAATGGCTTTGGTTTTGTTTATTTGCTATTTTAACCACGCCAGCAGAAGTTACTATGTCAGTAGAGGTTTCAGACAGGCTTATATGTGGCAGGCTATGCTGACTTTCCACTGTCAGATATTTTATGAGTTTGTTTTCATAAACACAGGAGCATATGACATTTCTATGTTGATTCCTCAGGTTTTCTCTTACTCAGTTCTCTCCAAGTGTTTCTTCCTTTCTTGGAAAACAAGACCAAACCAAAAGGACTGAAATAGAAGACGTGAGGAGAGATTGTTGTTCAGCATCTGCAATTAACACAAATACAAATGAATCCTGTGACAAGTGAGACATACAACAAGAAACATTACTTGCCTGCTTCACTGCCACTCTGTGGCAACTTCAGAATTCATGATTGCCAAAGGTGACATCTTTTACAAGTATCTGCAGTTTACTCCTCTTTGCATGCAGGTATTTTAGTGTGGCTCTTGAAAGAAAAAAAACACAACCACCACCACCACATGGCTAGAAGAGTACTGTGTCCAGTTCTGGGCCCCCCAATTCAAGAGAGATGTTGAGGTGCTGGAAGGTGTCCAGAGAAGGGTGACAAAGCTGGTGAGGGGCCTGGAGCACAAATCCTATGAGGAGAGGCTGAGGGAGCTGGGGGTGTTTAGCCTGGAGAAGAGGAGGCTCAGGGGGGACCTCATTGCTGTCTACAACTACCTGAAGGGAGGCTGTAGCCAGGTGGGGGTTGGTCTCTTCTCCCAGGCAACCAGCAATAGAACAAGGAGACACAGTCTCAAGTTGTGCCAGGGGAGGTATAGGCTGGATGTTAGGAGGAAGTTCTTGCCAGAGAGAGTGACTGGCGTTGGAATGGGCTGCCCAGGGAGGTGGTGGAGTCGCCATCTCTGGAGGTGTTCAAGAAAAGCCTTGCTGAGCGACTTAGTGCCATGGTCTAGTTGAGTGGATAGGGATAGGGGATAAGTTGGACTGGATGATCTTCCAACCTGGTTGATTCTATGGTTCTAAGAGCTAATATATAGAAAAACTCCCCAGCTCAAAATGTTTCTTCCACAAATGTCAGTATGTTCTCCTTAAGATACTTGTCTAAATCACGATCCTGAAATTCATTATGATCCTATCAGAACAAGTTTCAGATCTAGGTGAATGTGGACAAATAAGCATGCTTTTACTGTGTACATAAACTAGACATTTTTCAGAATACAGCACAGTTAATCTGAAGCTAATTAAGACAGACTACAAGATTAGAAAGTATTTTTTTAAAAACCCAAACAAAAATGAAAAGCCAAAGGAACATAAATCAACCCAAACAAACAAAAAACCCTGTGTTAAACCAAACTCCCAAGGGAACAAAACCACAAAGATTCGTGAATAGGGCTAGAGAAATCATCCAAAGTCCAGCTAGTAAGAACAAGACACCTGTTGAAAATCTGGCATTGCAATAAATGGATTGGACTAGTCAGTTCACTAATATACCAGGTTTGTGGGACACTTCACACACCAGTTGCACAGAAACCATCACTCTATATGAACAAGGTGGATCTCACAGCTAATCAGTTCTGGGCCCCCCAGTTTAGGAGGGACATTGAGATGCTTGAGCGTGTCCAGAGAAGGGCGACGAGGCTGGTGAGAGGCCTCGAGCACAGCCCTACGAGGAGAGGCTGAGGGAGCTGGGATTGGTTAGCCTGGAGAAGAGGAGGCTCAGGGGTGACCTTATTGCTGTCTACAACTACCTGAGGGGAGGTTGTGGCCAGGAGGAGGTTGCTCTCTTCTCTCAGGTGGCCAGCGCCAGAACGAGAGGACACAGCCTCAGGCTGCGCCAGGGGAGATTTAGGCTGGAGGAGAGGAGAAAGTTCTTCACTGAGAGAGTCATTGGACACTGGAATGGGCTGCCCGGGGAGGTGGTGGAGTCGCCGTCCCTGGGGCTGTTCAAGGCAGGATTGGACGTGGCACTTGGTGCCATGGTCTAGCCTTGAGCTCTGTGGTAAAGGGTTGGACTTGATGATCTGTGAGGTCTCTTCCAATCCTAATAATACTGTGATACTGTGATACTGTGATACTCCCCTCCTGATAATCTGCATTAACACCGACAGTAAGGTAGCTGTAGCACTGCCCAATAATACACATACACACCCCCAGTGACATGACATCTTCCATCCAGCAGCTGGGTTTTCAGTCAGCTCAGATATTACTGCAACCTGGAAAGCAGCCAGTAAAGTGTCTTTTCTATTGTATATGTCCTTATTTTTTTAAAAGCTAAGAGTTTATGTGAAGTCACTGCAAACCAATCCCTAAGACATAAACCATCTATGTGCGACAATATTGTGCTGTCCTCAATGAGTATCACAGAGAATTTGTGTAGACAATCCAGAAATAGAAAATAGTGGTTTTGAAGGAATTTTAGGAATTCAGATGACCCCAAAGTTACTTACACATATGGGAATTAATAGAAACTGAAATAATTTTAAAGCAACAACTCAAAATTAAGTACCTTTATTGACATGACATGTAATTGTTATCTGCTTATAGCCTTTTAAAATCAAGACCTTTTTCCTTTTCCTTTTCCTTTTCCTTTTCCTTTTCCTTTTCCTTTTCCTTTTCCTTTTCCTTCCCCTTCCCCTTCCCCTTCCCTTCCCTTCCCTTCCCTTCCCTTCCCTTCCCTTCCCTTCCCTTCCCTTCCCTTCCCATCTGGAAGCGAAGGCTGTAGCCATTTCATTACCCTGCAACCTGATGTTATGAGATATTGCTGAAATATTAGCAGTTTGCTCATTCTGGGAAATCCCTTGGGAGACAGTTGTTTGTTTCATTGTGGGATTGAAGCCAGCTCGATCAAAATATTAAATAAAAGCAGTACAATAACCTATAGCTCTTTGTTCCTTATGGCCTGTTTAGTTCAGTGAATACTTTGAGGTATAATTCTCCAATTTCAGCTCGTGGAAGATTTATTTGTTTAACTACTGTTCCATTAATAGATGTCATGCTGACATTTTTAACGTTGCACAGCTATGTTTAGATATTTGCTTTGGTAAAAATCTATCCCCAGACATCACAGAATGTAAAAATAATATAAATACCATATTAATAAATAGAAAAGCTGGGTGGTGGGAAAGCAATTGATTTTCCTTGGAGGAAAAGTACTAGGTTCGGGTAGAGTGGTGGAAAGAGGTATTGCACCAAGTGGAGAAATCATAGTCTTTGGTGATCATTCATGTTTAAATGAGAAACTGAAATGTCTCACCTAATAGTTTATCTTTACCAGTTATGAGACTAAAGATCTTGAATGCCAGTGTCCAGCATTACACACACTGATTTCCCAAGGATTCCCTGGAGCACTGGATCAGACCCTGCATTTGGTAACCAACTTCTTTCTGTGTCTCCTTAGTGGCTGCATGTTGCATGAACATCTTCAGTGCTAATACTTACAAACATATAACCCACAGCACTCAGAAAACAGTGGAAAATAAACAGGTACTAGAGTGAAATAGGTCTCACATGTTGTGCTGGTTTGAAGCTAGCTAGAATGTTTTGGTGAGAAGAACTAGATCATAGGCTGTGAAAGGAAAACAGTGGTGATGTCTACTCCCCTCAGAGTCTTGCTGAAGAAGAAACAAAAACACTAGATAACACTCTGGCCATTTTGTCTCCCTCTGCCTTGGGCTTCTGACTGAACTGCATCTCCCTAACCTCACCTTCCATTTGGACTAACTCACCTTTGCTTCATAACCTCTTGGCTGAATCTCTATTCTTCTTTAGGACTGGGGTAAGGTTGAGGGGGGCAGGGGGAAGGTGCAGGGATGGTTGAGAGCCCCTCCTGGGGACTCAGGTTTCTGGGAGGGGAGTTGTGCTTCTGTATCACCTTTTACCTTGTATATTTCTGTATATTTCTGCATATACTGCGTATATACTGTAAATATCTGCTTGTATATTGTGCTAGCTGTAAATAAATAGCTTCATTTATGTTCCCAGAGCCGGCTGAGACTAGTCTGGGTGATTTCTAAAGTGTGGGGGGGCAGGGAACACCCAAACCATCACACATGTCTTTTCCTTGCTGTCATGAATCACAAGTGGGTTTGTACAAGATGAGAGTAATAGGATTCTTTCTGTTATCATTTAAAGTGCTCACTTGGAATACAGATTTTGGGAAACAGTAGCTACACAGCAGTTCAGATGCACACCATGAATACAGTGGCCTAATGTAGTCTCTTACAGAATTGTGACATTCCCTTAGAGATTAATCTACTTTCCAGTAGATTATTCTTTATCATTAACCTTTAGAAATAAATTCTTCTTTTGGTTTATTGAATACAAATGTTTACACATAAGGGCCTGAGCTAGAAAACATTCAGGACAACTGTGTTGTGTAAGGAAGATGAATTAAAAACAAAAAGGCCCAGATCCTAGTATTGCTGCAAAAAGTATGCCATCTACAGCAATCACAGGCAAAGAGACCCCAAAGCAAACACTGCCTTACACAGCCTAGGGAAGGAACAGATCATAAGGCCTAACCTTAAGTTTCTGCTTACAGCTGGTCAGAATTTAAATGCATATCTCTATGTTTACCAGCAGTTTAATGAGAAAATTCCAAACTAAGGGTGGCAGTGGAAAGAGAAGAATCATAGAATCATAGAATCATAGAATCAGCCAGGTTGGAAGAGATCTCCAAGATCATCCAGTCCAACCTATCACCCAGCCCTAGCCAGTCAACTAGATCATGGCACTAAGTGCCTCATCCAGGCTTTTCTTGAACACCCCCAGGGACGGTGCCTCCACCACCTCCCTGGGCAGCCCATTCCAATGCCAATCACTCTCTCTGGCAACAACTTCCTCCTAACATCCAGCCTATACCTACCCTGGCACAACTTGAGACTGTGTCCCCTTGTTCTATTGCTGGTTACCTGGGAGAAGAGGCCACCCCCCACCTGGCTACAATGTCCCTTCAGGTAGTTGTAGACAGTAATAAGATCACCCCTGAGCCTCCTCTTCTCCAGGCTAAACAGGCCCAGCTCCCTCAACCTCTCCTCATAGGATTTGTGCTCCAGGCCCCTCACCAGCTTTGTTGCCCTTCTCTGGACATGCTCCAGCACCTCAACATCTTTCTTGAATTGAGGGGCCCAGAACTGGACACAGCACTCAAGGTGTGGCCTGACCAGTGCTGAGTACAGGGGAAGAATAACCTCCCTTGTCCTACTGGCCACACTGTTCCTGATGCAGGCCAGGATGCCATTGGCTCTCTTGGCCACCTGGGCACACTGCTGGCTCAGCTTCAGCTTACTATCTATCAGTACTCCCAGGTCCCTTTCCTCCTGACTGCTCTCCAGCCACTCAGTCCCCAGCCTGTAGTGCTGCTTGGGGTTGTTGTGGCCAAAGTGCAGAACCCTGCACTTGGCCTTGTTCAATCTCATGTCTCTACTGACTTCCCACACAAGAATACTGCACAGCAGTTTTGTGGGTCTTTAAGTTGAAAGCTGGTAAGTCAGACTAAATAAGGAAAGTGATTTGTGCCTTCATCTCAGTGTGAGTGCTCTCTAAGGTGCCATGCTGTTTCTTAGATGACAATTGTCAAAAGGTCACAGCTTTTATCCTGATGTGGAATGGAAAATATTTTGAAATTTCAAAGATTTCGTGAGAGAGGTAATTTGTTTTGCTGCTCTGTGAGGCTTTCCCATTTAATTAAATTGTGAATCATGTAGCCCAGGTAGTAACACATAGAGAACACTTTAATATTAATAACAGGTACTATAAAGTTACTACTGTTTCTCAAGTAGAGCTTCCTGGGGATTTTGTTTGTTTATCCAGCTATAGAACTTGAATTCATCTCCATGTGATTACTTCAGCTATTTCCAGTGAATGATTCTATAACAATTTCCATTTTTGTCATTCCATTCTAGAATGGAAAAGAAAATGTGGATTCAAAACTGCTAAGAGTAAAAAGATGTTCCTTTTCATGGAGTAGTGATATCCCAGCTAAAACCTAACTTACATGGGGCACATTAATACCATCCTAGGTCGGCTACAGTTCAAACCAATGACTTAAGCTAAGCAGGGCTATTGGCACTAACAGTCAGTTAGAATGTACTCAGTGAGAATATCAAAATAAAAGCATATAATTATCTTAAAGAGTTAAACAATTACCAAGAGATCACAGTGCAGCAACTCATATACCTATAGTAAGCCAGTTTTACCATATTTAGAGTTACAAGACAAAATCTTTGTTCAGGAACAGAAGAAATGTGTATCACAGTATCACAGTATCATCAGGGTTGGAAGAGACCTCACAGATCATCAAGTCCAACCCTTTACCACAGAGCTCAAGGCTAGACCATGGCACCAAGTGCCACGTCCAATCCTGCCTTGAACAGCCCCAGGGACGGCGACTCCACCACCTCCCCAGGCAGCCCATTCCAGTGTCCAATGACTCTCTCAGTGAAGAACTTTCTCCTCACCTCCAGCCTAAATCTCCCCTGGCGCAGCCTGAGGCTGTGTCCTCTTGTTCTGGTGCTGGCCACCTGAGAGAAGAGAGCAACCTCCTCCTGGCCACAACCTCCCCTCAGGTAGTTGTAGACAGCAATAAGGTCCCCCCTGAGCCTCCTCTTCTCCAGGCTAAACAATCCCAGCTCCCTCAGCCTCTCCTCGTAGGGCTGTGCTCAAGGCCTCTCCCCAGCCTCGTCGCCCTTCTCTGGACACGCTCAAGCATCTCAATGTCCCTCCTAAACTGGGGGGCCCAGAACTGAACACAGTACTCAAGGTGTGGTCTAACCAGTGCAGAGTACAGGGGCAGAATGACCTCCCTGCTCCTGCTGACCACACCATTCCTGATGCAGGCCAGGATGCCACTGGCTCTCTTGGCCACCTGGGCACACTGCTGGCTCATGTTCAGGCGGGTATCAATCAGTACCCCCAGATCCCTCTCTGTCTGGCTGCTCTCCAGCCACTCCGACCCCAGCCTGTATCTCTGCATGGGGTTGTTGTAGCCAAAGTGCAGCACCCTGCACTTGGAGCTATTGAACCCCATCCCATTGGACTCTGCCCATCTGTCCAGGTGGTCAAGGTCCCGCTGCAGAGCCCTTCTGCCTTCCAACTCAGTCACATCTGCCCCCAGCTTGGTGTCATCTGCAAACTTGCTGATGACTGACTCCATGCCCTCATCCAGATCATCATGTAGGCAGCTTCTGCACCCTATGAACTACACACAGAGAGGAACTCCTTTCTGGCTGATAGTAGTAGTATCCTGTCCACTGCCAGGACTTAAGAGACTTTATGATGGTGGAAAAGGGCTCATACCAGCACCCATAAGGGAAGAGGCATATCTAGCTCCAGATGTAAACAAAGTGCTGTTAGCCTGTAGAGAGGTGCAAGGCCCACAGATGAGTACCTATAGACAGCAGCTATAATGGCAGATAACCAGTTGTTTTCACAATCTTCAGTTCGGACTTAGATTGCAACATCAGACAGGTGGTTTCTGGACCCTGTCTTGAAGGTTATACTGATTAGACCTACATAAATGTGGGGGTGGTTAGTAAGTCAAGAGAGCTTCTCCTTCCCCTCCACTCTGCCCTGGTGAGGCTGCCTCTGGAGTACTGTGCCCTGTTCTGGACCCCTCTGTTCAAGAGGGACATGCTTGAGAGAGTCCAGTGCAGAGCCACAATGATTAAAGGAATGGAACATCTCTCTTACGAGGACGAACTGAAGGAGCTGGGGTGTGACTTCATTCATGCTGATAAATATGTAAAGGGTGAGTGCCAAGAGGATGGAGCCAGGCTCTTGGTGATGCCCAATGACAGGACAAGGGGCAATGGGTGGAAGTTGAGGAATAGGAATATTTTTTTCCCTGTGAGGGTGACGGAACACTGGACCAGGCTGACCACGGGAGTTGTGGAGTCTCCCTCTCTGGAGACATTCAAAACTCACCTTGACAGGTTTCTGTGTGATCTGGTATAGGTGATCCTGCTCTGGCAGGGGGATTGGATGACCTTCCGAGGTCCCTTTCAGCCCCTGACCTTCTGTGATTCTGTTAAATGCCAGTGTTATCTAGATGGTTAGGAATGTGGAATACCGAATGGGAAAGGTATGGAGAGAATGACAAGACCTGAACACACCAATGATTCAGAAAGACAGAAAGAAGCAATGGAAAGGAGAGAGGAAAAAGAGACGTAGAGAAAAAGCAAACTGTTTTTCTCCCTTGATTTCTTGCCAATATCCAACTTTATCAATTGCCTGTTTGACTAAGACACTAGTAATATCTCCTACTCTTACCCGAAATGGAGTACTCCAGTTATTGGAGATCCCAGTCTTTGGCTCACTGCCTATGCTGTAATGCAGGAAAGAGGCTTGCTAATGTTAAAATCTATATCTTCTGGTTCTGTAGGGTTAGATATGGTTTAGAAGTGCATATTGGCTTTAAATGATTGAGATGGTAGGCCTGATAGGCCCAAAATAGGCCTATACATGTCCTGGCTTGCTCAGGCATGTTTTTTTTTGCTGAAGTAAACAAGGCACACACACTTAGCTTGTGCCTGCCTTGTGCAAGGCCTATGCTTTCCTCTAATTTGGGTAAAGCTGGCCTATGACTTGGCCTAATATGGTCAGGTTTGGCTAACTGCCATTCTGATTGGCTATTCCGTGTCCAAAGGGCAATTGATCTTGGCCCACATTGATAAAAAGAGGCATGCAGGTAGACACAGTGTGCTCTGCCATGCTGTTTGTGTCTGCTGTTATTGCATGCTGCCTTATTGTTTGCCTGAAAACTCTACTGTCATGAGCTTACCAGGAACAGACTCTAAATGCCTCCACGCGATCAGCCTGCACACCCAGCGTGACATCATGCTGAGACTGCACATCTGTGATGGTTTGGGCTCTTACCCGCCCCCCCACACTTCTGGAATTGCCCCAGCTAACTCAGATGGCCTCTGGGAACATAAATGAAGCTATTTATTTTACAGCAGCAAATATACAGGCAGCTATTTACAATATATACAGTTATATACAGAAATATACAAAGGATAAACAATGCAAAATCACAACTCCCCTCCCAGAAACCTGAGTCCCCAGGAGGGGCTCTCAAACCACCCCAACACCTCCCCTTGCCCTCTCAACCTTACCCCAGTTCTCAGGAAGAAGAGAGGTGCAGCCAAGAGGTTAGGGGGCAAGGTTAGTGGCAGCAGGGTTAATGAGATGTGACCAGGTCTGAAGGCAAAGGCAGAAGTGAAAAACAAAATGGAGAAAGTTTACTTCTTCTTCCCAGAGTTCTCAGCGTGACTGTGAGAGAAAAGACACAATTGTTTTTCATTTCACTGCCTGTTATCTAGTTCTTTTACCAAAACATTCTAGCTTGCTTCAAACTAGCACAACATCACAAGGCATCCTGCCTACACCTGAAAGTCTCCGGCTTAGAAGTCCTGGACATACACAGATCATCCAGAGAAGCCAGGAGACAAAGTCAGAGACTGCCTACCTCCTCTCCCCAGAAGTCTGGGATGAATCAAGTCTCAGTGGCCAACAAGACAGTTCCCTGAAAGCACCTGGGTACTGTCTAGGTCTGTGGCTAGCCTCGCGAGTCGGGTAATAATAACTTGTGAGTAAACAACTAACAGCCTCCTTGTAATTCTCCATTACCTTCTGCCATAAGCAGAAGGAGCTCCTTGAGTCCATCTAATGGACAAGCAGTATATTGACCACAAGTGGTGTTTGGCCTCAAGAACCTTCTCTTTCAGTTCACTTAATGTTTCTGTATTTTTGCTGGTTATTACTAGATCCAGTTATTATCTGTAAAATGTTCCTATGACTGTGCAAGAACCTGAATATTATTAAAATTAGTGGTCGGGGGTGGTGAGAGTTCTGAATAGCAAAAATAATAAACAATATTAATTTTGGAATAAATATTGCCTTGCATTAATTAATTTCCTGTGGGAATGCAGAAGAGAATAATAACAGACCTTGGTTCCTGCCAGCTGCGGTACCCTTATCTCAGGAGGGATAGATAATGGACACCTCATTAATGAGGAAAACAAGGCATGTTTTATGCAGATGTAGTGAGTTGCCCTTGACTAATTATGCTAACGTGTAGGTGTGTGTCTACAGGCTGAGTGCATATATACCTGGGCTGTAACATAATAAAATGTCTCTGGCATAATTCACATTGAATATTCTGGAGTCCTTCATGGCTAGGCCTTGATCACACTGGTCTTAGGCCTTTCTGACCACAGTTCCTGCAGCAAGCAGAGATTTACAAGCAGCTCATGCTGCAACAATTTCCCCTTCCAAACGATGATAACACCTTCTTTCATCATGAAGTGCAAAACTGCCTCATGTATGAGCCAATTACTGCTGCAGAAATGTATATTAGTGATGGAGAAGCTTGTAGGCATTGAAAGCTTCTCTTTCCAGGTGTTTTATGTAAGACTTTCTCCTTTTATACTTTTGCATCCTGGTTTTGCACTGTCTCTGCTTTTAGATGGTTCTTCCCCACTTTTGCACCATTCTGTGAAAATTTTCAAGCTTGGCAAGTTTTTGGGTCCATTTGAGAGAGCTGCCAGCAGCAGCCAGACATGGCTTACTCTCTGACCTGGCTGCTATTCCAACCTGGGAAGACACTAATAGTTTGGCTCTCCCTTGCTGCTACTGAGGCAGCATTGTTCCATGATCATCAAGAAGTGCTTGAGACACTTCTGAGTTTGGCATTTTTTACACCCAGTTTGGACTTTTGCCATTTGGATCCACTATTGGATATTGCTTGCAGTGTCAAAAGGCAGCCAAGCTGCAGAGAAATCTAGAAAAGGATCATCACCACATACCTGTCTCACCTTCATGAGTAAAACCTGCTGTTCCCTTAATTCTCTCCTCAGCCTGATTGATAGTGGGGTAAAGCTGTGTTTGTACCTTAGCCTTTTCCATTTCTTGACTTCCTACATGTTTAAATTTGCCCATAACATCCTGTGAAGATTCTTCCCATTCGAATTACAGCCTGTAAGTAAACCTAAACTAGTTTTGTATATGGTTTGGGGGCAGGGTTTTCAGGAAAATAAAATAATTCTATTTTTATAATTCCTGACTCAGCCACATTAATCCCTGCCTCTGTGACACTGATTTAATTAGAACTGCCAAAGTCTAAATATTTTAAGTCACAAGAAAACATTTTAAGAACAAAGCTTCATGCTTAACTGGAGGCTACAAAGATTTTCTGGTTTCTACCAGGTCATCTTCATGTTTTTGATTGCCACTGGTCACTACTCTGTAGCTTGGGAATTATGGTAAACAGGAATCATAGACATTAGTTTACTATGTCCAAAGTTTTCTATTGATGAGAGTTCTAATCGTTGGTTTATTAAAAATATGTGCAATGAACAGTCTCACTTTCAAATCAAATCCTACTTTTATTAGCCATGCTAGAGTGGTTAGGCACAACATGAGCTTCTCTGTTGAATGAGGCACATAAGGAAACCCATACACAGGGATATCTAGATTTTGAATGCCAAGTGACTGCATAGGCAAAGTCAGTCAAGATGGTGACATTTGTAGGAGCCTTGCAAATGCCAAAAAATAGGTAAGATCCACATTTTAAACTTGGGTGTCTGGGTTTATGTCCTTACAGATACAAGGTGATGGACGGAAGTGCTGGCAGGCGAGGTCTTTCATGCTGGTTCCTGTCCACTGACTTCTGGGCCCTTGTGAGTTGGTTATCAGCTTCTCTCATCTGCTGGAGACACTCCAAGTGACTGGCTTCTGAAAAGCAATCATCTTCTAAAACCCAGGAAATTTCAACTTGTCCAACTTTATTTGAGAGTAGAGTCTGAGAGATGCTGCTGAAGGGGAAATTCAGCATCCTGTTACTGACAAGTAATATTAAATGTGTGCAATGATAATGGGTTACTGACAGCTCTCTGGACTGGAAACAGCTCTGAATCAGCAATTATGTCTCTCTTGTATGTGTAAAAAGCAAGAGTCAATTGATTCCTTGTCTTGATATTTTCTCTTGGAAGATAGTCAGGAGTGCTGTAAAAATACTTCAGAGAGACCTTGAAGAAAGGGGAAATACTGAGCACCTCCCTTTGCTGCACAGTGAGTTCTACAGTGAGTTCTAACACTGCAAAGCCTTCAGAGCAACTGTCCCCAGACCTTTCAAGTTCTGCCTCTCTTCCTTTCAGCTGTGCACATCAGATGAGAACAGCAAATTATTCTTCAGTTCCTAGATTAACACAGATGAGTATTATACCTTATTTCATGTGTGGTCCTCAGTTCCCAAGCCAATGGTGATATGTCCAATTCAAAAAGAAAGAAGACTTTGAGATGAGGATGCTTTATGAAGTGAATACCTAGTTCAGAAGAGTTAGGTTTAGACATCCATTAGTAGAAAAACTCATAGCTGACACCATTTTCTAATAGATTTCCCCAGTGGAACAACTGCTGTCAAGCACGAGGGAAATATTCAACAAGAGAGATCCTCTTTGGAACAACCAGTTTAGCTCTGTAATCTCCACACAGAAAATCAAAGCAAAGTCAAGAAAAGAAAGGAATTAGAAGCTGTGATTTCCTGCCTTCTCGCTCCTTTTCAGATGTTCTTTTCTTTGGTTTTCTGTCCCTGCCTTTTACTACCTGAGGGGAGGTTGTGGCCAGGAGGAGGTTGCTCTCTTCTCTCAGGTGGCCAGCACCAGAACAAGAGGACACAGCCTCAGGCTGCGCCAGGGGAGATTTAGGCTCGAGGTGAGGAGAAAGTTCTTCCCTGAGAGAGTCATTGGACACTGGAATGGGCTGCCCGGGGAGGTGGTGGAGTCGCCGTCCCTGGGGCTGTTCAAGGCAGGATTGGATGTGGCACTTGGTCCCATGGTCTAGCCTTGAGAATTGTGGTAAAGGGTTGGACTTGATGATCTGTGAGGTCTCTTCCAACCCTGATGATACTGTGATACTGTCTCTTGGAGGAAGAGTCAATTTTAGAACACAGGAAAACCCACTGTTTCCAAAAGACAACTGCATCAAAGCTGTGGCTCTACTATATTTTTGGTCATCACACAAAGACTGGTATGCTGACTCACACATTCTGTATACACATAGGTACATGGAGGAACTTGAGGAAGTAAGGATTAGAGGTAGGCCTAGGAGATCTTTATTGATGATCATGATGAATACATGGAATGTGTCATCAGTAAGTTTGCAGGTGACACCAAGTTAGATGGCAGTGTTGATCTGCATGAGGGTAGGGAGGCTTTACAATGGGACTTGGATAGATTGGATTGATTGGCCAACATTAATGGCATGAGCTTCAACAAGGCCAAATGCCAGGTCCTGCACTTGAGCCACAGCAACCCCAAGCAACGCTACAGGCTTGGGGCAGTGTGGCTGGAGAGCTGTGTGGTAGAAAGAGACTCATGAGTTCTAACCAACAAGCAGCTGATTATGAGCAAGTAGTGTGCCCAGGTGGCAAAGAAATCCAATGGCATCCTGGCTTGGATTAAAAATGCTGTGTCCAGCAGGAGTAGGGAGGTGATTGTCTCCTTGTACTCAGCCCTAGTGAGGCCACACTTTGAGTGTTGTGCTCAGTTTTGGGCATCACAATACAGGTTCAGAGGAGGACAACGAAGCTGGGAAAGGGCCTGGAGAATAAATCTTATGAAGGGTGACTGAGGGATCTGGGGCTGTTAGGTTTGATAAAAGAGGAGGCTGAAGGCAGACCTCATTGCTGTCTACAACTACTGAAAGGACATTGTGGAGAGGCTGGTGCTGGTCTCATAGGTAGTTAGTGATAGAATAAGAGGGAATAGCCTCAAGCTGTGACTGAGTAGGTTCAGACTGGGCATTATTAAAAAAAAATCACAAAAAGAGTGGTCAGGCACTGGAATGAGCTGCCCAGAGAGGTGGTTGAGTCACCCACCCTGGATGTATTTAATGGTCATTTGGATGTGATGCTTAGGGATATGGTTTAGGGTGAACCTTGCAGAGTAGGGTTACAGGTTGGACTTGGTGATCCTGAGGATCTTTTCCAACCTGGATGTTTCTGTGATTCTGTGATCTTCGATGCAAGTAACTTTGGATTTAGGGAAAATGAAATGGGAAGCTTAGAATGAAGCTTACTTTAGAACTGTTATTTTGCCAATGAAGACTTCAAGAAGGAGGCCATTGTCCTTTAAGTCTGCACACTCAAAATCAAAGAAAACAGAAAAAAAGGTAATACTGTTTCTCATCAGCCTAAGCCTCCTTCTTCCTGATGCTTATGATCAATCTAGGAGCAGATCATAAGTGCTTGTTATGCAACAGTAAAGCTGAGACTGCTTATGAACAGTTTTCTGTATTTATGCAATGCCTGATATTTGTTTTTCTAGTTCTGTTGATTAGTTGTGACTGGTCAGACAAGTCATATGGTGTTGTTTCTATTCTCAGATTAGAAGAGCACGCAAATACTCTCTTATGTGTCAAGTAGTTTTGCTAATACTTACTCTGGCAGCTCCAAGCTCAAGATGCATGATAACAACCCACACTTCTTTTTTTTTTTCTTTGAAAATGAATACAAAAGGAGAAAAATCACAGCTGAAAAGAAAACAAACCCTGAACAAACAGCCACATAAAAGTGCTTGCTGTGCTTTGCCTGTGGAGCTATACACATGCACGTTCTTTTGTTTCTTGTTAAGCATGTGCATGTGTTAGGAATCCAGGTCATTACTTTTGCTCTTGAAATAGTATTTCAAAGGGTTTTTTTTGTGTTTGGTTTACTTTACATGGTTTATGTATGTACTTAGTTATTTATTTATTTTTATTTTAATGGTTATAGATCTGTAGCAGATTTTGAGATCCAAAACCTTACAGCTGGCTTCTGGCTATTTTTCTCCAAAGTGCTGAAAGCTTCTATTGCACAAGGAGAGATGTCTAGAAGACTTGAACCATAGAAAAAAAGGTGGGCTTACTTTCTAATCACATTTGAATATTGAAATCTTCACACTTAGCTCTGATGAGGAGTACTGGCTTTTCAATAAACACCAGTTTGTCTCAAAACCTTCACAATTTCAAACTTTCCTCTCTGAAAAGTCAGCATTCTCATTATTACTTTTATGAAGGTTAGTTTTGTCCCTGAGCCACAACATCTGTAACAATAAAAAGATACTTTGCAGGATCTCAGCAGTGATAAATGTACTTTCCTCAGAAAGATTCTCAGCACACTCAGTATATTCAGAAAGCATTCACTGCAACATCAAGGCAATGAAGTTTTGGCTCTACTTTTAACTCAACAGTTACTCTCCACGACAGATGTTGTGACTAAGGTCAGCACTATCTGAACTTTTATAGAAACTTATTGTTTGCATTCTATTGCCCAGATGGCTGATGGTTTCAGGAAAAACATTGCACCATATGTTTGTATGCAGGCTTCAAACAGCCTGTGTGGAAGGCTATGAAAGGTTAGGGGTTGAATGACTGTAGCTGACAATGAACTGGTTAGCAAAAAAGGAGAGACGGGAACGTGATCCATGCCACAGAGATCCATGGCAGCTGTACAGCAAATTCTGCTCAAATCAGCAGTGGAGAATATTGTAACATGACACATCAGGGGGAGCATGTAGAAGGAAAGCATAAGGATGCACTTTCTTTCTTCTCCATCGATGCTTCCCACACGCTCTTACAGCAGTGATCATTCTCAGTGATTATAGCCAGGTTTTGGTGCTTCCATGAGTGCAAAACTTTCCTGAGCAAGATGCAGAGAAGAACATGCAGGACAATCTCCAAGAGAGGAAGGGATTAAATGGAAAAGACCAGAAACAGTGAAAGAAAAATTAAGAGCTTCAGGAAACATGTTAAGAAAGCCATGGGAGCTGGACTTGATAGGCTGGATTGAACCAGAAAAGGTCCCTCCCAACTTAAACCATTCTATGATTCTATGATACAAACTCAAATGCTATTTTCCCCACAGCATTACACATCTTATTTAAACCTTAAGAAAAAAAAAAAATATTATACTGAGGCAATTTTAGCCCAGATACTAAAACATCAATCTATTTGAATGCAACAGTGATTTGTAAGTATTTTTCGTACAATTATATTGAACATTTTCTTGGGAGATTCTAGGAACTGTTTTTTTTCTTCTTCTA
This sequence comes from Pogoniulus pusillus, assembly GCF_015220805.1. Taxonomy (NCBI): domain Eukaryota; kingdom Metazoa; phylum Chordata; class Aves; order Piciformes; family Lybiidae; genus Pogoniulus; species Pogoniulus pusillus. Next base: position 33,793,995 of record NC_087268.1, on the reverse strand, counting down.
ATAAATCCATACTGAAAAAAAGGAAGAAAGTTATTGCCTTTAGGTCACAGAAAGGGTTTGCACTCCTGGTTTTGTCCCCACAGGAACTTCAGTGTTGAGTAAAATTGTATGAAATAAGTTGAAATTAACTTCAGAATACTTTGAGGACTTTTCATTTATTTTTTCCAATTTGAAAACTTTTATACTTAATGCTAGAAAGGCTACTTTTGAGGAGTAGAAAGCAGAGGGGTATTCATATGTTTGAACCATGACCACGGAGTATACAATCCAGTCATATTCACTGGTGGTGCCTTCACCAGTTCGTGTTGGATATTTGGCTGCCATGAATTTTGAGCATTGAGAATGCACTGATATTGATCTCCAAAATATATCATAGAGTTGTCACAGAATCATAGAATGGCTTAGGTTAGAAGGGACCTTAGAAGTCATCTACTCCAACTTCCCTGCCATGGGCAGGGATGTTTCTCAAGTAGATTTGGTTGCTCGAGGCCTCATCCAACCTGAGCTTGAACATTTCCATGGAAGTGGCATCCATGACTTCTCTGGGCTTCCTATTCCAGAGTGTCACCACCCTTGTATCGAAGAACTTCTTCCTAAGATCCAGTCTAAACCTACTCTCCCTCAGCTTAAAACCATTCCCCCTTTCCCTATTGCTAGGAAAAGTTCCTCTGCATCCTACCTGTATGTTCTTTTCAGCTACAGGATGGCAGCTATAAGGTCCCCTCAGTGCTTTCTCCAAGCTGAAAAACCCCATCTCCCTCAGCCTGTCCTCATAGCAGAGGTGTCCCAGCCCTCGGATCATCTTTGTGGCTCTCTTCTGGACTTGCTTCAACAATTCCACATCCTTCATATGGTGGGGACACCAGAAGTGGATACAGCATTTGAGTATGCTCACAAGAGCAGAATGAAGAAGAATTACCTTCCTTGACCTACTGGTTGCGCTCCTCTACATGCAGCCTAGGATACAGTATGCCTTCTGGGCTGCATGAGCACACTGCTGCCTCATACTGAGTTTCTCATCATCAGCCAGGGCAACCCTCAACCCTCTCTACACCCATCCTGGATTTGTGCCTCATATTGGTCTGACTCAGATGCAGGACCTTGCCCTTACTTTGAGATGCCGAACCTCATGCAGCTTGCACTGGCTCACTTCTGAAGCCCAATTGTACAGTTCTATGCTGTCATCATACAGCCACATCATTTTAGCACCACAGAAATGCAAAGTCAAAGGAACTTATGGAAACTCTACTCCAAAGAGTAAATTGCCACTGATTCAGGTCAGACATGGCTTTGTCCATCCAAGTTATGAAATTCTCTAATAATGGGTGTTGCACAAACTTCTCTGAGTAACCTTCTTCAGTGCTGTCACATCCACTTGGTCAAAGCCTTCCCTAATGTGCAGCCTGAACCTCTTACATCCCTCCTTGTTATTGTTGTCTCTTCTGTATCATCTAGTACTACAGAGAAGCTCATAATTCATCTTTGTAGTTATGCTTCAGTTATTTCTTTAGATCACTTTCAGTTCATCTTGTCTGGGTTAAAGTTCCCTCACCCTTTCCTGTGTCATGTCCTATTTACTAGCCTTCAGTTATATGCTCTTGAGTTTTCACCTCAGCTCAGTAGGGTGGCCCAGAACTTCATGAAATATTCCAAGCACAGCCTCACCAGTAGCAAGCAGAGTACAAAAGCACAAGATCTACAGAGTAGATCAATGTTCCTTGTCCATGAACAACCTCAGCACACAATTTGCTCTTCCATGACAAGAGTGAATTGTTGACTTACATTCAGTTCAAGTTCCCTTTCAGCATGGCTGCTTCTCAATCACCTGGCTGCCAGGCTGTAACACTGCACAGAGCTATCGTATTTGTCACACAAAGCTTCATGGTTCTCCTTGTTCAATTTCATGATGTTTTTTGCCAGTCCAGTCCTCTAGTTTATCAGGAGCTGCTCTTTGTTACAGCAATTGCACCCTCTAATTTAACGTTGCTGCGGCTACACTCTGAAACCATTCAGGTCTTTTATGAATATGCTAAATAATAACAGCCCCAATATCAACCTCTGGGATACTCTGCTAGTAGCTGACCACCATCCAAATATCAAAGCACTGACTACTACCCTCTGAGTCCGACACGTCTGCCATTTCCAACTTACCAAAGAGTTTGTGTTATTTCCTGTATTCTTCACAGCCTTAAAGTTAAGATTATTTTACTCTCAATTAAAGTAAGTTGATGGGGAAAGAAATAACATGTGGGTGCTTTTCTGCCATTCCTACTCTGAATAGCACCCATTTAACAGAAAGCAGGTAAAACCAGGCTATTTTTTTTGTTGTTGTTGAAGCTAATGGAAAATGTGTAAGGAAATGTCTGTAGAATGGAAGCAATCATCTTATTGTGGCTAAACAAGCCACTGCTTCTCTGCCAAGCTGTGATAAACAAACCACATTGGATCAAACCACCAGTTAAACCACAGGTCCTTGATGGTGATTTTCTTATGCACAGTTTCATAGTGATTTAAGCTAATGCATTTTACTTACCAAATGGATTCCAAGGTGTGCACTTTGCCAGTTACCACCACTCAGCTGTTGAGCAGCGATTCAATAACACATGGTAATGAAATCATTTTTGACCTTGTAAGTACACCATATATAGGGATAGACGTTGACCTCACTATTAACAGCTTTCTTCAGAAGATCAAGCAAAGCCATTTTAGTTGATGTCTTGGCATGCTGCACCAGGATTAAGAGGGATTGAAAGTGGAGAATGCTGTCTTTGGAGGGTTTTCATAGAAAACTCCAATGCTGGATTCTACAGATTTAAATGGGAGACGTAGTCAGTTCATGGCAGTATTTGTGTAGTGGCAGAACTTGTGTAGCAGCATTTTTAAAATAAATAGCATTACTTGCTCCATACTTAGGGATATAGATATTGACATTGATGTCTTCTGAAAAAAAAAAAGAAATAAGTATTCCAATAACATTTCTCCAATAATAACACTTAGCATTTTTTGTATCCTCTTCTGACGTGATTAGGATATGTTTAAGGAGAGCAAACAATAAGTTTTTAATATAACCTAAGGTGAATATTGAAAACATGTTCCAGCTTTCTACAACTGCTGGCTATAAAAACTGTCACACAGGAGTGCTATAACTATACCTTAGTGTAACACTGTTAGGTATTTTGATAATTCCATTCAACTGTGAATGATATGATTGGCTTGCTTGCTAGAGTTGGAGACTTGGAGAGGGAATGTAACTCCAAGATTTAATTGCTGGATAGACTTGGCCAAAAGAATTAAGCTGTAGTTATCACAGCACACTTGTCTGGCTTTTAAGGGACCCATTTAATCTGACTAAACAGCCAGTAAAATCACACACTTATCCTTCCACCCCCTTATTTAGGACCCAAAGACGGAAAGGAAGGTAGGAGAGTACTGCATGCGTGCTGTGTTTTTGTTCCTGAACCAACTTTTGATCTTCTACTGAAACAATTCTTCTTGCTAGCTTAAAAGGATTTGGTCTGACATTTACATAAGTATTTTTAAAAATTCTTCTTTTTTTTTTTTTTTTAAAGCTACCACTCTATTTTTAAGTAAATAGCCTTAAAATGGTCTTGAGCTAACTTTTTTCTTGTATGGCTGTTATTGATGTTTTGATGCCTTAGAAGTTTTGCCAGTAGAGTTCACAGAGTTCAAGTTAAACTGATTGTTATGCAAAGAGTAGTTGCAGGCAAGTTGGAATGAACATCACAACACAAATATTTTTGGTCTGTAACTTTAATTTGGGAAATCTCCTGAACAGGCTTCTACATGCAATCTGTAGGAACTGCTGTTGAGGCTGCTCTGAGAAGCTGAGTACATTAGAAATTTTGCACCACTTTAGCTAAACTAGGGGAAAAAAAAAATTAAAAAATCCCTCAGCACATTAATTTGTTATTACACTACAAAAAAGATCCCTGCCTGCTAGTCTTACTGGTTCTGCTGTGCCATCTGTGCTTGTAAAAGTAATAATAAGCAATGAATTGCATATGCCATCTGTAGTCAGATCTTTAATAACAATTAGGTAATAATAATCCCCAAGAAATCACTTGTTAACTGTGATAATTGATTAAATGTAATTATTTTGTATAATAAACTCTAATCAATGCTTTACAATTCTGATAATGTCTTCCCCCCACCCCCATTTCTTTCAGTAGTAAATGCCCCAGCATGTTTGAGCAGCTGTGTAAGAAAATTACTGATTTTCCTGTGTTAATGACTGATTTCCTACCCAGTCAAAATCCAAGACATGCTTTGCTAGGTTTAGAATCAGTTTTTACTTCTCTCTCTCTTTTTTTTAAACGAGGTACAGTGTAAATATAAAGGAACAGTTGGCAAAAGTCATTACTTCAGAACAGCTCCTTATAAGTTTAAAGATGAACAAAGATTAATTATTCAAGTAGAAAGTACATTGCAGTGCACCACAGTATTAATGTTCTCTAGCAAAGGTGTTTCCCCAAGGAACTGATGATAACAAGGAATCAGCAAACTACCTTCTAAGACATAGAAGGCAGTTTGTGGATCTGTTCACAACTCCAGTCCTATGGCTCCAATCTTGCAAAGACTTAGATTCCAAATCAAGTGAAGCAGTCCATCATTTGATTAATGATCGTGTGTGCCTGAATTTCCAACTCAAATTCGAATTTCAGTGATCCAGTGACATGAGTCTTCACAATTGTACTTAATTCTGCACATGTGAGTAGGATTTCATTTTCCTAAGTCATATTCATGTGCTTAAACCTAAGTCTAAGCAACAGCATTTGTGAGAGGAGGAACTACATCTCAACAGCAAATTGTGGAGCATGTGTCCCAGAAAAAACAACCAACCAACCTGAGAACTATTCAGACACACCTCCCCAAGAATAAGACAAACTATACATTTATATAACAGACTGTGGCAGTTTGAAGACAAGAATCTTTGTTTAGTTACTATAACAATATTAATCTGTTCTGGACAACTAATGTAATTAAATCAGAGAATCATAGAATCAACCAGGTTGGAAAAGACCTCCAAGATCATCCAGTCCATCCTATCACTCAGCCCTGTCCAATCAAATAGACCATGGCACTAAGTGCCTCATCCAGTCTTGAACATCTCCCTGGGCAGCCCATTCCAATGGCAAAGCACTCTCACTGTGAAGAACTTCCTCCTAACAACCAGCCTAGACCTCCCCTGGCACAACTTGAGACTGTGTCCCCTTGTTCTATTGCTGGTTGTCTGGCAGAAGAGACCAACCCCCACCTGGCTACAACCTCCCTTCAGGTAGTTGTAGACAGCAATGAGGTCACCCCTGAGCCTCCTCTTCTCCAGGCTAAACAACCCCAGCTCCCTCAGCCTCTCCTCATAGGGTTTGTGTTCCAGGCCTCTCACCAGCCTTGTTGCCCTTCTCTGGACACGTTCCAGCACCTCAACATCTCTCTTGAATTGAGTAGCCCAGAACTGGACACAGTATTCAAGGTGTGGCCTGACCAGTGTTGAGTACAGTATAATATTTATTCATCTTAAACAGTGGGGTTTTTTTCCCCATTCAGGATAAATTATTGCTAAATATAGAAACGAACTGCATACATTACTGGCCTGAAATTCTAATGCAATATAAATCACATTTACTACTTCTTTTTGGTAAGTAACCACTTGATCTTAAAGTGATCCTACATTTCATTTATGTTTGCACTTGCCTTTTCAGTCTGTTTCAGGACGGCTTTCAACTCCAGTTTTTTTTCTGAAATAGCTTGTTCCATATATATTTAAAAATGAAGAGACTCACAGCCCATCTGTTTTGTAGTTTTCTAGTGTGTCCCATGAGCTTCTGAAACTCACAGGGCTTCCAGTATTACTCTGCATATGCTAACTATTTCCAAATAAATACTTTGGGCATAGAGATGTCATATAAATAGGAATACAATTATGTAGTTTCCAGCATTTTCCAATTCAGTGCAAATATTTCTTATGCTGCACTTAATACTGGATGTATTCAGTATTATTTATTTATTTGTTATGTTTTCCTGCATGTACCAAATAAAGGGAGTTGAGGAAAAATACTTAGGAAATGTTTTATGTTCCACTTTCCTCCAAATTGCTGTTTTTATTTTAAAATACAAATAAAGATTACTGCTTGTGGCTTAAACTCAATCTCAGGAATTAAATACATAACAGGTTTGTTACTTTTCCAGCAACATTATCCTAAGGTAAATATAACTGTCAAAACAGAGAATATTCAGAAACAATTATAACCTAAAGCAAAGATTGCACACTTGTGTAATCTTGTTCTCTCAATAATACACAGAATATTGTATTACCCAAAGATGGAGATAGACACAAAAACACTTGAAGAAGCATGAAATTTTTTTCAGAAGCTTTCTGAGCTCAGCTGAAAGGAAGGTAACAGATGACAGCATAGTTCTTCTATCAATATATTTAAAACAGCTTGCCTGTTTTCTCCTTGTACCTACAGTGACTTGCTTTATATACCCTTCTATAGATGAAAGGAAATGATGGATGATTTCCTGTATTGCTAAAGCCTCTGTTTCATCAAGCTGACATGAGAACATATGAGCCCTTTCTCCAACAGCATAAGACAGGGTAATTAGCAGTATACCTGACAGAACTAGGGGAGAGTTAAAGCAATAGACCCACATTTTCATAGAGCACAGCCAGTATCGCCAATGGTAGCACAGACAGCTTGCCCAACCTTCTTGTAGACTTGCAGCTCCATCAGCAACTGTACAGTACTTAACATTTAATAGATAGAAAGGAGCCACTTGGCATAATTTTCAGAACAGCCCTTTACCTGTCGCAGTGACAGCCAACCACTTTACACAGAAACTCAGCTACTTGATTTTCTTGGTCTACAATTGCAGTTTCCCAAGCAAATCCAGTTTAGAATAGTATGTGATGCACATTATTGCTGTACTTTGCAAGATGGGTAATTTCAGAAGGAGCAAAGAAGTTCCCAGCAAACATAATTCATCTTGGTAGTTTCTTATGATATGACTTATACAGTCCAGGGTGTAGACTAGCCATTATGGAAGGGTTTGAGAGGTGGTTCTCTGTTTTGATAGCTTTATTGTTGTTTTACATGAACATAGATAACATAAATATTGAAACACTGATGACATTTTCAGACTATAAGTGTTACAGAGCAGTGGTTAATAATACTGTGGGTACCTATTTTATTTTAAGTTTGGAGACTTAAATCTTTATTCCATTAATATGGTGGATTGGAAGACATTACAGCTTGTTCTTTTCCTTTAAAGTCATTATTAAAGTGTTGGAAGGACTCTTTAAACGCCTTGCTGTGGGCTGCACAAGCAAGCAGGTTTTGACCTGAGAGAAGACAAGATATTAATTGTTTTTTAGCACAGAGAAAAGGAGGAGGTAGAGTAAGTAGACTGAGGCAGATGAAGGTTTAGTGGAACAAAATGGAATAAACCAGGCAGTGGATACAACTGGATAATGCCTAGTCCAGTAACAAAGCTCTGGCTAGAAATGGGAACCTATGGTGGAATTTTTCTACTTGACCACTGGTTTTCACCATGGAAAAGAGCAGGAAGTTTTCTGTGACAGTGCCAAGGGCTCACTTGACATTGTCAAACAGGTCAGTGCACACATAAAATCTCTGAGCTCATATTTTGGGTGCCAGTACACCAGCCTAGGCTCTTAGCAAGGGTCAGTAGATGGTACCATGTACTGCTTCCATGTGTAGAGCCTAATATGGGTCTGTGTCAGCTGGTAAGGCTTTTCCACAACCATTCCAAAAAGCTAAAGAGTGGGTGACACAAGCTGCCAAGAGGAAGTAAAAGGAACTTCATGCAGAAGACTCTAAAAGGTTCAGAAGGAGGATGCAGAAATTGTTATGCCTCCTGCAATTACCCAGTGTTTCAGGGCACTTTATGCTAGGGGAAACTGATGCTAGAGTCAGATATTTGTTTTATGCAATCCTTTCTATAGGCAGGAAATTTTCATATGGCTCAATCCTTCTAAACTCTTCAGCAAATTTAGTAGGTGGCAGTTGCTTTGTCACCTGCTGTAGGTCTTTCTCCACTGCTACCACAAGATTTTTATTTATTTACAGGAGTGTGTTAAACTACTCTTGCATTCTTTGTCCACTCTTTGTGCTGACTGTCTCACTAGCAGCCAGCCACAGAATGATAGAATGGTGTGTGTTAGAAAGGACTTCAAACATCATCCAGCATGCACTGTCTGCTCTCAATATGTTTCTGCTGCTTAATTTTCACATTGACACATTTATTAGTTGAATTGTATTTGCTAGTTCCTGTCTACTCTTCTGCAGTAGCTTCCACTGCTTCAACTATTCTTAACCTAAGAGGAATATAATTGCCCCCTCATTTAGACTGGAAGGAAGTATGAAATTGAAGTATAACCACAAAAATGAGTACACTGGCAGATTTGGCACAAATTCGAGGTAAAAGCTTATTATCACAGAAAGAAATTATCTAGCTGCAGGGACAGAGTGGAAGGGTTGAATTTCAATTTGAACAGACTTCAAATGTATTAAAATCTGCTTGACTCATAAACACTAGTGGAAATGCAGACCTACACCTATAGGGGAAGAAATGCATGGCTTTACCTCAGATACAAACTTTACCATAGAATCACTGAATCACAAAATGGTAGAAGCTGGAAGGAATTGCTGGATATCATGTAAACCAACCTCCCCTGATAAAGCAGGTTTGCCTAGTTCAAGATGCACAGGAACATGTCCTTAAGGTCAAGTGAAACCGTTTGTGTTCTAGTATGTACCTGCTGCCCCTTGTCCTGTCACTGGGCACCACTGCAAAGGGCCCAGCCCCATTCTCATGACCTTCACCCTTTAAATATTTACACACATTCCTAAGATCTGCCTCCTCATCAGTCTTCTCTTCTGCAGTTTAAACATTCCCAGGTGCCTCAGTCCTTCCTTGTAAGAGAGATGTTCCAGTCCCCTCATCATCTTTGCAGCTACTCAGTGGACTCTCTTCAGTAGTTCCCTGTCCCTCTTGAACTGGGGAGCACAGAACTGGACACAATGCCACAGGTGCAGCCTCACCGGAGCAGAGTAGATGGGGAGGAGAACCTCCACAGATTTGCTAGCCACACTCTTTTTAATGCACCCCAGAATATCGTTGGCCTTCTTGGCCACGAGGTCACATTGCTGGCTCATGGGGAACTTGCTGTCCACCAGCACTTCCAGCTCCTCCTCTGCAGAGCTCTTTCCAGTGTTTTATCACAAATATTGACCACGCTTCAACACTTAGGGGAGAAAAAAGTTGTGTCAAAGATGTGCCACTTGTTCCTGAAAAGAGCATGTATCAATTTGTTGTTAATTTAGTTCTGCTAGCCAACTACATGTAATACAGTGCTTTCTTCCACCCTACTGAAAGTTCATGTGACAGAAAATCAGAGCTGGTATGCACTCTGTGATCTAGACTTTCCCCAAGCCCTACCAAAAAATGTCATGTTTGCAGATAAATACTTCTCTATCTCTGTGTAGGTTGCAGAGAACTTTCACAGTATTGTTACAGCAGAGAAAGACAGCTCTTACAGTATGATGGTTGTCAGAATCAGGGCATTTGTTTCACTGATTTGGCAATTTAGGCCAAATTTCTCCCCTGGATTAGTGTTTTGATTTGAAGCAACAGTGCAGTCCTCAAACACTGTACCCTTGATTGTCCCTTTGTATTAATCTGATTTGCAAAGTGGTTTTGCTGCACAAGCGAGATTCCTTTCAGAGGACTTAAAGCTTGAATCTTGGTTCTAGATGAGTATCTTCATATCAAAGCCACAAGTGAACAGCTCAGTCCTCGCTAGGAATGGTCCAGAGCGACGGGGGAGAAAAACAAACCTATAGATGAAGCCTGGAGGCTACCTAGCAACACACCTACAGAAGGTGACTTCTCTCTGGAGAGGCCCCGATTCCAGATTAAATACATCAGAGTTATCTCTGCACAGAGGTTTTCACAGATTCATCCTTTGAACCCTGTCAGTTAGCCCTGAGGCCCTACAAAGAACATTTCACTACTGGGGCTTACACTGTGGCTTCCTTACCTCTTGTCATTTGTGTTTTATATTCAGAGTTTTGATATTGTATGTTTCCTTATCCCGTGGATAAGGTAAAATCTTACACAAAACTCTAACACGAGTGATTACAAGATTCATCAAAGTTATGACATTCAGGCCAAGCTGCAAAATAAAATCAGTGTCACTTGCTGCATTTCATAATCTGTTTACTTCCTGACTGTGTGATGCTATTAAAATGCTTCATCTCCAAGTAATCTTGTTGGCCTTTGCCTTTATGCTATGGCTGACAGGATTAGCTCTGAGAAGCACTTACATATTACCTGCGATACAAACAAGTAGATTAGCGGGTGGTGCTTTGGGCTGAGGTTATTATTTCCTCAGTAATTTATGTACTGGCTTCCATGAACAGAACACATCTTAGTGTAGAAGTAAAACACTTGTCACACAGGCAGATGTTCTGGAAAGAACCTACTCCTCTTCTCAGATGCCTTTTCTAAACCTTTCTGCGAGGAAGATCTCTACTGCCTTGAATTTTCAACAGCAGACTATTTGAGCAGCTGGTGCCACTGTAGCTGGTCCAGCAGTGGGCTCCAAAAGGTGCAAGGAAACGCTCAGGCACCACCAAGCTGACATGGTTTTCACCCACTCTATTTTAGCCTAGCAGAAATGTGGGCCTTTTCCACATTGTGAATTTTATCCATCTGGGAAGGAAATTTTGCGTCAAACCCTCGCATTCCACGATGAACACAATCCAGAAATTCAGGAAGCTACTGTTTTGCTAAAGATCACAGTGAATAGTTGCTAAATTTGGGAGATATGGGACATTAGCTATGTGGTACATCATACAGGATACTGTAAATATGCATGCACAGTGAACCATATCTCTCATGTACCTATTCACACATAGCTTGACGGAGCAATCTGCTACACAGACAAATGTGTGTGTGTATGTGTATATATATACACACATGTAAACTAGAGAGGAGACTCTGCTAGGGACCTCTTTTCTATTAGTCTGATACTCTTTTTCTGCTAGGTTTTCTTTGTCATTTAATATGTAAATTGATAATCCTTGACATTTTCATAACCAGTATTCATCAGTCTAACCAAAGGGATACACCTTTCACTCCAGTTGTTTTGGTCATACTATTATATGCTCATTAAAAGTTTTCTCTCATTGTTTTTCTTACGTTTACCAGCAGAGGTATATTCTTCAACTTCAGATACTACCTGATACACAAATATTTGGTTCTTGTGGCAAGGTCTGCTTTCTAAAGCAGGGTATTTATTTTTCTGCAGTGCTGAGCATTCACCCTTTTGTCACTTCCTTGGCTTAAATTGCTGAGGTTATTTTGAGATCAATTTTCACCTCCTATTTAAATCATATGGCTGCTGGTTCAAATCCAGCTTGGGTCAGTAATTCTGCCATATACGTGAAACAAGTTCTTGACCCAAGTCGATTATTTCTGTTGAAGAGGGGGTCATGCTACAGGGAAACAATAGCAGTTCCTTTGGCATCCTTCCTGCCAGCCTCCCTGGAGATGTTACTAAAGAGGTGTACAGGATGATCCCTTGAAATCAGGACCGAGAATTGCAAAGCCTTTATAAAAGCCCTGTAGAAAAAAACTTTAAAAGCCCTTCATAGCTGAAGCAAAAAAGTTCATCTACAGACTAACAACAACTCCATTTATAAAGAAAAAAAAAAAAGTGTTCTGGTTGCAATCTATTTTAAATATCATAAATAATAATAATAATAATAATTCAAATATTATAAATAAAAAGAGGGGCTTGTCAACCATGACAAATCTTTAAGGACAATAAGAATTACTGGAAAACAGAAGTAAGTACCTTAAACCCACTAGTATTAGCAATGGCCCTCTCCCTTTAAATGTTTTCTTGCTTGCTTTAAAAAAATCCCCATCTTTGTCCTACACTGCTATCTTTGTTCTGATCAGGTATAGAGGCAAGCAAGATCTAATTGATTTTTGTCAAGCAGGTGATTAGATTAGTAAATGCTGACAAGCTTTATTGTGTGACCGTTTTTAACCTGGAGAGGTCTTTACTCTTAGAGGAAATGTTAATCTTGATAGCACTTGCCTGAGCAGCAGGGAGCCCTTTCTGGCAGGTTCACACCTCAAATTAAGCCTGGAGACTTTTCTTCTTTCTTAATATGCGCATTTCCAGCGCGTATTTTAATTTCCTCCCCTGGTGTGTAGTTTCCACCACCGTGAAACCTGCTGCTGCCTTTTGCTAAAGGTGAGGTCAATGTCAGGCTATGATGGTGGCAGGGCGCAGCAAGGGGACAGCTGGCACTTGCCGCTCACCGCTCACCCCCTCGGGAGCATGGATGTTCTTGTGACAATATGCTAAGCCTCTACTGAGCCGGGGCCGGTCCCGCACCTGGTTTCCACAGCTGCCATTATGACCTGCTCAGGCTGCCACGCTGGTTTGGCTCACCCCCCACTAAGAGCCACCGCAAATAGCCTGGATGTGACTGCAGTGCCTCGGTTGAGATGAAGCGCTCTGCTGCCCGGAAAGCACACTGCCGCATCGTCGTGCTCCACAGTGCGGCAAGGTGCAGTCTGTTTGAGAGCTGGGAAGCACAATAGTGCCAGGGCTGGGAAAGAATGGAGGTTTCTCTGCAGTAGCTCAGCCCCCAGCTCATCCACACTGCAGGCTCAGGGCCACCCAAAGATGCCAAGATAGGCATATTCGCCTTCCCCTTTCCAACGCAGCTAATGGGGGGTGATGACAATGACATTCAATACAGGGGAAGAAACAGCACCCAGGGTTTTCTGCCAGCAGCCAGCCAGTTCATATACCCAAGAGAGCCTTTGGTGCATTTCTGTGAAAATAACAGGAGCTTAAGTGGAGCTGATAATCTGCCCTTTTGCGTGACGCCCCCCAAGTTACCTGGATACTCACTAACTCGAAAAACAACATGGGATCCTAATAAATTAATAATGAAATAAGCCTTGTACCATTTATAAGTAATGAAAATGGAACGTGCCTGATAATGTGAACCCATCACTAAACAATAATACTTTAAAAAGACATGACCAGAGTCAATATGCCAATTCCTGTCTCTCTTCACAAGAGCATGCACATCTCACAATATGAACTTGCCTATTTGGAGCAGCCTCATTTTATTCTGTAACAGCTAAAGCAGTATTGGTTTTGCAAGAAAATAAAGAAAATATGTCAATATTAGCATTTCTGCAGTCACAAGTTTTCCTGCAGAATAAAGAACAAGGCATAAATCAGCAAATGATGTAAAAAATTCATATCCAGATTTTTACTAGAACACTATAAAACATACAAGTAAAATATCTTTTCATATTATGAAGAAGGACTTCAGGTTGCTCGTTGCAACTGTAATTTCAAACTGTGTACATATCTCCATTTTGAATCTGATTCAGGAAAGAAGCTGCAGAGTTTTGTGCCTTTATGAAAGAGAGAGCACTTCAGTGGCTGCCTTCTCCTAAATCTGATAGCACTGCGTGCAATGGACTTGATATTCCGACACTTTCTAAGAGTAGCAGAATCTGCAGATGAAATATAAAGACCAAAAATATAAATGGCAAACACTTTGGGAGTATGTGATCAATTATTTAGCAGCTGAAACAAATAGCAAAAAAATTGTGCTTCTACTGCCTAGTAGCCTGAATTTTATAGTGGAGTTTAAATAGGAGACTGAAAATTGGATTAATCTGGATGTGTGTGTATTTGTTTAAAAGGAATGACTAGATTGGTTTTAGGAGTAAGACTATTTTGGAAGAAACCAGAAGCATTTTATTACATTTTATCTGATTTCCAGAGGTCCATTTGAAAACAGAGTTTATTTTCATATGTTAAATACTGTAATAAAAGGCCTTAGAAGCAAACAGATTATGTTTATTTTCTTCTTACTTTTAAAAATAACGTTAGAGTAGCAACATAAAGAACTATTCAACTGTTGTAGAGTGATAAGTAAACATATTGTCAAACATGGATTTCAAGATCCATTTTCCCTATTTTTATACCCAGAAAGTAAATAAAAAGAGCAATTCGCTCCTCACACAACCTCTTTGTTGAAAATAAATATGAATATCTTTCATGCAAGGCATGACTCTTCCAGTAATTCTGCTGAGAAGTAGAAGTTCTCACTAGGCATGGCTTCCTGGCTGTAGAGATAGCAGAGCTATCAAAACAAACATGACTGCTGTTCAATAAAGTTTTAAACAGGATCACTAATGACAAAGAATGTCAAATGGCCATTAAATTTCTGAAAATTAAACCCATCTGTCCATTAGCCTCTCACTGAATCTAGCTCAAAGTGTCATTTTAAAGTGTTCTGTCAAGCGACATCAGTCACTTTTCATTATACTACTTCCACAACATCCAGAGACATGGCAGGCACTGCCTGAAGCTACAGCCTTGCTACAGCTTTTTGAATGACCAACCCATCAACATTTTTAGTTTATTTTAGAGGCCTCATCCTGTTAATCTTAGGAATACATTTCAAATTTAAGGGCTCTGAAAGACTCCTACTCTGAAAATTTCCTAGGCAAACTCCCATTAACTTCCCAGGAGGCTTACCTGACTGACAACTGAGAAAGCAGAGTAAAAGCTTTACCCAATCAGTAAACTAAATAGGGTTGAGTCCACTTCTTTTGCAATGTGACTAATAAGAATTATTTATCTGAATAATGGAAGGAAGTATATGACATCAGGTCATGATTCTGTATGCATTTGTCACCCCACCTACAGCTTACAGTTTGAATAACCCCAATGACAGCAGGCTCACATCATTCTAGTTGCAAATGTTGATTTCATCTTACAAAATTGTACTATTTTTAAAAATATTAAGGAAGATACATGTGAGGGGATTGAGTGCACCCTCAGTAAGTTTGCAGGTGACACTGAATTGAGTGGAAATCTTGATCTGCTTGAGGGCAAGAAGGCTCTGCCGAAGGATCTGGACAGGCTGGATCAATAGGCTGAGGTCAGTTGCATGAGGTTTAACAAGGGCAAGTGCCATGTGCTGCACTTGGGTCACAACCACAACAACCCCAGGGAACGCTACAGGCTTGGGGTGGAGTGGCTAGAAAGCTGCCTGGCAGAAGAGGATCTGGGGGTGCTGGTGGACAGATATATGAATGTGAGCCAGTAGTGTGCCCAGGTGGCCAAGATGTCCAACAGCATCTTGGCCTGAATCAAAAATACTGTGTCCAGCAGGGGTAGCGAAGTAGCTGTCCCCTGCTTGGCACTGGTGAGGCCAGAGCTTGAGCACTGTGTTCAGCTTTGGGTGATGCAGTATCAGAGAGACACTGAGTTGCTATAATGTGTCCAGAAAGGGGAAACAAAGGTGGTGAGGGGTCTGGAAAACACATGACAAGAGTTTGAGGGAGCTGGGATGGTCTAGTCTGGAGAACAGAAGGCTGGGGGGAGACTTTAGTGCTCTCTGCAGCTACCTGAAAGGAGGTTGTAGTGAGGTGGGTGCAGGTCTCTTCTCTCAAGTGACAGGACAAGGGGAAATGGCCTCAAGTTGCACCAGGGGAGATTCAGACTGGATATTAGAAAAAAAATCTTTACTGACAGAGTGATGAGGGACTGTAAAAAGCTGCCCAGGGGAGTGGGAGTCACTGTCCCTGAAGGTGTTAAAAAGAACATGTAGACACAGCACTTCGAGACACGGCTTAGTGGTCATGGCAGTGTTGAACTTAGTGATGCTATGATGCTATAGGTCTTTTCCAACCTTAATGATTATATGATTTTATATTCTTCTGTCTTCAGAAGAAAAAAGGCTGTTGTATCAAAAGGCCTGAAACACTACCTGAGGGGAGGTTGTAGCCAGGAGGAGGTTGCACCAGAACAAGAGGACACAGCCTCAAGCTGCACCAGGGGAAATTTAGGCTCGAGGTGAGGAGAAAGTTCTTCACTGAGAGAGTCATTGGACACTGGAATGGGCTGCCCGGGGAGGTGGTGGAGTCGCTGTCCCTGGAGCTGTTCAAGGAAGGATTGGACGTGGCACTTGGTGCCATGGTCTAGCCTTGAGCTCTGTGGTAAAGGGTTGGACTTGATGATCTGTGAGGTCTCTTCCAACCTTGGTGATACTGTGATACTGTGATCTTACAAGGCAAAAGGGAAGCAAGCCACAATGAAAGATGTGTTAGGAGGATCTAATTGCTTTGCAAGGAGTATCCTTGTTGCAGTATTTTGTTATTTCTGTAATATTTCTCTGCCTTAAGCAGAGAAAGAGGCATTCTCCTTGCTTGTGTACAGCAAGCAAGTTTTCTTGCTTCTGATGGATTTTGAATGGATAAATGAATTAAGGAAAGCAAACCTATTTTAAATATGCATGTATCAAAATGAAGATTGGTTGGTTAATAGCTGTAAGTCATACACACCTCCTGTGTTTTCCACATGATTTTTTTTTTCTTTAAATATGGCATTTTGGCAAAATTGTTGCAGGTTTTACGGCTAGTAAAGCCACACTTCTCTTATAAGTTTCCTTGGAAGAGAAACCCTACAATGAATCAAAAGAAGCATGGATGGCAGATTGAGAGAGGTGATTCTGCCACTGTTCTGGTGAGGCCTCGCTTGGAGTACCGCGTCCAGCTATGGGATCTGCCAACACAAGAGTGACATGGCCATGATGATGATCAGAGAGCTCAAACACCTCTTCTATGAAGACAGCCTGAAAGAATCAGGGCTCTTCAGCCTGGAGAAGAGAAGGCCCTGGGGAGACCTTATAGCTACTTTGCAGTATATGAAGAGGACCTACAGGAAGGCTGGAGAAGGGCTTGTGGTGATAGGATAAAGGGCAATGGTTTTAAACTGGAACAGGGTAAATTTAGGTCAGACATATGGAAGAAGTTCTCTACAAATACAGTGGCAAAATAGTGGAAGAGATGTGGCTGAGATGTGATTGAGGTCCCATCCCTGGAGACATTCAAGATCAGACTTGATGTGGCCTTGGGCAGCCTAACCTAATTGGAGAAGTCCCTGCTCACTGCAGGGTTAGACAAGATGACACTTGAGGGTCTCTTCCAATCCCATGAAATCTGTTAATCTATGAATATAAAAGGAAAATATTCAAATGTTATTTGTCCAAAGTTTTTAATTTAGATAGTGGTGAGAAAAGAATTACTTTAACAGAATATAGGTACAATTACTCCTACACTGAAAGCCAAGGTGTTCTGCCAAGTTTAAAAATCTTTAGTGACATTAATTCAAAGTCAGGCTGCTGCATTCTTTTTGCTGACAGTTTGAGCACCACTGACTAGTCTCAACCAGTTTGTGACACTATCATTTTGTATAGTAGTGTAACTCAGAAATTTGAAGATTTCAGAAGTATGAAGTTACCCTGTGTGAATTATTTCAGACTACTAAGCACCTAGAAAATCACGTACAAGCTCCAGGTAAGAAGTCAGTGAGGTCTTTCCAGTCATAAAAGAAACTGAAACTTGAGTATTATATCTGATAATCTATGCAGATTGGAAGCAGTCTTCCATATGCCAAGTTTATGAAAGAAAATGCAGGAATTTAAGGATGATTAAAACATCACAGAAACAGTGTTTGGTCTGCATTGAAATATCAGTTAACTGAAGAGAAAGAAAGGAGGGAGGGGAGGGGGAAGGGCAAGTGACAATTTACAGGAAAAAACTTTCTGCTCCAGGTCAGAAGCACTGAAATGACTCTCTGTCATTGCTGGGCTTTTTTGCATTGTTTTACTAATACATTTCAAGTCCTTGAATAAAAGGACTTGAAATGTATTAGCTTGTTATTGCTTCTTGCCAAGTGTAAGGATCTGCTAGTTCACACACTATGAATTTAATAAAAATAATGTTAGACTATGGAACCTAGTGAAGGATATTTTAGACATAGCTTCTTTCATTCTTTTCCCTGTCCTTTTTGGATGCAGTAGCATTAATCTTTATTTTCAATATAAGCCAAAGCACTATCACATTACAACTTCAAAGACAGTTAACCAGCTAAAGACTGAAGGGAGGTTGTAGCCAGGTGGGGGGGTGGCCTCTTCTCCCAGGCAACCAGCAATAGAACAAGGGGACACAGTCTCAAGTTGTGCTGGGGAAAGTGCAGGCTGGATGTTAGGAGGAAGTTCTTCACAGAGAGAGTGATT
The DNA here is from genome assembly GCF_015220805.1 of Pogoniulus pusillus. Lineage (NCBI taxonomy): Eukaryota > Metazoa > Chordata > Aves > Piciformes > Lybiidae > Pogoniulus > Pogoniulus pusillus. The sequence goes on along the minus strand of NC_087268.1, from coordinate 33,775,816 downwards.
GGCATTGGAATGGGCTGCCCAAGGAGGTGGTGGAGGCACCGTCCCTGGAGGTCTTCAAGAGAAGACTGGTTGAGGCACTTAGTGCCATGGTCTAGTTGACTGGATAGGGCTGGGGGATAGGTTGGACTGGATGATCTTGGAGGTCTCTTCCAATCTGGTTGATTCTATGATTCTATGAGAAGGAGTACCATAAATTCCAAAGATTCAATCAGTACAATGCAACAAAGTAATGAGAATTACCCTTAGTCACAGACCACTTGGCAGTAGTATTTGAGAAGCCACCCAAAAAAATCTTGTAAATTCTTTATTTAGTGTCTTTTAAGTATCTGGCCATTACAATCATTCATGAGGTACACAAGCTATATCTTTATAAAGGAGTGCAGATCAGCAGACAGAATGCAAAGGTTTGGGGTTTTTTGTCTCCCCCTTCATATCTTCTAGTTTCTGGTATGCTCACTTATTTGACAAGAGCCAACGGTCTTTTGAACAAAACAGAGGGGAAAAAAATCCCAGAAGAGGCCTGCAGACTGCAACAATCCATTATGGTAATTTGGCCTGACCATCCTCATAAAACAGATTGGATGGCCCACGATCATCTTAACCATAACTTCTGAGACAGATGTTACTGTGCGAATGCAGAATCACCATTCAGTCGTAACATTCCCGTGTCTCACTGTGTGGCTGGTCACATCATTAGCTATATTTACAAAGATGTGACATAAATAAACAAATGCTGTAAATCCTACCTCAAAGAGTGTCCAATGGGAATGTAACTGTGGGACTTCACTAAAAAATAGACCAGCAAGATAATGGACACAAGATGGATTGTGTTGGGAAACTAACACGAATAAGCAGAACACAAGGCTGTTTAAAGATTTTACATATTGACAGGTTTTGCAAGAATAAATGTAGGGTGTTACAGAATTTCCAGGCTGTGTTAGCTAGCTCCTTGCAGAAGCATAGTAGAATTAACATTTTGTTGTAAGGAGAGTGAGATATAACCATGTGTGGACACACGCGTATTGCCTGGTTACTTTGTGTGCTACCTAGTTTATTATAGTGTTTTAGCAAGGTGTGATGGTTTGGGTGTTCCCCGCCCCCCTACACTTTAGAAATCACCCAGACTAGACTCAGTCAGCTCTGGGAATATAAATGAAGCTATTTATTTACAGCTAGCACAATATACAAGCAGATATTTACAGTATATACAGTTATAGACAGAAATATACAAGGTAAAAAGTAATACAGTAACACAACTCCCCTCCCATAAACCTGAGTCCCCAGGAGGGGCTCTCAACCACCCCTGCACCTTCCCCCTGCCTCTCTCAACCTTACCCCAGTCCTAAAGAAGAATAGAGGTTCAGACAAGAGGTTAAGAAGCAAAGGTGAGTGGAAGGGTGAGGTTAGGGAAATGAAGCTCAGTCAGAAGCCCAAGGCAGAGTGCCACAAAATAGCGAGAGTGTTATCTAACGTTTTTGTCTCTTCTTCAGCAAGACTCTGAGGGGAGTAGACATCACCATTGTTTTCCTTTCACAGCCTATGATCTAGTTTTTCTCACCAAAACATTCTAGCTTGCTTCAAACTAGCACAGACTAGCATGGAGAAAACACTGTGATTTGGGGAAGCACGATTTTCGAACCAACCCAAAAGAGGCGATATGAAAGCTAACATCTTCAGCATGGACTGCAAAAGTGAGAAGAAAAGAGGCTGTCCATCAAAAGCACCACACAATATACAGCAATGAAAGCTATGTACACAGATTGCCTACTAACAGTGCCTTTATCTCATATTTAGAGAGGCCCATAAAGGGAGTGTGAAGTAGCTACATTCCTAATTTAGGCATCCCTGATAATCCCATAATTACACAAGAAGAATTCCAAATGTTATGCCTCTTAACAATTGAGAACTGGCTGCAATTTCACCCTGCAGAAAGAGACATAAAAATGTAAAGATCAGTTAAGACCTCAGCACACAATGTCCCCCTTCTGCTGTGTTCAGTGGATGATCCTTCTCCCTAAGTTTTGTCCCACACTGTGCTCCCTTCTGAGGCTGAAACACACTGAACATGTTACTAGGACATGAATCTGCTATTATGTCAGCACTGTCGTTATGTTACACCACCTCTCTTTGCCTCTCCTGCCTCTGTTGGATGATGTCTTTGAGGCTCTTTGAAAGCCACTGGTGCTCACACTTGCTCTTTTTTGCACCTCAGAATATCCACTTCCTTAATTCTCACAACAAAGAGGTGCACAGGGCTCAGGTGAAAACAGCTTGCTTAGAAATACACACTTCACTCATGAATTTCCATCTCAGTTCCAATAAAAACACTTCTCCAGGTGAATTAAAATTGATTGCATGAATATTCATAGACAAATAAAAAATACTATTTTATACATAACAGGATTGCACATACTTGTTTGCAAATAGATTTTCATAAGTATTAACCTAGTTCTTCTTGAGTAGATAAAATCATCACATTCTCTTATCTCCCTTTTATAATACAAATCAGAATATTTTACATTCCTTTTATGCATTTATACAGATGTGTACCCCATCACTGTGGTCACTGCTGTGTTAATGCAATCCTGGCACTATGGCAAGCATAAAATCATTCTCATGCTCACGTTTTGTACAGGAAACTGATGTAAAAAAACTTGTTGAAGCATGCTCTGAATGTCTGGAGCAAAACAAGGAATTAAACTCAAACCTTCCACTTCCCTGTCAGTGACATCTCAACAGTTTTGATTGCATCTAGTATCTTTGACAAGAAGTCAGCTTTCTCCCCACCACTTTATTCTATCAATGGAAAACAAAAAAAAGTGCACTCTTAGCCTGATATCCTACCAAAAGCAAAGTTATCAAATGCTACAGTGTTTTATGGAACAGTATTTTTTCCAGAGCCAGTAAGCCAGAGCTACTGTACTGGAAAGGAAAAAGTGTGTAGGAATTTTGGTATGCATAAGAAATATCAGAAGTTTGTAGAATCACAGAATAGCTTGGGTTGGAAGGGGTCTTAAAGACCTAGTTCCAACCCCTATTTCATAGTCAGGGTTGCTTTCCACTAGATCAGATTGCTCCAACCTTGTCTTTAACACTTCCACATATGGGATACATATAACCTCTTCTGGGTTACCCTGTTCCAGTGTCTCACTGCCCTCACAGTGAAGAACTTCTTCCTTACATCTAATTTGAATCTATCCTCTTCAGTTTAAAGCCATTACCCCTTGTCTTATCGCTATGTGCCCTTGTAAAACGTCCCTCTTCAGCTTTCTTGTAGGTCCACTGGAAGGCTGCTATAAGGCCTCCTTGGAGCCTTTTACAGGCTGAATAACTCCAGTTCTTTCCCCCTGAATATCTCCAAGGCTCTCCTCTCAACTTCAATATGCCAGAGCCCTTCTCAACTTGGAGGGCCCAGAAGGGAGCTATTTTTTAACACATTTTTCATACAATTGCAGAAACAGGACTTGCCACTGTAAATACATAATTGTTGAATCTCTTTTTCTTTTATAATAAGTCTATCAAATATCTTGAGAACCTTTCTTGCCCCAAATGCAGTACTCCTTAAGATCTCTGACTAGTGATGGGAATTTATAGATTGATACCTGCCATCTTTCAGTCACAGCAGAATCCATTTTTCCCATGAGCAGTTCCAGACAGTGATTCTATGAATAGGTGGACAGAAATATCTAACAAAAATGGCAATGCTTAAGCTAACAGAATAAAATAGGGTGATTTTGTTTCATTTTTTGTCATCTACAAGTATTTCAAATTATGAAGAGTCATTTGATTTGAGCCAAAAGAATCAAAGGATCAATACTCTTTCAGGAAAATCTTTGGAATTTTATAAACAAAATATCTAAAGCATAAAAACACTTGTTTCCCTTAGCTCTTATCTTCTTTAATCACTGACTTATTCGGTTTTGATGTGGTGGGCTGTGGTGGTCCAGAAGTTTCCCTCCCCGCACTTTGAATTCACCAGACTAGCTCAGATGGCTGGCAGGGAAGGATGAAGCTATACTCTACAGCACAGCACAAATAAACAAGCATATATACAGATATATATAAGGATGAAGCTATACTCTACAGCACACACACACAAATTAACAAGCATATATACACTATATATACATACATATATAAGGATGAAGCTATACTCTACAGCACAGCACAAAATAACAACCATATGTACACAATATATACATATATATATATAAGGATGAAGCTATACTCTACAGCACAGCACAAATTAACAAGCACATATACACAATATATACATACATATATAAGGATGAAGCTATACTCTACAGCACAGCACAAATTAACAAGCATATATACAGATATATATAAGGATGAAGCTATACTCTACAGCACAGCACAAATTAACAAGCATATATACACAATATATACAGATATATATAAGGATGAAGCTATACTCTACAGCACAGCACAAATTAACAAGCATATGTACACAATATATACATACATATATAAGGATGAAGCTATACTCTACAGCACAGCACAAATTAACAAGCATATATACACAATATATACAGATATATATAAGGATGAAGCTATACTCTACAGCACAGCACAAATTAACAAGCATATGTACACAATATATACATATATATATAAGGATGAAGCTATACAGCACAGCACAAATTAACAAGCATATGTACAGATATTTACATATGAGTATGTTGTGGAGGCAGGAATTAATATGTGGCTGAGTCGGGAAATTATACAAAAATAGTTAATTTTTATTTTCCCAAAAACCTGCCCCCACAACTATATATACAAAGATTAGTTTAGTTTAATAAGCAGATTCAGTCGCATGAGAACTAAACTACAGGGATACTATCAATAATCTGACTATATTGGAAGTCAGAAGTTGGAAAAGGTGTTAGCTATTAATTAATAGTGGTTTCTTACTAAATTAAGCTAAGCCAAATAACTCACTCGGGCTTCCTTGTGAGGTCTGTTTCTCTCTCTCACTCCCTTTCAACGGCTGCAGGTGAATCGTTAAGAGTCGTTAAGGGTCGTTAGGCACACAAAGGTGTCAATAGGAAAGCAATCCCTTTGAAGGTCTCTGCAGTCAAGGCGAGGAGAGTGTGTGAGCTCAGGCAGACACATACGTCCAGGCACAGGCAAACTCCAAAGCGGGAACCCCAAAGGCGGGAAGACCCCCAATATTTATAACCTTCGCTAGACAAAGGGCAGAGTTACCACACCTTAGGCGCGAAAGCGCACGGCCAGTCCCAGCCTGGCTCCAGCGTGGGAATTCACGGGGCAGCTCTCCCCCCCTTCATGGGGCAGTCCTCCCCCCCTTCACGGCGGCAGGACAGGTGAGGGGGGAGGGAAACCAGGCAGCTTTTCCCCTTTCCCCCCAAAGTCCGGGCAGGAGAGGAATTTAGGGGTACAGGACTCCAGGACAGAGTATAAAAGTAATACAGAAATTCAAAACCCCTCCCAAACAGCAGAACCACCTAGGAAGGCTCCAAACTAACTCCCCTCCTTCCCACCCCCTCCCTTATCTCAGAAGGCTTATGTGCAGGGGTGAGATGCCAGATAAGGAATTAGAAGGAGAATTATTAGATTGAGTCCAGGCAAAGGAGTTCATGAAGCAAGTCACAGTCAGACACAGATTAAGACACTCTGATATTTTTTCTTGTTTTCACATCTCTCAACAATCCAGTGGGTAATATAGACATCACTATTATTTTCTTTTCACAGCCAATAATATAATTTCTCTCATTAAAATATTCCAATTAGCCTCAAACCAGCCCATGGGATAATAGTACGCTATAGGCTGGGGACTGAGTGGCTGGAGAGCAGCCAGGAGGAAAGGGACCTGGGGGTACTGGTAGATAGTAAGCTGAAGATGAGCCAGCAGTGTGCCCAGGTGGCCAGGAGAGCAAATGGCATCCTGGCCTGCATCAGGAACAGTGTGGCCAGCAGGACAAGGGAGGTTATTCTGCCCCTGTACTCAGCACTGGTCAGGCCACACCTTGAGTCCTGTGTCCAGTTCTGGGCCCCTCAATTCAAGAAAGATGTTGAGGTGCTGGAACATGTCCAGAGAAGGGCAACAAAGCTGGTGAGGGGCCTGGAGCACAAATCCTATGAGGAGAGGTTGAGGGAGCTGAGCCTGTTTAGCCTGGAGAAGAGGAGGCTCAGGGGTGATCTTATTACTGTCTACAACTACCTGAAGGGGCATTGTAGCCAGGTGGGGGGGTGGCCTCTTCTCCCAGGCAACCAGCAATAGAACAAGGGGACACAGTCTCAAGTTGTGCCAGGGTAGGTATAGGCTGGATATTAGGAAGAAGTTCTTGCCAGAGAGAGTGATTTCCCATTGGAATGGACTGCCCAGGGAGGTGGTGGAGGCACCGTCCCTGGGGGTCTTCAAGAAAAGCCTGGATGAGGCACTTAGTGCCGTGGTCTAGTTGATTGGTTAGGGCTGGGTGATAGGTTGGACTGGATGATCTTGGAGGTCTCTTCCAACCTGGTTGATTCTATTATTCTATGATTCTATGATTCTACATAGATTGCTTATACAAGCTGATATGAATTCAACTACATGAGCTCCAACGTACAGATGTTCTTTACTCTGCAGTGTTGATGAGAACGCTCATCAATAAGTGGATAGATTTATTCCTGAAAACTGCATTCAGAAAATCACTAAAAATAATTAAAGCAATACAATTATTTTAATTTTGAGGGATTGCTAGCTTGTTTGTGTGGTAGAGATTCTGCTAGCTTGTTTGTGTGGTAGAGATTCCACATAAAAGTTCAGTTCCCTTTTTCCTGCACTCGATGACATCGCCTGAAATGTGCCTGCTGCACAATGATGAACTACTGCAGTACACTTCTAAGGAAGGAGTTAAGTACATTAAATAATTTTCTGACAGATTTTTGTTGGCAGTGGTGGTTGGGCAGGTATTTGTTTTTGTTTATCTTTTTTTATCTTATCCAGCTCGAATTGTCAAAACCAACAAAAAACCCAAACAAACCCTGAACCTGTGAAATACTAACCCCATGTGCAAAAAAAAAACCCCACCTACACAACATAGTTTAAGGAAAAGACAGACAGTGCTTTTAAAGATAATTCTGCGAGCGGTCACATTGACATTTCTTCTTTACTTGACTGAAACAGTCCATTTAGAATGTATTACAGAAAATGCCTGACCTGTGAACTAAACCAAACATGCTGTAAAAATAGTGGGATCTTTATTAATGAAAATTAGAAAGGCCGAATATTTTGTTGCACAGGGGTCAGTTGGAAACCTTGTAATCTAATTACTCTTCGGTTTCATTTATGTGCACAGACATTTGCTCCTGTAACAGGGAAGACTGTTTCTTTTGGCAGCAGCCACTACGTGGAAGCCTCCAGTATTTGCAGGCTGATAATAGGACTAATGTGCTGGCGCCCTGACAGAGGGCACAGGAGGGCATGCTATTAGATAAGTGTTTCTGCTACATTACCCAGACAGCATTGCCCTTCACAGAATGTTCCAGCCATTGTGCAGTTTGATATCACACAGCTATAGAATGTTAATGCCAACATAATTATGTATTTTGGCTTCCTTTTTGGCAATAGTCTGTACTTAAGCAAAATTTAGTGCCATCTTACATGCTTCTACAGCTGGATAATTAAAGGGCATTTCAGTTTTCAGAACAGGGAGCTAACGATACGAAAATCAGTGGATATTTAAAGAGTTATTCTCTGTGCTTAGGGAGTCTTGACGGTTAGATCTGTTTTCAGGGACAAAATACATTTAGTAACAAAAGAATGACAGTGCAGTGCAATGTAGCCAAATTTATTTCTCCTGGGTTAATGCTTGTGTCACATAGGCTTCCTTGTATTTCTCCCCCACAAAGAAAACTTGCTTTTAAGAAGAATTTCCAGGTGCATAGCTTTAGCTCGAACGTGTGGCAAACAGCACAGGACAGAGGCCCAAGAAACTGAGAACTAAGACTGCATTTTAGAAAAATGACAAGGACTGGTACTGAAGGAAGAACAAGACACTCGCTCCTGTCCCAAAGGAATACCATGTTCTCACTGATCAATTTAAGGAAGTCTCTCTGCAGTACAGGATATCTTAAAATGAGATAAATCTGCAAAGGAGGTGAAAGTATTAACTTGATTTATGGACCAGTTTTCTCACTTGTCCTCAGGAGCATTCAGCTAGAAAGTTATTTTTGATTCTTATCCATCGGTGAACACTAGCACAGAGATGTCCACAGAATACAGCTGAGAACCATGAGTACATTAACAGTGAGCAAAACATAGTCACTAGAAGCTAATGCTGTCCTGATAGATGACTTGCATGAATGTGTAAATGAAAGCCTAGATCTGATTCTTGTGTCAAAGCAGGCGGTAACTCAAGGAGCAGAACTTGAGTTACCATTGTGCATTTACAACTCTTTTAAGACTAACTTAAAGACATTAAATTATCATGACTTTAGCAGCACATAGTGCTTCTGAATGAGTATCGCTGTGTTCCAAAGGAGGAACAGAGGCCATATGTGTTTTGAATCTGCTTTTCCCCACACGATGGCAAGGGCAAGATGCGTTGGCATCGTATTGCTTGCGAGCATGTGGCATCCATGGCAGCTCAGTGCTGCCTGGTACCTCCCCTTAAACCTCACTCTTGAGCCTTGTGAGCTTCCTGGGAAGCCTCTCTGTAGCCTTAGAAGGATCCCTGGCTTCAAATAAGCTCAGTGAGCTCTGGATGACATCCTGTCACACAAAGCAGCTGCTCCTTCCTGCTCCCTTCAGAGGTTGGCTCCCGACCCCAAATTCCTGTGGCATTCCGACCCCGTGGTGTTTACATGGAGGGAGGGCCTGGAGAGAGGGGGCCAGGGCACAGCCATGTCCTGCTCTGCCTCTTTGTCACTGTGGGCAGTGAGAGGGATAGTTCAGAGTGGGCTTAAAGTACGATCAGTTTTGCCACCAAATCGTTTGCCTGATGACCAAATGAGTCATTATGCTCAGCTCAGTGGCTTGGTACCTATTTAGAATGCAAATAAATAACATATTTCCTCTTCCCACCCCTAAACTGGATCTGTAACCTACAGAAATTCAAGTAACAAAGCATCGGGGTTTGTACATCCTGGATTTGGTTCCATATACTCACAGCTATATTGTTTGCAATGGATCTTGAGGTAGCCCTTTCTCATGCAGAGCTGTAAGAATCGGTATGTTACAGCTGGTATCCTCAGCTGTTCAGTCCCACAGAGAAAGGGTTAAAATTAAAGCAATTCTGCCACCTTCTTCATTCTTACGATATTTGGCTTTTGATACACAGAAACAGTAAGTTATAACTCATCAATTAAGAGAAACAAAAATTCTTCCATTCAGTGCCATGCAGTTTATTTGGCACTGATAGAGCAAAATTAAGTTGTCAGCTCTAAGAATCAACAATAAAGTATTATATATTTATAACAAGAAACCACGCTCACTAATTCTCTTTGAAACAGGGAATGAGTGAGTGATTTTCCCATTCTGTGATGGGTAAGGCTTGGTAGGAAAGCACAGCAGAAATGTAAACAAAGTCACCAGCTGGTAAACTCTAATGAAATGCTGTTTCTGAATATTATTATATGGGCTTGGATCAGGCTTACTAGTAGTCATCATTAACCAAGAAAATGTGTCCATTATTGTCATTTACTCAGCCATGCTTCCAAGAACATTAAAAACAAACAAACAAAGAAAGCATAATAAACTAGAGACCAGACAGTGATTAATTTTACAAGTTTTGTCTTGTGTTTTTCAAAAGAAGCTACACTCCCATGCCGCTGTGGCTTGAAGAGGGAAGGGAGCTGTGAACAGTGACAAGGGTTCCTTCAGTCCTAGAGGCCACAGGAGGGTCTCCTGTTTCCTTCCAACACCTCTCCCACTGCTGTTCTTCCCTGCTTCTCTCCCCCAGTAAATCTGGTAGCAAGTACAACTCTCTGAGCAGATGGGTAGTAAATACAGAGCTGGAGATTATGCCTGACAATAAAAATAAAAGTGCCTGACTCATCATTATGAGTTATATTATCTAAAGACCTTGCACTGGGCTTCTATTTTAAATGCCTACATTTTCTAAGTGTGTGGGTTTTTTTCCCCTGACTAGCATTTTAAGAAAGTGCAGTGTTTAGAGATACTTACCTTCCAGAGTGCCAAATGATACCGTATAAGGGTCTGTTTTACAGATGGAGCCAAGAGCACTCCCTCTCAAGGCAGGCCCCCTGCTGCACCCCCACGTTGTGCTCTGGCTCCCTGGTCGCCAACCAGCATTCCAGCCCTTGGCTCACACTTTGATCTGCTCCAGCAGCTCAATGCACACAAGTGTGAGGCAGTACCTCACCTGCAAATCCAGTTGGTACCTATAACTTTTACAGCTGCCAATTCTAACACTTACATGCCCTGCTGCTGCTGCTGCACTGGTAGCAGTGTTTGTTCTCACAAATCACAGGGAGGTTCAAGTGTGAAAATTTACTGTAACACATTTATGAGTGAATGCTCAACTCGGAGCCAAATACTCAGCCACGATGCCATTATTAGAGCTCCACAACTTGCACCGTTCTACACCAGTGCTGAAAATGCTTGTGCTAAATAAGTCTTCAGCAAGAGAAGCTTGCAAGTCTTTTTTACTAGTAGTCATAAGGTGGAAGGTATCACCTGCCAACAGAGACTTTTGTTTTGTGTTTACTGAAAACATGAAGTCTGTTAACCTTGGCAGAAAACAGTAAGATCTATCCCCCAAACCAATGAAATGTGACACACACAACTCCCAAAAATTCAGCAGCATTTCATAATGAGGCACATAGTTACATTTGAGGTTTCTGAGCTGTTTTGTCTCGTTTTCTTTACTGACTTATTGTTCTAATGCTATGTGCAGATGACAACACTAGATAAATTTAAAGACTATATACTTCAAAGTTGCACTTTGTAGTTTTTTCTGGCCTGATAACCATAAGCAGAACTGAGAATAGGAATAAGTCCTTTATAAAAGCAGAATTCATACCTGCCAGCCAGCTGAAACTGGGAGCAGCTTGTTCCCAGATTTATATTTCTAATTGGATACAGTTTGAGCAGATGCCTGTAAAAAGCCATTACATAGTAGGTACTTAGAAGGACACTGTGAGGCATTTAAATGCTGCTACAAACAGAATTTTAAAGGGCTAAATTCACACTTTTAATAGACAAAATGATTTTAAAAGCAATTAATGTATTTATGCATACCATTCTTTTCTCTTTTAAGGGAAAGTGAAATCTAGAACAAAAACTGCAATAACTAAAACAATACTCAGCTTCCTCTTTGCCAAATGTTGAGCCACTGAAAGCATCTGGGGTGCAGCAGATACCTTTGTCCATTGTAGTGTCTTTGCACCTAACTTTTCTGCCATATTAATACTATTTCATCATTCCATCTGCAACAGTAGTAGTTAACCTCCATTGCCTTGTCCCACTCTCTGTAAGTTTCTTTGTTGCCCTCTTCAACCTTCCTATTCTTATCTATCTTTCTCTCAGGTTGGACCTTGGTATCTTAATTAAGAAGTTCAGCATGGGCCTCCTGTCACTGCTTTCCTCCTCTTCAACTCCTTTTCTAAGTCTTTTGTTGGTCTATGTGCTCTGCTGTCTTGAACTCTCCTTGCTATTCACAGTTCTTGCTTCATTTTTTTCTGCCCTTCAACTGCTAACAAGGCTTAAGCCACTCTGGCTCCAGTTTCTACCTGCACCAATGACATCTGTGTGGCTCAAGGGGTCTCCAGCTGAAGGAACAGCTTACATATTCAAACATCTTACTGCTTTCTGTAGTTGCTTTGTCAAGGCCTTCTCCTTGAATTGTAAGCAATTTTTTAAGCTATTCAGAGGTCACTTCCAACTCCTATTCCTCCTCTCTCCTCAAAACTCCCTCCTCTGCTGCTGATACAGGGTTTTTTAAAAAAGGGGGAGGAAAGGGGAGGGGAGGGAAAGGGGTAAAAAAATGTTTTGCAGACTTTTCTCCCTGTGACTTTCACACATTTGGATTTTATGTTTGTCTCAACCTTATTACATCAAAATTAGGACAGTCAGGTGCTGACTCAACTAGGAGGCAGAAAGGAATACATGGGAGCTGATAAGGAGCTTCTTAAACTACCTCCTACCTGATCCTAAGTCTGTGAGCACTGTCTTGATGTTCCATTTTGAAGCCAAACAGCTTTAAAGAGACAATTATTTAAGCTAATCTTTCTACCTTTCCACTGGATCAGAAGGGTTAGAATGAGAGAATCCCATCGAGATTTAGCAATCCCATGTTCTGTGGGAGTAGTAACATGTCACCATTCCCAATCAGACCTCACCCTTGAGGTTTCATTTCCACGGGTATGCAGGAGAAAGATAGAGAAGGCTGATGTGCAGATCTGGTTTTGGAGCAGAATCAGGATATGGCCAGAACACATAGCCCACCTCAGAAACATGGAAATGCTGTCAGATCTGGGAATGTAGGTGTAACCTCAGCCATGAAATTGTGTCAACTGAGGTGCAGAGAATTTTGGCAGCCCCAGAATTATAGCTGCTATTTTCTATCCTTCTCTCCAATTTTCCTTTACTTGTTCAGGGAATGCTAGGTATGCCATAACATGGAAAGAGTTCTTTCTTGGTCAGGTTTGCTGTCTCCCTTCTGATCTCCAGCCTCCCACAGAAAGAGTTAAGAAAATAAATGGCCAGCAGACATGCACTGAAGGTCATCGTGGATATACCCGACTATCTAAGTTCCCAGGGAATGACAGGGTCACTTGATGACCATCAATTATTATAGCCTATAAAGAAGGTGAGAGAAGCCTGGGAATATCTGCTTCACTGATTGAAACATGTCAAAAGCCTGAAACCAAATATTATGTGAGGACAGTCAGGACTTGTGTGGCTATCACAGCTGAACCCTGACAAAGTGAATCAGACAACACTTTAAATAATAAGGAGAGAAAAGAGAAATTCAAGCATAATCTCCTGCTGGGAAACAATAAGCTTACTTTATTACATTTTGTGCAAGTGACCTTGCAGAACATTTCTGTATTACAGGGAGTAACATTTTAGGCCACAAAAACAGTCAGAAAAGGAACAAGGGAAAAGGAATTAAGTTTTGCCTGGGGTAAACAGTTACTATTGAAGCTTACTACTGACAGTTCATAGAACTTCGGTCAAATCTTCTCTCGATCAAAACCACCCAACCGACCAAAACCACCCAACCGACCAAAACCACCAAAATTTGGGCTGAAAAAGCCCAGCTCCACGACAGCAAGTCTAATGCACCAATGTAAAGCTGATTTACAGAGCACTCAGATTGATTCCGTAAGGAGCAACCTTTGCATGTACTGTATGAGCTAAAGTGCCTTTTCCACCTATTTCGGTGAGGCACGGTTATTTTAGCGGCTTCGTTTCTCTTCTCCTCCGCCAGGTAACAGCACCAGCGGCGGATCTGCCGGGGGAAGGCAGGGCTGTGCGGCGGCGGCAGACAGCCCGCTGCGGCACTCGGGGCACGGCAGCCAGCACCTCCCGCCGCCCGGGGGCCGAGCTGCGAGCGGCAGGGATTCGGGGAGAGCTCTCCCCCCCTTTCAGGGATTCGGGGTGAGCTCTCCCCACTTTATGAGGCCGCCGCCGTCGGGGGTTGCCTTTCCGACTCCCTGGCCCGGGCGAGGGGCGGGCCCAGAGCCGCATGTGCGCTTGTTTACTACGCGCTGCTGCCCGCTTTTGCCGCCTGGCTGTTGTGCTCCCATTCATTCTCTCCCCTGTTTGTTTATTCTGCAGCATTTGCGGATCTCCCTCTGGGGATCTGAGGAATCGCATTAAGGACTCGTCTATCTTATCACGGGAGACAAGCTTTATACTCCGGAGGCTCTCCCCGGCAGGCCCCCAGAGCCGACGGGAGGCTCGGGGGGAGGCGGGATGAGATTGCAGGCAGCGCTGAACGCCGCTGGCTTTAACTCTTTCCTTGCTGATGACTTCTCGGCAGAGAGGAAATAGCATCCCCCTCTCCCCGTTCTAATTACAGGCTGAAGTAGCCTTGGAAAACTCGGCAGGGAGGCTTTAAAGTCGGGTGAATCAGGGTGACTGCCAAAGGCACCGTCCCAAAAGGTAGCACAGCTAGGGATGAAAGATGTCTGTGCGGCAGACCCTGCCTTCCCATCTTTGAAAGGAGACAGTCTTTCGTGCACTGATTGCTGTTACAACGCCGAAGGGAATGAAACCTGCAAATGCCACTCCTCAGCCCAGAATAAAATCATGGCTGGACCTTTTCCTGTTGTAAATCTGCTTATCTCCTGATTTACACTTAAGAGAAATGTATATAAGGGCTAGCGTGCAGACTGCACCATCTCATCCTTATACACTGCTTTTATCAGGATATGGAAGATTATGTGAACAGTTCACACGCACATGCAAATATGCATCAGTGCAATTACAGGCTACAGCGTGCAATGCAAACAGCCACCAGAAGAACTGGCAGAAGGCAAATACCTGTTTTAGCTCTTGGCTCTTTTCTGGAGTACCAATAGCACAGCAGTCACCCAGCTGAAGCAATGGAAAGAAGTGCGTGATTCACCTCTGCATTTCTCATGTGTCACAGATTCTTCCCTATCTGAAATCAGAAGGCACCAAAGTATCCCAGGAATCCTTCATCAGGGGCTGTCCTTGCATAACAAGTGTCTCTGTTTGGACTATGAAATAAGCTCCCTGCTTCTACCTGTGGATTTACTTTGAACATCCCAGGGCTGAAAACTAATGAATTCTCTGCAACAGCTTTGTAGTGATTTTAAATGCACAACACAAAAAGATCCTTCAGAAATATCCTAATCTACTAGCTGTAAATAAAAGGACGTATCAGGAGAGAGATGTTTCCATTTAAAACAGAGCTCATCGCTTGCTTGTTTACAAATGTATTCTAGTTGACAACATCAATGACAAGAAACAGAAAGCACAAGCACACTGCAGAAACCAGCAGTGTCCTGAATGATACTGCGATCAGGACCCCCACGGCTCTAACATTAGTGCAGGGAGAACACTTGTCTGTATGCAGAACCTCTCCACCCCCCAAGTTCGGCTTGGAACAAGAGCCCTGGGGACATTTTGCTTTGTTCCCAAATTGTATTTTTAGACAGCACGAAACATGGCATAATAAGGGAAGCTTACTCTAGTTTCAGCACATGACAATCTCCAAGCTGAGTGAACAGATACCCTTTACTATTAGAAGAGATCAGGAAGATTGCCGTTTTGTAGCCCTTTCCCACTGCAGCCTTAAGTAAACGGAGTTTGATTAGATCAATAGTGATCAAAGTTACTTTGGGCAGCGAGGACTTTTGGTTCCTTTAATGGTGATGAATCCACTGCCTCAGAAAGAAAAACAAAAAACAGAGAAGAGAAAAGTCAGGGGATTTTTGCCAGCCCTAATCATTTGAAATAATTTTGTTGTTCTCCTTAGTTCTAAAGGCTGGGTCCTGTCACAATAGCTCTTTGATATCAGACACTGATATTGATCTGGGTGCATCTGTCTTGCTCAGCAGCTGATAATGACAGCACACGTGATTTCCTGTTATTGAAGCCCCGCAGACATTTCTGGAGCCAGGGCTTGGCAGCTCCAGGGATCTTTTCCCATCAGCAGCCCAGTGTCCAATGCTCTCATTGCCTTTCAGACGATGTAAGGAGGATATGCTGCAGCTCTGCTGAGTTGTAAACAACTTGTTTACCTCCTTCTCGATGTAATCTGTCCCTGCTTCTATCCGCTCCTGTGGCATCAACAGAGCATTAAAACACCCCCAGCTCATAGGCTGATGTGCAGAAAACAACCCAAGTAGCCTTTCAAGACTCTTGCTTTGTAGGGCACAGGAGGCTATTTATACCTGTTGTTTCCAGTCAGCCAAAGCAGTCCTGCTTTTGCATGTGGTTAGCTTTGAAGAAAGCCAGTTTTTTACATTCATTCTGCTGGCATGAAAGTGTAAGCAAAGCTCCATTCGGGTCAGGCAAAAAAAAATAAAAGACATTGTCTTTTTCACATGAGGTTTACATTTGAATAGAAAAAGTGAAAGATGTGATTTAGAGATCTATAAGTGCTAAGGAAGCATCCATCTGCACTGCAGAAGGCTGGTTTGAGGCACAAAACCCCCACAGATTTTGACCAAGGAAGGGAGGAAGGAGTGGAGTCTAAAAATATTTGGAAAGTCTTAAGTCTGTACCCTCCTGCACCTCTGTACTTCTGACCAGGGCTTTGAAGCCACAGCCCAAGACACTGACACAGGAACAACTTCCCTGGCAGTTATTATGCTCACTTTGTATGGGAGGTGCAGAGCATCTCTCAGACGTCTCAGAGAGCAAGATCCTGCTCCTGTTCAAATCAAGGGCAACTCTCCAAGCAGATTTGGGGGTTTTAAGAAGTGGTGAATGTTTGTGCAGCACAGATTCAAAGCTGTGGTTCACATTACTCATATGAGACACTCCTGTGTCTGTACAGGGTAAAACTCTCCCTATCAGCCTCCCATCTGCAGAGCACAGGAGGGCAATAGTAGACAGCTATTTTTTGACATGCTCTTTACTAGTGATTTTTGTATTACTTTTGAAAACTTGTTCTGGGAAGTAGTTGCTCTTAGTATAAAAATATCTTTCCTCGTGTTTTATAGTACCTACTTGTTCAGCTCAGTGAAAAAAAATGAAATGCTATAGAGAATAAAAGCCAGACAGTTACTTCTAGTGCTCATGCTTAAAAATAGAAACTTGAGTTTGTTAAATACTGGCTTCTGCCACCCTCAGGCACAACAGTGTTGAGGCTTTTTGATATTCAAATAGAACTGGATCTGTTGTAAGATTGTGATGGTATATTTAGCAGAATAACTAGAACAGGTTGATAATTCAGGCAACCTCATTTAGACATTGCCTAATCTAGGGCAGGTGCTCCTGGGAGTGGGTATATTATAGAAGGGAGGATGAAGAAGCACCTAATCTGCCTCAGCATAATTGTCTAGATTCACCAGTCTGTCAAAAGGAAAAGGTGGAATTTGACAGAGAATGCTAGTGTCCCAAGCATGGACACATCTCTAGCACTACCTGTGCAAGCTCAAGTGAGTGGTCCAGTCCTTTCTTAGGCATTTTCCTCTTACGTTGATGAAGCGCTTGTACTAGATAAATACTATTTTTACCTCTTCTCTTTAAGCTTGGTCACTGTTTTAGCAGGATTGAACCCGAAAAGGAAAAACATTGAAGGCCTTTTCCCAGTAGCTAGGGAACTTGGTTGTGAATGGGAACAGATTTAAATCCTTGTCTCCACTTGGTTTTATGTCCTGTGTTCAAGCAATAGGTGCAAAAGTGGTATCTTCTCATAGTTTCTGTCACCTGCAGGACTCCTTAGGTTGAAACATGTACACTGCTGACTAAACCTGACCCACAATAGATATGTCACTGATAGGACAGGACTTACTTTCCCAAAATTGACAAATTAAGATAAATTCTAATGAAAAGGGCTACTCACAGGGCAAGATTAGCCCTGGAAAGGAGTAGACCAGACTGCAGCCTGCGCATTAGATGAGTTTTAGACAGCACAGAAAGTATAGAAGTATAAGAAACCAAGGGCAAAATGCAAGGTCCTTCACCTAGGCTCAGGGAATCCCAAAAGTGAATACACAGTGTGTGATAAGTGGACCAAAGGCAGCCCTGTGGAGAAAAGCTTGAGGGTATTTGTGGACACGAACCAGGAATATGCACTTGCAGCCCAGAAAGCAAATCTTATCCTGGGCTCTGGCAGACCAAGGGAGGTGATTATGCCCCTCTATTCTACTCTGCTCTGGTGAGACCCTACCTGGAGTGCTCTGTGGTCTCCAATATAAGAAAGATATGGACTTGCTGGAGCAAGTTCAGAGGAAGGACACAAAAATACTCAGGGCTGGAGCACCTCTCCCATGAAAACAGACTGAGACAGTTGGGGTTATTCATCCTTGAGAACAGAAAGCTCCAAGGGAGATTTTATATCAGCATTCTAGTATTTACAGTGGGCTTGTAGAAAGGTGGAGAGGGAATCTCCAAGGACCACAGTGACAGGATGAGGGATAATGGTTTCAAATTGTAAGTGGGTAGATTTAGACTGAATATAAGGAAGAAGTATTTTATGATGACAGCAATAAGATGTTGCAACAGGTTGCCCAAAGAAGTTGTGAATGTCTCATCCCTGGGCATGTTCAAGGCCAGGCTGGATGGGGCTTTCATCAACCTGATCTAGTGGAAAGTGTCCCTGCCCACAACAGCAGAGTTGGAACTAGAAAATCTTTGAGATCCTTTCCAACTTAAACTATTCTATGAAACAAAATTTCCCACTTCTTTTTTTTGTCATTCAAATATGTTCATTCAAAACCTATTCATTATAACTGACACAGAGCATTAAGGTCTACTTTAAACTCAACTGATTGTCCACTGTATAGAATGAATTACATGGTTACCTTCCTTGTCTTGCCTGGCCAACAGAAGAGGAAGATAGCATCTTCCTCTAATTGCAGTTTGTATAATAAACAGATCTACGACTGGCAATATGATGTATTTAGTTCTTTTAGACTAAACTCTTTTCACATTGACTTTATCCTGTTTTATTATGTTCATATGCTCACGGAAATACCCCAGACAGCACTGTGAGGCTAAAGGTAGAAAAAGTACAGGCAGTACTTTCAGAAAGTTCAAAGTCATATGATTCCTAAATGTATTCTGCAGCAAACTTCTAGATAGTAAATCATTATTTAGTCAGGCTATGAATAGGGGAAAAATATCTCTCCTTTTGTTGTAAATAACAGGTTCTTTTACTTCACGCTTAGTCTGCTTCTTCGGAAGAAAGGGAACACATCCAGCTCTTAAGCTCTGTTTTTCATTGTGGTTTGTAGTAATATAGTTGGGAGAGGTACATAATAAATTAATGATAGGAAATTGCAGAATAGGTCAAGGTCACTTTGAGCATAAATTTGAGGTCTAAGAGTTGTGCATTTCATGCTATCTGGCTTATACCACTTTATTGATTTTTCACTCAGAAGAAAAAAGAGAGAGAAGATCTTTAATAGATTTTTATATCCTCAGTCTATTCTAAATCCGCCTTTGTTCTGATCTTCCTGATGTTCCCACACTTTCATGGCAATAGCAAAGTTCACTAAATTGCAGTGCTTTCATAACACAATGACTCAAAAAACAATAGCCATTTTAATCTCATAAAAAGTATTTGCCAGGAAAGTCAGAGACTTGCAGCCCACACAGCCAAGAGAGGATTGGCAGGGATGTGTCCTTGTCGTGGAAGGCTAATAGCCCTAAAACACTTCCTGGCTTGTCACACCCTTCTGTATCACAGTATCACAGTATCACCAAGGTTGGAAGAGACCTCACAGATCATCAAGTCCAACCCTTTACCACAGAGCTCAAGGCTAGATCATGGCACCAAGTGCCACGTCCAATCCTGCCTTGAACAGCCCCAGGGACGGCGACTCCACCACCTCCCCGGGCAGCCCATTCCAGTGTCCAATGACTCTCTCAGTGAAGAACTTTCTCCTCACCTCCAGCCTAAATCTCCCCTGGCACAGCCTGAGGTTGTGTCCTCTCATTCTGGTGCTGGCCACCTGAGAGAAGAGAGCAACCTCCTCCTGGCCACAACCACCCCTCAGGTAGCTGTAGACAGCAATAAGGTCACCACTGAGCCTCCTCTTCTCCAGGCTAACCAATCCCAGCTCCCTCAGCCTCTCCTCGTAGGGCTGTGCTCAAGGCCTCTCACCAGCCTCGTCGCCCTTCTCTGGACATGCTCAGGCATCTCAATGTCCTTCTTAAATTAAGGGGCCCAGAACTGAACACAGTACTCGAGGTGTGGTCTAACCAGTGCATCTGCTGCTGGGGCAAGCAAGGGCAGGAAGAAAACAAAGGCTTGGGCCATTATATCCCCTCCCAGAGTGATAAACAGGTACCCACAGGTGTTTAGGTACTTGTTGGTGTCTTGCCCAAATAAGAGTGAGCAAGCCCTGGGTTCACCTAATGTGGGCAGTTTTGCATATGCCATTGTGATTGGTGAATCTCTGTGGCCAAAGCAGCCACTGCACTCGGGCAAATAATACCAACTGAGCTAAACTGCAAGGAGTTGAGCTGCCTCTGCCTCACTGCTCTGCCTCAGTGTGTGCTGCTCTACATTCTGCTCTGCTCAGAGCTCTCAGCTTGGACAACGTGTTCTGCTCTGCCTTGTGCTTCAGACCAGCTTAGCCCTGATGTTTTGAGCTTGAGCTACACGGAAACTTAAGTGCTTCAAGTTTAACAGGAGAAGGCTTTAAGTGCCTCACAAGTGCCACCAACATGGTGCTCTCTGCACATCTACAAGAGATCCTGCCTGCGCTGCTGCAAACCTTTGTGCCAAGAGGAACTAGGATCAGATCAGAGATTGCCTGCCTCTTTCCCAGCACCCTGCTGGAGCCTGGGCAAATCTAGAAGCCTCTCAATGGCTATCAAGACACGGAGCACTTCCCATGCTGCCGCAAAGGAGCCAGGGACTATCTCAAAATTTCTACTCCACTGCCATGAGTAGAACAGACATTCCCTAGGGCTCCAGGCTGCCTATTTATAAGTGGGACAGGCTGTTTTGTGGCTAAACTTTGCCAGTTTTCTGATTCTCTTAAATTAACGAATTGCCCACAGGCATCCTTGTGAATCATAGAATCATTGAATCAGTCAGGATTGGAAGGGACCACAAGCATCATCTAGTTCCAACCCTCCTGCCATGGGCAGGGACACCCCACCCTAGAGCAGGCTGGCCAGAGCCCCATCCAGCCTGGCCTTAAACACCTCCAGGGATGGGGCCTCAAACACCTCCCTGGGCAACCCATTCCAGGGTCTCACCACTCTGATGCTGAACAACTTCCTCCTCACGTCCAGTCTGAACCTACCCATCTCCAGCTTTGCTCCATTCTCCCTAGTCCTGTCACTACCTGATATGCTAAAAAGTCCCTCCTTCAGCTTTTTTGTAGGCCCCCTTCAGATACTGGAAAGCCATTTTCCTGAACCAATCAGAACCCAAATTTAACTCGTTTGTATACAGTTTGTGAGCACGGCTTTTTGGAAGTAGAATAACTGCATATTTTATCATTTCTGCCATGTTAATTGCCCCAACCAGTTCACTTTTTTAACCTGTCATCTGATACAGAATCAGAAGCCCAGTACCCTCACAAGAAGGGTTGCAGTGCAGTGTAGAAGTTTAGTTACCACACTGCGGTGGTTTGGCTGTTATCCCACCCCCCCACCCCCCCACTTTTAGAAATGCCCCAGCTAACTCAGCCGGGCTCTGGGAATATAAATGAAGCTATTTATTTACAGCTAGCACAATATACAAGCAGATATTTACAGTATATACAGTTATAGACAGAAATATACAAAATAAAAATAATACAGAAACACAACTCCCCTCCCAGAAACCTGAGTCCCCAGGAGGGGCTCTCAACCACCCCTGCACCTTCCCCCTGCCCCTCTCAACCTTACCCCAGTCCTGAGAAAGAAAAGAGGATCAGCCAAGAGGTTAAGGAGCAAGGTTAGTGGCAGTGAGGTTAAGAAGATGTAGCTCAGTCTGAAGGCAGAAGCAGAGTGAGAAAATGGCAAATGTTATCTAATGTTTACCCTTCTTGTTCCCATAGTTCTCAGCGAGACTGTGAGAGAAGCTGACATCACAACTGTTTTCCTTTTCACAGCTAAATTATCTACTTTCTCTCACCAAAACATTCTAGCCTGCTTCAAACTAGCACACACACCCACAGGTAAAGCTTACCAATGTTGCTATGTAGTGAACTGGTTTAGATACAGATCAAAAGTAATTCACAATGGGATCAAGGTAGAAGCAGATCCCTGTGAGTTGATTACAGGTTCTGAAGGGACAGAAAACAGCTCAGTCACTGACCAATGCAGAATGGGAGCAAATCCTTATACCTCTGCAGCCATCAGGTTGCTCATGCAAGTACAAAATGAGTGTCAGCAATGATGCTTGGTTACATGGGAAAGAGAAGAGACCATCTAATAAAAATCACTAAGCAGTTTCCTTATGGATCTAACCATTAAAGGATGATTTTGTCTGTATTTAAAGAATAGATTTATTTGAAACTAAATAAAAAACTGTTGTGGAATTAAGTGTTTAGCTGGAAGGGTGTTAGTATGATGACTTCTTTGACAGAATGGTGTCAAATTATGATTTATCCACAGGTCAGTTTTTGGTTTGTTTGTTTGTTTTACTTTACTGATGTCAATAAACTAAGGACTTCAATGGCCCACGGGAAACTAATGTCAGCAATTGAATAGAAAGCTATGTGTTTATATGTTAGAAAGCTTTTTTTCTGTTCTTTTGATCTCTTTTAGAGAAATGGAAGTAAAATAGTCTTTCGTGACTTCAAGAGGCTTTCAATCATTAGTTTTTCATTTTTATTTCTGCCTGTTTTCTATAATATAAGCTTAATTTCCCTGGATCCAGCCAGCTGAGCAGTATAATTAAATGTTTCTTGAGCTGAAGGGAAGGATGACACGTGAGACTACCTTCTAGCACTATTAGTAGTGCAACAGCATCATCATAATCTTGAGAACCAGAAAACATGCCCCAATGCTGGAGTTCTGGACATAGTTGAGCACGGAAGATAACACCTGCTCCTTAGCCATCTCATTGTCACAGTAGGAAGACTGAAGGAAGGAGACTGGAGATGAACTGGGTCACACCATAGTCCAGCAAAGTCAGCACTATCTGCCAGTGTTCCTTCTAGAAGCAGGAAATAGAAGTTACCTGATGCAGCAAGCCTACTGTTACTTGCAACACATGGTATCAAGAAAAGAACAAGAACCTGTATGTGGTTGGACAGGCAGCTTGTCTGTCCCAGGCTCTCTGGGTGGAAGTTCATCTAAGTAAGAGACTGGGTTGCAATCTTTTCTACAGTGTGCATTTTGAGTGAAGACCAGGATTTCAATCTCCTGTCAGGCACACAATTTCCTATTGTGTTTCCCATTAACTTTTGTTCACTTCCTTTGACCCATTGTCTCTGTCCATGCCTATGCTGCAACATAAAAGGTGGCTAATATAGATTTACCTTTTTAAGTAGTTTGTACTCATCCTCTTGCCACCAGCCATCTCAGAGTAGGTTTTCCAGACCCCCACTAAATATCTCTAATTGAGCACTTTCCATGTTTTGTAAGTATGAGTCTCTCCAGAATACGGTCTTTGTTAGATAGCGATGAAATACTGCAGTCTGCCAATCTGTTTCAGTAGAAACAGACACTTGTAGGTAGAAAAGGAGATTTAATGCACATCACTCAGGGGTGGGGTTTAAAGCCATCCACAGCAAGTGTATTCCTATGAGAAATGGATATAAGAGAAAGATGTTTCAGAGCTGACCAGTGGCCAAAGGTTCCTCAGGCTCAGACTTAATAGCCGCCTGTGGAGTGGCACTTTATTGTAGTCAGATCCCACTTCAGATAGTACTGAAACTGGAGATCAAGAAAAGGAACCAAATGAGAAAATACAGATGGTGAGATCTGGCAATAATAATAATAAAGTAATGTTTAAATAATGGACTGTGATGATAAGGAAACTATGCTGGTCTGGGAAAAATTGAGATTTTAAGGTAGTGTTTTATACAAAGCAGATAAATAGCTATTAAGAACATCTAAACAATATAGGTTGCCACTCCTGAATGTAAACATGGAACAGTGAATGTATTCAGTTCATATGAGATATACTGCCAGATTCCAGACAATCATTTGGGTGATTGAGAATCATTAAAAATGCATCAATACTTGTATATTTTTCTTTTAGTCATCTTTAAATAGAAGGGTTTACAGGCTTCCCTGACAAGATCAGTAAATACTACAAGGTAAATCTGACAAAGGCAAAAGAAATACAAATTAAATA
Organism: Pogoniulus pusillus; assembly: GCF_015220805.1. Lineage (NCBI taxonomy): Eukaryota > Metazoa > Chordata > Aves > Piciformes > Lybiidae > Pogoniulus > Pogoniulus pusillus. Next base: position 33,751,931 of record NC_087268.1, on the reverse strand, counting down.
TCAGAGAAGGATTATTTTATTGTCATTTGTTGCTTTATCCACTTTAAGTAATCAATACATGAAGAAACACATGATAGATGAATATTTTAGTTGAACCTTTGTACTGGAGTCTTTTATCTGAGTCATAAAAATTAGCTCTGTTAATGCCAGATGTGCATGGAAATAGGTCCACTGAGTACAAAGGACTTTTCTAAGACTTTTAATTCAAAACAGAGCCAGTAGTAAAGAGGTTTTTAACTACAGGTTTTTGACTTTCATATACAAGTTAAAAAATACAAGCACTAGAAATATGCAGTCTTGTTTGTTCTGCATTCTTCATCTACTCTCTCATATTACCAGGCTATTTTTGCAATAGATATTGTAACTATAGCAACATTCTTTAATGGATAAATAGCATGTTAGCAACTAGGCTGAGATAGCTTTGCAGAAATAAGCTCAAGTAGAATAGTTTGTCAATTTACCTTCTCCTTGCATAAATATATACCTCTCTTTTGCAATTGAAGAATTCAGCACTCGAAGTCATGCATCATTTTATCTCCATAATAAGCACACTTTATGTGTTTTGAGTGTTCACAGCTTTATTTCTGTGACATTATTAAAAAAAAACTTCATGCTCTACTATGGGGTAGGAAAAAAAGGAAAAGAAATGCTTTATTTAGTGAGTCTCCATTTACAGAATGCTTTTTTGTCTGATATTTTGTCCTGTTTGAAAGCAGTTTTTTTACCAGCTTGAATGTGAACCTGTTTTACATGCACATTTTTTATTAGCCACTTAAATATCACAGATAACAAGTGTTACAATATTTGCTTTCTGCTGATTATGCAAACTAAGTGGCTGCTTCTGTTGCCATTGAAGTTAATGGGAGTTTTACACAGATACCAGTGGGAACTTTACACAGACACCAGTGGGAACAGAATTGGGCTTTCAGGAACTCAAAAATATAAGCAAAGTAAATATGTGCTCTTCATTTTCAAAGGAAACTGTGATTAAGCTACAGTTGTTTTTCTGGCGATAGAAGCCTTCAAATGAAATCAGAGCAACAATTTTGCAAGTGATTAGTATTACCTTGCTCTGAAAGCAAATTCTGTGGCTATTTTTAAATCCTGGATGGACTGAGACCACAATAGCAAGAGATTTCATTAGATGGCCACAAGACAGGAGTCTCTGATCAACCTGCTGCAGAATCTGCAGGAAGAGAACATGACTTTTCAGGAATTACAGACATTGCATTGAATCATAGAATCAGTCAGGGTTGGAAGGGACCACAAGCATCATCTAGTTCCAACCCTCCTGCCATGGGCAGGGACACCCTACCCTAGATCAGGCTGGCCAGAGCCCCATCCAGCCTGGCCTTAAACACCTCCAGGGATGGGGCCTCAACTTCCTCCTCACATCCATTCTGACATCTATTGCCTGTAACTATAGTCAGATCCAAGTCAACTAGCACAGGATAATCTGCCAGAGTACTAAATTATTGTTTCATTAGAGAGGCATCCAATTGCAAGGGATTTAGTCTGTCTCACATCACCCGTTCAGAAGTTGTCTTTCTAGATGGTGCCTCTGGTAATCAGTGGTATGCTAGCAAAAAAATAATCATAGAATCATAGAATCAACCAGGTTGGAAGAGACCTCCAAGATCATCCAGGCCAACCTAGCACCCAGCCCTATCCAGTCATCTAGACCATGGCACTAAGTGCCTCATCCAGTCTTTTCTTGAACACCTCAAGGGACAGAGACTCCACCACCTCCCTGGTCAAAGGCCTCCCTGATGTCTCACGTTGCACAGTGGAAAGTGTATAAGTAATTTATTGTCAAAAGATTGGGTTTTGGTTTTGGGTTTGAGTTTTTTTGTTTGTTTGTTTGTTTGTTTTTAAGATTTATTTACACTTAACTTGATCATTAATAAACATAGCAACTAAGATTTTGAATCTAACCTGCATTTTACCATTTCCCAGTTTTCAGATGTTACATGGGAAAACATGACTGTGCACTTTTGGCTGTTATAAGATGTCAATGTAAAAAATCTACATTTTCAGGTGAAGGAATGTGATTTGGTTACAATGGAAAGGTCTCTTAATTTATTTTGCATCTCACCATTGTCAGTGCTTTTTACAGCAATCAAGTCTCCACAGAAGATGGATGAGTCTGCCCTGAAAACGCCCATGTTTAATCATCCTGGCTATGACAAATTCTTTCAGAGTCTTTTGCAGGCATGTTGCATATAGCATGAGTAAATATGAGCCAATTTCTGTTACTGGAGGCTGTGCCACAACACTTCTAATTAGAAAATGCAGTACTAACAGCTTCTAACTCAGCCTAGGAAGGAAGGAGTGGAGGAGTGGCTAGATGAGGACCACAGGTCAAGCAAGAAGTAAGAAGTGGTATGAGGTTGTGCTGAGTCAGTATATTACCAGAGCAAGTTAAACAGACATTTTCCCTTTTCTCTTAGGGAGGTTCTGAGTCACAAAGAACCTACTCATCTATTTCATCTATTGTGTATCATATTGCTTGGAGGAGGATGAAAAGAAAAGAGGAAGATGAGGGGTAATTTGGAAGAGAGGAACCATATCAAAATATTTCCTGCACAAGCTTAACATCTAACCCATCTCTTTGTGCTACTCTAATTGACTTAATTTCCTACAAGATGTTAAGACCGAGGAAAATGTTCTTGTGCAGAAACACTGGCTGGGAATCGGGGTGGTAGGAAGCTGGCATGGAAATCCTATAGCTCAAAAAACATAATTTAGATCTTCAGTTAAGTTACCCATCCATCAAGCTTACAGAGAGGGATTTGGCTTCAAGCATCAAGAGTAAATGCTTCAAGTATCAAGAGTAGAGAAAAAAAAATCCACTCTTTGTGTGTGTATGTTTGGGGAGAAAATGTGAGCCCTAAAATTAAAAGTCAGATTTAATATATGTGGTGTTCATTACTGCATGATAATAATGCCTGTTATTGACAAGGTAGTATTCATTGACAAATTAGCTGATGCACATAACTGAATTGGCATGATATAATTTCACTTGGGTTCCTTGGGAGTTTGACTTAGTTTGACTTGCTATTACACAATATTCTCATTAAAAATCAGTGCTTCATAAAATATGTATACATGAAATTAATTAAAAAACATCTGAGACTTCACAGAACATAGGGAGAAAATATTAATGAGCAGAATTGTTTCTCTTTTGCTGGTCAGTTTTCAGCCTAGTCTATTAATATTTTTATGAATGACTTGGAATTAGACATTAAATTGGAACCTGCAGCAAGAAAGTAATGGGTGGAATAATAGTTGATTAAATACTAACTTACAACAAGTTACAGAACAACCTGGTTTGCTTGTGAGGTGGAGACAAAGTGATAGCTTGAATACTCTTCAAACACTTCAGAACAACAGGAGGTCTAAAATCTTCCCCGTTCTTTGAATTTGCATTCATAAAGGTAGAAAAAACCTCCAGGGACAGGTCCAATTATTATTCCCAATCCCAGGTCCAGGTAAAGGTCTAGTCATTATTTTCAGTCTGTGGCAGGACAAATGGTATGTACAGGTACCTGGCAGTTGTAGTGGAGTCTTCTCTAGGCTCCTGCCTCCCTCTCAGGCCCCCTTGGGGCTATTTCCCCACAGTTACTCCTCAGATTTTCTCCATCCCAATCTTTATTGTTTCAAGACACTCTTCCCTCCCAAGTGTACAACTTGTCCGTGCTGGATTGCACAAGGTTCTGCCTTGTCCATCTTTCCAGTCTGTCTAGGTCCCTCTGGATGGCAGCCCTACCATGGGACATACTGAATAGTCCCCTCAGTGTCATCTAATCTGCAGATGCCCCCTATCACCTCCTTAAAGTGACTGATAATGATATTGAGCAGCACAGAGGCAAAGATAGGGCCCTGCCATAACTACTTCGTTACAACCTACAGGGCACAGCACAGCCCATTGGCCTCAACCCTTTGAGCCAGACAATTACTTCTGCAAATTTTCTTGCCAGCAGTGATCTTGGTGCAGGGTTAGAGAAGCTGCAGATCCATCCTGAGAATCATAGAATCTTAGAATCAACGAGGTCGGAAGAGACCTCCAAGATCATCCAGTCCAACCCATCCCCCAGCCCTATCCAGTCAACTAGACCATGGCACTAAGTGCCTCATCCAGGCTTTTCTTGGATACCTCCAGAGATGGTGACTCCACCACCTCCCTGGGCAGCCCATTCCAATGCCAATCACTCTCTCTGGCAAGAACTTCCTCCTAACATCCAGCCTATACTTCCCATGGCACAACTTGAGACTGTGTCCCCTTGTTCTGTTGCTGGTTGTCTGGGAGAAGAGACCAACCCCCACCTGGCTACAACCTCCCTTGAGGTAGTTGTAGACAGCAATGAGGTCTGCCCTGAGCCTCCTCTTCTCCAGGCTAAACAACCCCAGCTCCCTCAGCCTCTTCTCATAGGGGGCCCCTTAACTGTGTGAACCTGGCTTTATGTGGCATAACACTGTGTTACATGAACACATTTGGCTTCTGAGCATCACTCTGATTTTCCAATAAGACTTTCCATTTTGCCTCCATACTTAAGATGATGAAGGCCAAGCCTTAGCTAGAGTAAATGCTAAGATAATCAGATCAGTTGGATCTACTCACTCCATATGGAGCAAAGAAACTATATGAAGTAGGAGACATAATCCAAAATGTCATGAAAGGTGAAATTCGGAGAGTTGCCAACTATTGTTGAGTTATCCAAGGAAGTCAACAGTGGTTTAAGGGATCCATCATGAAAAATGAAAAGCCTTTGCAAATGAGTGTCTGTCTATATAAACTTACATATATGCACATATAAACATTTGAATGCATATAAATTTGTATTCATGTATTTAGCATATGTGTCATTTAGTAGGATTATTTTGTTAGGTTGATTTGATTTGCCAAGCATTTTGGTACTCCTTTTCCTGCAAAGTTCTTATTGTGATTGTATATGTAGAGTCATAATGGTTAGTGAGTCTTAAGGATTATAAAAGGTGAAAGCTTTTAAAGATTAAGAAACCTATCATAAAGATGTTTTAAGCTCCTGTTGATCACAGGAAATTTGAGGTAATCTCTTTATTTGCATTAATCAAAAGTGAAAATGTAGAACTTTATAAAATGAAGACTAGAATAATAAAGGAGAGGACACAGTTGGGATGTCTGCATGGCAGGAAAATCATGAATAGCAGAGTACAGGCGGGCTGGGAACAGACAGGAGAATGATGACTGCTTTCCAGACTGGACTACCACTAAAATAATCCAAATTAGAATTAAGGAGGCACTTTTCTATGCATGATTTTCCATGATGGTTAAAAATCTCTTTCCTGTGTTGAAAAAATGGATGTGCTTTTTCAGGAGACAGGATGCAAGACTGATTACTAGAAATTCCTATTCCCTTCCAGCATGCAGATATAGACATTGATTATTCCTGCTGATTTTAGTAGCAGTGATGTGCATAAAGCCCCATACATCACCCTGCAATGCTATCCTGAGAAAATGTTTTTGTTACTGACAACACTGAAGAATGTTCAGTGAATTCACTTACACCTGCTCTGTTTCATGCTGTCCTCATTTATAGGGATTGCTAAATTGGTTTAAAAGAATCCTTTGATCAAAGAAGGGGAAATGCAGTTGTGGTCTTCATGAACAATATGGAGAAACAGTTACAAAAGGCCACTCAGAAGCAGTTAGGCAGGGAATTTTGCACTCACTCAATGAATTTATTCACACGTTTATTTAGTGAACAATTCTGGATATTATCTAAAGCAAAACAATAAACAATATTTGTATCACTTTAAAAAAAAACTATTTGGGAAAAATCCTGATTTGCTGCCTTGTCTTTCTTACTTGTGATTCATTTTGAAGTCTTGAAATATTGCCTTATGTACTCCTAATTAGTCTTTCCCTAATTAAAAAGAATGAAAACAACAAACTTCTTTCTTTGTGTTTTCTTTCCTTTTTTTTTTTTTTTCCTCTCTATCTTTTGTCTGCTTCTCACTTCTCTCATCCTCCCTTTCTCTCTTTCTTTCTTCAGGACCATCAAGAAAAGCCAATCTGTGTTATGCTAATTGTCATGTGAGCACTACAGTTGTTTGCCTGATTTTGCTCCCCATCCCTGCAATAGCTTGGTACTCCCAGCAGCCTTGTGCTATATGAATAGCTTGGCCTATGGGGACCTTTCTGTCTGGGACAGTACCATTCTGTCCAGACAGGGAGAGATGTTTTTTTTTTTTTGTTCTTTAGAAAAAAAAAGGGAAGGGAAAAAAGGAAGAAAAGACAGACCTTGCTGCAGCCCTTCACTTACGATTTCTCCCCAAGAATTCTAATTCCAGCTGCACATGCCAAAGGGGCTCATTGCAATGATTATTCCAGGCATAAATCATCATTCAATAGCTTTGTGTTCACACCTCAGTTCGGTAGGAAATTCTTTCTTCCCCCACTCCCAACTTTCATATATTGCACTGTACTATGTGCTAGCAAATCATAATCTAACACAACAATTTCTAGGGACAGAATCAGAATTAGTAAATATTTCGTTTTAAAATAATTGCTGATTCAAGTAGTACCTTTGAGAAAATGTGAACAGCACAGCTGTCAAGTAACAGCAATTATTTATATACTGAATGAATGCATTTGTGGTTTACCTTTATGGAAGGGCATTTTTACTGTTTCCACTGCAGTTGTACAGCTATGTTGTGACCATTGCCGTGAGAACAATTTTGATTTACAAGGAGCATGTTTCCTTAAAAGATTTTGTGATGGTTTGGGTGTTCCCCACCCCCCCACATTTTAGAAATCACCCAGACCAGACTCATCTGGCTCTGGAAATATGAATGAAGCTTTTATTTACAGCGGGCACAATATACAAGCAGATACTTACAGTATATACAGTTATAGACAGAAATATACCAAATAGAATGTAATACAGAAACACAACTCCCCTCCCAGAAACCTGAGTCCCCAGGAGGGGCTCTCAACCACCCCTGCACCTTCGCCCTGCCCCTCTCAACCTTACCCCAGTCCCAAGGAAGAATGGAGGTTCAGCCAGGGGGTTAGGAAGCAAAGTGGGTTAGTCCAAAATGGAGGCTGAGGTTAGAGAGTAAGATGCAGCTCAGCCAGCAGCCCAAGTGAGGGTGATTATCTATGGTTTTATTTCTTGTTCCTATACTTCTCAGCAGACCTATGAGAGAAGCAGACATCACCATTGTTTTCCTTTCACAGCCTGTAATCTAGTTCTTCTCACCAAAACATTCTAGCCTGCTTCAAACTGGCACGGATTTGTCAAAATATATCCCCTAATTTCTGAAAAGCAAGACCCAAAGGTGAGGTAGAATTCATCGATTTGCCCAATAAGAAGGTAGCACAAAACATGCCCTAAATTCTCTGCTTTGTTGCAGGGCTGCATTGAATGTCTCAGATCAGAGTCTTCATAATTACTATTTCTTAATCTTCTACACTTTGTTCCATTTATATAAAATGGACACTAGGAGCTTCATCATTCAGATATTTTGTCTAATCAGAATGCTGAAGCTACACTTTTCTGTAAACAAAGACTATTTTCTTGATTTTTTTTTTTTTTCACATCCATAATTATTCCACATATGTCCTTGGTATACTGCATGGTCTTCATTTGCCTGTAATCAAAAAACCATAACACTAAAAATAAAACCCTGTGCTAAGCACTTCTGCCAACTGCATTTCACAGATTAAAACTCAGGAGCAGATAATTCTTGTGTTGCTCTTCATTAAATTGACAAAGACCACTGCACTTTGAAGAGTCCACTGGCTGTATGTATATGTGTGTGTGTATATATATTAATAGAAGTAATGGGTCTTTCTGAATTGCAATGCAATTCACCACATTTGATAGAAAAGTAAACCTAGTTAGCTCAGTATAAACTAAGAGCACATTCAGGGAGGGGAATATATTTCTCACCCTCATGTGGACAACATTTTAAAGTTTATTAAACTGAGCTAGGCATTCACCGAATCATGGAATCACAGAAAGGTTGGGGTTGGAAAGGACTTCTGGAGACCATCTTGCTCAACCATCCTGTTAATGCAGGTACACCTATTCAGGTTGCATAGGAGTGCATCCAAGTGGGTTTTTTTAAGTCTCCAGAGGAGACTCCACCACCTCTCTGGGCAGCTTGTTCCAGTGCCCTGTCATCCTCAAAGACACCCTTCAAGTGTGCTATATCCCCTTTCTTGTTCCTATATCACTGTTCCTTTCACATCTGTATGCTAACAATATTTTATCTAGATTCCAAAGGATAATATCATAGTATCACAGTATCATCAGGGTTGGAAGAGACCTCACAGATCATCAAGTCCAACCCTTTACCACAGAGCTCAAGGCTAGACCAAGTGCCACGTCCAACCTTGCCTTGAACTGCCCCAGGGACGGCGACTCCACCACCTCCCCGGGCAGCCCATTCCAGTGTCCAATGACTCTCTCAGTGAAGAACTTTCTCCTCACCTCCAGCCTAAATCTCCCCTGGCGTAGCCTGAGGCTGTGTCCTCTTGTTCTGGCGCTGGCCACCTGAGAGAAGAGAGCAACCTCCTGCTGGCCACAACCACCCCTCAGGTAGTTGTAGACAGCAATAAGGTCACCCCTGAGTCTCCTCTTCTCCAGGCTAAACAATAGTAACCCCAGAGATTGCAGACATCACTGGTTTAGCTCTTTTTCAATACACAGAAATACCAGGGGAAGAAAACAATAGCTCAAGCGTGCACTTCTAACACTGAGAGAGTCATTGGACACTGGAATGGGCTGCCCGGGGAGGTGGTGGAGTCACTATCCCTGGAGCTATTCAAGGCAGGATTGGACATGGCACTTGGTGCCATGGTCTAGCCTTGAGCCCTGTGGTAAAGGGTTGGACTTGATGATCTATGAGGTCTCTTCCAACCTTGGTGATACTGTGATACTGTGAAATCCATTTCCCATACTCAGGCTAGATCATTTGTACATGGGAATGGGCCCAAACTTGTCATTCAATCGTGCTGTTTAGTGACAAACCTACCCAGGTCTTGAGGCAAAGTTCAAGTCATCCCTGCTAAGGAATCTCTGGACTTTGTTGCCTTTAAGTGTGAATATACTTGGCACAGGAATCATCAGGATCTTACACTGCTTTCCTAGTATTCTTCCATGATCCTCCTGCTTTTGGGAGTTGTCACAACTTCATAATCTTTTGGACAATGCCTATCTCTGGCACTGCTTTTGGAAGCATGCTGAACTTCATGAGGTACCCATCAACCCATGACTCCAGCCTGACAAGGTCCCTCTGAATGGCAGCATGACCCTCTCGTGTATCAGCCACTCCTCTCTTTCTTGTGCACTGTGCAGACTTGATGGCAGTATACTCTGTCCCATCAACCAGATCACAGATGGAGATGTTAAACAGGGCTGGGCCCTGTGATACACTGCTAGTTACCAGTTTCCAGAAAGCACTGTTGTGAGTATGCTGTTGACTTGTGACTCTGCAACAGGTGTGCAAATTCCTATGTGAAAGAAGTCCACCCAAGTTTTGAAGTGCTCTACGCACACCATAGCAATGCATAAATAGTTGTGAGTAGGTGGTGAAAAATGAACCTAAAGATCAGTATGCTCCAGACCCCCTCCCATTCCCTCATGCCCCTTTCCACAACAATCCCAGGCACTCTCACTTTATGCTGGGTGACACCTACAACGAATTCCAGCTGCCAGCTTTCCTGTTATGCCTCTGGCACTGGAAAAATCTCTCCCTTCTCTTTCTTTCTCTTACAAAAGTTCTTTCACCCTATCCCCTGACTCAGCCGAGAATCCTCTTCTCTTCTCTTTTCTCTTCTCTCTTCTCTTCTCTTCTCTTCTCTTCTCTTCTCTTCTCTTCTCTTCTCTTCTCTTCTCTTCTCTTCTCTTCTCTTCTCTTCTCTTCTCTTCTCTTCTCTTCTCTTCTCTTCTCTTCTCTTCTCTTCTCTTCTCTTCTCTTCTCTTCTCTTCTCTTCTCTTCTCTTCTCTTCTCTTCTCTTCTCTTCTCTTCTCTTCTCTTCTCTTCTCTTCTCTTCTCTTCTCTTCTCTTCTCTTCTCTTCTCTTCTCTTCTCTTCTCTTCTCTTCTCTTCTCTTCTCTTCTCTTTCTCTTCTCTTCTCTTTCTCTTCTCTTTCTCTTCTCTTCTCTTCTCTTCTCTTCTCTTCTCTTCTCTTCTCTTCTCTTCTCTTCTCTTCTCTTCTCTTCTCTTCTCTCTTCTCTTCTCTTCTCTTCTCTTCTCTTCTCTTCTCTTCTCTTCTCTTCTCTTCTCTTCTCTTCTCTTCTCTTCTCTTTCTCTTCTCTTTCTCTTCTCCTTCTCTTCTCTTCTCTTCTCTTCTCTTCTCTTCTCTTCTCTTCTCTTCTCTTCTCTTCTCTTCTCTTCTCTTCTCTTCTCTTCTCTTCTCTTCTCTTCTCTTCTCTTCTCTTCTCTTCTCTTCTCTTCTCTTCTCTTCTCTTCTCTTCTCTTCTCTTCTCTTCTCTTCTCTTCTCTTCTCTTCTCTTCTCTTCTCTTCTCTTCTCTTCTCTTCTCTTCTCTTCTCTTCCCTTCCCTTCCCTTCCCTTCCCTTCCCTTCCCTTCCCTTCCCTTCCCTTCCCTTCCCTTCCCTTCCCTTCCCTTCCCTTCCCTTCCCTTCCCTTCCCTCTTCCTTTTCCTTCCCTTTATTTTTCTTTTCCCTTGCCTTGCCTTGCCTTGCCTTGCCTTGCCTTGCCTTGCCTTGCCTTGCCTTGCCTTGCTTATCCTCTTGGAGAAAACAATACAAAACTAATTCAAAAAAGTTGGTGATAATCAAAGATCTGAAGTAGTTAAAAGGGAAACACAGTCCTTGAGAAAGGGGCCAGAATCTTGGACTGTACCCCTCTGCTGGCTCAGGAAAAAAACATCAGCAATGAAGGTGATGGTAACAATAAGAGCAATAATAACAAAACCCTCAGTGTTTTACCTAAAAGAGAGTATTCTTTGTGTATTTGTCAAATTACTACCATCAATCCTTTCTCCAGTTTGGTCTACTGTTTCTTGTGCTGATCATGGTTAGAGCAGCATTGTGCTGGTACAAATGAAAAGTTGGCTTTCAGAAATAGACAGAAAAGAAAACATATTGCATTTAGGAACTGATTTTGCCCAGGCTGCTAAACCTGTCTGAATCATACTTTTCTGCTAGAAATCCTAAATGATGAAAATCCAGCATGTTGTTCTAATTGCACATTGAATTGAATAGGGCTAAGTTTCTTTCAGGATCCTGAAAATTTATTCCTCTCTTTTAAAAGGAACAGTAAATAACTATGATCTGGGAGGAAGGTGTGAGTGCAAAGTAATTCTGTGTCGACTCTTTTGGCATCAACATGTCTTCTTTCAATTTTGTGTTAAATGATAGGTTTGAAAACTTGGTTTACAGCAGCTACAAATGGATATTTTACTAGAAGTCTGGTTGTAAATAGCCCTGAGATACAAATCCTCACATGGAATTGCAATGCAGACCTGGTAACTGTTTTGCATTCAAAAGTCCTGTCTACAGGAGTGGAGGCATTCATGCCTATAAGCTTTGCTGTCAATTGCAACACCTTTCCATAATGTTTGTCTGTGTTGGTTTGTGGCTAATTGGAATATTTTAATGAGGGAAGTTAGATCATTGGTTGTGAAAAGGAAATAATGATGAAGTCTATATCAATCATTGATCTGCTGAGAGGGATAAGAAGCCAACATGTCAACAATTTGCTCCACTCGTTTCTGCAATGGTGCTCCTGTTTGCTTCTCCTGCAATCTGCTCTGATCTCTTCTCCACCAACAAATAACAGCATAAGTTTTGCTGGTTGTTTTTGTTTGCCTGCTTGGGAAAATAGAGGGAGAAAGAAGGGGTAGCTTTGAGTCCCACCTGGGCAGTTTCCTTTGTCCAGGAGAGTATTTGGGTTTCTGCATTATTTCTGATTTGTATGTATTTGTAAATACTTGTAAATATGTTGTATATATAGCTTTTTCCTCTTCTTATTCTTCTACATCTTCAGCAGCAGCAGCAGATTGAGGATGGTGGTCATTGTGGTAGCTGGCGATGCCCTGTTTGGCTTGGGGAGTCCATGGTGGGCATGGGCAAATGATGGTGGATTTGGGAAGAAGATACAAATTACACTGAGTTGGGGCTGAAGCAGAAGGTGACAGCACACAAGGCTGTGCTGGTGGATTAGAAGGGTGAGAGAGTGGGTCTGGCCTTAGATGAGGCTGCCTAGGGAGGTGGTGGAGTTACCATCCCTAGAGGTGTCTGAAGAGCATGTATATGCTTGTAAATTTTGCTTTGCTGTGAATAGTTTCATCTTACTTCTAAGCTGTCTGAGCTGGTCTCATAAATTCCAACAGTGGGGGGAGAAAGTTCCTAACCCATCACACTGTCAAAAACAATCAGTAACAGATGAGGTAAGTGACTGGGCCTACTGCATTCTCCGAGGTATACTTTGATGTCCCCTGACCAGTTTCAGTACAAGGCACGCAGGTGCAATGTGCTCACCTAAACCTGCTACACAGCAGTTCAAAACCACCTAAGTCTTGAGTTTTATTTGACCATCCTTTGCTGACCTAGCTGCATCCACTGGAGTCACGTCATGCCATGGCATCGTGGCTTTCAGCAAATTAAAATGCCCGCCACATTCCTGCTTCCAGCTGAAGTTATCCACTATTTAACAACGAATTGTGGCATGGGATTTAAGAGTTGAAGCAGCATTCCAATGACGCGCTCACAGAGGAGATTCCACCTTTGCATTTAGCGCAGATTTATTGTTGTGAAATAAACACCCAAATCTAGACATTACAGCCATAATTGTCATAATACCTGGGGCAAATAATGGGGAAAACCAGTCAATTGTAACATAAATTGTAACAAAGCACAGAGCACCACCCTTATTACCCTGTAATTCCGTAAAGGTGTTGCTAATCACATTTATTACTGTAACCTTCTTGCTAGAAATTGCAGCCTAATCACCATAGTGATGTAAACTTTTATTTTCTCTTGATAAACACAATACTGGTCTAGCACAATATGTGAAATTATCATTCTTGGTTTGCATTTTGATGCAAGGAGAGAACCTAACGACACCACTTCATTTTTTCCCGCAGGAAGCAAAGTGTTGAAGCTAAAGAAGCCATGAACATGATGGACTGCTTTAAGGCGAGGACAATTTTCTGGGTTTAATTAAAAAAGGAAATCTCTCTTTTCCCTTACCTCAAGGAAATTTGCATATTAAAAAGCTACAGAAATTAGGTTTATATTTGTTCTTTATGGCTACGAGGCGGAGGAGAGGGTAGTTATTGTTCAGCACTGACATCAGCCTTAAGACTGCAGACCTTTACAATAGAATTAGACACTCGTGTTGCATAATGAGATTCATTATAATTGACATGTATAATTCCAATCATGTTCGGTGTTGATTCAGCCTTTTGTTGTCAAGACAGCCTATTATTACAGACTGAACTAATCTTATTCACATACAACAATTAAAACAAAACATCTTCAAAGGTTGTTGGTTTGAGGTTTTCTTTTTCTTAAATGAATGCGAGGTACTCCTTCTCTCTCCATGCCCATCTCCCCAGCAGCATTTTCTCAGTGATGCCAGAAAATCCAAAGTGTAGCACAGAGCAATCTTTCCTCCGTGAGAAAAAATGTTTTGAGTACATTGGTCATCTGTTCTCAAAAGATGATCCCACTGGACAGCTTTGTGAATGTTCTCCCTACGTTATACTATAGGAAACAACACTATAATAAATATAGAAATTAATAAAGACAGAAATGAGTCTCCAGTATTCCCAGAGTTGAGCAGCATGGCAATTACTAAAGACTATTGAGATTGTTGATGTTCATAAAGTGCCAATCAGGGTCACTCATGGGTACTAATTCACTAAAATATGGCAAAATCAGAAAGCTTGGCCTTTCCAGATGTTCTGGTTTGGTTGTTGTTTGGGTTTTTTCCAGGAAACATAATGAAAAGTTGGCTGCACAATAACACAAGGGGTGATGTTTTTGCTATTAATTTGTCTGAAATTATATTGATTTACAAAGGAGATTGAGATGCCTAAACAGATGGTTCACAGAATCACAGAATGACTGAGATTGGAAGGGACCTCTGGAGGTGGTATGGTCCAGTGCTCCAGCTCAAACACAGGACACCTAGATCCCATTGCTCAGGACCACGTTCAGATGGCTTTTGAATATTTCCAATGATGAATCCTCTACAGCCTCACTGGGCAATCTGTGTCAGTGCTTGGTCACCACCACAGAGAAAAAGGTGTTTCCTGATGTTCAGACTGAACCTCCTGTATTTCAGGTGAAACTTGTTGCCTTTTGTCATGTCCCACATTTTAGTACCTACCAGGACATTCACTAAAACTTCACTCACTTCATCTGTGACATCAATATTGGGGACATTCATCTGACCAAAGACACATGATGGAGACATCATCATCCTTCCTGGTTTAATAGAGAAATAAAGGTATTTCTATGGAGACATTCATCTCATTTTAAAAAAGATATCTAAAATAAGTCAGATGGATCACATCCACAGAACAACCATTAGCTCCACTGACTTTCAAGGAAGTCTAATCCCACTTCTAGTAGCTATAGTTATTTGTATGTGGGCATTGTTCTTTCAAGTCCATATGTATATTGGCAATGTCATGAAGACATGTGAACAAGCAGGGATGATCAAATATTGCCAGACCAGGAATGTAATTTTCCCTGCTATTTGGAAGGATTCACAAATTAGATGTTCCCTCATGTGTCCCAAGTCCCACATATGCAAACTGCTCTGGTCATAGCAGAGCACACACCTTGGAATTACAATCTGTCTCAAAAGCATAAATGACCACATAATTATGCCTGTCATTTAGGAGACACTAATGAAGGGAAATCAGACTGGAAGCAGAAGAGTCATGTGCCAGCACTTACTTCTCCCACAAAAGAGTTGGTAAAATTTCATTCCACTGAGCTACAAATTAAAATTGGCTTGAAGGGAAATATCAGCATCACACAAAGTTCAGTCAACAGCTCTGGTGGCTCTGGAGATTTAAATGAGACCCGTAATGAACATTACAATGAAATGAAAATGTAGCAAACACTGAGGTAGTCGGTCTGATTGCCAGTTAACCAAATCCATCACCTGCTGCCTCCCCCTTGCCATGGGTTTACTACCAAGAAATAACATCCAAGTCTGAAGGATGGCTGTGAGGAAGAAGATCAAGAGCAGGGCCGAGAGAGGAGAAGGAGGGCTGAATGCAGGCAGGCAGGAGAGGTCTGGTACCTGTTAGAGGCAATGTCTTGCAAAAGGCAGAGAATGGTACTTGCCAGGGGGCAGCTCAGCTTACCTGAGGCAGATGGCCTCCTGCACAGCTCTGGTGCTTGCTGAAGTGACTCATCAATAGTTGCTAAAGTGCTGTTTTCTAGGGTTTGCAGACATGATCTGAAGGACAAATTCAAACACGAAGTTCTAGGCCAGAAGAATATCATTGCTGCTCACATGTTAGTTGTTCTGACTGAATAGTCTCTGCAGTATACCCAGTGAATTTGGAGGAAACTTCAAAACTAAGGCCCAAGTAAATAAAGCCTGAAAACAGGGTGACAAACAAGACTATAAAGAAAAGTCTCATATTGATGTGTAACTACCAATGTACTCTTTGCCTTCTTATTTTAGTTCTATTTTATTTTAAAGGGGGATACTTGAGTGAGAGTAGCTGCATGATGAGCTCCAGGATGGGCAAATCTCAGCACCTTCTGCATGGGGGGTCATACTTCTATGGATATTTTCTTCAGCACTGGAACATTTATAAATCTTTCAGTCATAGATTTCAAAGCTTATCAAATTACATTGCAACTTTTCTTCAATGAGGAAGCCAAATTAATAGGAATAGGACCAGCAGACAGGATTTATAGGACCTACTTCCTTCTAGAGCAGCAGTGAGGAGCAAGAGTGTTGACAATGACACTAACATGAGGTAACTGACTACCTGACTTGGGCTAGGGTTTAGTACAAGTTCAAACAGTCCCACTTAGCCATCTAAGCACCCACTATAGTCAATGGTGATCCAGAGCTTGATTTAGTTGCCCTTTGTAATTCATAAGGTATTTGAACCATCCTTGCAATATGATAAGGGCCTACTGCATGGTCTTCTGAAGTAGCAGCTGGAGGGTAGGAGAAATACGTTAGGTCATCTCATATGGCACTTGATGTCTATATTTAAACAAGTGACTACCACTTTTGATTGTCATTGACTGTAGTCCGAGGCTGGACTGGAGGGCAAAACTCAAAAGATACACAGCAAGCTCCTAAGTGAAGGTGTCTGCACCTAAGCTAAACTCACATTTAAGACATCAATCTTCAAATTACCTTTTCATGTTTTTAAACAAGAGTTCTAGAAAATCATTGCTCTTTGAGATCTTCATCTCTGTGCCAACTCTGATAAAATCAGCCAGTGGGTGCTAGTGAGAAGGGATCATTTCCTCCAGGTTACAGTAGCTCTCAACAGAGAACTGTCATCTAGTTTTCAATCATTCCACAAAGTCTGAGGTGCCCTGCCCCTACTCAGCTGTGGCAGGCAGTTCAAGAAGTCTGGAAACTCATGTAAGTTGTGAACGTCTCTGTCTGTCTGAGTACTGCCACAGGTATGGATTACTTCCTCAGGGACACAGCTGCTGCGGCCACAAAGATGTTTGGAAGACTGGAAGAAAAGACATAGCAGGATGAATAATAAAAAAACCAAAAAGCCCAAACCAAAGAAAAACAACAAGAGAATTCCATGAGCTTGACAATACATTGGCAATAAGATAATGTCATCTAACTATTAAATGCCACAGAAAACCACAGTAGTTTCTCTTAGTATAGTATAGTAGTTTCGTGATGGTTTGGGAGTTCCCTGGCCCCCCACACTTTAGAAATCATCCAGAATAGTCTCAGCTGGCTCTGGGAATATAAATGAAGCTATTGAAGCAGCTATTTTACTTGGTGGGGGCTGAATCACCCTCAGTTTGGGGGTTCCTAAGTGTAGTATAGTATAGTAGTTTCT
Organism: Pogoniulus pusillus; assembly: GCF_015220805.1. Classification (NCBI taxonomy): domain Eukaryota; kingdom Metazoa; phylum Chordata; class Aves; order Piciformes; family Lybiidae; genus Pogoniulus; species Pogoniulus pusillus. The sequence continues at coordinate 33,734,892 of NC_087268.1, read as the reverse complement.
CTAACTATATAGAGAAATAATAATTTCTCTAAGACTACTGAAAATTGCTGTCTACAACTACCTGAGGGGTGGTTGTGGCCAGGGGGAGGTTGCTCTCTTCTCTCTGGTGGCCAGCACCAGAACAAGAGGACACAGCCTCAAGCTGCACCAGGGGAAATTTAGGCTGGAGGTGAGGAGAAAGTTCTTCACTGAGAGAGTCATTGGACACTGGAATGGGCTGCCCGGGGAGGTGGTGGAGTCACCGTCCCTGGAGCTGTTCAAGGCAGGATTGGACGTGGCACTTGGTGCCATGGTCTAGCCTTGAGCTCTGTGGTAAAGGGTTGGACTTGATGATCTGTGAGGTCTCTTCCAACCCTGATAATACTGTGATACTGTGAAATTATGTTACTACCTGTAAACAAGAAGCTTCTCCTTCTGGGTTTGCCTGATAGAAGATTTACTATGTGGGAAAGAGAGAAGGCCATATAGTCAGGTTTCTTCACAATCAACAACACTTTCCCATCAGGCTAGATAAAACTTCCTGACTATCATTTAAGATATATTAAAATGCTTTCCATTAAGCTTTCTCGTATATATGTGTGTGTGGGTGTACATAAGTACTCTTTTTCCTGTTGTTACTTTCTTTGAGAATAGGATTTTTTATCTAATTAATCAGAAGATGATGTGCACAACCAACATTTAAGGGTTAAATTGACTAGATCATCTTCAATGAAGCAGCTACACTACAGAAACACCCAGATTTGTAACATGAAGTGCTACACACTGAAAATTCGTATGCCTCTCAAAGTTTATAGAAAATTAAAAGGTTTATAGAAAGAACTGAGTTAAAAGTGGTCTCATTTAGAATAAAGGCATCAGAAAATTCAGTATCATTAAATAAAGTTGGTAAGACTAGAGAAACGTAATTCAGGAGGGAGAAACAGAATGTCAAGGGGGTAAAAAGGCTAAATTATGCACATTTTTGCTATAACTAGCTGAGGTACTCTGGCACTCTAAATTGAATGTTATATCATACCTACTTATAACACTCTTATCCTTGCCAACAATTATTACCTAAAGCCTGTATTAGCAAACAGGTGCAACTATTTACATCTGTAATTTTATCTATTAACAAACCAAAGTATGAGGCACCTTTGTTGACCTATTATTTTTCTTCTTCAGCTTCAAGCAAAACAATTATAAACCTCCACATGCAACTTGTCATCATAAATCCATCCCCATGTTTATAGAACTTTTACTTTATTACAGATGTCGAAATTCACAGCCCCCATGTTTATATGATTTTTACTTTATTACAGATCTTGAAATTCACAGTCCCCATGTTTATATGAGCTTTACTTTATTACAGATCTTGAAATTCACAGTTTGCTCCCTCATTCTAATTTAATGTTCTCAAGTGCTAGAGAAGAGTTTGAACTAGCATAAAAACCTGCTAGCAGATTAATAGTAGAAAAGTGTGAACAAATGCCTTGCCTGATGCAAGTCATCATCTTCTGCTGCCTATGATATGTATCTTTGTGCTTATGGGTTAGTAGAATTCTCTATTGACAAAGTTTTCTCCCTGCTTCCAGTGCTGTTCCTATCAATCAAATAGCAATTCTTGAGAGGGAGTCTGTTAGACTGGTTAGCTGAATTATACATATAATCATGCATATACAATGCAGCTTTTGAAATCATTCTCCTAAGCTTACATTTCCAGTACACTGGAAATGCTGTATGCTATGGAGTCCCCTGGTATGCTTGTATAAGTGCTCTGAGACACAGTGAAATAAACAAGAGTCCCTTACACAGTGAAATATTAAAAGAATATTGTGGTTTGCTTTCTCTGTTTGGTTTTGAGTAGATACCAGATCTTTCCACAGGTACCACTTACTTAATAAACAAGCCCTGCACCTTCCTGCAGGAGTAAAGTGTAGGTATATTCACTTTGAGATCTCTTTGCACTCCTAGAGTTGACAAGTCAGAATCTGGCTTTCAGAGATCAAATACTTCTGTGAGGTTATGGATAACCTTAAAAGGTGCTGATGGAAACTGAGACCATATAGTACCTTATAGATTTTTTTTTCCTTTATTTAAATGCATGCCATTTATGAAGATGTAGTTTTGGAACACAACAATATTTGTCTGACTGACAAGAGGTAGTATATATGACTTTGAATATTCAAACCAAAAATGTTTATCTATGAACACATAAAACTATATACATACAAAGAAAAAAAAAAATCCTACTATACATTCCTTTTCTGATGAACACACAAATGAGTTTTAAGGCCTTAAAATGGTCCTTTCCCTAATGACTCCCTAAAATATGAGCAGCATTCATTGCTGCTTGATGATAATAGTGACCTTATAATAGTTTCCATGGAAAGAATTCTGAGATCATAAACAGTGACGAAGTGAGTTTGTTAGTTACCAAACATACACATTCCAAAGGTACATGACATTTAATTCTAATCTATTTTTAGAAATCATAGGGAAATTAAGACAAATTAACTTTTTCCAGCAGAAGCACGTACATTGCGTTTCCAAATACAATTACAGATGAGAACTTCTAATTGGCTATTATTAGAAATCAAGTCATTTCTATTACACACTCTAAGCTCTTCTCCAAAACAGAGTGTTTAAAAGGCAGCATTTGTGATGGACTCAGTGAACTAAGTGTCTGAGTCAGATGACCTAAATTCCTGTAAGCCCCTGTGCTTAGTATTTTGTGTTAGATGACACTAGGCTGATACTCATTCAGCACCTTACTTAGGCTTTCTGAACTCCACTTCATATTATAGCGCAATGCTTCCTCACGTACAGAAGCCAGGAAGCATAGCACTGGGTCTGTGACTCTCATCTTTGACGTAAAGGAATATTTATCACTTATTGAAGATTCTCTGATTCCTGTATTGTAACCTTGTAGAGCAGTGTGCTCTGCTCCACAGAGAGTACCTGAAACAAAAGAACTGCTTCCATTTAAGACAAAACCTTGACACAAGAGAGAGCAATTTTTCATGCACTGTCTTCACAGGTGGTGGGAAAATATTGAATAAAAGTGTGATTCTTCCCTTTCTCTTCACTGTAGAGTTCTCTAGTTATTTGTCAAAGAAATTCTCACATCTCCTAAGATCCTGTCAATATCCTCTGATAAAAGTTAAAAGCAACAACCAAGATGATCCAGTGCTTTGCTTTAGAACATAAAGTAAATATCTTTCATGTCCAAAAAAGCACTCCTCTCTTTTATCATGCCCATTCTTTGCATCCACATGCAAATACCTCTGACTTGGTTGTCTGTACACATAGAAGTTTTGCTAGTTTAACTCTACTGGCGAAAAAACTTACGTGACTGCGAGGCAGAACACTTTTACACAGAAGAAATTACACCTGCAAAAATCCCTTTAGCAAAGATAGATTTATTCCACTTGGAAGGGACTCAGAACTATCTCTGCAGAAGAATCCTTTTGCCTCTGTGAATAGCTTTCTCTGCAAATGGGAAAGAAAGATAATGGTTAGGAAATTATGCCATGCAAACCTTGGAAAGTACTGACAAGCCCACCATGGCTTCCGTGCTGGAGGGAGGGTAATCATTTTCAGGCTGATGGGCTAATGTAAGGCTAAATAATGACAAGGGGCACATGTTAGATAACGAGAAACTCATAAGCCACAGTGAAAAGGGTTGTATAAGTATCTAGAGAGAAGGAACTATCATGAAGAGGAATGTTTTGTGAGTAAAAGCTGAAAATAGCTTTTATGGAGACAAAACTGCATGGAGTATGTATTTTAATAACTTAATATAATCTATGTCATGCACAAAATAATTGACATTTCAGCCAAAGCAGTAATAGTTCTAAACCACACTGAGTAAGTTTAAGAGGGAAAGCACATCCCCTTTTTATTCTAGAATTATGCACAGGTGGGAAAACTAGCAAAATTTATGTTGTAGTATAGCAGCACAGAACCAAGAGCTGCTAAATTAGGTCAGAACAGTGCTATAGGAAAAGAAAGACAGGATTTGAACCTCTCCTGAGTAAAAGTTGGAGACTCTCTGCAATCTTTCCTTCCACCTACATGTGTCATACTGCTCCCATATCAAAGAATCATAGAATGGTTTAAGTTAGAAGGGACCTTAAAGATCATTTAGTTCCAATCACTCTGCCATGGACAGAGACACTTTCCACTGGAATAGGTTGCCCAACACCCCTTTTAACCTGGAATAGAACATTACCAGGGAGAGAGCATTTTTTGCAAATATCTAATCTAAATCTACTCTCAGTTTAAAACTCTTATTTTTCTTCTCATCATTACACTACCATACAGAGCCCCTCCCCATCTTTCCCCTCCAATGGTGCCCAGGAATACCTATATGTTTCCCCTAACACACTGATGCGACTAAATCCAGACAGTACTTCTTTCAGGCTCATAGAATCATAGCATTATTCAGGTTGGAAAGCACCAATGATCACAAAGTCCAACCATCAGCCCTACTCTACAAAGTTCGCCCCTAAACCATATCCCCAGGCATATCATCTAAATGATCTTCAAATGCATCCAGGGATGGTGACTTTACCACCTCCCTGGGCAGTCTATTCCAATGCCTGACCATCCTTTCTGTGAAAAAACTTTTCCTAATGTCCAGTCCAATCCTACCCTGTTGCAATTTGAGGTCATTCCCTCTTGTTCTATCGCTAATACTTGTGAGAAGAGACCAGCACTAACTTCTCCACAATGTCCTTTCAGGTAGTTGTAGACAGTGATGAAGTCTCCTCTCAGCCTTCTCTTCTTCAAACTAAACAGTACCAGCTTCTTCAGTCGCTCTTCATAAGATTTATTCTCCTGGCCCTTCACCAGCTTCATTGCCCTCCTCAGCACTCACTCCAGCACCTTGACTTCTCTCTTGTGTTGAGATGCACAAAAGTGAACACAGTATTTGAGATGTGGCCTCACCAGAGCAGAGTACAAGGGGACAATCACCTCCCGACTCCTGCTGGACACAGCATCTCTAATTACAAGCCAGGATGCCATTGGCTTTCTTGGCCACCTGGGCACACTGCTTGCTCACATTCAGCTGCTTGTCAATTAGAACCCCCCAGGTCCCCTTCTGTCAGACAACTTTCCAGCCACACTTCCCCAAGCCTGTAGCATTGCATGGGATTGTTGTGACCCAAGTGCAGGACCTGACACTTGGCCTTGTTGAAGCCACTAACATAGGCCTATCAATCCAATCTATCCAAGTCCCTCTGAAGAGCCTCCCTATCCTTACGCAGATCAACACTCCCACCTAACTTAGTGTCATCACTTACCAATGACTAAAGATGTTAAACAAAAGTGGTCTCAAAACTGTCTTCTGCTTGAAACAATACTTTGCGGTAGACATTTCAAGAGAAAGCTCTAACACTCCATTAATGGAAAGATAGGGATAAAGAGTTTCCTCATAGTTTTTGCAAGATAAAAGCTGTTTTCTGTTGATTGGTGTTTTGGTTATCCTATTTGTATAATGGACAATGAAGAAAGATTTCTTTATGTTTCAGAGGATATTCAGCTCACATGATGACAGCTATTATAGTGTAACCTGAAATGCTTTGCAGTAGAGTGACACACTATGATTGCAGAGTGCTTTGCTGCTAGTGTTAATTGCATTTAATTTCCAAAGCAGACACTGTGAATCAACTGAATTAACTGCTGGATTTTTCCAATAGTGGGATTGTTTCTCGTCTCTGGATGTCTTTTTTACTACAACGATTTTCTTGATACATTCAAACGAACTGAAAGTGCACTTCAGAAGAGCTCATAAAAGGAAGGAAAGTAGTTTCTTTGAAGCAGTAGAAGCCCTACAATGTTTGGCTGTTAGCTTGTTTCATAAATAGTGCAGTAAACCCTGATGCTCACTCTCCTCTGAAACCTCTATAATTAAAGGGTGATAGGCCAGATCATGAATGCCTTATTCAAAGTGAGACTGCTTGTGGTACAAAGTACCCTCCAGCGTAAGTGCATCATAATTTGGGCTGCTGTGGACAGAGTTTAGTAATAGACTGTTATATAAATAAGTCCTTGGAAAGTACCAAAGTGTTTGAACCATTGTAATTGCATTAATAGAGCTGACAATAATCAGTGGGGAATATTCCAGCATCTTCCAGTAAATTTGAATGGTACCTGTGCAAAGGTTACTCCTGTAAGTCTGTGCTGGCGTTGAGAAGTTTCTACTCAGAGGCAGTTGTGTAGACATGGAAAGTTCTTCATATTGCTCACAAGCTTAAGAATCCAAGATCTTATTTATTGACATCTCCTGATTAAGATGAGAGACAGTGACTTTTAGGGTCTTTTGTTGCTATTGAACTTCTTTATTGCATGTATGTTTACCAAGTGTCACATTTTCAAGGTATTTATACTCTTAAGGATATAGAGAGATGCTTTAAAAGGCTTTTAACTTACACTTTATTTATATTGGGTCTATGTGATTTAATGTACACACAGACTGAAAATTATCACTTCTCATGTATATCTTGAGAATTTGACTCTACTCAACTCTTTGTCTAACACTGTTTCAGCTCTTCTTATTAAACAAAAAAATCAATACTGATGCTTTCTTTACAAATTGCAAATATTTGCAATATTTCAAGGTTATTGCAATAAATAATAAAACTTTAAAATAAACACTCAGCTTTCAAGAGCAAATTATTTTTAATACTCTTTTTAATCTTAATAAAAGTACTATCCATTGGCTACTTTTATGCTAGTTCACAGTTCCTGTCTACTTTTGAGTTGTGTGCTCTGAAACCTCCTTTGGCTGCACATTTCTTTGATCTGTGGTCTCTCTGGAACATATTCTGGCATTCTTCCTTTTTTTAGTTGTGATGGTTTGGGTGTTCCCTGCCCCCCTACACTTTAGAAATCACCCAGACTAGACTCAGCCAGCTCTGGAAATATAAATGAAGCTATTTATTTACAGCTAGCACAATATACAAGCAGATATTTACAGTATATACAGTTATAGACAGAAATATACAAGGTAAAAGGTAATATAGAAACACAACTCCCCTCCCAGAAACCTGAGTCCCCAGGAGGGGCTCTCAACCACCCCTGTACCTTCCCCCTATCCCTCTCAACCTTACCCCAGTCCCAAGGAAGAATAGAGGTTCAGCCAGGGGGTTAGGAAGCAAAGTGGATTAGTCTAAAATGGAAGCTGAGGTTAGAGAGATGCAGCTCAGCCAGCAGCCCAAGCTGAGTGTATTATCTGTGTTTTGACTTATGTTCTTATACATCTCAGTAGGCCTATGAGGGAAGTAGACATCACCATTGTTTTCCTTCTACAGCCTATAATCCAGTTTTTCTCACCAAAACATTCTAGCTTGCTTCAAACTAGCACAATATTTTTTCACATAAATGGGATGCCACAGCACAGTTGCCCCAGACCATCACAATAGGTTTGAGTGTCTGATTTACAAGTAGCTTAATTCTATCCACTCCCATACCTGTAAACTCAAGGACCATGTGGCAGCAGATGCAGATAGTCGCCAAGCATGTAAGGATCCCAAAATCTGCCTTTTGCTAAGTCTTTCCTTAGGCTAGTACAGGAAATATGTTAATCTGCACAAGGCAGTTAAATACTTGCATACATTTGCTTATCCCAGTTTCATCAGTATTCTTAAAAATAATCTACACAAATTCTGTGCTCAGTTTGTAATTTATAGTTCCTCTTCCTTTCTGTGACTTCTCTCCTTAATTATGGTGTGTGTCTGCCTCCACTTTGCAATCTGTTTCCTTCCTCCTTAGCTAATGCACAGCTCTGCTATAAATGTATCCCTTATATTTTTATGAATCTGTTCTGCACTCTCTACTCCTGATCTGTTTTGCTCACAGTCTGACAGGTGCCATATTTTGTGTGTCCCAGTTCTGGTATCTTGAATGTTTGTTCTTCCAGCTGAACTCTCCATGTCACTAAGTTACAGAGCTCTAGCAGCTGGTGTGAGCCATTGGGAGCAAAACAGTGCTAAGGAAAAAGCCAGCAAATAACTGGCATGGAAGACTGGTGGTCCAATATTGCATCCACTGTCGGACACTTCATTTAGCAACAAATGTACCCAAACAACCTCCATCTCCACATCCTGTTTTTACAGTTATGTAACTTCATTAGCTGCAAATAGCTACTTTTCATTTAAATTCACAGGGAAAACATGAAGATATAGAGGTTTCAGACATAGGAGCTACTTATGTATCCAAAATATTTTTCAAATGGCCATGCACCTTGTAGCCAAATTAAAAATAATAATAATAAACCTTTACATGGATTTACAATAATACAAATAATACACAATCCTTTGCATGGATTTACAATAATAATGATCCTTTACATCCATTGAGATGGATAAAGTCTGTTGCTCTTAATGAAGTTTTGCATGCTCAAGTGTAATCAACAGGAGAATTTCACTTCTGCCAGTATCAGTGACTGGTTTTGGATTTAAATTTAAGAAATGCTCTCTAAAACTTCTCTTTTGACTTCTTAATACTATACAACAAAGGATCCCCATGGCTTACATCTCTGCTAATACATTTAGTCCACCTAACAACAGCCTGACTGCCTCCTGGTAATTGTTGCAGGCCCCTGCTAACACTTTGTTGTTCCCAGAAGCTTTCTGGAAAGATATTATTTGAGCTACACAAAAACAGTGCCAAGGGCTGTTCAAGAGATTTAATAGTACAGAGGACTGGAGTTCAGTGCTGAGCAAAACTCGGTGATGCTGTTCAGTGTCTTGGTATAAACATAGTCATGGTAAAACTCAGTGAGTGAGATGCAGGTGTATGTGCTAGTTTGAAGCTAACTAGAATGTTTTGGTGAGAAGAATTACATTACAGGCTGTGAAAGGGAAACAATGATGCTGTCTACTTCGCTCATAGGCTTGCTGAGATGTATAAGAGCAAGAACACAAACATAGATAACATGGTCACTGTCTGGGCTTTGGGATGAACTTCTCTCTCTCTCTTACCTAACCTGCTGTGGCTGTTTGAGCTGATCCTCTAGCTCAGACATAGGGGAGAGATGAACATTCCAGGGATAGGTCACATAAATGGCAACAACAGATGAATTAATATAATTCTGTTTCCTAACACCCCTGGCTGACCTTTCATACTACTGTAAACATAAGGCAAGATCTGGGGTAAGGTTGAGGGGTGGGAGGAAAGGTGGAAGGGTGGTTGAGAGCCCCTCCTGGGGATTCAGGTTTCTGGAAGGGTTGTTGTGTTTCTGTATTATTTTTAAACTTGTATATTTCTGTATATAACTGTATATATATTGGAAATATCTGCTTGTATGTTGTGCTAAGCTGTAAATATAAAGCTTCATTCAATTGCCAGAACCACTGAGTCTAGTCTGGGTAATTTCCAAAGTTTGGGGAAGGGGGGGTGGGTAACACCCAAACTCTCACAGATACAGATGTATTATATCTAGACAGTTAAAAAGGCCAAAAAAAAAAAAAAAAAAAAAAAAAAAGAGAGAATTAGAAGTGTAAAAAGATTTTTCAGAATCATAAAACTTGTGTGTTTTACACATAGTGGATGAACAGTGGTGCTGTCTATCTGCGGATGCTGAATATGATGGTATAGATTGTCACAGAGTGTCTCTTAGACCTTCATTGGTTCATGCATGTAATTAATGGAAAGAAGATGTCTGCTACCAAACTGCCTTGTCTCCCATCATGAAAAAGAAACATAAGGACTTCAATGCATTAGGGTGACTAGTTGAAGGCTTGGATGCGCAGGTGGTGTTTTCATCAATGCCTCAGATAGTAAGGAAAAACCGTGGAAGAGGGTGGAAAACACTCCTGATTAACACATGGCTCAGAGACTGGTGCCACCATTGGAATTTGGGGTTCTTTGATCATGGGTAACTTCATAAGATATATCACATGAGATACACGTGGGTTGACATGGCTATTTCTGAAGGGAGGGAAAGAGGGGAAGGGGGAGCAGAGGAGATTTGGGTCAGGAGCCCTCCTGGCAATCTGATTTCTGGGAGGGGTGTTGTGTTTCTGTATTACTTTTAACTTGTGCATAACTGTATATATTTGTGTACATAAATGCTTGTAAATTGTGCTAAGCTGTAAATATAGCTTCATTCCTTAACTTCCAGCTGGCTGAGTCAAGTTTGGGTGATTTTTCTTAAGTGGGGTGGGGTGGGTAACTCCCAAACCATCACAGTGCAGGACCAGGCTGTCCCTACGTGCCAAAAAATGATCCAGTGGGGAAGAAGACCACCCTGGTTGAGAAGGGGGCTTTTGCCAGAACTCAGGAAAAAAAAACCCAAGTATCAACTTTGGAAAAAGGGGCAGGTGAACCAGCAAGCATTGATAGATGTTGTAAGGTCATGTGGAAAGACAATTAGAGATGCAAAAACTCAGTTAGAATTTAATCTGGCCAATTCTGCTAAGGATAATAAAAAGCACTTTTATAAATATTTTAATAACAAAAAGAGCCATTGAAAATCTCCATTCCTTACTGGATGAAGGAGGGAATATAATAATGGAAGATAAGGAAAAAGCTGAGATACTGAACAGTTTTTTTTTCCTCAGCCTTTAACAAAAAGATTGGATATCATAGAATCATAGAATCATAGAATCATAGAATCATAGAATCAACCAGGTTGGAAGAGACCTCCAAGATCATCCAGTCCAACCTATCCCCCAGCCCTATCCAGTCAACCAGACCATGGCACTAAGTGCCTCATCCAGGCTTTGCTTGCACACCTCCAGGCACGGAGATATCCTCAGGCGACTGGGCTCTTGAGTTGGTAGACAGGGATGGAGAGCAGAATATTCCTCCTGTATTCCAGAAGGAAGTAGTTAGGGACCTCCTGTGCCACTTAGATCCTAACAAGTCGATGAGTCTGGATGGGATTCATCCCAGGGTGCTGTCCTAGTTTTGAGTCACAAGCTGCCCAGGGCAAAAGCACAGACAATGCATTTTATCCCTTTCCAAGGAGTAAAATAATAAATGCTCAACACTGATTGGATGTTTAAATGGAAATTCTGTTTACAGATGTATACAAGGGCAACAAAGCTGGTGAGAGGCCTGGAACACAAACCCTGTGAGGAGAGGCTGAGGGAGCTGGGGGTGCTTAGCCTGGAGAAGAGGAGGCTCAGGGCTGACCTCATTGATGTCTACAGCTACCTGAAAGGACATTGTAGCCAGGTGGGGGGTGGCCTCTTCTCCCAGGCAACCAGCAACAGAACAAGGGGACACAGTCTCAAGTTGTGCCAGGGGAAGTATAGGCTGGATGTTAGGAGGAAGTTCTTGCCAGAGAGAGTGATTGGCATTGGAATGGGCTGCCCAGGGAGGTGGTGGAGTCACCGTCCCTGGAGGTGTTCAAGAAAAGCCTGGCTGAGGCACTTAGTGCCATGGTCTAGTTGATTGGATAGGGCTGGGTGCTAGGTTGGACTGGATGATCTTGGAGGTCTCTTCCAACCTGGTTGATTCTATGATTCTATGAAAAGGTAGCCAGGTAGAAGGAATACGTTCAGAAATTAGGCTCAGTTCTTCATCTGGGCCCACTAGGCCAAAAGCCTTCCAGAACCTTCCAGAAAACCTCCACCCCACTCATCTTCAGCAGGCCCAAGAGCAGGCCAAACTGCCTCCATGCCCCAACCCCATCACTTGAAGCCTGCCACAGGTTTCTACAGGCCTTGTAGATTTGCTGCCAGCCAAGGCTAAGAGAAAACCATCCTACACACACACACCCCCCCGAGATAAGACATGTGCTCTTCCCAAGGCAGAGCGAGAAGAGAATCAGCTGTGCACTCTCTTAAATAGAGGTGTACAGGAAATTGGAATAGAATAACAAATTACAGTACCCTGGGACAAGCTGCCTGTCCCTCTGGGACTCCTTCTAGTCTCTGAAGAGTGCTCGTTATGGTTACACCAATGAACTCTTAACTGCCCTTAACCTAGGACAGGTGCCAGGGAGCTGGCACAAGAGCTGGCTAAGTCACTCTCCATCATTTATCATCAATCCTAACTGGGAAGGTCCCAGATGACTGGAGGCTGCCCAATGTGATGCCCATCCACAAGAAGGTCTGAGAGGAGGATCCAGGAAACTATAGGCCTGTTGGCCTGGAAAGGTTATGAAGCAGCTCATCCTGAGTGCCATCATGTGGCATGTGCAAGACAGCCAGGAAATTAGGCCCAGCCAACATGGGTTTAGGGAAGGAATGTCCTTCCTAACCAATCTGATCTCATTTTATGACTGAGTGACCCACATAGTAGATGAGGGGAGGGCTGCAGATGTAGTCTACTGAGACTCCTGAAAAGCCTTTGAAACAGTCTCCCATAGCATCCTCATGGAAAAGCTGGCAGCCCATGGCTTGGACAGGTACGCCCTTTGCTGGGTCAAAACCTGGCTGGATGATGAGGAACAGAGAGTGACTGTGAATGGTGCAGCATCCAGTTGGTGTTCAGTGACCAGTGGTGTCCCCCAGAGATCAGTACTGGGTCCAGTTCTATTCAGCATCTTTATTGATGACTTGAGTGAGGGGATCAAGTCTACCGTTGGTAAATTTGCAGATGATACCAAGTTGTGGGGCAATGTTGATCTACTGGAATGTAAGAAGACACTTCAGAGACCTGGAGAGGTGGGGTTGATGGACTGAGGCCAACAGTATGAGATTTAATAAGACCAAGTACAGGGTCCTATGCTTTGGCCACAAAAGCCCCACACAGCACTACAGACTTGGGGGCGAGTGGCTGGAGAGCAGCCTGGCAGAGAGGGATGTGAGAGTGCTGGGTGACAGCCATCAGAACATGAGCCATCAGTGTGCCCAGGTGGCATGGAAGGCCAATGGCATCTTGGCTGTGCCAGGAAGAGTGTGGCCAGCAGGACTGGGGATGCAGTTCTGCCCTGTACTCGGCACAGGTGAGACCCCACCTTGAGCACTATGTGCAGCCCTGGGCCTCTCCCTGCAAGAGAGATATTGAGGTGCTGGAAGAGGTCCAGAGGAGAGTGATGAGACTGGTGAGGGGGCTGGAGGGAAAGCCTTGTGAGGAGAGCTGAAGCAGCTGAGGGTGTTTAGTCTGGAAAAGAGGAGACTCAGAAGGGACCTTCTCACACTCTACAACTACCTGAAGGGAAGTTGTAGTAACACAGAGGTTGGGCTCTTCTCCCAGGCAACTTGTGACAAGATGAGAGGGCATGGCCTGAAGCTGTGCCAGGAGAGGTTGGATGTTAGGAAGCACTCCCTCATAGAAAGGATAATTAGACACTGGAATGGACTGCCCCGGGGAGGTGATGGAGTTGCCATCCCTGGAGGCGTTTAAGGAGAGATCAGATGTGGCGCTTAGTGACATGGTCTAGTCAGTGTGATGGCATTAGGTTGTAAGCTGAACTTGATAATCTCAGAGGTCTATTCCAACCTTAGATTAAGTAAACTCTGAAAATAGCACACCTGGCATGCACAGTAAACTCTCTATTTTGCCCCAGACCATTACAACTGTGCCAGAAGCTTTTTCTTAAGCATTTTCTGACTTTTAAGTGCTCAAAAGTGTAGTCCTCCCAAACACACAGCAGAGTTGTCTTAAGATTCCAGGAAGGTGTAATAGGCTGCATAACTGATCAGCATCTTCACTGTGTTAATTATATGCTTTTCTGTGAATATAGGCTTGTATCCAGCTCACATTCATAACACACAACTACATTTTTTGGTGTACAGGAATTGTTCAACACATGACCTACTTCACAGCAGAGCAGTGGCATTTGCATCAGTTGTATAAAACAGTGCTGCATGGCTGAATGAAATGGAAAACACCCAAGTAAAAAGATATAAGCATTTTTAATTTTCCTAGGGGTTTACATGGAACCAGCTTCCCTTCCTTCCTTCCTTCCTTCCTTGCTTCCTTCCATCCTCCCTTCCTTCCTTCCTTCCTTCCTTCCTTCCTTCCTTCCTTCCTTCCTTCCTTCCTTCCTTCCTTCCTTCCTCCCTCCCTTCCTTCCATCCTTCCTTCCTTCCTTCCTTCCTTCCTTCCTTCCTTCCTTCCTTCCTTCCATCCTTTCCTTCCTCCCTCCTTCCCTTCCTTCCATCCTGCCTTCCTTCCTCTCCCCCTTCCTTCCTTCCTCCTTCTCTCCCTTCCTCCCTCCCCCTTCCTTCCTTCCTTCCTTCCTTCCTTCCTTCCTTCCTTCCTTCCTTCCTTCCTTCCTTCCTTCCTTCCTTCCTTCCTTCCTTCCTTCCTTCCTTCCTTCCTTCCTTCCTTCCTCCTTCCCTCCCTCCCTCTCTCCCTCCCTCCCTTCCTTCTTCCCTCCCTCCCTCCCTCCCTGTTTGCTCTTCTTCCCGATGCAGCTCCTAAGGCAGCCATGGAAGCCTGTGCAAACACAAAATAAAAGCGGGCAGTTTTTGTGTGGCTTTTATGTTAATTACCATCTCCACAAACAAAATAAAAATAGCTTGGAGAAAATCTTGCCCTGTTTTCAGGCTTAATAAAAGTGAAGTCGGCTCAGTTCATGCTTTGCCTAGCTGGCAAACACAGGTTATGAATTAGTAGGAGGAAATGTGTATGCACTGTTCAGTGATAATGAGAACAGCTGAGAAACTCTTTCACTGTGAATACATGAGTGGATGTAGAGCTTCAAAGCCTAACAGTAGCTTTCTTAGTTATTCTGGTCAATGAGCTATTAAAAATGTCTAGCAAGAGGGATTCTGCCATTATATAATTTTTATTCTGTTACCTCTTTGCATTATTTGAAACAAGTCAGTGATGCAAGAAACCAAACCAAAGTGCTGGAGAAACTGTTACAAGCCATAAGCATAAAGCCCTCTGAGAAAAAAAAACTTTATGTTTTTATAAGTGGGTTGTCTGTTGTGGTGAATAATGAATTAGTACACACACACACACACACAAAACCCAAACTAGAACAAAAGCAAAACCAAGCAAACAAACAAAACTCCAAATGAGTGTCAGAGAGCCCTATTGTCTGCATATCAGAAGCAAAGTGGAACAGTGGGGAAGTCAGAACCATTGCTAGAAATAACAAGTTTCTCACCAGGGTTTTGATTGGAGATTTTTTGTTTGTTTGTTTGTTTTTGGAGTTTTTTAGGAGGGAGGAATAAATTTGTCAACTTGTTCATTATGCTGAAGTGATTAAAACCAAACAAAAAACCCAAGAAAACCTTTAAACTAAACTGCCTTTTTCTTCTTTTCTTTTTCTTTTCCCTTGATGTCTAGGTCACAGTCATTTTTCCTTATTTTTCCTTCCAGGACCTAATTTCATGGACTCAGTGTGATTATATCTGAATGAAGTCCCTGTCACCTAGAAAGGACAAGGTCAATACAGATGAAAAATAGACACAACAATAATCCTTTTAGAAAGGAACAATGGCATTCATATTCATAATGGTAAATTTTAATCAAATAGCACAAAAAAGCCTAGGAACACAAAAGCTAGATAGCTAGTGAAGAACTCCTTATTCAGTTATTGGTGATAATAATAACAGAATTCATCATTTGATTTTAAATGCCAAAATGAAACAAGTTCACAAAGCCATCTTCAGGGGAAAAGGAAAAAAAAAAAAGAATACATAAATTGACTGAGTTTCATTAGAGGCCCTTAAAAACTGAAAGGGGGAGGGGGAAGTGAAGGGGTCAAAGACCTGTGGAGAGAGAGAAGTTAAAAACTAGGGATTCATTGCCATGAAAAGTGTTCTTTGGGACATTTAGAGTGAAAGTCTGAATACCTGAAATACACTGCATGTTTTGCAATGGGGAAAGCCTCTGATACATCCATGCAGCATTCTCAGGTGGTTGCATGGTGAAAATTGAAAGCAGATCTTAAACGTTGGCATTTTCCAGCATTTGTTTTCTCTGGGGCTAGTGTTCTTTCCCATAGTACTTATAGTGACAGCAGAGTTTCAATGTGAGCTTTTACTATTGTTTTGGTTTTAACTGCCAGGAAAAAATTGACCTCTTACAGCATTCAGCAAGTCTGGCTTGTGTTTAGATGGATGATCAACCACATTTCAGTTTAAGCAAAAATAGCTTTATGCAGAAATACGTTGAGTGCCAGCATCCTGAACATGCAAGAAAGGAAGAACTAACAGTCTCTTCTTCATCCTATTACATGGTCAGCATAAAAAGAGGTAGGAAGAACAGTCCTTGCCTTCGAGAGGAAAGATTATTTCCCCTCTGGAGTGCCTCACCATAAAATTGGTGTGGGAAGGCCATGCAATAGAAAAAGCAACTCTTCTTTTGCTTCTGCCCTTCTGTGCCTGGTTTGCTGAGGATTGGAGGGTATGCTGCATTCATTAGGAGACTGCAGGAAGAAAACACCCAGCACATATGGGAAATCTGGAGAGGCATTGTGCTTCCCTCATAAGGAGCATCTCCTGTTGATCCCTCAAGGACAGTGTCCGTTCAGGTGACATCCTGCTGAAAGGCAGCTAAGTTTGTTATGGAGTACTAAATGCATAAAACAGTGTGTAAAAAAAACCCTAAACTCAAGGTAATGTCAATAAGCCTGGACAGAAAGAAGGCTTGGTTTGCCTTTCTTTCTGCATGTCATCTATTAGTTTCCTGTGGAGACAAAAGTCTGTGCAAGCAAAAAACCAAAATCTTTCACAGAGAACCTCAAAAAGAAAAGTAAATATACCCTGTCAATATGTTAGCTCAGACTGAGACATAAGCAAACATTAGGAGGTGAGGAATGAAGTGTATTCCTCCTCAGAAATGAAAGGGAATATTAGACCAAAACACTAGTTGTACTATTAGTCCTGGTAGTGTTCTGAGTGTCTAATCAGAGCACATACTAAAGGCATAATTCTACAATCCCATCCACAGCTGAAACATCTTTCTCATGGTCTGTTAGTTCATGATCACAGTTCTGTGGACAATCAGGTAAACCTGAACATAAGGCAGTGCAGTGAATATATTCCTGTGCACAAACATATAAGCACTGTTCAGAACACAGAAAAATTCTTGTCATAACTGCATATCAACTGGTCTCACAAACTCTTTTGTGAGGAACCAAAATGGATTCTTCAGGCAGGCAAATATTCTTGTGAACGATTGTCTCGTTTCTTTCAAGACATTGGAAGGCAAAATGATGCTGCAGACCTGCAGAGTTATAACCTAAGCAAACCTCTTGATTCAGATTCAAAGAAAGGAGAAGATGGAGAAAACCAACAGAACTCACCAAATCCCACTGTTTATTTTGTTTCAGCTTTAAACATAACAAATAGTCACACTTTGTTGTTTTGTATTTTATGGGGAAAAAAAATAGAGAGAGAAACTGGATGCTCACCAAGGCCACAAGATTTGTTGTCTGGGTTTAGTCTCCAGTCAAACTTTATGGCAAGTTTATAAGCCATGTAATATGTTAGGGTTTAGCAGGTCTGCTGACATAGTCTTTTGCTATGGTGCTCACAACAGTAATGAATCATAGAATCATAGAATCAGTCAGGGTTGGCAGGGACCGCAAGAATCATCTAATTCTAACCTCCCTGCCATAGGCAGGGACACCTTACCCTAGATCAGGCTGGCCAGAGCCCCATCCAGCCTGGCCTTAAACACCTCCAGGGACGGGGCCTCAACCACCTCCCTGGGCAACCCATTCCAGGCTCTCACCGCTCTCATGGTGAACAACTTCCTCCTCACGTCCGGTCTGAACCTACCCATCTCCAGCTTTGCTCCATTCCCCCTAGTCCTGTCACTCCCTGATATCCTAAAAAGTCCCTCCTCTAGCTTTTTTGTGGGCCCCCTTCAGATACTGAAAGCCACAATAAGGTCACCTGGGAGCCTCCTCTTCTCTAGACTGAACAGCTCCAACTCTTTCAGTCTGCCCTTGCAGGAGAGGTGCTCCAGCCCTCTGATCATCCCAGTGGCCCTTCTCTGCACACACTCCATCATGTCCACATCCTTCTTGTAATGGGGGCTCCAGAACTGGATGTAGAACTCCAGCTGGGGTCTCACTAGAGCAGAGACCTGTTGGCCACACTTTTTCTGATGCAGCCCAGGCTCTGCTTGGCCCTCTGGGCTGCAAGTGCACACTGCTGGCTCCTGTTGAGCTTCTCGTCCAGCAGCACCCCCAAGTCCCTCTACTCAGGGCTGCTCTCCAGCCACTCACTGCCCAGCCTGTATTTGTGCTTGGGACTGCCTTGATGCAGATGCAGGTCCTTGCAGTCGGTTTTGTTAAAATAAGCCTTGCACTTTTGAGTTATGATAATGCAAGAGTTTGATCTACATTCCACCAAACTCAATGAGTCTCTCCATTGACTTCAGTGGAAGCTGAATCAGGCATATGAGTGAGATGGGAGACAATCTTGGAGAGCTTAACTCTGAATTGAGACTCATGAGGACCCAAATATATCAGAAAAGGTTTTACATTTTCTTTCCCATCCTCACTTCACAACAGGACATCTGTGAACTGATCATGAAAATTCGAAGCTTATGGTTGTGTGCATGGTGCATGAGTCAGCCCTGGTGCCTGCCTTTGTTCAGAGGCACTTACTGGGATTTTACAGATGACAATTCCTACTGTTGTCTAAAGCAAACAGGGATCATGAAGGGAGATCAAAATTGTGGCAGTTTAGGCCACAAATGAAATAAGATTTCCAACACAGGTCCTTCAGCAGCCTCAGCTTCTCTGTGAAATCTTGGTTGAAGCAAAGAAGGACTCAAGATGTCATTGTCATAGCAGGATGCAGAAGGAAATAAGTAGAAACACAGTCATCAAAAAAAACAAGTCTTCTCTTGTTGTGTTTGATACTAAACCACAACTGCCTGATGTGAAGACATTCTTACAGAAATAATGAAGAGGAAAAGAAGTACAACTAGGTTGACCAGTTACTTTTGTGCAGCCAAATTCCACTCAGGAATTTGTAAAGCTAACGTAACCTCTCACTGAAACTTCGAAATGGAGGTTAGTGGTAAATTATTTCCTCTTCAATTTTTTTTTACATCCTAAACTACACTAACTCAGTGCTTATATAATTGATGCTGCAGGGTAAAAGTGTCACCCCTCTGTTAAGTTGACCAGGAACTTCAAAGCACTTTTAAAAACCTAGAAATTCTTTATACTCTTCACACCAAGTAGTACAATGCAACACATTTGTTACCTTTGCAGTTAGGCTGCTAAAGCTCTTTGTGTGTCATGAAAAAAAATGTGTTTCCTTGCTATTATTCACTTACACTTTTGTCAGAGTGCTCTGACATCCTGGAGCTGCATTTGATTTTAAAATCACTGTGGTTGTTCAGGCTTTGTGGTTAAAAGCTGCTTGGGCTAAAATTTATATCACAAAGATGCAGCTATTTAAAAGGTCAAGCAATGGTTGTGACTGCGTGGATTTCTTTACTTCCTGACAAATTACCCATCAAATTCACACCAACTGCAGATGAAGTTGTGCAAATAGAAGGTAATGGAATGTATATAATGGGCAAGAAATGAAGATGAGCACAATGAAAGCCATTCCTGTATTTCATATCTAACTTCATAGCATCACAGGATGCTTTGTGTTGGAAGAGACCTTCAAATGTCATCCTGTTCAACCATTCGGCCAAGGGCAGGTCAAAGCCCTTTACACTTCAGCACAAATGAATACTACACAAAATTAGATCAGAATGGTTCTAACTCTTAGATTTAGGGAGGGGAGGGGGGGAAAGACCTTATTTCCAACTCGCAAAACCAGGTCACTGGCTTATACTGTCATTTGCCAGAGAAATTCACCTAAAATTACAGCTAAGTGGAAGTCTGCCACAGAAGACTCCATAAGATACCTGAAAATTAAAATAAGTAAATAACTAAATCATGCTAGGAAAACAGCTATTTACAGATTTTACACAAAGTTGTTTTTTTTTTTTTTAGTTAAAACACGCACCTCAGGTTTTTTAATTGCATAAACTGTGTGTTTGTGTGCATTTGCAGGCTATGCTTTTAACAGCTTTCCACTAATTTACTTTTTTAATGACCAAATGAAAGGTATGTTTTTCTCTGCTGTGAAATGAGCACACAATTGCTGGCCAAAAAACTACATGTCTATTAAATTTAAGTAATAAGAGTATGTGCTTTGGTAAATAGAGTATACTGGGAATAATTCCAGCAACACAGAGCTTCACTCTCACCATTTTTTCTTTTGAAATAACTTTATTTACTTGCAAGATTCTCATAGGAATGAAAATGACTATTACATCACTTTGCCTTCACGACTACAGAGACATGACAGTGATCTGCATAATTAACCTAGGTTTCCCATTCTTATTCTGCACTGGTCATACCACACCTTGAGTACTGTGCTCAGTTTTGGGGCCCTTGTTACAAGAAAAAGATTGAGGTCTCTGAGCCGGCAGAGAGAAGAGCAATGAAACTGGAGAAGAGTCTGGAGAAGAGGCCTTAGGAGGAGTGACAGAGTGAACTGAAGTTGTTTAGTCTGGAGAGGAGGAGGCTGGGAGGAAACCTTATTGCTTTCTGCAGCTCCATGACAGAAGGTTGTAGCGAGGTGGGTGTCAGTCTCTTCTCCCTAGTAACAAGTGATAGGGACAAGAGAAAATGACCTCAGGCTGCACCAGAGGAGGCTTAGTTTGCATATAAGAATAAACATCTTTGCTGAAAAGTTATCAAACACAGGAATAGGCTCCCAGGAAGGTGGTTGAATTACCCTCCCTGGAGGTGTTTAAAAGACTCATAGATGTGATGCTGAGAGAAACAATTTAGCACCAGACTTGCTAGAGTTGGACTCCATGATCTTGAATGTGTCTTCTAATCAAAACAATTCTATGATTCTATAATCAACTATCTAATATTCTTAACAGCATTCTTTATTGCATTTGGATTCTATTCACACAAACCCAGGACCATTCTCTTCTGAATTTTTGTCAATGCAACCAGCAGAGCAGATTTCTTTAAATGTGAAAAACTTGTTAATATCAGCAAATACTCTCTTTTTAATGAAGACAGACATGTTAATTTCCAGTGACAGGACTGTGCCATGGAACAAATTAAGTAAATGACTGTATTCAAATACGCCTCCAAAAGAAGATGTCATCTTTTGTTTATCCAAATGAGTGTGCCAATCAGCCTCGCTATGCCAGCAGTGAACTCTCTACTGTAATCATTGAGCAATTGTTCACCTTGGTAATCCTGTTACTAAATACTCATTTAGTTTACCCACATTTGAACCACAGAACTGGTCTTCTTAGGCAAAAAACTGTTCATGGATGTGAGCAGGATTTTCACGCTCTGGTCCTTTGACATCTATATTTCGTGTATAGGGAAGAAATCTTTCCTGTTATGCAGCCCACACATATATCCGTGTCCAAGCAGCCAAAGCCTGTCAGTGAGTCAATCACAATTGCCATTAAAGTACAGTCATCATCTACTTAATGCAATTACTTTTCTTAATGGAACACAGGGCACCAAATATTTAGTTTAAAATGTTGCAGCACAGTAGAAAGCCTCAGTGTTTCCAACCACCTACATTTTTGGATGATGGGTGGAGTGGGGAGTGACTCTGCTGTAGTCTTGTGTGGATCATCTGCACCTGAAAATGTTTTCCATCTGTAAATACTACAACTGTCCTTTTATTTATGAAACTTTCTGCCTGCACAGTTCTATTTTGTACATGCACGAGTGTGCCTTTATATGCAGAGCTGTAAGGAGTGTTACTGTGTCAGGTCTATGCCCACTGTCCTGTGTCAGATATGATCACCTCAGATTATTTTTTCCACCACTTTCAGCATGGGTGGCTCCTCTGCTGGGCTTGTTCCAGCTACTTCTTCACTATTTCTAGCTTATTTTCATACTGTGTTCCTTCCTACAGCTTCACACCATCCCAGCTGAATGTTGTCACAACTGTATATGTGTGTGTGTGTGCATGAATCAGAAACTTGGAGCTGCATACATGGACAGTAAGAGGACAACTTAGCTGGTAGCCAAGATCTGCTAAACCTCTGCAAAAGAGTGGCATTTTTTCACACAGATGTGCTGGGTTTGGAAACACTTCAGTTTTACCCAAGGAGTAGTCCCAGCATGGAAAATATTTATGGCCATCCTTGGAAACAATTCCTTTTAAAATAATGTTTACACTGGTTTGATACTCAAATTTCAGAAACTGCTAATTCTTGAAGAAACAGAAAACAAAAAACCTGTGATAAAAATAATAGGCACACAGCAGGCTCAGCAGCACTATTATTATTACAAGTTGCTCCAAGTTTCCACTCACAATCAAATTTTTACAGAATGCAATGTCCTGGACAACTCAAAGCATAGTTTGGTCAGACTTCATATACAGGGTAACTATAATCTCATCAAGGCACTGTTAATACATCTTGTCTGCTTACACCCAAAACTCTCCTGACCTCGAGACCCTTTGTAAAGCAAAATACTCCTCTCACTGAAGAGAAACTAGACCTGACATAAACAGGTACAGAATAAATGGATGTTTGAGGGATTTTTAAAGCTTTTACATTGATAAGTTAGCTTACCAGTGATGAAGAGCAATTCACAGGCTGCTGCAGAAAAGGCAGTGAAAGGTTTGGGATCTGAAAGACTCAATGTATTCAAATGGTTACTGTGCTAGAGGAACTGCACCCTCCTACCACAAAACAAGCAGCACCAGATCATTAGTATGCCTGAAGGTGGTATGTGGAAAGAATTAAGTAAAGCTGTTTGATTTTTGCCTGGTAGGAGGTTTGGGGTGGATTGCAGAATGAAGGAGATGAGACACATGAAGCTTTGGAAACCCACTCCATAGATGGAGATTGCAAGCCACATACTAATTGCCTACCCACACAAGACTGGTGGCAAAGCAGAAACGTGGGTGCTCTGAGTGGGGGTGGCTGTAAATATTGAAGGATGAGAGATCTTCCCCAGGCTCTGCGCGCTGTCAAGAAGTGGTCGAAGCTGAGGCGGTTTTGGGGCACTTAACATCTTCTTTAATCCTGAAGGCATACCATGAAAAGGGGCTCTGTGTTAAAAAGCCAGTGTTAAAAAGGATTTCTCTGGATTTAACCAAACAATACATGCACAGTGGCAGTAAACTGGATGTATAAACCCAAGACATTCTTCATCTTTGCTTTACATACAGAGAATTATACAGAAGAGTCTGTAAATCTACAGCCCTTTGCCATGAAATTTCCACTTTAAAAAGCATCAGCACCTCAGCATGAGGTACAGGAACTGAGGAGCCATAATAGAATCTCTGGATTTTAATCTATGACTGTTTATTTTTGAGTGGCTTAAGATGAAAGAGCAAGTTGAAGGAAACCATGCTGCAATCAGTGATCCTTGAACCTTTACATTAAATTTTGGACTGATGGCCAAGATCTTGACATGTCTCAAGGTTTCATTTAAAACTTCAACTTGGCTTCCTCCTTCTGTAAAGTTGTACAATTTCTTGTATTCTGCATCTCATCACTTTGCTGTCTTCTAAGAAACTGAGTTATAAAGGAGTAGATGAAGTTGTTTTTTTCCTGTGTTACTTTTGAGGTGGCAGAGTGGCAACGTGTGACTGCACTGTTTTGTCTACCATTGTTATAATGTATGCTGTTTAGAACTGGTCTGTTGCTGTATCTAATCTTTAACTCTTTGGGTCTTTTGAATTTTAGGTATCAGCAAACCATGTGACCTATTTTTGGTAAGATCTTCTGAACCCACCATGTTCTCCACCACCATTCAATTGTATCAGTTCCTAACCATTCCTGGTTTTCATCTTCAAAAAATCTCTGCCTCTGATTTACACATATGGAATGTAGATACAACAAGAATAAACATATCATACAGAAAGATGACAACTAAATCCAGCCCTTTGGCTAACATTCTGGGACACTCCTCCAACTATGCAATGCTCTAGAGTTCTCCTTTTTCAGGACAAACAAGTGTTGAAACAAACAATTCTTTTGGGCCTGCTGTAACTTTGAAGGGCACAACTGGTTTATTTAGCCAAGCAAGAATGTTTCAGCAAAAAAAAAAAACATCATATGCAAAACATAACAGTGATGTGAGCTACTTTTCCATAACTTAACTATGGTGGGGGTTTATTTCAGTGTGACAAATAGGGCTGCAGGCCACATCAGATGTGCTCGGAATCTCACATGCACTAAAGAAAATATTTTCTGGAGAGCTGACCCTCCTTATATTCCATGATATTTCATAGCATCATAGAATCAACCAGGTTGAAACCTCTCTTCACAGGGAAGGTGTTCCAGCCCTCTTAGCATCTTCACAGCCCTCTTCTAGACCTGCTCCAACAGTTCAGTGTCATTCTTGTGCTGGGGACCTGTTATCATCTTCACAGCCCTCTTCTGGACCTGCTCCAACAGTTCAGTGTCATTCTTGTGCTGGGGACCTGTTGTCATCTTCACAGCCCTCTTCTGGACCTGCTCCAACAGTTCAGTGTCATTCTTGTGCTGGGGACCTCAGAACTTTAATCCAAGAGAGGTCTCATGAAATCAGAGTAGAGGGAGCCATCTGGCCTTGCATTCAGCCTTGTTGAACTTCATGAGGTTAGCATGGGCCCACCTCTCAAATTCATCCAGGTCCCTTTGGAGGACATCATAGAATCAACCAGGTTGGAAGAGACTCCAAGATCATCCAGTCCAACCTAGCACCCAGCCCTAGCCAGTCAACTAGACCATGGCACTAAGTGCCTCATCCAGGCTTTTCTTGAACACCTCCAGGGATGGCAACTCCACCATCTCCCTGGGCAGAGGGAGATTACTAACACAAATGGTGTTAGTAATCTCCATTTTGCTGAAGGTTGTTCTAAGCATTTGGTGTCCTTAAGTTTTTTTTGCACATATCTGGGGCCTCATCCAAGTCCACTGGATCATGCCTCACTCCACACTTTTGTGTATTCTCATAGAAAGCTTTTAGCTGTTAACTGCTGCCACATCTGTCTCTCTTTAAAATTTATTGTAATAGTTGTTGAGTCCACAATAAAATAAGGCACATATTGTATTTGTTTCTTTCTTTATTCAGCTCTAATGACTTACATATTGACCTTTTTTTTGTTGTTTTCTTTTGGCAATTTTTTTTTTTTTGTTAGTTTGCTTTCCTTTTTCTTTTAATTTGTACAAGAAACCTCTGGAAAGACACATGAAAAGTCATCCCAGCATTTAGTTGAGTCTTTGCAACCACTTATACATCTTAAATATTAAAAACTTAATCTGTAATGACCCCTTCAGACTTCTGGCCAACTTGACAGTGTCTGTTCACCTTGGCTCTATAGACTGTTTGCTTTGGGGTTTTGGTGGTGGTTTGTTTTTTTGCTTTACACGTACCTAGTGGGATACCTGAGGGCTTTGCTTTTAGGTGCTTCAAAATGTCATAGGAAAGGGAGTTTAGCATATTTTTGGGTTTAAATAGCCTAAATTAGACTGTGTTCTACTACCTGCAGAAATATTCTCACTTTTGTCACTATCAGAGAGAGGGTCTTTAAAAGTCTGGTTCAATATTTACAGTCTATGGTCATGACTTCACTCTCTATACTCACATCTTCTTGGAACCAGAATCAATTCCTTTTTAGATTCCTGTCTTTTGACAGATATATTCCTGTGGCATTCTTCTTATGAACTCTCTTGGAAATGTGCCCAGGAGTTTTTGAAATATTTTTTTTATTCCTTCCAAATTTCTTTCCACCTGCACTAGCACAGAACTTTAATTCTTCCCTGCCGTCGGCAAGTGGTCTTGTTGCAATGTTGGAGAAATGGGTTAAAGGTACTTAATTTTTTTCACTCATCACACTCTCCAAATTCTTGCTCTGTGCCAGTAGTATGAAGGGACATTGACCAAAGCATCATTCTGCCACCCTTGAAGATCAAGGCCAGAGAGAGTGAAGAGTGTAGGTGTCCCCTCTCCCTTGACTCAGACCAGCTCCGAAGCGCAATGAGAACCTGAGCCGTGCAGGGACCATGTGCTTTGTGAGCATGCACAAATGCCTGGGATGTTTCTTAACTCTTTGCAATCAAAGTTTAGTTAATCCAATTCAGATTGGTGTTCATAACAGTTTCTTCAAGATGGGTTCTCAGCACCACATGTAAGAACTCAGGCAGTCTGTGCCTTCTACACCCTCACTTGTTTATGCCAGATTATGTCTTGGATTACCTCTAGGGGAAATAGTGCCAAGCCCTTCTGTAAACAAACACAGCCATTACAAGGCATTTACACAAATAAATGAAGCTGATATTTTGCCTGGATGGTGGCAGACTGCAAGTGTGCCTTGAACTCTAGGATTAAGCAGTGCCTCAGCTGAAGGTGCTGTGCCATGTGTGGCAGAAAGCTTCCCCTGGGAGCTCCTTTGGCTACAACATCGCCATTAAATCCAGCTGCCTTCAGGGGCACAGGAAAGGTTTTGTTAGAACTGTAGAACCAACATCATGAAACAATTTTGAGCTACCAGAAGGAGCCAGGGAAAGGAGTAGCTCTCTGGTGTGGTGTTCTATCTACCACCTAATCCTTTCAGGAGGCAAGTCACTGCAGGCCAAACTGGTTACTGCTTTCTTGTGGCTTTCCACTTCATCTCCCATAAAAGTCAATTATATGAGGGCTTGTTTCTTCACCTGGCTTTACCTGGCACCTCTCTTGCATCTACTCTTTTTGATGATGAAACCTCTGTTATTCAGAAACTCCACTATATTATTACAGTAGGTAGAAGTATTCCTCTCCCCCACCTCAAATAACAGTAGAAGTGCAATACACTAAGTTCATCAGCTGAAAAATCTGGTGCTTATTGGTAACATTCAGCTCCTCAGGACACATCACACAAATATATTGGAGTTCCATACAGACCTTTGGCAGTGCTGCCCACCTGCTAGATGAACTAGTAGCAAGGAAAAGCCCTATCAGTATTCAGAAAGGTAGAGACAGTGGTGTTACTGTTTGCCCCACGTGGGTTTTTCATCTGCTGATTTAACTAAAGTGATGGTGATACTTGGTGATGATCTTTCTATTTACAGAGATATATTGGATTTCTTCCTCTTTATCCTTATCAGTCTTATCTTGTGTCTCTAAGATGGACCTACAGCCACTTCTTTGTGTGTTATTGATCTCAAGAGTTGTGTAGGCACTTTCTCAGTAGTGGTATTGAATTCTGGCCCTTGTCCTAATGTATTCCAGGAAGTGTGCATTCCTCACTGTCAGAAATGCTCCACAAACATGATTCCTGCCACCTTCTCTCACAGAAGGATCATTGGGTAGAAGCGTTTGCTTTTTATAACAAAGGGGTTTATTTTTCATCAGCAAGCACAGCTTGTACTCCTGGAAACTTAGACATATTAAGGAACCTCATCCCTTTTGAGGATCTGAAGTATGCATAATAGGTCTTCTAGAGGATGGTCTCAAACAACATAATTTTCATCCATCAAATGGAACAGAGTTTACCTGTGTCATCTACCAGCATACAACATGCTACAGCAACAACAGAGTTTACCTGTGTGCTAGTTTAAAGCAGGGTAGAATGTTTTGGTGAGAAGAACTAGATCATAGGCTGTGAAAGGAAAACGGGGTGATGTCTACTCCCCTCAGAGTCTTGCTGAACAAGAAAGGAAAACATTAGATAACACTCTGGCCATTTTGTCACTGTGCTTTGGGCTTCTGACTGAGCTGCATCTCCCTAACTTCACCTTCCATTTGGACTAACTCACCTTTGCTTCATAACCTCTTGGCTGAACCTCTATTCTTCTTTAGGACTGGGGTAAAGTTGAGAGGGGCAGGGGGAAGGCACAGGGGTGGCTGAGAGCCCCTCCTGGGGACTCAGGTTTCTGGGAGGGGAGTTGTGTTTCTGTATCACCTTTTACCTTGTATATTTCTGTCTATAACTGTATATACTGTAAATATCTGCTTGTATATTGTGCTAGCTGTAAATAAATAGCTTCATTTATATTTCCAGAGCTGGCTGAGTCTAGTCTGGGTAACTTCTAAAGTGGGGGGGGGGGGGGGGGGGGGGGCAGGGAACACCCAAACCATCACAACCTGTGTCATCAACCAGTATACAACATGCTACAGGACAAATAGTGCTTGTCTCTACAGTAACTGTTTATCAGATCACTTTCTTACTCTTTTCACTTTAGTGTTAAAAGAATGTTACAGAAGTTATGGCATTTACATAACCTCTTAGCTATCCTGCCTAAAAGTTTCAGAATATGGGGTGCAAGGTTTTCTTTATTCAGTCATTGTCCTGGTTCACCACTTATATGCCCCAGGTCAGACTCAACTACCACAATCAACTGTTTGGAGAATATGTATCCTTATTACTCAAGAGTGTGGGAGAAGACACAAAAAGGAGTCTAATGAAAAAGTGTGTTAGTAAAATGAATGAGAAAAGGGAAGAGTGGTTGGAAGTGAAGAAATAGCTGATTTCTCACTGAAAGAAAAACAGAACCCTACAACAGCATTTAACCATTCAGGTTGGAGTTTGACACTTTTGAACTATGACTTTCTACCCAGTAAACAAAAACTTATTACAAATGTGTATGAACAAAGAAGCTTTTTATTATTCTTGAGATGCGCTTTCAAGGTAGTAATCACAATTAATTAATCATAATTAGCTATAAAATAAATGAAGCAGATTATAGCAATCTAAAGAGGTGTAAAAGTTGCAGGAATGTCATAATCATTTTAGTGTTTTATTTATTTAGCTGTCAAAATAACATGAACATTTCCCTGTTGATTTATGTAAAGATGCCTTTGATTACAAGTTGCATTTCCAAAGCATGTTCTTCTTCCACAGAAACACATGAAAAATTGATGCTGTTAAGTGACTAGTTCAAACACAGTCACACAGTATCACAGTATCATCAGGGTTGGAAGAGACCTCACAGATCATCAAGTCCAACTCTTTACCACAGAGCTCAAGGCTAGACCATGGCACCAAGTGCCACGTCCAATCCTGCCTTGAACAGCCCCAGGGACGGCGACTCCACCACCTCCCCGGGCAGCCCATTCCAGTGTCCAATGACTCTCTCAGTGAAGAACTTTCTCCTCACCTCCAGCCTAAATTTCCCCTGGTGCAGCCTGAGGCTGTGTCCTCTCGTTCTGGTGCTGGCCACCTGAGAGAAGAGAGCAACCTCCTCCTGGCCACAACCACCCCTCAGGTAGTTGTAGACAGCAATAAGGTCAGTCTCATTTAGAAAGTAAAGTGCTTTATTATCTCAGTTTGAAAACCATTTCCATGAATCTTAGTAATACAATATCACAACAAATCTGATTTCAGCCTCAGTTGCTCTTCAAATTTTCAAGCTCAAAGCCATATATCACCCTCACTTTCTCAAAAATGCTTGTTCTCCATTAAGAACACTTGCTCCCTGATCCACCCAGGCTTCTGTTATCTCTCTAAAATTGCAACAGTAAGACTCATAAGCCCCCAAGCTTCCTTGATTAACCTACAGCAGTTAAGAAAGAGCAATGAATTGCAAGGGAGTAAATATGGGAAAGGGGGGGAGTGGTGATGCATCTATGCAGTTCCTCACTCCTATGAGACCATACTCACTCCACAAACAGTTTTACAGTGTGAACAGCCAGCCCACAGCCTGGAAGTCTATTTTTTCCTCATCGACATAAGTCTATATTAAAAACATGTTAAATACTGTATCAGGAAAGACACTGTATCTTGACAGCAATGTTTAGTACTGAGAAGTAATGGAGTGCTTGGAAAATATATGTGGAACAAACTCACACAAAGCAAAGACAGGCTAAATATTTTAATAAGGACAGTAATCACCATTAACATCAAAGCAGCCTAGAATAGTCTTTTTTGGAAGGGACTTTAAAGATCATCTAGCTCCCAGCCATGCAGGGACACCTTCCACTAGACTGGGTTGCTTAAGGCCTCTTCCAACCTGACCGTGAACACATCCAAGGAGGGGATCCACAGTTCCCCTAGGCAACTTGTTCCAGTATCTCACCATCTTCCCTGTAAAGAATTTCTTCCTAATATCCAGCCTAAATCTACCCTCTTCCAGCTTAAAGCCATTCCCTATCACTAGAAACACTTGTAAAGTGTCCTTCCCCAGCTTTCCTTTAGGCCCCTTTCTGGAACTTGAAGGTCCCTAAATGGTCTTCCTGAAGCCTTCTCTTCTCCAGGATCAACAACCTTGTCTTGAAACCTCTCTTCACAGGGAAGGTGCTCCAGCCCTGTTGTCATCTTCACAGCCCTTCTCTGGGCCTCCTCCAACAGTTCAGTGCCATTCTTGTGCTGGGGGCCCCAGAACTTTAATTCAGGAGAGGTCTCATGAAATCAGAGTAGAGGGAGCCATTTGGCCTTGCGCTCAGCCTTGTTGAACTTCATGGGGTTGGCATGGGCCCACCTCTCAAACTTGTCTGGGTCCCTCTGGAGGGCATCATAGAATCAACCAGGTTGGAAGAGACCTCCAAGATCATCCAGTCCAACCTAGCACCCAGCCCTAGCCAGTCATCTAGACCATGGCACTAAGTGCCTCAGCCAGGCTTTTCTTGAACACCTCCAGGGATGGTGACTCCACCACCTCCCTGGGCAGCCCATTCCAATGGCAAATCACTCTCTCTGGGAAGAACTTCCTCCTAACATCCAGCCTATACTTTCCCCAGCACAACTTGAGACTGTGTCCCCTTGTTCTGTTGCTGGTTGCCTGGGAGAAGGGGCCACCCCCCACCTGGCTACAATGTCCCTTCAGGTAGTTGACATTGACAGCAATGAGGTCACCCCTGAGTCTCCTCTTCTCCAGGCTAAACAACCCCAGCTCCCTCAGCCTCTCCTCATAGGATTTGTGTTCCAGGCCTCTCACCAGCTTTGCTGCCCTTCTCTGGACACATTCCAGCACCTCAACATCTCTCTTGAATTGAGGGGCCCAGAACTGGACACAGCACTCAAAGTGTGGCCTGACCCACAAGAGAAGAATAACCTCCCTTGTCCTACTGACCACGTTGTTCCTGATACAGTCCAGGATGCCACTAGCCCTCTTGGCCACCTGGGTAAACTGTACCCTCAGGTCCCTCTCTGCCTGGCTGCTCTCCAGCCACTCTGTCTGCAGCCTGTAGCACTACTTGAGGTTGTTGTGGCCAAAGTGCAGAACCCTGCACTTGGCCTTGTTAAATCTCATCCCACTGGCCTTTGCCAATCCCTTTCCTCCAGTGTGTTAGCCAGGTCACACAGCCTGTTGTCACCCACAAACTTGCTGAGAGTGAACTCAATTCCACTGCCCATGTCACTGATAAATCTGTCAAACAGCACTGGTCCTGGTCCTGGTGCATGCCACCTGCAACTGGTCTCCATTACTAAGTGATAATACTGACTAAAATCTTGTCTCTTTAATACCAATTAGCTTTTGCAGTTGAAGATGCCTCTTTTATGGAAACACAGACTTTGAAGTATTTTAAAACGTAGACATCTGCCTCTGCCTTGTAACACACTGATCTGATCCAGCAAAGCACTCACATACATTCCTAGGCTTCACAGGGTTTTGTTACTTGTTTGACGCATGCCAGAGCTTTCAGCACCTACAAGGGCAAACCTTGAGTGAACTCAAAAATGTCTCCTCCTACAGCAAGTAGAGCACAGAACAACAGCTGATTTAGAAATCTTCATACTGATTTGACCATACCCCCCTCATGTAATGGTCTCACAATAGACTCATCCATCACTCGGAAACAGAACTGATGGCTGGCAGGTATTTCCCTCCTGGCTATTCTCTATTTCCCTCCTGGCTATTCTCCCTGTCCATTTTGGGGTCCTATAATGTGGGAGATGTAGATGTCATCTTTTAACCATAGATCAGTCTCCTGTCATCCAAATCACTGATTTCTTCTTGCTCTTATGCCTAGCTGTGCTCCCTGTGAAAACAATGGCAGAGTAAAGATGAAGATAATGAACCACACATGTTTGTCATGATATGTGCAGAAGATGTGCAAGAGTTCAGGACTCTAAAGAGCTCTTGGTTTCCTTTTTTAAGGAGTAGAAGTACAGCTAATGTAATTTTTGTCACTGACTTAAAGTCAAGATTTTACTCTGGTTTAGATATGACTAAACAAGGAGTGGTTGCAGTTAACATTGAAAATTGCTGAGCTGCAGTGAATTTGGGTTGTCTTCTTGTGAAATCTGAAATAGTTGGTTCAGAGTGGTAATGATGTCTTAGTAAACCCTAATTGAATGCATCCTACTAAACCAGTAGGATAAAGAAAGGAAGCAGACAAAGCCTCAAAATACTGAAAAGCTATTTAAGGCTATAGCAGGACATATAGTGGCAAGGCTGGATTTGGAAGCACTGGGAAGATGCTTAGCCAAGGATTGAGCACTGAAGAAAGGTGAAGGACAGAACAGGGAGAAGACATCTGTCAGATTCAGAGTGTGGTTGGGACTCCCCAGCAGGTAGAAAGCTTTTTTCTGCCTCTTCCTGCCCCACCTCATCAGCACCAGGGTTTCCCCAATTCTGTGGGCAGTTCTCTCTGGGGCCCAAGGGGGGATATGCATTTGCAAATATGAAGGAGAGGGGAAAGTACAGAGTCACCATTCTGGGCTCAGCTCAAAGATGGGAGAGGTTGAGGGAGCTGGGCCTGTTTAGCCTGGAGAAGAGGAGGCTCAGGGGTGAGCTTATTACTGTCTACAACTACCTGAAGGGTCATTGTAGCCAGGTGGGGGGTGGCCTCTTCTCCCAGGTAACCAGCAATAGAACAAGGGGACACAGTCTCAAGTTGTGCCAGGGTAGGTATAGGCTGGATATTAGGGAGAAGTTCTTCACAGAGAGAGTGATTTCCCATTGGAATGGGCTGCCCAGGGAGGTGGTGGAGGCACCATCCCTGGGGGTCTTCAAGAAAAGACTGGATGAGGCACTTAGTGCCATGGTCTAGTTGATTGGATAGGGCTGGGGGATAGGTTGGACTGGATGATCTTGGAGGTCTCTTCCAACCTGGTTGATTCTATGGGACTTACTGAGGGCTACAGTCAGCTGAAGGAATTTGACCCCAACTGTGAAATCCACAGCCAGGTGGAGTTATCTGTAATTCTCACATTGACTTGAAGTGACAAAGAAGCATGATGGAAGCACTGTGAAATATGTGTACTGTTGTTTAACAAAACCTATCCATTTCAACATAATGCCTGGAATCTTTTACAGTGGCTCCATAATTCATCCAGAGTAGTTCTGATGAAGTAAATGTATTCATGCTGATGCAACTAACAGCAAATCTTGGTTCCCCGTGGACTTGTCTCCCATCCATTCACCCTATTTGCTACTGCTCCACCCCATCTCCTCTGAAATGATGGATTTTCATTAAATTGAAAACATCTCTCTTTGTGGTGTCATCACAAGCACCATAATGTGCACGTGTTGTATTGCCAAGCATTGCTTAGCAACGGGACCTTATGTTCTGCCAACTTTCTTTTCATGCTGTCAATCTGAATTTAACTGAACTTGCTGTGTTGTGTTTCAGAAGACTGACATGTCAGAAACGTGACTGATGAATGCTCCAAACACACAAACAAAAACCAGTGCTGACCCTCTCTGTTTATTGGACTGTGTGAATTTCAAGAAGTTACTTTACATTCACGTTATTGAAAGACAAATTGTTTACAATCATGATAATCTATCTTGATAAATCCTCATTGACCAACTGGAAACTCTAATTAGATACTGAGTTTTGAAAGCATATCCAAGAGGATTATAGGACCCAGCCTTCTAAGGCATTTACTGGTCAAGGACCATTGTTTTACTAAAAAACACCAGTCATAGAATCAACCAGGTTGGAAGGGACCTCCAAGGTTATCCAGTCCAACCTAGCACCCAGCCCTAGCCAGTCAACTAGACCATGGCACTAAGTGCCTCATCCAATCTTTTCTTGAATACCTCCAGGGGTGGTGACTCCACCACCTCCCTGGGCAGCCCATTCCAAAAGCAAATCACTCTCTCTGGCAAGAACTTCCTTCTAACATCCAGCCTATACTTCCCCCAGCACAACTTGAGACTCTGTCCCCTTGTTCTGTTGCTGGTTGCCTGGAAGAAGAGACCAACCCCCACCTGGCTACAATGCCCCTTCAGGTAGTTGTAGACAGCAATGAGGTCAGCCCTGAGCCTCCTCTTCTCCAGGCTAAACAACCCCAGCTCCCTCAGCCTCTCCTCATAGGGTTTATGCTCCAGGACCCTCTCTAGCTTTGTCACCCTTCTCTGGACACGTTCCAGCACCTCAACATCTCTCTTGAATTGAGGGGCCCAGAACTGGACACAGCACTCAAGGTGTGGCCTGACCAGTGCTGAGTACAGGGGAAGAATAACCTCCCTTGTCCTACTGGCCACACTGTTCCTGATGCAGGCCAGGATGCCATTGGCTCTCTTGGCCACCTGGGCACACTGCTGGCTCATCTTCAGCCTGCTATCTACCAGTACTCCCAGGTCCCTTTCCTCCTGGCTGCTTTCCAGCCACTCAGTCCCCAGTCTGTGGTTCTACTTGGGGTGGTTGTGGCCAAAGTGCAGAACCCTGCACTTGGCCTTGTTAAATCTCATCTCATTGGCCTCTGCCCACCCATCCAGCCTGTCTAGGTCCCTCTGCAGGGCTCTCCTACCTTCCTTGCACCTTAAGTAAGCAAGAATATGTATTTCATGCAAAGGGTATAGGAAATGCTCTATGAAGCATCCAGTGCTAATCCTACATAGCCGGGGGGCCACCAGGCCCCCCGGCCTTTTTGATCCCCTCCACCACTCACCCAAAGTGCACTCACCAGGGTCAGAGACTCACCAGTGGTGATGGAGGAGGATCCTCTGCCCAGTTGGGCAAGCTTGGGGCTGCTGCCTCTCCTGAGGCCAATTAAAAAGGCCAGTGATCAGGGAGGGCAAAGTGGTCACACCTGGGGTGGGAGGAGACTGCAACAACAGCCAGGTGCTGTGGGTTTGGGGAAAAAAAGGGGGAAAGGTGGGGTGGGAAACGAGCAAAGATTATTTTCTTCACAGAGAGAGAGATTGGCATTGGAGTGGGCTGCCCGGGGCGGTGGTTGAGTCGCTGTCCCTTGGAGATGTTTAGGGGGAGACTGGATGGGGCACTTGGTGCCATAGGTTGGTTCATTGGAAGCTATTGGGTGATGGGTTGGACTTGATGATCCTGGAGGTCTTTTCCAACCTGGTTGATTCTGTGGTTCTGTATAAGTTTATCCTGAGACATCTACCAGTCTTCCCACGTTGATTGCAATTGGCCAGTTTGTTCAGAGTATATTACATAGAAACTGACAGATAATGTGATCATATAAGCTCTATTTCCTTAGCAAACCAAATTAGACATTTAATACTGCAGATGTGAACCTGAACAGAACACTTATATCTTGGGCTTGAATGTTCAAATCTAGATCCACATCTTAAACTCACACTCAGCTCACAGTTTTATAACAAGCTGAACAGAAACTCAGAGAGAGGCTGAATATTTCCTAATTTGGGGAACATTTTTGCTTATGCCAGATGTGTGACTCAGAGCCATTTCTTGTTAATTAGGGGAGTGAAGAATGTTATCATTTCTTTCATATGACCATGTGATGTCCAGATAGTAGCACAGATCTTCTGATTTTCCTGAAATTGGTAAATACAGAAAAACTTGATTTGTAAAGCCTAAAAGTAATATAAGTGGAATCTAAAGAATGGAAAAATCTTGAATCAATATTCTTACTACTGCTGACCTAAGCACATGCCAGCAGGATAACAAACCACTTGCGAATCCATCAAAAGCTGAATTTAAGCAACATTTCAACTGCATGACAAAGACTCAAAAAATCAAGAAACAAGGGGAAACAGTGTGTGGAAAATTCACACTTGCCTCTGGTATGAATATAGGATACAGTAAAGGGCATCTTATCTCAGCGATCCCTTACACACGTACATGCAAACGCCTCTTGTTCATTCCCGTAACCTACTGACATTCTAACTTAAGGTCACATCCTGAAACATACCTTCACTGCAGCCACTGCAGTGGCTGAAACACTGTCTCAAGTAGCTTCAACAAACTAGTTTGCATACCTATGTGCATCTTCCTGCAGTACTGAGCTTTGAAGAAGCTAATGAACTCTGTTTCACAACCACAAAGACAGAGAGAAGCTTAGGCTCCAGCAATGAGACTAACTGGAATCTTAACCCACTGTCAAGACTTTAGGAGCACTTGCTGGAGGAAGGGTCTGCGCTGCTACGACTCCACTCACCTCCCTTCAGATCATAGACTTAGCAAATGTCTTGGAGCAGGCCTGCTACTACTATATGCTCAAAATCTTCTCTGTTGTACTTTCTGCCTGGTCCCACATTTACCAAGGTACCCATTTTTCCTGCCACTGATCTCAGGCATACAGGCAGGGAGCATTGGTGAGGTAAGAATTACCTGCTTCCTGACCTACTGACAGATACTTACAGAGCTCTCTAAACATAAGCTGCCCTTAGCTTCTCAGTTCTACACACATTCTCATGTTCTCCAGGGCTTAGACAACACATCTTTTATGCGAAATCCTGAAGTCTTTAAATCTTTATTGTGTGTCTCTAAAACTCTTTTTCAGCCTGAAAAGCTATTGACTTTATAAGTACCTTTTTGGACCCTCGGCACATCCCTTTGTGTGATAAATTGGAGTGAATCATTTTGCTTTTAAAAGGCAAGCTAATTGGTACAAGAGGTCTCCTTTACTCTCCTGATTGCATTAGCTGAGCCTGTGGCAGGCGATATATAAGATTTTTATTCTGGGACTATATTTGGCTCTATTTGAATAGGAATAAACCAAATATTTTCTGTGTATAAACACAGTATCACAGTATCACAGTATTATTAGGATTGGAAGAGACCTCATAGATCATCAAGTCCAACCCTTTACCACAGAGCTCAAGGCTAGACCACGGCACCAAGTGCCACGTCCAATCCTGCCTTGAACAGCCCCAGGGACGGCGACTCCACCACCTCCCCAGGCAGCCCATTCCAGTGTCCTGTTCATCTTCTCATAAGTGGCATTCAGATATATAGATACAATAGCTTACTGGCAAAGCAATGGCATCAGTCATCCTTAAAGGGATGAACACTGGGTGAACTTAGTAGGCTCAGTCATCATACACACCGTTGACAGTGTCAGCTTGTAAGGAAAGAACAGATAATGCAATCATATAAGAACTCTCTGTCTTGATTGGATTTTTACAACCCATGGAAGAGGCGCTGCTCAAACTTCTCTTTGTCACACATAAATATTTTCCTGTCTAAAATTACGTTACTGGGGAGAAAAATAATAGTACTACTTGAAAACATTCACACCAGCTGATTCGGTGTCTTTTTTTCACTTTGACACACAGATATAATACAACACAAATTTACCTGAAACATGGAAGACAGACAGCCTTTTAAGGGAATGCATAGTAGTTGGGTTTGACTGTGAATAGATTCAGAAGACTGGAGCCCAGAACTGTGTCCAGTTCTGAGCTCCTCAATTCAAGAGAGATGTTGAGGTGCGGGAACATGTCCAGAGAAGGGCAACAAGGCTGGTGAGGGGCCTGGAACACAAACCCTATGAGGAGAGGCTGAGGGAGCTGGGGTTGTTTAGCCTGGAGAAGAGGAGGCTCAGGGCTGACCTCATTGATGTCTACAACTACCTGAAGGGACATTGTAGCCAGGTGGGAGTTGGCCTCTTCTCCCAGGCAACCAGCACCAGAACAAGGGGACACAGTCTCAAGTTGTGCCGGGGTAGGTATAGGCTGGATGTTAGGAGGAAGTTCTTCACAGAGAGAGTGATTTGCCATTGGAATGGGCTGCCCAGGGAGGTGGTGGAGTCACCGTCTCTGGAGGTGTTCAAGAAAAGCCTGGATGAGGCACTTAGTGCCATGGTCTAGTTGACTGGCTAGGGCTGGGTGCTAGGTTGGCCTGGATGATCTTGGAGGTCTCTTCCAACCTGGTTGATTCTATGATTCTATGAATAACTCTTTTTGCAGCTCTTACATAAGTTAGTAGCTTTGCAAACAGTTCTTCAGACTGCTTCAGCAATTCATATCTCTTTACTGTGACAATATTTTATCTGACCCTAAACTCTATCACTGGCAGCTGAAGTGTTTATGTATTTTCCATGCTTTTTCATATTAACATGCTTTTTAACTTCTGATGAAAGTGTAGTGTTCACTTTAAGCAGCCATCCATTCAAAGCACTTTTTACTTTTTATTTCTCCTCTGAAATGCTCAAGCATCTGTGAGTAACCACAGGCATATAGCAAGAAATCCCTGATTCAGAGCATAGCTCTCTCACGCAGCAGAAAGAGGCACCTGTCTTGAATGAGACAGACTCTAAAATTCTACTGATTAAATCAGATGGGATATGGCCTTATTATGCAACTGCCTCTTCCTGGTTTATTTCTCCCCTACAAGAGGTGCAATTTTTTTTTTTGCTAGTGTAAGGTCAGCTGAAGTTGTACTGAAATGCAGAAAATAAAAAGTACAATTCTTTCCTATTGGAGATTTAAAAATAGAACTAGAATATAAGAATTCAGCAAGCACTTGGAGTATTCCTATGGATAGCATCACAAGGATGCTGTCCTGTAGCTTTTTATAGCACAAAATGTAGGAGTTATGGAATATGCATGCTTTTAGTAGCCTATTCCCTGGAAGTAACACTGTTCAACAGAGCTTGGAATTAATTAGAATAAAATTTCTTCAAGAAGTTGTGTTTTATAATGCTTTAGAAACATGGACTCGTGTAATAGTTTAGGTTGGAAAAGACTGTTTGGATTACCAAGCCCAACCACTAATCTAGCACTGCCAAGTCCACTGCTAAGCCGTGTCACTAAGTGCCACATCAACTCTTTTAAATAACTCAGGGATGGTGACTCAATCTCTGCCCTGGGCAGCCTGTTCCAATGCTTGATAATCCTTTTGGTGAAGAAATTTTCCATTTCCTATTCTCATGTCACTTGTTATTTGGGAGAGGAGACAAACCCCAAACTCACTGAAACCTCTTTTCAGGTAGTTGTAGAGAGTAGTAAGGTCACCTCTGAGCCTCCTTATCTCCAGGCTAAACAACCCTAGCTCCTCAGCCACTCATCATAAGACTTGTGTTCTAAACACTTAACCAGCTTCACTGCCCTTCTTTGGACATGCTCCAGAACCTCAATGACTTTCTTATACTGAGAGGCCCAAAACTGAACACAGTATTCACGGTGCAGTCTCACCAGCACCAAGAACAAGGGCACAATCACTGTCCTACTCCTGCTGGCCACACTAGTCCTGAGACAGGCCAGGATGCTCCTGATTTCTCGGCCACCTGGGCTCATATTCATCCAGCTGATAACCAACATCTCTAGGTTGTTTTTGACAGGCAGCTTTCCAGATGGTCCTTTTCAGACAGACAGCTTTCCAGGCACTCTTCCCCAAGTCTGTAGTGTTCCATGGGGTCGTTGTGACCCAAGTGTGGGACTCAACACTTGGCCTTGTTGAACCTCATACCACTGTCCCTTGCCCATTTATCCAGCCTTTACAGATCCCTCTGGGCCTTACTGCCCAACTTGTTGCCTTCTGTAAAGTTGCTGCCATTACTCTCTCCAAAATGTTCATACATTGCCTCATACTGAAAACACAATCAGCTACATGCATATAAATATAGCATGAAAACCGAGAGTGCAAGTTCACCATTTTACCTACTGGTCTATTTTCCACTGGTGTAATAGACACCACAAAAAAAATTTCAGTTGATATTTCTGAGGAAAAACAAAACAAAACAACAGGGTTTTTCTCTCTCTCTGACAACAGGAATGATTTTACTCACTGCAACAAAATGTAAAGGAAGCATTTGAGATACAGGAGGGCCATTCCTGTGTTGAGCTATTAAGACTGTTCTGTACATAATCTATTAACCAAATTAAAGGTATCTGAAGTTCTCGAAATCAGTTTAGCAAAATGCCACCCTATTTTTAAAATAGCCATGATACTTTGTGCTAAATTCACTGGGAACCAGCCCCACTTTTTCACTGCTTCCTCCTAGTCTCATCTTTTAACTGCTTGTCTCCTGATGTATGAGCCTGCATCATTTCTCTTTGAGGCAGTGTTGATTTCTGACATCACTGACATTGGAATAGCTCAGCCCCCTTCAGCAAGCTTCTTCTAATTCACCTAACTTTAAGCTTAGCTTTTTATGTGTTCTAGAAAAAAAAAATCACAAAACTGCACCAACTTAATGAATATTTTTACAACCACATTTGTTTTTTTAAGATTAGTTGCTGGCTTTTTTAACCTGTGCTTTCCTATATTGAACATTTCAGCATAAATCACATGTTTAGGGCTATGTAATAATCATCTGAGCAGTGCCCAGAATGCTACTGGCACACGTTGATGCTGTTTAATAGATCTGGTAACAGATGCTTTACATTGCATCTAAATTCTGCTCACAGTGAGGAGCTCAGCATCACTGTGAGCACCTACCACATACCAGCCAATAGAAAACCTTCTTAAATATGGAGATTGAATGAGAAGCAAGAACCCCACTTCAGAAGAAAGGCTTTCTTCACTGGATAAGCAGCACCAGCAATACTGAGTGACAAAATTAACTCAGAAGAGATGAAGCACCGGATGATTGTGTCACAGGAAGGAGAGTCAGGAGTGCTGCGTCATCTTCTGGATGTAGGTGTTGTAGGTGTTGTTACAGAGAGAGAAGTGAGGTCAGAGATAGCTGCATCGTAGCAGAGGATGACTAAGGTGAGTAGAGGAGGAGCTTCCCATTGCAGTTGGATCAGCAGGGAATGAGGACAGCAAATTTTGACAGTTCCGTGGGGTGCTGCATCTTCTGCAAAAGAAAAAGCCTAGCAACTCCTCAAGAGTCTTTAGGAAATGAATGGAGGGAGGTGTGTTTGGTGCGTGGGAGGTTATGTGAGGAGCTGTGGGGGAACAAGGAGAAAGGAGTCTGAGGCAGGCAACATGAGTCACAGCACCCACCATGAAAAACGTGAAAAGGCAGTAAGCAAGCCTAAGACTACACATGAATATTCACAGGGAGGAGGTGGAGGAAAGAAGCTGAATGACTAAAGTACAAGTGTTTAAGATTTTCCAAATGCAGTGTGCCTTTGCCTCAGCCTTAAGATCTGATTTTTGTGTCACAAGTTTTGGAACTCAATATCGTAATCTGCCCACAACTTGTGCAGCTGCATGATACTCACGTAGGACTCTCCAGAGCATGTCTGTGGAAGCCTTTCTCCAAGTGAGTAACACTGAATAAATGGACAGCTCCTTTTGAGCAGTCTCCATTATTATTCCCAACTTCTATGGCTGGAAATGGGCTCACTTAAAAGAGAGGTGCAGCAGTTGGATGGCAAAGTGATCATGTGAGAAAATGCATCTCTTTTTGTAAAATGATAAGTGAGCTGTGCCTACCAGGTATGTCCTCACTCACACAGCAAGATGCCCTTAGTGGAACAGCTTATAGAATCAAAAGCAGATTTCAAAGTTTTGGAGGCTTTCACCTTCCTGTTTGCTTATTCATCACCTCAAACAGATGGATGGAAGGTGAAAGCTGTTAGAATCTGAACGTGGCTGTTCAAGAGGGTTTCACGAAATGAGCTGGGGCATTCAGCCAAGCTCCGAGTGAAAATGTGTCAGCAGTGCAGTTGACACTTGAGCTGTTAATCTTAGTTGCCAGTGACTGCAGTGGATTTTGCTTCATAGGGTTCTTTTTGCTGTTAAAAATAAATAAATAAATAAAACCTGCTACAGCACAAAAGATCTGTCTACAGAGATCTGCAGCTTCCATTGACTCTCAATTATCTATTCAAAATCAGAACATAAATAGTAAACATCTCTGTAGGGATTGCATTTGTTGCAATACATAGAACAGAAACTTCACATATCATTTCTTTTTACCTGTTAGTAGAGGTAGCTGTGCCTCTGTATAAAGCATCTTTACTGCTGTGTGCAGCTCTTATTCTGCATTCACTGATTTAAAGCCTGACACTCTAATCTTTAATAGGACTGTTGTAATCCTACAGTCCAAGCTGGAACCAGGGAGGAAGTTGGGTGGTTTTTATTTTGCACATGGCTCACATGTATGCTACTTCAGCTTTCTATGTGAAACACTGATTAGAACGGGGACACAAAGCAAGGAATTTGGCAGGCACCATCCACAAACAAAGCTATAATGTAACAGAGAATCAGGGCAATACTTCTGGACAGTCCAATTTGACACTATCTTGAGAAAACCAAGGAAAATATTTGGAGATGGAAATTGATAGGAGTGAATGCAAGAGATGCCAGAACATCCTATTCCGTTCATTAAAATTACACACTTCTGTGGAATTATATATCACATGTTTGAGCCAGCAGTGTGCCCAGGTGGCCAAGAGAGCCAATGGCATCCTGGCCTGCATCAGGAACAGTGTGGCCAGTAGGACAAGGGAGGTTAT
Source organism: Pogoniulus pusillus (assembly GCF_015220805.1). Classification (NCBI taxonomy): domain Eukaryota; kingdom Metazoa; phylum Chordata; class Aves; order Piciformes; family Lybiidae; genus Pogoniulus; species Pogoniulus pusillus. The sequence goes on along the minus strand of NC_087268.1, from coordinate 33,692,613 downwards.
TCTGCCCCTGTACTCAGCACTGGTCAGGTCACACCTTGAGTCTTGTGTCCAGTTCTGGGCCCCTCAATTCAAAAGAAATGTTGAGGTGCTGGAACGTGTCCAGAGAAGGGCAACAAAGCTGGTGAGGGGCCTGGAACACAAAGTCTATGAGGAGAGGCTGAGGGAGCTGGGGTTGTTTAGCCTGGAGAAGAGGAGGCTCAGGGCTGACCTCATTGCTGTCTACAACTACCTGAAGGGACATTGTAGCCAGGTGGGGGTTGGCTTCCTCTCCCAAGCAACCAGCACCAGAACAAGGGGACACAGTCTCAAGATGTGCCAGGGGAAGGATAGGCTGGATGCTAGGAGGAAGTTCTTCACAGAGAGAGTGATTGGCATTGGAATGGGCTGCCCAGGGAGGTGGTGGAGTCACCGTCGCTGGAGGTGTTCAAGAAAAGCCTGGCTGAGGCACTTAGTGCCATGGTCTGGTTGACTGGCTAGGACTGGGTGCTAGGTTGGACTGGATGATCTTGGAGGCCTCTTCCAACCTGGTTGATTCTATGATTCTATCTTGACATAATTTCAGCCATCTTTCAAAGTACATTACCCTGACCAGTCATAAATTAAGAATCATTATGAAACAATAAGCTGTCTGTATTTACTTATTCTTGTTTGTTAGGACTATTGTCAATGGGTTCAATTTACAAGCCTAATAACGTATTAAAATCACACATCTGTGATAAATGCCACTAGGATACAACGGAAATGCTGTAATCCAGACAGATAGCAGTAGTTCACTCCTTTATTGATGACTTGCTATTAATAACTTAGTTAACAACTCCAGCTGACAGAGAGGTTGAGGTTTTCATGAAAAAAGACCTTTTTTTGCAGAAAGTTATCAGCACCTGTCTCAAATATTGCTGAATTAGATCAAGCCTGCAGAGCAGGTGGGCCCCACACTTAATTATTTCTTTTCCTTATGCCTGTACTTTGGTTTCCTCACTGCCTGCATACCAGGGTTTTCCTCAGATGGAAGTCAGAGCACTGGAGGTGACTGACATGAACTCAGTTCTTATCTTGACGGGAATTTGCATGCCAAGTGTCCTCAGAGCTGGGATTCGTTCCCAGGTCCCTCATTACATGTACAGACCATGTTAGCTCTCACTTAGATTCTATGGTTTTCTCATTTTTGTGATTCTTCCATGCACTTTGCTGGTTCATTAAGACATTTCCACAGATTATTTTTGGTGCATCCATTGTCCCTTGTCATAATCTGTTCTAACACATTATTTGTTCAATGGTTCAGACTTGACTGCATGTTGCCACTTACAAATATAAGAGGGGATATATATGGGTTCTTTCTCTTGCATGCATGAGCCTAATAGCTGCTCTTTCATGTGGATTCCTCTGAGATTCACTCTGGCTTTTTCAAGAGCAAATCACACTCTCTGCATAATGATCATAGCCATTTATTTGGAGTATTTCAGCACAAATACAAAATGTGCATATTGCACCTTGCTGAGTTCTCAATACTGCCATTCGGTCCTTATCCTTCTTTCTCAAGCTCCCACTCTCTCTCCCCTGCTGGAGCTATCCCATTTTTTTCATTTCACCTCCACAGTACAGAATTTTCTAAATCCTTATCAGAAGAGGACATTTGTGAACTGAGAACATCTTAACTCTGTACACACTGAAATTTGTTCACCTAGGAAAGTAATTCAGAAAGTCATTATGATCATGTTACCAGGATGGATCTTAGAACAGTATTTTCTTCTCAGTAGAAATCTCATCAATGCACGTTTCAGTAAAGTCTTAGCAAATCTGCTTATGTTTAGCATGAATCTTAGCTAGGTTCTTTTTTTATTACCAGTACACAGGTATGTAGAAGTTAGGCAACATGTCGCCCAGTGCAATTTGCACAGCACAAGTATTGTCATTGCACACACACACACATCCATACAGACATCTATATGCACAAAGGCACACTGCCTAAAACTAATTACAGAATGGCATTACTGACTCCAAGAGCTGCCACAAGAAGCTCCTAGCCAAGCTGGCAGCTCATGGTTTGGACAGATTCACTCTGTGCTGGATCAAGAACTGGCTGGATGGCAGAGCTCAGAGAGTGGTGGTGAATGGTGCCACATCCAGTTGGCAGCTGTCACTAGTGGTGTTCCCCAAGGATCAGTGCTGGGCCCAGTCCTGTTCAATATCTTTATTGATGATCTGGACGAGGGCATTGAGTCCAGCATCAGTAAGTTTGCAGATGACACCAAGCTAGGAGCAGGTGTTGATCTGTTGGAAGGTAGGAGAGCCCTACAGAGGGACCTGGACAGGCTGGATGGGTGGGCAGAGGCCAGTGGGATGAGATTTAACAAGGCCAAGTGCAGGGTTCTGCACTTTGGCCACAACAACCCCAAGCAGCACTACAGGCTGGGGACTGAGTGGCTGGAGAGCAGCCAGGAGGAAAGGGACCTGGGGGTACTGATAGATAGTAAGCTGAAGATGAGCCAGCAGTGTGCCCAGGTGGCCAAGAGAGCCAATGGCATCCTGGTCTGCATCAGGAACAGTGTGGCCAGTAGGACAAGGGAGGTTATTCTTCCCCTGTACTCAGCACTGGTCAGGCCACACCTTGAGTCCTGTGCCCAGTTCTGGGCCCCTCAATTCAAGAAAGATGTTGAAGTGCTGGAACATGTCCAGAGAAGGGCAACAAAGCTGGTGAGGGGCCTGGAGCACAAATCCTATGAGGAGAGGTTGAGGGAGCTGGGGGTGTTTAGCCTGGAGAAGAGGAGGCTCAGGGGTGATCTTATTACTGTCTACAACTACCTGAAGGGGCATTGTAGCCAGGTGGGGGTGGCCTCTTCTCCCAGGCAACCAGCAATAGAACAAGGGGACACAGTCTCAAGTTGTGCCAGGGTAGGTATAGGCTGGATATTAGGAAGAAGTTCTTCACAGAGAGAGTGAATTCCCATTGGAATGGGCTGCCCAGGGAGGTGGTGGAGGCACCGTCCCTGGGGGTCTTCAAGAAAAGACTGGATGAGGCACTCAGTGACATGGTCTAGTTGATTGGTTAGGGCTGGGTGCTAGGTTGGACTGGATGATCTTGGAGGTCTCTTCCAACCTGGTTGATTCTATGATTCTATGATTCTATGCGGGCAGAGAATACTTGGCTAGGGAAGTGAAGCATAAAAAGTTCTCTGGTAGGACTCCAGTATTGTAATACTGAAGAAGTCTATTGCCTGGTTTCATCAGAAGTCTCTCTACAGAGTCACCTCTTTAAGGAATACACTGCTTATAGACATGCAGTCACAAGGTCTCAGACACCACTGAGAGGAATCAGATGTAGCAACAAGCCACTAGGAGCTGGTATTCTGATAGCAAACTCAGATTGCAATGTGAGGACAGAAGAAATTCAAAGTGAATGACTGAAAGGTAAACCCCTGCCATCTTCAGGGTCTTCTAAGCTAAGGGAACTCTCAAGGAATAAATGAACCCTCAAATCATAGAATCATAGAATCAACCAGGTTGGAAGAGACCTCCAAGATCATCCAGTCCAACAGTCCAAATAAATATACATTTATTTTAGTTTTTTTGTCTCACAGGCTCTGTGCATAAAATGTTTGGTTCATTTAAAACACCCAAGTCAGTCTCTGTCAAATATCAGTAACGTGAAAGATTAAAAATATTTTTTATAAAAAAATAAATAAAATAAAATAAAATAGAGGAAACATTTGTGGAGTTTCTAAAGACTTTAATAAAACATGACTAGGTCATTCAGGGGTAAAAACCCAGCTAAAGAATTTGCAGAAAGAGATTTTTAATGGAATATAGGACAGATATAAAGAAATCTGAAAATAAACTGCCAGCATACAAAAAAATAAATAGACAAGCAATGCTGTCTTGTACTGGTTGCTCCTTTTCTGCTTCTTCTAATATCATTTTACCTTTACTTCAACAAATATGAGATTCACCAGAACCATCTTAAACACAATGGAAAAACCACCTGGCTAAAGCAAATTGTTTTCCATTAAGACCCTTGGAGCAGTGCTGAGGACCCTGCAGACCTCAGTGCCAATACTGTTCTACAGTCCTGATTTTCAAGTAACCCACCAGGAGGAAACACGTTTGCTCACTGCAGCTCTGAACCATTCATTGACTACAAGCTATTGAGTTAAATCTCCCTTGTCCTTTAATTTAAACTCCTATTGTTTGCAGTTCTCAGTGTTCTAAATGTTCTGGGTGTTTGCAGTTTTGGCACTGTTTGTACTGATCGCACTTTAAGGACAATAAAGTCATGTTTTGTGAAATTACAGAGCACTTTAATTTTTGCCTACCAGCTAAAGCCCTGCTGTGGTATCCACAACCTATGCACAGCAAATACCTACCCGTTGGCAAGTGAACCATTCCCTCCTGCAGGCTCAGGTGCTGAAATGATCTGAGCCTTTCAGTCTAAGTAGCCACAAGGCTTAGAATATATGAGAGCATACAGAGCATGTACAATGTGTCCTATAGATTGATACACTCCTCTACAGCCAAAAATATCCTCAGAGCACAGCAAAACCCACAAATTTTCACCCTTCTTCAAAGCCAGTGAAAAAGATGTTCTTCATGCTGTGTCCTGGCAACCAAAACAGGGCTCAGGATGTCTTGATAGCTTCTATTTCCCTGCTTGCAAATTTTTGGCAGCCTTTCCTTCCCTTATTCTCGCAGCTGTTGTGTAGAAAACAAACAGTAATCATTTGAATCTGGTGATACTCAGCTATCTCAAGGCTAAAGTCTGCCATCCACTTCTGAATTTCTCAAGGGTACACTGCTTCCATGTCACCTCTGCCTAGACTGTAGATGGAAACAGTTATTTCCTAAGCAAAGCATCCTCAGTGAGAAGTTCCTGCCCTGCAGTTGTAGACAGTAAAGAGAGTTTTCCAGGTAAAAAAAGAAAAGGATGATCATAGAATCGTAGAATCAAGCAGGTTGGAAGAGACCTCCAAGATCATCCAGGCCAATCTAGCACCCTGCCCTATCCAGTCAACTAGACCATGGCACTAAGTGCCTCATCCAGGCTTTTCTTGAACACCTCCAGGGACAGTGACTCCACCACCTCCCTGGGCAGCCCATTCCAATGCCAATCACTCTCTCTGCAAAGAACTTCCTCCTAACATCCAGCCTAGACCTCCACCAGCACAACTTGAGACTGTGTCCCCTTTTCTATTGCTGGTTGCCTGGGAGAAGAGACCAACCCCCACCTGGCTACAGCCTCCCTTCAGGTAGTTGTAGACAGCAATGAGGTCAGCCCTGAGCCTCCTCTTCTCCAGGCTAAACAACCCCAGCTGCCTCAGCCTCTACTCACAGGGTTTGTGTTGCAGGCCCTTCACCAGCTGTGACACCCTTCTCTAGACATGTTGATGATGTCAATTATGTTCACGTATTTAACCACACAAGGCAAATCCATCCAGTTCTCACTGGATTCTTAGAAAGTCCACTGTCTTACTACTGAAAGCTTTCCTGTTCATTCTTGCTTCATCTTGATAATTCCTCTAAGGTATTTGGTCTCAGAGAACAACAGGGAAATCTTTTTTTTTCCTACCCTCTGTGAAAAGCAAAAGTTAAGCCCTTGCATTTCCTTTCACATGGTGAGAACCACTAGTCATGCAAAAGCATGAAGAATCTCCTGAGGACTTGTAAACTGCAGAGCCTCTTTAATAATGCTGCATGTGCTCAGCAGACAGGCCCTTTAATAAGCATCTAGGATTGCAAGTTTCCAAACGGACAATTCATGTTCAATGGAATGGAAATGCTGCAGCTACTTAGGATACCTCAGTAAGTGAAGTTGAGAATGCATACAGTTTATTCATGAATGTTGACTGCTTACAGATAATGTAAAAAGGGGAGGGAGAGGGAAAATAAGGTTCCAAAAGGAAGGAAGGTTGTAAGAGTATGAAGAAAGAGTTACAGAACTTTCTAACAGGTTTTGCCATCCTCTTTTTGGCTAATACCCCATGGCTATTATATGGTGTAACTTAAGAAAAAATCCATAAGACTGATGCTGAGGAATATAGAATATATCTACTTCTAATGCTTAATTCATACTGAGGAAGAATTAATACTGTGAGGAAGCAATGATCTATAGAGAATGAGAGTCAGTACTGCTCTAAAACAACTATTTCATGACAATTTGTTTTAAACTGTTACTTAAAAAAATCTCTTTAACATCTAAATCTCTTTGTGTTGGCAAATTTGAGAATAGACTCTGAAATATACTTGCAAGTAAATCTGTAGTTTTCAGGGAGTACTCAGAGTGAACCTAATTTTGCACATCTGCAAGACCCCAGTCCTGTGGTGTAAACACAAGCAACTAGTGGCACCTGAGATATCCAGAGTAGTCCTGCTTAGCCTCCTGTGTGGTCTGCCAGATCAGATTCAGGTGGGGCTTCCATAGGTCCTGTATCTTCCAGCCTGATGCAGGTACCTCAGATCAAAGGGCATTATGTCCTGTATAATTGCTCTGCTATTTATAATGTACATGTTAATAGCTACCTGAAGAAAGAGGGTAGAGAAGAAATACCTTCATAATCCTTATTGTACTTAATTTCTTTTTAACACACTGCCACCATCCTGCTTACCATTAAATAAAGAGTCAATAGCAACGGAAAGTATCATGCTAATAAGGTATCATTAAGCCTGAAGACTATTTCTATCGCCACTAAAGTGAGTGTCAAGAACCATTTTTGCCCTGAAAGGCCACCTGCTTTTAGTTTTTTAGTGTTTTAATCCTTCTAGAACATGCCAGAGTAGTACTCCCTGAGAATAGAACACTCACTTCATTTCAGTCTAAGGGTGAAGTTAAAACCATTTGGTTTTAAATCTCATGCTGTCATCTCTAACTAGTGGCATGACCCTAACTACAGAGCTTGAAAGGTGTATATACATTCTCAGCTGAATTTCTGAGGTTTATGATTGTTTGGCAGCTACTCAGTTCCTTAAAGTTTTATCTTTGAATACAAAAGTTTCCCTCTAGAGATTGAGTGTTTGGGTTATTGTCAATGTTTTCATTGTTTTCATCTTCTGGGATCAGCAGTGAATGGACTTATGCTCTTTCAAGCTGTTTATTAAGACAAAGTCTCTCAGATCAGAATAGGGAGATTTTTAATTTTTTTCCTTATAGGGAGATTTTAACTTTTCTTTTCTCCCAACAGTTCTTCTTCCATCTTACAATTTTTCTGCAAAATAGTTGGTCTGGCCAAGCACTGCCATTTTACAAGAAATGCAGAGGGCTACTTTTCTCGTGGTAGCTGTACCAGCACTCCAAACCAATAGCCTTGTCACTCTGTAAGTCACAGAGGAAGTCAAGGCCTTGCAGCACATGGCAAATATGAGCTATGCCACTAAAGTAATGCTTAATAATTGGAATTACACTGCAATTAGATTATTGCAATATATGCTTGAATAGGATGATGTGATGGTTTGGGTGTTCCCTGCCCTCCCACACTTTAGAAGGTACCCAGACTAGTCTCAGCCGGCTCTGGGAATATAAATGAAGCTATTTATTTACAGCTGGCACAATATACAAGCAGATATTTACAGTATATACAGATATAGACAGAAATATGCAAGGTAAAAGGTAATACAGAAACACAACTCCCCTCCCAGAAACCTGAGTCCCCAGGAGGGGCTCTCAACCACCCCTGCACCTTCCCCCTGCCCCTCTCAAACTTACCCCAGTCCTAAGGAAGAACAGAGGTTCAGCCAAGAGGTTAAGAAGTAAAGGTGAGTGGCAGGTGAGGTTAGGGAGCTGCAGCTCTGTCAGTGCCCAGCCAGAAAGTGAAGACAAAATGGTGAGAGTTTTATCTAATGTTTTGCTTTCTTCTTCAGCAAGACTCTGAGGGAAGGAGACATCACCATTGCTTTCCTTTCACAGCCTGTGATCTACTTTTTCTCACCAAAACATTCTAGCCTGCTTCAAACTAGCACAGATGACCTCAGCTGGAAAAAAAAGCACATGGGACATGAGCCTATGCTCACGGAATTCCCTGGATGTTTTGCTACTCACTTCTCTGGAAGACAGAATTGATTCTGACTATATGTTTTATGTATATATATGAGGACTATCACATATGGTTCTCAACATCAACATTGTCACAAGTGGAACAAGACACCTCAGTACTCCCAAACAGTAAACTATTAACCCAAGAATCTATTTTTCATGTATGCCTCATTCTTCTCCTTCCATATATTTAGATGTCAGGTAGATAAAAGCCATGGTCTTGTGCTTTTCACAATTGCATGTTTTATTGTTCCCTCTGTTAAACTGGTAGACCAGTGGCTTAAAAGAGCAGCAATGAGTTCAGAATACAGTTACCTGGCTGAAGCAACAGCAGACAGAGTCAAGATTACACTGCCTCAGGTAGTGTAATCTTTTCCTCCCAGCTCCAAACCCAAGGCATCATCAGATACAGAAGAAGCTCAAGTAAACAAGAAAAATGTCATGGTCAAAATGGTTTTGTTGTATATATTTTCATTTGGAAAAGTCCATTAAAATTTTGAGAAGCAATTAATCAGTGTCTAAGGAATATAAACTTGGTTAGAGAACCAAAACAGACCTTGTTTTCCCATGAGGAAAAACACATAAGAGATATGTGGTTTGAACTAGACACGCCTGGGGAGGTGGTGGAGTCGCTGTCCCTGGGGCTGTTCAAGGCAAGGTTGGACATGGCACTTGGTGCCATGGTCTAGCCTTGAGCTCTGTGGTAAAGGGTTGGACTTGATGATCTGTGAGGTCTCTTCCAACCCTGATGATACTGTGATACTGTGTGATACCTGCATCAACAACCTAGAACTGTAAGTCCAGATGAAATGCCAAGGTCTTAGTGTAAGTGAAACTCTTTCTTGGGTTTAGGCTCATCTTGCATCTTGCGTGTAAAAAGATGAATCAGATTGCAGAAAGGAAGAAACAATCTTGTCTTTTTCATCTCTGAGTGTGTGCCAATCACTGTATTTGTAAATGAAATTGCACAGATCAGCCAGATAACAGAAACAGTTCCACAGACTCCCGGATTTGACATGTTTTCTTCCAAAGATCCTTCCAAACCATTTCTCTTTTCCTTCTGGAATGAGAGAGCAATGAGACAACTGTTTCCTTTTATAAAGAAGCTGAATGTGATTGTTGTGCTCTCTTCACCAATCAGTAAGGAAGGTCCTGTCCCTGTTACAAAAAAAGTCAACTGAGAATCATGAGCTTTCACAGCTGTATCCTAGGAGATGCATGGCACTAGTATAAACTTTTTTAATGCATTTGATGAGGGAGGAAAAACTAAGCCTTCATTTGTTCAGATAAAGATACAGTGAAGGTGATCCTAAATGTCATGTTTGGGTCTCTTCTTAATCTGACTGAAATAAATTAATGTAATTCTCTAATTTTAATGTAGCCCAGGGGCCTTTCAACTCTCAACAAAGCTTGAAAAAATATACAAAAAAAAAGCTATTATTATCTCAGTTGCCCTAGGGAAAAGAAATTAAAGGGGAGGTAATTAGTTATTATACATATGTGCATGTAATTAGATATTTAGTGTGATATGTAAACTCTGTCTGCTAATTCTATTGGAAAACAAAACGGTATTCAAAGATGAACATGTAATATCAGAAGTTACATGCATTTTCTTTCTCAGAGATCAAGGGTTTGAAGTGGTTTAAAGATAAAGACTTACTACATTTTCCTTTTGTTTTATGCAAGATTACTCCAAAACACCACTAAATATCAACATAGGCATATTTTCACAGGCTTATTATTTGTGCTTATGGAATCACTGCCATCTTATGATATGAAATAAAGTAAGGTAGGAAATAAATCAAATATTTTGGCTTTTGAAACAGTAAACAAATTGTGTGAGATGCATTTTGTCTCTCTTAAATTGAAAAAACCTTCTACTTTACACACCAACATCTACATAGTGAAGGTCAAGCGTGAAGCATAAGCCAAACAATAGCATTGTTCAGTTACTTATAAAGTCATTGAAATCCAAAAGTTCAGATGGGACTCTTTTGAATTATGCACTGGGGACAAAAAGCAAATCATATCAGGTTGAAACTCATATCTGAAAAGAAAGACAGAAAGAAAATTAAATGTATTGCCAACACCTATTTTGTATTTCAAAGCACCAGGATCTAGTTCATTAAACTGCTGTCACATATTCATTTCCAGGTGTTCTTACAACAGGTTCATAATTTGCACAGCCTAGTGATTTCCCAGGTCTGGATGATTTGTTTTATAGAGAAACATCTAGTCAATGAAACCAGTGTCTTTTGCCAAGTATTTGTTAGCCAGCTTTGAAAACAAAATGCTTAGTTTTACCTCAGTAAATAATGCTCAACTTTGCAAGACCACATCATCTGCAGGACCCACTCTCATACAGTATCAGTATCACAGTATCACAGTATCACAGTATCATCAGGGTTGGAAGAGACCTCACAGATCATCAAGTCCAACCCTTTACCACAGAGCTCAAGGCTAGACCATGGCACCAAGTGCCACGTCCAACCTTGCCTTGAACAGCCCCAGGGACGGCGACTCCACCACCTCCCCGGGCAGCCCATTCCAGTGTCCAATGACTCTCTCAGTGAAGAACTTTCTCCTCACCTCCAGCCTAAATCTCCCCTGGCACAGCCTGAGGCTGTGTCCTCTTGTTCTGGTGCTGGCCACCTGAGAGAAGACAGCAACCTCCTCCTGGCCACAGCCACCCCTCAGGTAGTTGTAGACAGCAATAAGGTCACCCCTGAGCCTCCTCTTCTCCAGGCTAAACAATCCCAGCTCCCTCAGCCTCTCCTCATAGGGCTGTGCTCAAGGCCTCTCACCAGCCTCGTCGCCCTTCTCTGGACACGCTCAAGCATCTCAATGTCCCTCCTAAACTGGGGGGCCCAGAACTGAACACAGTACTCAAGGTGTGGTCTAACCAGGGAATGCTTTAGAGGTCCAATCTTCAAGTTAACATTCCAGCCCTCTTCAGTGCATTAGATTCACCAGTTGCTAGTGTTCATGAAATCATTTTTTTCAATGTAGAAAAGAGAGCAATACAGAGTGTTGTGCAAACAAAGACCCAGTCTGCCTTTCCAAAGACTGATGCTTCTGCTTTCTAAGGCAATGGGAACATTTTGCAGGCCTAAGCAGCACAGAATCAAGCTCAAGATTATCCTATTCAGAAAATACCTAAGCTGCTCACGCTCTTCCCAGGATATTCTCTTGCTATTTCTACAGATGTTATGAAGGGGAAACAAATGGGCAACAGAGATAGGAGCATCACAGGACAATTAGAAAAGACAAAAAGATAAGTAGGAAAGGATGGAGAAACAAAGATGTAAACATCATAAATTTAAAGTAATGAGTATGATTTTCACTTGGCTAATTGCACATTGACTGTGCTAGTTTGAAGCAGGCTAGAATGTTTTGGTGAGAAGAACTAGATTACAGGCTGGGAAAGGAAAACAATGGTGATGTCTACTTCCCTCACAGGCTTGCTGAGAAGTATAGGAACAAGAAATAAAAACATTAGATAACTACTCTCACTCGGCACCAATCTCACTTGGGCTGCTGGCTGAGCTGCATCTCTCTAACCTCACCCTCCATTTTGGACTAATCCACTTTGCTTCCTAAACCTCTAGACAAACCTCCATTCTTCCTTGGGACTGGGGTAAGGTTGAGAGGGGTAGGGGGAAGGTGAAGGGGCAGTTGGGAGCCCCTCCTGGGGACTCAGGTTTCTGGGAGGGGAGTTGTGTTTCTGTATTACCTTTTACCTTGTATATTTCTGTCTATAACTGTATATACTGTAAATATCTGCTTGTATATTGTGCCAGCTGTAAATAATAAGCTTCATTCATATTTCCAGAGCTGGCTGAGTCTGTCTGAGTGATTTCCAAAGTGTGGGGGGGCAGGGAACACCCAAACCATCACATTGACTTATTGCTGTCAACTAAATAAGCAGTTGGTAGAATGTATCTCTCTGCCTCTATACATACACAAATACAAGTACAAATTTCCTTCTAAAAAAAGTTAGAACTATTATCAAATTCTTTCTGACATGTCCCAGTTAGATTTCTTCTTTTTTTTCTTCCTAATCAGGCAAAAAGTACTTGGATGGGGGAGGGGACTTAGGTAAGCACATTGTAATTACTCCACTAGATTAAATTTCTTATAGATTGAGTCTTTTCTCAGCAGGATGAAATATAGTCATGATATCTCATCACAGTCTCTACCCATATCACAGTGAATAATCTCATTATGCTCTGTACCCAATTTCCTTTCATGACAGATCCCCATCTTAGGCTGGTTGGTATAATCCTGTTGAAGGATCAGACCTATGTCTGTATTAGATTTGTAAATGTCCTATAGCAGAACCAGATCTAGATTTATAGCATCTTGAAATAGGTATTATAAATTTAAAACATTTAAAAATTTATCACATTTAATTGTAATCTCCCATAGATCACAGTTCTGTAACTTCTGTGACTTCATGTAAGTCATTTTTTATTAACACCACTACAAATTAACTGAAAATCAGGTCAACACACCACCAGCACTTGCAGGTATGTGGGACTTCAGCTCTATCAGTCATTTTTCTGCTGTGCTCAAACTGATTTGTATTAGAAATGCTGTGTCCAGGGAGGTGATTGCCCCCTTGTACTCAGCTCTGGTGAGGCCACACCGTGAGTATTGTGTCCAGTTTGGAGCACCTCATTACAAGAAAATGTGGAGGTGCTGGAGAGAGTCCAGAGGAGGGCAATGAAGCTGGTGAAGGACCTCGAGAATAAATCTTATGAAGATAGACCCAAGCTCTTCTCGGCAATGCCTGCTGGGGTCCAGAGGCTGGCAAGAGGCGAGATCGGGGTACTGACGACTCGAGACAGCAGCTTCTAGGCATCAGTACATCAGTACCATTTATTAAGGCAATAGAATGGCTTATATAGCCCCCAGAGGAGGTGTGCACAACCAGCCTGGGGCTGGCAGAAGTGGATAGTACAGATTGGCCCCAAGTTAAGTGTAAGGCAGAGATAGGTTACCTGTGGTAAACAACCTGAGGTTCCCACCCAGGGGGGCTGGCCAGGGTCAGCCCCTTGGGGCTGTGCCTGCCCCAGGGGCCAGCAGATTCCACCCCCTGGCAGCTGTGCGTGGATCGCTCACTTGTTCTCAGTCTAGGCCCCTGGGAACTTGTAAGGCCCAAGGACACTTCTCGTCACAGGGTCTGATGTTTACATACCACACCTCGTTGCAGGAGAAAGCTTCCCACAGATGCCCAGTGACAGGACAAGGGGCAATGGGTGAAAGTTGAGGATAGGAAATTCCGTGTAAACATGAGGAGGAATTTTTTCACTGTGAGGGTGACAGAGCACTGGAACCGGCTGTCCAGAGGGGTTGTGAAGTCTCCCTCTCTAGCGGCATTGAAAACCCACCTCAGTGTGTTCTGGTATAGGTGATCCTACTCTGGTAAGGGGGGTGGACTGGATGATCTTTCAAGGTCCTTTCGAGCCCCTGACATTCTGTGATTCTGTGATACTGGTTTGCCACTGAGACACTAAGCTTAGCAACATGTCTCTATAGGTAGTGACAGAAGAGCAGGACCAAGGCTTGCACTAATGTTAGTTGCAGAAGCATCTGTCAGCTGTGAACACAATCCCAATTTTCCCCATATGTATGATGATTTCAGCTGTCCCAGTGCATATCAAAGCCAGCAGCATTTGAAAATCTGACAATATTTCCTTTACAGCTCTTTCCATTGTAAATTAATAGGTTCACCAAGTCTTAAAAAAATACTGCTACAGCAAAGGAAAGGATGATGAGTTGCTTCAGCTTGCATCATTGCTATAGCACAAGTATTGGCCTGGCCCTCTGTTCAAAGCAATCTTAAGGCATCAGCGAACACCCAAGCCCACTCAATGTCTCTGTTGATATGGTATGTACATAGTATGATCAGGCTCCATATGGTGATTTCTTGTGGTGGAGAATTGCTCCTCCTTTATGCATAGACCTTGCAACTAACCTAGCACCCTGTTTTTGCAAATGCAAAGCCACCACAGATAAAAGTAGGAGCAGAATCAAAACTAGTTTTAAAGTCTGTGGTGAGTTGGCCACAGTCAGCAGCTAAGTCTCACATAGATGTTTGTTCACTCCTCCTCTTACCCAGTGGGATGAAAGAGGAAATAGGAAGAACAAAAGAAAGCTTCTGGATCGAGATAAAGTGAAGGAAAGGGGTAAAATAAATAATTCAAAGGAAATCACTCACTGACTTCCACAAGTAGTTCAATGCTCAGCCAGTGTCTGAGCAATGGGTACAGCTCACTACAACCACGCTCCTCTCCTATAGATTTACTGCTGAGCATGAGGTTAAATAACATGAAGCATCCTTTTGTTCAACTCAGGTCAGCTGCCCTGCCCATGTTTGCTTCCAATTGTGCCTTTGGCACATTCAAAGCCAACTCATTGTGGGGGCAGAGTAGGAAAATGAAAAAACTTTGATGCTGGCTCAGCAGTAGTTAAAATGCTGGTGTGTTGTCCATACGTTTTAGTCACAAATCCAAAACAGCACCATACAGGCTACTGTGAGAAAAAAACTGACTGTACCCTAGCAAGAGCCTTCACACTACACAATAAAAAAAAAAAGAAAATGCATCTAATAAATTACCAACAACAAAGGAAGAAGAAAATCTGAAATCTGTTTCTTCACCTTTGCCCAAGGTAGCAGACCATCCACCTAATCAGCACCTGCACTAGGTCTCAAAGTAGTTTTTACTCTGTGATATTACTGCTGCCCTTCTAAGACTGTTGAACCTCTCTTAAGTTTCTGCTGCATCTCCCTCCATGCTTTGAACATTCATTCCGTTTTGGGCAACAAGTTGAAAAGCTCCCACATATGTACTAATGATGCTGTAATAAATTGGATGAGAGGAAGAACCAACAGTAAGCCAAACCCCACTTACTTCAGTAGAATCATTCCCACTGTAATGCACTGCTGTTAATAAGATGTGAATCTGGCCCTGTGTTATTGCCTTTTCTGGAGTTTTAAACTTTAAGAAATCACTTAGTGATAATCAAGAATTCTCATCAACTTGTCTTTGACCATGAAAAACAGAAATATAGAATTTTATATTAAATTACTAAACCTTGCAAATCATTGTATGTGTGATGCTTCAGTTAAACATTTTGGGGGAGTAACTAATTTTCTTACAGTCTCCTTCAAATACTTCTTTGTAGTTCACTACATGAGTGTACACAAATGTTAAGGAAATGTATTTTAAACCAATGTACTCTTTAATAATAATAAGACAAATTTATTTTCAGCTTGAAGACAAGTTAATTTAGATTGATTCCCTATTTCCAGATCTGTTTTATTCTATGTACAGTATATTTTGTCAGTAAATAGTAATTTTTTTCTTCAAACAAACAAAAAAATCCCCTAACAACAACTGTATTAGTTCTGGTGGCAAACACATAGTTTAAAAAGCCAATTGATTCCACAAGAAGGACTCAGCCTCAATAATTCAAGACATCATGGCAGGGGTGTTTCATTTGAGAAGGAGCAAAAGAATCAAATATGACAGCTGAGGGAGCTGTGAGTGTGATTTGAGAACTGGACCTGATAATAAGAGTCATGGAATTGTAGTTCTGAAATTCTGCCAATGTGCTTTCCATTTCATTGATGGGGATTCAGTAGGTACAGTGCAGACTGGAAACAAAAGATGGATGTTAAATCTTTAATGGTGATTTACTAATTAGAGCAATACCTTTGGTAAAGGAAGTTCTTTCCTCAGGGTGTTGAAATGAGAATACTGAAGACATGCACTGACCCAGGCAAAAACTAAAGCAAAGTTCAAATCTGGACAGCAAAGAAAAAGTAAAAGGCAGATTTTTGTAACAGAAGCAATCATATTTAAGTACCATTAGGATTGTGGAAGGCAAGCTAGTCCACAAGGATTTCACAGAAAAACAAACAAAAGTAAGGGGTAATCATAAACCATGGCCATTTTTATATTAAATAACTTTACAACAGAGTTAAGAACCTAGAGATAAGAACGTATCTGCTTTAAATGCTTTAAGAGTGGCACCATCTGAACTGTGTGTCTGCTTGTTACCTGGGGGCAACACTTCACTTTTGATAGTTTCACCACAGATTTTAAAGTCATCTCTCAATTTGGAAAGTGAAACATGCAACTTGAGGATTGCAATGAAAGTAGTGCATCTTTGAATTAAGTTTATTTTGGTAAGTGTAACATCCTCGTCATGTCCTAGAGGCAACACAGGTAGGAGAATGCTTGATTTGGTAATCCATCTATGCTCATGGGACAGACAGGTTAATAAAGTCTTGTAGAGTTCCTTTATGGATACAAAAACCACTGAGAGATACAGAAACCACTGAGTACTTCTTACCAGACCATTCCTTTTAAATTCAGATAGAAAACTTCAAGAAGAAAAAAAAAAAAACCATAACTCAGAATTTCTGAATTCAAACATGACAACATGACAAATGCACCAATCCACTGATGTCCTGTTGCCTGCTCTCAGTTTGCATGTGAAAATAAAACAGTATCACAGTATCATCAGGGTTGGAAGAGACCTCACAGATCATCAAGTCCAACCCTTTACCACAGAGTTCAAGGCTAGACCATGGCACCAAGTGCCACATCCAATCCTGCCTTGAACAGCCCCAGGGATGGCGACTCCACCACCTCCCTGGGCAGCCCATTCCAGTGTCCAATGACTCTCTCAGTGAAGAACTTTCTCCTCACCTCCAGCCTAAATTTCCCCTGGCGCAGCCTGAGGCTGTGTCCTCTCGTTCTGGTGCTGGCTGCCTGAGAGAAGAGAGCAACCTCCCCCTGGCCACAACCACCCCTCAGGTAGTTGTAGACAGCAATAAGGTCACCCCTGAGCCTCCTCTTCTCCAGGCTAACCAATCCCAGCTCCCTCAGCCTCTCCTCGTAGGGCTGTGCTCAAGGCCTCTCACCAGCCTCGTCGCCCTTCTCTGGACACGCTCAAGCATCTCAATGTCCCTCCTAAACTGGGGGGCCCAGAACTGAACACAGTACTCAAGGTGTGGTCTAACCAGTGCAGAGTACAGGGGCAGAATGACCTCCCTGCTCCTGCTGACCACACCATTCCTGATGCAGGCCAGGATGCCATTGGCTCTCTTGGCCACCTGGGCACACTGCTGGCTCATGTTCAGGCAGGTATCGATCAGCACCCCCAGATCCCTCTCTGTCTGGCTGCTCTCCAGCAGTAGTTGAAGCCAGGTCACACATGCTGAACAATTACAATTACTTCACATCTCAGTTGTGAATTGTAAAAAATTAGTCAGTCTCCAGAAGAACTTCCAAGAGTCACATATGTCTCTGATGTAAGCAGTCTTTTAGTCACATTCCATCCCTTGAGTTTTGAAAAAGATGATGACAGTAAAAAACATTTATGCAATTAATGTTTCTGTTCTGTCATTTACTACTTGATAAATGTTTTGGATCTGAATGAGAAGCACCTTTAATTTTTTTTTTTTTTTTTTATCATATCAAAGATATTCATCAGCAACTACATACAGTGGTTTGGGATATATGACAATTTACCAGATGGTCCAACCAAGTTCCCTGCTATCTCAAACTATTTTATCTGTAGTACCAAAATATGCATTTCTTATAAGTCTGTGGTCCCTATGAAGACTGCATCCTGCTACACACGTGCTTTAAAATCACTTGGCTTGTGCATCAGTCAGGCTTCTCTCACTCAGAACAGCTTCAGATTGTCTTGGGACCAAAGCTGAGTTTATCCTTAGCTTCTCACTGACTTTCAGAACAAATGGTATCAATTGTTTTTCTATTGTTATAGACATCCCTGGTGTACAGAAACCAGAAACAAGGAAGCAAGCCAGCACTTTAATCAGTAAAAATTCTTCTTGTTGCCAATGTATGGACATTTTAGATCAATAACTTCTGTGGTAACTCACATCCTCTCTGACATCTCCTAATGACAATATTTGCAAGTCGAGGTTGACACATGCTAGATAGAAGCACTGATAATTTTACTTATATCTCCTGAATATTAGTTTATCTTTAGATAAATAGGGAATTGAATTCCATAGAGTTGTCAAGTTGGTAAATTCTACCAATAAAATAATTGAATGTTTTCTGAATCCACTTAACTGTGAACATGATGGATTAACTCTTTTTTCCAAGACCTTCTGTTTGCCATTTTCTCATTTTGTGGGAACTTGAGGAGAAAAAATGCTGCTCTTGCATCTCTCTTATGTGGAAAGGCTGAGACCTGGATGTGTTTAGCCTGTAGCATAGAAGACTGAGAGAGGACCTTATGAAATCTTATAAATATCTAAAGGACAAGTGTCAAGAGGTTGGAGCTGAACTCTTTCAAGCAGTACCTAGTGACTGAATAAGGAGCAATGGGGGCAAACTGGAACACAAGAGGTTCCATCTGATCATGAGGATTGATGGAGCATTGGAACAGTCTGCCCAAGAGGCTGTGGAGATATGTAAAACCTATCTGGATGTGACTCTGTGCAACCTCCTCTGGGTAAACCTGATTTAGCAGGAGGCTTGGATTAGATAATCTCCAGAGGTCCCTTCCAATCCCTAGCATTCTGTGCTATTTCCTCAGAAGGGATGTCCTTTATGAGTTCACCAAAGACTTCATGACCACAGGAAAAAAGGAAAGGATATTATTTAAGGAGGTCTAGGGAATTCAATTATTGTGTGGTTTTTTTCACTTTAGACAGTGTCATTTTCCCAAGATCTGACTCAAATGATCCTTTTTACAGCATGAAGATTTCAGAAGCCTGCTAAGCAGCAGAAGATTTCTGAAAGGTTATGATTTCAAGGAGATAAGAGAATCTCAGAAACCAGGCACTAAGGTGATTCTTTGTGCCAAGAGCTCTAATGTTCACACACTGAACCGGAATGGAAAGCAATGAGGTTTGAGGCAAGGAATTGCTTGTTTGGAAGTGGAAGCTGGCTTGTGATGTGTCATCACCATTCTTGGAAGAGTGAATATGACATTCAAGGGAAGGGTGTTCATTAGTGCATCCCACACATAGACAACATGTCTTATGACAGTGTCTTTTGTTTATGTTTATTTCTGTTACTAATTAGCAGTAGGTGCTAGTAGAGACTAGTTTCTTCCCAACACTTCTAGCTTTTACTGCAGCACAGAAAAGTTACAATCCAAACAGTGGTGCTCTGCATACATAGGTAAGCTCGGGAAAGCTCATTTAGAAGTTTGTTATTTTGACTTTCAGATCATTTGCAAGGCTAAATTCATGTGTTTAAATGTTAGTGAGGATCTATGTTTGAATCGTTTGAGTCAGATTCTTACATAACCAAGCAGATTAACGTGCCTCTTAATTTTCCTATTGACTATTATGGGAGTTTTATGGTTATGTAAAATAAGGTTCAGAAATCCACATTGAAACAAGTTTTTCTTTCTTTTTTAGGGGCATAGCCTCATCATATTTTTCAAAATATGTGCTGAATCTAGACTGAGGTCACTTAGAGAAGAGCAAAGGATTTTGGGTGTAATGTCCCAAAGAACCTAACTCTCAGGATATGTTATTGCAAGACACAAAGTAAATGACTTTTTTTTTCCCCCAAATGCTGAAATGGTGCAACAGGAAGGCATAAGAATCTCACTTTTCATTTTAAATAACCAACTTCCTACAAATCATGATCACAGAAAATCTGTGAAAGAAGAGCCATGTTACTTCCCAGGACTTACAAAATCAGAAGGAAATGCAAAAAAAAATAAGGCATTCATTTATTTAAATCTTAAGATATTTAATCCTCCCTATTACTTTTGCAAGAGTGACTAATGATTTTTTTTTTACCTCATGCAGTTAGTAACACATTTTCAAAACCAGAGTTTTGAGTATCAGAAGTTACCTAGGCACTGTATTTATACACATTCACTTTCAACTTTTTTTTGTCTCTGGGTCACCTTGGCAGAATTCCTTCTTTTGCTATTAATTTACATGGGAGATTTGTATCTAGATTTTCTGGGTTAGTCCAAAACCACTAAAGCCTTAGGACACTCCTGCACTGTTCTGTCGTTTTGTTCACTTTAAGCCCCTCAATTGTCCAGCCAGGTAGTTACCTATGGAAAGAGTCACAGATCAAAGGGTTATTGTACTCCGAGAAAACCAACATGCTTTGATCACTTGAGAGTTGTTTTTCTCTTGCCGTCCTCCCCCTCTCCCACATTCCACCTCACACACATGCGGTTTATTCCAAGCAGATGTTAGCTAGTGCATCTGCCACTTTCCTTCTGGAATGGCTTACAGAACTACATCTTGCAGACCACCTCTGAGGGTCTCTGCCTGTCTACTTCTATTGCATGTTTGCAACCATGTCCACTTCCTAAGTCTCACATGCCTACCTCTTCCATTTGCTTCCCTTCTTCATCTTCCTGCCTCCAGTATCTGCTCTAAGCTGTCATCTTTTTTATTTTTCTACTCCCTATTTATTCTCATTTTTAAAATTGCTGAGCAAGAAGAAGGTTAACATTTGGTAATTGTAGATAAGGACAGAGAGATTATATGATTTCCCCAAGGCCACATAGAAATTCTGTGGCAGGAAGGTGAATTGATTCGAGCTCTCTGTGACTCAACAGACTCATAAAAGAAGTCTTATTTGAAAAATGTATTTTAAATATCAAATCAGAGTTTGAGTCTAAATGAAAACAGCTTCAATTACAGGGCTGCTTTTATCTGTTTGTTTCATCTTAGCAGTATTAGGCACATGGGCTGTGTCTAGACTTAACCAGGTGGGGCATACCACAGTGCTTGTCTGACTCATATGCCTGGCTTTTCCTTCCTTTGGTCTCATTTACAATATGGCTGAGGCACACACCCTGGCCCATGAGCTGAGGGGTGTAATATAGGTGTAAACATTCAAGGGTGAGTGTCAAAGCTTAAGCTGGCCAAAAGCTGTTTCTGAAAAATACAAAGTTCTCAGTGACTTGATCTGTGTCAATCTAATAGTTGAAATAGGACCAAAACCTACTCCAATTTTAACAAAGATTTTCTTTTTTAAAGTATAATAGTTCATTTGTCTTAAGACAAACTAGCATTTTACCTGAGGTTTCACTGGTATGGCCTTTAGGTAGAATGTAGGTGTTTACTTATCTCAAGTTTCTTAATGTAGTGATAAAAAAAGTTGTTTACTTGTGCCCCTGAAAACAGTCTAATGTTGCTTTCTGCTATACTCCAAGCCATAATGTCATTATCCTTGGCACAGAGCTACCAGAAAATTTTGTCAGCCTGTCCACAGAAATTAGCTCTGCAATATGATTGAATCCTAGGGGCTAAGCCAGTGCTTTAGCCTGACACAGGGTGCCTCTGTTCTTGCAGCCACCAGAGAAAGTTCTCTTAGAAAAACAACAGCAACACAAGTTTATGATTCACTTTCAGACTTTGTTCACCTAAATGACTTGTTTGTGCACTATGGAAGGAAAACAAGAGATTCCAGAAACTTGCACACACAGCATGTCCTTGTTTATACCTTTTAACCATATAATAAATACACAGATAAATATATAAGGGAAAGGCAGGATGATCTCTCAGTGAGTCTTTTCAAGTTAACTATCTTCTATACTGAAGAAACACAGTCTGCTGTGAATTAAGCTATAGTACCTGAATTAATACGAAACTGCCACAGAAGGAGTGTTGAAATCTGATCTGAACTGAAAGCATGGCTACAACTTTGAGCTGGTTCAGAGAAAAGAATAAGAAAGGCCAGGAAGTCAAGACATTTTTTCCCCCCTTCAGAAGTTTCCAGTTTAAGGTAGCTTACCAAAGTTTCAAAAGAAGTTTAAATGTCTGTCTGTCTCAAATTTCCAACCTACTGTGCAAAGAAAGCCTCAGGTTTGCATAAGTGTCTTGTAAATCTCTATATCCTTCTTTATTTTAGGTTACTCCTTTGTTGTACTCACTCTACCTCTGACATGTCTTTGTATTTATGTTATCTTCCCTGTCATATAGTGTTTCAGTGAGCAATATCTACTCACTCAAAGAGACTGGGTACAGGAAAAGATAACTGAGGACATACAGAAGACTGAAATCCAGACTACGGAATCTGAGAGGTTGAACTCTGCCAAATTGCAAACTCATTATGATAGTTCTAGTGAAGTTGAAGGAATCTTGATTGGAAAAAATCCCCCAAAAATAGTAGGGATATACACATACAGTCTTTACAGAAGCTCCTACTCTATCTGAGTGTATAGTAAGCATCAGGAAATACAACAGGCAAGAAAAAGAGTTCAGTTAGAATCTTGACTAGGCAAAGGGAGCACATCACTCTCCTAAACAGAGTAAATAGCAGCTGATGTTATCCTTTATTACAAAACAAAAACAACAAAAAACCCAAACAAACAAACAAACAAAAAAACAGAGATAGTAAACAAGTAATAAAAATATGAAATTTTACTGAGAGCATAGGAGCAGAGACTGGAACAGAGGAATAACAAGTTTAACAAGTTACCAAACACACTGGATATTTTCATATTGACAGAGGCTGATGAAATTTACCTCAGAATGCTGAAGAAACCAGGAAAAGTGGTTTCTGAACTGACAGCAAAGTACTTAAGAATTCACAGGGAACAGAAGATGCTTCAGAAAAGTGAAGAGGGCAAGTGCAAAATGAACTGATGAGGAAAAGCGAATGAAGCTGGTGAGGGGCCTGGAACACAAATCCTATGAGGAGAGGCTGAGGGAGCTGGAGTTGTTTAGCCTGCAGAAGAGGATGGTCAACGGTGACCTCATTGCTGTCTACAACTACCTGAAGGGAAGTTGTAGCCAGGTGGAGGTCGATCTCTGCTGCCAGACAACCAGCAACAGAACAAGGGGACACAGTCTCAAGTTGTGCTGGGGGAGGTCTAGGCTGGATGTTAGGAGGAAGTTCTTCCCAGAGAGAGTGATTGGCATTGGAATGGGCTGCCCAGGGAGGTGTTCAAGAAAAGATTGGGTGAGGCACTTAGTGCCATGGTCTAGTTGATTGGACAGGGCTGGGTGATAGGCTGGACTGGATGATCTTGGAGGTCTCTTCCAACCTGGTTGATTTTATGATTCTATGAAAATGGGCAAGTTAAATTGCTTTAACACCTCTGAAATCTCAAAAGACATTATTTCTATTCTATATGAAGAAATCTGTGAAATACAACTTTGGTTAAACCCATGTCATAAGTCTGGTGTGCACCACTTGGGGAAAAATCAGACTTTCAGGCAGTTAGAAATTCCTTCCTAGTCAACTGTTTGGAGGGCATCAAATTCGCGCCCTCCCCTACATGCTCTGAGCCTAGTTACATTCAGTATTCTAATGTACTGCTTTGAGCAGGTGCCCAAGTTTCTTGTGTCATAGTTTTTACTGTATAATAAAGTAGTGCACATGCTGTCTCACCAGAAAACAAACTAACTAACTAACAAAGAGACAGACATTAGCTGCTCAAGAACAAGACATTCTCCAGTTAGGCACAGAGGAGCTTCTTTCAGTTGCTTTCAAAGGCAGTTATTTCTCATTTGCTAGTGATAATTAAATTGAGTACACTTCTAGGTTTCTTAGATATTTTCTAAAGTGAGAATTAAAAAGCAGTTGGAGGAATAGAAGCTGAATGAACTAAATTAATTACAGAAATGACTTCAAATTGCTAGATGAAATTCAATAAATACAAGTGTACAGATTGCTCTGAGGAAACGTAACTGCTCTCTACAAACATAAAATAAGAAACATGTTTAATTACCATGTTGCAAAAAGGGGGG
Organism: Pogoniulus pusillus; assembly: GCF_015220805.1. Taxonomy (NCBI): domain Eukaryota; kingdom Metazoa; phylum Chordata; class Aves; order Piciformes; family Lybiidae; genus Pogoniulus; species Pogoniulus pusillus. Next base: position 33,668,860 of record NC_087268.1, on the reverse strand, counting down.
GGGGGGAAAGAATAATACATAAAATCTGGGACTCCTGCAGAAATTACAACTCTTAGTCTGATTTTAATGACTAGCTAGACAAACCTCTTTCAGGATGTGTTTGGGTATTTGCTGCTCCAAAGGAAGATGCTAAAATAGTTGTTGAGATCATTTTGACTTCTTCACTCTTTAGATACAGTAAATACAGTAGGAGAAATAAAGAGTATGAATCAAAGCTTTGTTATTCACAGAGGGACTTTTTATAAGGGACAAGAGGGAATGGTTTTAAGCTGAGGGAGAGTAGGTTTAGATTGCATCTTAGGAAGAAACTCTTCAATAATAGTGGTGGGACTCTGGGAAAGGCTCCCTGGGAAGGCTGTGGATGCCTCCTCCCTGAAGCGGTTTAAAGCCAGGTTGTACGAAGCCACCAGTCAAATCCAGCTGAGAGACATCCCTGCCTATGGCAGGCAGGTTGCAATAGATGATCTCTGATCCAACCTAAGCCATTCTATGATTCCATGTTGAAAGTCTGGCAATGAATCAGGGATGGGATGCAAATGTGTTAAGTCATACTCTGGAATTTAAGCAAAAACCCCTATCTTTTCTCTGGTCTTTGTGTTCAGTTTAGATACATATTCAAACATCTGGATGTTCAAGCTACCTCCATTTGTACAACTGCCCTGACTTGCTAGAGAAAACCTGGCGAGTCCTGTTTCCTCTCACGCCTGTGACCTCCTTTTAGACAGTCAGTGAAGAAGCTTTCTGAAGAGGACCTGCCAGGCCTGATGGTCTCACAGGTTCGTGCATGATAATAGGGAAATCGCCTCACATTTTGGGCCACACTAATCTCAAGGTGCATTTCAGGTTAGTTGGGAGGGTCAAGGGGGTGTCTCAGGGCACTGGCATGGGCAGACACAGACCTCAGTGTTCAGAACATGCTCTGCTTAGGTTACAAGAATACTCTGTGAGACTTTAAAACCTGTGTCTCTCAGAAGCTTCCTGTTCAGACAAAAGCTAACCCAGTTATGTAAGAAGGTGTTAAGTGTACATGGAAAAATTGCACTTTTCCAAGAAGCCAGGCAGTGATTGCATTCGCTAAATCTTCAGTCATTTTCCAGTAACAAATAAATAATCAATGACAGCACACTCTGTGAAAAAATAATAACGTTGAACTGAAGGAGGCAATTGCCATTTCAAATCAATAAATTGTAGCTCCTTGTATTTCCTGTTACATAAAAACAAAAGCTTGCCACCCAAAGAAAGCAACAGCTAAGCCGTTTGTTTTTGTGTTCACTTGGCTTTTCAGATCTCTTCCAGGCAGAATTGTGGGTAAACAGGTTTGTTTATGAAAAATCCACTCATCAGCTACATCTACAGCATTCTACTTTCAGATGAAGCTGCTCTTCAGAGGTTTGTTTGTTTAAAATTAGAGGGTGTACAGCCTGATGGATAAAAGCAGAAGGCTAAAGTGGCACAAGCGTCATTCTCAGGTAATTATTTCAAATATGTAGGCTCATATTGAAGCAATGGATCTCAAAAAAAAATAAAATCAATAAACATTAAATATGTAAACCCATTTTGTCTTCCTTCTTCCTGTTGTGTTTGACACTATTCCAACTGAAGGTTGTTAATATCATTTACTCAGGGTTCCTGAGAACTAATACCACCCCATTTACCATCTGTTTTCCAAAAAACCCAATTGTTTGTTTCAGGGAATAAAAAATCCTCAGCAATACTGATCTTCCTCTGTATCATGTTGGTGTGACACGGTGTATAATTTATCTATTTTAATTAGATTCTAGGACTGCATCCATCTTTGAGAATATTCTGCCCCCAGACTTCCAGGTAACTGCTGAAATATATTTTGCATAATGATTCTGTACCTTTATTTCTGTCTTCTCCATAAGGAAGTTAATTGGGCAGGAAGGGGGAGACTTGGCAGACAATAGCATGCAGTCATCTACACCCAGCTGACAACTGTGTTAATAAGCTTTTTAAAAAATGTGTTGCATGTCACTGACTTGACACAGAACAGCTGTGTCCAGACAGAGAACACTGAAAAGGGCCACCTGGCAAATGATATATTCTTTATGGATAACAACTACTCTTCGGAAGACCAGAGATGTCACTTCTGCTTTGTTGAAGATTGATGACCCTATATTGAATGAAAAGGTACTTTTAAATTGGAAAGCATCTTATCCAGCTAATGAATACCCTTATCCTTGTGTACAGCATAGGTAGATTTAAATCAGAGGATGCTCTTCACTTACATTTCTCTGCATAACCAGTATAGTTTGAAGATCATAGAATCATAGAATCAACCAGGTTGGAAGAAACCTCCAAGGTCATCCAGTCCAACCTATCCCCCAGCCTTATCCAGTCAACTAGACCATGACACTAAGTGCCTCATCCAGGCTTTTCTTGAAGACCTCCAGGGACAGTGACTCCACCACCTCCCTGGTTGGCTTGTTTCATTTTTCCCTCAGTGGGCTTCTTTTTACCTTACTTAATAAGCTAAAATTTCCTTCTTGTGCATGGATCAATGCAAATTATCTTTTCTTCATGTAGCATTTATTATCAATTATAGTGATGATCAAAATACTGCTAAGAAATAATGTAAAGTTGGCCTGGAAAACAAAGGTCCTTATGGGTTCCAGTGAATGGCTTCTCCTCATGACAAGAAGCCTACAGATTTTAATTCAGGACAAAAGTTGCTTTCATGAACCACAGTGAACAACCTTGATGGAAAAAGAGGTTAAGCTGAAATTCAGTCTTAAGAAACCTGCAGTCCTGTGCTGAAACTGAGCAGCAGCTGATCACAGGAAGCCCCAGGTTCTGCAGCCTACATAAACGTCACTTTTCATATATAAAGATCTTGTTCTGAATTCCCCCTTTCCTCTTGCATTTATATTTCTCTAGGCAAGGGGAACACTCTTATTATTTCTCCTTTTGGCATTTTCTTTGTGCTTTCTATTGTATTGGCTGCCTGGAGTGTCTTTCCTCTTTCTTTCCTTCAACATGAGCTAAATAGCAGTGTACTACTTTGACTTCCTTTACACGACTCATTTATAACTTTGTGTGTTTCATAGTGCAAAAGTTTATTAGGAAGCACTGCACTCCTATTAAATAGTCAAGGTGAAAGATAATCCATTTTCAACGCACTAGCTTTTTAGAGCAGTGAGTGTTTATCTAGTGCCACCACATAGTCCATTAAGCAACATGTAAATGCTCTCTCTTCTCATTCTCAGAAGTGAGCAAGGAAAGAGTACTCAGAAGAATAATTTATTTTCCTGGAACTTGAAGATATGTCAGTTTCCCTAGGGCTGCTTTTTCTCTTAGGGATAAATCCGCTACATGTTACAGGGCCTTGATCCTGAATAACTATAATTAGCAATTATTTCTATTAATCTGAAACTAAAATCATATTTATAAACATCTGCTCATACAGGACAAGCCTAATGCTGAACTTGCACTACAGTCATACTATTAACTAGTATTATGTTACATCACAGTTGCAACAGGCCTTAAGAGCTTATTTCTGTGTTTCTTTGTGACATCCAAATACAAACACCCATTCCAGCACTTATACTTACTTTGTTTTGCTAGCAAAATAATGTGATCTTCTCTTACAATTCACTGTATTTTCTGGTCTACATTAAAAGAAGCCTTTTGTCTGTTGACTGATTAAGAGAACTGTTTGGCCACAACAACGCCATGCAGAGATACAGGCTGGGGTCGGAGTGGCTGGAGAGCAGCCAGACAGAGAGGGATCTGGGGGTGCTGACTGATACCCGTTTGAACATGAGCCAGCAGTGTGCCCAGGTGGCCAAGAGAGCCAGTGGCATCCTGGCCTGCATCAGGAATGGTGTGGTCAGCAGGAGCAGGGAGGTCATTCTGCCCCTGTACTCTGCACTGGTTAGACCACACCTTGAGTACTGTGTTCAGTTCTGGGCCCCCCAGTTTAGGAGGGACATTGAGATGCTTGAGCGTGTCCAGAGAAGGGCGACGAGGCTGGGGAGAGGCCTTGAGCACAGCCCTACGAGGAGAGGCTGAGGGAGCTGGGATTGTTTAGCCTGGAGAAGAGGAGGCTCAGAGGAGACCTTATTGCTGTCTACAACTACCTGAGGGGTGGTTGTGGCCAGGAGGAGGTTGCTCTCTTCTCTCAGGTGGCCAGCACCAGAACGAGAGGACACAGCCTTAGGCTGTGCCAGGGGAGATTTAGGCTGGAGGTGAGGAGAAAGTTCTTCACTGAGAGAGTCATTGGACACTGGAATGGGCTGCCCGGGGAGGTGGTGGAGTCGCCGTCCCTGGAGCTGTTCAAGGCAGGACTGGACATGGCACTTGGTGCCATGGTCTAGCCTTGAGCTCTGTGGTAAAGGGTTGGACTTGATGATCTGTGAGGTCTCTTCCAACCCTGATGATACTGTGATACTGTGACAACTGCACTGTAAACTATGAGGTTTACGTTTTGTATATTAAGCTTCTCAGTAATGTAAAACCATTACAGATTGTAGTTCAACTACTAAATAACCAACCAAGAATAACAACAAACCCACAATATAAATAGAAGATAAATGGAATAAAAGATTTCAGAACATTCCATTTTAGTTAAGAAACAAATCACCTTTCCGCAATTATAACTAAATATGGCATTCTTACCAGATTTTCATTTAAAAGGAGGGGAGACTTGGACCAAAATGCAAGTATTAAATCCAAACATCTGTATGCTGTGTTTTCCACTCACACATGCATGTGCTGCTAATGTGCACACAGTAGGACTGAAAAAAACATTATGACTGAAAAAAACCCCATTTTAATGTGCAACCTTTGCATAAAGGTTCCAGATAGAAAATGCAGCCTGAATTTTCAGGGCTATTAGGTTGACTTATACCTAATAAAGGCAAGTCCAAGAGCTACTAGGCTTTGCAACTTACCTATGTATGACTGAAAAACTGGAAAAATAGTGTGGAAAATGTCATTTTAAATGGGAAGAGTGGACATATCCATAGATATTGGGATCATTCCCAATCTGGAGATGAAAGCTTTCTTTTGTTATAAATTAAGAATGAGCAAAGCAAAATACTGTTACCGTACATTAATGAGGTTAACTACAATGACCCCCTTTACCATGACAGGTGTGATCAAATTATCAACACATATTAGCAGATCAAAAAAAAGAGTAGGAATCTTTGTGTGCTAGTTTGAAGCAGCCTAGAATGTTTTGGTGAAAAAGAACTAGATGATAGGCTGTGAAAGGAAAACAATGGTGATGTCTACTCCCCTCAGAGTCTTGCTGAAGAAGAAAGGAAAACATTAGATAACACTCTCGCCATTTTGTCGCTCTCTGCTTTGGGCTTCTGACTGAGCTGCATCTCCCTAACCTCACCCTCCACTCACCTTTGCTTCTTAACTTCTTGACTGAACCTCTATTCTTCTTTAGGACTGGGGTAAGTTTGAGAGGGGCAGGGGGAGGGTGCAGGGGTGGTTGAGAGCCCCTCCTGGGGACTCAGGTTTCTGGGAGGGGAGTTGTGTTTCTGTATTACTTTTACCTTGTATATTTCTGTCTATAACTGTATATACTGTAAATATCTGCTTGTATATTGTGCCAGCTGTAAATAAATAGCTTCATTTATATTCCCAGAGCTGCCTGAGTCTAGTTGGGTATTTCCAAAGTGTGGAGGGGTGGGGAACACCCAAACCATCACACTTTGTAAAATGTTTTTTATCTGTGGGCTTGAACAAACTATGGAGTAAGAGGATTATAAAAAATCAGGGGAATGTTGGTACTGTGAAGACACTGCCTATTGGCTGTGGCATCCTGGCTGAAGGATACACAAGAATTACTTACTAAAAATAATTACTTATTATAAAGGAATTACTTATTAATAAATAATTATTTATTAATAAAAAATATTATTTAAATTTATTATTGAGCTTTTTATATTTATTTAGTTAACCTACACATTTACAAACAGCTGTGTTTATAAGTTTGTGTATAAGATAGCAAAAGAAGAATACTACTTGTACTATAATGGATAGCAGCATATTGGGACAAAAGAAAAACATTAGTCTCTACACCTTGGTGGCATTTGCGTATATGGTAGTGGTATGTCTGGGTTACAATACAGGCCAGAGAGGTGATCATCTTGTAGAAAGTTATACCTGTAACCTACTCTCAAAAACAGATTTCATTGTGCTTCCTAATATGAGAAACCCTGAGTGACTTGAATTTAGTTACTAACTCAAGCAGGTCTCATGCAGACACCATTTCTTTGAGGGATCAGCAAACAGCCTAGGTCTGAAACCTGTGTTAAAGCAAGAGGCTTAACATACAGAAATGGACACAACATATGGCCATAACATTTTGATGACTCCTTTAAGCCTTAACTTATGTGGATGTAAGTGCAGTAGGAACATTTTGAGCAAAGGCATTAGAGTAAACCTCTAGTTCAAACATACTTGGCTGTACGCATACCGCTGAAGTAATCAGTGCCAGCTGTCATTTGTGCATGTGGGGGGTGATTCTCAGAGTCTGTCTGGAAACTTTTGGTGCCAGATATGCACACAGGATCTCCCTTGTGTCAAAGTAAGCACCTCTGTACCTGGATAATGTGGTTCTGGAGAAGACGCAATAGAAACGTCTTCTTACTGACTATAATAAAGGTCTTAGCTCCTCTGTTTGCTTCTCAGTGTATGTTCAAGCCTCTGGCACCATCTCAGTACTCAGAAATGGGGCAAAAGAGAGAGAAAAAGAAATTAAGTACTGTTGGATAAGGGAGCTTATCAGGCAGCCATATAGGTGGTGCTGAGTTTCTAGTTCATATGACCAGTATGGAATTCATCACTAGGAGACCGAGGTTTTAGTTATAGAGGTAGGCAGGCAGGTACAGAGGAGGCCAAAGATCTAATTGTGCATGGGAGTCTATAAAAAAGTCATTGTCAGAGACTTAGTGGAAGGCTAAGCATGCACACAGCATGTGCACACATTGATCAGTCCTTCCCCCAGCAACTACCCCAACAGCAGCACATTCCCTGACAGCCATTCCCAAAACCAGCATCTGCTCCAGTGCCAGTGTTGCAATGGTGACTGACCCTGCTGGCATGCCAGTTATGAAGCTGGCCCACACTAAGGTTGTTAGCACTCCATCATACAATATTTGGAAATTTCTATTCTAGCTAATCCAGAACCTGCAGTGTCTACTCAAATCCACAAATGCATACACGTATAATAGTTGAAATACATTGTCTTTCAGCTACAGTTATTTCCCTTTAGAGAATAACAACATCATATTCTTCTGTAATTCTTGAGCCTCAGCACAGCTCACTGAAGCCAGTTTCCAAGTGGCAGTGGTACAATTGCCTACTAAGATTTACCATGGTTCAGATTCCTGCTCAGTTCTGCTCCCTAGTGAAACCATTTCATGCAATGTGGGTTGCCTATTAGCTATGGGCCACACCTCTGGACTCTGCCATTTCTTGTTCATTTGTACTGGGAGGGTAGTTAGCCAGGCGTACTCAGAAGCATAGATTGTTCTTTCTGTGCAAACAAACCTGCAGGAATAAACACCATAGCCTTGGCCCATGGTGCTCATGAGTCACTTTTTTTGATGGGTGGTGATTTCAAGTGTGGGATTGTAGCAAGGAAACTGCTTTGTTTCTGCGTTGCTTTTACTATGTTAAAAATATAACTACCATACTTAGCCATCTCAAAGCTCAGTACAAGGTAATCTTTGCAATATGCCCAGGAGGTAGGGGAGTATAAGTGACCCTTTTTCAAAAGTCATAGAAGCCAGGACGTAAAAGGATAAGTCATTTGCCTAAGTGCTAACGGTGAGTTGGGATCTGAATCCAGAAGTCTCTTATGCCAAATTGATAATGGACTAGACAAACTGCTTCTTAAGCCCTTTCCCAATTATCCAACTAAAAGCAAGCAAGACAGCTAAAACAGCAAGAGCAGTACAGAATATGGGCCCAGATGAAGTTTCAAATTCAAAAGCAATGTCTGCGTTCGTATTAGGCAATGTTTGGGTTGAAATCACAGAGCACAGCTCAGCTCATTGTATGTCTCAGTCTGATTTTCTGGTAAGATGCTGTTATAATTTAGCAAGAACCTAAATGTTAAGGAAACTGCATCAAATAGTCTACCTTTTTTTTCATTCTGCCCCTGTGGAAGTTGCCAACTCAATTCCCACCCACCATCACTGTCTTTCACTTCTTTCCTCAGGTCTCCTGTATCCTCCATCCCAGTTATTCATTCCATTCTGAAAATCTCTCTCAGCTGCCTGCCTCTTCCCTTCCCCAAAAAACTCCTTTGCAGCATCATCCACCTCATTTAAACCACTTAACTGACATCACAGGTGCCTATTTCCTCTTCTCTCCCTCTCTCCACTTGGTAGACATCCATCTTCTTTCTTTCATGAGGTATCACAGATATCTCTGATTGTTCCTGCTCACTGTGCAAGCACGTAACAGCACAGAAGCACACTGTGCCAACCCCAGGGTCTGGGTGGCCCTTCTGCTCACTCATCTGCCTCCTTATTGGCATGTCTTTCCATCTGTATTTCTACAAACAGGGTCAGATTATCTGGGTACAGAAGGGGTAAAGGACCATTAATTTTGCCTGTAATTTTTACAAACTTGTGAGAGGGAGTTGGGAAATGCAAAGCAAACCATACTGCTCATACATGTTTAGTTTTGCCAGGGAAAAGGCAAGTGAGGTCAACCAAAAGGAAAACTTGGCCATCTTGACCCATTTTTTAATTAAAAATGATAATATCTTTCTCTGCAGCATGACTCTGCATACACATGTCATTCTGGTTTAGAACCAGAAGAGATCGTTTCGTCCTTACAACTACTTTATGCAAGTTTGTTTATATATTTAATGCCAAAGCAGATTCATTTAAAGGTACCATTTACTTGCACACTAATCTTGACAAATCGTCATACATAGGAGGCATAAGAAAATACCATGCAACGATTACATTGAGGTTACACAGAACTTCAGAGAATGTTTGGGAGTTTTCCTCAATATCTTTACACACCTAAGAATAACAGCTTGTCTTTTTCAAGTGCCAAAATATGTGACATATGACGTATCCTCACAAAAACACATACTTCTGTGTGTGCACATGTGATTGTGCATCTGCATCGGTATGTATCACAGTATTATCAGGGTTGGAAGAGACCTCACAGATCACCAAGTCCAACCCTTTACCACAGAGCTCAAGGCTAGACCATGGCACCAAGTGCCACGTCCATCCTTGCCTTGAACAGCTCCAGAGACGGCGACTCCACCACCTCCCCGGGCAGCCCATTCCAGTGTCCAATGACTCTCTCAGTGAAGAACTTTCTCCTCACCTCCAGCCTAAATCTCCCCTGGCGCAGCCTGAGGCTGTGTCCTCTCGTTCTGGCGCTGGCCACCTGAGAGAAGAGAGCAACCTCCCCCTGGCCACAACCACCCCTCAGGTAGTTGTAGACAGCAATAAGGTCACCCCTGAGCCTCCTCTTCTCCAGGCTAAACAATCCCAGCTCCCTCAGCCTCTCCTCATAGGGCTGTGCTCAAGGCCTCTCACCAGCCTCGTCGCCCTTCTCTGGACACGCTCAAGCATCTCAATGTCCTTCCTAAACTGGGGGGCCCAGAACTGAACACAGCACTCAAGGTGTGGTCTAACCAGTGCAGAGTACAGGGGCAGAATGACCTCCCTGCTCCTGCTGACCACACCATTCCTGATGCAGGCCAGGATGCCACTGGCTCTCTTGGCCACCTGGGCACACTGCTGGCTCATGTGTGCGTTTGTATGTCTGTGTGTGCAGAAACAGATTTAGATAGTCATGACATTTCTGGAAGTTATCCTGTTTTCAAAGTGTACATTGTTAGTATTGAATAGTTCATTCTAGAAATATCTCCTCCACAAAGAGTGAAGGAATTTATCTTTCAGTAGAGTCTTTTCAGCTTTCTCATTTAATTATGAAATTGAAACCTCTCTCTTTCCAGATATTATCCTGGCAAGGAGTATCTATTCACTAGGCCCCAGGCAAATATCCTTTGCCTGAATCAACAAACAGGTTTGGAAGGGATGATTGCTAACGAAAGGTCAGTGTATCCTTTGACAGCAGGGTTACTGGTTTATAGCTAGCCAAGCTTGTTAGCCACTGAAAGACACCCTGTATTGCCAAAGCAGTAGTTTTCATTGGCACAAACAGCTGGGGTTTTTTTAAACATTGTTAAGAAAAACCAAGATTCTGAATGCTATCATATATTATATTATTTTAAATAAAGAGTTCTAATTATCTCAGCTTTTATTCTTTTCCATGTTTTTTCTCCCTTCCAGTCATCTCTTAATTAATGGTTTCTTTGGCCTAGCTTTGCAAGACATTTGCAAATGGAAAACTAAATAGGTTAAAGAAAGTACTTCTGAGAAGTTATAATTCAGTAGAAACAAACTTCACAGCTTCATTTGTAAGTGCTTCTCAGGAAATAAACCAAGCAACACTCTGAATATGAATCCTGAACCTGGATTAATTAGAACTGCTCTAGAAAGGGACCTAGGGATGGCTGTGAATAGGTCACTGAGAATCTCTTTAACACATCAGTTGAAAACAAGCTAGCACATAGCTGCAAAGTCCCATTCACTAAAACGACTATAAATGCCACACTGGGGAGATGTCTGGGCCTAGGGTACCTTAGGTAAGATGAACAGACAACAGTAAGAAGATGGATGGTTGAACACCGAGAGGCCATGCGACTGCTCTTGTGTTAAGTGACTGGAATACAACCCACTAGTGCTTCAGTAACCTGAGCAGCAACAGCAGCTCTCCTTTGAAGGGGTCAGACTGGAGAGAGAAAGAAAGGGAGAAAAGGAAGCAGGAGGGATAAATTATGCAACAGAGAAAAGCAGAAAAGAGGGACTATGTAGATGCACCGACCATGAGAGCTTGGAAGGGAGCTGGAAGTTAAGGAGACTGCTGTCATGTCATCAAAACCTGGACATTATTTTGTAAAAGTTAAAAAAAAAAGAAAGGAGGAAGAAGGAAAAAGAAAAAAAAATGGCCAAGTTTCAAGGAATTGCTTTAAGTCCCCCCTTAGATTTAGGTGATTCAAATAATTTAAAGCTTCTTGCTCTGCTTTCCAGATTGCTACTTGGCAGTGCAAACTGATCCATTCAGAGGGCTGTTTTGCCTTCTCCAGATATCAAGTTTATAGTAAACAACAAAAACCTTTTGCATAGTGAGGGCTATTTAATTGCAGCATATCAGTAACAGATAAGCACCTACACAGAGATTACCACACTCAAGACATTGTGGAGGCATTAACTAATTGTGTTGTGTATTACTACCTCTGTTTTGCACATGAGGACGTTGAACAGAGAGAGGAAATACCACACCCAAGATGACAAAGTTTGATGGGTTCATAAGCCTTTTGACCCTACTACCTCTGCATTTTACAGATCTGTTTACTAAAATACAGAACATTTTTGTTTATGAAAGAAGAGGATTAATAATTTACCTGGAACATTAGGTCCTTTGTACCTGTGCAGAGTAACATTTGCTGCAAGTGTCTGAACTTTTTACAGAGAACTGACAGAGTTTAAATTGGCACAGCATGCCTCAGGTCACATTGGAATCATGCATGACCTCCAACTTGAAAACACACGTGCACGTTGAGGGTACTTGCAGGGTGGTGTTATGCACAGAGAGAAAACTTGGGTCAAAGTGGGTTCCCTGTCCCATGCAGTAACAGTGATTACACAGTAAGTCTCTCAGTGATCTGTGCTGTGTGAGGTTTAGCTGTGCCTGCCTCACACATGAAGGAAACTATGAGTTTAAACATGCAGCATCCTTCTGCCTTCATCTTCTGTCTTTTTTACTGAAATACATGCAGAGAACAGCAACAATATCTACTTCTAGTTAGCTGTGATAAGCCTGCACTTGCATTGTGCATCAGCTATACTGAAACAAACCGCTTTATTTTATTGTCATAGAATCATAGAAGCAACCAGGTTGGAAGAGACCTCCAAGATCATCCAGTCCAACCTAGCACCCAGCCCTAGCCAGTCAGCTAGACTATGGCACTAAGTGCCTCATCCAGGCCTTTCTTGAACACCTCCAGGGACGGTGCCTCCACAAATAACATGTATCTTAGGTCAAAATAACAGGGTTTACTTCTGTTTTCTCATTTATGTACTTTGTTCAGGTGTTTGCTTTCCTGAAGTCTTAAAGGACTACAGTAGAGTTAATGATTTGTATATTATTCACTCTTCAGGATGCCAATATATTCAAGTCAAACAAGGACTTAATATGTGTGTATATATATTTGTTTGTGTGCATATATATTCCAAATTATAAGGGATACCTAAAAAGACCCATTTTTATTATGGAAAAAAATATTTTCTTCATCATCATCTGCTTTTCTCATCATACTAAAAGCCTGTTTTCTCCAAATCTTTAACTGCTTCTCTTTAGAAATTCCAGATCCCTATCACCTAGAATTTGCCACTTCACCTAAATTCAGATGCTCCAAACCTACTTGAAGTCACTCCTAAATTCATAGAATCATAGAATCAACCAGGTTGAAAGAGACCTCCAAGATCATCCAGCCCAACCTAGCACCCAGCCCTAGCCAGTCAACTAGACCATGGCACTAAGTGCCGCATCAAGTCTTTTCTTGAACACCTCCAGGGACGGTGCCTCCACCACCTCCCTGGGCAGCCCATTCCAATGCCAATCACTCTCTCTGGCAAGAACTTCCTCCTAACATCCAGCCTATACCTCTCCCCCAGCACAACTTGAGACTGTGTCCCCTTGTTCTATTGCTGGTTGCCTGGCAGAAGAGACCAACCCCTACCTGGCTACGACCTCCCTTCAGGTAGTTGTACACAGCTATGAGGTCACCCCTGAGCCTCCTCTTCTCCAGGCTAAACAACCCCAGCTCCCTCAGCCTCTCCTCACAGGGTCTGTGTTCCAGGCCCCTCACCAGCTTTGTCACCCTTCTCTGGACATTTCCAAAAAGAACAGCTTTTCTTTGACCTTCTTGCATGTTCTAGGTTATATTTCTTGATCTCCTAAAACCAAAGGCCTGATGCTACAGACAAATATTTTGCATGTGGGCATTTTCATCAGATTTAGTCTTTGTCTTCCATGGGGCATTTTTTGTTTGTTTCTCTGTTTTTTTTTTCTTTATAATTAGAAACACAGAGATGACTTCTGATCTCCTGTATTCCAGATGTTAGCTAATCATTGACAAGTTGCTGGATGTATTTTCTGATGAGTCAAGTAGTATGATGGCAATGTTTTATCAGTAATAATCACTCACATCATTATTTGTGCATCTCAGAATGCTATTCCAAGGACCTTTCTTAACCTCACCTGTACAACTTAAGTAATGGATTTTCTGGAAACAATCCCATATTTAATCTGTAGAGAAATAAAAGTCCTACATGAATCATGGCATCTTGGCCATCCATCATCTTGTATTTTGTATGCATGTACACATGCTCAAGCACGTTTGTACACACACACACACACACATAGAATCATAGAATCAACCAGGTTGGAAGAGACCTCCAAGATCATCCAGGCCAACCTAGCACCCAGCCCTAGCCAGTCAACTAGACCATGGCACCAAGGGCCTCAGCCAGGCTTTTCTTGAACACCTCCAGGGACGGTGACTCCACCACCTCCCTGGGCAGCCCATTCCAATGCCAATCACTCTCTCTGGGAAGAACTTCCTCCTAACATCCAGCCTAGACCTACCCCGGCACAACTTGAGACTGTGTCCCCTTGTTCTGTTGCTGGTTGCCTGGGAGAAGAGGCCACCCCCACCTGGCTACAATGTCCCTTCAGGTAGTTGTAGACAGCAATGAGGTCACCCCTGACCTTCCCCTTCTCCAGGCTAAACAACCCCAGCTCCCTCAGCCTCTCCTCATAGGGTTTGTGTTCCAGGCCCCTCACCAGCTTTGTTGCCCTTCTCTGGACACCTTCCATATATATATAAAAGCTTTTTGACTGTGTAAGTTCTTCTCAAAATGTGAGTTCCTGGAACTGAAGGACTACATAGGCACTTCAGCTTTCATTTCTGACACAAAATTGCAAAGGCAGATGCCATGACTTAAATATTTCCTACGAATTTTAGAATCCCTAAATCAACACAAAGTAAATTCAAATAACATTTCTGAGTCCTTTTCTTTCTTAGTCACCCAGTGAATGAGACACTCACATGATTTATAGGCCTGACCTAAGACTATGGTGTGTTTGGGGAAAGGTATACAGCAGTGGAATTACTGCATGTCTGAAGTTGAGTGTATGCTTTAGCATTTTTAGGTTGTACTTGGGACTGAGCAGCTGCACTGCACCCTGGCTGTCCTCAGGGAAATAACTTCATTTTCCCTCCTGTGTCTGTTTTTCACATAGAGCCAGCTCCAATGTGTTGAATGCTGGAGAGAAACTTTGGGTTTTCTTACTATCACAGGGATGAAGAGCCAGAGGAAATCCTTGAAAAGCAAGGCATTTTTTCCCACTAATCCTGTTGGGAAGAGGGAAGGAGGTAATGAGTGTTAGTGATGGCTGCTGACAGCCACTTCTACAGTAGCAACTACTGTGCTACTCAGCCTCAAAACGCAGACAGGCAGAGGGGGATGAGTAGTTGTGGGTAAAACAAATGTTTCTTGTCTCCATCAGGGTAGGCAGGCAGGCTTGAGCACATTTGGAACTTTCCTTCCTAAACAAGGCTGTGCCTCTGACAGAAGAGCAGATGGGGAACTAGGATTTTTTTTTCTTTACAGATTCACAGATTGCATTGTGTTGGAAGACACCCTCAAAGGTCATCTTATCCAACCCCACTGCAGTCAGCAGGGACACCTCCAACTAAATCAGGCAGCCCAGGGCCAGGTAAACTCCAATGTTCAATGTCTCCAGGGATGGGGCTCTCAACCACATCTCAGGGCAGCCAGTTGCAGTATTTTACCACTGTGGTAGTTTGAGGTGACCCAGGTTTCTCTTAAGAAATCTACAGAGATAAAGTCCCATCCTGGAGGGATGGATCTGGTGGTCCCAGGGTATTGTGACATTGTTATTCTATTCCTCTTTCCAGTATTACAGCTTACAAGGCAATGCTTGGTTGACATCGTTCTCTTCCCTTAACTGCCTCCCCTCCCCTCACTTCTTCTCTCCAGCAAAAGCAGCACATGTCCCTGCTTATCTCATGGTTTCTGTGGAGGAGATGGCTTCTGGCTGGCAGGGAATTTTGAGCTGCGTCATGAAGCCTGCACAGTCCTGGGTAGCTCATGTCCCCTAAGTGGAACACACCACCCACATTGTAAAGAACTTCCTCCTAAGGTCCAACCTAAATCTACCACTGCCCCTCACCCTATCACCACAGTCCCTCCCCAGCCTTCCTGTTGGTCCCCATCAGATATTGCAATGCAGCTCTAAGGTCTCTCTGGAGCCGTCTCCTCCCTGGGCTGAACACCCTACACTTTCCAAGCCTGCCTTCACAGGAGAGGTGCTCCAGCTATCATGGAGTTAGGCTGAGAGTTGGACTCGATGATCTCAAAGCTCTGTTCCAACCCAAGTCATTCTATGATTCTAGAACTGTACAATAGGGAGAAATATTTGCTGCCTGCATTTCTACTTATGTCAAGTACTTACACTGCCTGAGGCAGTGTTGGTGTGAAATGTCGCATACAAAAATATACAAGGATGTGTCTGCACTTGTTTTCACCTGAGGTTTAATCTTTCTACATTCTGGTATTGTTTTGTGGGGTTTCATAGAATCAACCAGGTTGGAAGAGACCTCCAAGATCATCCAGGCCAACCTAGCACCCAGCCCTAGCCAGTCAACTAGACCATGGCACTAAGTGCCTCAGCCAGGCTTTGCTTGAACACCTCCAAGGACGGTGACTCCACCACCTCCCTGGGCAGCCCATTCCAATGCCAATCACTCTCTCTGGGAAGAACTTCCTCCTAACATCCAGCCTATACTTCCCCAGGCACAACTTGAGACTGTGTCCCCTTGTTCTGTTGCTGGTTGCCTGGGAGAAGAGGCCAACCCCCACCTGGCTACAGCCTCCCTTCAGGTAGTTGTAGACAGCAGTGAGGTCACCCCTGAGCCTCCTCTTCTCCAGGCTAAACAACCCCAGCTCCCTCAGCCTCTCCTCATAAGGTTTGTGTTCATAGAGTTGTGTTATTTAACTGTGGAAACAGCATTGAAATTATTTAACTGTAATTGAACTTTATTTAAGATTATTTAATATGGAAATAAATTGAAATTAATTAACTATTTATTACCTGCTACTCTGTACAGGAACAACCTGGACATGGCTGACTAAGAGAAATTTTAGGCATCTGAATTGTGAACATCTGTACCTGAGATAGATAACATGAACAATCCTTAGGAATGAAATTCAGAGAATTGTGTGGGCATTCCTCAGTCACAATTCCTCTCACCAGATACTGACATCTACCTCTGGTCAGATGAGTTGCACTCAAAATGCCCTTTCACCTAGAGAAAGTGCACCAAAGCTGAGAGGCACTTGATAGGCACAAAAGCACAAGATATATGGCAGGTGGGATGAAAACAATGCCTCATTGGAAATGGAACCAAATCAAAAGGTGATGATGGTGTCTCATCCCACCCTTCTGTTAGACTGTGTATATGGACCATGAAAACACCTCTGCTGCATGCTGAAAAGAGATTCTGAAGCATCGCATAAGGAAATGGGTGGGAAGAAAATCCAACATCTCCCAGGATACAAAATGTCTCAGCTATGATGTTGAAGATGGACATGAGATCACACCTAACCTTTAGTAATGCCCTATCTGCAACAGCACTTGCCTGACAGGTCTGAACAATTCATCCCACAGAGTAAATAGTGAGATTGTGACTATGACCTACAAACATGTTGTAACCTGCAGTGGGATGCTGGAGCTGAGAGTAGACCAACCTCAGCTTCAAGTAAAGTTGATACTGTGCGTTAGGAAATTACAAGTGCTGGCTAGTAGGAAGTTAGAAGACTGATTCCCATGGGAGGTTTTGAACCCTGGCGCGCATGTACATCCATGCAATTGGTCCTCTCACTATAAAGTCAGACTACTACTCCTCACAGACCAGAGACTCACAAGTGGAACTGTCTGAAAACTAAAGAAGATGTTTGTTTGCTGTCCATAATGAGATTAAAAAAAAAAGTGCAAAATCACTACTGGAATTTTAATTAAAATGTCAAATAACATCCACACTAAGATAATTATGGTACATGACTGCTTCTGATGATAGTGGTGCAGTTGCCTAAACTTTTTTGGTTTTATAGGTGGTTTCAGTGGAAACAATGGAAGCATATTCATGTTCATAATACTTGTCCATTATATTTGATTTTTTAAATCTAAATCTAATTCACAGTGGCAGAAAACATACCTAATAAAAATAAAGGGGGGGGGGGGGGAGGTGTCTAATGAATGTCTTACTTATAAGTTAAATTCACTGAAGATCCCCTTAAGCTCATCATGTTCTGTATTTCATAAATTATATCCAATTGCTTTACCAGATTTCTGTTCTTCATATGCCAGCAAATATAAAAAGATATAAACCTCAACTCTTCAGTGTATACAAGAAGTGACTAAACACTACAATGCCCAGACTTAGAAGTCAACTTTTAACAAGCTTTGTACAAGGTGGAAGGATGCACTCTGAAAATGGTGACATTCTTAACCTTTGACAACAGTGTATCGATGTTCTGCATTAGCTACACATGAGGGCTGTTGTAAATAACAATCTCCTTTCAATTCAGAAGCAAGTGGTCTTGAGTCCAAGGTATTTATAGAGGAAAGGGAAAATGTGTCAGCTTTCACTTATTCCATCTGCATACATACATATTTTAATGGACTTAGATTGATCTTTGCATGAATATTTGCCTTCCACAACAGTTGTAGACTAAGTAATCTTTGATCAGGAAAGGGACCTGAGCGTAATAAATGGAAATACAATGTTATGGAAGTGCCTTCGTCGAGCTATATCAAAAGTAAGCCAGCAGCAGATCAATGCCAAAAGAGGACTGGGCTCCTAATTTTGAGTTCTCCACTTTAACGGATTGGATGAAAGTTCATTTTAGGTCTTTCTGAATAAAGTCAGTATTTTTTAAAAATACTTAAACCATCTCAAACATACTTTATATCCATTCAACATTTCAGCAAACCACTTCATTTTTCACCTTTTTTTTTTCCTCAAGTAACATGGTTCAGACAAAGACCTGAAAACAGAAATTACTCTAGATTTAGATGATTCTAATGAATAACAGCGTCCTTGCACATGAACATAAAAGATGGGGAAATGCAGTGAATAAATCATATTATGAGACCCTCTGAATGGTGCACATGCTGTAATTACAGCTAGATTTTTTTTCACACCTGCATTATTAATACAATTTAGTTCACGTGAATTGGTCAGTTTCCAGGCAGAGATTACAACGTCCTTTTTGTTCCAGCCAGGTTTGGCCCAGACAAGTCTGCTCAAAAATAAAATCAGGTTTTCTGTGCTAAACCATACGTTATTTGACTGGCCATTTTTTAGAGAAATAATTTGATTTCAGCATTTACACAGGTTTGAAATATAAAACAAGAACTCTTTTTTTCAATTAAGGTTTTTAACTCCCAATCTCTTGTGTAACAGGATCTCAAGTGAGGAAGAGGCTAGAAACAAATGCAATTCGCATTTGCTATTCAGATGGAAGTGCAGTTAAGTGACTGTAGACTGTAAATGCTGAATTCCTGAGGAGCAGCAAAGAGAACAGAAGCCACAGAAGGAAATTAACTAACCTGCTCTATTTGAGGGTACTTGCAAAAGAGAGGAACAAAAACCACACAGGAGGCCACCTATAGCCCAGCCTAACAGGACCTACTCAGTACAAGGATATAGACAACTACCAGTCCTGAGAAATGGAGCATTCCTGAAAACCATGCAAGACATAGAATCAGCCAGGTTGAAAGAGACCTCCAAGATCATCCAGCACAACCTAGCACCCAGCCCTAGCCAGTCAACTAGACCATGGCACCAAGTGCCTCATCCAGGTTTTTCTTGAACACCTCCAGGGACAGTGCCTCCACCACCTCCCTGGGCAGCCCATTCCAATGCCAATCACTCTCTCTGGCAACAACTTCCTCCTAACATCCAGCCTATACCTACCCCGGCACAACTTGAGACTGTGTCCCCTTGTTCTGTTGCTGGTTGCCTGGAAGAAGAGACCAACCCCCACCTGGCTACAATGTCCCTTCAGGTAGTTGTAGACAGCAATGAGGTCCCCCCTGAGCCTCCTCTTCTCCAGGCTAAACAACCCCAGCTCCCTCAGCCTCTCCTCATAGGATTTGTGTTCCAGGCCCTTCACCAGCTTTGTTGCCCTTCTCTGGACATGTTCCAGCACCTCAACATCTCTCTTGAATTGAGGGGCCCAGACATATTATCCTGCTGCAGGAATTCTCCTATTCCCATGTCTGGTTTATGCCATAGCTGCAAAATATGTATCTCTGTTTCCATGAACCCACTCATAAAGGTTTTTGCTTGGCTGATTTTTCAAGTTAACGACAGTCAAGGCACTTGGGAGAAAGATTTATGTCAGTTTAGCAGATCGTCAGAGAGTTACGCTGCGCAATTAATCATCTTTTCTCCACTACAATTTCTAAGTGCCAAGCATATACACAGAACCATTTTCATAATATAGGTCTCACAGGTATGTTAGCACTATGTGAATCACCTATTTTTAGAAAAAAAAATATAGAGACTGGTTGCTACAACATGGATTTGTAAATCGTTCTCTGTGTAAGACACTCCCCAAAAAATTGTGAAGACTGTCTCTTTTAACAGTCATCATTTTGATGACAGTACTTTAAGCTGATCTGCATCTCAGTTATATCTGCGCCCTCCAAGCTGTTTTATCCAGAATTATGTACATCAGGGTTTGTTTGGTGTGATGGTCTAGTTGACTGGATAGGGCTGGGTGCTAGGTTGGACTGGATGGTCTTGGAGGTCTCTTCCAACCTGGTTGATTCTATGATTCTATGGTTTGGGTGTACTCTGCCCCCCCCCCACACTTTAGAAATCACCCAGCTAGCCTCAGCTGGCTCTGGGAATATGAATGAATCTATTTATTTACAGCTAGCACAATATACAAGCAGATATTTACAGTATATACAGTTATAGACAGAAATATACAAGGTAAAAGTAATACAGAAACACAACTCCCCTCCCAGAAACCTGAGTCCCCAGGAGGGGCTCTCAACCACCCCTGCACCTTCCCCCTGCCCCTCTCAACTTTATCCCAGTCCTAAGGAAGAATAGAGGTTCAGCCAAGAGGTTAAGAAGCAAAGGTGAGTGGAAGGTGAGGTTAGGGAGATGCAGCTCAGTCAGTGCCCAGCCAGAGAGTGAGTAAAAAATGGCGAGAGTGTTATCTAATGTTTTCCTTTCTTCTTCAGCAAGACTCTGAGGGGAGTAGACATCACCACTGTTTTCCTTTCACAGCCTATGATCTACTTCTCACCAAAACATTCTACCCTGCTTCAAACTAGCACATTTGGTTTTTGTTTGGTTTTTTTTTCCCCCCATAGGGAAAGGGGGGAAAAAAGAAAGAAAAAAAATTTAAATCCCCAAAAATAAAAACAGGAGAAGAGACCACCTAAGGGTACTGGCCTCTTGGTGTTTTGTTTTGTTGGTTTGGTTTGAATTTTGGGCTGTTTGTTTGGGTTTTTTTAATAAAATTATGATTGACAAAAGAATCTACATAGACTTAGAGGCTGATGGTGCCTGTTAGGCCATTAACAGTGATTACAATGAATCTTTTCGAGTTCACTCAGCCAACATGCTGCTTCCCAGGGCCAAGCAAGAAGGCAGGAGCTTCTTTTATTTCTCTGTACTAAAGCTGCTGTATTACCACCTTCAGACCTGAAAAATCCTAGAATTGTAGAATCAACCAGGTTGGAAGAGACCTCCAAGATCATCCAGTCCAACCTAGCACCCAGCCCTAACCAATCAACTAGACCATGGCACTAAGTGCCTCATCCAGGCTTTTCTTGAACACCTCCAGGGACGGTGCCTCCACCACCTCCCTGGGCAGCCCATTCCAATGCCAATCACTCTCTCTGGCAACAACTTCCTCCTAACATCCAGCCTATACCTCTCCCCCTGGCACAACTTGAGACTGTGTCCCCTTGTTCTGTTGCTGGTTGTCTGGCAGAAGAGACCAACCCCCACCTGGCTACAATGTCCCCTCAGGTAGTTGTAGACAGCAATGAGGTCTGCCCTGAGCCTCCTCTTCTCCAGGCTAAACAACCCCAGCTCCTTCAGCCTCTCCTCACAGGGCTTGATTCAGGAATTGAGGGTTAGCTTTTCAATAGTTTCTGTGAGATACTTAAACAATTCATATTTGTTCTTTGAGAATCAAATGAATCTTTCCTCCTTTTGGGGGAGGGGTAGCCTTACAGTTCAAGCCCCAAAACTAGGCTGATAAGTGATGTGGATGGAGACCTCTAACCCAGCTTAAGTTACCTGCCTGCCTCTGTTTCCCCTTCCTTATAATTATCCTCAAAGTCGAGCTCATCATTGCTCTATATAAGTATAGGCCCAGAATGTAGTTTGTTATGAAGTGTATTAATAAGTAAAACTGCAGACTGGCTGTTATGACAGTCACAGAGGAATTCCAGGGGAATAAGGCTCATCTGCAAAGGCATCAATACTGTCAATGCTCACAAGGTGAGAGGCCTCGAGCACAAGCCCTACGAGGAGAGGCTGAGGGAGCTGGGATTGTTTAGCCTGGAGGAGGCTCAGGGGTGACCTCATTGCTGTCTACAACTACCTGAGGGGTGGTTGTGGCCAGCAGGAGGTTGCTCTCTTCTCTCAGGTGGCCAGCACCAGAACGAGAGGACACAGCCTCAGGCTGCACCAGGGGAAATTTAGGCTCGAGGTGAGGAGAAAGTTCTTCACTGAGAGAGTCATTGGACACTGGAATGGGCTGCCCGGGGAGGTGGTGGAGTCGCCGTCCCTGGAGCTGTTCAAGGCAGGATTGGACGTGGCACTTGGTGCCATGGTCTAGCCTTGAGCTCTGTGGTAAAGGGTTGGACTTGATGATCTGTGAGGTCTCTTCCAACCTTGGTGATACTGTGATCTTCCACCTCCCGATCCCTTTACCTATTCTGGAGATACTGTAAGAACTACATGAATTTTGAAAGTCACACCCTCAATGCCCTACTGCAGCTCTTTACATGCAATTTCCTTTTGTAATTCAGGAATATGAAATCTCCAGATTATTAGTGATTATTACCCCAATAACTTTTTGGAAGTCAATTTTATAATGTGTATACTACAGCATTCAACACAGATCAAAGCAAAGAAACTGTTCTAATTGGGGCTTGAGATCAAATACATCAAGCTTTACATTTGCTGAGCTACATGTGGCTTAAATTATCTATATTGTACAATCCCAGACTGCACATTTTGTTTTGCACAGTAAATAGAGCACATGTGGCTTGGAATGTGTCTGCTGCATGTGTTAGTCCTCATACTGACCAACAGGATCACCTGAATGCACCATCAAAGGCCTAATAAAAGTCAACTGTGATATCCAGAGTCAGACCTGATGGGGACAGACACCAGTTCACTGATTTCAGTGGGGTCTGTGGGTGTTAAAAGTAATGCTGAACCTTTCATATGTGGCTTTGAACACACACAGACAAAGAAACAACACAGCACAGAACAAATTCTTGCATCTCATTAATCCAATTACTTTGGATTTACATTAGTAGAACAGGTGTGCTCTCCTTGCATGGATATTTAAATTGCAGAATTCAACTCCTTTTTGCTCAAGCCTTTTTTTGCACAAGAAATACAGTGTTTGCACCCAGATATGTGTAGGCTTTTATAGAAATGACAATAAAAATATATTCAAGCCTCATTTCTCATTTTCAGCTTTGTTGATATCAAGAGAGAGAGAAAGAGAGGACAAAAATATTTTATTGTATTTCACTGATATTTTAAAAGCACATTTCAAGAATCACAGAATGGCTTAGGTTGGAAGGGACCTCATCTAATCCAACCCTCCTGCAATGGGTAGGGATGCCTCTCAACTAGACTTTAGAGAGCTGTAGACCTCCACAGGGCATGGCACTAACCAAGGTCTTTAGGATCTAAAGCTCTACACAGACATTTAGAGGATCTGACTTGATTACACTGCAGGCTTTTTCTTCATAATCCTGGTCTAGTCATTCAGAATCTAAAGTCCTGCAGCAGTTTAGGAGTATTTTCAAAAGTGATCTCAACACTTAGAAGTTCACTGGAGTCTTACTGAAAGTCAGTAAGACTCGTTATCCTAATTCCTAAACCTTCATAAACTGAGACGTCTGAATTTCATCCAGATTTCTGTCTTAATCTCTGGACGTAGGGATTTCACTGTCCAAAATACATGAGGGCTTGTAAAGCGAGGCTAACAGCAGCTTTGCACTTCAGAAATGGTTTGGCTGTGGGCAGGGAAGGGTGGCTGTGAGCTGCTCTTCCAATGTCTTCTGTGCACCACTGGCCAGAATGAGACAGACAGATCTCCCCTGGCAGTGCAAAGAAGATACAAAGAGGTCACCTTGAGAGAACTGGGTGCCAAAATATGTTTGAACCACCCAAACAAATTAATACTCCTATTTCAATCTTTTTATAGTGATTTGTGCTCTTCCAAAAACACATTAACATGACCACAAAGTCATTTTTGAATACTCTAAACTAGTAGTATTTCAAATATGACAGGAAATATTACTTGATTACTAAAGTGCAGCAAAATGTAAAGCCTGGCATAGCCAGAATACACGAGTGCATTTAAGCAGTTTTCTCACTTCCCAGCACTTTTGGCACCAATAAATCTGAAGGCTCACTTGCTAGAGAGCTGTCACTAACTTGTCTCACAGTAACAACCCTCACAGCTGACTACAGTGAAATCTTTGTCAAAGCTTCTACCGATGCATGTTTCTTGGTGCAGCACTGTTTGGAAAGAAGTGTAACAGCAATAGGAAAGCTTAGGATGTTTTTGATGGGGCAATGCAGAGGGGATGCACAGCTGCAGCAGGACATCTGCTAGTGCAGCAGGGCAACATGAATGCAAAAGACAAATTCCTCATTTTACCATGGTGCATTATGCAGGAATTAACTGTACAATCAGCAATATTAAAGCACAAAATAGTACTCTAAGTTAAGTTAGAAACTATTCTGCTATGATTATTTTTTTTTCTTAAGGCCAAAATGCTGCCACATTTCCTGGAAAGAGCAGGGGGGTTTGTGTGTTATAATTTCTGAGCTAGGAAGTAAAACTGGCAAATACTAATTTTCCAGTGCTTTCTGCAATTTGAGATGGAGGAGGATATTATGTAGGAGGTTGGTGTATTTGAAACAAGTGCAGATAAGCTCACCAGCGAGCAGGCTTGACTTTTTCAAAGTGATCACTCCCTATTATCTACTGATTTCAGTAGAAATGGAGGTGAAATATCTGAATAACCTACAAACAACTAAGCTCTTCTGTTCCCTTGGATCTGAACTGAAGGAATACTTTGACATTCCAGCTGAGCCAAAGAGATTCTTCTGAAGATAACGGATTTAAACATCTGACCAACTCAACCACTTTCATGAAGTGTGGCTATGCAAAGGGGCTGCAATTCTGGCTTCACTTAATATGACCCTCTGGTTGCTTCTCTTCTCCACTGGCAACACTCACTTAAATAATCCTTTCCAACCATGTGGACACAGAGGAGTCAATAATGGACCTCGGGCTGGGAAAAAGGAAATAGTTGTTGTCTTTGACTACATCTATGCTGCTCAGGGAAAGAGTGGTCAATCCACAGTGCTAAAATCAAATTACCTGGGCTGGCTCACTGTGTAACAGGCTGATTTCCTTCGCATGTCACACGGACTGGCCCAGTATCCCTTCCAGTTCTTGAGTGGTGTCACTCAGCTGCTAAGACACAAATATTTTCTAAACATGTCTCTTAATTTAAAGCTTTCTAAAATTATATGAAGGCTTTGTTGCAGTCTGACAGGGTGAGTGGAAGTCTGGGGAGCTGTTGCACTATCCAGAGAGCAACAGGAGGAGGTACAGAGTTCTTTGAGACATCTGGGATGATGTTGAGGGACAAACTGATTGACAGTGCTTTTGTTGAGCAACCCTTGGAGTATAGTGACTATTGCCTTGGGAGAGCCAGTCGAGTCAGACCTAGAGGATGAGCTGACAGCCCCTCTGAATGCTCAAAAGGCCTGTGCTCCAGCACACTATTTAGCCTGCTTTTATTCATTAAATTTACTTTATTTGATAAATATCTAGTTGTAGAATGTAATATAGGTAATACGATTTAATATCTATGATGCTTTTTAAGGAGGACAAAAGGGCTCTTCAGTGGCAGGCAGGTGAAGATGTTTGGAATCCATGTCCTAAGAATGCAGGCAGAAATTTATGACTAACTGGTGTAGCCTATTTTCCTACTGCTTGCTCACCAGGGATTTGTTCTGTCTCTGGAAACACTTCTGTTAGTGCATTCTTCTGTAATTCATTTTTGTATATATTTTCCACATTTTCTCCTCTATTTTATTTTGTTACCAAAGATTACTTACATGGAAACAAAAATATTTTCAGGGTTTCTATTTAAGTTTTTCTGCTCTTCCTACAACATTTTTTTTTTAACTTAAACTTTTTGACTACCTAATCTAGATTGTTTCTGAGACAAGAGCATTCCTCACAACCATCTGATAAAGAACAGGATAGCTTGGTTGTAACAAGGATGTCTACAGAGGAGAAGCTGTATGCTAGGCATCAGTAACATCAATGCCCATATCAGCTTGGCTTTTCCTTTATGTCTAAACTTTAGAGCTCAAAGGGAATTTGAAATTCAGTATAATTCGTGCAACCAGTTTCAGCAGATATGGGCTTACCAGACAGTGCCAACAGGTTTGGGAGCTTCCTGTTTCTGCTCCCTTCTACTGCAGCTGGAGAGAGGCCAAAGCAGTTAGGTGGGGGATGTGAGGGAAAAGAGAAAAGGAAAGAGAGACAGAATGTGTGTTTATCTCTGTGTATCTGGCTCTGTTCTCCACAGAGTTCATTTTGTATCCCAATAGCAAAATTTTCCAGTCTCATTCCCCTACTCAGGCAGAATCACATCTGCCCCTCTTTTCTCTTGTTCCTTAGCAAAAGACATGAGAAATGGTTATGCTCTTTTCCTGACACCTACTTCTTAGCTCGTATTGTACCGAAACTCATTTCGTTTTCTTTGCACTTTTCTAAAGTGAAGATTGAAAGTAGTAAATGTACTAGGTCAAACACAGTTGGGAGCAAACAGCAGTGCAGATATGGGTGGCATCCAAAAAACCTGCAGGAGTCATACTCAGACCACCTACCTACCTTATGCGTCAAGGCTGCAGCAGCATATAAATCCGAGACAGCAGTGTGCAGTTCCTACAGCCTGCTATCCAGAGCTGCCTACTGTATGTCATTCTAATATATGATTGTAGGCTAGGCTCAATACAGCTAGGTTTCATACAGCCCTCTGCATTTTACTGGTGTTGAGTTTGTCTTCACTTGTATACAAGACAAAAAAACATGCAACTTCTCTTTCTTTGGTCCAGTTTATCTTTCCATTTTATTGCTTTGTGTGTGTTTTAAGTTTTTTGTTGGTTTAAAGGTATGGGTTGATTTTTGGTTTAGGTGTTTTGGGTTGTTTTGTTTTTTTTTACAACAAAGAAATGAAAAACACCCCTTAGCTTGCTTTTCCATTAGCTGTGTGTAATCTTTAACTTTGTTTATGGTCTTTTTTTAATTAAGTCCCTTGCTTTTACTTGAAGAGATTTACTGATTCAGTTTTAGAAGTGTGACTGTATCTACTAGTAGTTTATCTGAAGAACTTTTAAGCACATGTCACTTTAGCAAATCCTGCTACCTTGGTATTTAGTCTAGGATGATTGAATCAACTGCCTTTATGGTCAAATAAAAAAAACAAGCATGTTCAAAGCATCTCTGGCAGAAAGGAACCTGGGGATTTTAAGAGACAACTCAATATGAGCAAGCAGTGTGCCCAGGTGGCAAAGAAAGCCAATGGCACCCTGGCTTGCATAAGAAATGCTGTGTCCAGCAGGAGCAGGGAAGTGACTGTCTTCTTGTATTCTACTCTGGTGAAGCCACATCTCTAGCATTGCATTCAGTTTTGGACACCTCATTACAAGAGGGAAGTGGAGGTGCTGGACCGAGTGCAGAGGAGGCTACAAAGCTGGTGAAGGGCCTGGAGAGTAAATCTTATGAGGAGCAACTGAAGGAGCTGCGGCTGTTTAGTTTGAGAAAGAGGAGGCTGAGGGGAGACCCCACTGCTGTCTACAGCTACCTGAAATGATTTTGTGGAGAGGCTGTTGCTGGTCTTTTCTCACAGGTAAAATAATGACAGAACAAGAGGGAATGGCCTCAAGCCATGAGTGGGTGGGTTTCGACTGGACATTAGGAAACATTTTTTCCCAGAAGGGTCTTTTCCAACCAGAATGTTTCTGTGATTCTGTGACAATTCAACTCTCTTTACTGATTACAGAAATGGTAGAAGAGTCTCTACTAGGCTACAAACCAAATGTTTAGTTGGCTAAAAGAGTTTGCTCACTTGAAACAAGGGAGTAGGAAAGAGGAGGTTGTTTTCTGAAGAAAGGCTTTGATTTAAAACAGTTGCACAGAATCTGACTGAAATACTATACTCATGTACATACATTTCCTTATGAATAAACAATCTTGTAGGAAGAAGGAAGGAATTTCAAAGAAGAGATACATGCAAAAGCCCTATGAAGCACTCTTGTATTCCTGAGATATTTGACTACACACAGAGCGGTTTCCCCTGAAAAATGACCCTCATGATACCAGTCCTAAATTGGACCATGTCAGTTTCAAAGGTAGCAAGATTGACACAGGATATTTTGCCCAGCTGTTATCGTGAAGTTTGGAAGTCATACCAGATGCTCAGTTTTCCATGTATGTTCCTCCCAGAAATATTTCAGAATTGCTACAACAGTTCATTATGCCCATAAGAAGTATAATCAGCCTGAGAGAGACTTTTGCATGGGTAAAAATCTGTACAGCAAGCGCAAGAGTTTCTTTACTGTTACCATTTTCTTGATGTGCATATGGGATTGACCCTTCCCTTTCCAATCTTACCAAAGATCATAGAATCATAGAATCAACCAGGTTGGAAGAGACCTCTAACATCATCCAGTCCCACCTAGCACCCAACCCCAGCCAGTCAACTAGACCATGGCACCAAGTGCCTCAGCCAGGCTTTTCTTGAACACCTCCAGGGACAGTGCCTCCACCACCTCCCTGGGCAGCCCATTCCAATGCCAATCACTCTCTCTGGCAACAACTTCCTCCTAACATCCAGCCTATACCTCTCCCCCTGGCACAACTTGAGACTGTGTCCCCTTGTTCTATTGCTGGTTGCCTGGGAGAAGACACCAACCACCACCTGGCTACAACCTCCCTTCAGGTAGTTGTAGACAGCAATGAGGTCTGCCCTGAGCCTCCTCTTCTCCAGGCTAAACAACCCCAGCTCCCTCAGCCCCTCCTCATAGGGTTTGCCTATAGTCCACAGCCATGTGTCATGATCCTCCAGCTGTGCAACTTATTCCACCAAGTATGGTTAATTGCTTTTATATCATAACTTCCTGACTGAGCATGGAGCTCCAATTCCTCGTTTGTTTCTCAGGCTTTATGCATTACTATACATGCACTTCAGGTGATTGAGCATTTGTTTCTCATTTAGGGAGACAGCTGGGGCACATTTTGGACCACTCTGGCCTGGTTAATTCCCCAATTGTTGTAATAGTTATGGTGGTTTGAACATTAATGTTTTGGATTCCCCACCTCAAGTCCTTCAGTTTAAAGCCCACCTCACCAGGTTGCCCAGTTTGCTGCCAAAGATTCCCCTGTCTCTTTTAGACAGGTGGATTCCATCCCTTCCTACAAAGTTATAGTCCTCATAGAAGGTCCCTTTATCTCTTAAAGCCAGGTCTACACAACAGCAGCATAATCTATTCCAGAAGTGCAATGGAATGCACCTCATTCACAATACTTTACTTCGCATATGATGTGAGGCATAAATAACACCAGATAGTGAACATTTTAGGGCTAAATAAATTAGAATCACAGAAGAAATCATATAAATTACATTCACTTTGAGTTTTAAAGAGTTTATTTCCAGCAGAATAATTTATTCTGCATATTTGATTATTGTTAGCTCAGCTCAATAGCATTGATTTAGCTATTGAGCATCATATGTGCCACTGCAGTTATTGTTTCCCTGAAATAACTTGTCTTGATATAGATAGATAGATAGATAGATTAATTTTTTACTATTTTAATAGTACCAGTCATTATGGTACTGGCAGAAGACATGCAAGCATAATATACTGGCCATTATTTCCTAAGCTAGTGATATGGCATGAGTAAGAGTTACCAGATGCTGCACATTTTACTGTTCTCTATCATAAAAGTCAGCAGTCAGCACTCACTGCTACATCGACTTTTCACTATTTCTGAAAACAAAATTAAATTCATACCTTCATTACTACCTAACACAGACTATTCATACAATGTGATGGCTCAGGGAAGAGAGCTTGATAGTCTCAAAAAGAAATTGCTCTCATCCTCTTGCAGGACACATTGGATAATGCTTCAAAATCCCAGATCTCCTCTAGTCTTCTGAAAACATCCCCCTTCCCAGCCCTACTACTGCCAGGGGACCCAACCTTCGGACATCTACATGTTGTTTATTCATGTCCCTTTGCCTTCTTAGAGACTGTAGAGGGAGGTGTGATTTTCACAGGCTCTTACATAATATTCTGGGCATTGCCAAGAAACAGACTCAACTTCAGTATATTTTTATTGTCTTCTCATTATTGTATCTACAAAAGGTGAATACACAACAGTTACACTCACATTTTTGGTACAACTGAGAGAGGTATTATCTTAATAGACTGTCAATTCCTGTGTCTTCGAAAACCAGTATTGTTTCCAAATGATTTAGACCTAATAGTTCTAGTATAAAAGGCAACCAGCCTAGCCAGATATTCCAAGACTTGATTTCTTTGTATCACCAGCTTTTGCTCTTTCCTCACAAGATGGGGAATCACCAGACAAGTCTCCAAACTGATAATCTTTGTGATATGCTGTGGATGGCTCTCTGCTAATTTGCTGCCTTTTCCTTTTAAAATTTAATATTCATCAGAATTCCCTTTATTTGCTGGTTTGTTTGTGTTTTTTTGTTTTGCAACATTTCAGGTTTTATTAAAAATGGTATAAATTCTCTTTGTAGTGTTGTGCACCTGCCATTACCTCTGCTGCAAGCAAGTATTTGCCTTTGTCATCTGACTCGGGGTGCAGTCTGCATTTGCTGCACCTTAACTGTTCTTCAGCACTTTCACTTTAAAGAAGGTAGCCTTCCCTGCAAGTCTCCACTTCTACCTGTTCTGAGCAATATCATGCCATGTCCATTTCTCACAAGGAATGCTTTCCTTTGATCTTACTGCTAGCTCTAATGCTTTTAATTTGATCTCTAGTTATTCTCTGTAATAATTGTTTCAATTCACCTCGCTCAACTTTAATACAAGGGTGATTTAACTCCCAGTGATCCTGTTTGGCAGTCATCTCTTAGTAAAGAAATGCATCATTTCCTGACAATATTCCTAAATTCTTAAATTTTATAATGATTTTAGGAACATATATCCTCTTTTCATGTTCCCAGGGTCAAAGGCATAGCTTGCCACCATGCTGGACCTGTCATAAATACCCATGTGAAGTATTTCCAGGCTTTACAGCACAACCACTTTGACTTCATCTGCCTTTCTGAGTTGTTTTTAAACATTAAGGAATAATTTTGTAACATGAGAGTGCTCACTTAATGAGAACTTTATACCTTGCTTCTCCCAACCTTTGATGGACTGAGATCCCAAAAGATTATGGACTTCTCATATGGCACGAAAACCTCTGCTTTCTATTGTAACACTATGAAACACTGAACTGCTGTCATTGTTATAGATGAGAATACCATAATGAATTGAATTAACCATAGCTTGCTAACTTTGTCAGTGCACATTTCTAGAGCTGTAGCTAATGCTTTATTTTTGACATAGAATAAACAGTTGTAAATTACAAATGGGAATTGAAATTTTGCAGCTGTTAGAAAGCACTGAGCTGTAATTTAGAGACAAAATGGAATCTCCTTTTTACTTGCTTTTTATCTGGAAAGTGATTTTACCTTTCAAAACCAGAGACTTTCACCTTAAGGGAATTTTCACTTGCAAGATTTAAGAAAATATTGAAAATTCTTTAAATTATAAATTAAGAACACACCAACCAAACATATATAACAAAACCAGACATACACTTAAGCAGTGTTATGACAAAGATGCAGCGCTTCAGGATGGGGACAGAGTGGCTGGAGAGCAGCCAGGAGGAAAGAGACCTGGGGGTACTGGCAGACAGTAGGCTGAAGATGAGCCAGCAGTGTGCCCAGGTAGCCAAGAGAGCCAATGGCATCCTGGCCTGTATCAGGAACAGTGGGGCAGCAGGACAAGAGAGGTTATTCTTCCCCTGTACTCAGCACTGGTCAGGCCACACCTTGAGCACTGTGTCCAGTTCTGGGCCCCTCAATTCAAAAGAGATGTTGAGGTGCTGGAATGTGTCCAGAGAAGGGCGATGAAGCTAGGGAAGGGTCTGGAACACAAACCCTATGAGGAGAGGCTGAGGGAGCTGGGGTTGTTTAGCCTGCAGAAGAGGAGGCTCAGGAGTGACCTCATTGCTGCCTACAGCTACCTGAAGGGACATTGTAGCCAGGTGGGGGTTGGTCTCTTCTCCCAGGCAACCAGCAACAGAACAAGGGGACACAGTGTCAAGTTGTGCCGGGGGAAGTCTAGGCTGGATGTTAGGAGGAAGTTCTTCCCAGAGAGAGTGATTGGCATTGGAATGGGCTGCCCGGGGAGGTGGTGGAGTCACCATCCCTGGAGGTGTTCAAGAAAAGCCTGGATGAGGCACCTAGCGCCATGGTCTAGATGACTGGATAGAGCTGAGTGCGAGGATGGACTGGATGAACTTGGAGGTCTCTTCCAACCTGGCTGATTCTATGAATCTGTGATAAGAGTATTGATACTTATACACAATTTTTCAGAAATAATTATGTCTTTATAATAATTCTAAGGCAGATGTCATTAGATTCATATTAATTCTGTCTTTCCAAAAGTTGAAAATCTGTTTATAAGCATTTTCAAACATCATTAAGGGGAAAAGTTAAGCATTTCAATTTTTTTTTTTACTTTTTTCCTATTCTTTTTTTTTTTTTTTTTTAATAATTTGATCACAGCTTTTAATTCCCTCTGTTGATAAACCCTTTTGTCAAACATACCCAATGGGAATTTCAAACAGACTGTTGTTTCCATAGAGAGTTATGAGGATGTGATAGGTCAAGGCAAATAGATTATAGCAAAAAATAATATTAGATTAATGACACCTGTTATCATAGATTAATTCAATGTTTGCCTCTCAGGGATTGAGGTAAATTAATCACCTCTTATGCATTTTAGACATTTCTACTTGCTCTTTTCAAGGGGAGACAAGAGTCAACATGTGTCAATATTTAATTGCTTCATTGCTGTTGAATGTTTCTCTTTTTGAAGACTGAATAACAGGTTAGATGTAAGTACAGAAACAAGCACTTGCGCCTGCTGCTTTATCAAAACTCTTCATTAAATCTATTCTTGGACCCACAAACAACAGGCACTGTGCCTTCGTGGGCCTTCTGCCTGTTGTTTCACTCCATAGTCAGTGATCTCCTCATAAGGTAATGTACACTTTGCCCCACACCATCAGTCAGAAACGTCAGCGTTGCTCTTTGAATCAAAGACATGGGATGCTTTACAGTTTGCAGTGGTCCTGACTTTCTTTTCCAAATCTCTGTCAGAGATTTGCTGCATCCTGAGCAACAAATACAGCTTTCAGTCTCTTTTCAAGAAAAGCAAAACACTGCAACTAAGAATTAGAGCCCAGTTCAACAGTGAAATATTAGAACACAAGCACTTTTAAGAAGCATTTAGATTATAACTCCTGTGGTACAAGGACCATCTCTTTGTTCTGCGTCCATCTGACTTTCAACATTGCAAAGTTTCAGCCCATAAGAGCCTGTAGAGTCTGTTATGATAGACAGGTAATTGCTGTCATAATGACAGTGCTAGAATTGTCCCATTGACCTTCCTCAGAGCAAATGCAGATAATATACTGCTCCAGCCTTTCAGAAGGGAGAAAGTCAAGGGTAGACAGCTCTAGTCCAAGAAGAAAAAGAAGCATATAAGTGGAGATGCACAGGCCAATTAAAGGAGCAAGAAAAGACAACATCTTTGTCTTGTTTTTTATAAGCCTATTCCACAAGTAAGAGCAAGTATGATGAGCACAGACTTAGCACAGTATTGTAGAAGAGTGGGATGCATGTAAATATTTCTAGAGAAGAGCTCACAGACCGAGCAATGGCTGCTGCTAAAAGGAATCCTCCATTAATCTCTGTATTTCACTTTCTCAGTAACCAACTGGAAATGTTCTCATATGCATCTCCTTGGTGAATATCTAGATGCACAAGAGCAAATTTTTCCACTTCCTTGGGAGCTTTCTGGTTGGAAAGGAAAAATTTGGACCCATCATGTTGGGCTGTTTGGTTTTGTTTTTTCTTTACTAGTTTTTCTCTTTGTGATAATCTCTCCTATTCTTCTGACTCCAATTCATTTGTAAAACACACCTTCTCTCCAGTGGAAAGCACTTTGTGCTTCTGTGATCATTTGCCCCAGACTCTTGCACCTCATCTTTCCTTTTATGTCTTTTGCTAGTGTGGCAGAGTAGCCTATTTACCTACTTTCTTATACGAACATGAAGGATGCTTTCCCAATATTTATAACCTTCCTTGCTTCTGCCTCTAAGGTTTTGTCCTGTGGAGAGCCTGACCTATCACATCCTCATAACTCTCTATGGAAACAACAGTCTGTTGTTCTGCAACTCTTCAAAATCTTAACTTTCAATTTTATCATAAAATGGAACCTCAGGTTTTGATACCAGCTTGTCTTTTGATACCCAGTTGTGTTCATACAGAGTTTAACCCAGCTTTCACTTGTCCTTAATAAATTTACATTCTAAATTTGCCCAGAGAACATGACTTTTCTGAGCAACCCAGCAATACGTATCTTTCAAGTGCTGTTTGAGTAAAAATTTCCACTTTGCAAGTGTCTAATGTCAATGCATTAAATTTAAAGGAAAAAAAGTTACATCTACTCAAAAAGAAAAGTTTGTTCGTTTACAATGGTTCTTTTCAAAAAGAAGTTCTCCCCAAGTCTGTCAGAGAAAAATTAATATACAAACATCTTCCATTTAATAATATTTCTTTACCTTTGCATATTTGCATATAAACAGACATGTCTGGGATAGGCTTATGCTCTTCCTGCAAGGCTTATTCTGAAATGTATGAATCTCATCTGAGATTGTCTAATATCTTGCAGCCAAAACGTCATCTCTAGCATTTTGCTAGCTATCTTTCTAAATCTATATTTGGTTAATACCTATGCCCCCTTGAAACTGGCAGAGAGTTTTTTGAGTGGGCGTAGTGCCACCCCAACAGATGGCCACAGATGAAGGCATGCCAGAGAACCAGTATGTGCATCACGTTTGAGTATTAAGCGGAGGGTTTCCATCCAAGAATGTCAAAACAGCAGTCAGTGTAGAACATCTGAGCCTATGGTTAAGGGGGTATGCTGACTATTCCCTCTGAGAACTGGATAAACTTCCAAAATTATTGTCTTATTTTTAAAGAATAAGAGAGAAAACCTTATCCAGCTATGAGAATAGAAGGCAAGAGAAGTACTCAGCAAAATAACCACCTTTAACACATCAAGTACCTGAAATCTCTCCAAGTAAATAAAAATATGCTTCCATGGCATGGATCAATTTCCTAGTGAATTTCCAGTGTCTGACTGGCAGCAGAAATTAGACCTGCAGATTACACATCACTGTAGACCACATCATCTTTCTGTTAAACACAGCTTAGTCCTGTTCGGGGTATGTTACACACCATGTCAGTTCAAAGTGGCTCACACTGGTGTTCATGCCAAGAAGGTTTAGTACATATAGAAGTGATTTGCACTGGGAAAACTAAAACTAGTGGTGGAAAAAAAAAAAAGAGAGTAATTCTAGCTTACACATTTTACATCTTTCTGTCCATTCCTTATACTGACTTATAGTAGAAATAAAGCTCTGAAGGAAAAGAGACATATTGAACAATTCTAGTTCTGTCAGGTTTATCATTTACTTTCAGAAACTAAAACCATTGCTAATAAACAAGTTGTACTCTTCTAAGAATTACATTGTGAGGGTAAAAGATTATTATGTTTGGGGAAGAAATACTAAGAGCATTTGCATATTCTTCTTCCAGAAATGGAAAACTAATTGTTTTTTCTTTTTTTATAAGTCAAATCTAATCTGTGTATAAGTGAAGACATTGAGCACTAAAACAAGAAGCAGCTGCTGTTAATTACTATGGAGGCCTATAACCACTGTGGAAGAAGGATTATTGTGCATCTTCTCAAGCTGCCAAGCCCTCATGTTTCCTGGCTTCCTGATCTATTTATTTCAACGTAGGTGTGGCAACTCAACTCTTATAATCTGCTTATTCTACTTTGCTACCCAACAGTATAATTTCCTTGGTAACTGGAATGGGCTGCCCAGGGAGGTGGTGGAGTCCCTGGATGTGTTCAAGAAAAGCCTGGATGAG
The DNA here is from genome assembly GCF_015220805.1 of Pogoniulus pusillus. Lineage (NCBI taxonomy): Eukaryota > Metazoa > Chordata > Aves > Piciformes > Lybiidae > Pogoniulus > Pogoniulus pusillus. Next base: position 33,633,064 of record NC_087268.1, on the reverse strand, counting down.
GCACTTAGTGCCATGGTCTAGTTGACTGGCTAGGGCTGGGTGCTAGGTTGGACTGGATGATCTTGGAGGTCTCTTCCAAACTGGTTGATTCTATGAAATTCTATGAAATTCAAAGAAGATTCATTATTATGCTTCTTAATTGCAAGGCCTTTACTGAAAAAATTCTAGTGAAACTGTTTGATTCTGCAAAAATCACTGCTCTGATTTTTCTTGCCATTAGCCATAGCATGCAAAATTTATGGCAGAGAGTTAGGGTAGCAAACTGCCCAATTGCCATTATTTTTGCCAATATAATTCCTGAACTACTAAAGCATAGTAGAAAACAACACTACTGAAAGTCATCATCAGCATAATCATTGTGAAGAACTGGTCAGAGCATTAGGTCTGCTGAAAGCAGACTTTTTAGCTAACAGAAAGCAGAGTTGTAGTACTACTTTCTCCATGGTAGCCAAAACAATTACATTAGAACACGATTCAAGGTTTAAACCAGATGAGGCCTCTGGAGAGGAAAACCCACAATGATGAAAAAGAAGAAAGAAGAAGAAAGAAGAAGAAAGAAGAAGAAAGAAGAAGAAAGAAGAAGAAAGAAGAAGAAAGAAGAAGAAAGAAGAAGAAAGAAGAAGAAAGAAGAAGAAAGAAGAAGAAAGAAGAAGAAAGAAGAAGAAAGAAGAAGAAAGAAGAAGAAAGAAGAAGAAAGAAGAAGAAAGAAGAAGAAAGAAGAAGAAAGAAGAAGAAATAAGAACAAATAAGAAAAAAGAAATAAGAAAGAAAGAAGAAAGAAGAAAGAAGAAAGATGAAAGAAGAAGAAGGAAGAAGAAGAAGGAAGAAGAAGAAAAAAGAAGGAAGAAGAAGGAAGAAGAAGAAGGAAGAAGAAGAAAGAAGAAGAAGAAGAAGAAGAAAGAAGAAAAAGAAAGAAGAAAGAGGAAAGAAGAAAAAGTTGACAAACAAGGCAAAACAAGACAAAACAAAACAGCGCTTGCAAACTCCTTCGTATCAGATATCTTTCCTGATACCTGCAGGGTTCATTTTTGGGGTTCATACTAAAACAAACATCCTATAGGACGATTCTGTAGCATGTAATCTCGATGCCATGCAAGTTAAGGGAAAATTAACATTAAGTTTTGTCCCATGCAAAAAAAAGTGCTCCAGACCAACTGCTTTTATCCAGATTGATGCATTTTTCACCTTTTCCACATTAACTGAAAAAGCACTTTCACAACTCTGCTTTCACCGCTGTCTGCAAACTGGCCACCTAAGTTTCTGAAACAGCTTTTCAGCTGCTTTTCTTCCATCCCTTCTCCTCCTCTCCCTTCCAGTTCATGGTGGTTTAAATGCCCTGTATATGATGACTCTTGCACTAATTGAGGAATGGCAAGTAAAATGGTAAAGTAATTACAAAAACAAGTACCTGTTCCTAGGAGTTGAGAGGCTTGTCAAGGGCAGGCATTTTTGTGGGATTCTGGCTAGAGTCTCCGTGTCCATTTCAGACCGATTTGCTTTACAGGTGGCAGAGCTTGCTAGAGAAAGGTCTCCAGTTGTATAGGGTTAACCCTCCAGGAGTAGTAACCCTGAACCTGACCCTAGGTGGTGGATCTGAACAGGGTGGGTCTGAACACCACCAGGTGATGGTTAGCCCACTCCCCCTTCCTGTCTCATAAAAGCAGGGGGACTTCCTGTTCCTCTCTCTCTGCACCACTCTCTCTGTGCTCCCTGCCTCGGTTATACCACCACAACCATCTGTTCCTGGGTTCTCTTTGTTACACCATGTGGCCATCACCCACGAGGCAGACCAAGCCATCACAATCAGGTTGTATTTATGCCATTTTGTATTTGCTATTTTTCCTTCCCTAACCTTCGTAACTTCCCTACCTCAGATACCTTTTTAAGTTATTATTAAACTTTTCTTTATAACTTCCAAATCGAGTGAGATTCATTTATTTGGGTGCGCTTACTTCGCTCTCTCCCCATCTAATCCCTGTCTTTTGGGAAAGAAGGGGAAGAGGGAAGGGCACTTTGATAAAATTGTTATTGGTTCTACCAAATTTATCTGAGTCTCTGGAAATTAAAATTAGAACTGAGACACCAGTTCCTCATCAAAGGCATATAATCACAGTATCACAGTAACATCAGGGTTGGAAGAGACCTCACAGATCATCAAGTCCAACCCTTTACCACAGAGCCCAAGGCTAGACCATGGCACCAAGTGCCACGTCCAATCCTGCCTTGAACAGCCCCAGGGACGGCGACTCCACCACCTCCCCGGGCAGCCCATTCCAGTGTCCAATGACTCTCTCAGTGAAGAACTTTCTCCTCACCTCCAGCCTAAATTTCCCCTGGCACAGCTTGAGGCTGTGTCCCCTCTTTCTGGTGCTGGCCACCTGAGAGAAGAGAGCAACCTCCCCCTGGCCACAACCACCCCTCAGGTAGTTGTAGACAGCAATATTGTCACCCCTGAGCCTCCTCTTCTCCAGGCTAAACAATCCCAGCTCCCTCAGCCTCTCCTCATAGGGCTGTGCTCAAGGCCTCTCACCAGCCTCGCTGCCCTTCTCTGGACATGCTCAAGCATCTCAACGTCCCACCTAAACTGGGGGGCTCAGAACTGAACACAGGACTCAAGGTGTGGTCTAACCAGTGCAGAGTACAGGAGCAGAATGACCTCTCTGCTCCTGCTGACCACACCATTCCTGATGCAGGCCAGGATGCCACTGGCTCTCTTGGCCACCTGGGCACACTGCTGGCTCATGTTCAGGAGGGTATCGATCAGCACCCCCAGATCCCTCTCTGTCTGGCTGCTCTCCAGCCACTCTGACCCCAGCCTGTATCTCTGCGTGGGGTTGTTGTGGCCAAAGTGCAGCACCCTGCACTTGGAGCTATTGAACCCCATCCCATTGGACTCTGCCCATCTGTCCAGGCGGTCAAGGTCCCGATGCAGAGCCCTTCTGCCTTCCAACTCAGTCACATCTGCCCCCAGCTTGGTGTCATCTGCAAACTTGCTGATGACTGACTCCATGCCCTCATCCAGGTCATCTATGAAGATGTTAAAGAGGATGGGGCCCAGCACAGATCCCTGAGGGACACCACTAGTGACTGGCCGCCAGTCCTTTTCTGCCCTTTTATTTTCTAATACTCCTTTACCCTTTTCTTGCTCTCCTTTTAAGCAGTACCTAGCTTCACAGGTGCTCCTACGTCCAGATTTACTTCGATATATCAGCATCCACATCCTACTGACTCTAGCCTAGATAGGACTGAATGAAAAATTCTCAGAAGCTCAGGACTTCCAAAATAATCTAGGTCAAAGCACATGGGAACTCATTAACGCATTGTATCAAAAATAGGGCTTCTGGGTAGTAGACTCCTCCTGAGTTCTCTTCACCAGTTGACACATCTTTTTTCCACATCCTTAGTCAAAGCTGAACTCCAAGAAATAAGAAGACTCTTGAAAAAGCAAACTTGATAGATTCACGAGCTGATACTAACCTTCTGAAGCTCTTCCCTGAGATTTGACTTTCAGTAAGGACATAGTCCTCAAATGAGGTACCACTCACCATTGGTGTGGTGTCCTAATGTTGAAAAGAGCTACTCCAGATAAGTGCCTTTTTCTGGAAGAAAAGACTGAAAGAAGAAAAATAACACAAAATAGAGTGCACAGAGCTGCAAAGGGTAATTTCAGGAGTTGTATTTATGTTCCTGAGGATCTCAGAAAACTGGGTAAAGGCATAACTGAGTAACAGCACACTGGTCTCTTACTTGGTGCAATAGTGCTTCATTTCTCCCATAAAAGAATGCAAAGATCTGATGCAATGGAAGTGCAAATCTGTTTATCTTGCTTTAATTTGTTAGCTCAAAAATGAACCAGACTCCCCACTACAGGGCTCTTGGTTTTACAGTAAATACCTCCACTGATTTTTCAAGCAGTTGGTAACACCCTTGAGTAAAACAAGTGTGGAACTGATCCAGAACATGCATTATTTAGTATCCATAAGGGACTGTAAATGGCAGTAAGAGAGTGGTTCTGTGTAAAGATCCAAATACTTTCTGTAATGTTTTCCTAGTTTTGTTTCTCACCATAAACCACATGCAAATCCTTGCAAAGTCAAAAAGATCAGTTACAATGATTTAACTTGAGAGCTGACATCTCTACTGGAAACAGTCCATTTTTTTAAAGTGAAAACTATGCAAAAGGAGAATTAATTTGCAATTTGCAGCAAATGCCACTATTCTCTGTACTTAAGGATTTTGCAACTGAATCTGACCAAGGACTTCCCTAAAAAATATGTGTGTTTATTGATCAAGCTATTTACATGAATTCCCTGCTCCTTCCTTTTAAATACCAGCACTTCTTTTTCACTACATCGCACCTGTGCTTTATTTATAGGGGGGAAAAAAAGGTAAAATAAAGTAAAGCCAGGTGAGAAACTCTGCTGACTACCTTCGTTTTTCTTTCCTCTGAAATTTTTTTGGTTGCCAGTTTCTGAGCCATTCATAGTGTGACCTATTCACAGCACAGAATCACAATATCTAAATCCTGATAGACTGAAAAAATTACTTCTAAATGATTAAAGTAGCAGATAGCCTGAGGGTGAGGAACATAGTATGGATTCAATGATTTAAGGGATAAGAGTTTGGGGTTGTTTTTTTCTGGATTAATATGTAGTGTATATTTTTTCTTACAGCATTACATGTTGCTTGCCAGAACTGCTTGATAGTGTGAATTAGCTGGGATTTTTAATTTCATGAATAATTTACAACTCACTGCAGTGATTCCAGAAATTCATAACAGCTTATCATACATTCGTATCAGTCCTCAACACTGAAGGGAATATTGGTTTGTTTTTAGAAAGTGTTGTGAACTCTAATAAAAATGTGTATGTGCATTTTCTTCCTTGTGATCTTCTATGTAACCCACAGATAAACATTGCTTTTAACCACAACACCTACTACTCTGATGGTTTGGGTGTTCCCCCACACACACACTTTAGAAGGTACCCAGCTAGACTCAGCTGGCTCTGGGAATATAAATGAAGCTATTTATTTACAGCTAGCACAATATACAAGCAGATATTTACAGTATATACAGTTATAGACAGAAATATACAAGGTAAAAGGTAATACAGAAACACAACTCCCCTCCCAGAAACCTGAGTCCCCAGGAGGGGCTCTCAACCACCCCTGCACCTTCCCCCTGCCCCTCTCAACCTTACCTCAGTCCTAAGGAAGTAAAGAGGTTCAGCCAAGAGGTTAAGAAGCAAAGTTAGTGGAAGGTGAGGCTCAGTCCGAAGCCAGAAGCAGAGTGACACAAAATGGCCAGAGTGTTATCTAATGTTTACATTCTTCTTCAGCAAGACTCTGAGGGAAGGAGACATCACCATTGTTTTCCTTTCACAGCCTATGATCTAGTTTTTCTCACCAAAACATTCTAGTCTGCTTCAAACTAGCACAACTATAAAGTTACTCCACAGTCTGTGCCCAGGATTTCATCACCTGTTATACATTTCAATCCATTGTCTTGAGCGACCAGAATTTTATGTTCATGGCACCAAATAGTCAAGTACTGTAGTAACTAAATTAGGTTTTATATGTCCCATCTGAAAACAAATTGATCTTAAAAAAAAAAAAAAAGCTTCTGTGACTTTTCTTGCAGACATCTAAGAGAACAAGAGACATAGCACTTAGTGCCATGGTCTAGTTGATTGGTTAGGGCTGGGTGATAGGTTGGACTGGATGATCTTGGAGGTCTCTTCCAACCTGGCTGATTCTATGATTCTATAAGTAAGACAGCAGCATACATCAGTGTCGTAGTTTTTTGTGTAAGAGCATGCCAGACTGAGATTATCTTACTTTACTCTTTTTCAGGAAAGAAAATTATCCTGAAACGGAAGTTGTACCACTGAGCAAGCCAAAATTTTATCTCTGATAATGATGAACTGAGCTAGAAGGGAACAGATCTTCAGATGCTTGAATAACATTTCTAAGCCTTCATTTGTAAGATACAGAAAATCCACATTGCTCCAGGCAAAGAGAAGATTAGATTCATGCAGAACAGGACAGGAAGCATCTGCAATTAAAACTTAATAAATGTAGCTGCAGACCAAAGAGAGAACCCTAGAAATGTGCAGCCTCACAAATCTTATTTATCCAGTATCTCGGACAGCTTCTGAGCAGAGAAGCAGAAATGTACTAACTTAGAACAACTCCAAACTGATGGCTTCAGGGAGGACAGATGGGGCTTATCCTCATGTGTTGTGACAGATCAGTTCCCCACCACAGACGACTTGCTAAGTTCACAGTAGGTCTCAGAAGTCTGAAAGTGAGAGAGTCAGCTTTCAGCATTTAAAGAAAGGATTGTTTTTAACCGCACGTGGAGGAAGAAACATGGATCTGTCCTCCTGCTGCAGTACCTGCAAATCAGGGTCAATGGGAAATGCACTGAGGACAGATTATCTGCATTTTGCTCAATCATGTACAAGTCAGCAAAAGGAGGATAAAATGCATCTAAATTGGGATGGCAGCATTACATGCTGTTTTTGCACACATTAAAAAAACAAAACAGGTTTTAATCCAAGATATCTCAATAAATGTCAGAAATAGTTAAATAGTTTGTCTCAGGACTCCTTAAGTAGTCTTATCTCCCTGTTATGAATAGACTTTTAACTGTTTTCGGTACAGTCTCTTGTGTTTGGGGACCTCTTGGAAGTAAAAATAGTTTTAATATAATGTTAACACAGTGAAATAAGGAGTTCATGGAATTATTTGTCTCTGATGGGTGTGTTGAGTTGGCCTGTCTTCTAGGCTGTGCGGGAGAGGGAGAGACACTGGCCTTGCACCAGTGTGATGCACAACGGTCAATCCGTTTATTCACAGAATCAGTCAGGGTTGGAAGGGACCACAAGCATCAGCCAGTTCCAACCCCCCTGCCATGCCCAGGGACACCCTACCCTAGAGCAGGCTGGCCAGAGCCCCATCCAGCCTGGCCTTCAACACCTCCAGGGACAGGGCCTCAACCACCTCCCTGGGCAACCCATTCCAGGCTCTCACCACTCTGATGCTGAACAACTTCCGTGGTACCTATACAGGGGAGTTCGGCAGAGGGGTGTGTACTTTTGATAGACTTACGAAGCAGGGATGGGCTGTCCACATGCACAGAGGCAGACCTGGCCAACTACCCTCTTCACAAGAACCTAGCCATAACATTGCTTGTTCCCAGGACTAAGCAGCCTACCCTCTCACACAGCTCAGAACTCCCTCAACTTCTCTGCCAGCCTCCCAAGGCCACCCACCCACCTGCAGCTCTGCCTCCTTATCAGTTAGTTCAGTTACTCAATCCTGCTTACTCTCGTTATTTTCTCAGACTATTCAGTTCTGCTCAATTCTGCTCAGACCCCAACATGGGTGTAATCCAATTAGATGCTATTGGCATCATAAATATCCATAGTGGTGGTAAATGGTAGAGTTTCAGGTTCCAATGCAAATTATTTGATGAATTAGGACCTAGGTCACATTTTTAGTCAAAGCAGACAGACATTTGCTTAAAAATTTAATAAATATTAGAAGAAATCTACCTACAGCATTGCAAAGCTGTTCATTGGAGAGAATAAGATTGACTCAAACTAACAGACAATCGAACTATTATTCCTCTGAAAATAAAGAACTAGAAACGCATGCACCTAGAGGTGGCTTCAGATGAATCAGAGACAGAATTTGGTTTGAGTGATGGGGAAGGGAGGGCCTCTCTGCTTCTGACTCCTAAGAAGTTAAATAAGCCCCTAGAATAGCATTCGCGGCAGGCTTTCGCTGTGTCTAAGACAGTGATAATGATGAGAATAATACATTTCCCTGGTAGGGTTCCACTCAGAACACAGTGTTCTGTTCTTGTCAATTCAGATTAAACAAGATATTGCAGGATTTGAAAAGTATAGAGGGAAAGTGCAGTGAACTATAAAGATGGAACTGTAGAAAACCAAGTAAACATGCATGTCTCAGAGGTTCAGGGAAAGCTAAACAGATAACATCTCGAGCATATGTACAATAAATCTGACAGATGTGATGATACAGCTCCTGCAGCCATGTGTGAATGTACCTGTCCCTAACACTGTTTCATATATATTATAGACAGAAACTGAATAAAATTATGTTTAAGGTTGCCCAAATATCCATTTCAACAGAATGTTTACAGTGAATTACTAAATGAGCTATTCAGATATACAGTGTTATGGGGTTCATTTCTCAGACATACATTATCCACTTGTCCCATGAAAGTATGGGGGTACATTTCTCTCAAGGCTTTCACAGTTTCCAAGAACACCACCATGGAAATACATGGTTTTCTTTATTTAGAAAACAATTTAAAAGTCATTTTACTGCCAATCTCTAGTCCTTCTCACATACTTCAGAGTGAAGGCTTGAAATGCCTTTGAGTTGTTCTGCTGTCTTTTGCTATCCTCAAGAAAACTTTCTTCTTCATAAAAGGAATTGGAGAAACTTTGATCTTATAAGAACTGTACACAACTGATAAGGATAGAGATGGAGTTCAGCAGTTTTGGATAGATTGTAGAATCCATATTCACTGAGCTTATCATCACAATTTCTCCACATGGTCAAACTGATTTTGTGGGTTTTTTGCAGAGCAATATAACCTTTGGCATCACTACTAGACTTTTACCTGCAAAGAGGGCTGATGCTCTCAGCTGCAAAAAGCAGTCTGCAGTACAGAGAGAGCTCCCATTCCTTCTTTCGGTGACCTCCAAGTGGAGAGGAAAATTATACCAGATGATGGGTAGACAAGAAGTATGTGGGAATCTCAGACCAGGAGACCTGCACCCAGAGATGTGAGATAGGGGTGGGAAATAGAAACACAGTGAGAGGCAGGGAAGAAGAATGGGAGCAGGTGGCAAAAGATGGGCCAAAAGGGAGTCTGAATTGAATAGAAGAAAACTGAGGTGAACAGGAGCTCTGTTGAATGCCTGCTGGGTAGGAGTAAAACACAAATGAAGACATACTGTTTGCACAGGAAGGATTGCCTGTAGTATGCTTTTTTTCAGAACTATAAATCAAGCACAGAGGACATCTCTGCAGCATGTGGCAAATTTCATTTTTCTATTGCATGCTAGTCTAGTCAGATGTGTAAACAGCCATTATGGGCTTACAGTTGCCACTATTTTTTTTGTTAGATGATACAACAGAAACCTGGGGAGCCAGGAGCCAGTACCCATCTATCTGGTTAGATGTCTGTGGGAAAGGGCTGCTCTTTCCTGCATGTTGTTTGGTTTTCTTTTGCTTAGCTTTAGCCTAAAAAAAAATAAACCTTTTGCAAAGTCAATTCAAAGACTGAGAAAGACCAGAAGTACCATCACTTGTGCAGGCTGATTTTCACAAAATCTTTAATTACAGGATCACATATCATCCTCTACAGAGCCCTTGTCTCAGTCAGGATAGACATGATATGTGGATGAACCAGGCTGTGCAGGGATTGAGTTATGGTGCCATTAGTGTCTGAGTGTGGATTCAGACCATCCTAATTGCAAAGCAAAGTACACACATTTAAGACACTTGCTCTGTGAGCCTGAGGACACTCCGTGATGAAGGTTAAAGGGTGAAGATTAAGCAGGCAATGTGTAGTAGATACCATTACTTAACAGCAAATATTCCCATATCTGAATTAAATTAATGGTGTATGTTTCAGTTTTCTCTACAGATCACCTTCCCAACCATTATTAACTGTCTCATTTCCAGAATCACACAAGCAATTGTTCCAGTGGAGAGCTTTTAAGATTATATCCCATTATACACAACAGCAAATGTCTATTAAGTCACTAACTGACAAGACCTGTATCCAAATTGCTTATTTCCCTTGAATGAACTATTTTACCTAAGAGATCAAGGAATCTTTACTCAATACCTGCATGTACAAAACACATTTTACTCTCATTTGAAAGGGAATACTGAACTCCAGGAGATGAGATTATCTCCTAGTTTTTTACATATATATATATATATATATACATAGATATAGATATATATAAATTAAAAGTAATCCCAAATTAAAAGAAGAAGCAGGAAGAACACAGAAACTAATGGCTATTTTCTGCCCTTTCCTATCCATCCAGCTGTATTCACAACTACAGCTGGGACAAAGCCCAGATAAACATTGCTGCAGAGAGATGTATCCATTTTAGTGGAGTAGCTTGTGTGATTTCTCATAAATGCTTTACAATAATGACAGCCACAGCTCGGAAGCTATCATGATCTTTTTCCCTAGAGAGCAATATGTGATCCATATTTAGTGTTTAACCTTTTCTGAGAGGGCAAATGAAGCTGGAGTTAGGCATAATCAAGAACTAGAGGGAGGAAACTATAAAATCAAACAAGTTTCTCAAAACTTGTCATTCAAATACTTAGTTCAGTGGATCCTTTTGTTGGGTTGGGGGGGAGGGGAGCAGGGGGGTAGGAGACAGGGATACTAGTTGTAAATCAATTAATGAGAAATCAGAAAAAAATTAAGTTGTTCCACATTAATTTCCACACTGACCAAACAGTTACTTCACTTGACTGAATCAGAGATCTCTCTTTGGAAGGTCTTCTCCCTGCATGAGACAATCTGAGAATACAAATTTTGCCCATGCACGCACCCTCCACCTGCATGTGTCCACACTGCTACATCACATTGAGCATCTGCTCATGCATTTGGCCTTTCAACAGCAAAGGTTTTGACAGCTCTTGCAACTGATTTCAGCACATGCAAGTTGAAACCCGTTGTAAATATGCAAATACCCATGGACATCTCTAAACTGGAAAGAGTGAGCTGGTACTCTGAAAGAGGAATTCTAGACTTATTTGCAGTATTCTGCAATACACTACACTAATGGTACTCTGTCTTTAATGATAAAGAGCACATGCAACTTTCTAATCTGAATACAGATCCTTTATTAACTCACTACCAAGTGTCTGGAACAAAGTGCTGCTGCAGCAGCAAGAGGCATGTGAAAGACCTCTAACAGCCACAGCAAGTGTATTTTACCCTCTCAAAACTCAGAGCTATTACTATACATTTAGCGTGTTACAACTACATATCTCACATCTAATTTGACATTAAAATTGTTGTAGTCATTGTACTGGGAAAGGATTTATTTGCTGTTTGTTTTTTTTCATCTGGGCTTTTTGTTGGGGTTTTTTGGTTGTTGTTTTTGTTTTTGTGGGTTGGGTTTTTTTTGTTTCCTTAAGTGCTGGGGAGGTAAATGAGAACATAATTACATTGTCAAAGTCAATAATAGCAAGCAGCCTCTGTCAGGTCTTGCTGCGCTCAGCACTGTTTCACAGGAACTGCTGGGGAGCTCTTCCGCCACCAATCCATTTGGCTCCATTTAAGAACCAAGTACAGGAAGGTAGTTATTGTACAAGATTAGTTTCCTGTATGCTGCAAATTGGCAGTAGCAGAAAAACACAGGATGAATTTATTAGCTTGCAAGGTCAGCTAATAAAAAGAAAAGTGTGGAACTCGGACTTTTGTTTATTTTAAGAGGGACCGCTCATTAGACTTCCTGCGAAATCTAAGCTAGTTAACTCCTGCATTGCCAGCCTGCAAAATCAGCAGACAAAAGAGTGAAGAAAAAAAAGGCATTCATACAAAATCTAGTCTGGATGTTCATAAACTGTAACAGACCTGGAGATCCATGGGCAACCGTATCAGCAGAGTTTTGTCATTACTGCAGAAAGAATGTGATGATAAATATTTCAGTTGTGCAATGAGCACCGGTATGAAACTTAAAGAGAGATTGCTGTTGCTGATGAGATTGAGATTTTGACCTGAAAAACATTTTTAACTGAATTTCACGGGAAAAAAACAAACAAACAAAAACATAATTTTTGGACAAAATATGGTGTTTGAAGATGATAATAATATCATCATGTTCATGAGGAACAATATGGGATGTAAATCTGACAAAGCTGTGCCTTTTCCTGCCACCGACTGGAAGTGCACTGATAAAACAGTACCACTGCTTCAGAAAATAAAGTAGCTCTGTGTTTCAAACAGCAGATGATTTAGGTCAGTTCAGCTTGAGTTTTCTCCAGAATCTGGACGCATGCACTCTCTTTCCCTCTGTCTCTGCCTCTCTCTCTCTCTCTGTGTCTCTCATTCACACAAGTGGAAAACTGGATAAAAAGAGGGATTTTGAAGTCTGCTGTAATACCTGTACAAAAAAGTTGCTTTGGATTAGCAAGCAGAAATTCAAAGTGCTTAAACTGTTTGACAGAGTGTTTGTTTGGTTTCTTTAAAAAGCTCCTATATGTGTTGGGTAGTCATAGAAGTTAAGAGCTCAACTTACTTTGAAGTACTTGGAAATACCTGAGGCACCCATTCACATATCCTAGGTGAAAGATTTAGGCTGAATCCCTTAGGCACACTAATGCCTGTGCTCTTCAGCAGGCCAGTGTCTAACCTGTGCTCTTCGCTGAGGCAGTTTCATGCTAGCCTTTGCTTTCTGCATATTAACGTCAAAGTAACACATTAAAACAAAGCCAGACATTTTCCTGGGAGTAGGAATCATCTCCTTTTCTGGCTAGGGAAAAGTGGGATTTCAGTTGCTTTGTGCTACTGTTTCTCTACCTTTCTGTTAGGTGCCATCTTTAAGGGGAAAAAAACCAGCATGGAAATGTAGGAGCACAAGAGCAGAAGTTCCTCTGTCCTGTTTAAACACACTCCTTTCTGGGCTGACTTCCCACAGCTGGTGAAGGCACTCAGTTCGCCTCTAACGCAGACACAGTTTGCCTCTAACGCAGACGCACAGCTCCGTTGCTCAGGCAGCCTCATTCAGCTTCACCATCCAGCTGCATGCCGTAGACCTTCTGTGCATCCAGATGTTGGTATATCCCTTGCCTGACCTCATATCTGAAAAATGCACACTTTGTAGTGACCCTGGCCTTCACTCAGGGACCGAAAACCTGGGTGGGAGCCACGAAGTCAGGGAAATAGGACTTGACATGCAATATTAGACAGTCAAGCAAATCAGGGCTCACTCTCAGGTACTCCACTAAAAATACAGTCCTCACTCACCACCACTGTGGTTCAGTGGTGAGGCCTTCCTGCTCACTTAGAGGTGCTCTGAGTTATCCTACTCACCTGAGCCAGTCTTAGGGCGGGATCCAGCATTCTTAAACTGGGACTGGAACAGATTTCATGTTTTTCCCAGTATTATCCTCCTTCCCCTTAGATCCTCCACTCCGGTGTAAGCAAGGCTAATGGATGGATATTTTCCACCCATCCAATCTAAGCCTAGATGCTCAGGAATACAAATGGTAGGGGCAGTGACCGAGTAAACAAGAGACTGTTCCTGGCACTATTTATGCATTTCCTAATTAAGTGTCATCAAGAGTATCAGGAGCAGAGGCAGGAACCCAGCCCCTCCCTTCTGCCAGACAAGTACCTTCATGGCTACTGTCTCAGATTCCTTGTTGTTTATGAGTCTTTCCCTTTGCCTCCTACAGTCCTGGACTGCCTCAACCCTGAAACCCAAGTCATGCCTCATGCACTTTGCTTGCCCACCCTGTATGATTTAATCATGAAGACTTCACCATGCAGTTTCAGATTTGCCAATCTCCTGCGGCAAATGACTCAGAGCTGGAGTGGAATGAAGATCTGTGGAAATAAGTGACCAAAAAAATGCAATTTTCTGAAATGTCTCTAGCCACCTTCAAAAACAGCAAGGAGACAAATGCAAATGCTTTTAAGAGAAAGGAGTGTAACATACAGCATTGGATAGGCGCTAGAGCAATATGCATCACACAAGACTTCAGTTCTCAGTCTCTATTACTTAGTCAGCAGAGACAAATGCTATGCCCTTAGCATTGTCATGCTGTAAAATGAAAGATTAAATGTAATGGTGTCAGAACCAAATGCTGACACAGGGTTTCAAACTGTTCCACAGACCAAAAGTGCCAAGCACCAAGGGTTTCTCAGGGGGAATCAGCAGCTACCTTAATTTAGGATTCAAATATTACAGTCCAGTGAAATGCAACTTTTTCATGTCCAAGTCATCTCTAGGAAAAACAAAACAAAACCCAAGCAAAACAAACAAAGACACAAAACCCAGGAAATATTGTTTATACCATAGATCAGATGCAAATTCACTGATGTAATACAATTATTCACCAATTCCAGTTCGTACTACCTGATGATCTGGACTTGGTTCCTAGGATGTTTAAACACCCCAATGCCCTCTGGAAGATCAAGAGTGATCTTGAGGGTTGCATTTTTAGTGTAAAGCAAGCAGATTTAGAGGTTGTGGTAAATAAGTACAGTCAAGAAATCAGAGGTTGTTTTCATTTTAATATAGGTCATATTAGGAGGAATATTGAGGAGTGCTTTGCAAATGCTGGTCTTGCACTAGAAAGCTTTTATTTACCTACATAGCTCTGCTCACTGAGATTGTCAAACAAAATTAAAAATCTGTTAGCTTGAGTCTTACCTCTCAAAATGGGAGCTGCCCACAACCTGCTCTCTACCAGAAATACATGATTGCAGTGTGGAAGGCAAGAGGGAAGGTGCCTCTGACTGCTTCTCTCCATCTCTCAAAGCGCCAGCCTTTGAGCAGGATGGGAGTGAGAAACTGAGCCCTTCCTTCCCCCATTCTCTCTCAAAGGCATGTGAGATTTAAAAACAAATCATTCAAAGTCATTAAAATAATGAAGGTTGGAAAAGACCTTGAAGGTCAACGCGTCCAACCAGAAGCCTGCTACCAGCAACACTAAATTGGAGCCTCAAGCGCAACAGCCACACGCTTCTTCAACTCCTCCAGGGATGCAGACTCCATCACCTCCTGGGGCAGCCTCTTCCTAGGCATAACCTGAACACTCTCTCAAATGGAGAGCTCCATCTCTCAGATGGAACTAAGGCATATAAGATTTTAACCTGTAATTTAGTCTGGGTAAGGTTTAACAATATTACTGAGCTGGTCAATGGCATGAAGTAGGGTTGGTTTTCCTTGAGCTGTGGTGTGCAACAAAGAAATTCCTTGTCTGGGTGAGAAGAATTATTGAAGGTCTATGTCTATCAGAAAGCAGAGTCACAAAAGAATTGGTCCTGCCTGATCTCCAGGATAGTCAACTAAATGTGAGCAAGCCACAGCATGACACTAAGCAAGTAAGATAAGCAGGAAAGGGTCTGTGTGCACCAGAATGAAGGTTACACCACGCTTCCTTTCTATTGTTTAGTTATCTTGGTCTTTACAACTGAAGCAGGTGAAAACACAAGCTCTGAGGGAGCAAGAATTTAATTCAGTTTTTAATCCTAACATAATGTGCCTTTTAAATTACAAGCTAAATCCAAGTTGTATCAATCTCTGTCCCACAGTCTGGATGAGATTTTTCACATTCTTTTGCCAGTCAGTTTAATTAGAACTTTAAAGCTTTCATGTTCAAAGTGTCCACTTTGAACTGATGAGATCAGCAGAGTTCAAAAGAGAGGATGAAATACTCCAAAGTCTGAAACAGAAACAATCCTCAAGCCTTAATCCAGCTTCATAAATGCTGAGAAAGTTTGGATCTGGAGACAGAGATCACAGTGCAAATTTGTATGCAGAGGGGAAAGTTATGTTTTCCACATCATGGAGCACCTCTGCATGTTGTGAAGCTGATCAACCTATCCACAAATAGAGCCAGCAGAGATGCTCCAGAAATACTGAGTTTGAAAAAGAAGATGTTGCCACTTCTCTTGCTTGCTTAGTCCACCAACAGGCTGAACATAGAATCATAGAATCAACCAGGTTGGAAGAGACCTCCAAGATCATCCACTCCAACCTAGCACCCAGCCCTAGCCAGTCAACTAGACCATGGCACTAAGTGCCTCAGCCAGGCTTTTCTTGAACACCTCTAGGGACGGTGACTCCACCACCTCCCTGGGCAGCCCATTCCAATGGTAAATCATTCTCTCTGGGAAGAACTTCCTCCTAACATCCAGCCTATACCTACCCCAGCACAACTTGAGACTGTGTCCCCTTGTTCTGTTGCTGGTTGCCTGAGAGAAGAAGCCAGCGCCCACCTGGCTACAACCTCCCTTCAGGTAGTTGTAGAAGCAATGAGGTCAGCCCTGAGCCTCCTCTTCTCCAGGCTGAACAACCCCAGCTCCCTCAGCCTCTCCTCACAGGGCTGTGTTCCAGGCCCCTCACCAGCTTTGTTGCCCTTCTCTGGACAGATTCCAGTGTCGCAACATCTCTCTTTGAACTGAGGAGCCCAGAACTGGCCACAGTACTCAAGGTGTGGCCTGACCAGTGCTGAGAACAGGGGCAGAATAACCTCCCTTGTCCTACTGGCCACACTGTTCCTGATATAGGCCAGGATACCACCTGAGCACACTGCTGGCTCATGTTCAGCCTAATATCTACCAGTACGCCCAGGTCCCTTTCTTCCTGGCTGCTTTCCAACCACTCCATCCCCAGCCTGTAGCACCACTTGGGGTTGTTGTTTTACATTTACATTTACACCCGGAGAAGTTTTGCTAGCAGTACTGAAGTACATGTATTTACATGCACTGGTTGAATATAGGGGATCATGCCACACATCATGTGGAAGAAATATTAGTGCTATCTTCTTGTTTGCAATGATGACTAGTCACATTTTTAAAACAAAATATACCAAAAAAAAAAAATTTTGAAACAAACCAACCAAACAAACCAAACCAGAATAAAAATACAAACCCAATCTTTTACAGTGTAGTGCCTGTTTGGTGACCTGTTTGCTTGTACTTACTCAAATTGTTGCAAGTGGCATGTCTGGTTTTGAAATTCCTTGCATTTAGAGAGTAGTAAGGGATATGATAAATGCAAGTGACAGCATTTTAATATTATTCAAAGAATACAATATAAAGATTTATTTCTACCCAGTAGTGCAGAAACACAGAGCTAAGTGAATAAAAGAATGAATACACACACTGTAAAAAACACTCTCCCCTCCAGGCAAGATTAGATGTCTGGTTAAACTGTTCTGCATGAAGTCCAGCATACATAGCTGTGCACACTGCATACAAAGAAAACACTTCCCATTCTAGTAAAGAGGAGGCTGAGCCATACTGACAGGGTCTGAGTCACCACCCAACACAGCCCACTTTGGGAGATTACTACCTATCTGCAATTTACAATTCCCTGCCGACTAGAACTGGGTATGCCTCATGTTTACACTGAACCAAAGTACATGAAGCAAAGTACAGTGTGGTTGGTACATAAAGAGCATCAGTATATACTTTCTATAAACACTGGTGTAGCAGCACGTTACAGTGGAAGAGCAGAGCTACGCCCCACAGCTGGGCTCAGAGCAATTTTAGTCAGGATTATTGTGCCTCTACTAAGCCTTTGGGGCTCTTCCTGGCAGAGCTGTATTCATCAGATATAACACTCCTTGCTGCCACTGGGGTTTATCTAGCTGAACTCCGTAGTGTTGCCTCACTTAAGAATAGGAGAACAGCCATAGTAAGGCCATCTGTCTGAAGACGGAGAGCACCTGGATCATTGCAGTATAACTACAGTCATCCCAGTTTTCCTAAACAAAGGGCATACAAACTCTCATAGTTTGTGAGGAGGACACACAGAGGAGTGCATCTTTTAGCCCTGAAAACATATACAGCAGCCAAAGACAAAGAAAAGGAATTGAAAGGACAAGGAAAGATGTTGACTGAAAGAAGTATTCAGGAATAGAATCGTAGAATCAACCAGGTTGGAAGAGACCTCCAAGATTATCCAGTCCAACCTAGCACCCAGCCCTAGCCAGTCAACTAGACCATGGCACTAAGTGCCTCATCAAGTCTTTTCTTGAACACCTCTAGGGACGGTGACTCCACCACCTCCCTGGGCAGCCCATTCCAATGGTAAATCATTCTCTCTGGGAAGAACTTCCTCCTAACATCCAGCCTATACCTACCCCAGCACAACTTGAGACTGTGTCCCCTTGTTCTATTGCTGGCTGTCTGGGAGAAGAGATCAACCCCACCTGGCTACAACCTCCCTTCAGGTAGTTTTAGACAGCAATGAGATATCCCCTGAGCCTCCTCTTCTCCAGGCCAAACAATCCCAGCTCCCTCAGCCCCTCCTCACAGGGCTTGATTCAGGCCTCTCACCAGCTTCATTGCCCATCTCTGGACACGGTCCAGGAATATCTGCAGCACAGGAAGATTGGCAGAAGTCTTGTCACAGTCTAGACTGGCCACATAAAAAGAGTAAAAGAGATGAGGAAAAGATGCAAATGGTCTGGGGGAAGGGGACATGGTTTTCCCTCTTTTGCTCTATTACTCTCCTCTTCCTTCCCATGTAATTTTCTTTAAGAGCTTGTTCTATCCATGTAATGTCACAGATGTAAATTTAAATAAAAAGCCAAATCAAAATAAGATTCCAGTAACTGCTCTACAGTGGTCTGTGGAGAAATCTACGGCAAGTTGGCCCCTAAAAATACTACAAAGAGCTGTGTGACTCATGCTCACAAGCACTGGCTGATCAATGGAAACTTTGAGGAATCTTTTCTAGGTACTTGTGTATGAGAACATGCACATATAGAGATAAAGAGCAGGAATGTGTTGCTATTAGATACCTCACTGTGTCCTGATGAATCCGATGTGTGAAGGTAGCACTTTTTCCCCTGCACTCCAGAAGCCATGCTGTGTTGTTTTCACTGCTGGAATTGTTTTGTCCCTCTTATCAGAACATATGTTAATAGCTGTATGCTACTTACACTGAGAGGTGGAAATTGCTAAGAATTCAAAGCTCCAAGGAAGAATGGTAGATGCCCCAGAAACACCCTACAGAGAGATTTAGCTCCTGGCTGCACTTTTACCTTTAGTCTGTTTTTTTTTTTTCAGGCGGTTACTATTTTCCCTCAACCTGCAGAGACATCTATTTTCAGTAACATATCCAGTGCAGGGGAGAAAAAAAGTGCTATTCATAGTCACTTGTATTAATTAAATGAAATAACATCAAATTAGGAGAGCAGAGCAGCGTATTAACTCAAACACATCAAAGCACTGAATGAAGGTGCTCAGCATCTGTAGTAAAGCACCTTACACGCTTGCTTTGTAAATCAAAGTAGTGATTTGTACAGTCTTTGGCAGCTTTTGTATTTTCTGTCATGTAATTCACTTCTTTATTCCTGTCAAAGAATACTGTGTTTAGTTATGAAAGCCCTTAGAATAATGAAACATATATCAGGAAAAGTCAGGAAATACAATTAAACACTGCACAGTTGCTTTAGAACCACATTCTTAAGAGAATGGATGAAATAGTGAGATCTGTAACAGCATAATTCTTCCTCCCTTTTCTTTTCAGTGTTTATTGCTTCTTTCTTGATCACCCATTGCAAAAATCTCTGGGGGAAATTTTTTTTTTTTTTTTTTGTGAGAAGTTACAACCTCTCCAAGAGATTCCATGGACACAGGACAGGCTAACAATGTCAGCTGATGAGACATGGGGGAAAATTAGTTAATGATTCCAATTCTGACAAGTTTTAGGAAAAACTAGGAGGTCTATGAATGCTGTTCAAGGGCATTAACTGTGACTATGGTGGATGGAAAGACCTCACAATGTAGCATCCATGCATGGAGAGATTCCTCAGCTCAGAGTAGACTTCATTAGATCAGGAAAACGCTTCTCTTCTCGGTAGCCTATATTTCTGTTCCCTTAGTTGCCCTTTACAATCTCTTGTTTTGGCTTTGTTTTTGAGGGCCATAGGGCAGGGGCAAAATTCACCATGTCGAAATGGGTGAATTGCTATTTCCACTGCTATTTTAACAGAAATCTTATTTGACCAGGGTCAGCAGCAGGAATGATTTGCTCTCTTTTAGGAAATGCTTACACAAATTATCAGGTGAATTCTACTGAGACCAGATTCAGACCGTCTGCATTATTTGATGTAATAAAGCAAATGCCACATCAGGAGGTGCTACAGCAGAGGGATGCATAAGAAGTAAAAACAAAGGGTTTGCAGACATGCCCTCAGGTAAACCTACATCTGATAATTGATCTCCACCTATAAAAATCGGTATGTCCTCCATGCTCAGTAGCATAAATCCATGACACCACTGCATTTTGGAAGCTCCATGCAATTCCAGGCCATTCCATAGGAAAACAATGAGGCAGCCCAAGAAAGGCTGGCAGAAGAGAGACTGGAACAGGTAAAGGTGTGGAAGGGCTGCTCTATGAGGGGTAGTCAAATTGCCTGTGAACTCTCAGCCTGGAAAAAAGGCAGAAGACTATGACAGTCTTAGGAGACAGGAGCGTCACAGAGCATTGAAGAGGGAATTATATAGTACAAAAGCTATTGCTTCTTTAAAATGTGCAAGTTTAGTTCTTTTTATTTTCCACGTGGCATGTAATTAAACACTGCAGGATGGTACACACCTTTAAAACTAGCTTTGCAGATTCACAGAAGGAAATCTATTGTGAGCTAGTGGCTCAGTCCAAAATTTGGGAAGAGGACACAGTTCTTTTTTGAACATTGCTGTGAGTGAAATTAAGGCACAAACGAGGCCATATATGAATATCAGATTATTTATTTTACAGTGAATAAAGAGAAGAGAGAAAGGAAGAAAAGGGAGGGAGAGGGAAAATGGAGAAAGAGAAAGCAGGAGAGATAGTTACCACCCCATGGTAAAGAAAAGAGAGAGAGAGAATGGAAAAAGAGAGAGCAGGAGAAATAGTTTCCACCCCATGGTCATCCTTTGGAGGTTGGGATGGGGGAGAGACATTTCTGGGATGCTGCTTCCAGGCTCAGTTTTACATGGTGATGTTCTTCCTAGTAAACTGGCATCACTCAGGGGTTTTATACTGTTTCTGGTTCATTCATCATAGCTCTATCTGATCCAGGCTCTAGTCACATTACAATGCATATGTCACCGTCAGGTGTGCTATCTCTGTGGGTAGAGCTGACACATCAGGCAGATCGTTCAGGATGATCTTATCTTTGTTGAGACACTTCTCAGTTTTTAATGTAATCATCACCATCACAAGGAAGAGGTAAGATGGGCCAGGTGGACTTTAGCCCACTCTTGATGAAAACCATAGCTAAGGAGCTTTCATTACCCTCTGCTTGTTCTTGTATCTTCCCCTCATTATCAGTTACTGGACCTCATCAGGGAGATGATAGGGAGGCTATCAGACTCCTATCATCTGTCTCAGTACAACTTTTTCCTTACATCATATCTACAATGTGAGAGCTCAGATCCAGCAAGTTACTGTATCAGTAAATACTGGCTATTGCTTGCACCGTGCAAGTGACTGGGAAGCATGTTTTTATCTTTGACTCCTCTAGCATCAGAAGTTAATGGTAGTGAGAAATATCTGTGTATATCCCACATATATTCAGTATGTATCTATATGCTGGTTATACTTCTGTCTCAGAGCGACCAGACAATGTGTACGTAGTTGCAGGCCAAGCACTGATGCTCCTGGACCATCAAGCATCAAGCTACAGCATGTACGTAAGCACTGAGAATCACAAGACATTTGGTGATGTAATCACAGCAAAGCAAGGAGAAGGATATGTGTAAGAGCTATGGAGCATTACTTTGAGGAAGGCAAACGTTTGATGGGAGTTTGAGGTTTTGTGGAAGGAGAAGGAGCATGTAAATGATTTCCTTTACAAATTTCTTTTCATAAATTCATAGAATCAACCAGGTTGGAAGAGACCTCTAAGATCATCCAGTCCAACCTAGCACCCATACCTAGCCAGTCAACTAGACCATGGTACTAAGTGCCTCATCCAGGCTTTTCTTCAACACCTCCAGAGTTATTTCATTGAATTAGTGTGTTTTCATCAGCACTGATATAAGGATCACTAAGAAAACAGGACCAGATCCTAAGAACTTATCACCAAAACACTGGCTAATTTGAGTACATTTATCTTTATCAATTATCACTGCTCTATTCCCATCTGTTTTAGAGGATTTTGAGATTTATCGTGTTTATCAGCATTGGAAGAAATTTCATGCAAGTGTAAAATAACCAAAAAAAAAAAAAAAGTTCAGAACTTTAGCCAAGTGCATGTACTTTGTTTCATCCAAATAATTAGTATGACAGATCTCAGATAAAAAATTATCTTCATAATTTCCACGTTCACCTCAATTTTCTCTGAAATTAAAAAGCACCAGAATGCATCTGAGAAAAGAGGATCTGGCTAGTTGTGATTTGTTTACGTTTTATTTGTGTGGATCAGCTGCAAAACAGTTTTGATGCTATTCATCATTAATGAACCTTTACACTAAGAGCAGGGAGTTTACAAGGACTAAATCCTGCACATGATATTTGACTTCATAACTAAGTCTGCACAGTAGGACTAAAATCCTTTATTGGATCTTATCCACGACAGGTTTATACTATATTGCTGATATCTTCCATTTAACTTCGTCATTTTTATGAACATAAACTGAGCCCCTGCTGCAAACTCCCAGCAGAGAGCTTAGCAGTCTAAATGATCACAGTATCACAGTATCACAGTATCACCAAGGTTGGAAGAGACCTCACAGATCATCAAGTCCAACCCTTTACCACAGTGCCCAAGGCTAGACCATGGCACCAAGTGCCACATCCAACCTTGCCTTGAACTGCCCCAGGGACGACGACTCCACCACCTCCCCAGGCAGCCCATTCCAGTGTCCAATGACTCTCTCAGTGAAGAACTTTCTCCTCACCTCGAGCCGAAATTTCCCCTGGCGCAGCCTGAGGCTGTGTCCTCTTGTTCTGGAGCTGGCCACCTGAGAGAAGAGAGCAACCTCCTCCTGGCCACAACCACCCCTCAGGTAGTTGTAGACAGCAATAAGGTCACCCCTGAGCCTCCTCTTCTCCAGGCTAAACAACCCCAGCTCCCTAAGCCTCTCCTCGTAGGGCTTGTGCTCAAGGCCTCTCACCAGCCTCGTCGCCCTTCTCTGGACACGCTCAAGCATCTCAGTGTCCTTCCTAAACTGGGGGGCCCAGAACTGAACGCAGTACTCGAGGTGTGGTCTGACCAGTGCAGAGTACAGGGGCAGAATGACCTCCCTGCTCCTGCTGACCACACCACTCCTGATACAAGCCAGGATGCCACTGGCTCTCTTGGCCACCTGGGCACACTGCTGGCTCATGTTCAGGCGGGTATCAATCAGTACCCCCAGATCCCTCTCTGTCTGGCTGCTCTCCAGCCACTCCGACCCCAGCCTGTATCTCTGCATGGGGTTGTTGTGGCCAAAGTGCAGCACTTTGATGAAGCTTCAGAATGCCTCTTTCTTCTGGAGGAAAAATACTAAATCACAGCAACCTAACCCTCTTGGTTTCTTATTTGCTTTAGAAGGCATTTGTCACCGCTCTTCTTTGCTGGGCTCATATGCATGAAAAGAGACATTATTGAAAAGTATCTGTCACTCACTCCTGTTGCCACAGCCTGCTCTGTCTTTAAGTAACTCGCTAAGTACAGGGCCAGGCACTTGTTTCCTCGGGGCAAGAAGTCTGGTAACAAGGTTTTGTAACCTAGATGACTTTATATTAGCAATATCGCACCACTTTTGTTTTCTAGAGACCTCATTATGGCACTTGTCATTGTCACAGGTGTCAATAGCTATCTCCCAGTTTATGACAGTCGTTGGACAACAAAGTAATTTTCACTTGCCTAAGCACTCCTTTACTTCAATACTTGTGTGAGCAGGGGGCTGAGGGAACCTAACAGGACACTGTACTGGAGAATTAAACATGTCATGAGCTATACTACAGCATTGAGACCAGCTGGCCTACAGCTGATCACGTTTACATCTGAATGCTCTTGGCTTTCAGAAGACCTTGCTCACACCCAGGCTGCCTATGGGAAATTATCCCAGCTCCATAACATCCAAACAACCTATGGGAAATGACTCCAGCCCCCTAATGCTCCCAAAACATCCCCAGAGATTGGGAGAGTGCCAGTTGTTTAAAGCCAAAAGTAGGACAGGAGGCACTCTAATAATTCACCAGAACAAGAAGGCTCCAGACTACTAATAAAGGCTTAGACTTCAGTTGCTCTGAACTTGCACCTCAGGTCTGTGTCAGGTATTTTGGTGGGGCTTCACTGGAATATTTTGAACCTCAAAATGATGAAGGTCATAAAATGTTCAGCTGCAATAGTAGTGGTAAGAGATAGCAGGAGAGTAGAAGCACCAAAAAAAAAGACAATCTTTCCATAGTGACAATAAACATATTGTGCCTTGTTAAACTAATTGCCAGTAGCAATGCATCCAGCTTAGAGATTCTTGGTGGTATAGTGAAAAGCATCAACACGCTTTAACTTGCATGAGGGTGCAGGAATGCATCTCTCAGGAGCTACAATGCATTTAGTTAACAAAGGGAATACCCCATGCAGTGCACCACTAAAGATATTTCGTTCCCTGTTGAAGGACAAGGAGGGGAAAAAATGTGTACACTATTGTGACTCAAACTTTCACAGAAGTATTCATTTTAATCAGCTTTTTGTAGTCATACTCTTCAAACAACACTGGAAATGTCTTCTGACAGTAGCAAAACTGCTCCTGCATTTATTAATCGATGATAGTGTAAAGGAAAGTAATTAAAAATGCATTCATTCTGACTGTCCCCCATGTGTCAAAACAGTCTTTCCCACTGTGATAAAATTAACTGTTACACGGCGATGTATAAACAGTGTGAACTACAATCAATAACATCCTCATCTGCCAGCAGTGCTGCCAAGTGACAGTCAATCTAGCCAGCAATGGGAATGACCACTCAGATTACTTTCAGCAGATTGACTCCCAGTGATCAATATCAAATATTTAACACATGTAGCTCCTGCTTTGCTCAAGCATTAAAACGAAAGACAGTTTGCTGTATGGTGCCTTTTCATTGCTGGATTTGTTCAACCGTGAGCACACGTTATTGGTTCCCAAGAACATCAAAAGTTTGATTCTCACATTTTACAAGTTTTACAGGGAAAGAGCTGGTAAAAATCTCTTTAAAATGTTTTATGTGAGTGTTATTATCACATATCCCCAAGCCTGATATCTGCTGTTGTAGGCACTGCGAGTAGCCTGCTCTTACTTATTTATTTATTTAATGGTAGTAATCCCATTACCTTTTCTACTGATCAGTGCAGTCTGAGTCTGCCCAGCTGATTAGCTATTATTATGTTGAAATACTTTGTAATCCTCTCTGATCTCTTCTTAGCAGCGATGCCAGGAGAGCGATACTCTTGTTTGAATGTGCTCAAACATGCAATCATTGGAACAAAGCAGCATGCTTACCAG
The DNA here is from genome assembly GCF_015220805.1 of Pogoniulus pusillus. NCBI lineage: Eukaryota > Metazoa > Chordata > Aves > Piciformes > Lybiidae > Pogoniulus > Pogoniulus pusillus. The sequence goes on along the minus strand of NC_087268.1, from coordinate 33,607,839 downwards.
TTTTCTGTTTTGATTTCTGTATGTCTGGAATCACAGGCCAGTCTAGAAAACAGTACTTGCTGCTTTTGACATCCCACAGGGCCAGACAGACTGGGACTCCAGACCTACCTGGGGCAAGTGAAGAAGGGATTCAGAGCTTCCTATGCCTCTGATCCTCAGCTGCTCATGTTTTCTTGGCTAACAACACGTGGGAGATGCTACTTATTTATTTGTTTCTTTGGTATGGTGCTGTGCTTTTGGATGTGGGAAGCAAAGGTCTGATTCCCAAACCCTCAGTGTTTATATTTCTAGCACTTCTATGCCTCAGAGTAAGCCAGCAGCTGTCCTGCCTGGAAATTACTGTTGGGTAGCTGCATCTTAGGTCTTACCTTAGTCACAGCAGACAAAAGATGCAACACAAGGGGAAGCAAACAAACAAATATTAATGCTAAATCTAGGATGACAAAAACACAGCAGTGCCAAACTCCACTTTAGTAAATCAGCACAGATTCATTGTTGTTTACATCAGCTAAGCAGAAAGAATGGAAACTGCTGACAGAATGGGAGCTCAGAGGCACATGAGTCACCACTCATTCAATTTCCATACTCTCGTGACCTAGCAATGTTGCTGCTTAAGATGTTTTTCCTTCCCAATAAATGAATTTTTGCATTCCTAGTGCATACAGATTTCCAGAAAGCTTCCTAACAGTGAAGAAACAATTCAGACTATCAGCTTGAGATAGTCAACCTGTATCACAGGCTTAAACTACTTGCCAGGGAGATCTGCTAGGGCAAAACAGTCTCTTAAGTGAAGCAGTGGAAATTTCATATCTTGACACATCACAAGCTACCCCGGATAAAGCAACAGAACATGCATAAGAGGAAACAATCTTGCTTTTCACAGGGAGATAAGTTTAAACATTGAGCTGCTAAGATACTTTGGAGACAAGTGTGATGTGATGTCTAAAATAAACAGAGCACTTCATTGCACTATCAGTAATGAACCGTAGAGAGCCAATAGAGCTTTGTCCTGTAAAATACTGAACACTAAATTCTTGAGAGAGAATATATGGTATTTTCTCAGGGAAAAGAAGAAACATCTCTGCAATAACAACAACAAGAAAAACAACTAAACCAAAACAAAAGCATCAAATTAATTACTTGGACAACCACACTTCTGAAAAATAACTACAGAGCAACCACTTAAATTGAAAATCCACCACCAAAGCAGCCTCTCATTTAAAAAAGGCAATCTTCTCTTTAGTGTGTTTCAGTTGCCTCCATATATAAAATTAAATTTCCCTTACTGTCAGCATGTAATTTCAAATGGAATTTATGGTCAGTATTGCAATGCATTCATACATTTCAAGACCTCACTTTAACCAATTCATAAAAGTTTGCTCCAATTTGGTCTCTGACTTCACCATTTTTAATAGGTCTCACACTATGTAACTCAAAAAGTTTTCTGCTGCACAATCATAGAATCATAGAATCAACCAGGTTGGAAGAGACCTCCAAGATCATCCCGTCCAACCTAGCACCCAGCCCTAGCCAGTCATCTAGACCATGGCACTAAGTGCCTCATCCAGGCTTTTCTTGAACACCTCCAGGGACGGTGCCTCCACCACCTCCCTGGGCAGCCCATTCCAATGCCAATCACTCTCTCTGGCAACAACTTCCTCCTAACATCCAGCCTATACCTACCCTGGCACATCTTGAGACTGTGTCCCCTTGTTCTATTGCTGGTTACCTGGGAGAAGAGACCAACCCCCACCTGGCTACAGTGTCCCTTCAGGTAGTTGTAGACAGTAATAAGATCACCCCTGAGCCTCCTCTTCTCCAGGCTAAACACCCCCAGCTCCCTCAGCCTCTCCTCATAGGGTTTGTGTTCCAGGCCCCTCACCAGCTTTGTTGCCCTTCTCTGGACACGTTCCAGCACTTCAACATCTTTCTTGAATTGAGGGGCCCAGAACTGGACACAGGACTCAAGGTGTGGCCTGACCAGTGCTGAGTACACGGGCAGAATAACCTCCCTTGTCCTACTGGCCACACTGTTCCTGATGCAGGCCAGGATGCCATTGGCTCTCTTGGCCACCTGGGCACATTGCTGGCTCATCTTCAGCCTACTATCTATCAGTACCCCCAGGTCCCTTTCCTCCTGGCTGCTCTACAGCCACTCAGTCCCCAGCCTGTAGTGCTGCTTGGGGTTGTTGTGGCCAAAGTGCAGAACCCTGCACTTGGCCTTGTTAAATCTCATCCCACTGGCCTCTGCCCACCTATCCAGCCTGTCCAGGTCCCTCTGCAGGGCTCTCCTACCTTCCAACAGATCAACATCTGCTCCCAGCTTGGTGTCGTCTGCACACTTACTGATGCTGGACTCAATGCCCTCATCCAGATCATCAATAAAGATACTGAACAGGACTGGGCCCAGCACTGATCCCTGGGGAACACCACTAGTGACAGCTGCCAACTGGATGTGGCACCATTCACCACCACTCTCTGGGCTCTGCCATCCAGCCATCCCAGCCATTTAAACAAATTAAGTGAATAGAATTTGAAGGTAGAGTATCAGACTGACTCTTGAAGTACTTCCTTACCCACAGTTTGTGGAATTTCTCAATATAAAGACTTTGTCCTAAATTCCAGAAATTCATACCAACTCACCTGTTATTTCCTAATTCTTTGTTACTGTTTATGGTTGCCTGAAAAGCCCTTTGGTGATATAAATTTAGCTATAAATAAATATTAAATCAGGAACTTAAGAGTTAATGTGCACACAGGAGTGAAATCCTTTTCCATGTGTTCTGCTTTGTCATCAAGTTTCTGCAGATAAGAGCAACCTTTCTTACCAAACTAATTTATCAGTGATTCTTTACTTAAGCTTCTACTTCCTGTCATAAACTTTGGCACATACAAAGCATATTTTTACAACTTAAAATTATAACATAGTAAGTGTGAGCATTTTATGGAGTCAATAGAAGCAGCAGTTAGACTTCTTCATTGCATCACTCATAAAAACCAGAGAACTTAGTAATTCCCTGATAAGGAACAAAATACCGTAATAGAAAGTATTTCTGGGTTCTTTTCAGCTGTAACATACATGGGTAGAAACCTTAACATTTCTATGCCATCATAACAACAAATTGAAATAGTCCCTGAAAACTTTCAGCCTTGCTAAAATTGGTTTAAGCTGTTCCCTCCTCTCCTGTCCCAAATCATAGTTCCCAGCCTTTCACTAAAGCTCATTATTCCCTTGATTGTGCCCACATAACTGTTTCTGTGCTGACATGGAACAGCAGTTGCATCAGTAGCATCAAGACACCTATCAGTAACAGTTGTGTATTTCCATGGCCCAAGACATCCATGGTCATGAGGGGAAAAAACAGATCTCTTAAGGATTTGTTTTTTTAAATTGAAAGAACACTAATCACACGGGATCACAGGGTGTTAGGGGTTGGAAGGGACACAAGGAGATCATTGAGTCCAACCCCCCTGCCAGAGCAGGACAATACTATCTAACACAGATCACAGAGGAACACATCCAGACAGGCCTTGAAAGTCTCCAGAGAAGGAGACTCCACAACCTCTCTGGAGAGCCTGTTCCAGTGCTTTGTGACCCTTACAGTAAAGAAGTTCCCCCTTGTGTTGAGGTGGAACCTCTTTTGCTGCAACTTACACCCATTGTTCCTTGTCCTATCACAGGGAGTAAGTGAGCAGAGCCTGTCCCTCCACTTCTGGCCAACCCTCAGATATTTATATTTACTATATCAAATCCCCTCTAAGTCTTCTCTTCTCCAGACTAAAAAGCCCCAGGTCCCTCAGCCTCTCTTCATAAGCCATGCCATCCAGTCCCCTAATCATCCTCGTAGCCCTCTGCTGGACCCTGTCCAGCAGATCCCTTTCCCTCTTACACTGAGGAGCCCAAAACTGAACACAATATTCAAGATGGAGTCTCACCAGGACAGAGTAGAAGGGGAGGAGAATCTCCCTTGATCTGCTGGACACACTCTTCCTAATACACCCCAGGATCCCATTGGCCTTCTTGGCCACAAGGACACATTGCTGTGCTATCATTAACTTGTTATCCACCAGGACCCCCAGGTCACTCTCCACAGGGCTGCTTTTCAGGACAAGAGGTGGTGGATACAAAATTGAGCACAGGAAGTTCCATCTGAGCATAAGCAAGAGCTCCCTCACTGCCCAGAGAAGCTGGGGAGTCTCCTTCTCTGGAGTTACTCAAAACTCACCTAGAGGCATTCCTGTGCAACTTGCTCTGGGTGAATCTATTCTAGCAGTCGCGTTAGACTAGATGACTCCAGAGGTCCCTTGCAACCCCCCACCAATTTGTGTTTCTGTGATTCTCACTAAGCTAGTCTAACCTTACTACTTCTGTAGCCCTGGCTCAGTCATGCAGTCATGAGATGCTTCCCTCTACCTCTGTCTGTAAATAGGACAATTCTTTTCCCCAAACAATGACTCTGAGACTCACTTCATGTCTGCAGATAATTTTGAGTTCATAAGGAGCAAAGTATAGTTTGACATTATATCTACACAAAGATCTATCTAACACTGCATATTGACCTATTTAGCTTTTACATTTAATGCTAGTGTTCATGTGATTTACAATTAAACAATTTGGGTTTGCCTGCTTGAGGGGGTTTGGCCCCGGCTGGGGACCAGATGCCCACCAAAGCCACTCCATTATCTTCTTAGGTGGGCAGGAGAGAGAGAAAATATGACAAAAGGCCCATGGGTCAAGACAGAAGCAATTTAAAAGGGAGAAAAGTGAAGGCAAAAGCCACATGTGGAAGCAAGAACAAAGAAAGATGTTATTCTCTAGTTCCTGACAGCAGAGAAGGGCAACAAAGCTGGTGAGGGGCCTGGAGCACAAACCCTATGAGGAGAGGCTGAGGGAGCTGGGGGTGTTTAGCCTGGAGAAGAGGAGGCTCAGGGGTGACCTCACTGCTGTCTACAACTACCTGAAGGGAAGTTGTAGCCAGGTGGGGGTTGGCCTCTTCTCCCAGGCAACCAGCAACAGAACAAGGGGACACAGTCTCAAGTTGTGCCAGGGGAGGTATAGGCTGGATGTTAGGAGGAAGTTCTTCCCAGAGGGAGTGATTGGCATTGGAATGGGCTGCCCAGGGAGGTGGTGGAGTCACCGTCCCTGGAGGTCTTCAAGCAAAGCCTGGATGAGGCACTTGGTGCCATGGTCTAGTTGACTGGCTAGGGCTGGGTGCTAGGTTGGCCTGGATGATCTTGGAGGTCTCTTCCAACCTGGTTGATTCTATAATTCTATGACAGTGTCTAGCCACTTCAATGTGTGTAGTGGTTGCTCCAGAGCACAGAAGCTATCAGTGAATGCTCCACACATTTCCCACTCTCACTCAGCTTATATATCTGATCTGACATCATATGGTATGGAACACCCCTTTGGTCAGTTTGGATCAGCTGGCCTGGCCATGTCCCCTCCCAAGGCCTTGCCTATCCCTCAGCCAGTATACCATTTACGGGAGGGAACGTTGGAAAATCACAGCCGTAGTGCTGTGCAAGCACTGCTCAGCAGTAGCCAACACACTGGTGTGCTATAGAACTAACTGTATCTCAGCCAAACTCAGAACACTGCCTGTGGAATTTCTTTCATCCAGGTGACAGATCAGATATACAGTATAAAGTGACTTGGAAAACTGCCGGGCTCCCATACACACTCCTCTGTATAGGCACAGAATTACATATACATGAAGGGATTTCTGCAGATCATCCAGGGCAACTCTCAAGAGTTTTTAATATCTCAAAGGACAGATTTTCCAGTCACCAGGAACCTCCCCCAGCTGCCATGATCTCTCAAAGATGACAGGGAGAAACCTCACAATGACACCAAAAAACTTCACAAGCACTCTTGGATGCTTTCTATCTGGTCCCATGAACTTGTGTATGTTCAACTGGTTTAAAGGCTCCCTGCCTCCATATCTTTCTTTGTGTTTCACTCCTGCAGATTCTGTGAAGAAATGAAACTAAATGTTTCTTCACTACTCCTTCTAACATAAAATTAGGAGGCAAGAGCTGTGAATGGATCAAAAATCAGTTAAACAAAGTCATGGCACAAAAATTCATCAGGTCTGCTCTATGTTGATACCACCACTTGAAAACAGGCAGTCCTTATTCCAAAATTTTCCAAACAATCAGATAACAAACATGCAAAACCTCACAGTATGACCACAATACTGCTTTTCTGTGTGCATTTGTGCCCATTCACCATTTTTATTGTCTTATATCAAGGAAGAATATATCTGAAAGATGCTATCAGACAAGGTGCAATAACAGAGGTCTTTTTTTCAGCCAAACCCTTATACTTTTGACCTATAAGATGGAGACAGTTTTTATAGCAGGGCATGTTGCAACGTGACAAGGATTAACAGTTTTAAATTAAAAGAGAGTAGATTCAGACTAGATATAAGAATGACATATTTTACAATGAAGATGGTTAAACACCAGAACAAGCTTCCCAGAAAGGCTGGAGCTGGTCTCTTCTCCCAAATTACTAATGATAGGACAAGAGGAAACAGCCTCAAGTTGCGTCAAGAGAGGTTTAGCTTGGATATTTTGAGGAAGTTCTTTCCTGAGCGGGTGGTCAGGCATTGGAACAGGCTGCCCAGGGAGCTGGTGGAGTTGCGGTCCCTGGAGGTGTTTAAAAGAAGAGTGGATGTGGTTCCTGAGGCTGGGAACCTCTAGTGACTAAGGATGCTGGGATGAAGGTTGGACTGGATGATCCTGGTGGTTCTTTCCAACCATAGCAAGTAGATGCTGTGCTGAGGGATTTGGTTTAGTCAAGGACTTGTCCGTATGAAACTAATGATTGGACTCAGTGATCTTGAAGGTCTTTTCCAATCTAAGAAATTCTGAGGTGGAAGTTCCATCCCTGGAAACATTCAGGGTCAGGTTGGATGGGACTCTGAGCAAGCTGATCTAATTAAAGATGTCCCTGCTTACTGCAGGGGTGTTAGACTAGATGACCTTTAAAACCCCCATCAACTCAAGCCGTTCTATGACTCTATCATATCCTTACTCAGTATGTTTAATGATTTTTTCCTCTGCAAAAGCATAAGATTTAAATCCAAGCAGTGTGTTACAAGTATTTTAGAATCATAGAATCAACCAGGTTGGAAGAGACCTCCAAGATCATCCAGTCCAAACTATCACCCAGCCCCATCCAGTCAACTAGATCATGGCACCGAGTGCCTCAGCCAGTCTTTTCTTGAAGACCTCAAGGGACGGTGCCTCCACCACCTCCCTTAGTAGACAGCGACAGAGCAATACAGGCCTAGATGTGAATGGCTAGTCACTCAGATAAGCAATGTTAAAAGCATTTTTACTGCTAGAGCTGTTTACCAACATGTTATGTGCTAATAGACTACGGCAGTGGAAAACAGAAAACTGTAAGAGAGGTTTTAAACAGCCAACATAAATTGTACTTGCAGCACCTAGAAACAGGAGCTGACTGCTGCTAGCTGTAGCCTCTCCTGCCACTTTTTCCTACCCTAGCAAGGCTTCTCAAGTAAGTGTTATCTGCCATTTGAGCTCTAGGTAGCTGCAGATTGATCTGGAGCGTTTAAAGCTATTTGTTGTTTCCTGACCTCAGCAAAACTGAACAAGATTTAAATCCATCTCCGCTTCGAAATATTGTCATAGCCATAAGCAACAAGTGGGGAACTATACTCAACTCAAAGCTAGTGATTTTATGACAATGGCACAAAGTAAAATATGAGGTTGTGGTTAATATAGATAATTATCTGAAGTCATAGTGACCTTTGTTGAAAGCTGCACTGAAGAATAAAGAAGCATTATATAAGCTGTGCATCCTTACGAGAAGGCAAAGATGCATAACGGCATCAAAGCCCATTTATTATTAATAGATCTGTCACAAAGGGAACCTCTGCTGTTAAATGACTAATTCAGTCCACTGAATTATTTTTATCTGTAAAATTCTAATTTAGAAGTCATTTTCATACAAAAAGACCCATTACTTCTGATTTTCAGGATTTTCCTAATGTGCATATTTAAGATCTCATGAATATTCTGAGTGCTTCATATGTGGAGGTCAGCAAGGGACTGTGCTAGCACTGCCCTCTTTAATATGCATACTAGCCACTGGTGGTTGGGGAAATTGCTAAGTGTACGGCAAGCAATTTGCCGGAGCCACAACTCTCTGCTTCCCTGCCATCAAATGTAGATGAAACAAAGCTTTTCTTCACCCTGCAAAACAGACTCTTTCTGAGACTAGAAGTCAGTCCAAATAAGGAACAAGTATTAGAAAGCCACAAAGAAAATGAGAGCAAGGGAAGTACACTGAAAAACAGGAAAAGCAGTATTAGTGTTAGTCAGTTAGCTATATGTTGTTTATTCTCTTCAGTATAGGTTTCATTACAACATTGACGGAATACAAATTGGCACGAAATTCATGTAAATTTATGTAAATGCATATATAAATGAGTTGCAGCCCTCAGGCTTCTGGCAAGTTGCCACAGTAGCTCTGAGCAGAGCAGAGACTTTGCACCACTGTAGTACTCTGAGAGGTGTTATTGTGAATTAGAGTGTGGTTTTCTGAGAAGCATTAGTAGCTTTATCAGTTTCTATATGGAGTCTGCCAGAGGCGAAAGAAATACCACTTTGTGAACTTTTGCCTTCTTATCTGAGTTAGTAATAGCACTGAGCCTAGAAATAGCTCATGTGTGACCACTACAAACTCTTTCACTTTCTCAGCAGAGTTTATAGTTACTGTGAGACAGAAACACACAGCTCATGAACATGATAAACTTCACTGGCATTTGCTAGGAATCTGTAATTGCCACAAACTCAGAAATCGCCAGTTTGTGACCATTATAAACTCCTTTGGCTTCCTGATAGAGGTTTTCTAACAGCCATGAGCAAAGAAATAGCTGGTTCACAACCATTAGGATCTTTGTAAATATGTCCACTGGGAAAATAGTGGTTGCAACAGCTCATTCACAAATTCCAGACTTTTATTTTCTGACTTGTCCATATCCAAACATAGTTATTCAGCCAATAACTTCCCAGTAACAAATAATGCCAGCATACATTCTTACTTAGTCATTCAGGGATAACGGCACAGAATAAAACGTAATACATTAAGGTAAATGACAGGTACTAGACTCAGGTAGCTTTCCAAAGCTTGTGGCTTATATCTGATGATTTTCTACCTATCTGTCATGGTATTTACCCCCACTGGATTTACATTTACGGAATCCAATTCCATCTCCATTCACGAGAGGAAAGAACAGCTCACAGGAGGTGTCAGACAGTGAAAAGGACAAGGATGAGAGGTACTGGCCTCAAAGTGTGATGGGATGTTCAGGGGCAGGGTTTTTCTTGTTTTTCTATATATAAGAATCTCAAGATGAATATGAAAGCTCTGTGTCCTATCCGCAAAAATACTTGCAGCCAGCTCCATCCAGGTACTTGCTGGATTTTCCTAACTGAAGATGCACTAAATCTAGCTGGTTGTCTGTTGATCATATAGCCAGGTTAAGATAGCTAAGATGGTAGCTGACAGTCTGTATGCAGACTCCCACCTCAGCCATTAACAACTTGCACAAACAGGCCTATGCCTTGGCTATAACATGACAGGAAAGAAATATGCTCACAGTCCTCTTGAATCTCTGCAGGACACCTGGTCCTTGCAAAAGAATGTCTTTCTCTTCAAAAGTCTCCCACAGCAAGTGTGGGAGGTGTCTGGGATCCTCAGAGGCACTTTCCTAGAAACTTTGTGTACTTAAAGGTGCCTACATGACAGCTGAGTACCATTTGCAAGCTCGGCCAAATGATTTTTCAATGACAATGGTAACTCTCTGTGGCACAGTGAACAAGGCAGCTGAATCACTGCAGGATAGAAAGCCTCTGGAGAAAGGAGAAAAAAACAAACGACAATTCTAATTTGCAGAATAGAAAGGAAGGATGGAAGCACTTTTCTTTTGTCACCCTCTCCACAGCCTCTGACTCCACACCTTTTCCTTCAAGTTCCCCTAGAGCCCTCTCCTATGGGACTGATCACTCAAGGCTCTCATCTGAAAACATCTCTCTCATCAGAGAGATTTTCTGAGAGTGGAAATTCCCTCATTTTCCCAGCTCACCATAAAAACAGTTGAGTGGGGTGGGTCAACAAAACATGCAGGTACTGGTGGCACAGGAAGCATTTATGTGCTCTTCTCTCCACTGCTTTAGGGAATTTATTATTTCTTTTAATGAGAAACGTTTGTGTAAATCAGCCCCCTTGGGGCCATGTGGTTGTAGTCTTGGGACTTAATTCTGTTCCCACTGAAGTCAGTGACCAAACCTCTATTGATTTCAAACGAAGCAGCCCTGGGTTTTTTGGTAGTTTATTTCCCACTAAGAAAATGTTTTCATTAAAGCCGTGATATCACATGATGCAGCTCACTGTAAAAGTGATGCTTTTGGTGGGCGTGTAGGGGTATACAAACAGAGGAATGATTTTTCCAATTACAATGGTAACTCTCTGTGGCACAGTGAACAAGGGAGCTGAACCTCTGCAGGACAGAAAGCCTCTGGAGAAGGCATGCGCTAACACATCAAGCTTCAGAGACCATGTTCCAGCAATTAAACATAAGAGGAAGCAACAGTTTTGATTAATTTTGCCACTTTTCACTGTTTAAAAATCCCCACCTTTTGAGACAGAAAAGGACAGATGAGGCTCTCAAGGAAGTTACCAGATGAACCAAAAGACTGAGCGGGCAAACTGGCAGGAAAACATTAAGAGAAAGAAATGGCAATGAGTGTCATTATGGAGATGCTGGGAAGGGATATTAGCCGCAGGAGAAGAGAGAAGGCGATCAAGGGCCTGATCCTACAGACCTTTATTTGCTTATGTGAATGATCTCATTGATCTTAAATGGACTCTGTGCCTGGCTATTGTGGAATCACATCAGAGAGTGGTAAGGAGCAAATGCTACTCTGTAACAGGCTAAACGTTTGCAGGTTTGTTGCCTAACCTGCAAACATTTAGCCAGAGGGAGAGATCAGGGGTGGAGGGAATAGGAGGTGTCAGGATAAGAAGAGGAAGTAACACATCTGGGAAGACTTTGCTTTGGTCTTAGCAGAGCGATATCATTGATGCCACCTTGTCACCCCTTGATCTGACAGAAAGGGGAGATCCAGGTATTTAAGAATGTATTTTAAAAATCAAACAAAGTTCTTGGGTTGAATTTACTTCAACTGAGTCTTGACCCAAGGAAAGGTCTGATAATAGTGTTTGAAAACTCTCATAAAATAAGAAATATTGATAGAATGGATCTAATATGCCATAAAAGGCTTATCTTACTGACGCATCATACTAGGCTATGATATATTGATGAAACTGCTAAAAAATAAGCATCTATTGAAGAAATAAACCTGTCAAAGCAAAAACATGTTATGTTAAATATTCACTTATTGCATTTCCTTTCTTCTCATTAGAGTACCTGTACAGTCTCAAATCCTCAAAACCTATTTGAATGCCTGATTCCTACCGAAACTAGTAGGAGCTAAGCACTTTGTTGTTGGGTTTGTGAATTCAAGTTCATTGATATTATAAATTTAGTAGCAGTCTACCTATTTTCTCCTTCATCTACTTTTTGGTTGTTTATTTTGCTTCACAGCACTGAGAGCACATTAATCACAGTATCACAGTATCACCAGGGTTGGAAGAGACCTCACAGATCATCAAGTCCAACCCTTTACCACAGAGCTCAAGGCTAGACCATGGCACCAAGTGCCACGTCCAACCTTGCCTTGAACTGCCCCAGGGACGGCGACTCCACCACCTCCCCGGGCAGCCCATTCCAGTGTCCAATGACTCTCTCAGTGAAGAACTTTCTCCTCACCTCCAGCCTAAATCTGCCCTGGCGCAGCCTGAGGCTGTGTCCTCTTGTTCTGGCGCTGGGCACCTGAGAGAAGAGAGCAACCTCCCCCTGGCCACAACCACCCCTCAGGTAGTTGTAGACAGCAATAAGGTCACCCCTGAGCCTCCTCTTCTCCAGGCTAAACAATCCCAGCTCCCTCAGCCTCTCCTCGTAGGGCTGTGCTCAAGGCCTCTCACCAGCCTCGTCGCCCTTCTCTGGACACGCTCAAGCATCTCAATGTCCCTCCTAAACTGGGGGGCCCAGAACTGAACACAGTACTCAAGGTGTGGTCTAACCAGTGCAGAGTACAGGGGAAGAATGACCTCCCTGCTCCTGCTGACCACACCATTCCTGATGCAATAAATATTTGCATGCAGGAGGCATCAAGAAAGTTTTCCACTAAAAAAAGATTTTTCACTTCCAAGAGCTTTGGAATTAGTAGTAAGTTAATACGTGTAAGTTACTGCAACAAAAAATTGTTCTTATGGCAATAGTTTAAGTGCTAAGGTACTATCATTCATGGCATAAAAAGTAACTTTACCAGTCCTTAGAGAAAAAGCAAAATGATAGATGCAGTGTCTTCTATTCTGTTACACAACCTGCTGCTAATCACAGAGCAGCTTAATTGCCTCAGCAAGAAAGCTGATGCTTTTAGCTCTAGAATTACAGACAGTGGTGCTTTTCAGAAAAGTGTAGGGAAAGGATTTCTAGAAAATTAAAAGAAGAATAAAATGATACAGAGTTTTTTCTAAAAAAAAAAAAAGAAAAGTAAACTTGCTAAATTTGGTTACAAGATAGGCTGTGCAAAAGTTTCTGTGCTGAGACACTTACAACCACTTGCTGATGCACAGTCAGAAGGAAGGCAGATAGAACAGATCTGTATCATCTGTGTATAAATTTTGTTAATAAAGAGTCATAGAATCATAGAATGCATTGGGTTGGTAGGGACCTTTGAAGGTCACAGGACCACAGGATATTAGGGGTTGGAAGGGACACAAGGAGATGACCGAATCCAACCCCCCTGCCAGAGAAGGACAATACTATCTAACACAGATCACAGAGGAACACATCCAGACAGGCCATGAAAGTCTCCAGAGAAGGAGACCCCACGACCTCTCTGAAGAGCCTGTTCCAGTGCTTTGTGACCCTTACAGTAAAGAAGTTCCCCCTTGTGTTGAGGTGGAACCTCTTTTGCTGCAACTTACACCCATCTACAGGTCATCTAGTTCAACCCTGCTGCAGTAAGCAGGGACATCTTTAACTAGATCAGGTTGCTCATAGCCCCATCAAGCCTGACCTTGACTGTCTCCAGGGATGAAGCCTCCATCACCTCCCTGGGCAACCTGTTCCAGCACCTTCATACTAAATAACTTCCAAATGTCCAATCTAAGTCTAACCCTGTTGGTTTAGAATATTCACTTCTAATTCTTTCCCTGATGTAGTCAGGTAGGTAGGTGGAGAGAAAAGCAGGAAAAAATGAGTAGTTGACAATAGTGATTTAAGATCCTGAGTAGTATAAACTATTCTTATTTTCCTTCCCCATGTATAAGTTTAGTTTCAGTGAGAAATAGCTCAATAATGACATCAAACCAGAGAAGTCTGTCCTTTCATCACCCAAAGCACAGTTTAATCTGTCTGAGGCCGTAAGGATCAGATCTATTTTTAGTAAACATAATGCTAAATAACTTTCTTTGCTTTAAATGAGCTCATTGAGCTAATCACTAAAGACAGGAGATCAAGGCACAGCGCTTTAAGAACTATGACTGTAGTAAATATTCACAATATGGCAATCTTTTCTAAAACCTAAAAGTATGATAGTACTGATTCTGATTCTCTGCTAGTTTTGCACCAATGCAGACATAATTCCACAGCCCAACCAGACTTTCTCCGCATTTACTGCAGCATCACTAAGATCAGAAACAGATTTGTTTATTCATCATTCTGTAGAAAATATCTGGCTTCTCATCATGTTGGAAATATTTTTTAACCAATATTTTTGTGGCCAAACTTCTTTCCTTAAATTTTTAAGGTTGTACTGGGAAAAGCAACATGAAACTCAAGGACACCACCCTCAGTAAGTTCCCAGAGTCATATAATCATACAATTTTCTGTTATTAGTGTGAATAATTATTTGAATCATAGAATCAGCCAGGTTGGAAGAGACCTCCAAAATCATCCAGTCTAACCTAGCACTCAGCCCTATCCAGTCAACTAGACCATGGCACTAAGTGCCTCTTCCAGTCTTTTCTTGAACACCTCCAGGGATGAAAGGTCTCCTCTAACCTGGTTGATTCTATGATTAAAACCGTGAGTTACAGATACACAGAAGAGTTGCATATTGCCAGTCATATTTCAGGTGAGATGAAGTATAGAATTGTAGATTGTGCCTAAAAACCAAGTAAGAAAATTGTGTTTTGATGGTCAGTATAGTGACTCACTGTGGACATAAGCCAAGCACTGAGAACGTCCACAATGACTGGTAAAAACTTGTTCAGATATCCAAAAACTTGTCGTTCCATATGTCTAGAGGGACGACGATTGTGGTGGTGACTGGCACCCTCTCAAAGACTGAAGATCACTTGACTAAGCACTAAAGCCTTCTTTGGGATGCAATAAAATCCCTGTTCACGTGCCCCTCTTTGACTAATCAGAGGAAACAGGTTTGTTTTCTTTTTAATAGCTGAGTGGTTAGACCATTCAGCCTTGGAGTAGGAGATCAGGTACTATCAGACCCTACATAATCAGTACAGTTACTCACATTTATTAAAAGAAGCTCACTGGATGAAATGAAACAGAAAGACTTATGATGAACAGGAATCCCCACCTCAAATGAATAATGTCTCATTCACTCTGTTTGCTGCACAAATCTGGAATATATTTTGGAAATATCTACCACGTGTCAGTTACAGCTGAAGTTTATAATGTAAATAGGCACAAGAACATTTGGCAATGTGGTGGAGGGTCGCAAAGCCCTCTTGCAAAGCCCTCATTTGGGCTTTGTCCTCCGCGACAGCATATATCCCAAATCACAGCTTTCCACTGCAGTTTCATTAGAAAACAGATATATGATAAAATGAACCTGCTATGAGATGTGGAACAAACTGACACTCATCTTTACGCTCTTACAGATATATGATAAAATGAACCTGCTATGAGATGTGGAACAAACTGACACTCATCTTTACGCTCTTACAGATATATGATAAAATGAACCTGCTATGAGATGTGGAACAAACTGACACTCATCTTTAAGCTCTTACAATGCTTGAGTTAAAGAATTTATTATTATTATCATTATCCTAACATATTTAAAGTCAATCAAGTGTGTATCTGAACTCTAGAATGAATTATTATCCCTGTATCACTTCCTTGAAATCTGTTAATTATCTAGGAAGGATCTATTTGGAGACTTACTGCATAGATAGGTATGCACCATATGCTTAATCTGAAGACTTTCACCTGTCATTTAAGATAACTGAATATCAATATGTGAGTGCAGGGTCACAAAACTGGTTGAAATGATTCTAAGGCAAGCTCACAATAAAATTAAATGCCAGTTTATTTTTCTGGAGGCTAAAATGATATATAGACTTTGCTATCAGGTTTGATGTTTGCTGAGTGGATGCTTTAGGTTGGACTCTATGATCTTGAAGGTCTTTTCCAAACTGGTTAATTCTATGATTGTGTGATTTATCAGTAATAAACTACCCCTATCACAAGAAGGCTGCCAACTGAGACTCTGCATTGGCCTAACATCTGTGGGCAAAGTGTGGCAGGGCATAGCAAGTTCCTTTCCCCACTCTCCATATCCAGAGGTTTGACTGGGGCATGGAACTGCTTTCCCTACCCCCACCTCTGGTTCCAGAGGTTTGAACAGGGGAAGAAGTAGATGAGAAGCTTCTCCTCTCATCCCTACATTCTTGAATTGGGAAGAGCAATAGGAGCCCAGCATATATATGGCAACTGGACACTCTGGCTAGGAGGACCTTGAAGAAGGGTGACGAGAAAGTGTGCAGCTGCTGCTTTTGGACTGCTGCATCCTGACTTCCTGCTGGAAGGACCTGCCTTGGCCACATACTGCCACCCTTTGTAGGAACATGCTGAGCAGTTTGGCTTTTCTGTGCACTGCTAAGGCAACACCGCTTCACGAGATTTGCCTCATGGAAGCAGTATCTGAGACACTTTGCCTTTGGTGGTTTTATTTACATTGGACTCTTTGCTGTGTTGATCCATGACTGGATTATAATTTGCAGTTCCAGACACTGCCACAAAGGAGCCAAAGAACTATCTCCATATTCTACTCCACCAACGTGAGTAGATCAGACTTTCCCTAGAGCTCTGGGCTGTCTCTGATTTATCACAGTATCACAGTATCATCAGGGTTGGAAGAGACCTCACAGATCATCAAGTCCAACCCTTTACCACAGAGCTCAAGGCTAGACCATGGCACCAAGTGCCATGTCCAGTCCTGCCTTGAACAGCCCCAGGGACAGTGACTCCACCACCTCCCCGGGCAGCCCATTCCAGTGTCCAATGACTCTCTCAGTGAAGAACTTTCTCCTCACCTCAAGCCTAAATCTCCCCTGGCGCAGCCTGAGGCTGTGTCCTCTTGTTCTGGCGCTAGCCACCTGAGAGAAGAGAGCAACCTCCTCCTGGCCACAACCACCCCTCAGGTAGTTGTAGACAGCAATAAGGTCACCTCTGAGCCTCCTCTTCTCCAGGCTAAACAATCCCATCTCCGTGAGGCAAAGCTATTTTATGGCTTAACCTTTTCAATTTTCCTAAACTACTAAAATTCCTCATTAGCATCCTTGTGAAGATTTCCCAAGCGAATTAGAACCCAAATTTTACTAGTTTGTATATAGCTGGGGGGGGGGACACGACTTTTCAGAAAATAAAAGTAACTATATTTTTATAATTCCTGCCTCGATAACTGCCCCAACCGATTCACAGAGTGCACCTATTTTCAAAGCAGTTTTCAAATAAAGTAGCTTATAGCACATGTGATAAAAAAGGATAAGGAATTAAAGTCTTGTATGGATCTGAAAGATCTGAGAATGTTAGCTGCTAGAGAGAGACTGGAAAGCATGCGCTCTACAGTGACATTTCAGATACTCAACAGGCTAAAGATTTTTCCTTACTTTACTGAAAGTATCTTCAAGGCCAACTGCGCAAGATGATGAACACCTCTGCAGGGAGGTTGTAGCCAGGTGGAGGTTGGTGTCTTCTCCCAGGCAAACAGCAACAGAATGAAAGGACACAGTCTCAAGTTGTGCCAGGGGAGGTATAGGCTGGATGTTAGGAGGAAGTTCTTGCCAGAGAGAGTGATTGGCATTGGAATGGGCTGCCCAGGGAGGTGGTGGAGTCGCCGCCCCTGAAAGTGTTCAAGAAAAGTCTGGGTGGGGCACTTAGTGCCATGGTCTAGTTGATTGGACAGGGCTGGGTGATAGGTTGGACTGGATGATCTTGGAGGTCTCTTCCAACCTGGTTGATTCTGTGATTCTATGATTCTATAATGACTATTCACAGGTACTGACAGAGTTATGACTCGATTTCAGTTCAGGCATATATGATACATTCCTTCATACCTTATAGGAGAGGAGGTGCTCTGTATGTGTGGGAACAAATCCCTCATAAGCTAATAGTAAACTCTGGCTTCCTTATCATGGTATTCTTTGAGTATCCAGAGAGAGGAAGAAAGACACAAAGGAAAGAAAATACCCTGCCTTCATATCTTCCATCCACCCTTCTCTACCCAGAAGCAATGAAAGAAGTTCTTTTCATAACCTGCACAAAACAACTTTCCCAAGAACCTATGCTTTGAATTTTCCTTTGACTAAGGAACCAATGAGACAATTTATGACATTGGTTAGTAGTCTCCAAATTCAAAGTAAAACAAAAAGTAAAT
The DNA here is from genome assembly GCF_015220805.1 of Pogoniulus pusillus. Classification (NCBI taxonomy): domain Eukaryota; kingdom Metazoa; phylum Chordata; class Aves; order Piciformes; family Lybiidae; genus Pogoniulus; species Pogoniulus pusillus. The sequence continues at coordinate 33,590,043 of NC_087268.1, read as the reverse complement.
CATAGGACAGCAGTGCAGTAAGGAACAAGGAAATAAAGCAGCCCTGCAAGGAAAACAAGCAATAAAACATTTATATTGATTTTGTTAAACAGTCCCAATTGTTCTCAGTCCTGATTCAGGGTCGATTGTGAGTTACGGGAAAGAGAAAAAGGACAAAGTCCGACTAAGAGATAGAAAAATGTTTCAAATAAGGTCTTTAGACCCTAGGAAGAGAAAATAAAAGGAGAGAGGGAAAAAAAAGCAAAGTATATTATGCAAGCTGAGAAATCATGTTTTCAATTTAAAGGAGAAAAATGCATCAGTGTCATTCATTGTTTACATCCCTGAATTAAGCCAGAAGGATTCTATAGATACTAATTCACAATCACATAGAATCATTTCACATTTTTCCCCCCTGGTTTAAAAACATTTCCTAGCAATACCATAATTTCCTGCTGTCTCCTGAAACACTTCTTCAAGATGTCCAAACAAGGTACATTTTTTTCCTGTGTTCCTATTGCCATATCTTGATCTGCTCTTATTTCCCAAATCTTCAGTCTTATCTCTGTTTGTTAAAAGGTTTTACCCCTATCTCATCTGGGGATTTATACTCACAAACACAAAAGCTTTCATGCATGACAAGGTGTCTAATGTGGAATATTTATAAACACAGGAAGTCTCTCTTCTGTAGTGTATTTAAAACAAATCAATGGTGAGGAAAACCTCTTTAAAAAAAAAAATGCCCAGGGAGGAGGTGGAGTCACCTGGAGGTGTTCAAGAAAAGACTGCATGAGGCATTTAGTGCCATGGTCTAGTTGGTTAGACAGGGCTGGGTGAGACGTCAGACTGGATGATCTTGGAGGTCTCTTTCAACCTGGTTGATTCTATGATCTCAGCTAGAGCAACCCAGAACACAGTAGTAGAACCTGTACGGGCCAATCATCAGCAAAACATCTCTCCCAGTCACTACTAAAACAACTTTTAGCATCTCTTCCTCTACAAAATTACCCTTAGTTACAGACCTTGTGTGATAGTTCGAAGCAAGCTAGAATGTTTTGGTGAGAAGCACTAGATTACAGGCTGTGAAAGGAAAACAATGGTGATGTCTACTTCCCTCATAGGCTTGCTGAGATGTATAGCTATTTTTAACACTACAAACAAGTTGTATTGATCTTCATTATTGTTATGCTGTATCTGGCAGGGATTTCAACTTCTAGTCTGACTTAAATGCACCTTTGTGCAAATATCCAGCACAGAAAAATAGATATTAGGTACAGAGTCTCTTGCAAAATTAGCAAAGTATAGTTACAAAATGAGTAACTGCAGTTATTGCAAAGGATAAGAGCAACTTTGAATCTTTCATTCAAGGATGATCAGGTTAATTTTATATTCTATGACAATTCTAAACATTGAGGAACTCTTGTAAAAAATGTAGCTCTTTGGAACTGTGCTAGTTTGAAGCTAGCTGGAATGTTTTGGTGAGAAGAACTAAATTATAGGCTGTGGAAAGAAAACAATGGTGATGTCTACTTCCCTCACAGGCTTGCTGAGATGTATAGGAACAAGAAATAAAAACACAGATAACCACTCTCACTTGGGCTGCTGGCTGAGCTGCATCTTACCCTCTAACCTCACCCTCCATTTTGGACTAATCCACTTTGCTTCCTAACCCCCTGGCCAAACCTCCATTCTTCTTTGGGACTGGGGTAAGGTTGAGAGGGGCAGGGGGAAGGTGCAGGGGTGGTTGAGAGCTCCTCCTGGGGACTCAGGTTTCTGGGAGGGGAGTTGTGTTTCTGTATTACCTTTTACCTTGTATATTTCTGTATATAGCTGTATATACTGTAAATATTTGCTTGTATATTGTGCTAAGCTGTAAATATAAGCTTCATTCATATTTCCAGAGCCAGCTGAGTCTAGTCTGGGTGATTTCCAAAGGGGGGGGGGGGGGGGGGGGGGGGAACACCCAAACCATCACACCTTGCTAAAACACTATAATAAACTAGGTATAACACAAAGTAACCAGGCAATATGCATGTGTCCACACATGGTTAATATCTCACTCTCCTCACAACAAAATGTTAATTCTACTATGCTTCTGCAGGGAGCTAGCTAACACAGCCTGGAAATTCTGTAATAAAACCATGCTTCCCTGTCAGTGCCAAGAGCTTTAGTGTTTTAGGCTGCTCCCCATCACGACAGCACATGAGCACTCTTGTCAAATCAGTCACATTAGGAAAATAAATTTCCTGTAAACCACACACTTGCAGCTGCTTTTTTTTTTTCCTCTTTGCTTTGATGCTTTGAGAGCATATACTTTATCTCTTTGCTAGCTTTTGGTGATGACTTCCACGCTTCTTGGGGCTTGAAAAATAAGTCTTCATAGCCCAAGAATGCCTGCAATAGTTTAAAGCACCAGGCCATACACATATTTTGAAACAGCCAAAGAAATTCTTCCCAGAACTTCTAAGATAGATGAAATAACCTTGCAGACACAGTTTTCCTCTGAATTCCACATACATAAGAGTGATCCTAAAGCATTAAGTTGTGCGTCTTTGATCTTTTTTTAGCTTTTACAATGTCATTACTCTGGTTCTAGTACTCATAAAAATTACAAAGCTTATTATGAGTCCTTGGAAGCTCTTGATTTCTATGAGAAAGAGCTAGACAGACCTGCTCAAACAGAGAGAAAAAAGTAATTCAAATCTACACAGAAAATTTCCAAAAGGAAGGCTAAGGTTCAGGTAGAGAGCAAAAGTGTAATCTAAACTCCTTTAGTACACCTTAGTATATTCAAGAGTTTAAGATAGCATTCAAAATAGTTTGACATAACAATATCAATACCAGTTTAGCAAAGCATAATTAGCGACTGCAAACAGTGTGTGCCTAGCTTAACTTAAGTCATGGTAACATGAAATAAGACGTCTGGAAAGCATCAGTAGTGAAAACATTCCAATTCTTAAAGCTGAGTGAGAGCTCTCAATGTGTGAAGGCCAGAAATCAGCTCTGATGGTAAAGAAAGGAGAGTTCTGTCCTCTTTGACACTGAACCTGTGTTCCTGATTAGATTCCTATCCGCACAAGCTCTAAAACCTCCTTGAAACTCAAATGCTGAACTCAGGTTATGTAGAATGACTCCCAAATGTCATACAACTGCAGCAATTTCCAGGATGAATAGTTGTTAATTATTCACTCAATTATAGATCTATATAATCAGCAATAGAACAAGGGGACACAGTCTCAAGTTGTGCCAGGGGAAGTATAGGCTGGATGTTAGGAGGAAGTTCTTCCCAGAGAGAGTGATTGGCATTGGAATGGGCTGCCCAGGGAGGTGGTGGAGTCACCATCCCTGGAGGCGTTCAAGAAAAGCCTGGCTGAGGCACTTAGTGCCATGGTCTAGTTGACTGGCTAGGGCTGGGTTCTAGGTTGGAGTGGATGATCTTGGAGGTCTCTTCCAACCTGGTTGATTCTCTGATTCTATGAATACATTCCATATCACTACTATATATTCTAAGAACACCTAGCCTGCACTGTTTCATTTTTTATTTGCTTGTTTAATCCCACATTTGAAACTTTAAACAAATTTCTTTTCATTTCTTACAATGAGAACATGGTTGATCAGCAATGTTTCTTTGAAATATCTTTGTTTCAAATCATATCCATGGTTCAGCACAAGCACTCTCTTGTATTAAGGAAAGACTCTGAAACTCTGGCTAACACTGCTAAATTGAAAGATATTTTATTTTCAGTGATGGTCTGTATTTCAAATAATTAAAAAACATTAGAGAAGTCTTCAGTCCTCCAAAAATATATTCACTGTGGTACTGGTAGAGGAAAGTGATAAACAACCCAAGATTTAAGGATCACCATATCAAGAGGAAAAAAAAGCACCTTGGCATTTGTGTTGCCATCAAAGCAACTTTATCCCAAGGTAGACATTAAGAAATACATAAAGAAGCAAATGCAGAAACAGTTACAGGAAGCAACTATTTGCTGTGATTCAAACAGTCACAGATTGATTATCTGGTTTAAATTAAAATTTAAAGAAGTACAAGAGAATGATGATTATATATGTCTGTAGATCCACTCAAACACATTTTTCATCTTCGCTTCAAACACATTTTTCATCCTCACTTCAAACACTGCCAGATGCTCCCATGTGCACTATTCTTAGGATAAAACTCACTCTCAGAAGAAAATCTTGTTATGGCAAACAGTCCTGTTGAGGTCATAGCCACCATAGACACCTGTGATCTGTGATTAAATCAGTGATAATTTTGACACTTGTCCTGAAGTGGCTCCCTCCATCTAACTTTGAGACTTATCAATGTCCCTTTCAGGTGCAGTCATCTCACTGTAAACAGAAACTTGCTAGGGACTGTTTCTGTATTTAATACAAACAAGTCATTAACCCCGTGGGGAGAGAATGTTCCCTCCTGTCTGGTGTTGAAAGAATTCAGCTCTCAGTGTATATACTCTTTACAAGCAAAAATCTGCAGCTCATGTAAAGATCTAAGCTGACAATAGTATTTTATACAAGCTTATAAATTACAGCATGGAGTGGCTCATTATGTGTTGTTGATTGAGGGTGGATGAAACATCAGACAACGAACTATTCAGAGATAGTAGGTTTGAAGGTTTTCTTAAACTGGACCTCAGAGAATATCATACTGTGCTTTACATTTTCCTGTGAGCACTTCTTTCATTCTGAACCTAGAAAATGTTCTTTATGATATATATCCTAACTACAGGTCAGTCAGGTGTAACAAACAAGGTCCACAAACTCCTACAGCAAATTGTTTCTTTGTTGAAGCTAGATCCCAGGAAAGGATGAACTGTTCTCAGCTGGCAACAGTTCTCAATTTATGTGGTCAAAGCTGACAACACAGCTGTCACCTTGATGTCCTTAACCTTTTGTTGTCACTTTGAAAACCTGTACTTACATCAGTGGTTAGAAGCTCTGCTTCACCTGTCGCTGAGCAATACCCAGTTGTGTTAACTTCAGCCTTCGCTGAATACAAAAACTAAATCCACGAAACCTTAAACATTTGTTTTCTCTAATGGCAAAGCAGTGGCAAATAGTTTGTTGCTTCCCTGTTCCTGAACATTTGGTTGCCGTCTTTGCAAACTCACCTGGTTTTCCGCTGCAGCTCAGAGCCCTCCCAGCTCTGCCAGCTGAAAGGGTTATAGGACTGCTTTGGGTTTGTCGTGGAGGCAGGGGATTAACGTGGCTGAGTCAGTAATTTCCCGCCCCCAAAACTACGCACAGAAATTAATTTAGTTTTAATGAGCAGATTCAGTTAGGTTGAGAAGATCTACAAGGATACCATAGGTAATTTGACTATTTTGGAAGTCAGAAGCTGGAAAAGGCTGAGTTATTAAATAATAGCATCCCCCACTATTAATAAAGCTGAGCCAAAGTTACTCACGGGTGAGTCAGGCTGGCAGAAAAGAAGGGCGGTCCAGCTGCTTGTCCTCTGCTCTCTTTCGGAGGCCATCTGAGGGTCGTTAAGGCCTATTGAGCCTGCATAAAGGGTGCTTAAGGTGGAGTCCTTCGGAGCAGAGCGCCAGGGGCTCCTTCTGCAGGGTCTATGCAGGCGGGGGAGACTCTAAGGCGAGAAAGAACTCTCAGGCAGAGGCGAACTCTAAGGCGAGCACTCCAAGGCGGGAAGTCTCCCAATATTTATACCCTCCCTAGACAAAGGGCAGAGTTACCACTGCCTAGGCGCGAAGAGCACAGCCAATCCCAGCCCGATTCCAGTGCAGGCACTGCATGGGGCACCCCTGTGCCGGCAGGGCCCCTTGCTCCCCCCCTTCACACCTGCAGGGCTGGGGGGGAACAGGTCTGTTCCTGCCTTTTCCTCTCCCATTCAAACCACAGAGGGAGAGGAATTTTGGGATATACAGGACTCCAGGACAGGGTTGTGTTCTGACAACGAGAAGGACCAGAGGGATTTATGGGATTTATCCTTCTTTTTGAAAAGCTAGTTTTGAAGAGGGATTTTGATCATCAGGATGTTCCACGTTGCAACATACCCACAAATAGTTGTATCAGCACAGATAAGAAAGCAGTAGAAGACTGGTCAGCGGGAAGAGGGACAGGAAAAATCAGGACATCTGAAACTGGTTGGTTCTCAGAGCAGGGTTTTGTTCAGTAGGCTGAGCCAAGTAATCAGCTGCAGGTACAAAGAAAGCCTGCGCTCACTGTGTCTGCACACCCACACTGTCACTTAGCTTGTGCCAGCTCTGCTGTTTGTCTGGTAACAGAGGGACAACCAAGCTGTTTAGTGAATTCAGTTGAATAAATAATACTGAAATGCAGCGGAACAGAGAAAGGGAAGGGATGTGGGGTTCTATGGTTGGGGTTTGGGTTGGTTGGGTTTTTTTTTTTTGTGTGTGTGTGTTTTTCAAAATGAGTGAGTTAGCTTAAAGAGAAAGGGAATTATGTGACCTGCTCTGGGTGTTCCTGCTCTAGCAGGGGAGTTGGACTAGATGATCCTTTGAGGTCACTTCCAATTCCTAACATTCTGTGATTCACAGTATCACAGTATCATCAGGGTTGGAAGAGACCTCACAGATCATCAAGTCCAACCCTTTACCACAGTGCTCAAGGCTAGACCATGGCACCAAGTGCCACGTCCAACCTTGCCTTGAAGTGCCCCAGGGACGGCGACTCCACCACCTCCCCAGGCAGCCCATTCCAGTGTCCAATGACTCTCTCAGTGAAGAACTTTCTCCTCACCTCCAGCCTAAATCTCCCCTGGCGCAGCCTGAGGCTGTGTCCTCTTGTTCTGGTGCTGGCCACCAGAGAGAAGAGAGCAACCTCCTGCTGGCCACAACCACCCCTCAGGTAGTTGTAGACAGCAATAAGGTCAGCCCTGAGCCTCCTCTTCTCCAGGCTAACCAATCCCAGCTCCCTCAGCCTCTCCTCGTAGGGCTGTGCTCAAGGCCTCTCACCAGCCTCGCTGCCCTTCTCTGGACACACTCAAGCATCTCAATGTCCCTCCTAAACTGTGACATTCAGTGAGAATGAAAAGGGTGAAATGCCATTGCCTCTTTAGGGGCAGCAGCTATTCCTCTGGCTCAGCTGTGTCAAGAAAATGTGGCATTATTATTCGAAAAATAGCAGCACTAATAAGAGGATAACCACTGCAATAAAAATTATTCACTTGCTGTCAGGCTTCTTGTTATAATAATGGAAATGGAGCATCCTTACTAAGCAAAACGCCTCCGATGCAGACACGTGCATTCACACTGCTGGCACTTCAGCAAGTGGAGAATAGGGGCTGCACCCCCAGACTGGCCAGACTGGAGTTTGTAGCAGAGGATGCAACAGCACTGTAAATGTATCCATTGCCTGACAATTATTTAGTCTGTCTTAGAAGCAACTTTGTGATGTTCAGCCATCTTTCAGGGACTCATCTCCCTTACAGACATTCCCAGCATATAGCCTGCATTGCCTTCAACTCCTCCTCCTAACCTTCATTTAAGCCAGCCGTATTTGTTGCATAAGGCTCCAAAGCAAGAGCAAGCAGCAGGATGCTCTTGCCAGAAGCCACTGCGATGCTCCTGTTCAGACAGGTTTTGTTTCCTTAGCGTTACCTACATGATTCAAAATAAGACCAGGCTCTTTCCTTTGCAACAGTAACTGCCTTGCACAGGAAAATGGAATAAAGAGAAGACTGAAATCACTGTCTTCTCCTTGTAAAGATGATATTATCATTGATGTTACTGAAATTCCAGTCTGATACATACCTGCCACTATAGGAAAATACAGTTCTTTCCAAATTCTGTCATTATATAGAAGAGACTGTTTCCACTGATTTCCACTCACATACTCAGTCGTTTGTGTTTTGGTTTTTTACTTTGTTGAATTTGAGTTCATCTCTAATGGAACACATGGATTTAAGAAAACCAAATCAGATGACAGAATCCAGGCAGCCTAAGAAACTAAACTGAAGCTTTGTTTCCACAAAGAAACAAGGTAAACAGCATCAGGGCCAGGTAATTGCAGTGTCCTTTAGTATCACTGTGCAACATAGCTTTTCCTACTGGCAAAATTGCATATGTGCCTGGAGTTCCTTGCCTACAGCTTATTAATGATAAATGCAGGAGTCATTCTCTACAGCACTACCTCATCATGGGCTTAATTCTAAGGGCATAACCCAATTTTCTACTCACCTCTTTGAACCTGGGGTGCTTGACACTTTTCTGAGTAGGGCCATAAGCTGGACAGAATCATAGAATCATAGAATCAGTCAGGGTTGGAAGAGACCACAAGGATCATCTAGTTCCAACCCCTCCTGCCATGGACAGGGACACCCTACCCTAGAGCAGGCTGCCCAGAGCCTCATCTAGCCTGACCTTAAACACCTCCAGAGATGGGGCCTCAAACACCTCCCTGGATAATGTTCAGTGTTTTTACTGCAAAAAAGTCTGCCTTCTGATTTACTACTGCTACTATTGTTGTTGTGATGATGATGATGATGATGTGTCCTTTAAAAACTGCATTTCCTCCCTGGAAAAAGTGTTGTTTTTTTTAAATCACCAATAATTTCTTCTGTTAGGAAAAATGTCTTTGCTCTCTTTCCTTTATCAGCACATACCTGACTGGTGCTGCAGCTGACACTGATAGCCTTTGCTCTGTTTACTTTAAAGAATAAGCCACTACTGTTTGATTTAGGGGTTTTTTTTGTTTTAATGTGTAAGCCCTGTCTTGATCCTGCATTCCAGAGAAAAGGAGCTAGAGTTCCTGTAAATATAATATGGGGTGTCTTTGAAGCCAGAGTTGTAGATGTAAAAATCCTTCTAGCAAATTTATGTAACTGAGATTTAGAGCAGGGAAAAAAAAAAAAAAAGGGGGGGGGGGGGGAAGGCAAAAAACCACAAACCAACAAACAAAACATGTGAGCACCAAATTCCCCTGACAGCATTAATCTGACAGGTGTACCTCAGCCCAACCAGTCACTTTTCATTGAACTATCATTACAACTGTTTAATGCTTCTAGATGCATTGTACTACTACAGCTTTATATTCTAAAGGTCAGCCACCCATACCAAAGTTGAAAAAGACATTTAAAGCAAACAAACAACAAAAAACCAAACCCAAAACCAAAGGTGCCTTTCATCAGACCTGCCTTGAACTAGCTAGGCAAGATGAGATTTGTTAATGCACAGGTTCTAAACTTCAAAGAAAAAAATTCTTGTCAGGGCCATACTAATTGCAAAAAGGAAGAAGATACAAAGAGCTATGTTGCCTTTTATGCTTATATTCATTGAAACTACTGATGCTATCACAGTTACACAAGGAAGATTCAAGTATTTGTATGTGGAAGCAAAACCCACTAAAGATTAAGTCTTAACATTTAATTCCTAAGGGAGAAAAGCACCCCGATCTTCTCCCAGGAAACTAAGAACAGTTGATTAGGGGGACAGAACTTGTTTTTAAATTATCAATGATGGACCCACAATCCCAGGTCCTCGATTTCAAAGGCACTCTCCAAGTCATCCTACTAGAGGTGCCTAATGAAGCTGTGATATCCAGAGAGTAATGCTCAATGCAGAGCCCTGCTATCTGAAGCTGCTGGATCCTTCCCTCATATCACTGACAGTAGAAGAAAAAAGAGCAGAAATTATGTCAGTAGAAGATGCTCTCAAGTTGTGCTGGGGGAAGTATAGGCTGGATGTTAGGAGGAAGTTCTTCACAGAGAGAGTGATTGCCACTGGAATGGGCTACCCAGGGAGGCGGTGGAGGCACTGTCCCTGGAGGTGTTCAAGAAAAGCCTGGATGAGGCACTTAGTGCCATGGTCTAGTTGACTGGCTAGGGCTGGGTGCTAGGTTGGAGTGGATGATCTTGGATGTCTCTTCCAACCTGGTTGATTCTATGTGTCTTCACTGCTTGACACAGTCCAGTGCAGAGCCACAAAAAAATTTTAAGGGAGTGGGACATCTTCCTTATGAGGAGAGATTGAGGGAGATGGGTCTCTTCAGCTTAGACAAAAGGAGACTGAGAGGTGATCTCATTAATGTCTGTAAATACCTAAAGAATGAGTGCCAAGAGATGGAGCCAGGCTCTTCTCAGTGATGCCCAATGACAGGACAAAGGGCAATGAGTGGAAGTTGAGGCTTAGAAGTTCCATGTAAACATGAGGAAATTTTTTTCACTGTAAAGGTGACAGAACACTGGAACAGGCTGCCCAGGGGGGTTGTGGAGTCTCCTTCTCTGGAGATATTCAAACCCTGCCTGGATGCATTCCTGTGTGATCTACTGTAACTCACACTGCTCTGGCAGTGGGGTTGGACTAGATGATCTTTCATAGTCCCTTCCAATCCCTAACGTTCTGTGTTGCTGTGATTTTGTGATGTCTCTGTATGGCTCACATAAAGTCAGTTGAAAAGGAAAAAAAATCTCCCTTTCCCATCTTTGTTTCTTTCTTGAGAGGTGGCAGAGGAAGCACAAGAGCACTGCCCAAAATCTGGGTATCCTGCTGGGCAGGAATTTTCTTTCTCTATCCAGACTGCTGGAGTTTTTTGGTGCCAGATGAACAAAGCAGCTGCTACGTCCAAGAGGATTGTAAACAAGGTAACAAATGTGAAATTAAATAGGTTTTTGGTTTGATTTGGTTTTGTACAGAACCAAACAACAGCAGCAGCTGCTCATGATGTAAACACAGTTCACTTTAGTATGAAAACCACCCATACAAGTTGTTTGAATTGCTTGATCCTCAGTAAGGGAGAGATGTTTATATAAACCCTACACTTCATCCTGGATAACAACACAGCAACACCTTAATCCAAATGACATGGGGCCTGATCTTTCAAAATCTTTGTGTAAAGACTTCCTGATTAATTCCTTACACCAGAAACAAGATAATCACTTCTTTTTTAAGTGCATTTATCTGATGCAAATTTTTACAGTTCATTACGCCAGTCCGTGAACTTCTTAAGGGACTTTATGACACCCTGCCCACATAGCATCTCAGATACTAGGATCCTGGAAACTTTAGGGATATACAGCAATTGCTGAAACTTATCTGACTACGCTAAGGTAAAAAGGGACCTGGGGGTACTGATAGATAGTAGGCTGAAGATGAGCCAGCAGTGTGCCCAGGTGGCCAAGAGATCCAATGGCATCCTGGCCTGCATCAGGAACAGTGTGGCCAGTAGGACAAGGGAGGTTATTCTTCCCCTGTACTCAACACTGGTCAGGCCACACCTTGAGTCCTGTGTCCAGTTCTGGGCCCCTCAATTCAAGAGAGATGTTGAGGTGCTGGAATGTGTCCAGAGAAGGGCAACAAGGCTGGTGAAAGGCCTGGAACACAAACCCTATGAGGAGAGGCTGAGGGAGCTGAGGTTGTTTAGCCTGGAGAAGAGGAGGCTCAGGGCAGACCTCGTTGCTGTCTACAACTACCTGAAGGGAGGCTGTAGCCAGGTGGGGGTTGTTCTTTTCTCTCAGGCAACCAGCAACAGAACAAGGGGACACAGTCTCAAGTTGTGCTGCAGGAAGTCTAGGCTGGATGTTAGGAGGAAGTTCTTCACAGAGAGAGTGATTGGCATTGGAATGGGCTGCCCAGGGAGGTGGTGGAGTCACCATCCCTGGAGGTGTTCAAGAAAAGCCTGGATGAGGCACTTGGTGCCATGGTCGAGATGACTGGCTAGGGCTGGGTGCTAGGTTGGACTGGATGATCTTGGAGGTCTCTTCCAACCTGGTTGATTCTATGATTCTATAAGAACAAATTTTGAGGTGGGCTTTTGAGTACTTTGCAGTTCCAGACAGCAGGAAATGCAAACTGTCCTCTTTTTTCCTTCCTCAGTTAAAAAAAAAAAAAAAAAAATTTGCTAAAGTTTTCACATTTTTGTGAGAATGAAACAGAAAATTTAACTCTAAGCTTGGCTTTGAGGAGCTTATTGTTTTTCTTCTTGTGGAACGCTGAATGATGTGAATTTTTTATATCAATTGAAAAGCCATCTCAAGTGAAAAGCAACTTCCAGAGTAGAAAATTCATCAACTCCTCTTTGAATGCAGATTCTCAGAACGTTTACACAAAAATTCTGTGCATTTCAACATACGTTCATATGTCTCCACCTCCTTAAATAAGGCTATGCAGAGGCTTGACTTTAAGTGTTTTGCTGCAGAGAAGCCTCTGAGTCCTTGATGGAAGAAGGTATTGTTGTGGTGATTTCAAACCTGGAGGCAGGAAGGAAATTGTAAATGTGACACCTTTTAAAGGACAGAAAATAACACTGGCTTTTTCGGGAAATACAAAAGTGAGTTTTTCCTTGGATTCTAAATGGACATATTAATGGTTATCAGCAAAGGCAACAGGAGAAGAAGAAAAAAATATAGAGAAAGGGGATAACTGAAGAAAAGATCTTTCTTCTTAGAGGCTTTACTGAAATGCTTTTAAACAATTGCCTTTGGATAAAGGAGAATTCCTGAATGATTTTGCAAAACAAAGTAGAGCTGCAAATGAAAGCAACACTCTGGCAACCAAAGAAAATGTTTCCCAACTCAATTCTAGTAAAACAAAAAAAAAAAAAAAAAAAAAAAAAGGGGGGGCGGGGGGGGAGGGAGGGGTTTGAGATGGGGAGGAAGTGTGAGGGTGGGGAATGTGTGACTGTAAAAAAAATCAATAGGAAGAGGGTTTTTTTGGAAGGATGGAAATATCTTGCAAAGATGAAAAAGCAGTTTTATTTCTTGATGTTTCAGTGGTACATCTATATTTTCAGTGTTACACATCCTAACCTTGTGTGGTTTGTAAAAGATTTGCCTTTTCACCCCTACTGCTGCTATTTAGAATACCAGTAAAAAGAGTTTTCCTCCAACCTAAGACATCTATATTCGCTCCTCTTGTTGAATAAAGCCAGAGGACAAAACCAGTGTCCCATTGCCATCAGCTCATCTAGAACTGTCTACAGAAACCAAATTATCTGCAACGCCTTCAAGATTGATCCCTCCATGCATCTGAGATGTCTGCACTTCAGCTGAGCTGCACTGGGCTGCCCTCCTATCTATCACTTAGCCTTGTTTTGTTGAGGGCTTTCTGCCACGCTCTTGGGAATAGGGACTTACTTCTTTGTTACTTTCTGAAACCCCCTGGTCAATCCCTACACGTAGGGCATGTGGATTGTTTTTTCTGTTTTGTCACTTGGACTTCTGAGTGAGAGATTGTGCAATGTTTGGATGACTTCCATTTTTGCACCCAACTGCACAAATTTCCTCTGAGGACTGGCCATCCTGATGGTCCTTGCCTCATACACAATTACCTCACTTAGAGGCATTGTGCAAGCAGCTTTAGTCTAACAGTGTGGGGCATAAGCTGTCCTTACTCACACATAAATGCCACTGGTAAAGTCAGTCAGTGTCTGAATCATAACCATTCAAGTACCTGACAAAACGCCATTTACTGCAGACCCTTACATTAATCTCATTATCTTTTTGTGGTGGAAGACTATGGGGAGAACCACTCAGAGAAGGTCAGCAGACAGAACATCTTTCAGGACAGTTGTTTCTGCTGATCTCCTGCCCACTAAACATATGTAAACACACTGCACCACAGGCTTTGCACTGGGAAATAGCCAAGACCTTGGCAGTGATCACTGTAGGGCATTGTCAATTCATGGCGACAATGAAGGTTCCCAAAAGTGTGCCAAAAAAAGCGTGTGTCAGTGCCTGATATCTCAGTTTGGAGTTCAACAAAAGGAGGTGCAGCCTGACTCAAAGCAGCAAAGACTTTCTGAGGTCAAGCATTGTCATATAGATTTCCACAAAATATAATTTAAAAGAAATCATTTACTGCCTGTATTCCAGAAACCTGACTGAGTAAGCAATGGATGTTACTTACCATAGGCCAGATAAAATTCTCTGCCAGAATAAGAATTTATTCACAGTTTGATGGCATTAATTCAGGAGATCCATACCTGGCACTCAGAGGCTTTAGTTCCACAAACACTTTGGTCTGGTGCTGAGGCCAAAAGAAGCAATCCTGTTCTCCCATTGCCTCCATTTTTCTTCTGACTCAACGTTGCCCTCTCCCTTGTTCTGGCATCAGAAGGTGCCTGTCAATGCAGTGGACCAGTGGGGACTAGACTCATGTTTGAGGCAGCCAAGACACTTCTCCTGGCATAGCATTCTCCTGGATGAGTTTCCCTGGCCACAGCACTGTGCAGAGGCATGAAACCTTGTGGTGGCACCAGAGATGGCATCGTATCAAGGGGCCAAGGGGTAACTATGCACAGGGGCAAGGAGAAAGCAGGACTGCTTATTCTAGTGGCAGTTCTCTCTGCTAATTTAACGTGGTTGTGAATGACTGTGGCATCAGAACCATCCTTTCTTGCTTTAGTCTTCAAATTCACTGACCTGATTTGGAAGTGCATCCTCCACAGCGCTGTGCTGTAAGTGAGTTAGAGGATGTTACTTACACAGGACATTTATTGAAGTGACTGCATAGAGCTTACACAAAGAAAATACACAGAACATGCAGAGGATGCAGCATCAAAAGAAGCATGGCCAGCAGACTGAGAGAGGTGGTTCTGCCACTTTGCTCTGGCAAGACTTCACCTGGAGTACTCTGTCTAGCTCTGGAGCCCTCAACACAGGAAGGACATGGACCTGATGGGGAGGGTCCAGAGGAGGACCACAAAGATGGCTGGATTGGTGGAATACCTCTCCTGTGAGGACAGGCTGAGGAAGCTGGGCTCATTCAGTGTGGAGAAGAGAAGGTGCCAGCAAGACCTGACAGCAGCCTTCCAGTACCTGAAGGGGGCCTCCAAGAAGGCTGGAGATGGACTGCTTACAAAGACCTGTGGTGATAGGATGTGGGGCAATGGTTTTAAATTAGAGAAGAAGAGGTTTAGATTGGATATTAGGAGCAAGTTCTTTATCTTGAGGGTGGTGGAACACTGAAATAGGGTGCCCAGTGAGGTGGTTGAGGCCCCATCCCTGGAGATACTCAAGCTCAACAAGGCTGTGAACAACCTGATCTAGTGGAAGATGTCCCTGCTCACTGCAGGGGGTTTGGATTCAATAAACCTTTGGAGGTCCCTTCCTACCCAAGCCATTCTATGATTCTGTACATATATTGCACAGGTTTATAAATGAGTTTAACTATGTCAATGCTGGAACTCAAAAGGTTGCATTTTACCAACACTGGCATAACAATGTGTGATCCAGAATGGAAAATGGACCTAAATTAGGATTGATCATTTAGTTCTCTCAAATTCTATGGCTACCAAGAAATACAGCAGAACTGCTGTTGAAAAAGGCCTGTTGAAAAATACATGCCAAAATAATTAATCTGATTTTAACAAACTGTTTAAATAAAGAATGTTTGTTTTTCTCAGTTAAGTTCTGGGTAGTCTTTAATAAGGGGGGGGGGAGGTGAAGCAATATTTTTCTGGGACCAAAAGGCAGCAGTCCAGTTGCTGGCAAGAGTCACTGTAGAGTACACGGAAGAAGAGTGAGGAATTAGGCTGTGTTATTTTAAAAAGCTGCTTTCATTGACTGGAATTTTGTTCACTAGACTGCAGTACATTAACAACAGGAGAGTATTCGACATTTTCTTGCAGTTCTTACAACTTTCATATTTCCTAGTGCCAGTTAGACTAAATATTAAGTATTGCCTCAGTGACGCCGTTAGTTCTGTGCACAGGACGGACTGATCTTTTGACAACCAACTACCTTGGCACATTCTTGGGTTCATACATTGATGTTTGAATCTTTCAGGGGTGACTTCATTGCTGTCTACAACTACCTGAAAGGAGGCTGTAGCCAGGTGGGGGTTGGTCTCTTCTCCCAGGCAGCCAGCAATAGAGCAAGGGGACACAGTCTCAAGTTGTGCTGGGGGAAGTATAGGCTGGATGTTAGGAGGAAGTTCTTGCCAGAGAGAGTTATTTGCCATTGGAATGGGCTGCCCAGGGAGGTGGTGGAGTCACCATCCCTGGAGGTGTTCAAGAAAAGCCTGGATGAGGCACTTAGTGCCATGATCTAGTTGATTGGATAGGGATGGGTGATAGGTTGGCCTGGATGATCTTGGAGGTCTCTTCCAACCTGGTTGATTCCGTGATTCTCTGGACTGGAAACTATCACTATGGAGATGCTACCAAATGCCATGTTGCAGGTGGCTCCAAGTGAGAACAAAGCTGTGGTTTCTCCTCATTAACACTGTCCAGACAATGGGACTTTTTCAGCAGACTTTACTCCTGAGTGCAGAAAAACAGCATGAGATGATCTGAACTTCCAATGCTTTAGCTTCTACTTCCTGTCTCCTCCTCTTTTCTCACTACATCTCTCTCTTTCTTTCTTTCTCTTTTTCTCTCTTTCTTTCTTTCTCTCAGCCTTGGCTTACTGAACTCCCCTCTTCCAACACAGCTTTCTGCTTTTCTCCCTCTTCTGATAATATGTCCCACCTTACCCCTACCGTTCTCTCTGTCCCCACAACCCTGGTCACAACCAAGACTCATCCTAGCCCCCTACAATATTCTTCAGGAGAATGGATCAGTGACATGGTTGGGGGACAAGCATGACTGTCCAATTCCAGTTGACCCCCATCATGCTGAATAAGGTAGAGGACTGTGCAGGGTACAATTTACAGGCACAAAAGTGTCTGTAAGATGTATTCTGCCAAAGACCAAGGTGGATAGAGGTCCAGAGAAAGGCAATAATGGTGGGGCTTGTGGCTAGAACATTAAAAGGTTGAAAATATTTATTACCAAAGGCTACACAGAAATGGGAAAGGGGTAGGGAGAAGAGTTGTTGCTATTGTTTAGGATTTTTACTGCCTTCTAACTGTTTTTTATTTTCCCTTGTAGTGAGGAAGTACACCATAAGGCTGACTATTAACTGACAAGTAGACATGCCAAATCTGCTTCTTGTCCCCTCAGGCAGTGGTCCCTAACTCTTGGCTCAGAGACAACATGTTGAGCACCAGATTCCTCAGCATTATTTACATCTATCAGGGAAATAAGACTACAGCATCAGACATCACTTGTGATGCATTACTTCTTCAATACATTACTAAATGCTGGTGAAAGCTGGGAATTTCTGCTTGGGATTAGACATTGGTCAACAAGACATGAGAAAGAGAAAACATGAGAAGGTGGAAGAGGAGTTGGGACAATATTGCATGGTACCTGAAAGCTGATATTTTTCACTGCAGCAAATCCTGAAAAGGAAGACTGGGCAAATTCTTTGCTTTCAGTGCCTTCCACAAACTCCATTTTTGGGTTCATGAGAAGACAAGAATAACCTCTGCACTACTTCCGAACTCCTGGTGCCAAGGTGCATTTCACGGAGTAGCTAAGAAAGTCACATTTTTATAACAAAATCCAAACAACTGCAAACCTCCAAACAAACAAAAAAAGCCTGGAAACACAAGAAAGTAATTCGGATCACACAGATCTATTCATCTTGTTTTGGGTGAATGTTTTCTTTAGTTTATAAAGAGTAATTTAAAATATTCTGGAGTTTGGACAGGCTGCAAAGGGGACACAGTCTCAAGTTGTGCTGGGGGAAGTCTAGGCTGGATGTTAGGAGGAAGTTCTTCCCAGAGAGAGTGATTGGCATTGGAATGGGCTGCCCAGGGAGGTGGTGGAGTAGCCGTCCATGGAGGTGTTCAAGAAAAGCCTGGATGAGGCACTTAGTGCCATGGTCTAGTTGACTGGCTAGGGCTGGGTG
This sequence comes from Pogoniulus pusillus, assembly GCF_015220805.1. NCBI lineage: Eukaryota > Metazoa > Chordata > Aves > Piciformes > Lybiidae > Pogoniulus > Pogoniulus pusillus. The sequence continues at coordinate 33,572,393 of NC_087268.1, read as the reverse complement.
CTAGGTTGGACTGGATGATCTTGGAGGTCTCTTCCAACCTGGTTGATTCTATGATTCTATGTTTGATTCTATTTATGTTTTGAGTAGAAAATTATCCATGAAATACTAGTTAGGTTGCAATGTACTGTTGAACTATAACCACTGATACAGCAAATTTCCACCGACCAACTCTGAAGTGTAGCAGTGACGATGGAACGAGGTTATCTGTTCCTCTGGTGTAAATGGCAGCAGCATTAATGCTTATTCAGCAGAAAAGAAGGGCTGTCCAAGCAACGAAGACAGATACACAAATTGGCTTCACAGATAAAGTAGTTCTGGTCATCCAGGCTTGAAGTGAAACAAGCAGTTGAGTATTGTGAACAAGCATGTGCCTGATGCGCTCCAGATTGAGATTACAAAGGCTGTACACAGATGAGTTAATCCACTGCACAACCTGATTGTGGCTGAGAGATGATCTATCTTAAGTGATCATAACTTTGAATCTCCACTCTGCATTCAAGAGCACTCTCAAGGGAGGGCTAAAATCTCGTATAGATCACATCTCCTGCATGGAAGGAGAGATACCTTTACGGGTCTCTTGCAGCTGAATGAATCGGGTCAATGGCTCTCTTCTCAAGTGTAATAGGTTCCCTCAGGTTTACCATAGTACACTAACAATGTGTTCTCCTTCCTACGGAGTGGCATTTTAATACCCCCACAAGTTTCACGCATCTCTTATTATGCCGTGAGTCAAGTACCTGCGGCAGCACAGTTTGCCTTGCAAGTTGCCAAGGCTACCCTAAAAAGTCTTCTCTCCTTTTCTCTTCTTTGTGTATCCTTTTCTTGGTACGCAAATGTCAGCAGTTGTAACCTACTGTAGGGAGGCATCTGGCAGTGATGGCTGCCACAAAGGAGGAGGCTTTTGCTGAAGATGCTCTGCCAGCAGTGTTATGCAGACTCCCCTTCTCAATTCACATTTTCTTGGCGACTACACCCCTGTCTGACTGACTTTTAAATGGGCAAAAAGTCAACCCACCAGATGGGCTGAGTGGCAGGCAACCAAGATGCTATGAATGTACATTGTCTGGGTGTGGAGAGTCAAATTGCCAGTCAGGAATATCCAAGTAGCTGCCTGTCACAGAGCTATGTGACGACAGCACAGAGAAATGCCACGAACAACCAAGTTTGAATGTCTACAGCAGCATATGTAGTCAGAAAAAGTACAGTAAAGTGGTGTTGCAGCTGACCACGCTTGGGAGGAATCCAGGGAGGAATCCAGGAAGTAATTGCAATGGAGAGAGGCTAGTCCAGTGAAAGAACAACTTTCCTTTCACAAAGGGACTGTCACCATCCTCCATTATGATGCCTTCTGGAATCATAGCAGAAGATTTTATACAGAGCAAGGCAAGCAGCAGACAAAGTTTATCTTTTGTCTCACAGAACCCCTTTAAACCTCATAGAATGAATTATTACAGAAAAATCTAACGCATTAAATGTGGTTTTGTTAAACAGCTCAATGAGCTTTGTACAGTACAGGTTGGCCTCTGCATGCATGGTGTGAGCAGACTAGCCTAGCAAGTGTAGTTACCAAGGAAACAGGTTTTAAACTTAAAACTTAGGTAGCCAGGATGACAAAAAGATCTTAACAACACTTTTTTTTTTAAATGTGTCTCTTTTCTGAGGAGGGAATGTGGAAGCTGGCTCTCAGAACCCTCCTAACTGTGGTCACAGGGCCAGTGGGAAAATGTTGTTGCACTGTTCACCCTAACTCATTGGCCTAAGGGAAGAGAAAAATAGAATACATAACAAAATATCATTATGCACCATCATCTAATGCTATATCTTAAAATAAATCAAATCAGGGTGTTAATTAGACAAGGATTTCCTTTCTCTGAGGGAGCAAATCGATCACATTTTTTCTGTCCTGAAATGAGGAGATATTCTTTTTTAACATCAATCTTTTAAGCTCCAGTGCTATGGCTTTATAGGAAGAGGAAATTGATCTGACACAGAGCAGCAATGAACATACAGTGTCTTTCTTCCAGAATGTGGCACTAGTTCCTTCTCTCGATCTGACCTTGAATGCATTTGATTAAATGACTAAAATAATTTTATCCCAAAACAATAGTTTGTAGGACAAACTAATTAAGTTCCAGAACTGAGGAATGAAAAAGCATGTCCTACACTTACTGCTCTGTATGAACTCCTATGCTTAAACAACCATGTGAGGGCCTTTGTAAACCCCTGCAATATGCCGAGCATCTGGCCTCCCGGATTCTCCTCCATCTGACCAGCGCTCCAAACTCAGGCAGCGACACGTTACTACTGTTCACTGCCCGTCCCAGCTACTGCTCCCTCCCTTAAAAGCAGCAACAAAGCCTGAACTGTGAGCTGAGTCCCTCTAATTTTCTCATTTCACAGCCTCTCCAGAATATACAAACTGGCCACGGAGAGATTAAAAGATTCATTTGATGCATGTGGGGGGGGAGGGGGAAGGAAAAAAAGGGAAATAAAGGGAAAAGAACAAAACCCACAAAGGTGTTACACCCACTGTAGGACAGCACAGTGAAAGCTGTGAAACTATCACTTGACCTCCACTTTATTTGATCAACCTACCTACACCATCAAAACCCTGAATCTGATTTATTGGCTAGAACAGCACCACTGCTTTTCAGAGCAGCATAATAATAGTAATGCAGATTCAGATCTTCAGCATTAAAAAAAGGAAAAATAAAGGGAAAATAAAAAAACCCACAAAGGTGTTACACCCACTGTAGGACAGCACAGTGAAAGCTGTGAAATTATTACTTGACCTCCACTTTATTTGATCAACCTGCCTACACCATCAAAACCCTGAATCTGATTTATTGGCTAGAACAGCACCACTGCTTTTCAGAGCAGCATAATAATAGTAATGCAGAGTCCGATCTTCAGCATTGTTTCTTTACAATTTCCCAGGTTATCTTATCCTGGCAGTTTAGAAATAGGCGGGAGGGACTTAATTTGTTAACACTGACACTGCCTGTAGTCCTTTTGAGGGGCCATTGGTGCCAGCAGTGGTCAGTGGTGGATAACTCACATAACTACACCCGCTTAAACAAAGCTTGAGAGGAAATTACAGTGGAATTAAAACAACGTTCAGTCCTAACTAAGCAATTCTATCAACTTCAGTGGGGCTGCATAAAAATACCGCTAGCAAAACCTGGCTCAGAAACTCAAGAGAAAACAACCAACCAAAACCAAAACAAACAAACAAACAACCACCCCAAAGAATCTTTAAACCACAACAGCATGTGCTTCATTTTACAAACAATTACTTAACTCACCAATGCATCAATGATAAAAACAAACCTCCCCCACTCCTCAGTCAACAACAACAGAAAATAGAACTAGGAAAGCAGAATTGTCTAAGCAGGGTAAACGGCACATAAATAAACTAGATCAGGGAAAAAACATACTAATGAATCTTCTTTTAAGAGGTAAACAAAGTGCTTGCTTCTCTCCAAGGAGGCATGCATCAGAATCAAGCAGAGGATCCCAGAAAGCGGAGCACAGCACAAGAGCCAATAATGCCTCTTTAGTGCTGCAAATGAAGCGGACACAATCTGAGCGATCGCTGCACCGCCCCAGTCAGTGCAGGGGTGAGTGGAGGGGCCAGCGGCCCTGCCCCAGTGCAGGGAAGCAGTGCGAGCAGCCCAGACAGAAGGGCTGCCAGGGGCCACTCTACCCCAGCAGCTGCCTTTGAGGAAAGGGCTAAAATCCCTTCAGGGTCCTGCTCTGGCCCTTTCAGTGGGGAGTACACAATGACGGGAAGAATTGGCCAAGGCTGAGATTGATGTTTTGTGACATTCCCCACTGGTGTGGCTGGTTGTAGCGGTTTGAGCAGAGCCTGGCAGATGATGCATTCATCCTGTTAGCTCTCCCTGTCCCAGCAGCTAGAGAGGACGGCATCCATTTCTACATTGCTTCTGTACCCACCACCCGCAGAGGCTATGGTGTTTCCCGCATAATGAAGTACATTGCTCTATGTTTAGATGGAGGTTTTTATTTCGTCCATGAAAGGCTCCTGAAAAACCTGAAATCAAAAAGAAAATTAAAACCAAACCAAACCAAACCAACCAACAAACAAACAAACACTCGATTCTCTTTTCCTTGAGTCAGTCACCTTGCAGATTGATGCAGTGAGACAGGGGTTCAAAAACGAGCTTTGTAGAGCTCTTCCCTCACTACATCTCGGTCACACGGATTAATGCAACAGTTAAGGCAGGTACACTAAATGAGGTGCACAGCCGGTGGTTCAAGCTCTGAGTCAGGAAGATGAGGTCTGCACTGCTGTTTCCGTTTGGTATTTCTATTTGCATTCATGGGACAATATCTTTTTGCCTTGTGGACCTTCTGCGCTAGACAACAAGTAAAATAGTCACCCACTCATCAGAGCAAAACAAAACAAATGACATCCTCCAAATACACGTCAGCTGGTGCACTGACATGGCAAGCTATATTTGAATGCACACAAAACTTGAGATTTCTCATCTGGTAACAAGTATAATTGGGCCTTTATCACTGTATCCACTGATAAAAACGGAGTGTTGCTTCCGCTCAAGAGGAGAACTGGAGCATTTCACTTAACAGCATGAGAGAACTTCACCCACAGAGCAACGATATGCATCTCACACACTGAGAAGGTACATCGTTGCTTTATACATCAAATTGAGGACAACCACAGTGTGAAACGACAGAATTGCTGGAGTTTAAGGATAGGCAGTTCAATGACTACAGAAGGTTAAGGTTGGTGTCCCTCAGGGATCTTGGTGTCCCTCAGGGATCTCGGTGTCCCTCAGGGATCTTGGTGTCCCTCAGGGATCTTGGTGTCCCTCAGGGATCTTGGTGTCCCTTAGGGATCTTGGTGTCCCTCAGGGATCTGTGCTGGGCCCCATCCTCTTTAACATCTTCATAGATGATCTGGATGAGGGCATGGAGTCAGTCATCAGCAAGTTTGCAGATGACACCAAGCTGGGGGCAGATGTGACTGAGTTGGAAGGCAGAAGGGCTCTGCATCAGGACCTTGACCGCCTGGACAGATGGGCAGAGTCCAGTGGGATGGGGTTCAATAGCTCCAAGTGCAGGGTGCTGCACTTTGGCTACAACAACCCCATGCAGAGATACAGGCTGGGGTCGGAGTGGCTGGAGAGCAGCCAGACAGAGAGGGATCTGGGGGTGCTGATTGATACCCGCCTGAACATGAGCCAGCAGTGTGCCCAGGTGGCCAAGAGAGCCAGTGGCATCCTGGCCTGCATCAGGAATGGTGTGGTCAGCAGGAGCAGGGAGGTCATTCTGCCCCTGTACTCTGCACTGGTTAGCCCACACCTTGAGTCCTGTGTTCAGTTCTGGGCCCCCCAGTTTAGGAGGGACACTGAGATGCTTGAGCATGTCCAGAGAAGGGCAACGAGGCTGGTGAGAGGCCTTGAGCACAGCCCTACAAGGAGAGGCTGAGGGAGCTGGGATTGTTTAGCCTGGAGAAGAGGAGGCTCAGGGGAGACCTTATTGCTGTCTACAACTACCTGAGGGGTGGTTGTGGCCAGGAGGAGGTTGCTCTCTTCTCTCAGGTGGCCAGCACCAGAACAAGAGGACACAGCCTCAGGCTGCACCAGGGGAGATTTAGGCTGGAGGTGAGGAGAAAGTTCTTCACTGAGAGAGTCATTGGACACTGGAATGGGCTGCCCGGGGAGGTGGTGGAGTCGCCGTCCCTGGAGCTGTTCAAGGCAAGGTTGGACGTGGCACTTGGTGCCATGGTCTAGCCTTGAGCTCTGTGGTAAAGGGTTGGACTTGATGATCTGTGAGGTCTCTTCCAACCCTGATGATACTGTGATACTGTGAAGGCAAGTCCAAACATAAATGAGGTTCTTCCGAACCCACAAGTGTGTAAATGTGTGAACATTGCAGATATTACCCAGCAACAGAATTCTCCAAGTACATCACATAGCAGTTGTGCCTGTTAAACATCAAAAGAGAGGTTTCCAATATGAAAATTATGCTGTCTTGGATTTCTTTGCAGTGCTGCTTTTCTGGTTTTGAAAGCATTGGGCTACATCTGCTCAGTTACAGACCTCATTTTCTTTATTCCTTCAGAAACAGAAAAGTCTTGGGGTCTGTTACCTTATGAGAAATATAGACAAAGTCAGTACTAAGTAATGAAATGTTTATATTGCCCAAGTATTTCCTGTGAAATAACAAAACCATTATCTGATTGAAATAATGCAGTCTGCATCAAAGGTGGAGAAGGAAAATACTACTCTTTTGTCAAGTTTGTTACTAAGACAAGACTCTACTCAAACTAGTAATACTTCAATATTTGTTCTTTAAATAAATAAACTTTAACCTTTACTCCTCTGAAACCCTTAGAGAAACATTAATTATCTGCAGTTGAAATGAATATTGGATTGCTTTATTGATTCATTGGCTAAAGGCATAGAGTAGACATGAAAATTCCTCTCTGTTTGCATTGACACGATGCAGAGGAACCAACAAAAAAGTCATTTAAAAGCAGATTAGCCTGGAGAAAATGGGAAGCATTGTTTTGTTTGATGTTCTAGGCAAAAAACCACGATCTTTGTGTATCCCACTTATGAATCAAGACATTTATACAGGCCAGCTTGATAGACAAGATAAATAACTGGCTATAATTGTATTTCCTGAGGTACTGATCAAAGGCTATCTTATAAAACAACACAGAAAGGCCTTTGGAGGACATAAGGTCAAAAAGCCAAAATATCAAAAACATATAAACAACTTCACAAACGACTCTGAGTCAGAGCTTCAGTTGCAGTAAATCACCATGAACGCAATGGTGGCATACTCCTAATCTGTGGCCACTGAGAGTCTCAGGGTTTATCTTTGTGCAACAGCTTGTGATATTTAGACTGCAAATCGGCAGCAGTAAAAGAGCAATTTGTGGATATGTTGTAGGTGATCTGGATGACCCTGCTAAGGGCAAGCTCAGTGTAAACTTACTTTCCAGTGTCTGTGTTTATACCCTGATCCCATGGCAAGTGCAAGATAACTTGAGGTGATCACTGCTCCATAGGGAAGAGGCAAACACCTCACAGCTATCTCTAGGTCAGATTAAGTTAAATTATAGTAGCAGTTTAGTTACTGTATCCCTTCTTTCTCCTCTATCTCTGTAGCTTATTTAAGCACATGCACATTTACACAAACCATGACAGCTTCACCTAGGTTTATCACATAGCTGAAGTAATGGCATAGAATACCACTCACTGAACATTCAGGTCCTTTTGCAGGATGGCAATACTTGTCTGAAAGGTTTAATGAGAACAGGTTGCTTTGTCATGCTGACCAGATTCGCTCCTAATGCCCAGGGAGCAGTGAGAGACTGCCTTGAGCCACCTCAGCAGGCAGGAGTTGCTAGTCTTCTGTAGCACAAAGGACAGTTTCTTTCCTGATGCATGGAAACTATTTGTGTTTCCTGATACAAAACAACACTGTCTGCAACTGTTAGATAATTCTGTCATAGTGCTGTGTTGGTTTTCTGGATTCATCATGTTGAAAATGCAGTTTAATCTGCAGTTCAGTAAGAGGACTCTTGAGCAAATGACCTAAATTTATCAGAGAGTAACCAGTCTCACTAGTTCCCTTCTCTTTGATAACTGCATTTAAATCAGGTCAACTGTCAGTAAAAAGATAATAATACAGAAATTATTATTTCTTTGCTCCAGGAGTAAGTGCTTTGTTAGATAGGGTCATAATGTATTGTAGCACCCAAATTTAGACCTCGAAGACTTCACAGGAGATAACTGGGAGACCTTTCTAGTCATTTAGTGTACAAATTTGTCCAAAAAATCCATTATGCCTGGGTGAGAGGAAACTTTTAACAATAATTAGGACCGGGTATTAACTCTACTGTTTTACAGTCAGACTTTTCACATAAAAATATCCTAGTGGAGATGAAATATCACAGAAGTTAGAGGTTGGAAGGGACCCAACCCCCCTGACAAAACCAGGATCACCGAAGGCAGTCTGCACAGGAATGCATTCAGGTAGGTTTTAAAGGTCTCCAGAGATGAAGACTTCACAACCCCCCAGGCATCCTGTTCCAGTGCTCCATCATCCTCACTGTAAAGTTTCTCCTCACGTTGAAGTGAAACCTTCTATGTTCAAGTTTGTAACTGCTGTTCCTTGTCTTACTGTTGCACACCACCAAAAAGAGATCATCCTCATCTACTTGACATCCACCCCTCAGATATTTATAGGCATCAATCAGATACCCTCTCAGTCATCTCTTTTCCAGATAAAACAGCCCCATGTTTCCCAGTCTCTCTCCACAGGGGAGATGTTCAAGTCCCCCAGTCATCCTCATGGCTCTCCATTGACCTCTCTCCAGCAGGTCACTGTCTCTCTTGAACTGTGGAGTCCACAACTGGACACAGTATTCCAGGTATAGTCTCACTAGGGCAGAGTAGAGGGGGAGAAAATCCTCCCTAGACTTGCTAGACACAGTTCTTGATGCACCCCAGGCTGCCATTGGCTCTCTTGGCCACCAGGGCACATTGCTGGCCCATGATGAACTTGCTGTCCACCAGCTCCATAGAGCTGCTCTCCAACATGGAAATCTCTGACCTGTACTGGTGCCTCCTGTTATTCCTCCCCAGCTACAGGACCCTGCATGTGTCTTTATTGAATGTCATCAGTTTTGCCTTCATGCAGCTCTCTAGCCTGTCCAGATCCTAACAGGGTGCTGGCCATGCCACACACCCACTTGACCTCCAGTTTTGTGTCATCAGCGAAGTATTGGACTGGATAATCTTGGAGGTCTCTTTCAACCTGTTGATTATATCTCTTTATATCTAAGTTTCATCATTTGGTCAGATACTTTGAATTCAGGATAATCTTCAGGTTAGGGTTCATTTGTTGTTGGTTTTTTTTTTTTTCATTTAAGTCATATTACATGAACTAAATCTACAGCTTTTTGTTTGGGCAAAATTTCCAGCTTGGAGTTTGTCCAAGGTAAAATGGTAGGCCTGGATGTTCACCTCTGCAATACAGATTACTCAGGGTAAGGAATGAATGGGAAAGTAGTAACTGCATTGTTGGGTACACCTACATTTTCAGACAGGAATCTTTAGTTAATGAGAAGGAAAACTATTTTTAGGAGCAGTAGCAGACACTTCAAAGGTTGAGACGGAATGAAATATTAATGTTTCATCCCTGTCACGTACAGGAGTTCAATCTGACTAGTCCACCTGCAGCAAGCATTTTTGCAAGTATGGGTATCCTGTTCTTTTATTTAGGCCACGCTCATATTTGTACTAATGGATGTTTCAAGGTGTGTCCAATTCCATCTTCTGCCTCCTCCATTTACAGTATGTAAGCATAGTCTGATGTTAGTATCTTCTTCCTTGTGTAATAGCTAGTATTTTGGCAGTAGTGCTCCTAACCTTCTACATGTACCTTCCATACTCAGTTTAGCACTTTCTGATGCATTTTTATGCTGGTGTTTATTGCCCACTTTAAGCAGAGGGGAAAAGAGAAGATGCAAAGAAGTCCTGTAAAGCAATAGTGAGGACCAAGCAGCCTTTTCAAAAACCTTTGGCAGCCACGTGTTGCACACATGACACTATGCTGCTTAATATGAAAAACAAATTATGAGGCTGTGGGTTCACATGAAGCAATGTTAGGTGTCATATCCATCCCACAGGCTTATCCAGTCCTAGCTTAAACACTGTAGAACATGTTTAGTTTGGCACATAGATTGGACACATCAAAATAATACGTTTTTAAAATGTTAAATCTCCACAGGGATCTGTATTTGCAAAAGTGAATGGTGGCATTTTCTGTCCCTATTATTTCACAGTATCATCAAGGTTGTAAGAGACCTCACAGATCATCAAGTCCAACCCTTTACCACAGAGCTCAAGGCTAGACCATGGCACCAAGTGCCACGTCCAGTCTTGCCTTGAACAGCTCCAGGGACGGCGACTCCACCACCTCCCCGGGCAGCCCATTCCAGTGTCCAATGACTCTCTCAGTGAAGAACTTTCTCCTCACCTCCAGCCTAAATCTCCCCTGGTGCAGCCTGAGGCTGTGTCCTCTTGTTCTGGAGCTGGCCACCTGAGAGAAGAGAGCAACCTCCCCCTGTCCACAACCACCCCTCAGGTAGTTGAGACAGCAATAAGGTCCCCCCTGAGCCTCCTCTTCTCCAGGCTAACCAATCCCAGCTCCCTCAGCCTCTCCTCATAGGGCTTGCACTCAAGGTCTCTCACCAGCCTCGTTGCCCTTCTCTGGACACGCTCAAGGATCTCAATGTTCTTCCTAAACTGGGGGGCTCAGAACTGAACAAAGTACTCAAGGTGTGGTCTAACCAGTGCAGAGTACAGGGGCAGAATGACCTCCCTGCTCCTGCTGACCACATCATTCCTGATGCAGCTAAGATAATTCAGTTAAGTCCTGTTTTCAGAAGTCAGAATCCCACCAAACGTCACAAATCATACCAGTAAATATCTGTCACCAGCTGCAAGTTAGGACTCCTAAAAGGCAAACTACCTGTTCATTAAATATAATCTCTGTGTGCAGAGACTTTCACAGACTTGTCCCTCTGGCAAAGCCAAGTGCAAGTGAGGTGAGTCTTGCAGGACATCTCGATGTCTCTGCGAGAGCTGGCTCAAGATGGAAAAGCCATCTGGAGATGACTGAAGCAGTAGTAATGTACTGAAAGATTTCATAGGTGATTTGTCTCCCACAAAGCATGAAGGTGTGTATTTCTGGCCAAATCTGTTCTTCAGTAATGGCTCTCTTAAGAGAAGACTCCAGATTGCATTTCCTCACTCAGAATATTGACAACTGAGTACAGAATTACCATAGCAAAGATTGGAATCCTTTCTTCTTCCCACAGTCTTTGAGAGCAAAAAGTTAAGCAAGTTGAACAGTAAGAATAGGTGTTGAAGAAGGCAACTTGTTTGCCCTGCATTCAGTATTTAAAGGCTATTGAAAGATGATGTCTTCTATAGTGATCTCTAGGGCCACTCTGAAGAATGTGGGAATGCTTCTAAGCTTCAGGGTACAGCTAAGTGCTCAATGTAACTTCATTCCATGCTGCAGTGACACCTGGACATATACCAGCCTTTCCCTGAACCATGTACTGCAAAAAGTGAGCTAAGGTTCTCAAGAAGGCTGAAAGCTGTGGACTGTTTCGAAGTCTTTAAGTATAGTTACTGGACAAGGACTTCAGAGCACCACTCTCAGGTCAGTGCAAATGTCACTCCATTTGGAAGTAGTCTACATGGCACCAGCCTGTGCTGTGGGTGGGCCAAGTATGCAATGGTTTCCTTCATCATCTGATTATCCAAAGTTGAACCCTGGAGAGAATCTGACACTGGCCTTCAAGATATATTACCAAACTAACTCTTCTTCTGTGGTATCATAAAGTACCACTTGCACACCTTATTGACAGCAGAAAAGGAGAAGACACTTTTGGATAGCTGTGTTTCTCCCGAGTGATTTCAGACTAAAGATCTCTTCAAGGATGTAGGCAGTGTAAGATTCACAGTCTCCCATTTCATCTTCTCTACCCAAAGCTTGCAGACAAGATGGTCAAGACAGACGAGAGAATGAACTGACTGCTCTGTCCTAAGCAGCAAGTGCATGATCTGTGACTTGTGTCTGAACTTTGTGGCTTATATGAACACTGCAGCAGTCACAGAATGATTCTGCTGCAGCCACAAACAGAACTGCTCGTCAAGCCACTTTCAGAGAAAGAAACTGAGCTTGCCACAATAACAAAGTTTTGTCTTTTTAAGGTAAAATTGTATGAGTATGGTACTTCAACCATCGCCACAACACAAAGTAACCGTGAAAGTGTCAATCCGTTTAATGGTAGATGTGATCAGGAGAGTGTAACATGTGTTCCCCAAGACAACTCAAACGACTTTAAACGTGATTCGCTGAGACATCATGTCTCCTCCTGCATCAGCAGAACTTGCATGGGATCAACGAAGATGAGCCACTCAGGCATTCCGACTCAAGCAAAGGAGATCTCAGCAAGACTCTGCTACGAAATGGACATCAAGTTCTTTACAAACCTACTGTTCTTATCCCCTGCCCATCATCACCACAGTCCCTGTCATAAGCCAATGACTCTCACACAGGTCATTTATCTTGGTGCAAAGAACACTGGGACAGGATCACTTACACAAGTGTAAATGACATTCCTATTGACAAGGAGAAGATGAGGCTACAGTGACCCTATGGTGCGTATGACAGCACACAGAAGCCCCTGCACTCTAACCAGTGGATGCATTAGGCTCATGTTCATCTTGTACCAGTGTATATGACTATAGCATTGAACAAGGCAAGTCAGTCCTCACTAACTATGCTGTCAGAAGGACTCCCATGGTCCTCCTCACTTTTAAAATAGGAATTAGAAATCAAGATCAAGTTCTGCTCCTAGTTATGTCCTTGAGTATATAAGCTTCACCTTTGAAAGACTGGTCTTTTTATTCTTAAATAAGATTTTACATTATTTCATGATTTTTCACAAGTGTTACACATGTTAAAAGGAAAGCAGGTAACAGAACAAGGGGACACAGTCTCAAGTTGTGCCGGGGAAAGTATAGGCTGGATGTTAGGAGGAAGTTCTTCTCAGAGAGAGTGATTGGCATTGGAATGGGCTGCCCAGGGAGGTGGTGGAGGCACCGTGCCTGGAGGTGTTCAAGAAAAGCCTGGATGAGGCACTCGGTGCCATGGTCTAGTTGATTGGACAGGGCTGGGTACTAGGTTGGACTGGGTAATCTTGGAGGTCTCTCCCAACCTGGTTGATTCTATGATTCTGTGATTCTATACATGCAAAGCAGTAACATTTTTTCAGAGAAAGTGTACTTCTATTTAACAGAGAGAATAAACTGATTTTATGCAAGCAACCAGAAAAAACACACTACTCCTAGAGAAGACAGGCACACAAATACTTCTACTTCTTTCATAAATAATGTATTTTATTGCATATGGCTATTAAGGAGAGCATCCATGATCGATACAGACTAAATACAATACACTAGTCTAGTTCCATTTATTCTGGTCTCCAGCAGCATCACGTTTATCCTTATATACAGCGTGTACATTGGAAGACACAGCAAGATAAGTTAAGTCTCTTGTCATATCACAATAGCAAGAAATATATTTAACATCTTGATATCCAGAAACAGTACGTACTCAAAAAGAAAACACTGCTTAATAACTGTTAAGGTTATATAGCAAAAAATATTTTAAATTTAAGGTAAGTCAGGCAAAATGTACAAAGACCCAATATACATTGTGAAGTTTTAGCAAACATAACATTTATACATTTTGGTTCCATTCTGTAAACTAAATTAAGAATGTAAGTATTGCATATGCCTTTGTGAAATATACAGGAAAAAGAAGAATTTACTATACTGTCAAGGGGGTTTTTTAGCCATTTCTTTTAGTGGCTTGACTTCTGAATTGGTACAGAGGGCTACTTCTAATCTTAAGTTCAAAACACTGAATTCAGCAGGTCCTACACTCAGTGCTGGGGAAGGGGTGGGGGAATCAGGCAGAAAGTGTCAAAGGTATTTGCTTTTTTTTTAGTTCCAGCTTTGAACAAGCAGCAATTTAGAATGTCTTAGAACCACTTAAAATATTACTAAAAAAAAAGAAAGAAAGTCAAAACCCAAACCCAAACTCAGAGAGACTATTTAAATTGATTTTAGATCTAATATTGTATTAGTCTATGCATTGCTGTGATCTAAGACCCCCAAAATTACACTGAAAATTATGTGTGTCATGGAGTGGGGAAAGAATTAGCTTACATTCATCTTTGTCTTGTAATACAATCCTCAGTTCTAAAAATTCAGCACGTAGGAAGACCGCATTGCCATTCACTACATTTGTAAGACACTGGCTCCTGTCTTCCTCAGAAAAAGAAAATCCTGAAAGGTAATGCATTGCTGATAGTGAAGTACACGTTCCACCAAGTACCATGATTAGGGAAAAAAAAGAGAGAGAAAGAAAAACCAAGAAAAAACAACCTCTCACATAACTCAAATAACTTACAATGTCTATCAGAGCCAGGCACTGGGAAGGTACCATTACAATGTAAATGAACTCTTCGACAAATTGATCGAGGGAGAAGCGAGGTGGCATGACCTAGTCTGGAGCAACAGCTGTATGTGACATTTGTGACAGTAGCTGCCACATCACTTGGATTTTCAGGCTACTAGAAATGTGATGCATGGGTAGCCTTGGAAAAAAAATCAGGATAAGAGACTGCAATGGTTCTTTTTCCCTGCAATAATGCCTGCAGATGCAATGGTGCTTTTCTGTTAAAAGGCAAATGTCAAGAGTTTCTAGATGGCAAGATAATACTGTTAATATTAGCGCTTGAATCTGCCTGATCCCCATTATCATCCCTGCATTCCTAGCATGCCTATGTGGATTTTTGGTTACAAGAACTGCAGCTAAGAACAGGGTTAGATGACCAAATCGAGCTTGTAGATAGGAGAAAAGGCTTTTGCAATCTCAATTACCTACTTAAACACCTACATAGAGAGGATTAAACAAGTGAGTCAAAGGTACAGAGAGACACCCCCCAATAGAGTTTGATGTTTTTGACTTACTTTGCTTCAGTTACACATTTTATATTTCTTAACTACTATGAATCTTCTGTCCAAGTCCAATCCACAGAGTTTTGTCCCATTTTAGACTCTTCAATGCCCTGGTTAGGCTTTGTCTGAGAAGTAAACCCTGCGGCAAAGGGTTGGACTTGATGATCTGTGAGGTCTCTTCCAACCCTGATGATACTGTGATACTGTAGCTAGTGATTCACAACCCAGCAGCAGCAGCAGCAGCAGCTGTATGCATTGCAAGTTCAGTAAGGCCGACGACCGTTCTTGAGAGACTCAGCATAGAGACAGAGGAGGTCCTGTCGCACACCAACACTGCAAATCCAGCTTTACTTTGGACTGAGGTAGTACTGTGGTAGGCTTGAAATTATGCCAGTAAATACCAGATCTTACTGCTTCAGCAGGTGTTACAGAATCTCTTAAGATGCTGAAAAATAAATACAGTTCTCTTTGAAGAAAAAGGAAATGAAGGCATTGGCCCTTAAGAGGCCGGCAGAAAAGTTCCTACGATCTAAAGAGCATCTCCAACTTCTGTCAAAACAGCAGCAAAATGATACCGTAGATGCCATGGATAGGTAATGAGTTAGGCAGGTTGCTTTCCCTTCCTCCCAGATTTGTTGCATGGTTTAGTCCAAAACAGTTAAGTAACTGTCCAGGCCAGCAATAACAACAACAAAAAAGTAAACCTTAAGCAGCTTCAGTTACCAAAAAACCCAACAACAAAAAAAATTCCAAATCAAAACAAAAACAACCAAAAAAAACCCACAAAAGGTATATGCTGAGCAGCTTCTTTGAATGTTGTACTCTGTTGTTTGAGGTCATGGTGAGAAAACTAACTCCTTCACTCTGAAAAGAAAAATGAAAGTCAGTCAATAAAAGCTGGGGAAAAAAAATCGTAGTTATGATTTAAACAACACAAAAAATGCCACAGAGAGATTATTCAGAATAGGCTTTCATTAAAGAAAAAAAAAAGGCTATGCACTAACTGCTTTTATATTTGTAAACATCATAAGGTACTGCAGAGGGAATAAAGGGAATACTCAACCCAATATTACCTCCTGGTTCTTATAACTTTTCACAGCTGTGGCTCTTCAGATGAGTAAACCAAAGGAGACAGAAGTGGTTAGAAAACCCAAAACAATTCCCCTAGTTCAAGTTGTGACCATGACCATTTGCACAAGTGGAAAGGAAATGGGCGTTACAGAAAGTAGGTACAAACTCAACTACTTTTTCAGTCAACTAGGCGTTATCAAAAGCTGTCCATTTCCAGACATTAAAAACAAAGTTATTGAGAATATAATGTCTTTAAGGAAAGAATGCTCTCAAAACATAAAGTATAGAATGAACCTCTTTCTAATCAAGTTATTCTATTTGCTAACTATTATTCCAGAAGTGGGTAAACATGCAAATGGAAGAAAACTTCTCCTTGTTACTGACTGCAAAACTGCTTTAAAAAAGTCACAGTGAATCAATGTAGTAAAACAAACTGATTACAAAGTGACCCACTCAATTTTAAAGTGTGCAGTTTGTTCCTTTTATATGACAGAAAGACAGGGAACTGCTCCAAAGGATACACAGTCTGAAAAGATAATTAGGGGACTAGAACATCTCACTTAAGAAGACAGGCTGATGGACTTTGGGATTTTTAGCCCAGACGAAAGATGACTGAGGGCTGATCTTATCAATGATTATAAACAAAGGGTGGGTGTCAGAAGGATGGGGTCAGGCTTTTTTCAGTGGCGCCCAGTGACAGGACAAGAGCACAAATTTGAACATAAGAAGCTCCATCTAAACATGAGGAGGAACTTTTTTACTCTCAAGGTGTGTGGTGGCTTGGATGTTATCCCGTCCCCCCACACTTTTAGAAACACCCAGCTAACACAGTCGGACTCTGGGAATATAAATGAAGCTATTTATTTACAGCTAGCACAATATACAAGCAGATATTTACAGTATATACAGTTATAGACAGAAATAGACAAGGTAAAAGGGAATATAGAAACACAACTCCCCTCCCAGAAACCTGAGTCCCCAGGAGGGGCTCTCAGCCACCCCTGCACCTTCCCCCTGCCCCTCTCAACATTACCCCGGTCCCAAGGAAGAAAAGAGGTTCAGCCAAGAGGTTAAGAAGCAAGGTTATGGCAGTGATGTTAAGGAGATGTAGCTCAGTCCAAAGCCAGCCAGAAGAGTAAAAAAATGGCGAAAGTGTTATCTAATGTTTACTTTCTTGTTCCCATACATCTCAGCGAGACTGAGAGAAGCTGACATCACCATTGTTTTCCTTTTCACAGCTAATTATCTACTTTTTCTCACCAAAACATTCTAGCCTGCTTCAAACTAGCACAAGGTGGTAGAGCACTTTTAACAGGCTGCCCAGAGAGGCTGTGGAGTCTTCATTTCTGTCATTCAAAACCTGCCTGGATGCTGTCCTGTGCAACCTGCTCTAGCAGAGAGGCTGGACTGGATGATCTCCAGAGTTCCCTTCTGACCTCTATCGTTTTGTGACTCTGTATTTTTTCACTGCAAAGAATTAACGGGTAGTGTGTGCCAACATCATAAAAGTACATTATTATACTAATTAACTCCTTAAGATGATTTGTTGACACAGCTATTAAAAAAAAAAGAAACCAACTTTTCTCCAGCATATTGCTTATCATGTAGCTTTCTCCTGTTTGCTATATTTGGAAAGCAGCAATGTACATACAGTAGTGATTAAAACACTGAGACTGTAAATGTTACATGACAAAACATCGACACCTCGCTTTGAAAGGTGCCAACTACGGGGTAAATCCTGATATGATGTCAGCATGCAACACTACATTCATACTGTGCTATTAATAGTGTTTATTTCATACAATAGCTCACAGACTTTTTTTTCTCTATGTTGTTGTCCCCAAGTTTACAAGTTAATGAAAATTTTAGTTTCAAGATGTATCACACAAGTTTTCCTAAAATTGAAGTTATTTAGCATACTTTGGTAACCATTCCAAACTGCTACTCAGAAATATCTACAAAGTATTATATTGTAAGAAGTCAGCATTCCTGTATATTTTTAATTCCTTTGGGACCATAAAACTGAAAGAAATGACATAAGAAACCTGTACATCAAAGTAAGCCTCATGCACACCTGTGCAAGTTTCAAACCATGTAAGCTTCTGATAAATCAATGCAAAGCTTTTCCTTCATGTCTACACAAAGTCAAAATTTGACACACCTCACATATATGCTAGAATTGCTTTATTGCTATTGAACTTCTCAAAATTAAGGTTTCCTTAAGGAATTAGTCCTGTTAGAAATCAGTTTGAGCCACTATATGATCAGATACTTAGGATATATTAATTTCATGACATGTCTTGAAATTAATTAACAGCTTGCCAAGACCAAAAGGACAGCATTGCATTGCTCCCACTCAACGGCATTTATTCGCTGCCACTTTTCTGACCAGAAACCAAGTCAAATCTACCCATTCAGTCTTCAGTAAACAAGCTTCTGTTGCTTGGGTTGGGAAGGTTTTCAACTTGAATAGGCTCGTGATGCAGTCAAGTGATCTCCAGAACTGCCATCACCATCAGGTAAGAATGTGGGGGAGAACATTTGGTAGGATGGATGGCTCTTAGAAGGAAACAGAGATCCTTGGTTTCAGGAAAAGCCACTTAACTAACCATTTTGTTCTCTTTTTTTTTTTGTTTGAGAAGCAAGACAAAAGGATTATGTAGGCAAACAAGCGAGAGTTTGAGTCTTTACATGCTGACTCTGTGTTACTACTTATTTCCTCCAAGTGGAAATCAATTTGACAACTAAGTTTAGGTTCCCAAAGCTGTTTACATGATAGTGAAAGCCAAATAAATTTAAACAAGCAAAACCCCCAAAGAACCAAACAAGCAAAACAAAACCACCAAAACATAAAAAAAATCATGCATTCAGATATGGAAACATATTTTTGTACATGCACAGAACACATGTGTATTTCCAGAACTATAACAGCCTAGAGCAGTCATCAGGGAGGATTATTAGCAGGTGAGTAAACCTTCTGTTGTTCTTACAGCACTATAGGTACTTTCCAGACAGAACTAAACTGCAGCAGGTGAAGTGGCCAGTGCTTCAGAGCACTTACAAACTGGCTTCATCGGGTATTGTAGGGAGATGGGACTGTCAGCACATGCCTAAGAGCCTATGATTCAATAAACATGTCATCCACTGAGGCTAGAATGCTGACTTGTAACTCAAAACCTAACTCAAAGTCTTCAATAATGAAACAATTTCCCCTGACTTCAATAAGCTTTGAAACACATTTTGAACAATATTTGAATCAAGAAAGGAAAATTAACTACTGCTGCCACTTGATCCACATAATAGCAAAATTATCTTCAGAGGAAGCCTTCTTGCAAGAAGTAAGCTGCAAGTTTCACACTGAAGTAAAGAAATAATGATAACGCCAATATAACTGTTAATTTTTACTTCAGTGATTATTACCTTTGGTTATCTCAAATCTCAGGTCAACGTACTACTTACACAGCAAATCAAATCATACCAGTATACATTGTATTTATACAGAAAATGAACAAAATCCCTACAGGACATGTATATACTGTTTGACAACCTTGTTCTCCAAGGGCAAGCATATACCAAAACATAAAGTGTAACAATACTGAAGTTTCTTCTTGGTTTGGGGTTTTATTAAGAAAAGCATCTGTGATTATTGCTAAGTGTCCAAAACTACTCTGAGTCATCCAATTCCACTGGCTAAACCAGGTAATAAACACACACAAACTGTTAGGAAACTACCAAATACTCAAAGATTTGTTAAATATACTGTGAAGAGAGTAGTCAGTTAAAGAAGATCTACTTTGCTTATTAATTTTCAAAGTCAGTAAGCAATGAATAAAAAAAAAATCCTAAAAAAAAAAATTCCTAAAAATAACTCTCATCTGCTAACAAGCACACAGACAGAAAGAGCTATTCATGTGGTTCATGGCAAAACACATTGCTGGTTATTCATGACCAGTAAATTTATTCCACTGGCAGCACAACTGCCAGAACGAATCAGGTATTGGACACACAACCCCCAGCTCTGCCATAGGCTTCTGCCCTGACTACAGGCACATCACTCCGTGGCTTTGTCCCTTTGTTTCCCCTTCTCACACTGCCTGCCAAATCGATTAGGGCTCTGATGCAGCTACATAACTTTTCTTGGAAGAGCCATCCTATTGATATAACCAAATCCGGAGTTTAACAACACATACATCTTGTGGGCATCAGGTCAGGCCATTAGATGGTACCACCCAAAGAACCAAATCACAATTGCAGGGGAGGACTTTGGCCTCCTCAGCATCTGGGAGGTGGGGAGGGGCAGCAGGGGATCCCGATGACAACAAATTCAGGTTGATCTGGCACTGATGGCAAAGAGAGATGGTCTCTCATTGCCCTGCAGTCTGCAAAGGCTTCTTTATGGAAGGGATCGTAGGATGTACATGCATGCAAAGGTCACAAATCTGGCCAAGCATCCTAATGTGAATGCCAGGGTGCTACTGGGGAAGTGCACAGTAGGACTCAAATATTGACTTGACTCTCATTAAACAATGTAATGAGTAGTACATATGAAGAACACAGGTAAACTTGATAAAGATAACAGAATAACTCACAGTGCTGAGCTATGTCTCTCCACAAGCAATTCCAGGGAATATGAGCTCCTGCCAAAGAAAGGCAGGCTCGGCCATCATGACAAGGAAAGGTTTCTTTCAGAGTTTAGCACTTGCCTTACCAATACTGCACAGGGAAACAAAGCAGTATGCTCAACAGTTTACAAAGCCCATGAATAACATCCATCCAAAGTAAAATGTTTCCACCTTTGGTGGAAAAACAAGTTAAACCATGAGATGAAAAACTCACATTTTTTAAAACAAGTAATTGTTGATCATAATTAGAGACATGCTGCCCCAAGAAACAAGGCTTTTTTTGGTATGTGATTCCACTAGGGAACAGTACATAATGTTATTGAGATATGCCTCTTTTGCTTTATGAATTTAGAAAAGCAAGCATCCAGTCATCATAAACCAAAACAAAGACCACTGCATTTATTTCAAATAGTAAAGTTGGGATTTTCCAGCCAGTTATTCATATTAAAATTGTTTTTATAGTATGTTTAATTCATGTCCAATAGATAAAAATTTGTAACATCTTTAACTGCATTTAGATATGCATGCAGAAAGATGTTCTCTTCTAAAGTGGGAAACAAAACATGAGATTATCTGGAAAAAAGAAGCTCTGTGTCAGCAGCTGCAGGTATCTCTTTTTTTTATGTCCTAGCACACACCTGAGAGGCTAAAATGCTTCTCTCATGACATGGGCAGATCCCCACAATTTGTAACAAACATCAACCTTTGTCCAAAAAACACTAAAATGTAATCTGTATTTGATGTAATATATTTACATGACTAACATATCTGCACTCTTACACTAGAATTTAAGCAGATGAGTCTACAGTAAGAATAGAGAGGATGAAGAGGGCTATGCTTAGTTGATTTCAGAATCTGATATAATTTGTGGTTTATATAATTTTGTCAAGGTTATTCTAGATTTTTTCAGTATGAATAACTAAACATTAAAATGTAATTATGTGGAAAATAAGGGATGAAATTCACAAATGTCATTATAATGAATTTATAGCTCAAGGTCCAGAAATACATTTCCCATATCAATTATAATAAAAATAGGCAATTCGAATTTAAAATTAAGAAACTAGACATGCTCATGTTTCCAGAATTTAATACAGTTGCTATTATATCTCTCAATTTCAGAGCCACAGTCACAGTGTACTATTAAATAAGTTTGTATAGATGTGATTTAATCCCATGATTACGAATAAAACAAATTAGACCAAAAAAACCTTCAACACAGTACTATCTGAAATTTGTTCAATTATCCTCTCCCTTGCAAGCTGAGTATACAACTGTTCAAAAACACTGCACGAAATTACATAAAATCAAGCTGCTTTCTCTGAGCAGACAAAATGCTGGGGGAAAAAAAAGTTTAGTCGTTTAGTCCTTTCGGACTTCCATTGGGATTTTGTAAGAGGGACAGAACACACACACAGAGAAGCAGATGTGGGAACTATATAGAAAATTTGCCACTGAAAAGATTAGACCATGGCAGCCAGCCAAAGAGCCACTCAACAGTTCACATGCACAAGATTTAACCATCATAGAACAAGTCACGTTCCTGGTTGATGACCATTATCATGCAACTGAAATTGCCTCCCACCTTAAAACCATCACACCCTTAAGCAGTGCAGATTCAAAACTGCAAACATGGATTCAGATTGGTGGTTGTCTTGGTTTTTACAACTCCTTTCACCACACCAAGCAGAGAGTGCAGCTCCCCCCAGGAGCAGACTGGAAGCAATAACCAAACTCCAGTGACACCACTTTGTATGTAAAATGAGGCTTGAAGGGTGAGCGAGGAAGGAGTAGGTGACTAATACACTGAACTACCGACCAGCTCCACCTTCAAAAACATAATAAAACTAACTGAATTAACATGTCTGCCCCTACAGCATACACTAGATAAAATTCCGTTGAACTCTGCCATCCCAAATGTGTACCTCTCCACCTCTGACCTACTCACCCTATGAGGAGCTAGTCATTTTAGCTCCTTACAGTCAAGAAGAAAAAACAAGCACCTCTAAGCAACAATTCTTCCATGTTAGTATCAGATGAATAACAGTTAGGAAAGATGTCAAAGTCTGTGAGGTGCATGACTTAGTAACCATTTCAGGAGTGGAGATCATATCCTGGGAAGTTTGCTTGGCTGTGATGTCAAAGGTGTTATTTGTCCCTCTTCTCACATGTATCAGTTGTCATTAACAACAGCAACAAGATCTGATAAGAGCGAGCAGCCCTTCTAAGAAGAGTTTGCTGTTATCACACAGCTGCCAGATGCAATGCATGGTGAACCTCACGCAGTGTGGAGTTCTGCACTTGAGGAGGAATAAGCTCCTCAGGTAGGGGGTTGACCTGCTGAAAAGCAGCTCCATGGAGAAGGACCTGGGAGTGCTGGTGGATGGTATGTCAACCATGAGCCAGCAAAGTGCCCTCATGGCCAAGAATCCCAATGGTATTCTGAGGTACATGAAAAAGAGTGTGGCCAGCAGGTCAAGAAAGGTTCTTTACCCCCCCTACTCTGTCCCAGTCCTGGAGTCCAGTTCTGGGCTCCCCAGTTCAAGTGAGGCAGGGTTCTACTGGGGAGAGTCCAGCGGAGTGCCATGGGGATTAACTGGGGGCTGGAGCATCTCTCTTATGATGAGAGGCTGAGAGACCTGGGGCTCTTTAGCCTGGAAAAGAGAAGACCGAGAGGGGATCTTATAAATGCATACAGAAGTCTAAAAGGGCCAGGCAAAAGGGACAAACTATAGCACAGGAAGTTTCACAGAACCACAGAATTATTGAGGCTGGAATAGACCTAAGAGCATAAAGTCCAGCCTATGACCTAACACCACCACATCGACTAGGGCATGTCACTAAGTGCCACATCCAATCTTCCCATAAATGCCTTCAGGGACAGTGACTCCATCACCTCGCTGGGCAATCCATCCCAGTGTCTTATTACCTTTTCCATGAAGAAGTGCTTCCTAACATCCAACCAAAATCTCTCCTGGAACAACTTCAGGCTATGCCCTCTCATCTTGTCACAAGTTGCCTGGGAGGAGAGCTCAACCCCCACCTTACTACAACTTCCCTTCAGGTAGTTGTAGAGTGCGAGAAGGTCCCCTCTGAGTCTCCTCTTCTCCAAACTAAACACCCTCAGCTCCTTCAGCTCTCCTCACAAGGCTTTCCCTCCAGCCCCCTCACCAGTCTCATCACTCTCCTCTGGACCCATTCTAGCACCTCAATATCTGTCCTGCGGGGAAAGGCCCAGAACTGCACACAGTGCTCATGGTGAGGCCTTACCTGTACCAAGTACAGGGGAAGAATTACACCCCCAGTCCTGCTGACCACACTATTCCTGGTACAGCCAAGATGCCACCTGGGCACACTGATGGCTCATGTTCCAACAACTGTCACCCAGCACTCTCACATCCCTCTCTGCCAGGTTGCTCTCCAGCCACTCATCCCCCAGTCTGTAGCACTGCATAGGGTTATTGTGGCTAAAGTGTAGGACCCTGAACTTGGCCTTGTTAAACCTCATGCTGCTGGCCTCAGTCCATCAACCCAGCCTCTCTAGGTCTCTCTGAAGTGTCTTCCTACATTCTAGTAGACCAACACTCAGTGTCATATGAATTTACTAAGGGTAGACTTCATCCCCCTATTCACTTGAACCTAAGGAGAAGCTTCTTTGTTTTGAGGGTGGCAGAGCACTGGAAGACGCTGCTGAAGAGGCTATGGAGTTTCCCCCCCTGCAGACTTCCAAAACCCGCCTGAACATACTCCTGTGTAACTTTATCTAGGCATATCCGCATTAGCAGGAGGGTTGTACTAGATGATATCCAGAGGTCCTTTCCAACTCCTACCATTCTACAATTCTATATGCTTACCTTTTTCTCAGATACATAATGGGACTATGACCATCTGTATAAATAACATTTATAAAGTGGTCCTAGTCAGCTCTCCTTAACGTCCTTGGAATGTAGGCTTGTGATCCACAGCTATGCTTGGCACAGTGGACACTGTCTGAAAGCCAAAATCCCAAATTTAGTGAGGTGCTCTGTCCTTGTTGATTTCAACACTTACATCCACTTGAGCCTTACTACTTATCACCCTAGAGCAACCAACTAAGTCTCCTTGAAAACAGTCACTCCTTCTCTAACACAATCTCCTACCAGAACTTTCTAACTATCCCTTCACAATGAGCCAATGTCCACATAATCAAAGCAAAGCCATGTCTCAAATAACATTATTAACAGATTTATTTACAAGCTAGACTGCACTTCCCTTTGCATGAAACACATTTTTGTGAAATGCTAAAAAAAGCCAAAAACATTTTTATATTTCATTTTTAAACCAACTGAGGAATCTGTAACCTCCTGCTCTGAATTTAGTCTCAAGATCAATTAGCATTACTTTCTCAAGTTGATATGGATTGTATTGCATACAGAAGCTAGTATTATGTTAAGACATGAAAAGAGATGTATTTTTGTCACATAGACACCACATTCACCATTCACAGACCAGTCCTGGAGGTTGAAAGTAGAGGCAAAAAGCTTAGCAAACTGTTTAGGAATGTGTTTAAAAGGTAGTTTCTGAAAACACCGGCTTCAAAACTGGAAACTGGTCACAAAATGACTTGTGATCGCACAAAGCATGCAATTATCTCCTTTGTTTTACTCACGCTTTAATTCCTTTCTCAAGCAAGATTGTACTGAATGAATGAGACTGCTCCCAGGTCCACTGGATGCGCCTTGAAGCGTCCCCATCTAATAGTTTACTGCAGAATTAAAGAGAGGCAAGCCCACAAGCTCTCCAACACCAAACAGATACTACAGCTTCACTTTTAAGAAAGGCAGAAAAGGCTGCATGCAAAATGACAAGTTTCACCTATTCTAAGGAACAAGAGTATCTGAGACACGCAGCAAATTTCACCTTAGAAAACAGTACTTATTTCACTGTTTTTTAACCATGAGACCTGCAGTACAAAATGACACCAAGAAAAAAAATTTGCTAAAATATGTAAACCACTATACTTTCATAGTACTTTTCTTAACACTTCAGAAAGACTTTTTTTTCCCCATAAGACTAAATATCAGCATAATTTACATGCAACATTGCTAACTCCAGATCAAGATGCACTTCCTTTTGGAATTACAAGAGCTCTCTGTAAATATTTATGCAAACAGAGCTGTACTCTACTATTTCACCATTTCTGTTTTTCCCTTCACACCCAAGTGCCCTGATATAGGTGTCTTAGTGTTATTGTATGGCTCTCCTGATTTGTTGCCAGTCAATATGCTTATGAGCAACCAACGATGCTTAATTATCTTAAAAGGTTCACCAGTAGCTCATGTAACATTTTGGAAAAAAACATTCTACCTACAGCAATTTATCTGACTATAAAACTGACCCTCATTTTTTGGAAATTGTATTATGTTGCTGAAATTGACTCTATAAAACAGATTAAAACCCATCTTTAGCACTTGAGATACTTAAGAATTTGGCTCAAGTCATATGACGCTCAGCAGAGAATTCCCCTAGACTTCAGGCAGGCTTTCCAGTACACAAGGACCTGCATGTATTTTCTCCCATGGCTTTTGAAAGCTGCTTAGGATAACTAAAGTAGGTGTGATGAATACTTCAAGATGTCACATCAAGGAACTACAACCTCTTGTAGAATATCATGCAGTAGGTGAGAGTTTAAAAAGCTAAGGTGCCCTTCTGAGGGGGATGCTATGTGAAGTATGGAAAAGACCACAGACAATACAGATGGAGAAATACTTTGCAAAACACCAGTTATTGTCCCCCATGACATCTGTGCCTTCAAAGCCCAAGCTCACTTCCAAGTGGTAAGGACCTGATACCACTGCATACTTCACGTATTGTAATTACCAGGAAAGCCACTGAAAAGCATTCAGTCAACAGCACAGCAGCTGCACAGCTAGAGAAAACACAAATCCCTTTTAATTTCACATTTACTGAACAAGTACAATACATCATCAACTAACTAGAGTACAGTCTAGGTCAGGCAGAAATACTTAGCTAGGCCAGCTGATGCACATATGAGTATCAGTCTCATTTAAAATCCTTTTGCTTAAAATAAGACCACACACAGCAAGACTGATCTCACAAACCACAGACCTCTGGAAGTTCCGTTTATGCCAAGCATATAGGCTCTCTCTACAGTCAGGCAAGACAGGTTTGTGCCAGCCTCCAAAATCTAGCTGTGACCAGCCTCTTCAATAGTTCAAAGGCAGCCATATCCTTGCAGTGACTACTTATGGAAGGCAGATCTGTATTTTAAATGGACTGTTTCAATGGGCTCCTAATAAGGTGTCTAATGAGGCAGCAACAGACTGGGCCAAACCTCTCAGTAAAGGGCAATACTGGCAAGATGAGAATGTTCACCATCTATGTGGAAAATCTAAGGAACATGGACCCTTAGGAAATACTGGAGACACTTGTGACAGAGAAGGCATTAAGTAGCTTTACTCAGAACACCTACATTAACATCACCTAAGATTTTAAGTCCTATGGTCATCCTGCAGCCTCAGACAAAGATATTTCTGCCTTTTAATTACACTCTTGTGCCCATTTGACGAAGGAGCCCTGTGCAGCTGAATTCCAAAAAATCCGTTAGGAAAAACATTGACAAAAGGCCTCCTCTGAAATATTCTCCCTCAGTTTGCAAATAATCCCATCCTGTCTGTGCTAAACAATCCTACCAAAACGGCAACAATCAAGATGCCTGTTTCTAAGGAGGAAAAAACAAGCAGTCTCTTGAAGCACTAATAAAGGGCACAATTTTGACAGTGTCTTCCACTTTGACGCCTCAGGCTCTCTAAAATGTCATCAGCAAAGTCCCTTAAATAAATAAAGTCAAAGTCAATTTATGTTTTGAGATGACAGACCACAGATACACTTTCCTATACTGCAAGAATAAGACCTAGGCAAAATCACTTAACCACTCCCGTAAAACACACAAAATAAAGGCAACACAAATTGTCTATAAATTACTGGTTCCTTCACTTCACAGCTTTCCAAATTACAGTCCATGTGCTACTTTATATTGTATAAGAGGTCCTTACTTCCAGTAGCTATTTTAAATTAAAGTACACTTTAAAAAGTTAATTGAAGTGATTAATTATTACTATTCCAGAAAGATACTATGCGGTCACAAATGGCCTGAAAAGGGACCCAAGACAATCCATGAAAGGAGAAATGGTTCCAAGTCTCTCTATTAATATCTCATCATTGCTATGAAGTCTTAGAAACCTCTGTCAAATTAAAAGTTACCATGTTACAGAAGCAGATAAGTTTAAGAATGGTGCCAAGAAAAACACATATATGAGCAGAAAGAAACAATTAAAAAAATCAAACCCAAACAATTCCAGTAGCATCTAAACCAATGAAAAAACAGAATTTCAGACTTGAAGACAGATGGCAATGCTGATCATTCCAACAGTTACAGTCATAGCCCCACCACACTATATCCTGTACTAATAAGGGTACCACTTATTTCCAATGTTTTTTTTCCTAAACTACATTGTGGAATTTGAGCACATGTTTCCTGTTCCTGGATTAACTGGCAATTACCAAATGTTTATTTCTTTTAACATGGTGCTGTTTTCATTAACTGACAAGAAAAGAAGCTTTTATGTATCAAATACTCTTTATTCCCTTCTTCCAGGTACTTTGTGTCTGACACAAATAATGGGCTAATGAGAAATACTAAAATGTGGCACACTTCTTTGCCTACAGAACCAAAATGAAGATCTTACTCAGGTACGCACACATATACATCTATACTACTAAGATCAAATCACTTCACAGTATGATAAAAAATGTGCTTCTATGCTTAAAAAAGTAAAACATTACCAAGAAAAAAATTGACATTCAATAAAAGATTTGTCTACTGTTTTATCATCTTCAGCAGAACTGAAGAGAACTTTGCCTCCAGGTTGGATTGAAACAGGCAGCCCTTCACAAAATGTATGAGAAAACTCCTCCAAAAGATAAGTGAAAAATCAGTGACCAATAAAGGGAGTAGGATCTAAAGGAAACAGAAAATAAGAACATTTTCAAATACTTAACTAAGTACAGGATGCATGCACTTCATTCCACTCAGAGTAAAGAGTTTAAAGTTGTCTCCTGCACATCAGTTCTCAAGAGTTCACTATTTCCCAGGTATGTGTTCTGAAGTCACAGCATCTTTTTTCTTCCCCCAATTATTATTATTAACAAACAAACAAACAAACAAAAACCCCAAACACCTGCTTCTCCTCTGCATAATTAAGGAATCAGAATAAGCTGCACTGTAATGACATGAAAATTAGTAAAAATCAATACAATTATACTATTTGGCAAAGTAAAAATAAGTAGAATACAAGTGTGAGTCTACGTGACCAAAAATTTTCAGTGTTTTAAAAATAGTATGGTTAAAATGTTATCACCTTGCAAAAGCAATACCAGCCAGTCTATGGACACAAAGAAAATGGAAAGCACATACTGAAGAGTAAGAATAGAAAAAGTTGCATTCTCCTGATATAACAACATAGGATGCATATATGCATGGTGTGGCAAGTTAAAGATTGCCATGGGTTTTGGCAATGAAGCAGACTCAAGACTTGGGGAATAATATCACACCTGCAGAAGACTAAATGATCTCCTCCAATGACTTAATCAAACACCAGTGTAATATCTAAACATCCTACATAGCTGATTAACAGCTCAAGCCAGCTCCCTCTACATTGAGACACATCAGTATGACCACTCAAGCTCACTCGGGCTGCAAGATCTAAGCCCATTGTTTCCACATTTTAGCATAGTCAGTTATACATTTATTAAAATGAAAGTCCATCAATTTGCTTCCTGAGGGCTGAATGTTAGTTCTACTAAAAACCAACAACAAGAAGTCCAGTTATTTCACTACCACCAAGGTCCAATTTTTGGTTTGTTTTCTTTAAGTAACAGATGGACTATCTCACATTACTGTATCTTAGAAAGCTTTTAGCATTCATACTAATAGGACCTGGACTATGAATCACTTAAGAGTCCTGAAACATATTGGTGCATTTGTATCTGGAAATCATCCTATTGGCTAACATTCAACACAGAGTATCACCAATTTATTTATTTATTTAGAATCCATGTGACCTAGTATTTATTTAAAAATACGCCACTTAAAGTTAAAAGCTTATCTTGACAGGATTTTTATTTGACATTTTAAACAAAACTGTAATAAATTACCTTTCAGTAGATATCCATAAGAAATCAATAGTATCCTAGCACTGGTGTATGTTTCAGTCTCTCTGGTATTTGCTAGACTATTAGGATTATAAAGCTACACCAATACTCTCAAGTCTCAGAATCATATATTTACGTTTCTGCATAATGCTTCTCCACATAGTCATTTCTTGATAACCACTGTTAAAATCATAAGCACTAATTCTGTAACTTCACCACTGAGGAATTATGCACCCTTGCACTAAATTAGATTCCAAAGAGCAATGTTCAAAGCTTTATACTAGATTAAAACTAAGTAGTCACAAATAATTTTATAATAAAGTGACTTCTCAAAATTCACAAAACAACTTTTACTATTAATCACCATTACTGATCCTGAACAATAGTTTCTACACAAGATTACAACAACAGCATGTTTTCTTTTTTTGTTACATTAAAGAGATGATGTTATTATAGTTATATTTTATTAATTTGGTAGAAACTGATTGTAAAATACTCAAGTCCACCCTCCTACAAACTTTTCCAAATGTTTACATTACAAGATATTACAGCACAGCAGAGTGCAGCTTCCTTGAACGAGAATTTTACCTGCATCTTCCAGATCCACATCTCCTAACTCCTTTGCAAGAAGCCTTTTTTTGAGTATAAACGAAAATTTTGGTTAGACACATCACCTAACATTTCATCTGCCTTTTAAAGGAAACAAAAATCACTTAAGGGAGTTTTGGAAAAAGAAAAAACCCAAACCATAATATCAGAAAAAAAGGGTAAGGTGTACAGAAGAAATTCAAGCACCGTTTTGGTGATATAAAAGGGTTTTGCACTGGCTAGAAAGCTCCTTGTCAATTCTAAACTTATTTCTTTTAAATAATGCTAAAAATTAGCATTACCATTTATTACAAATAAGTTCCTAACACCTCCATTAGTGAAGGCTTTGTTGTTCCAGAGCAACTGTTCAATACTATTGTCTCCTGCACAATAGTCAAGCCTAACTCTCCAACCAAGAGACTGTCAGATGACTTGCTCCTTCATCCTTGTGACTTCTACTTAGCAAAGGCCTAGATTCAAAGGAAAAAAATCTTTCAAATTCTGATGCCATAAGAGTAATTTGACAACGCTACCTGTTTTAATGAAGGGTTAAACTGGACATCAGGACTGTCTTCAAAACTTTAAAAATAATGCACTGCCTGGGAGGACACAATGCAAGAGGCAAATTTAAAACTCCTTAGATTGTATTTAATTTACATGATTTTCCCAGTGTTACTGGAATGATATATTGATTTTTCTCTGACTGAAAAGAAGTCCTCTGTCTCAAGATGCACTTACAATGTTATTCTTAGTGTGCTTTTTTAAAGCATCTGTAGAACAGATTTGGAAACAGAGACCAAATGGAACAGCAAGGTTCATACCTTACACTCATCATCACAGCATGTATCAAACAAATTTTACTAAAGCATCACTTGGAAAATTCTCCACTGTGCCCTACTGTTTCTAAGAAACTTCTGCTGTTCCTAGTATCAGCAAGATTGCTATTTTGGCATCACACTAAAGCCCCAGTGCCTCTACTTCTGACCCCTTCAAACAAAAACAAGCTGCTCAACAATGTCTAATCCGTGCGTCATGTAATCCTGCTTAATACTCTACAAACTCTGGGTAATATTTGGGTAGTTTTTAAATTTAGCAAAGAACATCCTGGCCTACTTCAGAGATACCCTTGCCTTGGGTAGCATCCCCTAGAAACACTGCCCACACTCATTTTCAAAGAAAAGCAAACAGACATAAACACGTAAGAGGAACGAACAAAAGATAAAACAGAAAATTCTGGTCTAATGGTGTAATAAAAACATATAATACACAAATCAAATGACTGAAAAGGGAATGAATTATGCAAGCACCAACACACCACTCACAAACAACATTGCTTTGGACCGGTTTATCAGCACAACACAGAGCACTGTCAAAGTATGACCAAGCTCCAGCTTCCAGTGAGGGCACTCTCCTGCAGAGCACTGTAGCAGGGTCAGCTAAACCACGCAATCCTTCCTCCCATCCACACAGAGCAATTAATATAAAGTCAGCTACCACTCTGATGGAGAAACAGAAAATCCTTTGAGACTTGGTCGCTTTTTGCATCATCATGATCTCAAGTGTCTCACACTGCAAACACTGCCAAAGAGGTCTAAATTAAATTCCACTAGAATTCTTCAGTGTATCATTCTGACGGTCCTCCCTAAAATCTCCCAGACTCTCGCTGAAGGACAAATATGTTCCTATTTTGTTTAGGCTGTCAGGCAGACAGCCTCCGATCATTAGCCTCTTGTCAGCAGTGATGCTGGGGTAGATTACTAGTGCGGAGTGCTTGTAACGGCAGGTGCATGGCCCTAGGGCCGCCATCTGCCAGGAAGGAAGTGTTCTCCTCTAGGATGCTGAAGAGATTGACAAATAATGTAAACAAAACACTGAATCATTCCTAATCTATGGAATCAGGCTATTGCATTACTCGCCTACAACACAGACAGTACCAAAGGTGGGGGCTTAGTCTGGGGCTTGAGTTGTTGGGTTTTTTTCCCCCTCTTAACTATTTCTACATTTGATTTAAATTAAAAAAAACCAAACGCCACATACATTCCAAGAGAACTTGTATTGAACTAAGACAGGCAAATCTGGGTGTGAATACAAACAAAAAACCCACCTCAGTAGCAAGTATTATTTTGGAAAGTATTTCCCCACTGTTAGCTTGTAATGCACTTCTTCCCAGTGTGCATTGCTCTTCACTGCAAGAACTCTCTATGTTTTGGGGTTTAATTACTACTTTTGATACACCTATACACAATTTTGGGCTGTCATCACTGATAAGAATATTGAGACCATCTCTTTTGAATAAAAATATAAATAATCTGAAAGAAAAAAAAATAGATAGGAGCAGAACTCCAAATACTGTCTTCAGCCTTTTACACTGATTTCCAAAGGGATTTCTCATTATCAAACATCTTTCCTAAACAGTGCTAGTTTATGGGTCCATTTGCAGCTCTGCTACCAAGCAACAGCACAACTCCATGCAAATGTGAACACACTTACCAGACTAATTGGTGTCGTCATACTTATACCTCAGTGTTATTGTCTAACTGGCATCACAGGAGTGATTACAGACTACTGCTGTCTTTGTGTGAGCCTCAGATATTCCCATATGGGCTAGCACTTTTACCACTTCATGATCTGTATTTTTCAGGTGTGCCTCTGTGTAAAGATGTAAGCAATCTTTAGACTGATTTCTCTGTGATTTGGATCAAGTTTATAATACCAAAGCTTTAAAAGCTTGCTTTAAACACAGACATCATCATCTAAAGGATTCATCCTACCTCAGTTAGTGTGGAAACTGCAAATACAACCTACATCGGTAATCCTGGTCTCCCCTATAGCTGAGAGAAGATGCAAGGGGAAATTAATCCTACTTTGTAACTTTCACTTAAAAGACGTGGGAGCAGTCACCCTTGCTGGCTCCGGAGAGCATCTGGCGGACTAACCCAAGATGCCCACATGTATAGCTAAAGGCAGTTGAGATAAACCACCAACCAAATGAGCACACAAAACAAACAAAGTTAAGCAAAACACAACAAGAAAAGCCTAAGAAAATATTTCCTTGAAAAGACTGCTTTTGCTCCTGCATCCTTTCCCAACAACTGGCAGCAAGGACACTACCCAGCTGAACTTGGCTTTCTCAAGGCTGCCACTCTTGATGCTCTATATACATACATGCACAAACCCTTTAAAAATAGCTATGAGCTAGACAAAAGACACACAAAAACATACCTGAACTTTGGGGTCACTACATTATCTTCTAAAAATTCAAAGTATGTTACTTGTTTCCACATACACACATACCACTTCTAAGCAAACACTGAGAAATTACAACCTAAGAGATGTGAAATTCTGATAATTACACAGTCTAATTTATCTAGTCAGTTGCTATACTCACTTTAAATTGCTATTACACACACTGTACCAACATAACATTAAAACTCCCACAAATCCTAATGTAGTGTGCTGTAACCAATACACAACACACCCAGACACAAAACATGGATGTCCACTACCTCAACGAACCAAGGGGAGGGGGTGAAGAACCAAGATATATACATTTATGTGTTTATTCTCTTTTTAGGAGAAACAAATTAATGGTGGTTTAGAGAAATTTTTAATTAAACAGAAATAACTGGATATACATGTTAAGTGCCAAATAGGAAAGGAACTTAGGTTACATTGACTCTAGCTTAACTTTTTGACTTTTAAACCACTTCAGCATTCTAAGGCAATCAGTGTTATGTAAAGATAATGGTAAATCACATGCAAAGAAACCCGTATTATTCCCTCCTTACAGAAAAAAACAACCAAAAACAACAAAACAACCAAAGCCAAGAAACACCACCATATAAAACATGTCCCAATAGTCTTTCTGTTCAAACACTCCTTTATCTATTTTACTTACAAGTGAACATTAGTCTCTATATCTATCTTGAAAGAAGTCAAATAATCAGAAGCAATCATCAACCTAAGCATTTCCTCTGCCTTGAGCAATGACTGTACTGGTTCATTTTAGAACAAATCCACCATTCAACTTGGTCTATAGCAATTTATCTTAAATAACTCAAAGTAACCATGACCTTCTTTCTATGAGCAGTATGGGTAAACATAATTTAAAGTATAAAGCCAAACAAAATTCTAATAGATGTATCATATTTTAATATTATATCTGCTTGTAAAAAGCTGACATGCACATAATCAATGTAATTTAAAATATCAAAGGCTTCACTTAATCTTAGATAACTTCAGTTTACATTTTGTGTTCTGCAGAGTGACACTACTAGGCTTAGACCTAACAATTTTGGTTTGGACATCTGTTAAAATGTAATCTGAGAGACAAGACCTGAGTTTCAGAGGTTGTAAGAGAAAACCTCAAAATTTTAAGTATGAGTTAAAAAAACAATACTTTTAAGATGCCATTTCAAAATTAATACAAGTTTTATTGAAGAGACAAACATTTTCATGCTACTCTGAGAATCAAAACTTTACAACGTTAGAGGGCTGAAAAAGACAAACAAACATAAAAACCCACAATATAAAACCCCACCCTTGATATTATTTACTGTTCAAAATAATTCCCAAGAAGGAAATTAAGGTGGTATCTTCAATAATCTAAAATGCCATCAGAAAGACACAGGAAGAGATTTCTTAAAATAGGCTTTTTATTGTTTAGGTGCAATCATAAAACCCTCACAAAAGTAAAAGCTAATTGACAAGGCAGAGGGCATTATTATCAAAATATCACCTTATTAGGAACTTACATAGCTACATTACAGATGATAACTTCTTTAAATAAATCAACACAAAATAAGCTAAAACAGGAGGAAAACACTCCTCAGGGTGTTTTTTCACCATGAAATGTAGTATCTGTTTAATTTTAGAAAACTAGACCAACTACTAGAAACATTTATAAGTTACAGAGCATTTCATTAATGGAAAAGAAAATAAAACTCAACTCTAGTGTTTTCAATTAAGCAAAATTCCCTATTAAACACCCAACAAATTTAATGGGAATTTTACTTAAGAATGTCAGGTTTATACATAAAGAATAAAATTTTAACCCTATCAAAACAGACAGAGAACTCCCACTTGACTTCACTAGAACTCAGATCTACTATAAAAAGTAGATGTAATCAGTCATAAATATATTGAAATAAATAATTTGCACTCTATGAGGAAAATTACTATAAGTGTCTCCATAAATAATAAACACCATACACAGCTCATATGTTTTTAAGCAAACAAGCAGTCATAATTTAAGAACAAAGGCTAATTATCAACAGTTACAAGCTTTAACCAACCAGTAATTTATTTACACATCAAATGAAGGCAAGTGTTTCTCCAATTCTTAAATATTTGCAGACTTTCAGAACACAGTAAAACTAAACAAACTGAAAATTTCAAGCAATCTTTTAATTCTTTTGTTTTGACAGCAGTTGTGGATGCACTTGCTTGTTCTTGCCATGACAGCATAACATGGACAGATATTTCCAAAAGCACAGCACTCCCTACAGCAGAGGTAAGTTACTGATATCAGAGGCAAGCTATACATGAAAACCAACCACCTTTAGATCATACAAATCTCCCCTTAAAACACTTTTCCACAAGAAAACACATCTGCTGCCACAGAACTTAAGCTGGGGTTTTTTACATGTATTCTACACAAATCAAAACACTAACTTACTGAGAAAGTAATTACCCCATATCTCTGAGATCTTCCTGTTCTAAATATCAAATATATGTCAATTCTCTATTGGTTTAAAATTGCTAGAAACCTCACTTGGTTTCTGAGAAGTTTTGAAGATGTAAAGCTTTTCTAATAATACTTAAAAAGACAATTTTAAAAGTGCAAACAACTAAGTAAACAATGCTAATTATACATAAGCTTTCATGTGTAAGCCACTGATTTTTACAAAATTAGATTATCTTAAATCCACATGAATTACTCCCATGTTAAAATAACCTTGCTTACGCTCAAAATAGTTTCTAAATTGCATATGTGCTTCTCCATAAAACATTAAATTCTTAGTAGTGTCCCAAATCACAAGGTTTAAAATTCAAATACACTGGCATAGTACTTGATGTTTTTAAACACTGGCAGAAGCCCTTCTGTAAACAAACAATGTGAAATCTTAATGAAAACCAAAAGAGAAACTAGGAAACCTGTAAAAATTAATGATTTGATTCGATTTACACCAATAAAGCTCTTTATGATTTTTTTTTTCCATCCCTGTGCTACGACTTTTCTAGTTTGCCTGCCACAAGTGCAATGAACCCGCAAAACCACGGTTTTGGTACCTGACGCTTCAGGCTGCTGCTGATGTTTGTGTACGGTTTTCCCTACTGCCTTGGCCTAATACTGGCAGCATTAATACCTCGAGCATGCCCAGGAGGCATCCATCGCACACTCAGGTAAACAGGATAGTGGAGAAGACAGACTTCTACAGACAGACCAAGTCTCTACGAGCTTCTCCACAACACCTCTTAATGTAGTTTGTGTTTAAAAGCTCATGAGAGCCCAGAAAAATAAACCTGCATGCAGTTTAAATATTATAATAAGGCAAGCTTATAACCGCCCTTTGACAAACATAGAGCAGAGATGCACCCTCCTCTCTGTACGCCGTGCACCACGCCAACACGGCCGTTTATTGCACTATTCTGTTGTCTACTGGAGGGGAAGGCCAGCGGTCGGTTCCCCTTCCTTCGGAAGATAGGCCATCTCCTTCCGTTCCTGCTTTTCACCTACATGGTGACTGTGTTGCCATCCACTCCAGGTTTTTTCTGTAACCAGTGCCTGCTCCACTCTCTCCCCCTCCTGTAGGGTCAGCAGTTTGGGGAATGCTGTGGAAATAGCTCTTTCCCAACATAGGGCTCAGTTTGAACTTGGGACTGTTGGTGGCTCGAGACAAACTCCTCAGTTTTGTAAGAACTCAGTTTTGTAAAGTGAGGGGCGCGATGGTTTGGTCGGTGCCTGGGGCTGCAATCACACAGCTGGGTGAGGAGAACGGTCACTGCAGCATCTGCACCAGTTTCAGTCAAGCCACAGGGATCCTGAAAATGACCCAAATAAAACTAAAAGGAACAGCCAAGTAACGCTCAGCCCTCAACCTTTCCAAGTCATTCAGAATAAGCGTTCATGCTTTCAAACTGACATTTCATTCAACAATCAAAGCTTGCTCTGCAAACGGTGGGTCTCTCATCTTTTCCATCTTCCTGTACCTCCTATCAAAAGAAAAAATATTTTCTTCTTCAAATTCATCTAGCTACTGAGAGAACAGAAGAAAAAAAAACCTGCAACTGGCTCTTGCAAACTGTTGCTGTCTGCTTATTATTGATGACCACTATCAGCACTGCGAATACAGGAACAAAATCTACTCACCCTCCAAGCAACTCCTTTTAAGTGGGTATGTCATTTCACCTAGCCAGACCCATAAACATCTATTACAGTTATATGTGCATACGAGTTTGAAGTACCATGCCTTGCATAAATTCAAGAGCAAAGAGAATCCCTACAGCGTCTCATCGTTAACTTTTAATCCTTGACTGATTGGATGCTCTGTGCCCTCCTCAATCAGCACCTAGTTCTATAAAAATTCTCACTCACCAAGAGGAGGCAGATTTCTACTGGGGGGTGTGTGTGTGTATTTCTTTGTTTGCTTTTGGGTAGGTTTTTTTTTGAAACAACATAACTAGCACCCCAACAAAGGAACAGCTACATAATCAATACATACATTCTCTTTCACACCAAGTTTCAGGCTTCTTTGGTTTCCTTTTGTCTTTGAACACCAAGCATTTGCAACTTACATAAAAGCAAGTCAGACAACTGGTCACTCATGTTGGAACTGTGCTGCCAACTGGAACATAGTTACGCACCACCATGGGATGGGCCTTTTAAGTGAAATGTGTGAATACAACATGCCACATCATGCACGTAGTGACTTTTGATTTAAAAAAATCACTTTTTTTAAAATTTACATTCCGTGCTCAACATGATTTACTGTTAAACTTTTGAAACAGATATTTCAAAACCAAGATTTAAAATTTATCCTTCTCAATTTGATACAATTGACCTTCCCAGCTAAAGAGACAAGGATTTTTGTTTTATTTTTGTAGTATTATGTCCCCAGTCCAACAACCCTGCCTTAACTCGATCATTCTACATTTTAAAACAGTATTTGAAAGCTGCATCAACATAAACTATTCTAGTCACATTTTCCAAACATGTTCCAAGATCTTACATAAGAAAACTCTGCAGTACAGCCCAAACATAGTAACCATGTAAACATTAGCTTCTCTTGGGGTACTCAGAAGTATACACTCATAATAGCACAGTAAAATTCAGATGTAAAGAAATATCCCAAAATTAAACTTTTTCTCATACAAAGAGCCAGCAAGTTCCTACGAGACTATTACAAGATGTGTTGGGATAGACATACTTTTAAGGAAGAGAGGAAAATGTGCCCTACTCAACAGAACACAACCCCGTGGTAAATAACAAACACTAGGCACTAAAACTCATGGCAGGCAGTGTCAGATGTAGCTACTCACCTTTCACAGCACTTGCTTCTTTCAGGTTGTGAGACAGAAAGTCTATGCTGGCATAGGCGCTCATCTCTACTCCGTTGATGCCCCCGTTGAGGACACGACTGGCTTTCAACCTGGCTTTGTCGCAGTTTGCCAAGGTCCCATCCACCACGTCAATAGCGATGTAGTTCAGACCATTCTGGAAGCCAGCCGAGGTCTCCCGGCACATCGGGCTGCTACCCTGCTCCTCCTCCAGGCCTTCACTTTTCCTGAGGGACACATTCTCCACCGAGGCCGAATTGTGCCGTTTGGGGTTGTGTGCAAAGGAGGGGGACACGGGGGTCACAGTGGTGGTGGACGAGAAAGTTTCCGAGCTGTGCCTCCTGCGCCCCTGGGGATCTGCCCGGATGACCTTGGCCCCTCGGTTCGGGTCTGGGGGAGGGCTAGAGAGAATGAAAGCTTCCACCCCAGAGAGGGTGAGCCTCTTCACCCCAGCTGTGGGGCTAGTAACCCGGGCACTTTCTGGCTTCTGAACAATGGGCTGGGGTGGTGTAGTGGCCATGCCAAAGGTCATTTCGGTGTAATCCCCGCCGTCAGATGGGCTGGACGAACAAGCCACCCCCACAGCTGCCTTCATGTAATGTCCGTCAGGCTGGCTGGTGCTGGAGGAAGAGCCTGGCGAGAGCGCTTCTAGGGAGCCCACTGAAACTGTGCCCGACTGGGAAGGAGACTGTGACCCGAAGTCAATGTTCATGTAGTCAGAGAGAGGGGAACGCCTCTGCCCCGTGCCAGAGCCCAGGGAAGAAGCCGGGCTGTCGGCAGGTAGCGACGGGGGAGAATAAACGGCAGCATCCCCAAAGTCAATGTTGATATATTCGCCAGGGCTCTTCGGCTCAGACGGCAGAGGGTGCTCATTCATACTGGGCAGCATCGTCCGCAAGGTTTCCAGAGAGAGGCGACTGGGTCGGGCCGCCCGCTGGCACCGCTGGCTCAGGAAGCTCTCAGTCCGGCTATGGCGCAGGGGCGAAGGCACCGTGTGGCTAGAGGAGGAGAAGGTGTCGGCAGGTGACTGGCCTGCTCCGCACACTGCCTCCTCCGGGATGATCCTCCCCGGGGAGTTCATGAAGACGTACTGGTCACTGTCCTTTGCCAGCCCCTGGCTCTTGTAAGAGCGGGGTAAGGAGCTGTAGGAACAGCAACCGGGCTTCGGGGGCTCGCCGGACCCGTGCCCCGAAGGAGAGAAAAATAAGTCCGGAGGGGTGAGGGAGGGAACTTGAGACCCGTGATGGGGTTCCCGAGGGGACATATTGATATAGTCGCCGTTATGTAGCCTCCCGTCCGAGCTCTCTACGGACAGCTTGGAGCCACACCACATCCTCATGTACCCGCTATCGTCAGGGGAGCTCTCCCCGGGTGAGTTAGTCTTGTAGCTGCTCCCGTTCCCGGGGGACCCGCCCCCTACACCCGCCCGGGGCTGCAGGATCTGCTTTGGGGCGGACACGCTGGTGGGGCTCATGGGCATGTAGTCGTCGCCGCCTCGGCTTCCCTGCCCTAAGGCTGCAGCCACGCCAGGGGTCATGGGCATATAGCCGTCATCATCTCCCCCTCCTCCTCCCCCCCCTGCCGGCGGCCCCAAGTTGGTGCTGCTGCTACCGGAGCTGCGGTGGGAGCCGATCTCGATATCCCCGTAGTCCTCGGGGTAGGGGGTGTAGGTGACTTTGGGGGAAGCCCCGGCTTGGCAGGAGGAGAAGAGGCGGCCAGCACTGCCGGCGAAGGTGGCGCGCATCAGTGTGTACTCATCGAGGGAGGCGGAGGAGACCTGCGGCTGGGCGGGCCGCTGTCGGCACGGGGTGGTCAGCGAGTAGGTCCGCTTTCGATGGCCTTTGTCGGCGGGTGCGTCAGGACAGGGCCGGTAGCAGAGGCGGCCGCTCGGGGGCCTCTCCATCGCCATGTAGCGGTAGATGTCGATGCTGCCCCCGGGGTCCCGCACCGGGGGCGTCTCAGCCACCGACTCAGGGGTGTTGCTGCGGTTGCTGGCAGTGGAGGAGAACGAGAAGGGCCGCAGGTCGCCTCCCGGGCTAGAGCCGTACTCGTCGAAGGACATAAAGCCAGCGTCGCTAGGGGAGCCGGAGACAGAGGCACTGCCACTAGACGGGCGCTGCGGGTGATGAGAGTGGACAGGCTCGGAGCCGAGGCCGCTGCTGGAGGACAGGCTGAGTGGGCTAGTGGCAGATGGGGGCGAGTGGGAGGTGGGCATAGACATGGAACGACTGTTTTGCAAGCCGCCGCCAGGCAGCACTGGCAGTAGCTTCCCCGCTTGCCGGCCGCCGCTGCTAAGCGTGTGCGAACGGCTGAGGGGGGTCCTCACGGGGCCTGGGCTCATGGGGCTACCGGCCACCGAGCCCACCCGGCAGCCGTCGCCCTCGCTGGCCGTTCGCACCCGGCACGGCGTGCACTTGGTGCCGGCGGCAAGGCTGTCAGTGCGCGAGCGACGGAGGAGGCCCGTCTGGCTGGGAGGCAGGTTGACCAGGTGGTGGTGCCGGCGTCCGGGCACAGTGATGGGGTGAGTGGCGGAGGCGCCACTGCCGCCGACGCCAGCGACCCCCCCGGAGGAGGATGAAGATGAAGACTGGCTCTTGCTGCGAGGCCGGAATTCGTAAAGCTCCTTCAGTGCCTTCATTGCCTCCAGGATGGTCTCGTGAATGTTCTGAGCCACCACCGAATCGTCCGCCTGCATCCACAGCTCGCCGGGACCGGTGGCTGCCGAACGCCCCACCTCAATGAAGAAGAAGCTGTCGGAGTGACCGCAGCGGCGGATGTTCATCAGCTGCAGCGTGACCGAGGGCAGCTCACAGTTGAGGCGCACGAACCCTATAGTGCGAGCCGAGAGGCAGAGCCGGTGGACACCCGTGAGGTTTTTGCTCTGCCCCAAGCCTTTGGGCTTCAGTGTCACCTGCCAGACCTCTCGGTAGGCAGCGGCAGCCGGCGTGATCAGCCCGTAGTTGAGGTCCTCGCCGGCGACGGCCACAGAGGCGGCGGCCGCGCTGCAGGAGGCGGAGAAGGGGGAGGCGAGGTGGCGGTGGGGGGACCCCTGGCAGGCCGCCGCCTTGCCCTCATTCAGCAAGTCAGTGAAAGCTTGGTACCAGCCCTCCTGCTCCTGCTCGTTCTCGGCAGCCACGGCGAAGTACTCGTCCTTGGTGTAGAGGGCAATGAGATACTTGTGCTTGGCGTCCGCCCGCTTGTTGATGTTGAGGCAGGAGTCCAAGGCGATCACCCGCTTGGGCGCCCCAGACTTGTTCCTCCATTTCTTCTCGTTCTCATAGTACTCCAGCCGGGCGCCCCCCGTCTCGTCCCCACCGCTTGGGCCCCGCAGTACGAAGAAGCGCTTGTGGCCGTGTTTCTGCTTGCGCAGGTAACCGCACTTCCTCACGCCTTGGTTGTTGTTGTTGTTGTTGTTCAGGTTGGGGCCGGGAGGGGAGCTCAGGGGGGGCAGCACGGCGGGGCTCGCCATCCCCGACCCGACGCTGGCAACACCGCCTGGCTCCTCTGCTGCTGCCGCCGCCGAATGAGGTTGCGGGCTGAGTGCCACAGGGAAAAAAAAATGTATAAATGAAGAGAAGCGGTGGGGAAGGAAAAAAAATAAAAAAGAAAAAAGAAAAAGTGAAGGAGAAGTGGGTAAAATAAAGTTATTCCTTCGCAGGAAGAGCGCAGCTGCTCGGAGCCGCAGCGGGGCTCTCCGCCGTCGCCTCTAAGCAGCGGGTGCTGCCGGCGGTTGCTGGGCGTCCTCTCCGCTTCGGTTACCGGCGGCGCCACTGCTGCCGCTTCCCAGCCACTGCTGCTGCCGGCGCCAGCGGGAGTTTCGCCGTAAGTAACACATCGCGCACCGAGTGCCCCAACTAAAGAGCAAAACAACACG
This sequence comes from Pogoniulus pusillus, assembly GCF_015220805.1. NCBI lineage: Eukaryota > Metazoa > Chordata > Aves > Piciformes > Lybiidae > Pogoniulus > Pogoniulus pusillus. The sequence continues at coordinate 33,529,857 of NC_087268.1, read as the reverse complement.
TGACCGCCGCCTCACCGAGACGCTCACACACCGAGACGGGGCGGAGCGCGGGCACCGCCGGCACCGCCCCGCACTGGCCCCTGCTCCGCGCGAAGGACGGCCCAGCCCGCCAATGGGACGGCGGGGCGCGCCTTCGGGAACGAGGCAGCGAAACGCTGTTGGGAGATGGGAGCCTCGCCCCCCACTCACCTCCCGCCCCTCCGCGGCGGGAGTGTTCCCGCCCACAGCCTCCGGTTCCCCTCACGCACAGCGGGAGTCGGTTTGTTCGCCCCCCAGCTTAGCTACCACTGCCCTACGCGGACGCTGCCTGAACCGTGCCGGAGTATGGGCATGACGGGGACAGCTAGTATACCCGGCGAGCCTAGACACTGCTCCTCTCCAGCCATCGTATCCCTGGCGGACGGGACACGGGGCGGAGTACAGCGGCGTAGCTCTCCGCGGCCATCAGGTGTTGCCGACCTGCCTGAAGCGGCTTTCCCCCTCCCCCAGATCTGAGCTTCCGGGTGTGCGAAAGCGCCAGCCTTCCCACCGCACACCTACACACAAACGCGTGTGCGTCAGCCTTCTCCGCACACACACGCACGGCGGTCACCCCCCCGGCCCCCCGCCGCTATACGCGCACTCTTCCACCTGGTGTGTCAGCTCGCGCCCACGCCCCCCTCCCTCCTCCCTAAACACTCGGAGTCGCTGCGATCGTCTCCGTCGTGTCGTGTGCTCCCCTCCGCCGCTCCCCTCGGGGGCCGGCTCCTCCCGCCCCGCGCAGTAGCTATTGATGTGAAGAGAGAAAATGCCACCTAGTGAGGGCGGGCAGTTGGGCAGGAGGATGTCACTATTACTCTGTTCTAATTAAATTAATTTATCGAGGTGTTGCGCGTTAGCGACGAATAAAGACAAGTGTCCCCGTTTCCTTTGGAAACGAACCTGGCCCCAGCAAGAGGACTCACGGCGCGGCAAGGCAATTAAGGAACGAGCGGCGGAGGCGGGAGAACAGCCCCCGCCTCACCGTCCCGCCTCCCACTGCCAGGCTGTCCGCTCCCAGTCGCGCTCTTTCATGCGGCATGCACGGTCTGTCCCTGATGGGGGGGGGGGGGGGGCGGGGGCGAGAGGTGTTAGCCTTGTTTACTAGTGCCTGCCGCGCCTGGGGATCAATGGGCGCCTTTTTCTCCCAGCTGCCGGGAGGTGAAGGCCGGAGGGGAGGGGGCGCGACTCACTGCCGCGGGGTGGGGAAGGGGCCCCGGCCGGCGTGGGCGGGGGGGGCGGCCCTGCCAGTCTCTGTTTTTCTCTGTGCTGCGGGAACGGGGGAAGGAAGGGGGAGTGCCGGGGGCCCGGGAGAGGGCTGCCTAGCGACGGTTCCCGGTTCTGGCTCCGTGGTGAGGGATCCTCACGAAGCGTGCAGCGCTCGGTGCGGGGTGGTGCGGAGAGGGCAGCAATAATAAAAGCCAGGAATGAACGGATAAGGCTACCCTGACGATGTTCGACCCCGAGCTGTTTCTGATCATAGTTACAATTCTTCCTGCTCAGAGAGCGACTGGGGAAACCTCTTTGCACATGCCCAGGAGGTGAAGTGAGGCTGGGGTCAGGCAAACATCTATACGCGCTTGCAGCTGCCTCCCCGGACTTAGGCCGTCGGGACAGGTTTTTATTTGTCCGTTTGTGACGAAGCTGAAGCAGCAGGTTTTGCGCGTAATGCCGGGGCGGGGGGTGGGGTGTGGGATTACAGACCAAAGGAAAAATGAGGAATAAAAGACGAAAATGATGCGGTGCCTCAAGCTGCCGCCGTGAGGGGCCGTGGCTGAGGCCACAGCCGGGGGCGGGCGTTCTCTGCGTTGGCGAAGGGGTCGTTTGCAGCTCTCACGTATCGCTGCCGCCTCACGGCGCCGCTTCGCTCCGTTTTGCCCGAAATTCTCCGCAGTTTGGGGCATAATAACCTACTTAGAAATCAACATCTGTAACTCAGGGAGGGGGGGGGGCAAGGAGCGAGGGATGGCACCGAAGTCTTCGCAAGAGCGAGAAATGAGTCTCTACAGCGTACGGCCTTAAGCACGCACCTTTACGCAGGGTACTTGTGATCTTTCAGTACCTGTGTGACTCCTCACAGGAAACGATGCTTGCAGTCTTAGATCTAACCTGTAAACAACATGAATACTAATTCATGTACTTGATATTTCCATACATGCTATTGTCAATTGTGTGGGCAGTATACATTTTATATATTTACAGCAGCAGAACTGAGTTTGCAGCAATTTATGTGACACAGGCATTAGGATAGACTGGAACTCGGGATTTGAGTTTAAATTTTTTATTTATGTATTGGCAGCGCTATGAACATTTTTAGCAATAGTCAATAACAAGTATTTTTTTCCATTTTTATGTTTGGATTTTGTTTTTTAACACATAGGTGGGATAAGAAGCACAAGAAGAAGGACTCAGGTGTGCAAAAAATTCAAGTTGAAAGGTACTATTGTTTCATGACCAACACTGTAGAACGAATGACCTCAATTTACATAGGTGATGTGTTTTATTCAGAGAATAAAACTCTTCAGAACTCTTAAAAGATTTGCTTTTCAAAACGATTGCTTTGGAAAACTATAGCTCTTCTGTAAATTTTTCCTGGGCATTTCAATGTAATTACAGGGGCAATTAATTAAAATAAATGCATTAACACTCATCCATCCCCCCCTCTCAGATACAGGTCACTTTTTGTACAGGCTGGCATGTATTATGCTTCAGCTATTTCTATGCATTGCGTAGCATATTTGCTTTAATTTCTGAAAGAAGCAAGTTTTCAGTGATACAGTGGGCCGTGAGTTGGGACAGTTGAAGCACAGTACATGGTCTCTTGATCTACCAGGTATTTTCAAGCAGCATGTAGGGACAGACAAATAGAGACAGCAGCATCTTCAGTAACTGCAATAGATTTGCCAGGTGATGCTTGCTTAAATAATCTGTAGAATAATTCCATCATGATGAAGGAAAAATTGCCACATTCTACCTTTCCCATTCATTTTCTTCTGCTGTATCACCCTGCACCATGTCTATTTCACCCCATTCATCTTCTAGCTTGAGGTCTTTGCTGGAAATGCTTTTCTAATATATGATCTAGACCAAGAAAATACTGCTAATATTAGCATCTTTCCTGCTTGCTAAACTGTGCTTTTGCCAGTATGCCTTGCTTCAGCTGTCTCCTTCTCTTCCAATAAAAATAAATTGCTGAGTAATGGTCAGATTTACCAAAACATACTACCTCTTGTGAGGAACATACCTCCATCCACCCTAAACTGGCAGAGACCTGCCTAGAAAATTAGAGAACTTGCTTATGAGAATGATTAAATTTAGTCTAGATACAGCAAATAACATTTTTGCTGGCATAAAGCCCTACTGATTTTTTGTTTCCATGCTTTAAGTACTTGAAGTTCATTAGCTATATGGGGGAGGGGGGAAGTGTAATTAGTTCATTTATGTATAAATGTATTTACACTCCACACTTTTCTTATTGAACTATATGGATGGATAATAATCAGTGGCCAGCAACACCATGTTGTAGGCAATGAGCTTCTTGAGCCCTCAGCAAATATTGCTTGGGAAGACTGCCTGAATAATGATTAAAGTGTTACATAAAAGTTTTACTTGTAGGGCCATGCAACTGGGTTTAGTTACATATGGAAGCTTGATTCCACAAGCCCAGCACACACAGGACCCAGCAGGGTTTTTTTTTTTGCTCACATTACAGGGACTCAGGCTACTCAGAATGCTTTCTGAGAGACTGGATGCCTGAGCAGGTTGAATTTCATAATTTGTCATATCCTTTAAAAATGCAGTTTTGTTTGTTGTTAGTCTAAATCTCATTTTGAAATAGCTTCAGTTTCAGGATAAGGAGTAACAGTTCAAAAGGATGTTCTTGATGTTTGGCTTAGCTTTTGCCCTCTACCTATTGCCAGGATCGTAGAGCTGATGGTAGTGAAGCCATGGGGAAAAAAGTGTAGAGCAAGATCACGTACATCAGCAACATTTTCTTACGCTATCAAGAATACAGTTAACCTGTTCCAACAAAATAGAGTGATTTATATTTTGATGTCCTTGAACTTCTACACAAACAGGTGAAGTCAGTTTATTCCCTTGTACATTTATTTGCATACTTCTGATACAGTGTTATACATTTCGTAACCTTACAGTAAGAGGGCATGAACTCTCATCAACTCCTTTTCTCTCTAACCTTCCTCAGCTCCTTTGAGTGCTAATGTACCATGACTGTGCTACTACTCAGTTGTGAAGTCTGTGCTGTTTGGAAGGGAGGACAATCCATCTTCCAGATAGTTTTATAAAGTAGTTTGTTGATGCTACTCTTTTAGTAACTTGTAACGACATGCTTTATCTCTCTATAGCAGGAGTAACGTTAAGGGATTATTGTTGCCCTACCTCCCTTAATTTGGGCTGCCAAATTTCTTGAAACACCCCCCCTCCTCCCCAGTCCATTGGAAATAATAATGGATGGTTTTGTACACACGGGAAAGATACTCTGAAGACACAGAGTGCAAAAATACTTCTTAAATAAAGATAACCTGCCTGAGTGAATATTGCACTATCAGGTTTCCAGATAATTCTATATTATGTACATTTGTGCTATGGTTACATATAACTCTGCATATCTCTGCATATTCAACTTATTTTAAGTACAGACTGAAACACGGTTGATGTTACTAGCTTGTAGATTTTCCTATGGGAGGGAAATCAGGCTGAGGAAAATCTGCAGCATGCCATATTTCCAGTTTATTATTTGACAATGACTTGTTCATTTTCTGCTTTCTGATCATTTCCTTCTCCAAAAACTGTGTTTCAAGCAGCACGTTCAGAACCCTGCAGTCCATATGCAGGCCGGCATGTCGGGATTGTTTTGGGAAAACACTAAGCAAACAGGGAGATGATTCTTCGTGTGACAGGTGTACCCCAAAAAAAGGCCGTTTGGGAAAGACGCCTTAATTCTGTAGTGTGTCCTCAGGCGGGCCATGCTACGGGCTGCAGACTAGGGCCAGGCTAGGGGAGACATAGTGGGACCAGACGGGGAGCGTGCCTGGGGGCAGCGCTTCTCGGTCTCTACTGCACCTCGACCCTTATCTGTCGCTTGGCAGCATACAAGCGGCGGGGAGAGCCTCCGGAATTGCCGCTGGCGGGCTGCGAGCGTTGGCCGTCCCGCGTGGAAATCAGCCTGTGTCCACGCTGCCGGACGCAGCCCTGGGTGGCGGCGGAGCGCGGGTGGGGTGAGTGCGCCAGAGCTCTTCCCACCCCCACCCAGGGGCCAGCGCCCTGCTTGCGCCTGCTGCCACCCGCTGGCGGAGCGGCCCCGGGACCTGCGCCCGTGGGCGGGAAGGGAGAGGCGGAGGGGGCGGGAGGGGACAGGCGGCGGAGTCTGCGGCCCTCGGACATTTTTCTGAGCGGCAGGAGAAAACGAACAGCTTTTAAATTGGGGCGGGGGAGAGTACTTTCTTACTGCTTCTGGAGTGATCCTGACTCTGGAAAATGCTATTTGTTTAAAGGAAAAAGCCGGATAGCCTATAATGTATCCTGATTTAGGGGAAAAAGGGTTCGTGAAGCAGCAGAGCCACATATTTTGAAGCAGTGACAGAAGCCTGGAGCTGTGTTGTGTATGAGAAGAACACGTAAATCTCTTAAGAATCATAGAAAACTATGCCTCTTTTTCCTTTTAAGAGACTTTGTAATGTACCTGCCTGACCTACTTGGATAGCCATGACCTGGGCTACTGCAGGGCATTTCTGTGCAAGAGGAGACCAATGATAGAATTCAATACCACTTTGATGCAATATTTACAGAAAATTTACGAAGGCTTGTTTGCCCAAACACCACAGGACTCCAGCAGAGCAGGGTTGTGGGTTTTGTGGCTTTGATTTGTTTTGTTTGGGAGTTTTTTGCTGGTTGGTTGGTTGGTTGGTTTGGGAGTCTTGTTTGTTTGTTTGTTTTGGGAGTTGTTGTTGGGGGCTTGGGGGGTTTTATGTTCTGCTTTTTCCAACTCCAGGTAGCAGTCTGTTTGGAAAACCTATCCATTTACTGTTTCTATTGCCCTAGGCAGGTTACTCCAGCCTCTTTCTGTTTGTTTCCCACTGATCTTGAAGGCCGTTCCCCAGCAAAACAATCCCAGGCATTCAGCGTTCCCATCTCCCCTACAATTCATTTGGTGAGTTCTCTTTGTTTCAGAGGGCCTTTTCATCTGTGTTAACTAGTAACTCTTTTTCATCTAGCTTTTAAATTATTATCTTAAAAAGAAAAACAAACCAAAACAAAAACCTTCAGAAGTTTCCTCTAGCTTACTCTCTAATTTATTTTGACATCAGGACGGTTTTCCTAATAGCAGTCATGATGCAGTCCTGGAGTATATTGTCAAGGGATTTTTATGGAGTCCCCATCACTCGAGCATTTTAAGCTGTGCAAGTATTTATTGGGGATGGCACAAGTACAGTTGTCCTGACTCAGGGCAGTGTAATAGTCTAGATGACCTCATGTTTATTTGTAGTTGTGTTTTATTGGGTTTCTAGGATATATGCACCTCATAAATAGCCTCAGGTTTATTATGCTGAAAGGGAAAACCAAAATTTCTCCCTTTCTTTGTCCTTCTCTATCTACTTATTTGATTGTGAAAAATAAAGAGTATAAAGCTATAGTTATGAATTGTTACTCTTCTTGTTTAGAAAAAGCTATTGGTGCAATTCCTGCTCCTGCAAAACATTTACTGACCTTATTTATGCATACACAAGACCAATGAGAAAATGAACAGATATTTGCCAGTACAGAGGAAAATCTTCCCTCTTTTTTTTTCACTGTACCTCTTTGGGGGAAGTTGTATGTAAACAAAATGAGGAAGGCTTGTCTTCAGATGGGCTGACTGCTTTCAGGGAGTATTATCATCCATCTGCATTATTTAGGCAATGTCTAGGAAATGCACTGAAGTCTCAGGCTGCATTGTGCTAGACATTGTATAGATGAGTAATTAATGGTAGGTTTCCTGTTTTGCTTAGTGTATATGTTGTACATACACAATGAATTGAGGAAGACCCCTGATGTGGGGAGTCAAGTGGGCAAGACAATTCTGCGGTCCATGAACTGTGTGGCTCACAAGCAGCAGTTTCAGATTGCCAGTTGCCTAACTGGTGGACACTGAAGGCTTGCTCAGCATTTAAAGAACTGAAAAGTGTCAGCCTTCCATATTTTATTAGACTCTGATGAGTCGGCTGAGCACAGAAACCAGCACATATGCCAAAGGAAGAGTTGGAGTATCATTTTCAATCGATTTTTTGGAAGCATATTTTTTCAGACATACATATATTAATTTCAGAAAGATTAGGCATCACAATAAAGTAAGTACAAACCTGTTTGCACTAGAAATTTATGCAGTTTCACATACCTACAGGAGAGGTTGAATAAAACTTGCCAGCCAATAGGCATCATGGCTCAAACACCACACCCACTGGCATGGATGGCTGGGTTGTGGGGCAAAAGGAGTGGGTATCTCCAAGATGCATATTGCAAGCACTGTTGGGACAGGAGACAATTTATGTGTCTAAATAATAAAAAAAATAACTTGTTAAAAGAAATAACTGACATGTAAGCTCCACATAAAGAAAAAAAAAGTGGAATTACATGTTTTGCTGAGTGCTTGTGGACGCAAAACAAAATGGTCACTTTGTTAATAAAATATTAATGTGAACATTACGTTTTCATTACTGGAGTGGGAGACCACAAAAGCAAATATAAGCAAAGAGTGTGCTTTCAGTTAAACTGCTGATTAAGCAAAGTAACAGCATCTGCAACAGTAGCAAATGAGGTAATCATGGAAAATTAACATGTTTTTTATTTCATCTGTAGCATTTAATCATACAATAAGGCAATGTTTCTGTGTCTTGCTTCATTCCTAAAGATTCTTCTGAGAGACTTTTTGCTGACTTGTAAAGTCTTCTGAGGCTGCAGAAGTAAAGGTGAATAACCCCAAATGCAAACGTTGCAAGAGTTACTGTCATCTCTTGAAATCAGCTCTCACGGAAGTGGATCAGTGAGCTAAGATTCAGCCTGCTACGTTATGCTGATTACCAAACCAAAGCAAACCTTTTCTTCAGCTGGAGTTGAAGAAGCTGAAGGAAGCCTCAAAAGTGAAGCCTCTTAGGGGCATCTATTTCTTATATTCTCCGGTGATCTGAAAGGACTTTTAATTTCTGGTACAAAACGTTCTAAGTTTGTTTGCTTACAAAAGCTTCTTCTTTCCTAATTAGCTTGTATCTGGTGAGAGATCCCTGGGCTGCACTATAGCTTGGCCTATGAGTTACCTTTCCCAGCCAACACTTTCCTCTGCAACAGTTTCCTGAGAAGTTCCTTTTTGTGACAAAAACACTTTCTTTGTTTTCTTTAGAAACACAATAAATGTGCTAAACGTGTAACTGTTACTCAGTCATATCAATTATACCAATTCGACTTATTCACGGTGGAGAGATCAGATACTTTAAAAGTCAATGGTTGGCTGTCAAGTTAATTGAACATTTGCTGAAAGATGCTAAGCGTAAGCGATCTAGATACTATCCTTGCAGAATAATCAGGTTTAAAAAAACAGTTGTCTGTCACCCTCCTGTGTTGGCTGTATTTGAAAGAAACGCCAACAAGTTAAAACTCACACATGCTAAAACATTCACACTGGGACATGCCTACGTTACCAGTCTAAACCTTTAGACCGATAGTACTGAAATAATTTTACAACCCAGATAAATGACTTGTTGATTTTAATTGGTTTTTTTTTACTTTTAGCTGGGGAAAATAAAGCAGATTGTTCAATTTCTCACTTTTGAGGGCCATCTGTAATTAATTTCAATTTGCTTTTTCCATGTGCAAGTTCAATTTTGTAACCACGCTGCACACACACACACATCAAACTAACACATTACTTTAAACAGATATCTCACCTCCAGTTGGAATATCAGTAGTTTTAAAAATCCTAAAATCTTACAAACTATTCCCTTTGAATTGTTTCTGCAAGACTTAAGAACATACACAATTGATGAGGCTCCCTTCTTTTTGAAAAGAACCCCAGTACTGACAACATTTTGTCTCAAGTTCATTAGTTTCAGTAAGTTAATTTCTGTCCCTCATTATACTTTTTTTCCTGATGTTGTATAGACCAGGGGTACTTGTCATAAATGCATTAGCTGTACTCTTCCAGAAGTTTTGTTATAGCCGTAGAAAAACATCACAACCCACAAAACTTCTTTTCTCCCAACAAGCAGATTCTCTTTTATTGGTTTTCTTGGATACATGTTACACTTTTTCTCAGGCTTTTTCAGTTACTTAAGAATAATTCACAATTCAAGTTGTGTTTGTTATAGCAATGTGGATTTTAAACCAGACTTTAGTGAGTTCAGTGATCTGATGTCTTCTGCAACACAAACAACTTGCAATTGAACTAGGTTATAATATTTAAGTCTTCCTTTACAGGCCTCAAGTGGCCATTAAGTTACATCTGTAAGTGATGGGATAACTGGAGAGATCACAGTATCACAGTATCACCAAGGTTGGAAGAGACCTCATAGATTATCAAGTCCAACCCTTTACCACAGAGCTCAAGGCTAGACCATGGCACCAAGTGCCACGTCCAGTCCTGCCTTGAACAACTCCAGGGACTCCACCACCTCCCTGGGCAGCCCATTCCAGTATCCAATGACTCTCTCAGTGAAGAACTTTCTTCTCACCTCGAGCCTAAATTTCCCCTGGCGTAGCTTGAGGCTGTGTCCTCTTGTTCTGGTGCTGGCCGCCTGAGAGAAGAAAGCAACCTCCTCCTGGCTACAGCCACACCTCAGGTAGATGCTATAAACTCACCTGGAATTAATCTCCCTGCATATTTGGAGAGGTGGTGCTCATCTCAGCTAAGCATAGATATCTAAAAGTTAGATAACAAATGCATTTTAACCTACAGAATTCCTCCAAAGGAGCAGAGTTATTCATCCATTCATCTCATAGTCTGATGGTATATTCACAATACAGTAAGTCGATGTTCCTGTTAGTGTTGGAAGAGATAATACGTAGCCATACAATGTGGGTGTTGATTTGTACAATTGCAACTACTAATTATTTTTTTTTTCTTTTATAAATAAGACATTAACTTTGTACCAGGAAGTTTTGCATTTATGTGCCAACCACTCTCAACACTGAACTTCATGCCAGTTTGGGTATCTTTGGACTTTTTGTAGGCAACGTAAAACTCTACTGCCAGCATAGACTCAATATTGTGTGCTCTGCTTACTTAACAAAAACATTGAGCTTATTTTAAAAGAAATATTAAAGATATGTTCACCACTCCTTCTATTAATTTTCTGCAGTTCTTATATTAATGATCACAAACCAATCACAAAAGAAAAAAAAAAAAGGTGAGACATATTTCCGTTAGAAAATTAGCTGTTCCTCTCCACTTGCTTTGAAGGAATGCTATCTGTCTTTTAGAGGGTTGAAGTGAGTACATTTGTTTGATTGCTTGCTTGTAAGGATACAACATGACCACTTTGGAGTTTATTGGAAAACTTCAGGAAACATTTTGGGCATTATGAGGTGAAGTCCTAATGATTTTACTGAGAAGCAGAAAGCTGGAATACATTTGTGCTTTAAAGTTGCTTGTTGCTCTCTCGGAGTGCTGTGTAGCTGCTGTGGGACAGACACTCAGCCAGCAAGGGAAGATGTTGGGGAAGCAAAATGGAGGCATTTCATTCTCCCCCTTTCCTTCCTCACAGATGGTCTATTGGTGATGGCAGAGAAAGAAGGAAGACACCAGCTGTTGGGTCATTGTTTTAGAAAGGGCAGAATTGCAGACTATTTAAAAGAGGGATTAAAAACAGAATCCCACAGTATCCTTAGGATGGTGGTGAAGATGCTAACATACAGGGATGCTATTCATCAGTGTTTTATTTATAATTTTTCCATTTTATCCCTTTTCATCTATACTGATATTCAACTTGTCATTGATTATCACATTAAGTGATATTTTTTTTTCACTCCTTCAGTCTCTCAGCCCAAACATCAGCCCCACATTTGCCTTTCAGTTGGCAGTCTGTCATTGCTAATGCATTAACCATGAGATTTTTGCACTTCCGCCTGTCTGACACTTAACTCCATTTGGCCTATGTCTCACCCATTTTTGCTATAGACTCTTCTGCTCCAACCAGCTGATTTACAAACTCCTGGTTTTACTCATCAGATACAGGATCGTAAGTCAGATTAGTGAGGAAGGACTGAAGGACCATTGATTGGTGAGTCACCATTGGGTGTGTGGGGTATATACCTGTGTTGTAGAGCAGCATGGGAGCTGCTGCCTTGCAGCATGACCTGATGTACCAGTCTGATTCCCTGTCACATTAGCAGCCGTTACTGTCTTACCCGCAGACACTGAGTAATACTAACAGATCCCCACTTATTTCTCTTCAGAGTCATCTCATCTTCCCTACAGCAGCCTGTCTAAGCCTACCAGGGCAGTAAACCACCAGCAGTTTCTTCAGACTTCAGGTTTGTCTACATATAGAAAGGAAACCTAACCGGGATATCCTCTTCTCCATCTGAAACCCTAACACTGAAGGCTGGAGAACACTAAGAGATTTGGGTGCTGGGGCTGGCTGCATGCAAACTCATATAGCTTCTCAAATCAGCATCAAAGTGCTTTTGCTTTTCTCCTTTCCAAATGAGTGAAGTGAGACTTAGAGGGATTCTCTATAATCTTTCCCTTTTAAAGCATTCCAGAAAAGGGAAAATGAGTGGAAACCAAGTGTCTTTCTCTGATGGTCTTGGAGAAGGAAGACTGGAAGAAAAGGGGCAAAATGGAGAGGTGTGATTATGGACAAATGGCTCTGTCCTCCCATGCCAACAATGTCTGCAGGGAAGCATTCCATCTCTTACACAGCAAATCCCTGATGATCAGGAAATAGTAAAGTGAGCAAGACACTGTCAGAATGGGTTTCCCATTAGACATCTCAGAAATTTCAGTGCTGTCTTGAGCTTCTTGATTCACAGAGCGATTTTGTATTGTGCTTAATAAAATAGTAATAACGATTTTTAAAACCCTCAAACAAACAAAACCAAAAGCAAAAATACCACAAAGACTAGGAACATTATGCAATCTTGTTTACAAATAACGTAGCCAAAGTCTTGTTTCCTCAAATAGAGCAAGGAAAAACTCCCTTCTGCATTTCTGTGCCTTTTTTTATGTTGATGTACATAACCTTTGCTAACCATTTCTCCATCCACTCTGTTTGCAATATATCCCAGACATATTGTTCTGTTTATGCAGTCCAAAACAGAGTAATATGTGTTTGTAGGGTAGTAGGTTTCATTGTTCCTGCCTTTCTCTTACAGAGAGCTTAATTTGGTCAGAACCCCATACTCACTAGAAGACCAACCCCATACTCACTAGAAGACCAACCCCAAACCCAGTGCCTCCCAAAATAAAACTGCCAATGCCATTAGCCAACTTGATGCTATTTTACATGAAAAGATTCACCATCAACTGTCACCTTCTCATTTATAATCTGTATGCCCTCCTCCCAAAATAGCCTTTAATTGGTGATTTCAATACCCCTACTGTGTATACTTAGCTAGAAAGATGTCCAGATCCCTTACTGCTTGTAATCTGCCCTCATAATTTCTCTCCTTTTGTATTTTGCATAATTTAGAGATACTGCTAGAGTTTAGTTTATGTATCTTTCTCATGCCGTAAAAAGAAGCATTGAACAACAATGTCTCAGACGTTGGCAATGCTTGGAAAGTTTCAATTAATGATTTCACATTGAATTTCTAAGCTATAAAGCTTAGTGCCATTTAATGTGTGTTTTCTTGGGTTTGTTCTGCTGTAAATGTTTTAATCAGCTTGTCACATGATACCAGTGCTTAACAGAAACCCGAAAGACATTGTTTTGTCTATAGTGTTACCTTTAGTAAGCAAATAGAACAGTCCAAATTCTAACCTCATTGAAGTACTATGGAGTTTGTGATGTGTAACCTATTTTGCATAGAATCATGTTGCCTGGAGGTAATTATGTTATCATTTTCTGTTTCCTTATGGATGAGGTCCCATATTAGCTGTTCCATTTTTTCATGTGGAATCAAGGTCAAGTTAGCTTATCTACAGTTACCCTGGTCATCTTGCTTATGCTGTTGAAATGTCAACATTGCATCAGGTTTTTCCAGGCCTCCTGGATTTCTACACTATGCCAAAGCTTTTTGCCAAGGAGCAGCCTTACAAGATTCCTTTTAAAAGATTTAATTGAAGTTATCTGGTCCTGCCACTTAAAATACAAACCAAAACACATTAACAGATATTCTTTAGCATCCACATAGAAGAATGTCAGAATAGATGGTATTTTGGCAAAGAAGACTCTTTTTATAAATGCAAACCAGAAATATGCAATGATTTTTTTTTCCCCTTTTCCATAGCTAGCTATGGCACTTTTCATCACTTGTATTTCTATTGTCCTGAATAGTCCTCCAGAAATTCAGAATAAAACAGACATGCTCTTATTGTCTTTATCCCTAAATATATTTAGTTTGTCTGACAATATACTCCATTTATTAAGTTATTAAATGTATGAATTTATGACTGCTGCCTTTCAGTTTTTCTTAATTACAATTATTATCTATAATTATGTTTTAAGCACTCTATTAGCATGTGTATATACACACACATGTGTATATATGCTAATATACTAATGTACTGCTGTGGGTACTAATTATAATACACATGCTAATCGGCATTGAATTCTGCATGCATATCTTTAATTAGATCATTGCCATGCACTTCTTGTCAGGTGAAATTTTTAAGTTTAGTGAGCAATCACTTTCACAAGTCAGAATGAACTATGATGCAGTGTTAAAACATTTTTCTTTGTGATAGAAATGTCAGTCTTTAAATTTTAGAGGATCTAGGGTGTTATGAGAAGCAGCAAAAGGAGCTTTAGCACATATAATTGTATTAGAAGTCTTTTAATAGATACAGTGTTTCTTTCTCTATAGATATTTGTTCTTGGTCACAAAAGTTACATGGGGTGGAAATCATCTCACCTTGCTTGATAACATAGATAGCCACATCTAAGCTAGTGATTCCCTAGGGTGACCATGCCTCTGTCTATAGAGAAAACCAGACATTTTAGAACTCAGTGAATATGACCTATTTTAAATGCCGACATTAGAGTGGTATGAATCACACCATAAAGTGCTTTTTCTCTCTTTTTTTTTCTCCCTTTTTTTTTTTCTTTCCACAGACAATGAAAGGAGCCTGGGGTGATTAGTCCTGATCCAGTTCTTTGCACTGCAGACTTCTGCATCTGGCCATCCATACTGCATTTATCTTTCCTAACTGGAAAAAAAAATAAAAAGAAAAAGTGGTTATATAATGATGAGGGGGGGAAAAAGCAGCTGATCCCTCTGAATCTTCAAGATGCAAAAATTATTTAAACCCATTTATTTTCTTTACCAAAATTGCAAGGTAGGCTGTGATTCCATAAGGCTATTTTTATTTTTTTTACTTAAATTTGATTAAAGAATTTAATATTCTTAAAAGATTTTCATTGAAGTGGTGATTTTAAGTAGATATTTAGGTTACTTTAAGTTGAATGACTCAGACAATAAATCAAGACATTCTCTACTTCAGGTAGAGAATTATTTTAACATCTTTTTTTACTACAGTTGAAAACATGAATCTCTAAGTTTTGAAGGATTTAAAATGTGTTCAAAACTTAAGGGATAAAGTGAGTTTGTTTCTTTCTGCAGTAAAATATAATGACATTGATGATCCATAGGACAGCTGTCTGAAGGGATATGTTGATGCTGATTTCAAATAACTTCTCTTAACCTATCAAGCAGTTTGGCCAAAGATTTCAACCTGCTAATGTGTCGCTGATAGCTAGCTAGGTACACAAATTGCTTCAACAATGCATTGGTTGGTGGGTGAAGAATTTCTTTTTGCATTTGAGGGAAAAAAATCTGCTCTAGTGATGAAAAGACAGAAAATCTTCAAAAGAAACTGTTTTTTGTAGCAACCGTTTTAGAATTTGCTCTTCACAAAAATATTTTTTCTAATCACCAGTGCAGCTATTAAGCCTGTAATTTGAACCGAGGGTACTCTTTCTGGAGCATCAAATAGAAGGCTTCTAGAAATTGCAATACATCACAAACATTTAAGTGATATTCCAGTGCTAGAAAATACTTTTCATATTGATGATGTTTAGGAATTGATGATGCTCTAGGAATTAAAAAACATCTCAAGTGAAGTAATTTATTTATTTGTATTACTGACCAGTTTCCTCTTTTTATGTAGGCTATGCCAACAAAACCTGTGGACAAGCCATGTCATTCTCACCTGTCACCTTAGATGGAAATCAGGACATGAAGGCCTTTAAAATGGATGCCTCAAAGGCTTAACCATGCAGAGCATCGGAGTTCTTGTGAAAGTATCTCAAATAGCCAAGAATTTCAAGCAAGCAGCAGGTCTTAAGACATGTATAATTTGTTACAAATTATGCAGCTATGCCAAATACTTGAATACCTCTAGTATCTTTTGAAGCATAAAACATTATGTCAAGGGCTGCCCACCTATCCAAGTGATGTAGATCTCAAAATTAATTGACTTTGTTGATGTACTTAAAAAGTGCAGAATTGTTTTGTTTATGCAGTTATTTAGGGACTCCTGATTCTCTCAGTATTTTGTGTATTTACACTAGGGCCTTCATGTGCTAATATGGCTATGATCATACTGACTCTTCCAGTGAGTGCACTAAGAGCTAATACCTTTTAAAGTGAATGCATGGCTATGTCTTATAAAGGTCCATTCCTTTAATACATGACATTTCTTTTGCATTTGGTTGAGCAGCATCAGGCATGGACTTCAGAAGTCTTTTTCCCTGTGAAGACATTTATTTGCACAACTTATTTTTCTTACATACACTTCCAGGTCTATTCACATGGCAATCTACAGATAGTCTTCAGACCACACCCTTTACTACCCATGCGTGCTAATTACACTGGTTAATTACATCAGACCTACACCTGCATTCCTTCCCTTCACACTTCCATTTATCTTATCCATCATCTACACCTAGAAGTACCCATTGTTTCATCCACATTGAGCTGAAATATTCTCATATTTCCCCCTTTTTTATTTTTTAAAAAGATAGATTTTCAATTTTATATTTACACAGTGGTAGAACATAGTCCAGATTTTGAGACAAGATGACATCAATTTTTTAGTGAGCATTTCCACTTAGGATTGATTACTATGTTGTGTCAGCAGCTCTGGTTACATCCTGTCGCATAGGACCTGTAGATGTTCCAGGTGATGGGCAAAGCATACCCTTAATAATATAATATTAAAAAAACACCACTTAAAGAAAAAAACAACAGAAAAGTAGCTGTCTTTTACCTTTGACAGCCATACTATAACCCCTTTATCACTTAGAAAATGTGGTTACAATACAACAAAACTTCTTTCCATCAATTACAACTACAGATCATAATACATAGTTACATCTATAGAACTAACACATACCTTCGAAGGTATGACAAGCAAGAGTAGACAGTAAGTGATACACAAAAGGATTACAATAAGTAATAACACACCCCAACAATTTTTGCTACCATATCCAACGCAAAATAATGTGTGCAATAGAATCTAATAATAAACAAACCCGATTTCATTAGTTCATCTGCTTAGCCATTAATCCAGATTTTTCAATGTTGATAATGAAAGGTAAAACAATTATGCAATAGCAATTATACAGAATTACTCATTTGTAAAATAACTAATCCAATAGCTATGATTCTATGATTCCATGTGATCACTTGATATGCTCCATATTTTTATGAAGTAAACCAGCATTTTCATTTATAAGGAATAATAACATTTGACTAAAACATGTATCTTCCACTCAGTCTGCCTAGAAAGAGCTTAAAAACTACTATACAAATTAAATCTTAAATAAAAATATCCAGTAAATTCTTACTTCCAGGACAAGCAACTGATGTCATTTACCTGGACCTGAGCAAGTTTGACACTGTCCCACACCACATCCTGGTCTCCAAGCTGGTGAAACATGGGTTTGAGGGGTGGACCACTACATGGATAAAGAACTGGCTTGATGACCACACCCAAAGAATGGCTGTCAATGGGTCCATGTCTAAGTGGAGACCAGTGACAAGCGGAGTCCCTCAGGGATCAGTCCTGGGACCAGTCTTATACAACATCTTTGTTGGCAACGTGAACAGTGACATTGAGTGCACCCTCAGCAAGTTTGCTGACGACACTAAGCTGTGTGGGTGCAGCAGACATGCTGGAGGGCAGTGATGCCATCCAGAGGGACCTGGACAGGCTGCAGAGGTGGGCACAAGACAACCTCATGAAGTTCAACAAGACCAAGTGCAAGGTTCTGCATCTGGGTCAAGGCAATCTCAAGCACAAATACAGGCTGGGCAGTGACTGCCTGGAGAGCAGCCCTGAAGAGAGTGACTTGTGAGTGCTGGTGGATGAGAAGCTCAACATGAGCCAGCAGTGTGCACTTGCAGACCAGAGGGCCAACCAGATCCTGGGCTGCATCAGGAGAAGTGTGACCAGCAGGTCGAGGGAGGTGATTCTCCCCCTCTACTCCACTCTAGTGAGACCCCACCTGGAGTACTGCATCCAGTTCTGGAGCCCCTATTACAAGAGGGATGTGGAAATGCTGGAGCATGTCCAGAGAAGGGCCATGAGGATGATCAGAGGGCTTTCCTCCCATGAGGACAGACTGAAAGAGTTGGGGCTGTTCAGTCTGCAGAAGAGGAGGTTCCCAGGTGACCTT
This sequence comes from Pogoniulus pusillus, assembly GCF_015220805.1. NCBI lineage: Eukaryota > Metazoa > Chordata > Aves > Piciformes > Lybiidae > Pogoniulus > Pogoniulus pusillus. Next base: position 33,512,008 of record NC_087268.1, on the reverse strand, counting down.
CTTGTGACCTTCCAGTATCTGAAGAGGGGCTACAAAAAAGCTGGGGAGGGACTTTTTAGGATATCTGGTAGTGACTGGACTAGGGGGAAGTTAACAAAGTTGGAGGTGAGTAGATTCAGACTGGACCTGAGGAGGAAATTCTTCAACATGAGAGTGGTGAGAGCCTGGAATGGGTTGACCAGGGAGGCAGTTGAGGCCCCATGCCTGGAGGTGTTTAAGGCCAGGCTGGGCAAGGCTCCGGCCAGCCTGATCTTGGGTAAGGTGTCCCTGCCCATGGCAGGGGGGTTGGAGCTGGCTGATCCTTGTGGTCCCTTCCAACCCTGACTGATTCTATGCTTCTATGATTCTTATCAGGCACAGATACTGTATGTTCTGGTAACTACGTTCAAAAGTTCAACATTACAGTTACACCCATCACTACATTTCGAAGGACAAAACCTTTTTCATGTACACAAAACAGATGTTAGGAACAAACACAATTAAACAGAGCGCTCCTTTCTTCACTACATACAGAAATAAAGCAGTATCAGGCTAAGCATCCTGTTGTTTGTGGGATTGTACAGATGTTTGCAGGTATTTTACACAAGTCAGATATTGCTCATTTCCTTATCTGAAGCTTTTTCCACTCATGGGTGATGGTGACTGTTCTCCAGTTCCAGAACAGATAATATCAGCAAACTGCTGCTACTATGTGTGTTAAAGCAGCCAAAGAAATTCGGTTTGTAGCACCATCCTGTCAATTCCAGTGAAGCTTTTAGGTTCTTTTACCATCACCATCTGGGTAAGAGTTCTGCAATTGATTTCCAATTCCAGGCAAATTGCATGCTGCTGCAAGAGACTGTTAGTTTCGGAAAGTTCACTCGTGCTTCAGGTAGACTGATTTTTCTTGTCCATTGTAGGCTTTTGCATTCAAATGCGAATTCTCCTGAGGCAAGACAGACAGAAAAACATATCACATGCAACCTACTTAAATATCTTAACATCTTTAAATTCCTAAACATCTTTAAGTCCTTAAAACTAAACTTAAATATCTCTTAATTCCTAAATATATCTAAATTCCTGAACTTAACATATCTAAATTCCTTAAAACTTAACGCTTGAAACTTTAAATTGCATAAAACTTTAGCAAGTTTAAATTCCCTAAAACTTAAATATTCAGCGGCTATTTCTACTACACCTTATTATACTTCCCTGCTTAAATATAATCACAGTATTTCACAGTTCTCCTACTTATCTCAAGGTCTTAATGATTCGGTTAGGGCCATCAACATTCAGCTTAGGCTTCTTCAGCCTCTCCCTTCACACACACACAGAGAGAAAACCTGAGTTTCTCTTTAACAAAACAAAAGATAGTGCTTAGCATTGCCTGATGAGCTGTAGTCCTTTTCTCCAGCCATTTCAACATAGCAAAATAGTTACGAAGTTACAAGGTAGAACAAAGTTAGAACGTTTTTATCTGGAGGTTCCCACAAGCGGCTTTTCCCTTCCCCTGCAGTAAGAGGAAACTATATCCACTGTTCCCCCCCCCTTTTTTTCCCTCCCAGTGCAACAAACAAACGGTGATACTTAAATTACTACACAACTCCTATCAATTAGCATGAAAATAAACCTCAAACGCCAGCCTTTCTGTGTGGCACCACAAACACATCCAAAACAACAACTGTGAGAGGTAGCAGTGTCTGTTAACTGATCTACGCATTTTTAAACTGCTTCATTGGGACTTTGCTTTAACGAGGTAAAAAGAAAGTGTAGGCTTCTTTAAGTCTGCAACTTGGATTAACGCTTGCTGAGCACATTCTGCGCTTAAGAATGTCCTGATGCCACTGAGCCTGCGAAACTTGACTTTGCTTTGAACTGAGTTTGGCTTTCATTGCCTCCCAACTCTTGTGGCGTTTCTCATTCTCCACGGTGGATGTGGGGGTGGGCAGCAGTCAACGCCGGCCCCTTCCCTAAGGCCGAGTACAGAGTATGGGAGTCCAGTCCTGTCCCGCAGCAACAGCAGCAGCCGTGGCATGGCTACCAGCGTCACCTTCTTCATCTCCATGGCAACCCGCAGCCGACGTGACGCTGCTCGCTGCTCCGCTTCCTGCCGCTTCTGGCCGCTCCTCCGCGACCGGCAGGGCTTCTCCAGCGGGCACCGCCGCGGCCGGTTTCCGACGGGCGGGTTTGTAGCACTGCAGCTCCTGCGGGCAGTCAGCGGCAGCCGGCTGGGAGCCGTCTCCCTGCATGGCTGAGTAGACCTGAAGTCACTGTCCACAAGCCACAATGAAACAGAGAGTCGGGGCGGGGGGGGGGGTGGGTAAAAGAGTCGGGCGCCCGGCAGGTAGATCAGGAATATCAAACAAGGACAGACACTCTGTGAGCCGTTCATTCAGCCAAGGAATTCAAAAGAAGTTTGTAAGGGGTGCCGAGTGATGTGGCAGCATTCCTGCCACTTCTGTGGCAGCGGTGACAGCAGTCCCACCATTTCAACCACCATGCTGTGAGCAAATGATGCTCTTTGGTCATATACTGACCCATGATTACTGAAGTTCCCAGCTGCTCACCTCTTCTCTCAAAACTGTAGAGGCATTTAACATGTTGTGCGACTAAACAGCTCTCTGGACCACAGTGGGTTTTCATAGTATCATAGTATCATCAGGGTTGGAAGAGACCTCACAGATCATCAAGTCTAACCCTTTACCACAGAGCTCAAGGCCAGACCATGGCACCAAGTGCCACGTCCAATCCTGCCTTGAACAGCTCCAGGGACGGCGACTCCACCACCTCCCCGGGCAGCCCATTCCAGTGCCCAGTGACTCTCTCAGTGACGAACTTTGTCCTCACCTCAAGCCTAAATCTCCCCAGGCGCAGCCTGAGGCTGTGTCCTCTCGTTCTGGCGCTGGCCACCTGAGAGAAGAGAGCAACCTCCTCCTGGCCACAACCACCCCTCAGGTAGTTGTAGACAGCAATAAGGTCACCCCTGAGCCTCCTTTTCTCCAGGCTAAACAATCCCAGCTCCCTCAGCCTCTCCTCGTAGGGCTGTGCTCAAGGCCTCTCACCAGCCTCGTCGCCCTTCTCTAGACACGCTCAAGCATCTCAACATCCCTTTTAAACTGGGGGCCCCAGAACTGAACACAGTACTCAAGGTGTGGTCTAAGCAGTGCAGAGTATAGGGGCAGAATGACCTCCCTGCTCCTGCTGACCACACCATTCCTGATGCAGGCCAGGATGCCACTGGCTCTCTTGGCCACCTGGGCACACTGCTGGCTCATGTTCAGGCGGGTGTCAATCAGCACCCCCAGATCCCTCTCTGTCTGGCTGCTCTCCAGCCACTCCAACCCCAGCCTGTATCTCTGCATGGGGTTGTTGTGGCCAAAGTGCAGCACCCTGCACTTGGAGCTATTGAACCCCATCCCATTGGACTCTGCCCATCTGTCCAGGCGGTCAAGGTCCTGCTGCAGAGCCCTTCTGCCTTCCAACTCAGTCACATCTGCCCCCAGCTTAGTGTCATCTGCAAACTTGCTGATGACTGACTCGATGCCCTCATCCAGATCATCTATGAAGATGTTAAAGAGGATGGGGCCCAGTTTTAGTTCAGCTGGGCTTGCTACCAGTCCCCTGTCTTCTCCCTGGTATTAAGACCACCACAGTGGGGTTTACCATTTGTAGGATTTTGGTTGAGGCAGCAGCAGGCCTGGACTTTTCCCCCATGAAGACATTTATTTGCACAACTTATTTTTCTCATGTACACTTCCAGGCCTATTCACATGGCAATCTACAGATAGTCTTCAAATCACACCCTTTACTACCCTTGCGTACTAATTACATTGGTCAATTACATCAGACCTACACCCATATTCCTTCCCTTCACACTTCCTTTTGTCTTATCCGTCATCTACACCTAGAAGTACCCATTGTTTCATCAATACTGAGCTGAAATAGATCATCTCTGTGCATTTCTACCACAGTAGGTAATAAAATACACATGCATCACCATTTTACACACAGTCTTCTAAAAGACTTTCGCACATCAGTGTGGCCCAATTTAGAGTGCCTCTGCCTTTCATGGGTCACAGAATCACAGAATTCCCTAGATCTGAAAAGATGTTTGAGATCATCAAGTCCAATCAAGTTAGGGGCATTTAGGGGATGCGATATGTGTCACAGTGTCTGATCACTTTTTGTTTCTTGACCCAAATGACACACTCCTGACTGAGTTGACTTTGGGTAAACGTTGCCATAAATTCACAGCAGTTCTTGAATTTATGTCTCCTGATGGACAGCAAGATTCTCATCCATCTCTGACCATATAGAGCCCATATGATCTCCATGCTAACTAGTGCTTCCTTGAAGCGCTGCTGTCTAACTTTGCTATTGTTTGATGAACATTGATACTGAATTTTCTTTTCTGAAGAGCCCACAGTAGAAGCCAAGTACTCAACTTTGGAGTTGGACACTGAAGTGCCTCAGTGTATAAGACTTCAGTCTCACTTCTTGTGAAACTAAAACAATTATCAGACTTTGCTGAGCAGCCCTTTGTTATTGTTACCTTTCTCTCCAAATGGAGTCCCTCAAGGACTGAGTCCAGTACAGTTTAACATCTTTGTCAGTAACAGGGACAGTGGCATCGAGTGCACCCTTAGCAAGTTTGCTGATGATGTCAAGCTGTGTGGTGGACTCACTTGAGGGAAGGGATGCCGTCCAGATGGATCTTGACAAGCTTGAGAAGTAGGCCAGTGCTTGGGAGCAAGGTTCTGCATCTGGTTTGGGTCAGTCCTAGGCACACGTACAGTCTGGGTGCAGAGTGGGTTGAGAGTAGCTCTGAAGAGAGAGACTTGGATGTACTGGTTGATGAAAAGCTCCACATGAACTAGCAGATTTGCTGAGATAGCAAATTGTGTCCTAGGCTGCATCAAGAGGCCAAAGGGTCAAGAGAGGTGATTCTTCCCTTTTGCTCTGGTGAGACTCCCACTTTGAATACTGCATCCAGTTCTGATGTCCCCATCATAAGAAGGACATGGAGCTGTTGGAGTGAGTCCAAAGGAGGGCCACAACGATGATCCAAGGGCTGGAACACCTGGACAGCCTGAGGGAGCTGGGGTTGTTCAGCCTAGAGAAGAGAAAACTCTGGGGGGGGACCTTACAGCTGCCTTCCAGTACCTGAAAGGATACTATAAGAAGACTGAAAAGGGCTTTTCATAAGGATGTCTAGCAAGAGAACAAGGAGGAATGGTTTTAAGCTGAGGGAGCATAGGCATATACTTGATTTTGGGAAGAAGTTCTTAAGTATGAGACTGCAATAGGTTGCTCATAGAGTTTGTGGATGCCTCCTCCCTGGGGGTGTTCAAGGCTATAGATCTTGAGCAGCTGTATTTAGTTGAGAGGTATCCCTGCCCATGGTGAAGACATAGGAGTAGATGATTTCTAAGTTCTCTTCCTTACCTAAGCCATGATTCTGTATTTCTGTGATTATTCTATCCTACCATTTACCTCAGTCACAGGTATCCAACATGGCAACCCTGTGTAGCCTAATGAGAAGGCAAGTTTATTTTAATAGCAGGCATGGGTTAGAAAATGATGATAGAATAAGTCTTCTGGCTTATTTTCATTATGCCTTCAGCTTCGGACTGAGTTGCTACAGAATAAATCAACCAACTCTGGCTACACAAATACTTTAATAACTAGAGACATTCTTAGCATTTTTTTGTCTTTGATGATTTCAGAATCCTGTTTATTTAATAAATGAGTTTATACTGACCTACAGGTATTAGAAAAGAACTCTTCAGGCAAAGATAGTACTCTCTTTTGGAATGGATATTGCACAATTAAGGAAAGAGCAATATTTTATTATTCTTGGCACAGAGGCAATTTCTTGGGCAATGACTACCTGTTCCTTTTTATCTTTCCCACCCATGTCACATTGCAGCAACCATGGCCGCAGGTGCCTACACTGAAAGAACACCTGTTCAATCTACGCAAGAAGGAAAGGAAATCAAGGGATGGCATGTTTACTGATTTTGTGTACACAACACAACATAGTGAGAAAAGGAGAGAAATGGAAAGACATTTAAATTTAGTGTGATTAAGAGGAGACAGAGTAGAGGAAAATAAGTGGTCATGACCCTTCATAAACAGCTTTTGCAGAAAACAGAAAACAGGTAAGTCTAAATATGCTTTTTATTTTCATAGGATCATAGAATCAACCAGGTTGGAAGAGACCTCCAAGGTCAGCCAGTCCAACCTAGCACCCAGCCCTAGCCAGTCAACTAGACCGTGGCACTAAGTGTCTCATCCAGTCTTTTCTTGAACACCTCCAGGGGTGGTGACTCCACCACCTCCCTGGGTAGCCCATTCCAATGCCAATCACTCTCTCTGGGAAGAACTTCCTCCTAACATCCAGCCTATACCTCCCCTCTGCACAATTTGAACCTGTGTCCCCCTGTTCTGTTGCTGGTTGCCTGGGAGAAGACACCAACCCCCACCTGGCTACAACCTCCCTGATCCCTGTGTCTGTCAACATTTCTTCAACAACATACCTACTGAGGTATTTGAGGTCTTTTAAGAGCACTTTCCATGTGCAAGTTTGTCCTTCCACATTGAGAAGCAGCAAATGATGTGCATAGTGTGAAACCCTGTAAAGCCTTTCATCCCTGTTTTACTGCCCTCACCAACTTAAATATTCCAAGATGATTTTTGTAACATTTCTTGATTGTATAAAAAGCTTTCCAGGGTTCAGTAAAATCCCTGTGTATGGTATATTAAAAATATTCATGTATACAGATTTCCCTTCTTCTGCCTTAACACGCCTGACTGTTGCCTGCTGGATCAGATGAAGGAGTGCACTACTATTACTGTTTTACACTCAAAATATCTCACATCACAATATCTAAAGTCACCTCACTTGATTTGGTATAAATAAACCTTTTTTGTTTGTTTGTTTTAGTTAAGCATCCAATAAAAGACTTCATCAACAGTGGAAACGTGAGTATATGTGCATACTAAGTCTTCTGGACAGAGAATAATAATCCTAGCACTATTATTTTCTATATTTGACATCACTCCCCAACCCCAGGGTGGGGGTTGGTCTCTTCTCCCAGGCAATCAGTGACAGAACAAGAGGGGACAGTCTCCAGCTGCGCCAGGGCAGGTTTATTCCAGACTTTAGGAAGAAGTTGAGTGATTGGCCATTGGAATGGGCTGCCCGGGGAGGTGGTGGAGTCACCATCACTGAAGGTGTTAAAAAGGAGACTGAATGAGGCATTTAGTGCCGTGGTTTAGTTAATTAGAAGGTGTTAAGTGATAGGTTGGACTAAGTGATCTGCAAAGTATTTTCTGACCTGGTTAATTCTGTGATTCTGTAAAGAAAAGGGGGGAAAATTAAATAGCCCAGTGTTTCTAAAAATGCAGATTTCTTGGATCTACCCATCACACCACTATCATCCATTCCAATTATTATCATCTGTCTTTGCTACATCATAGAAAAATATTGCCTTCGGTTAGGTGCAATATGAAGTGAGAAAAGCTTTGTTGATCACATTAATGGCCTAAACATGAACAGCTACCTTTAAATACTTAAACTCATCAGTAAGTGTCTGTGCAATGCAAACTCATATAACCCAGAAAATTTTTCAGTCATAGCACTCCCTCACAATCCTGATTATTTTTCTTGTGGATTTCTTTGTACAGTAATGGTTACCAAATGAGAATGGCAAGCCTTCGTATGAAAATGGATGAGTATATTTCACTGTGCCAAGAGAAATTTTGGTGACATATTCCATTCTTACAGTTGCAGGGCAATTTCTCCATTTAAGGCTCTTGAAAGTTAGTATTTCCAAACCCTGTTAAAACTGCTTGCTGTTCCTGTTCTGCATCACTACTGAGTCTTGTCATTTCATGCACTGGTTTAGTCAGTTGTCTCTGCTCAGTTTTAGCTGCCCACATATCCCTGTCCTTAAAGGTATACAGATATCAGCAGGAAGCTTCCAGTGGTCATCAGTGCTTCTTGTCTGATGCCCAACACTCCATGTAAAACAGAGCTCACTTCAACTATTGTGATGAAATGAGAGAAATTGTGGTAAATACTCCACTACTTTCTGGTGGGATCTTTCACAATAAGCAGCATGGGAAAAAAAAAAAAAACAGAGAGGGCAAAGAATAAACTGTGGAATCTTCCAAGAATGCAAAGCAGCAATGTTGTAACAGCTGTGTAGACACAGCAATTCCAAACCAGTGTGTAGACATGATTATTCCCAATGCATGTTGCATCACCAAGGATAATGGAACACTCTGGACATACCACTCCCTCTTTCAGAGGACTTGTAGATACAGTGAATTTCAGTTGTATGTAGAATTTAAGCCTCTTCAATAAGCTTTGTGCTTTGTGGGAGGTGGTCTACAGAATTACTTCTCAGTTAACACAAGAGGAGATTACAGAGACTAGGACTTTGACGCTTAAAAAAAAAAAAAAAGGCAATATTTTTTGCATAAAAACCACTCATGTCTGATATGCCAGGCTGGAAACACAGCCAAGTATTGGATACTTAAATTTTACCACAAGGGTGGTTCAGCAAGATCAACCCTCTGCTCTCGCCTGGGATTGCCCTTGTAAAATTCACCTCAGTACAAAATTAAAGCACCTTGACTAAGTCTTTTCTTTTGTCATGGGAGAGCTGACACATATTAGCTTCTCTGATATAAAATAGTCTTTTTAGTAGTGAAGTCCTAATCGATAGAACCATCTCCATTAGGGTATTTCTACAAAACCTGTGTTCTTCCATTGCATTAGAGCATGATTAGTAACCAGGGTATAGACACAGCATTGCTTTAATGGGGCTGCTAGTGGCTTTATGCAGGACCAGTCTTGAGGATGGTGTAGTATAAAATAAGGTAGACAGGAATTTAAACAGACGTGGAGGTTGGCATAACAAGTGTCCTTGGCAGCTGTGCAAATGCCAGTGAGGTGCTTTGTCTTGCATCCTTGTTGTACTGATAAAAGCCCTAGAGGAAACTCACAAAAGTGATACAGCTTATTTTCACTTTTGGACTGGCGTACATTACATAGGTAAAGCACTTTTCTTGCTCATACAGGCTCTCTTTGTCTTAGGACTTACTGAGAAGGCTATTCTGGCAAGTCATTCCTGGCACGGATTTAGCCTTAAGTTTGTCCCAGAGCAAACTTTCATGTGTACACTTCTGTGACAGAGTAAGAATTACTTTTCCTACTGATTTTGAATATATTACTGACAGGTGAAAAATTAAAAATATCCTCCTTTAACAAGTAGGTACACAACATGGATGGACACTACAGTAACTGTACTGGCTTCAAAGCTAATTAAATGTACCTCAGTACAGCTTTCCCCTGTAGACAAACCCAGAAGTGCCAACCCCGTCAATCATTGTCTCACTCACCTCCCTGACCTATCTTTAAAACTAGATAAAAAGCTGATCAGCTCCTCTCCATTTCAATTTTGTGCTCCACAGCCTAAAGATCTTTTTAAGTCCTAGCTTCTGGCATGATGCCTTTCAGTCACTGGTCAGATTCAGCAGTGGCAGCTGCTAGGAGAAAATCCTCCTATTCAAGGGATGACCTTATGTGCTCCAAAGGCTGCTTTCTCATTCTGCCTAAATCATTTCTTCATGTTCAATACTCCACTAACACTATGATGTAGACAGACAGGTTGCAAGTGTTCTGGAGCAAATTGTATTATTTAAAAGGTAAGAAATTTTATATTTTAAATTCAAAATGATGGAGAGAGTATTTTTTACTAAAATAAATTAACCAATTTTCACAGATAGCATCCAAATTTTATTTTTCAGTCAACGCTACAGTATTCATCCTGATTCCCATATGAAAGACCCACTGTAAAATCTTATAATGCCTTGTGAATAATTTTAGCATTCCCTCCCATGCAAATCTCTTATTTTCCAATGCAAATATTGCATAAGGGTAGCACAGTGCTGTTAAACACGAACAAGACATAAACCAATTTCATTCAGATTATGTTTGTGTCATAAATAAGGCTCTGTATCCACTCAGTTCAAATCGGCCTCCTTAAGCAGGCTTGCACTCGTTAAATCCTGTCTGTGACCTCAGGCACCCTGTTCTAAATGCGAGACTCTTGCATGTGAAGAGAGGAGCTTGGAAAATAACACTGAGCTGAGTTAAGGCTAAATCTGTTTGGATTCATTACATCTATGACCGGACTGTCTTTGTAAATAACACTTATTTACATATATTTTGAGAACTGTTAGCTTTGCATATGGAAATCAGAATCATGAGAATATGGAAAATGCATTCATTTTGGGGTGACTCACAGCCAGCAGAAAAAAAATGACTTCATATTTTACAGAAAATACATAACCACTGCATACCTACTAGCATCACTACAGTTCTTCTGTGCCTTTTTCTTTTTACACTGTTCATTTTTTGGGGGGCTGCTCATCATACTAGCTTGAGTAGATTTTACATGTGCTCCATGTGTGCCTAGATCTGAAATGACTACTGTCACTGAGGGATAAGTAAATATTCAGGCACAGTTTGATTGAAAGAAAAATAAATTTAAGGAACTTCAGGAATTTTCCAGCAGCACAAAGTATGGGAAAGTTTACAAAGTTACATACAGGAAGGTGACTGTTTTTAAACAGATGTCTTCATGTAGTTTTACTCATTAAAGCATACTTGGTAGGTAACAGGTTTTCTAGATACTAACATGATTTTAGTTTTGTATGGAAAGGTTCAATAGCAACAACTCTTTATTTTTTAAATACATTTTTTTCCTACTTAGGCTTTGCTATGGAGCCCTGTTAAGGTGCTATAGCTCGAAATTTTCCATGGTTCTGGTGCCACAATTAAGAGATTTGACTCATACTCACACAGGACTCTGACTCAGGTGCAAGTATGTTTTATGCTGGCATGGCTGTAATGTTTTGTGCTCACAGTCATCTATTTTGATCTAGCTTTCTCCTCTCTTTTGAGTTTACTCACTCCACTGCAAGATAGGGTAGGGTTTTTGTGATGTGTCCATAACCCTAAAGTTTTTAGTCCTGTCAAAATAAGCCATCACTGATATGTGGTTCTTAATTCATGTTCGTTAGCAACTTCAAAACTTAGTCACCTTGCAGTAAAGGTGAGAATGGAGAACTGCATCTGGAAAATGCTCTGTCTTCCCCAGTGGTGGTCACTCTTACTCCTCAGTTTAAGGCTCTGCTTGTGGTTATCCATCTCTCTGTGGTGTCTGAAATTACTATCATCCATTGTCATGTATTGGCAGGTTGCCTTAACCAAGCCAATTTTACCTAAGAAAGATTAAGGGAGGTATTGGGAGAAAACAGAGAGGTGCCTCTCCTAAGAGGATACCGAGGATCTAGGAGATGAAAACATTATCAGAGTGTGCTGCTGCTTGCAAAACAAAGTCCCTTATAAGCAGCGTCATGACCTGTTCGATAAATGCTCAGCCAGAAAACCGACATCCAGGTCAGGAGTTAGGTGAGTCACATGCAAGTGTACATGTTACTCTGTCGATTCAAAACCTGACCCTTTATTTTCAGTTTACCTCTATCAAAAATTTGTGCTGAGCTCCCTGACTCTGTTGAGGATCGTTCAGTGTTCTGTACTGTCATTCCTCTGAGGTGGTTGTAGTGATGGTCAGGGAAAATAGGAGCAACGAAGAACCAAAGAGCTATGAGTGCAACCTTATTAAAAGCTACTCTTCACTTGCCGGCCCTCCAAATTTTCAATTGCAAGGACAGGAGCAAATGGATGTCACTTGTCTGTGTAGAGGTCCTAAGTTGTGTTATGCAATTAGTATGCAAGTTCCACCTCTGCTTTTGCTTCAGAGTAGAGCTTGTATGTAGGACATACATATACTGGTGCAGATAAACCAGCTTTAATTGTCTTAGCCTAAGGGCTGACACACATTGAAATAATTAGAGATTTAATAGTTTTGTGGTTTAACTCTAAGGGAAAACTTAGACAAGTGAGTCTAGCATTAAGAGTAAACTGGCAATTCAGGTAACACTTCTTACTGGAAAATTCAGGTAACACTTCTTACTGGAAAAGTAACAAGGATTAAATTACCAAGGAAGGGTTCCTCTGGGAAATGTCCATTTAAATTTTGTTCTGTCATTTGTTTTTCAGCAAGTTACTAAGAAACAGACTTTCTACACTATCAGTCTTATTATTACAACTGCTCAACCTTCTCAGGAAGAGGATTCGTTAGATGTCTTATGCTGGTAAAGCCCTGAAAGAAAAAGAGAAGGTAAGAAAATTCGCATGATCACTGCGTAATGGCCATTTGATTGTCCAGGTCACTGCACATACCATTTGTTTGCCACCTGGAATGCCAGAGACCAAGCCTCAGGCTCCTTAATGCTAACTTAATCTTCAGAAGAAAGATAAAAAAAAAAAAATCTATTTTCCTCTTAAGCATCAGCAAGCAAACTGCATGAAGGTGCCTTAAAGTAGGGTGCAACTAGAAGACCTGTGGTGATTCATGCTGGAACAATTTGAGCAGGTAGATGCCCCCAGCTGCCTGTTCAACTCTCTGTGGAGCTTAACGTGCCTACAGCAAAAACAATGTGTTTGCTTCCCAGCCACAGCAGCCCACAGTCCAGTGCATTAGGTTTAACTGATACTGATGGCCATTTCAGGTAATATGCCAAGCTTGGGCATGTGGCAGGTGAAGAGCAAGATGCAGTGCCTGTTCTCTCAGGTTCACAAGGGGGCAACAGTTTCTTCCACCACAGTAAAGTGGCCAACGGGAGCGATATACAATTCTCAGCCACTCCAGCTGTGCTCTTTTTAAAGCATTCTTTTACCTGCTGCTATTTTGCACTTTCAGCTGATACCACATACTTCTTTCCAAATGATGCTGTGTAAACACAGCTATTTCTGTTGCAGTTGATGCAGCCATACCCAAACCAGAATGTGGGTCCAATACTCTTCTCTCAGTGTAACCATAGCAATGTAAAGCTGTGCATCTCAAGCACAGCGGAAGGTATGTTAATATCTTGTTCCCAGGGTGTGAACTGATGAACCATGAAGTACAACAAGCCTTGTATCCAGTATGCAGTATTTGTTGACTAAGAGATACTGGGGAAATTACCACTGCTATGAAAAAATAAGTTTCTGTAGACCATCCGTGGTTACTCTGTTGGGTAGATAGTGGCCTCCCCAGGAGCAGACATATTTGTTATGTTTCAGGTTGTTTCTCCTTCCACATTTAGGAGAAGGGGAAAATTTTATCTAGGTGTCCTTACCAGTTATTACTTCAGAGAATTCAGTGGTGCCACTCCTTAAAACACAGGCAGACAGAAAAATCCCAAACCTTCTTAATACTCAGGTGGATTTCAGTCAATTGATTCGTTTCAGTTCAGTCCAATGGAATGGAAGTCTATGCAGATGAAGAAAAGACTTCTGTCGGAGGTCAAATTGCCTTCAAGGGAAGGGCTAGGGCTTGCTCATCAAAACTCGAGTCTGAAACTCCTCACATGCTTAGAGAAAGTTGCTATTACCACATCAAAGACACCATATTATAACCACTTCAAGCTAGTTTGAAAAGTTGTAGCCACTGGGGGAACGAGTTCTTCCCCCACACCCTTGGCTGTATCTGCCTGTGGCCCCTGCCATGTTATGCAACAAAGTGACATGGATCAGTTTGCTAAGCTCAATAAATACTCATTTCACCAAAAATTAAAGGTAAGGTTGTGTTTCAGCTGGATCAGAAGAGGAGACGTGAATGCATCGTCAAGACAAAATCACCACTTCTGTGAATATTGCAGTCTTAGATCACTACCCCAATAAAATGAGTGATTAATGACTTTATATTCAAATAAATCTGGTCTGCCTGTGGTTAAAAGTCATTTTAGACTCTGTATCCAAATTGCTTTTTATAAGCCTTATGCTTTCTAGTATAACAATTAGAGAACTTGTAAGATTTTCCAGAGACTGATAGTATTAGAAATATTCTCATTCTTGGAATATTGATGGCATCATTCCACAATAATAAATGCTTTATTATATCACACAGTGAAGGAGATGTGATTTAAATCACATAGGCCCTATGATCATAACTATTGAACTACTCAAGAAAAAAAAACAAAACAAACCACAACCAAAAACACAAGAAAATGAGATTCAGGCTGGTTTTTATGGATTTTTGCTGGCTTTATGCTAATTGTCAGCATTGCACATTGGCTAATTGTTACGAATAGCAATTGTTAAACTACTTTCAGATCAATATTGAAGTCCTAATTATATTGGTAATTTTTCTATCTAGCATATCTGGTGCCAGAAGTGTGCTTCTCTGGCACTGATAGATCAGAATTTCATGGGTGGTGTAGCCATCTCTGGAGTTAGGCTTGTCCTTTTGGCCTTGAATAAGGCTGGCCAAAAATACATTAACTCAATAATATATTGCTCAAAAGTAACATTACTTCACAAGGAAAATGTTTCAGTAGGTTTTAATTACTGTTTTACTGTCTGAACACTGTTCAGATTCTCATCTGTTAGTCATTGTTGTGCTTAATACTGTTTGTTTGGTGGCTTAGAAACTTCTCTGACATGTAGTGCACTTGAGCACACGTGTTTGAGTTAGGTTTCCTCACTACAAAAACTGATATGGGACATGGGAATGTGAGAGACTTCTTGTGTCTTCTTGTCAGGATCCTTAGCCATCATGAAAATCTCATCACAATTCTTAGGTAGCACTATCACCCATATTACTTTGGTATTCTTCTTCAAATAGTTTAGGTTATTCATCCAATGTAACCCTAATAGAATATTGCCCTTTTAATTTTTTTCCATTGCTCCTCATAGATGTTTGATTTGACGAAATGGTGACTTGCAGGGCGTTGTTTTGTTTCACTGGGAAGACCTTGAAACATTTGTTTTATATAATGGACACACTGAATTCCAGTTACAAGAAACTTTTAGGTGAGCCCAGGTGGCCGAGAGAGCCAATGGCATCCTGGCCTGCATCAGGAACAGTGTGGCCAGTAGGACAAGGGAGGTTATTCTTCCCCTGTACTCAGCACTGGTCAGGCCACACCTTGAGTGCTGTGTCCAGTTCTGGGCCCCTCAATTCAAGAGAGATGTTGAGGTGCTGGAATGTCTCCAGAGAAGGGCAACAAAGCTGGTGAGGGGCCTGGAACACAAACCCTATGAGGAGAGGCTGAGGGAGCTGGGGTTGTTTAGCCTGGAGAAGAGGAGGCTCAGGGGTGACCTCATTGCTGTCTACAACTACCTGAAGGGACATTGTAGCCAGGTGGGGGTTGGCCTCTTCTCCCAGGCAACCAGTAATAGAACAAGGGGACACAGTCTCAAGGTGTGCCATGGGAGGTATAGGCTGGATGTTAGGAGGAAGTTCTTCCCAGAGAGAGTGATTGACATTGGAATGGGCTGCCCAGGGAGGTGGTGGAGTCACCGTCCCTGGAGGTCTTCAAGCAAAGCCTGGATGAGGCACTTGGTGCCATGGTCTAATTGACTGGCTAGGGCTGGTGCTAGGTTGGACTGGATGATCTTGGAGGTCTCTTCCAACCTGGTTGATTCTATGATTCTATGAGAGCCTGGAATGGGTTGCCCAGGGAGGTGGTTGAGGTCCCGTCCCTGGAGGTGTTTAAGGCCAGGCTGGATGAGGCTGTGGCCAGCCTGATCTAGGGTAGGGTGTCCCTGCCCATGGCAGAGGGGTTGGAACTAGATGATCCTTGTGGTCCCTTCCAACCCTGACTGATTCTATGATTCTAATTTAAAAATACCTGTTATTATGTGTACAATCAGAAGTAGAGTGGGATAGTTTTAAATGTATAACATTAAATGGAATTACATCTCATATCTCAAACAACTTAATAAAAGGAACACTATGAGTAGTTTTGCAAACATGTTCCTTTAAATTATTTTGGAATAACAGACATGCATTTGGTCTTACATCTCATTCTGTAATTTGTATTAGACTATATTAGAAATGCTAGAACTATTTTCACATTTATCGTGTCTTAGTAACAAGAATGCTGCTAGAAACTTCAGGAAATAAGTTGTAAATTTAATGTGTATCTCATAAATATATTACAAAACATAACAGCAAAATTTTTGTTGAGTGTTGAAGCTAGAAGTAGTTGCAATTCCACACTTACGAAATGGAAACATTTTGTTGAAAGCATGTACTAATTTCAAAATGAATGCAAAATTTTTTTTTGGGGGGTACAATTAGCATACACACTTGCAAAGGTTCAGATAAAATTAGAATTCAGTAGAGATGAAAAACTACTTAACATGCACAAAAAGAGACCCACAATTAGAGACTGGGAAGGGGGTAGGCATAATAGTGGGAATAGATAATTCAGAATGTCACTGAGCAATCTATTTAGGAATAATATTAGTTGTACACTGATTCTCCTGTTTGGCAACTCAGAACATACTGTAGCTCAAAACAGGAAAATAAATGGTAGCACACGTAGTTCTGTTTGGGAGGATGCCAAAACGTGGGACATTTTCTGTCTGTTTTCAAGAGAGATCCCTATCAAATTAAGTAAGAGTGCTTTCACCTGGTTTTCTCTCAAATACTGTCATATACCTACCCACAAAATTCAGTGCAGATTTCTTAAAGTCCTCAACATATCTGCCCCAACATTTTAGCTCATTAACTAAAAAAATAATGCACCTTAACAAGAGAAAAATAATACACAGGAGGAAAAAATACCAACCCCAAACAAGCCAATGCAGAACCAGCAAGTTAAACACACACATTGTAGAAAGTTTAAGTCTTTTCAGGAGAAAAAACCCAACCCAAACCAAACCAAACAAACAAAAATAAACCACCCAAACCAACCAAACAAACAAAAAAAATGATACTGTTAATTTATTCTTAGAGTTTTATTGAGATGCTTCTTCTAGCTTCCAGAGGAAAGTTGAGGAGGATAAAGAAATATACTATGGAGTATCTGGAAGATACAGCAGACAGGATAGTATATGTGGCTTGAACAATTACAGAGAACTGGCAGATAGTGGCAGAAGAGTCAATTGACAATAACAGAGGTCAGCATGAAAGAAATCAGTATTAAAGCCCTGAAGCATGCAGAAGTGTCTGCTCACTAAACAAAATTGTTTATGTAGTTTTGATTTATAGCTGCTGCATTGTGGATTTCAGTTACAATTACCTGCATAAGACAATAATTCTCTTCAATACAGACCTTGCTAGTAAATGAAAATACCTGGTTTACAAAATAAGCTTTTAGGAAGAGAGTATTAGGTAACATAGGGCCAGTAAGTAAGTATAGTGTTGTTAAATTTAATCTAATCTAAAGTACTCTCTGTGTTTTATAGTCATTCGCTTCATTGTTACACTCTCAAAAGCTGAAATAAAACCTGGACTGACCAAAAACACATTTAAGAAAGGCAAGTCTAAAAAAGACCTAAATGTATTATATTAGCTCCAAGCTTTGCCTCTTGTTCACAAGTAGCAATTGAGTTACTTACTTGTCAATGGCAAGTGAAGTGTCTCACCATTAACCTTCCTGGATATTGCTAGATATTGAAAACATCTTGAATCCTTACTAGTGTCTTCAGGTACCAACGTCTGAGAGCTCTTTAGTTTCTTGCAACCATTCCAAGTCAAACTGCTCTAGAGCCACGGGTAGTGGTTCAAGCAGCTGTTCTGGCCAGAGATGGTCATTACAGAGCTCATTATTTCTGGCTCTTTTCCGTAGCCTATCATGGAAGTAGCCCTGGGGGTTCACACTATCCGTACTAACTTTTCAAGAAGTTAAAGAAGTTAAAGAGCACTGTGCTTCTGCAGACAGTGGTACAATGATGATGTGTCAGGGCCCTGCTGGTTCTGGCACAGTAAACCCCAGAAGTTTATAGTCTGAAGTTTGCATTGTGCATATGGGATCAACTCACTCATGTGATAAATTGTCAAAGTAATGCAAATGGGGATGATAAGGGCTGAGAGAAGAATCATGCAGAACCCTTTGTCTTCATTTTTTCAAACCTGTGGATAGGTGAGAATGTAAAGAATGCCATGACATACATGTTTTGGACACTGAACAGGTAGGACACACCTCAGAGACCTTCAGGAAGATAGAAAACAAATTCCAGCATTTAGAAAGTGCTTCTTCATCAGACTGTCTGATGTGACTGTATCTGCTGCTACTCAGAGAGATATTCACTTCAGAACACATGAACTTATCTCTATAAGATACCTCATCCACAGCAGAACATATTGTGTGAGTATTCTTCATCCACTATAGTGCAAAGCTACTTAAACTAATTTAAACTAGTTTTCCATTGAAGTAAATGAAACATATTAGTGTAGTCAGTTCTAATATTGTTGAACATTAACCTTCAGTAAAGCTTTTTGGCAACTAAAAATGGCAACTTTTAAAAATCATTCCATGGAAATTCAGTACTGGTTATCCAGTCTGCAAATGATCACTTCTTGTGGCTCACCACATAAATGTGAAAAGCAGCAACGTTTTAGCAATGGCTGAAAGTAAGGCAATTCCACCTTCACTTTTAGGGATATCAGAGGTGGCAGTCGGAAGCCACCTTATTAAGGTGACTTCTAAAGATACAGTGAATGTTGAGTACCAAGGAGTTAGATGGTGTCTTGTTTGGTCAGCTCTCTTATTTATTGATTTGTTTTCATCACTGATTATATGGTGCAGTGGACCAGCTTAATGTATCATAGAATCATAGAATCAACCAGGTTGGAAGGGACCTCCAAGATCAGCCAGTCCAACCTAGCACCCAGCCCTAGCCAGTCAACTAGACCATGGCACCAAGTGCCTCATCCAGGCTTTTCTTGAACACCTCCAGGGACGGTGCCTCCACCACCTCCCTGGGCAGCCCATTCCAATGCCAATCACTCTCTCTGGCAAGAACTTCCTCCTAACATCCAGCCTATACCTCCCCTCTGCACAATTTGAGACTGTGTCCCCCTGTTCTGTTGGTCATTGCCTGGGAGAAGAGACCAACCCCCACCTGGCTACAACCTCTCTTCAGGTAGTTGTAGACAGCAATGAGATTCCCCCTGAGCCTCCTCTTCTCCAGACTAAACAACCCCAGCTCCCTCTGCCTCTCCTCACAGGGTTTGTGTTCCAGGCCCCTCACCAGCTTCATTGCTCTTCTCTGGACATGTTCCAGCACCTCAACATCTCTCCTGAATTGAGGAGCCCAGAACTGGACACAGTACTCAAGGTGTGGCCTGACCAGTGCTGAGTACAGGGGCAGAATAACCTCCCTTGTCCTACTGGCCACACTGTTCCTGATGCAGGCCAGGATGCCATTGGCTCTCTTGGCCACCTGGGCACACTACTGACTCATCTTCAGCCTACTATCTATCAGTACCCCCAGGTCCCTTTCCTCCTGGCTGCTCTCCAGCCACTCTGCCCCCAGCCTGTAGTGCTGCTTGGGGTTGTTGTGGCCAAAGTGCAGAACCCTGCACTTGGCCTTGTTAAATCTCATCCCATTGGCCTCTGCCCACCTATCCAGCCTGTCCAGGTCCCTCTGCAGGGCTCTCCTACCTTCCAATAGATCAACACCTGCTCCTAGCTTGGTGCTGGACTCTATCCCCTTGTCCAGATCATCAATAAAGATGTTGAACAGGTGTAAACAGGTGGCAAAGCATTTGCCCGATGGTGGGATACAAGAAATCAAAGCATTTAGTGAATGAAGAAAACAAATGGAAGAACCAGCATAAAACTGTTATCCTGAGTCGCTGTTAGGAAATAAAATGCAGAACTTCACCTACCATGAAAATTTTATAGAATTAATATTAATGTTATGAAGAGAAGTAGGGTGGATTTGCATTATGTATTTCACTTGTCCCTGGAGCGCAAAGACTGACACAGACTTGTGACTGCATTAACTATAGCCAACTTTTAATTGAAGACGATTGATTGTTGAGCACTCTGTTAATTAACCTCTTTATTCTGTATTTTCCTACAGAATCTGAAATGTCCTTTGAAAATAAATTTTCAGACTTAACCATCAAATAGTATGGACATGATCCTCATTCACAAAAGATGGCTTGTAACAACAACCCGGGAAACAGGAAAGAACAAATGGCGAATACAGTGCAACTGGCTTTGGGCTCAGAAATAGTTTGATGAAAAGGGAAAGAACACAAGTCTACTTACTTGTCATTTCAAAGCCCAGTTCTCAGAAGTCATAAGGGACTGTAATACTGAGGTAAACCTGCAGTTCCATTTCAGTAACGAAAAGACAATAAATTAATTTAAAAAAAATAATGCATGCAATAACTGAGGCTTCCCCCCCCCCCATTTTGAAATGCAAACAGCTTTGTTTCCTTTGAGCTTTTATTTCTCCCCTTTATCTTAGATTTAAAATTAAACAGGTGTTGAACCACAAAATAAAATTTCTTCATGGGTTCTGCATTATTTGCTGACAGATTTGTACAATGTATCCCATTTCCCATCTTGGCATAATACAAAGGTCAGATTTCTGAAATGAATGGTTAAAATAGTTTGCCCAGGATAAGAGAGAATGTTTGTTTTCTAATGCAAAACATCCTCTTTCTAAATGGCACACTTTTCTTAAACATGGAATCATAGAATCAACCTAGTTGGAAGAGACCTCCAAGATCATCCAGTCCAGCCTAGCACCCAGCCCTATCCAGTCAACTAGACCATGGCACTAAGTGCCTCATTCAGGCTTTTCTTGAACACCTCCAGGGACGGTGCCTCCACCACCTCCCTGGGCAGCCCATTCCAATGCCAATCACTCTCTCTGGGAAGAACTTCCTCCTAACATCCAGCTTATACTTCCCCTGGCACACCTTGAGACTGTGTCCCCTTGTTCTGTTGCTGGTTGCCTGGGAGAAGAGGCCACCCCCCACCTGGCTACAACCTCCCTTCAGGTAGTTGTAGACAGCAATGAGGTCCCCCCTGAGCCTCCTCTTCTCCAGGCTAAAGAACCCCAGCTCCCTCAGCCTTTCCTCACAGGGTTTGTCTTCCAGGCCTCTCACCATGAAGGAGACTTTTACATACAGTGACACAGAGAATGAGAGGGAACCTTCTCTAGTTGGTAGTCACCACAAGTTCTACATCTAATCAGTCACCACTCCTATAAATGCCCTATAAATGGCATCTTTGAAGCATCCTGAAAGTGACTAACACAAAATACAGCACCTTTATTTTACAGTGCAAACCAGGTCATGATTCATAGAAAACCAGAAGGAAAACAAGGCAGTTCACAGTATCACAGTATCATCAGGGTTGGAAGAGACCTCACAGATCATCAAGTCCAACCCTTTACCACAGAGCTCAAGGCTAGACCATGGCACCAAGTGCCACATCCAATCCTGCCTTGAACAGCCCCAGGGACGGCGACTCCACCACCTCCCCGGGCAGCCCATTCCAGTGTCCAATGACTCTCTCAGTGAAGAACTTTCTCCTCACCTCCAGCCTAAATTTCCCCTGGCATAGCTTGAGGCTGTGTCCTCTCGTTCTGGTGCTGGCCACCTGAGAGAAGAGAGCAACCTCCTCCTGGCCACAACCACCCCTCAGGTAGTTGTAGACAGCAATAAGGTCACCCCTGAGCCTCCTCTTCTCCAGGCTAAACAATCCCAGCTCCTTCACCCTCTCCTCATAGGGCTTGTGCTCGAGGTCTCAAATTAAAGTTAAAATGATTTACTTGGTTTGGGGTGGCACACAACCATTCAGATTGAGATTTAGAGCAAGGTTAATCTAAACGCTGAAGTCATCTAAAGATTGGAAGACTAAGCCAAATTATTTCTCTGCTCTTCCTCAGTGTGTGCCCAGGAAAAGACAGCACCAAACAGTGATCATCTTCTCTTAACATGGTGGTCAGTAGTCAAATGAATTGCTCCCTAACCAATCTATCTTGTTTCACTGACTACAGGAGAAGCACAAACTAGGCATCTTATTTTATAGGCCACAATTAGGTAAGATTAAGGCTACTCAGCTTCTCTGAAGTCAAACAGTATTTCTTTTCCTTTTACATACTTCATGGGAAGCGTGCATAGCAGGATCAGGAAAGGATGAACAGAGCTGGGTGAGTTGTTCAGTATTTCTCTTTAGACTCATTTCTCAACGTGTACCCCATCCATTATTTACTGCACACTATCTCAGTGCTCCACTGAATAAAGAATCACTCCTTTTCTTGTGGGCTTCTACATGCTGCTCTCATTGTTGTATTCTATTTCTCTGCAAATATTAATGAACTTATCTTCCAACACACTGCTGGTATTATCTTCCTCTTCCATGTTATGAGTGGAAATGCTGAAAAAAAATGTTATCTAATTTTGGTTCCACTCACATCCCATGCTTTCCAGATGGATTTTTTTAAATAGTCTGTGGATTTAGGCCTTCATTAGATCAGAATACAGCTCCTGTTTCGCTTCTGCTGCAATTATTGGTACTTAGCCTTCAGCTGAGTAGTCTTTAGATGTTTTAAAATGAAGAAACAACAGGGACCCAGCTGCCTCCATTTGAGGTTCTCTGATAGATTCATGACACGTTTTCCTGTGTTTGTATACAAGGAGATTCAGGATTTTTTCACAGTTCAGCTTTGAACAATTCCCTGTAGGAATGCACTTCCTGTATTCCCCTTCCTGTCTGGGAAATCCATGGCTTTTTGGGATGCTCACTGCTGCATGCTTCATATATCCTCAGACATAAACAGCTACAATCCAACCCACGTCCCAGGCTCCCTGTCAGTGTGAACAAGCTCTGTATGCTTAGATGGAGCTGCAAGTGTATACTGTACTGGGGACAGAAAGGGCCTATTGAAAAGTTAAATAAAGAGGCCCATAAAAACACTTGAGCACTGGACCCTTGGTCATTGATAGTGTGCACAGAATTGCATAGAATCACAGGGCTGGACGAGATCTCTGAAGATCATCTAGTCCAGCCCCCTGGCAAGAGCATGAGCACCCAGAGTAAATCACCCAAGAGCACATCCAGGAGCGTTTTGAATGTGTCCAGAGATGGAGACTCCACAACCTCTCTCTGCAGTCTGCTCCAGTGCTCTGCCACTCTCAAAGTGAAGAATTTCCCCCATATTTTACATGGAACCTCTCGTGTTCCAGTCCATGTCCATTGCCCCTCGTCCTGTCATTGAACATTGCTGGATCTTCTTTCCTTAAAATAAGTTCAATAGGGTAATGATGTCCTGGACTTCCACAGCATCACAGAGACCATAGGACGATGTGCTTCATGACATGAACAATAGTCATGCTTAGGGAGTTGTGCCTGAGCAATGTGGGCATAGAACTCTCAGTACCAGTTGGTTTCAGCAGCAGAAGTTAGTCCTTGATTCTCTTATTTATCAGAAATACTCCTCCAAGGCTGGGAGGTGAGAGGAGGCCTGTAGGGAGGTCTTGGGAATGTAAACCACTTTGTGGTGGTCGTGATTACATTAAGAACTGTGAAGTGTCTGGACAAAGATAAGCACATCCTGGATGGCTCCCCTGATAAGACAGCAGCTGCCCAGTAGGTGTGGTGAAGAGTGGACTATGTCAGCTCTGCCCACCAATATAGCACACCTGGCAGTCACATATGAATTGGAATGTGACTAGGTGTCGTGGTAGGCCAAAATAGGCTTTATATGTCCTGGCTTGCCCAGACATGTTCTTCTGCTCTCCCTCCTTCTGTTCTGGGGAGAAGCAACTGCGGGAAAGAGGACAAAGAATGTGGAGCCATTGAGTCTAAGGACTCTGACTTGTCCAGGCTTGTTTATATCTTGCAGTAAACAAGGTACACAGGCTTAGCTTGTGCCTGCCTTGTGCAAGGCCTATGGTTTTCTCAAATTTGGATAAAGCAAGCCTATGGCTTCACCTAATATGGTCAGGCTTGGATAGCTGCCATTCTGATTGGTTATTCTGTGTCCAATGGTCCATTAGTCTCAGACTGTATTGATAAAAAGAGTTGAGCAGGTAACACAGTGTGCTCTGCCATTGCATTTGTGCTTGCCTGCTGCTGCCTGTTGCCATGCTGTGCTAAACTATAAGCTAGCTCTGCCACAGAGTAACAAACCCTGATACCCAGGATCTGTTTGCCTGGAAGCAGCAGGGTGCTGCACTTTGGCCACAACAACCCCATGCAGAGATACAGGCTGGGGTCGGAGTGGCTGGAGAGCAGCCAGACAGAGAGGGATCTGGGGGTGCTGATTGATACCCGCCTGAACATGAGCCAGCAGTGTGCCCAGGTGGCCAAGAGAGCCAGTGGCATCCTGGCCTGCATCAGGAATGGTGTGGTCAGCAGGAGCAGGGAGGTCAATCTGCCCCTGTACTCTGCACTGGTTAGAACACACCTTGAGTGCTGTGTTCAGTTCTGGGCCCCCCCAGTTTAGGAGGGACACTGAGATGCTTGAGCGTGTCCAGAGAAGGGCAACGAGGCTGGTGAGAGGCCTTGAGCACAGCCCTACGAGGAGAGGCTGAGGGAGCTGGGATTGGTTAGCCTGGAGAAGAGGAGGCTCAGGGCTGACCTTATTGCTGTCTGCAACTACCTGAGGGGGGGTTGTGGCCAGGGGGAGGTTGCTCTCTTCTCTCAGGTGGCCAGCACCAGAACGAGAGGACACAGCCTCAGGCTGCACCAGGGGAGATTTAGGCTGGAGGTGAGGAGAAAGTTCTTCACTGAGAGAGTCATTGGACACTGGAATGGGCTGCCCGGGGAGGTGGTGGAGTCGCCGTCCCTGGAGCTGTTCAAGGCAGGATTGGACGTGGCACTTGGTGCCATGGTCTAGCCTTGAGCTCTGTGGTAAAGGGTTGGACTTGATGATCTGTGAGGTCTCTTCCAACCTTGGTGATACTGTGATACTGTGAACTTGTGCTGGTTTGAAGCAGGCTAGAGTGCTTTGGTGAGAAGAACTAGAATACAGGCTGTGAAAGGAAAACAATGGTGATGTCTACTGCCCTTATAGGCTTACTGAGATGCACAAAAACATAAGTCAAAACATAGATAACACGCTAGGCACCACTCTTGCTTGGGCTGCTGGCTGGGCTGCATCTTACTCTCTAACCTCACCCTCCATTTTGGGCTAATCCACTTTGTTCCTAACCCCCTGGCCAAACCTCTATTATTCCTTGGGACTGGGGTAAGTTGAAAGGTGTAGGGGGAAGGTGAAGGGGCAGTTGAGAGACCCTCCTGGGGACTCAGGTTTCTGGGAGGGGAGTTGTGTTTCTATATTACCTTTTAGCTTGTATATTTCTGTATATAACTGTATGTACTGTAAATATCTGTTTGTATGTTGTGCTAGCTGTAAATATAAGCTTCATTCATAATTCCAGAGCTGGCTGAGTCTAGTCTGGGTGATTTCCAAAGTGTGGGGGGGCAGAGAACACCCAAACCATCACAAAACTACACTGCTTCGAGTTTACCAGGAACAGGCTCTAAATGCCTCCACACAATCAGCCTGCATAGCCAGCATGACATCATGCTAGGACTGCACATCACAAGACATCCTACCTACACCTGAAAGTCTCCTGCCAAGACAGGAAGTCCTGGAGTTACATGGATCATCCAGAGAAGCCAGGACAAGGTCAGAGATTGTCTGCCTCCTTTCCCAACACTCTGTGAAGTCTGGGAAGAATCAGAAGCCTCAGCAGCTAATAAGACAGTAACAGACTTCCCTGAAAGCATTTGGGTACTGTCTGAAGCTGTATCTACCCTGCAAGTCAGGAGATAATTTTGTGAGTAAACACTTAAAGCCTCTTGTAATTCACCATTGCCTTCTGCCATAAGCAGAAAGAAGCTCCTTGAGTCCATCTAGTGGGCAAACGGTATATTGACTGCAAGCATTATATTGACCACAGGAACCTTCTCTTCCAGTTCAATTAATGTTTATATATTTTTGCAAGTTATTTCTAGATCTAGTTATTCCTCTGTATGTTTCCATGACCATGCAAAAAACCAATTATTATTAAAATTAATGGTCAGGGGTGGTGAGAGTTCTGAATATCAAAATTAATAAGCAATATTATTTTTGGAAAAATCTCATCTCACATTAATTAATTACCCTTTCATAACACTAGGGTGTGGGCCAGGTGGAGCTACAACCAACAGTATAAAAGCTATAGCTCTGAGCTATACCAGATTGAGTCCACCCCCTGACAAAAGCAGAATCACCTAGAGCAGTCTGCACAGGAGCACATCGAGCTGGGTTTTGAAAGTGTCCAGAGAAGGAGACTCCACAACCTCTCTGGGCAGCCTGTGCCAGTGCTCCATCACCATCACTTTGAAGAAATTTCTCCTCATATTTATCACACGATGTTAGGGGTTGGAAGGGACCCAAAGAGATCATCAAGTCCAACCTCCCTGCCAAAGCAGGACCATGCAATCTAGCTCAGGTCACAGAGGAACACATCCATATGGGCCTTGAAAGTCTCCAGAAAAGGAGATTCCACAACTTCTCTGGGAAGCCTGTTCCGGTGCTCTGTGACCCTTACAGTAAAGAAGTCCCCCCTTGTGGTGAGATGGAACCTCCTGTGCTGCAGCTTACATCCATTGCTCCTTGCCCTATCCCAGGGAGCAAGTGAGAAGAGAGAAGAGCCTGAGGTGAAGCCTTCTACATTCAAGTTTGTGTTCATTGGTCCTTGTCTTATTACTGTTTACTACCAAAAAGAGATTGTTCCCATCCACTTGACACTTACCCATCAGATATTTATAGGCATTGATCAGATCTCCTCTTAGTCTTCTCAAGACTTAACCACCCCAGGTCTCTCCTGCTCTCACTTTCTCCATTTTCCCACTCCCTCTCTCTCCCTTTTCTTCCTTTCTCTGTTCTGTTTACTTTATTCTCTCTCTCTTTAATAAATGTTCAAAAAAGAACTGGGGCTCCTTTCCAACCTTTGGATCAAGACAGGCCTGCCAATGTTTGGCTGAAGGATGTGACTCCTCTTTTTCCGCAGTTCTGCCTGCATAATGCCAGGCTTGAAATAAATGCATTGAATGCTCCATGCTCTTCTACTAATTTGCAATGAAAGCAGTGGTGTGGCTGCTGTGGTTGTAGCTGGATAGGCTAAAGACACAAGAGCAACAGGGTTTGCAGGAAGAAATTGTAATTTTTATTAATTATGAACTAATTAATTTTTTTTAATCACCTCATCCTATAAACCATTCTTGTATTTAAAATTCGGTTTTTTTTTTCTCTATTAAACAGCCCAACTAACAGTAGAAAGGCTTTTTATTTTTTTCCTGAAGGGATTCTTGCCAGAAAAATGTTTTTGCCAGTGTTGCGATCTGTCCAGGCTGCATGGCAGGGCTATGCCAACTGGATATGTTAGCTGAATAAGCTTTATTCTTTCAGTGAATTTCAATTGCTCTATTAAAATAAACCAGGCTGTTGCACTTAAGAATAACAGAAAAAAAAGGTTATAGGCAAAGTTTAGAATAGAAGTCAGTAATGCCATATGCTGATTTTACTCAAAGCTAAATCAAGATAAGTGCAAACAGTCAGCACAAGTCTTGTAAATTGATCATAGAATCATAGAATCAACCAGGCTGGAAGAGACCTCCAAGATCAGCCAGTCCAACCTAGCACCCAGCCCTAGCCAGTCAACTAGACCATGGCACTAAGTGCCTCATCCAGTCTTTCCCTGAACACCTCCAGAGATGGTGACTCCACCACCTCCCTGGTGAGCCCATTCCAATGGCAAATCTCTCTCTCTGGGAAGAACTTCCTTATAAAATGAATATAAGAATTGAATAGAATATTCAATATTGCCAAGCCAGTGGATTTCCAAAGTTAAATATGGGATTAATAAGAGCCCATTAATCCTCATTTTCTGCTTGACCAACTATAAAGGAATTTTATTTTATCAGCTTTGTTGATAATTTTTCTATTTACATTTTTTTTTAGTTTGCACAAACCACTTGTATATTGCTACAGGTCTGCTTTTAATCAGAATATTTTCTGTAGGAAATGTTGCAAAAAAACAGATTTGATATTGCACTGCTTCTGTCTTCACAAGTCTTTCTTTATCTCTGCATCCATTAGCTGGCTGCTTGGATTAACTGCAGTCTGTGTTTTGGACTGTCAAGGTCTCTAAATGAAGTTCTGCCCCTGCACATGAAAAGACATCTTAATGCAGAGTTTTGCATTATACAGAGATTAGCAGTAGAAGGTTATTCACAGTGCAAGGTTTAATATTGTTGGAATGATAGCAGAATCCCACAGAATCCCATCTTGGTATAACTTTATTAGGAGTGGAAGCGTTCAGCTGATTCCATGCTTTTTCCTGGAATGACCAATGATAAATTACTGCAAATCAGTATGCATTTTAAGCTCCTTTTCAGCTAGCAGTTGATGATTTTGTGGTGTATTAGAGGCTGTGGTTGCTCAGTGCAAGCACTGAGAAATGACTGCACTTTACCAATGAAAGCTGCTAATAGCATTACTATTTTTTCACAGAAATTTCTTTCTGGTTCTCATGCAATCATCAGAGACTTGGAAGTTTGGGGTTCAATCCTAGCATTGAGCAAGCTAATTTCCTAAAATCTGATGAAAACCAGATCCTCTCACGCTTCAACAGTGTAATCCAGCAAGAAGAATGGGGGAAGCACAGAAGCTCTGTCAACTGTTTTGGTTTGTAAGGTGGTAAGTTCTGAATCTAACCAGGGTTTACAAGCAGCAGCTCTGAGCTTTGTTACTAATCCTCAGAAAAATCTCTTTGCCCTCAGAGTTCAGTTGACATCAGATATAGCCCAGGACCATGTTTCCCCCTACCTTGCCACAGGCACCCACGTGGATACTAACCCGGTCAGATCTGTAAATAGGAAACCCTCCCAAGATCCCTCACAACACCTGTGCTAGAGGATGGCTCCACAATTAAAAAGTATCAGGTGTAAACAAACTGCCATGACTGTTTATAAAGGAATCATTAAGAGTCTAAGCTCTTAATCAGCACCTACACTGAAAACACCATAGACTTAAAGGAGCCAACTAATAGATTAAGAGCCTACGCCTACACATACCAAACAAGACTCTTCTTCTCCAAAGGCCAGGTAATACTTTCCCTGTAAATCTTCCATTTATCACAATGGGCCTCAGTTCTCCTTCCTTCATGCTTTTCTTACATATTTCTTGCAAAATCAATCTAGATCACAGAGCCAAATGGGTTGGAAGAGACCTCAAAGGTCATCCAGTCCAACCTAGCACCCAGCCCTAGCCACTCAACTAGACCATGGCACTAAGTGCCTCAGCCAGGCTTTTCTTGAAGACCCCCAGGGACAGCAAGTCCACCACCTCCCTGGGCAGCCCATTCCAATGGGAAATCACTCTCTCTGTGAAGAACTTCCTCCTAACATCCAGCCTATACTCCCCCCCGGCACAACTTGAGACTGTGTCCCCTTGTTCTATTGGTGGTTACCTGGGAGAAGAGGCCACCCCCCACCTGGCTACAATGCCCCTTCAGGTAGATGCTCAAATATGCACTTCTTTAAAAATAATTATTCTAGTTTTCCACTGGAAAAAAAAAAAGTAAAGAGGATGATTTGCTCTTGAAGGACAGAATTAATTTACTTTAGCAACCAATCTACATTTAACCCTAGGAACCATGTTTTAACAACACTTTGTTTATTGACATTCCCTGCTATTGCACAGCATCAGCAGTGTATCCTGTAGGATGCTCCTATAGATGAGCCATAGGCAGCTATCACTGCTTTTTTAGTCTTCAAACTGTCCAACCCTACTCAGACAAGGGCTGTACTGTGTAGTTCCAGACTTCATTTTCCCTGGTGGCAAAACCAATTTAACAGATTTCCACGCTTTCTTGCCCTGGTTACTCATTCTTTCCCTTGTACAACAATTTATCACCTCCTTAGCTGTGCCAGTGTTGCAGGACAATGTGTGTTCAGTGTTATGGTTTAAATTAGATTAGTGAAATAATCTGAGTTTAAAAGACATATTTTTTGGGGGGATGATTTTTCTTAACTTGGAATATTTTGCTGATCCTGTTGAGTAAAATCTTATCAATGATTCTGCTGGCAGAATTGAGGTGATAAATAGAAGCAAGCAGCTAGAGAGAAAGATGTTATCAGAGAGAAAATTGTTCATAAACCTCCATCCTTAGATGCTGTGTGTTTTAGTTCCTCCTCTGGAGAACCTGAACTCCTGCTTTCTATGATACAGAAGCCCTGCAGTGCAATGAAAACCTGAAAACAAGTTTAACTGTAACTATGAAATCCACAGATATAACAGCTCTAAAAATTCCCAGAATATGTTGGAATTTTTATGCAGAAGAGGAAATTGTTATTTAGTTCCTAACTTGATTGTCTATTCATCTTTCTTCTTGGCTTCAGAAGGTTTTATCTCTGTGAGAATTAGCTCTGAACTTTCCATTTGAAAAACTATGTTTCTGGTTCAAAAGATGGTTTTACTTCACCATCAAACAAAACATTTTTTGCCTGGCTTCTTTTTGACCTTAGAGAGTGAGATAACTGACACAGAGCACACAAAAGCTTGAATCAGTAACCTGAAACAGGCAGTATTTGTTTACACAATGCATAGGAGTAGCCAAAAATAAATCATTCAGTCCATGGCTGAGATCACAGAATCATAGAATCACTTGATCATAGAATGGTCTGGGCTTGAAGGGGCTTCCAATGGTTGTTTAGTCCAACCCTCTCTGCAGTCACCAGAGATATCCTCAACTGCGTCAAGTTGCCCAAAGCCCTGTTGAGCCTCACTTTGAATATCTCCAGGGATGAGGCTGCAAACACTTTCTTAGGCAGCCTGTTCCAGTGTTCCACCACTCTCGTAGCAAAGAACCTGTTCCTACCATCCAATCTAAACCTGCTCTTCTCTAGTTTGAAGCCATTGCCCCTCATCCTATCACTGCAGGCCTTTGTAAACAGTCCCTCTCCAGCCAGCCTTCTTGTAAGCCCCCTTCAGGTACTGGAAGGCTGCTATTAGGTCTTCCTGGAGCCTCCTCTTTTCCAGGCTCCACAACCCCAGCTCCATCAGGCCTGTCCTTATAGCAGAGGTACTCCAACCCCTGATTATTTTCTGCCAGAATTCATTTAACATGGGTTAGGTGAGAAATGACAATTAGATTTGTTGTATTGCTAGAAAACATACTCTACACCTCTAAGCCACTGAAATACAACCATAAAATTACTGCAACCAAAAACATACCACGATGAAAACAGAAATGAGAAGTAGAATTTTAAGGCCTTGCATTGCCATGTATGTAAAGGAAGAGGAGTCTGCTCTGTTGGTTAAAAAAAAAAAAGAAAAGAAAAAAGAAAAGATTTTATAAACAAAAGGTATTTAAAATACATTTTCATTCAGTTTGCCCAATCCTGGCTCCTCCCTACTCACACTACATTCCTCAATTAAAAAACAAACAAACAAACAAACAAACAAAAAAACCAAAAAGAAAAATCAAACAAAAACAAACAAGAAAAAAAAGAGTAAGAGAAAGAAAAAAAGAAAGAAAAGAGGATTTGATATGTCTCTCTTGCTGCTTGCCTTATCTCATGGGTCTCTGTTGGCTATTGCTACCATAGAAACATAGAATCATAGAATCAACCAGGTTGGAAGAGACCTCCAAGATCATCCAGTCCAACCTAGCACCCAACCCCAGCCAGTCATTCAGACCATGGCACTAAGTGCCTCATCCAGTCTTTCCTTGAACACTTCCAGGGACGGTGACTCCACCACCTCCCTGGTGAGCCCATTCCATTGGCAAATCACTCTCTCTGGGAAAAACTTCCTCCTAACATCCAGCCTAGACTTGGTTCTATTTTTTTACTTTATCTACTGAGATTTACAAGTAGATTTTTTGTAGAGGTATAATTGTGATAACAGTTCTGTAGGCCTAATGCTAAAAGTCTTTCATTTCCAGGTATAACTCTGAAGCTGTCGTTTCACAATAGGCTCTCCCTAACTACTCATTCCTTCCTCCCTATATTGTACCACCTCCACAGTTGTGTCAACACAACTGTTTGTGGAACTGCAATCCAATATGGATCACTGAACTGATCTGGATTAAAAGTAGCATTTGCTTTGGAGGGGACATGGTGTGGGAACGAGCAACTGGGAGCAGAAAAGGGCTGACGTTGAGGTGGAGGGAGGGCAAAGTATAGGAACTCAGTTACACTGGTCTCACAATTGAAGCTGAGCTATTGTGAAACTGTGAATTCATACTCACATTTTGGCTATCACAGCCATGCTTTTCACCTAGTATTAATCAAATTAGACACACTGATCTCTCATTCCCATCACATTTAAAGCAAACAAGGGGGGGGGGGGGGGAATTCTGTGACATGGCAGTCAAAACTACGTCCATTCCGTAGTTATATAGCTCACACTGTGCCAGATGAGTCAGTAGCAAACAGTGCTACTGCAAATGTTGAACACAGACCTCATGGAGGTCATTGAAGGTACATAAGGAAGAGCCAAGGAGCGAATCCTGACCCTGGTCTTAGTCATCCACACAGGTAATTTGTTAGCTCGCTCCCCAGCTCTGCACTGGCCTGTCACATCTTGCTTGTCTGAGGCAATTCTTACATCAAAAAGGCTTACCTGAAGCAATGTGGGTACAGATCAATGGAGTCATGTGGACTTCAAGCTAGTTACTCATTCCTATCCCCCTTGTGGTATGCAATATTGAGAGACCTGACTGCTGTTCCTTTGCTTTCAGCAGGCTTTAGGTCAGGATGCAGAAACTGGAATGCCAAAACAAGTTCCTCATTGTGAATTTCACACAAAGAGATGTATGCAACACAAATACACTCGTAGCCTCTCTGCATGTTTTGCTTAAAATAGATCTGGAACCAAAGAAATTCAGAGACTGAATTAGAAACTGACTCAATGAAAAGATGATTCTGTCGTGTAAAAAGTCATCATGATTACCCAGTGATCTGGAATAATAATTTAATGACATCAATATGCCAAGTAAACAATTCTGCAACCAAACACTGGAGTGACCCACATGTAATTCTCTTATTTATAGCACAAGTATCAACAGCACATAAAATTGTAATTAAATATACTATCTGAGTTGCTACAGGTTAATCAAACAGCTGCTAAAATGATTGCTAATATGTCCTCAAGCTTGCATAATGCTTTTGTCATATCTTAAAATATTATTTCATGTATTTATGTAATCTTTCTCCTAATGAACAGTCATTTCCCAGGTGTCCTATCAATTCACATAAATAAAAAGCCAAAGTAATTTGCTAACTCGGAGCAGTGGGGATATCATTAGGCATTTTGTGATCAGAACACCCTTAAGATTATGGCTGGGAGCAAAGTGACTCTGCTTAGTAGAAAAAAAAATGATCTTATGTCCTCTTGAGAAGAAAATCAGCGTCAAGTTCTAATTTCTAGTCATTATTCTTTTATTAGCTATCAACCCATAATCTATTCTATTCTGTGCAGGGACATAATCACTACAGTAAGTCAATGTGTCACAGTCATGTTTGATGGAGAAAAATAACTAAAGATGTGTGATTTCTCTGAATATCATACCTGTGAACAGTTGATAGAATCATGGATAGTGTTTGTGAGCAACAACATTCAAATACTTAATTCTGCTTAAGCAAAGGTTATTTTTCAACAAGGATATGATTGTCACTCTCACAGACCAATTAGGGCCCCATGTCTTCTCCAAAGTTGCTGTGTAATTCTTCATATCTTGTGGCTCATGTATGGTGAATTACTCCCTAGAAATAATAAATTAAGAAATAGTTACCAGGAGGGCAATAGGATGCCATGGTGTGTAAGCTCTTGCCTCCTTCATCAATGACACAGCTTGAGACTGTGTCCCCTTGTGCTCTTGCTGGCTGCCTGGGAGAAGAGACCAACCCCCACCTGGCTACAACCTCCCTTCAGGTAGTTGTAGACAGCAATGAGGTCCCCCCTGAGCCTCCTCTTCTGCAGGCTAAACAACCCCAGCTCCCTCAGCCTCTCCTTATAGGGTTTGTGTTCCAGGCCCTTCACCAGCTTTGTTGCCCTTCTCTGGACACATTCCAGCACCTCAACATCTCTCTTGAATTGAAGGGCCCAGAACTGGACACAGTACTCAAGGTGTGACCTGACCAGTGTTGAGTACAGGGGAAGAATAACCTCCCTTGCCCTACTGGCCACACTGTTCCTGATGCAGGCCAGGATGCCATTGGCTCTCTTGGCCACCTGGGCACACTTGCTGGCTCATCTTCAGCTACTATCTAACAGTACCCCCAGATCCCTTTCTTCCTGGCTGCTCTCCAGCCACTCTGTCCCCAGCCTGTAGCGCTGCTTGGGG
This sequence comes from Pogoniulus pusillus, assembly GCF_015220805.1. Lineage (NCBI taxonomy): Eukaryota > Metazoa > Chordata > Aves > Piciformes > Lybiidae > Pogoniulus > Pogoniulus pusillus. Next base: position 33,477,800 of record NC_087268.1, on the reverse strand, counting down.
TTGTTATGGCCCAGGGAGGTGGTTGAGTCACCATCCCTGGAGGTGTTCAAAAAAAGACTGGATGAGGCACTTAGTTCCATGGTGTAGGTTGGACTGGATTGGATGATCTTGAAGGTCTCTTCCAACCTGATTGATTCTATGATTCATCAGAGGCAGAGCAATGTCACTGAAACTCCTTCTGATCATGGATGTCTTTATCCTGTTAAGAAAAAAAAATCACATTTCTTGTATCACAATTTTCTGGTATTCCAATTTTGCCCACAGGCACTGGATGGGTACATAGGAAAACCATAATTTACAATGCAAAACTCACAGTGAAATCCCAATGGAAAGGAAGATGCAGTGAACAATATTTGTATATGTTGTATGAGGAGATGCAGAGAATTACCTGACTTAGAAATGGAAAAAAACAAAGCAGGAGATTTCCAAATTCTGGAACAGGAAGCCTTGCAGTGTCTAGTGACATGTAATTTCTGAACCATGTTTTCAGACTATGAAACATATATTTGCAAAATGTTCAGTTCCATGCTCAACCTCACAGCATGGTGCTACAAACAATTCTTCAGCAGAGCTGAGAGTCTGGTCTCAGCCACATGGCACAGTGCAGGGTGGCAGGAGGAGAAAGGGAAGTGAATATCTAAAGCCAGTGCTCTCACTGAGTGTTTTATGCTATGAAAAAAAGGAACATCTTGAATGTATTACTTTTCAGATATTCACATTAGAAAAATCAAAAGGCTACAAAACACAAACTCTTCTTAAAAAAAGGAACTTTTAATAACAGTTCAGACTAAACTGCTGAAGACTGACACACCAAAATTCATTAGTCACTACAAAAAAAAAAGAGAGAGGGAAAATATATTTAGCTCTGGAGTTGTTTATCTAAATCCTAAATGTAAGGTGTGCCAACGAAGGAGTACAAAGATTGTTCTTTGTGGATTTTGGTCTGTCTCAGGCAAAAAAAATTGTTTAAATTAGCTTTTCTGATGTACAAATATCAGTTTCCTCTTGTAGGCATTGAAAAACTCTGTAGGAAAGTTGTGGGTTCCCTAAATTAAGCAAAGGAATTAAAACCTGCAAAACATTACTGGTGAGCCTGACACAACAGCTTTTATAGCTGAAGTCATTGCAGACAGCAGCTGAAGTTACTGTGAAATAAATGTTTTGGGGGGATATCTGGGAGAAATTATGGTCTCTTATACCTGGAAAAAGAATGAGAAGTGTTTCTAAAATGCCTAGAAGCTGTGGATTTAAGCCATTTTCCCAGCAACTTCGTCACTGGTAAGATTTATATGAAACAAAGGATATCCTCATCCGGTTGAGAGCCCCTGCTTACTGTAGAGGGGGTTGGACTAGATGGCCTTTGGAGGTCCCTTCTGAACCAGGCTATTCTGTGTTTCTAAATTTATAGCTAGAAAAAATATCAGCAAGACTGTCCAAATACATATATCACTGGATGACCTTGAAGGTCTCTTCCAACCTGGTTGATTCTATGATTCTATGATTCTATGAATGCAAGGAGGGCTCAGCAGCTCCAGCTGCAACAGCAAAAACTGCCTCCCCAGCAGCAACCTTGCCTGGTTCTTCTACCATTTCCACTGCACAGAGAAGGTTTCAGAGCAAGTTGAGGCTGTGTAAACAAGAGGCAGGAGGAATCAGAGCTGTTTCTTCCAGGATATGTTCACCAAATCACATAGGCCTCTGCCAAGGACCTCACTCCAATGCTGAGAAAAACTGGGCTTGTTTAGCCTGGAGAAGAGGAGGCTCAGGGAGGACCTCATTGCTGTCTACAACTACCTGAAGGGAGGTTGTAGCCAGGTGGGGGTTGGCCTCTTCTCCCAGACAACCAGCAACAGAACAAGGGGACACAGTCTCAAGTGGTGCTGGGGGAAGTATAGGCTGGATGTTAGGAGGAAGTTCTTCCCAGAGAGAGTGATTGGCATTGGAATGGGCTGCCCAGGGAGGTGGTGGAGGCACCGTCCCTGGAGGTGTTCAAGAAAAGCCTGGATGAGGCACTCGGTGCCATGGTCTAGTTGACTGGCTAGGGCTGGGTGCTAGGTTGGACAGGATGATCTCAGAGGTCTCTTCCAACCTGGTTGATTCTATGATTCTATGATTTTGCTTCAAAATTTACCCACAAAGTAATGACACTTGTTAGATTCAGTTTAAAAAACCCAGCATATTGAATAGAACCATATTGAATATAGAACAGAATCGTGGAATAGTTTAGGTTGGAAAAGACCTCAAAGATCACCCAGTTCCAACCCCCCACCATAGGCAAGGACACCTCCCTCTAGAACAAGTCGCTCAAGACCTCATCCAACCTGGCCTTGATCACCTCCAGGGAGGGAGCATCCACAACCTCCCTGAGCGACCCCTTCCTGTGTCTCACCACCCTCACTGTAAAGAACCCTTTCCTAACACCTAGTTTGAATCTCCCATCTGCCAGTTTAAAGCCATTACTCCTCATCCTGTTATTACAAGACCTTGTAAATAGTCCCTCCCCAGCCTTCCTGTAGGCCCCCTTCAGATACTGGAAGGCCACTTTAAGGACTCCTTAAAGCCTTCTCCTCTCCAAGCTGAAGAGCCCCAGCCCTTGTAGCCTGTTCTCATAGCAGAGCTGCTCCAGCCCTCTGATCATCTTTGTGGCCCTCTGGTCTTGCTCCAACAGTTCAATGTCCTTCTGGTGCTGGAGGCTCCTGACCTGCACACAGTACTCCAGGTGGGGTCTGACGAGAGCAGAGTAAAAGGGGAGATATAACCACATATAACCATAACCCCTGTTCAGGTGTCTCTGAAAAGCTCAACATAGTTTTATTAGTGTTTAAGAGTTATGTTCTCAGTTTCCCCAGTATGAGTCATAAAGCTGAGTAGGAAGTTACGTAAGACAGCTTTAAGTAAGTATGGAATGACATAAAATGGGTAATTTTAGTTACAAACACTTAGGACTATTTAATGAAATGCTATGTTGTTTGTTCCCAACAGCTTCTCTAAGTATCAAGGGTTGCCTGTATTACACTAATTAAGATTTGTTTTGCTAAAAGTGATGTTTATGAATTTTATAGCTAGATTACTGCATATTACTAAAATCTATTAAAAGTAAATTGCCAGATACTAATAAGGGTCCAAGAGACCAAAGAAAACCAGATGGTCAATGAAAAAAATTTCTGGATCATGTAAATTGGAATAACTTCTAGGTTTCATAGAAGGCATATGAATCTGTATCTGCTAAAGCCTTTATTCTTCAAGTACATGGATGCAGACAACACTTTCATAAATCTGATTTTTCCCCAAAGGTCTACATATATATTTCTGTTCTTCAGTCTCACTCACCACAACCACAATGTTATCAAGAATGGGGGAAACAAAGCCATAAATTATCTGGAATCAAAGATCTGGAACTTGAAGTATGGATTTTTTTCCCCCATGTTTTGTTGCACTTGAGGACTTGATGATTGAGAACGTTTTTTTCTAGTCTTCAACTAGGAGCTTGGCAGTTTCTATCTTAAAAGCAGCACTTTGGCCAAGATCCCCTGACAGCAACAATGTCACTACTGTGGAGCACATAGAAGCCCTCAGAAACCAAACCATCATGCTCTCTTCTTCAAGGACAATGAATTGTCTTCTGAAAAGTGCAAGACTGACAAAACCAGAGATCCAGATAAACAGTGAGCTTATAGAAAAGTAAGCAGTTTGTCAATCATAGAATCATAGAATCAGCCAGGTTGGAAGAGACCTCCAAGATCATCCAGTCCAACCTATCACCCTGCCCTATCCAATCAACTAGACCATGGCACTAAGTGCCTCATCCAGTCTTTTCTTGAAGACCCCCAGGGACGGTGCCTCCACCACCTCCCTGGGCAGCCCATTCCAATGGGAAATCACTCTCTCTGTGAAGAACTTCTTCCTAATATCCAGCCTATACCTACCCTGGCACAACTTGAGACTGTGTCCCCTTGTTCTATTGCTGGTTGTCTGGGAGAAGAGGACAACCCCCACCTGGCTACAATGCCCCTTCAGGTAGTTGTAGACAGTAATAAGATCCCCCCTGAGCCTCCTCTTCTCCAGGCTAAACAACCCCAGCTCCCTCAGCCTCTCCTCATAGGATTTGTGCTCCAGGCCCCTCACCAGCTTTGTTGCCCTTCTCTGGACATGTTCCAGCACCTCAACATCTTTCTTGAATTGAGGGGCCCAGAACTGGACACAGCACTCAAGGTGTGGCCTGACCAGTGCTGAGTACAGGGGAAGAATAACCTCCCTTGTCCTACTGGCCACACTGTTCCTGATGCAGGCCAGGATGCCAATGCTTCTACAAATGTGACTGAAATAAGATGGTACCCATGTGTGTCACCAAAGACTCATTCCTGTACTAGAAATGTGGTACCTGGTAGAAATGAGATCAGCTTGTGATACAGACTAACGAGATGGACAGCCAGAACGGTTATGAAATGAATGCATCTCAAAGTGCATATGTTTCATGTGTCAGGTAACTTCAGGAGGGCCTCCACAGTATATTAACAGAGTCAGCAACTTCATTGGAGAAGGAGGTAGAAAACTAAATTGACCTGAAATATGAGGGTAAGCACCTATGTCTTGTACTCTCTAGCTTGCACAGGGGGAAACCTGATCTAGTTGGGGATGTCCCTGCTTACTGCAGGGGCATTGAATTAGTTGACCTCTAAAGGTCCCTTCCAACCAGTCTATTCTGTGATTCTGCAAAATAAAAACAGGAGCAAGAACTGAACAGTGATCCCAAACTTTTAGAATCAGATATTTCTGTTCTTATCCCTTTAATTTTATTTGCCCCATGCCCTTTATTATGAAAGTTCTGGGGAATTTACCACAGCCTTTCACTGCATAGTCTGCTGACTACCATCTAAAAGTGTTTAATTTTACAGGGAGCTTCTTGGACTAGTCTCAATTGTCCTGAAAGAAATTTTCAGTGATGGCTTAAGATCAAAGTCTTCAATAATGGTTTCAACAAAGAGAACTACTTCTACAAGAAAGCCTAAAAAATTTTATAACCCTTTTCCTCCTGATCATGAACAAGTCTGTAGCAGCCATACTAGGGATTTTGTTTGTTGCCTTTGGATCTAGGCATCTATTTTAACACTATGGCTTATATTTGTAATCATTTTTAGTAGCAGTTATTGGTCAATTATTCTTTAAAAGGTGTCTTAACTACCTGCAGGTTGAGTTGACCAGAGAAAGGTTTCTCTTCTTTGCTAAAAATTGACAAAAGTGCTTAAGAGATGAAGAAAATTCTAATGAGCATTTCCATGCTGTGATATCAATAGTTCATTTCATATTGGGTACAAAAACTAATTCTATATCCTCAATTTAGTCATCCTGAGGTAGATTTTAGAAGGGAAAAGTCTGTGGATTTAAGAAACAGTAAACAAAAATATACCACCAAAATTCAGTTAACCAATACCAACGTCACACTACACACAGGAGCTGGCAGGGGACATTACATGCTGCATATAGCTGCCAGGCTTGTGTCAATGTCTTCAAGGTCATCACATGAGAAGCATCAGTTTCCACTGAGCATGAGGGCTACTGTTACAGCAAGCTTAAATCAGAAATGGCTGTCCTCCCCCTGTTCCTAACAGTGCTTAAAGCACTTGTGCCTATCTCATAAGATCTTTCTGGCCTAAGGACTTTTGCTGTTTTACAGTCCAGGGTACAGTGTGTGCTGTGCTCTGGCATATCTGCTATCTGTAATTCACATGCAGCTGAGATATGAATCATTCCATAGTAAGTCAGTTACTTATCACATTACAGATTGTCCCATGCCTTCAGATTCTTTTCTACCCACGTTAAAATAACTGAATCTTTTTATATACCGCTTTTGTTAAACCTGAACCCTGCAGATATATTGTCTCAGCTGCCTTATTTTATATCAAACTATGCCATAATCATAATAATTATAATTGTAAAAGAAATTAGTTATCCTTTTCCTTTTTTTTTTCCTTTTCCATATTGACACCCTGCTCTCCCTGGAAATATCCAAATATTTGAGAGTCATAATGTTCTTGGCAACTTTTGAGATTCGATTCTGAAACAAAATCACCTTACAAAGTCAGGTGGCCAAGAGAGCCAATGGCATCCTGGCCTGCATCAGGAACAGTGTGGCCAGTAGGACAAGGGAGGTTATTCTTCCCCTGTACTCAGCACTGGTCAGGCCACACCTTGGGTACTGTGTCCAGTTCTGGGCCCCTCAATTCAAGAGAGATGTTGAGGTGCTGGAATGTGTCCAGAGAAGGACAATGAAGCTGGTGAGGGGCCTGGAACACAAACTCAGGGGGAGAGGCTGAGGGAGCTGGGGGTGTTTAGCCTGGAGAAGAGGAGGTTCAGGGGGGACCTCACTGCTGTGTACAAGTACCTGAAGGGAGGTTGTAGACAGGTGGGTGTTGGTCTCTTCTCCCAGAGAACAAGCAACAGCACAAGGGGACACAGTCTCAAGGTGTGCTAGGGGAAGTACAGGCTGGATGTTAGGAGGAAGTTGTTGCCAGAGAGAGTGATTGGCATTGGAATGGGCTGCCCAGGGAGGTGGTGGAGTCACTGTCCCTGGAGGTGTTCAAGCAAAGACTGGATGAGGCACTTAGTGCCATGGTCTAGTTGACTGGCTAGGGCTGGGTGCTAGGTTGAACTGGATGATCTCAGAGGTCTCTTCCAACCTGATTGATTCTATGATTCTATGATTCAAACCACACAGCCTGATTCTTCAGCTCCAACAAAGAGATTCATTTATCATTTGAACTCAAACTTCTTTCCACTACTTGGCTATCATAACATATTCTACATGATTCTGGAACAATTGGTGAAGCAGAATAAATTCCACTATTTGAAAAAAACCAACAAACCAAACCAAACAAAACCCCCAAACAAAAAGAAACCCCACAACTCTATCCTATTTTCATGTCATGAATAGAAAGAAGCCAATGGACTATTTTTCAGTGGTTCCTACCACCTAGCAACACTCAGTCCCACTGGACATGGTGGAATGACCTTGCATTGAAGTGAAAGAATGACTTTAGAAGTGTGAATATCTTTTAGGAGATCTGTGAATGGCAAACACAGTACTAGGAACATACCTAGGTGTGTGTATGTTGGTTTTGTACTACACCATTTATTTGTAAGGCATATATTTTAATAACTTTGTTGATATATCTTGGGGAATTTGTGAACTATGTCACAGATACAGACATGCTTGTCTGATAATGGACTCATTGAAGAACATAAAAATGTACTTACATGTTAGTGATTTCATGTACCAAAAGAGCTTTGGTTTGATCTGTGTTTGCCTTTCTTTTAACTTAGGCATGTGATATACAACCATGCACATAACTGGTGTTCAGAGCAGTTTCCCTTCACAATGACTCAAGGTTAAAGAGACACCCAGGGCCACCACCCAGAGCACCTCACCTGCAGCACGGGCAGCAGTGCCCTCCACCAGTCACCTATTGTGCATCCACTGTGTGTGCTATGGACCAACCACTGACAGAACTGTAGAATCATTTAGATTGGAAAAGACTCAATCATTAACCTTGCACTGCCAAGTCCACCACTAAACCATGTCACCAAGCACCACATCCTTTAAATTCTTCTTGGAGTGGTGACTCATGCACTTTCCAGGGCAGCCTGTTTCAGTGTTAGACAATCCTTTTGGTAAAGCAGCTTTCCTTAACGTCCAATCCAAACTTCCTCTGGTGCAACCGTCCTGGTAGGCTGTAAATCCTGCCAGGCTGGTTTAACCCTTGCTCTCTTCCTACTGTTGTGGGTCTGGGAGTTGAGTAGACGAGCCAATGGAACGTTTGGCCCCAGCAAAGCCTTGAGGGCTAGGGACTTAGCACCATGTGTCAGGTGTCTTGTGCTGCCCCTCAACATGCCTGCGTGGTCATAAAAAGCAGCCACATGTTTGCAGCTTGCACTAGCTCAACAGCAGCAACTCAGTTCTTTTCTCCTTCCCTCTGCCTGGAATATTTTGTATTTTACTCCAGCATCGTTATCATGAGTTTTGGAAGTGTCTTTGTACAGGAAACTTACTCGGGGACCAAAGCATTGTGAGTACATATGCTGCAGTTAATGCTAAGACTCCATAAGCATAGTTAGAATTTTCCTGTTTTCATGTTCTCATTTTTCCAAGTTCTGATTGTTCGAACAGTTTAATTCTGTGTTTATAAATACTCTTTGTGCCACTACTTTCTGTCATCTGAAAAGCCAAACAATCTCAGGGATTTTTTAAAAATTAATTAAAAAAATAATATTCATATTGAAATTAATATTCACAAGTCAGAAGAGATTCTTAATTTCCACAACAGCAACTTGAGACTGTTTCTTCTTTTCCTATCATTTGTTACATGGGAGAAGAGAGCAACACCCACTTCACCATGACCTCCTTTCAGGTAGCTTTGGAAAGCAGGTGGTCTCCCCTAAGCCTCTTTTTCTTCAAGCTAAATAACTCCAATTACCCCAGCTGCTCCTCACAAGACTTGTTCTCTCAAACAAGTCTCTCTGTTCTTTCACTAGCTTTCTTGCCCCTCTCTGGAAACACTCCAGCACCTCAATGTCTTTCTTGTAGTGAGGGCACCAAAATTAAACATGATATTTCAAATGCATCCTCACCGGTGCCACTGGGACAGTTACTTTCTTAGTCCTGCTTCCCACACTATTTCTTATACAAGCCAGGGTTCTCTTGGTTTTCTGGGCCACCTGGGCACACTACTGGCTCATATTCAGCTACCTGTTGACCAGCACCTCTAGGTTCTTTCATGACTACAAGCTTTCCAACCCCAAGCATGGGGTTGTAGTGACCCAAGTGCAGGAGCTGGAAGCTTGTTGAACCTCATACCACTGACCTCAGCTCATTGACCCAGCATGTCTAAATCCCTCTGCAGAGCCTTCCTACCCTCAAGCAGATCAACACTCACACACAGTATCACAGTATCATCAGGGTTGGAAGAGACCTCACAGATCATCAAGTCCAACCCTTTACCACAGAGCTCAAGGCTAGACCATGGCACCAAGTGCCACGTCCAATCCTGCCTTGAACAGCCCCAGGGAAGGCGACTCCACCACCTCCCCGGGCAGCCCATTCCAGTGTCCAATGACTCTCTCAGTGAAGAACTTTCTCCTAGCCTCCAGCCTAAATTTCCCCTGGCGCAGCCTGAGGCTGTGTCCTCTTGTTCTGGTGCTGGCCACCTGAGAGAAGAGAGCAACCTCCTCCTGGCTACAACCACCCCTCAGGTAGTTATAGACACCTGGATGTCCTGTATGCATCTGATGACACTCAGTATGATCTGCTCTAAAATCTTCTGTGGTACCAAAGGCACTGTCAAGCCTGCAGTTCCCCAGATCCTTCTTCCAGCCTTTCATGTAGATGAGTGTCACATTTGCTAATTTCTAGTCAACTGGGACCTCTTCTATTAACCAGGCCTGCTGAAAAATGATGGAGAGTGACCTGACAGGCTTCTCTGTGAACTCTCTCAATACTCTTGGGTGAATCACATCTGGACCCACAGACTGTGCATAAATGGTGTAGCAGCTCAGCAAGCATTTCCCTTTGGGTTATGAGGGCTTTATTCTGCTCCCTGTCACTGTCTCAGGGAGAGGGCTCCTGGATAACAACTGGTCTTACTATGAAAGATTGAGGTAGAGAAAGTATTGAGTACCTTGACCTCTTCCTTGTCCTTGGTCATTAGATTTACCCCCAACAACCAATAAAGGGTGGAGATTTTTCTTAGCCCTCCTTTAGTTGCTGATATGTTTATATAAACACAGAATCATGAAGGTTACTATTTTTTTCAAGATATTATTGAAGGGCACTTAAAGAAAAATACAACTATTAGGCAGAGCCAATGAGGCTTCACAAAGGGAAAGTCCTGTTTAACTAGTTTGATATCCTTCTCTGATAGTCACTCACCTAGTGGGTGAGGGGAAGGTGGTAGACATTTTTTTTCTGGATTTTGGTAAGGATACTACCCCTCACAGCATCCTTCTGGACAGGTTGTTGATGTGGGATGAGCAGGTTCACAGTGTGCTGGGTGAAGAACTGGTTAAAGGGCAGAGCCCAAAGGATTGTAGTAAATGGGACTACATACAGCTGACAATTGGTCACCGGTGGTGTTCCTCAAGGTTCAGTTCTAGAGTCAGTTATCAGTAATCTGGATGCAGGAATGAATTGAATGTAGTGTTTTCAAGTTTGCTGGTAATACCAAACTGGGAGGTGATGTTTGCTCTTGAGGAAGAAGAGGTCTTGCAGAGGTAGCTAGATAAATTGAGCAATGATTAACGGGATGAAATTTAACAAGTCTGAATTCTGTATCCTGCACTCAGGATGGAATAACACCAAGTACAAGTATAAATCGTGAGAGTAGTGCCTGGAGAGCAGCCCTGCAGAAAGAGATCTGGGGATGCTGCTTAGCAGCAGGCTCAATATGAGCCATCAGTGTGCCCTGGCAGCTGAGAGGACAAACCACACCCTGAAGAGCATTAAACACAGAATAATCATCCAGTCAAAAGAAGTTGATTATCTTATTGTATTCAGTGTTGGTGTGACCTTATCTTGAGTATTGTGTGCAGTTCTGGGCCCCCCAGATGATGGTCCTTGAATGTGTCCAGAGGAGGGCAACAAAGCTGGTGGGAGGACTGGAAGGAATGTCCTGTGAGAAGTAGCTAAGGACTCTGGGTTTGTCTGCTTTGGAGAAAAGGGGACTGAAGAGAAACCTCATTGCTCTCTAAAGATTCCTGAGGAGAGGAAGTGGAGAGGGAGGTGTGGAGAAGACATCACTCTTCTTTCTGGTACCCAATGATAGGACTTGCAGGAACAGTACAAAGCTGCACCAGGGGAGTTTTAAACTTGATGATAGGCAGCATTTCTTTATTGAGAAGGTGATCAAACAATGGAACAGTCTTCCTAAGGAGATGGTTGATACTCCAAGCCTGTCACTTCTTGCAAGGCATTTGGACAATGCCCTTAATAATATGTTTTAACTTTTGGTCAACCCTGAATTGGTCAAGCAGTTGGACTAGATGATCATTGTAGGTCCTTTCCAGTTGAAATTATTCTAGTCTAATCCAGTCTAGTCTAAAGATGCAATGTAGACGTGTGGTTCTGGAACCATAATCGATCTCAGCAAGACAAAATCCAGTGCTTCCCCTTTGCATTGCACCAGCTGCTGGTAGAGGCCCACCACAAGTATTAAAAAGAACTCTATTAAAAAAACCCCAAACTGTTCTAAACCATGCCCTTCCTTTATGTAACACATTTCTGACACAGATATTTGGGAACTCCTTCACACTGCAGCCTTGTCATCTGTAAATAGTGTGTTCACTCCAAGTTTATCACAAGAAAACTTTTGTTCCACAACCTCATGTGTGTATGCATGCAGAGTGTGAACAAATTACTTGAACAGATCTTGCCAATACCTGATCATTAAGTAAAGATATTCTCACTGTGATACCATTGGAAGCTGAATTGTGTGCATATGTCTGTGTAACTAACCAGGGACTACCAAATAGTAGCTCACTGTAGAATGTAGCCTCAAGCTACGCCGGGGAAATATAGGCTCGAGGGGAAATTTAGGCTGGAGGTGAGGAGAAAGTTCTTCACTGAGAGAGTCATTGGACACTGGAATGGGCTGCCCGGGGAGGTGGTGGAGTCGCCGTCCCTGGAGCTGTTCAAGGTAAGATTGGACGTGGCACTTGGTGCCATGGTCTGGCCTTGAGCTCTGTGGTAAAGGGTTGGACTTGATGATCTGTGAGGTCTCTTCCAACCCTGATGATACTGTGGTACTGTGATACTGTGAATTTTCGTACATTTCTTGCTATTGTAGCCAAGAATTTTACATTTTCATTAAAGATCTACAGTTCACATTTAAATATAGAGATGCTTTGAAAGTAAGCTGGTGGGGAAAAAAAACAAACAAACAGAAAAGTTTTTAAATTTATTTATTTATTTCCTTTAGACAACTTAGAATCATAGAATCAACCTGGTTGGAACAGACCTCCAAGATCATCTAGTCCAACCTAGCACCCAGCCCTAACCAATCAACTAGACCATGGCACTAAGTGCCTCATCCAGTCTTTTCTTGAAGACCCCCAGGGATGATGCCTCCACCACCTCCCTGGGCAGCCCATTCCAATGCCAATCACTCTCTCTGGCAACAACTTCCTCCTAATATCCAGCCTATACCTACCCTGGCACAACTTGAGACTGTGTCCCCTTGTTCTATTGCTGGTTGCCTGGGAGAAGAGGCCACCCCCCATCTGGCTACAATGTCCCTTCAGGTAGTTGTAGACAGTAATAAGATCACCCCTGAGCCTCCTCTTCTCCAGGCTAAACACCCCCAGCTCCCTCAACCTCTCCTCATAGGGTTTGTGTTCCAGGCCCCTCACCAGCTTTGTTGCCCTTCTCTGGACATGTTCCAGCACCTCAACATCTTTCTTGAATTGAGGGGCCCAGAAGAATGAAAAGTAAAGTTTCTACCGCACGTTTTGCACCAGGGTGTATCATTTCTGCTGTGCAGTGGCTGACAGATTCTACCATTTACTGTTTTGGGGTTTGGTTTTGCTTTTTTTTTTCCTTTTTTTTTTTTTTTTTTTTTTTTTAATAAAATAGTAAGAGGTCAATGAGCTGTGATAGTTTCCAGTTCAAACCAACCAAACGCATTTACGTACAAGATGTAGCCATGGCTTTCGTGCGCTGCTTTATCAGCAGGCGTTAACAAGGAGAGAGATGGTTTTCCTGCGCAAGGCCAACATTCCACTCATACCGGCGGAGAGTCACGCTACTGAGGTCACAGACATGCCTTCTGATGTTTCGAACCTTCAAATTGAGGTATGGTTGGCAGGCAGCAAAAGTCAAAGCCGTATAAAAGGCACAGAAAACACTGATACAGAAGCTTAAATTAAAGAAGGTTTTCATTCTGTTATAGAATCGTAGAATCAACCAGGTTGGAAGAGACCTCCGAGATCATCCAGTCCAACCTAGCACCCAGTCCTAGCCAGTCAACCAGACCATGGCACTAAGTGCCTCATCCAGGCTTTGCTTGAACACCTCCAGGGACGGTGACTCCACCACCTCCCTGGGCAGCCCATTTCAACAGCAAATCACTCTCTCTGTGAAGAACTTCCTCCTAACATCCAGCCTATACTTCCCCCAGCACAACTTGAGACTGTGTCCCCTTGTTCTATTGCTGGTTGCCTGGGAGAAGAGGACAACCCCCACCTGGCTACAACCTCCCTTCAGGTAGTTGTAGACAGCAGTGAGGTCACCCCTGAGCCTCCTCTTCTGCAGGCTAAACACCCCCAGCTCCCTCAGCCTCTCCTCATAGGGTTTGTGTTCCAGGCCCCTCACCAACTTCATTGCTCTTCTCTGGACACTTTCCATCATCTCGACATCTCTATATTAACCTTCCTTTTCCACAGTAAATTCATAGATCTTTCTTTCTGCAGTTTTCTGCAGCAAAACTGAGAAGACATGAAGTCTGTGTACTATCTGTGTCTTCAGGTTTAAAATCAATGACATCATAGTGTTGAAATAAGAAATACTTGCAAGGTAGAGGTATGGATTTATACTGAAGCAGTAGGAAGACAAATTTATTAGTAAATTTCACTTATAACCCAACCACAAGTTGACAAAGATTAAATAAGTTTGTTAAATATGTTTGTCAAAAGCCATTGATGCAAGCCAAATACGGTACCACTTGGAGAAAATATACACTTGGACTTCTGACAACAGAAGCCATCTTCAAGGAAGCCTGCATTTAGGGAGTACACCTGTGCACACTCAGTTACTTGGCATTTTTTAGTGCCTTCTCCTCTCTGTTCTGCACACAATTTGAGTCAAATATTTTCCCTGCAGTGAGCATCGTGTACCTGTTATGTGTATTGGTTTAATTTTAAGTACTTGGCTGGTTGTCAGTGCGCTGTGGTAATAGCATCAAAAACTAATTGAGAAGACCACCTTCCATCTCAGGAGAAAAAATAGAGATAAAAGAAATCAAGCAATAAATATAAGCTGACATAAATTCTGCAGACCCTGAAGATATTCTTGTATGAAATTGCATGTCACCCAAGATTCAACAATCCATTCCCCTTAATTTCTAAGAGCAGGTATCTAATATGTCAAAACATTAAGTAAGTACACTTTCTAAACCTGTTGTCCTTGTTCTGAAGTGCTGACAGTAAAATCAGGGAAGAAAACACGAGAGTGCCAAAAAGAATGGGAACAAGTTGATGTCAGTGAAATACATTGAAGGACTGTCAAAACACAGTCTAGATTTTAGAAAGAAAGGGAAAGGTGCTTCAAGTACAGAGTGGAAAAGATTCATTTAACAAGGGAAATAAGCAGTAGTCATGTTGCCTGCAATGAAAAGCAACTAATTAAATTAAAGGTTTCTTCCTTCTTTTCTGTAGGAAGTGGAAACAGAAAGTCAAACTGCTGTCATCACTGCCTGATTTTACATTCAGTAAACAAAACTTTAGCTTTCATATAACGCTTAATGCCCTTAGGTGACAGTGTAGCTCTCTGCCCTTTTTGGACAAACATTGGCCTTTTCCTGTACTCCCTGACCCATACAGGATTCCTGGTTGTGCCAAAATGTCAAACACACTCATTCTGAGGCCCAAGCAAAGCTAAGTCTGAGCGCCTCCATGTTTTACCAGATCAAGCCCTCTCTTGTTAACAGAGCAACACATGCATGAGAGGTAAAACATTAGCCTAGGAAACAAAAAATTTTCTTCCTGTCACATAGACCAAGTACCAGTGGCCAGATAACACCCTAAATAAAAGTAATAACATGCTAAATGCTCAGAGCCAGAACAAGATTAATACTGTATTTTGCAGAGGGGAAGAGCTAGCAAAGGGCTACAGAAAGCTTTTAAGCCTTGGCTACTAGCAAACAATTGGCAGCAAATGCCTGGCAATTTATATGAGGGAATAAAAATACTCATTGTGTGTGTATGTGTGTTGGCTTTGAATACCATGGTCACCCTCTAGCTAAGGAGCCATTTACATCTGTCAGCCAGCAGCCAGACACCAGCAGGGAGCTGGCAGGGCATTTGCAGGCTTATTGTGAGTCCAGCCAGGAAGCAGAGCCAAGACTCCCACTTGGGCTCTCCCTAGCAGCCAGAAGCAGTAGCTCCCCTTGGCAAGCTGAAAACTACCTCCCTACCTGCTGACAGTGTGCAGAAAGGTGCGAAGCTCAAGTTGGTTCAGACGTACAATCTTCCCTGTACAGCCTGCCACAGGGCTTCTGTCACTGCAGGCATATGACCTGCTAGGAGCTCTTTAACAAAGTCTATTAGATTTCACTCTTACCTTTTATTATTTACAAGCTTTTGGTGTATTACTGTAGTCCTGATGCATCAACCAAAACAAAATTATCAGAAGTGTCCTCTTCTGCTACTCTTCCAGCAGAAAAAAAGTCCAACAAGACAACCAAACCCCTGGCTATCTGATGGGCTTTTGAAATATTACCTGTAGACAAGAACAGCTTTTGTCCTGGGGCAAAGTCAAAAATACTGCCTTGCAAAGCTGTAGCAGAGGTAAACAAGTACCTGAAGAAAAAGGTGCTCAGCTCAGTCCACCTGGTGCAATGACGCCACCAGGAAGTTTATTTTGATTTCTTTATTTCCAGTGAGAGACAGAAAGTTGCTGGATATAAGCTTTGCTGTACTTAACCACATGTGGGTTGTAAAGGGGAGCACAGAGTGAGGTACCACAATTGCCACAGGGTCAGTGAGAGAATAAAGAGGAAATAGATGGAGGAAATATGGGAAGATAGATGGAGATGATCTCTTCCACTGAGCATGGGAGATAAACCTGGTAAAGACTAACTTATTCTCTCTCCTTAGACCACCCAAGGTAGCTACACAATGTGTATGAGGTAGTATTGATGAGAAAACCTTCTCAGCAAGCAAGAACCTGTTGACCAGAACCCAATTCCAGCAATGAAGCCCAGCCACTGCACTGACAGTGTGAATGAATCTATGTCTTCCTTTCCCACTGGATTGAAGAAAAACCTTGCTTTTATCGACATGTAAATCATCTTCAGGTGTTACCCAGTCACAGGAATGCAATTCATTTACATGTCTAGAAACTGAAGCAATAATAAACTCAGATACATGCTACATATGTTATACATAGAAATATAAAGCACCCAGGGTCCAACTTGAGTGTATTATTTCATAGAATCATAGAATCAACCAGGTTGGAAGATACCTCCAAGATCATCCAGTCCAACCTATCCCCCAGCCCTATCCAGTCAACTAGACCATGGCTCTAGGTGCCTCAGCCAGGCTTTTCTTGAACACCTCCAGGGACGGTGCCTCCACTACCCTGTCAACAGATGTGCAGTGTCTCATAACATTCTCAGTGATGGAAGCATCTCCTTCAGCATACAATACACAGACCCTAAGCAAGTGTGACTGTTCAGAAGGTTGTGGCACATGCCATTTTGTAATTCAGATGTGTGATCTTTTAAACAACTCAGTGGGATTATATTTGCATTTTACGAGAGCAAGATAAAATAGTGGAAGCAAGTCCATAATAAGTATTTTCTCTTTTGTTTCATTCAGATTTGATTTTTGCTTTCCTTTTCCTTAGTCACCAGGAAAATTTCCTTCAGGCTCAAATATGCTGCCAGACAACATTTTGCTGCCCTGTTCATTTTATCCAGGTAAGTCCATTTGAAGCAGGAAACATGAAGTAAATTTTAAACTGTCTAGGAAATGAGGTGGAGCTGGCCACAAATGAAATTTCCACAGCCTGGAAGGGATTTTTGTATCTAGAAGTGAAAGAAAGAAAATACATTTAGATTTCAAGGCCATTAGTAGAAAAATGTGAAGTTGTAATGATTTTTTTAATTTAGTGTTGCAAATCACAGCAGTCAGGAATCATAAATCAAGCAAAAATTAATGAGATTGGCTTAAACATAAAACTTTACATGTGATAAACTTGAAATTAATTATATTTATATCTAGTATATTTTTATAACAATGATGGCTATGAAACAGCTATTAAAAATAAATATCTATAAAATAATATCTATTAAAAATAGATAATCTTCTATATAAGGGAAATTGTGTTCTTGAAAAGCTAATGTTATGAAGCTGTGTCAACTGAATTATTATTTGAAGTTTTGGGATTATGGAATAAGTTCAGTTCCAAAAAATGCTTTGTGTTAAGAAATATTGGACCCTTCCATAACCAAAAATTCTGATGCTGGGTTTTAAAGTCCAGAAAGATTTATTTTGAATGCTTTGTGTTTATTCTATAAAATAATTTCAAGGAGGATGCACTGCAAAAAAGTGTTTGAACTCAAACAGTATCATAGAATCATTATGATTAATAAAAAGCATGATGATTTAATTTTATTGACTAACCTTAGTCAGTAATTTAGCCTGGAGCATTTCAGAGCCTGGCACAAGCTTTTTATAAGAAGTGAGTGAAAAATCTCACGGGAACAGAGGTCATCCTGCTTCTGTGGAGTTTCTGGTGTTCAGTGGCAACAGAGAGGGAAGCTGAGAGGGTTGAAAGCTCGATACACTGAGACATTTATTGGCAGTAAGGACTGTGCCAGCATTAATCTCTTCCCAAGCTCAGTAGGTTTCTGCAATTCCACCTCTGAGAGTAAACCCTCCACATTGTAAGAAAAAAGGAAGTTTAAAACTGAAAATAATACTCTTTGATCTACCTAAATCCCTCATTTAGTAAATGGATGGGGAGATACTTTGAAGTAGATAGTGAATGACATTAGCAAGTGGATAGATGGGAGCAATAAAATGAATAAGGAAAGAAGAAATGAGTGGTAGGTCTTAATCAAAAGGGCACAGCCCAGAACTGCTGTCTTACAGCCTTAACACTACTCATGGAAAGACAAAAAGAATCAGGATAAACACTTGAGTCAGTTGTAAGATCAGCTCTTGCCAAAGCTTTCAGAGCATACGGAGCTCCTAGATAGGCACACAAACACCTCCAGCTCCAGCAGAGTAAATTTACAATGCACCTTCTGAAAAGCCATTCCAGCTGAGACAGATGAGGTAGCTTGCAGCTTGAGTCCCTTGCATAGCAGGGACTGAGCAGGATAGGCACCTGAACTACTTCTGTTTACAGTTTGTCCTATAGTCATAAACAGAAACTGGCAGTGGTTTTATGTTAATATTAATCATATGTTAACATGTCATACTGGGAGTTACAGCAGCGGAGGATTGGATTTCAATCCCATTTAAACCTCCTTGTGTTGTGGTTGAAACTTTGAGCAGGATGGGCAGCTGGGACAATGGCCACTTCTCAGCTGAATCTTTTTTCTCAACATGAGTCAAAGCCCAGATTTAAACAGCCTTCAACTGAAGTCAATAATTCTGAGGTCTTAATAAGTTTCAGGCTGTTTTCTGACTGAGAGATTCTGTTGTATGTTACCAGCAACAGCCACAACCACTTATGAATGATTTGAAGCTAGTTTCTAAAACATCCTCTGAAACACAACCCCCCAGGACAGCTAATGGGAAGCAAACCATGTTTATGCTGTAGCAGTCATTCCCATATGAAATATGACTTTTATTTCTAGCATCATATCCTGTAGCATAATTGTGATGGCTTGGGTGTTACCCATACCCCCACACTTTGGAAATCACCCAGACTAGGCTCAGTGGCTCTGGAAATTGAACGAAGCTTATATTTACAGCTTAGCACAATATACAAGCAGGTATTTACAATATATATGCAGTTATATATAGAAATGCACAAGTTAAAAGGTAATACAGAAACACAACTGCCCTCCCAGAAACCTGAGTCCCCAGGAGGGGCTCTTAACTGCCCTTGCACCTTCTCCCACCCCTCTCTACCTTACCCCAGACATTGGCTTGTGCCAAAGGAAGATTGGAGGGTCGGCCAGGGGAGTTAAGAAGCAGGTGGATTTAGTCACACAGACAGCAGGTTAGGTTAGAGAGATGCAGCCCAAAGCCCAGACAGAGAGTGACTGCCTTATCTATATTTACATCCTTGTTCTTATGCATCTCAGCAAGCCTATGAGTGAAGTAGACATCACCATTGTTTTCTTCTCATGGCCTGTAATCTAGTTCTTCTCACCAAAACACTCTAGCTAGCTTCAAACTATAATTTACACACAACAATCTACATGGGACTGTACAGGAATGCATCTGATCAGTATTTGAAAGCAACATGGTGTGCTGCAACTGTCCAATGCTTTCACTGATTTTCAAAGTAGTGAAAACTGAATTTGTTATCTTAGACCTTTGTTTCTTCTATACTGTCAACAACTTGAAGTATAGCACTGTTTATAGATTAAAGTTACATAAAAATATATCAAGTACCTAACTGTTCCAGGAATTCCACTGTTAACTCCTTCTTCTTTTGCATCTAGGTCTAGTTTAATGAGTTTTCAAGCCTTCAAGACACTTTGGAGAGTGAAATTTCTGTATGAGCGTAGGCAATTATGCCTAATGGATTTTAAAATCAAAAGGAGACAAACATTTAGCTAAAAGCACTTTTGTGTAAGACTACCTGTTTCTTAATGCCAGTAGCTTGGTTTATCTCCTTCTGTTGCTGCTTGCAAAATTTCCAAAGGTAAAGGGGAATCTGATGAATGTCTGCACTGGGTGACACAGAAAATCGCTACCCACAGAATGTGGCTTCAAGCACTTGAACAGGGGACAAATGACAAAGTTTTTCTGCTGCTCTCATTTTTTGGTAGTAGAGCAGGGAGCTACGTTACAGGAAATACACAGAGAAAGAGCTTTTGTCAGAAGAAAGGGAAAATGCAGGAGGATAGCTACTCTTAGGAAAAAAGGGTTAAGTGGTAGTTGAACCAAACATCAGACTAAGCAGCCAGTTATGACACACAAGTATTGTACCTTGCCACATAAAAGAGGAAAATTATTTTAGAATCATGATGATAAATGAATCTATGAATAATATTTGCTATTCAGAACAAAAGATAAAATGACAATGTAAACTGCCTGATTTTGAAAATAAAGATCAAACCAGAATCTGACAAACACACCCAGCCCATAAAACAGTGAAGAAAACTGCAAATGTTACATGTTTATTACTAACACAAAGATCTAGGTCTGCTAGGGCAGTATTACTGCACAGGGGTAAAGCAAGGATGAAATCACAGCTGCTCTATCTCTGTTGCCTCATCAGTGGTCAGTAACAGTGACTGCAAAACTCTCTGCAGGGGACACAGTCTCAAGTTGTGCCAGGGTAGGTATAGGCTGGATATTAGGAAGAAGTTCTTCCCAGAGAGAGTGATTTCCCATTGGAATGGGCTGCCCAGGGAGGTGGTGGAGGCACCGTCCCTGGGAGTCTTCAAGAAAAGCCTGGATGAGGCACTTAGTGCCGTGGTCTAGTTGACTGGCTAGGGCTGGGTGCTAGGTTGGACTGGATGATCTTGGAGGTCTCTTCCAACCTGGTTGATTCTATGATTCTATGATTCTATGCAGAAAAGCAGAGAGAAAAACACAAGGAGTTCTTTTCCTCACGTTGGTCAACAGTGAAACCAACCCCCTTAAGTCTTTCTATTTTGCAGATTTTTTATGACCTCTTTACATCACCAGTAGTGCTTACAGTAGAGAGCAGTGTGTGAAGCACAGTCTCTCCCTAGGAACAATGCTGTTACTCAGGTAGAGTGTTTTTGTAAGAAAGCCAGCCTTGCAGTCATATCATGTTACAATGCATCCTGGTCGCGGCGAATGGAAACACACAGTAACGAGTAACAAAATCTATTCTACTACTTGCTCTTCTCCATAAGTAAGAAAACAGAGCACAAAATCCCTCTCTTGGTGACGCACAGTTCAATATGGTTGAAGTGTTATAATGTGTTACTTGAGTCATAACTGACAAGGTGCCAGCCTTACATTTGTTAGAGCAAACAGAGATCAGCTTTAAATTTCCGTGCTGTTATGCAACCACGCTATTACTTAGAGGACTACTTGTACTCAAACAAGAAAGGCCATCTACCTTCCTGTTCCAGTGCTGATATAATAGTCTCCACTACAGACCCATTTCCATATGCACACACATACATGGTTAAAACCAGGCATCTACTGCAGCATTTTAACCGCTCTAAGGAAGCGCTCACTACTTGGCCTTCAAGGCTCCTCTCTTGTTTTTATATAGGTTTGAGACTTAGGATTGCTGCAGCTAGTGAGGAAAGAGGTGACCACATAGTCCACTTGACCATACACTTTCATTCTCTACTGATCTCTGCACTCAGCAGGACTTAGACGGTGAAATGTAAGAAAGTAGCAATCATATTTGCTGCTGCTAGTTTCTCAAAAGCTAATGCCATTGCAACCCAGCTCTCACTTCCATTAATCAGTCATTAGCACAGTCATTTTATTTACCCAGTCCCTATTGGCTTTGTGGGAGGTATCTGCTAATAGTATACAGTGTACAGAAAAAACACTTGGAGTAACGTTGCTTGGAAGACTTGTTAGCAAACAAAGCTACCACAGTAATACTGAAAGTAAGTTGGGCTCCACGTTTCACCGAGCAGCAAGTTGCCTTTCAATCTAGAAGTGACAGATCCCAGGGCCTCACCTCTAAGATAGCCCAGGAAATAGTTGCACCAAGAATTCCCCAACACAATCAGAAGGCAGGCCAAACTGACATAGACATCTGAAACCCAGGAGGGGCTAGCCATGGGGCAGCTGCTTGCCTTGAGGTGCTACAGAAAACAACGTCCTTCCTTTCAGAGCCTGAATCAAGATAGCAGTGCTATTCTGGCTTAGCTTATCAGAGTCACCCACATGACTAATGATTAATCATTCAAGTATTTATCACTTCAGTATAATTTCTGCATACTATTATTGGGGTTGCACCTTCACTGGTGTGGATCAGGCATGACTGGAGTTGACACTTAAGGAGCATCTTTCAGCAAAGAGCTTAAAGAGCTTGAGAGTCTGAATACTGACAACAGGTGAGGCTTCTGTTGGCTTGGAAGCAAGCAGAGGAACAAGCCATGACAGCTGTGAGGGAAGCAGAAGTAACACAATTCGATATCATCTCCAGTCTTCCTCCTCAGGTCATCTCTGTGGACCCAGGGCTCTTTATCACCCATAATCTGAAAATGGAAGAAAGTTGGTGGGAGAGAATGTGGGCAAAGGGCCTGAACTTGACTGCCCTGAGGCATGTGCCACTTCGACAGCGATGTGATACCGCTTGTACAGCCCCCGGAAATGTTCTCCCCAGATGGTTGCTCTCCGTCTTTTCACCTCACCATATGTTCCCCCATGCAAGCAGAAAAAGCACTCGTGATGTCTTCTTTTCTGAAGGGATCCAAGGAAGTTTGTGCCTCACGTTCTCCAGCAGGACGGCAGTGAATACACAAAGCAAAGTTAGTCAAATAATTCTCTCTTTGGGTCACAGAATCTCAGGCTCATTTCTGTCCTTAACTTTTTTCAGAACCAAGACTGGTAGGGAAAGTTTCTCAGACACAGCTTTTGCCAGCTTTCCATGGAATGTAACTCTCCTGGTTGCTCTTGTGGCAAGCCTGCTTAGGGACATCCAACTCTGGGAAGATTCTGCTATTGCACTGGACTGCTCTACAGCTTCTCTATCAGCACAGGTTGTCCCTCTCATACAGTTTTTCTGTGTTTGTCTGCCTAAGCAAGTCAACTCCAATCATGTCTCAGCCCAGCTTCTTCCTCAGCCTTTTTCACTAGCTGCCTGTGGCTCAGACTAGATGAGAGTGATTTCCCATTGGAATGGGCTGCTCAGGGAGGTGGTGGAGGCACCGTCCCTGGGGGTCTTCAAGAAAAGACTGGATGAGGCACTCAGTGCCATGGTCTGGTTGACTGGCTAGGGCTGGGTGCTAGGTTGGACTCGATGATCTTGGAGGTCTCTTCCAACCTGGTTGATTCTATGATTCTATGATTCTATGATTCTATGATTCTATGACTTCCATCCTACCAAGTGTGTGAGGATGGGAGGTAAGAAAATGATCTCCTGTTTCTCAGATCGTAAGCAAAACTGTGAAGGTAACAGATTAATTCAGAGTTTGTCTCAGAGATTATTGCTCCATGAAGGCCATCATCTACCTTTCCTTCACCTTGCAGTGAATGAAGAAGGGGCTATCATGGAAATGGCAGGGCTAGACACCAAGCATGTAATGCAGAGAAAAGAATTGCTCTTGGTTTATTGTTAAGATCACAGCAGACTGTATCTAGATTCCAGTCCTTTTTGCCAGATTTGATTTTGCATCTTAAAGAGCCATTTAGGACATACAGAAATTGTCCTGAAAACAGGAACAAAGGACTCTGTGCTCTCAGTGCCATGCCCACTGAGATGAATTCCTAGAGTTTCAGAATGATTTAGGTTGGAGAGGACCTCAAAGATCATCTATTTCCCACTAGAACAGGTCACTCAAGGCCTCATCTAACCTGGCCTTGAACACCTCCAGGGAGGGAACATTCACAACCTCCCTGGGCAACCTGTTCCAGTGTTTCACCACCTTCACTGTAAAGGACCCTTTCCTAACATCTAGTTTGAATCTCCCCTCTTCCAGTTTAAACCCATTAGTCCTTGTCCTGTCATTACAAGACCTTGTCAATAGTCCCTCCCCAACCTTCCTGTAGGCCCCCTCAGATACTGGAAGGCTACTATAAGGTCTCCTCAAAGCCTTCTCTTCTCCAAGCTGAAGAGCCCCAACTCCTGTAGCTTGTTCTCATAGCAGAGCTGCTCCAGCTCTCTCATCATCTTTGTGGCCCTCCTCTGGTCTTGCTCCAACAGTTCCATGTCCTTGTGCTGGAGGCTCCTGACCTGCACACAGTTCTCCAGGTGGGGTCTGACGAGAGCAAAGTAAAGGGGCAGAATCCTCTCCCTTGCCCTGATGGTCACACTTCTCTTGATGCAGCCCAGGACACGGTTGCTGTCTGGGCTGCATGTGCACATTGCTGGCTCATGTTGAGCTTTTCATTAACCCAGACTCCAGGTCCTTTTCCTCAGGGCTGCTCTCCAGCTGTTCGCCACCCAGCCTGGATTTATGCTTGGAATTGCACCTACCCAGGTGCAGGACCTTACACTTGGCCTTGTTGAATGTCACGAGTTTGGCCTGGCCCTGCCTCTCCAGCCTGTTCAAGTCTCTCTGCATGGATCCCTTCCCTCTAGCTAGTTGACTCCCACACAGCTTGGTGTCATCTGCAAACTTGCTGAGGCTGCGTTCGATTCCGCTGTTTGTATCACTGACAAAGATGTTAACCAGCACTGGTCCCAGCACTGACACCTGAGGGATGCCACTTGTTGCTGGTCTCCAGGTGGACACTGTGCTGTTGATCATCATTCTCTGTGTGACACCATGCAGCCAATTCCTTATCCAGCAGTACTCCACCCATCAAGTCTGTGTTTTTCCAGTTTGGTGACCAGGATATCATGTGGAACAGAGTCAAATGCCTTACTCAGGTTCAGGTAGATGCTGTCAATTGTCCTTTCCTTGTCCACTCCTGCTGTGACTTCATCATAAAAAGCCACTACATTTGTCAGGCCTGGTTTGCCCTTGGTGAAGCCATTGCTGGTTACCACCAATCACCTCTGCTTTGCTTTCCATTTGCCTTAGCAGAGCCTTCAGGAGGATCTGCTCCATGATCTTGCCAGGCACAGAGGTGAGACTGCCTGGTCTGTAGTTCCCAGGGTCATCCTTTTTTCCCTTCTTGAAGATGGGCGTTATGTTTGCCCTTTTCCAGCCAGCAGGAACTTCACCAGTCTGCCATGACCTTCCAAATATGATGGACAGTGGTTTAGCAACTTCATCTGCCAGTTCCCTCAGGACCCGTGGGTGGATCTCGTCAGGCCCCATGGACTCGTGCACGCTCATATTCCTCAGGTGCTCATGAACATTATCTTCAATTATAGTGGGCAGATCTTCCTTCTCCCAGTCCTTACTTTTGCCCTCTGGGACTTGGGCATTTTGGTTGGAGCCCTTGCTAATCAAGACTGAGGCAAAGAACTCATTGAGCACCTCAACCTTATCCATATCCTTTGTCACCAGTTCTTTTCCCTTCTGGAAGGGTCCCGCATTCTCCCTTGTCCTCCTTTTCTCACTGATATACCTGAAGAGGTTCTTGTTCCCCTTAATATCCCTAGCCAGATTCAATGCTAGTTGTGCTCTCCTAACCTGAGCTCTGGTTGTACAAACAATTTCTTTGTATTCCTCCCAGGTGACCTGTCCTCGCTTCCACTCTCTGTAGGCTTTCTTCTTGAATCTAAGTGTGTTCAGGAGCTCTCTATTCATCCATGCACGCCTGCTGGCATTCTTACCTGCCTCCCTCTTTTTTTGGGATGCATTGCTCCTGGGCCTGGAGGAGGTGATCCTTGAACACTGACCAGCTTTCCTGGGCCCTCCTTCCTTCCAGAGGGTTTTTTTTCCCATGGCAGCCTGCCAAGGAGGTCCCTGAAGAGGTTGGAATCTGCTCTTCTGAAGTCCAGAGCAGTGAGTTTGCTATGCACCCTCCTTGATGCCTTGAGCATCTTAAACACTACCATTTCACCGTCACTGCAGCCTAGGCTACTCTTCAGCTTCACGTCTCTCACCAGCCCCTCCTTGTTGTTGTATGTCTTTCCATCTTTGTCTCATTCTCCAGTAATACTAAAATCTCTTCTCTACAGTAATATCAGTTTAATTGGTGGAGGAGAGGAACTGGTAGATAATCACATGTTCAGTTAGGAGATGTTGATCTGAGAACTCTGACATGGGTTTTCCATTTACTGGGTAGTTGATCTGACCCCCAAATTATGAAAGAACTGGACTGCTTCCTCCACGTTTTCAAGAAGTGGAAACAGTAACCTCGTTTGAGGAGCCCAGTCCTGTGTGTATGTTGTAGGTGTGTTCCAATAATACTTAACAGATTAGGACCCCCTGGGTAATTACAGTCAAGCTGAGTGGCTAGATTCCAATCACACTTGTGGGAATTGAAGTGTTCAGAGAGGGTGAGTGACAAATGCACAGTCACCTGATACCAAGGAGCTTGCAAGGCAATGAAGTACCTAAATGGGAATTTAAATTGCAAGTTTGGTCCTAAGCACTTGACTTTTTAAGGTTCTGATCTCTAAGTCCTGTCTTCCATCTTAGTCTAACTTATCATAGTGCCTTATTGTGACTCTTGCCATAAGAACAGAAAGCTTCTACCATACTTACTGTTGATCAGTTTTGTCTGTGACCATGAATTATGCAGTAAATACAAAACAACAGTGAGACCCACTTCTTGCTGTAAGAAACAGGTCAGATAGTCATCAAATAAATAAGACCAATAAATACTCCTGTCACCCAGCTCTAGCGTCTGTTCAGGAAATCCTTGGTTCTCT
Organism: Pogoniulus pusillus; assembly: GCF_015220805.1. Lineage (NCBI taxonomy): Eukaryota > Metazoa > Chordata > Aves > Piciformes > Lybiidae > Pogoniulus > Pogoniulus pusillus. The sequence continues at coordinate 33,451,474 of NC_087268.1, read as the reverse complement.
ATTATCATTTGCTGACATCTCATCCTCACAGGAGGAAGGCAACTTTAAATTCTACTTCTGCTTCCCTTCAGAACTGAGATCTCTCTACTTGATAATGCAACACTCTCCTTATTTTGGGTCACATTCAGGCATTTGTTACACAGTCTGCGATCTCAGCGTGCCCTGTGGTTGGATGGTTGTTTTTTCCCTCCAAGACTTTCCCACTTAAGGACAGACCAGAAATGGACTTTCCTGGTATAATTTAAAGGTCAGAAATTATCAGTTCTGTGTGGTTAGCTGGATGCTGTCCTGCCTGGACAGTCCAGCATGCTGCATATACAGAGCAGTGCCATGGTTACTTTCCTACTTCAGGCTACAGCTGGTGTTTAGCATTTGTCAGCTGGAAAGGAGCCAGTTGTTTAGTTACGCAGTTATCACCATGTTTCCACAAGGGATCTCACAGACGTTCTCTTCTCTCTTGCCCTCCCAGCATGTGATCTGCAGTGCCCTGAGATGTCCTCATCACATAGCCGCACGCATGCATATCAGACACATGACTCCTGCACTCTGGACCACTGCCACCCATCACTTGACCCAGTTCATGGTATCTCCTACTCCACCATGGAAGCAGTTGCAGTCTGCTCTCACATTCCTGTGCAAAAGCATGTGGACAGAATGCACTTCACAAGATATGACATACACAATTTCTACTGTTCATGATATGTGTACATATTAAAATAAAGCTGTCTGTAAGATCTTTGAGTGTGTGCCTGTCTGGGGATAACTGTGCACAGAACCAGAATTTAATCTTAGGGCAAAAGTGAGAGAAGCATTGCCCTCGAGACATTGTGAAAAATATGACTCTGAATAAAGTGATGATAGTCCTATTTTTAATTTGGCCTCTCTGTCTGCTCAGTAATGATTTTTAATAATGATTTATTTGCCTCAGCTTTTTACTGTAGTCTTCCTGCTAACACTTATTAATGGCAAAAAAAGCACTGATCCTAAAATTTAATGCTTATAGATGTCTTCTGGAGAGACACATCAAAAATTGGCCCGAGTTAGCCAGATATTTTTGGCTATCTCATTTCTGCTTGGCTCAAGGCATACTTATCAGACATTTTCATGTCCATATCCCTGGCAATGGAGGAGCCATACATTCAAAAATCTGGCAGATGCACAAAGATGTGCACCAACATTCATGAAACATTTCCTAAGGTTGTAGTTGCTTGGATTTCAGCTCCTTAATTAGTAGAATGCCTCCAAGAAGGCGTTTTCAGGGTTCTTTTTGCAGTTGGCTGCTCTATCTGAAAGGCTTCTCCTAAGATTAGATTTATCGTGGGGTCTGACCTGCTATATCCGTGGATTTCTAAACCAGTTTTATTTTACCATTCAGAGGTTTTGTCCTGGTTGAGGAAGATTCTATTAACCAACAGTCACTTTTGATGCAAAAGTCAGGTATGAATTACAGCCAGCGCAAGCAGGACATGTGTGCCTTACTCCATCTAGTATGCAGTCAGCAGCTTTTGAATAGTGAGTCTAACACTGTCAAAAGCTAGTTATTTTGGTGCATGTGTATGGTTATTCAGGAGGTCTGCTGTGCCCCAGAGGCATTGTCATTGGGGTGCTTGTTCTGCATAGGAGGTGAGCAGAATTTCTTGGTGACAAATACAGAAGCCTTCCCCAGTCCTGCCATCCTTGAAAGGTTTTGTCTAGACAAGAGAACATTTTTGGCATAATTATTCTCTTACCTTTTAATTTTGCATGCAAATAATTAGAACTGTAGTGTTATAATTTTGAGCAGACAATGCTGCTTGTAGAGACCTGAACCAAACTCTTAGAGGTCATTGGAAAAACAAACGTAGCTAAAATACTGAGAAGTCAGCATAGTATCTTGCAAGGAAAAGAAAAAAAACTGACATTGTTTTAAACACACCACTAATTAATATAGATACTGAAAGCTGATGAAAGAATATGATCCTCAAAGGCAATACTGTGCCTTTGAACTGACTGACAGCAACTGGATACATACTCTCATTTTTTGCTTCAGAAATTGTCACCATTTTTAACAGCAGAAAGTTTTCTACATTTGGATAAAGCAGTGGAAGAGTCCAAGGAAATAGAAGCAAAAGGGGTTGTTATTTCCATCCTGCTACTCATTTCCTTTTGTACATCATGTGTGGTTCAACTGTGTGTGGTGCCAAATAAGGCCTCCAAAGTGGAGTGAGAAATTAATATAGATTAAAAAGATATACTTTTTCTGGGTTATCACTTTCTCAGCCTGCTTCACTGTGCAGCTGTACAATGGGAGAGCATGCAGATGGGGAGATATGCCATGTCAACTCACTCTGCCACAAAAACAAATGTTCATCTAAAAGGGGTTTCAATTTATCATTCAAGCAACTAAACTAGTGCATTACACTGGATGTGCTGTATCCAAATTATGTATATATATATATATATGTAAAATAGTATCTCCATAGTAAAGATGCAATCCTAGGAACTCAAACTTGATTTATGCTTTGCTTAGCACAAATACATCTGACATAGTCACCTAGCTTTGTAGATGTGCTCAAAACAACTGTGCACACTGGCTTTAGGAATGTAGAAATATAGGCATTTAAGTAGAATTACTGACACCAGGATTATATGAGTAATCAAAAATCTTAACACAGTCTGTGTATTTTCATGCTATCTCTATATTGTAGAATGACTCCTCTATAAGGAGATTCTAATTTGGAATAGATACTATTTCACTGCAGGATATTTAGCCTGCTTTGTAAGTAGAGTCATTATTCTGGAACGTGCTCATTTACATTTTGGATTAGTGCCTGCAGAATGGCTCAGAGGAATAATTATTTTGGAAGAGTTACTCTGATCGATTTCTACATCTGAGGCCCTGCAGACCATATGTGTCACCAAAGGCAGTCCAGAACTCCACAAAATACTAATTGAGGTCTTTGACTTGAAAGGCTTCGACACTATTTGATCTAATATTTGAATTAACTATTTATAGTGAAAAAAAAAATACCATTATCACACTTTTGGGACACTATTTATAGGCCAGTTAAATACAGTATGCAATTACTAATTGCCTAGGGTAGGAATTCAGTGCAGTACAGAGGAAATATGTTTGCTTACAATATACCATTAGAGCCTCGATGGTCCGCATGAAAAATGCTTTGTGCTGTGCCGCACTGGATATTCCCTGCTAAACTGTAGAAGTCAAAAGCAAGATTCATCTGGCCCTGCCATGTAGATAGAAGGTTTCTTACAAAGCTGTCAGCAAGCTGAGAGGTCCAAATCATGATTTTCTTCTTCAGCACAGCACCCACGGGATGCTAGCCCAAAACCCCACGGTGGAAATGCCCACCAACAGCGCGGCAGGAATGAGGAACCTCCTGGGGGCAGTAATGGTCCCTGGAAGTGTCTCACCCACTAGAGTAGTCATAGCCTTATATCTCTGTCAAGAAACAGGAAGAGTAGGACGGTTCCCAGCTTATTTGTGCTCCTGGAAAATAAGAAGACTCTGTACACAGTATATCTCTGCGTTGCTATCATGGATCATACTGTTTCTTTCCACAGTAAAAAAACAAGATAGCATATGCCAAGAGCGAAAATCTCTTGAGAGAATTCTTCCTTCATTGGGATGGAAAGAACACTTGTCCTACAGGAATGGTTGTGAGGTTTGCCATAGTGTACTTACTAGAAACTCAAGATTTACACCAGTAGGAAGAAGAAATCAGAACCTTTTCATTAGTTGTTCCATAATAGATTTAAAAATACAAACTTGCAAGGTCACTTACATAAAGCCTGCAATACCATATGCTCAACACATTCCAGAACACCAAACACATGAATCACTGCAGTTATATTCATAAAAATACTCTTCTACTCCCCCAGCACATCACACAATGATGCAGTTACAGAGACTTTTTTCAGGTGCCAGCTGATTTAAGAGGTTCCTGCATTTTCTTTTATTCCTGCTCCATAGCTATAATTGATCACATCCTCACTTGTGCTGGTTTAATTCTGTGAAGCTATGCCAGCCACCAAGGGTTTGAAAAAAAAAAATCCAACCAACAAATGAAACCCCCCTTTCACCAAAACTTTTTGCAACTTGTTTTCAGAAAAAAACTTGGGTCATCTCAGTGAAGCATCACAGTATCACAGTATCAGCACGGTTGGAACAGACCTCACAGATCATCAAGTCCAACCCTTTACCACAGAGCTCAAGGCTAGACCATGGCACCAAGTGCCACGTCCAATCTTACCTTGAACTGCCCCAGGGACAGCGACTCCACCACCTCCCCAGGCAGCCCATTCCAGTGTCCAATGACTCTCTCAGTGAAGAACTTTCTCCTCACCTCGAGCCTAAATCTCCCCTGGCGCAGCCTGAGGCTGTGTCCTCTTGTTCTGGCGCTGGCCACCTGAGAGAAGAGAGCAACCTCCTCCTGGCCACAACCACCCCTCAGGTAGTTGTAGGCAGCAATAAGGTCACCCCTGAGCCTCCTCCTCTCCAGGCTAGTAGCTGTTGTTCAGTACTGCTGAGGGGGCACTGACTGTTCAGTAATGGAAATGAACAGCCAAAAGTGGGGAAGATAAGAGCTCTTAAATCAGCTTTGCAATCAGAGACAACAGATTGCTCAAGCTGGATTGCAAGAGAACAGCGAGCACAGGGACGTAACTGAGCATGTCCCCAGAAATGCCTTTCTCAAAAACATTTGCATCTTTTTTTTTTTTAAACACTGAAGAAAATCAGTAGGTGTGCAATCCTATATCTGTGCAATACTATATCTGCACAGCAGTGACAGACATATGAATGTTCCATAAGTGAGGGAGATACATGAGCTGGCCTGGCACCAGCATGCAGTGGCTCTCTATCTTCTTTCATTGTTACACCTTCTGAAAACTCTTTCTTTTGTTTGTTTGTTTGTTTAAAGGAAATAGCAAAGCTGAATATTAGCAGAACACATTTTAAGAAGTTGTTTTTTTTAACCTGAGCTCTACTGCAATGCAATTTCCCCCTCGCCCTTTTTAAGTCTTTCTGTATATCTTGTCTCTATATATATGCACTCAGATATATAGTGCTAAATGATATGAATCTTTCTCTGTGTTTGCATTCTTTGCACGAGCATTCAGACTCAGTAAACCTACGGGTTTTTTTCCCTCGCTTTCACTGGAGTAAGACAAGAAAGCCTCAGTGGAACTGACAGAATTAAGCCATTCTTAAATAAGCTCTGCTGAAAGATGAGGCAAGGCCTCCATGGCTTGGTATTTAAAACGAGGTCAGTCAGCAGACAAATTTCCAATGTAACTGACTTACTAATCAATAGAGAAGAACACTCATTTGTTCCATAGAGTGAATTCAATTTGCTTAAGAAAGTTATGGTGTTCTGAATATTGAATGCTAGAACAGATGTGTTTGTGAGGAAGATGGAATGTAACCGTGACCAGATTGTTTGATGGAAGTTTTTTTCCAAGAAGATACAGCTTCTTCAAGAAGAGTTTATTTATCCAGGAGAAATATAGGAAAAAAATCCATCAGGGGCTCTCAAGGTTTTGCTGTATATTGTTTTGTGAAAGCTGAATTGTAAAAACCCCTCTCTTCTGAAACCTTAAAAGATACAAAGAGGAAAAAACCCTAAGATATTCACAAAATAAATTCCCTTTTGACTTGCTTTCCACTGAAAGACAGTTTTTCCATTCTACTGCTTTCAGATATCAAACAGCAGGAATTCTGGGCACGATTATTTTCTTTCTCTACCGATGGAAGGGCTGGCAGTTTTTCTGTAATAAAGTGCCCGAGAAGTATTGACTCTAGAATGAGAACTTGATCATACATACAGGGGCCATTTTCTTCTGTTTACAAAGAGGGTTCACAAGAAGTCTTGTTGCAGTGAACAGAGTAGAAGCAACAAGATGCCATGTCCCTACTGGCAGCATTGTGGGCTCTGAATAACTCCTGAGTGTGGCATAGATAAGAGTGGTTGATGTGATTAAATGCTATCTGCAGCTGCTTCTTGAATGGGTATAAAGAAGATGGACCCAAACTCTTTCCAGAGAGGCAAAGAGGAAGGAGGAGAGAGAACAACCACATCTGTAAGATTGACAGTTCCACCATGAGAATGGTGAGCAGGAGCACAGGGAGTCTGCTGACAGTCCACCCATGGAGAATCATAGAATCATAGCATTAACCAGGTTGGAAGAGACCTCCAAGATCATCCAGTCCAACCTAGCACCCAGCCCTAGCCAGTCAACTAGACCATGGCACTAAGTGCCTCATCCAGGCTTTGCTTGAACACCTCCAGGGACGGTGCCTCCACCACCTCCCTGGGCAGCCCATTCCAATGCCAATCACTCTCTCTGGCAAGAACTTCCTCCTAACATCCAGCCTATACCTCCCCTGGCACAACTTGAGACTGTGTCCCCTTGTATCCAAAACTTGATAAAGTGAAGCTCTGATCTTGCTGTAAACAGGTGAGCTTGGGAGACACTACCTCTAGTAGCCTGCCTTGTTCTTTAACTTCTGATTTTGTACGGACAGCAGAATCAATTGTGAAAACACCTGGAAAAGACAGTTGAGTAGTGCTAGATACCTGTCACTAGCTTTGAGAAGTTTGGGCAGTGAACTGAGTCAGGTCAGCATTGAACCAATAAGTGGGCACAAGCTTGAGGAACTGATATGGCATCAGAGCTGAATAATCACTTCAGGCCTCCTCAGCAATGCCTCTCTTTGCTAGACAATTACAGATCAGAAAGGTCCCACTGATGTGTCTTGTCTGCTGTTCTTTGTCCATGGCTCTTAAATGCCAAACTGTGGACACTATTGGATGCTACTGATGTAGAAAGAAAACATTATTTTCAGTGGTCTTACAGACCCAGAATGTGAACATATATACAGATAAGCTGTGTCAAGGAAAGAAAGCTAATTTATCTGTAGGAACTCTGTCATCATTCTCTTTAGCCTCAGAGCTCAATCCTGTTTGGTCTGGTGCCTTCTGTTGTTTTCCCTTCATAGAGCTAAAGCTACTGTCTGGGCTTTTATTACCATGACTGTCTCAAAGTCCTCTTTTCTGGCTTTGACAAGCACCACTAACATCTGTTCCCAATGTTGCTGCAGAGGTGGCTTTGATTTATCACTGCAACATCCTCCTCAGTTCTTTATCCCAAAACAGCTTCTGCTTTCTTCATTGCATCACTCACTAAGCCCTTGTTTTCAAATCTCAGCTATAGAGAAATCACTTGTGCCACTACTGAACTGCAGCTTCATCCAGGATGGAGCTCCAGCAATGTATAACACTGAACATCAGATTTAGGAGACAAAGTGAAAAGTTAGAGTGCATACAATTTAAAATAAGATGGGTCTGTATAGGCTGAGTGTAATAGCTAAATAGGGACTGAAAAAGTTCTGAAAAAGATTGTATTATTGCTTTCTGACATGTTAACAATTTCTTACTGCCTTTTGAGATTTACCCAAATGAGTGGGTGGCTTAAAAGCCTTTTATAAAAACTTTTGTGCTACTTCAACTCAGAAACACTTTACTTGGCTCTTAGAGGAAGCCACTGACTGAGCTGTGTGTGGCTGCTGGAGAGGCACAGCACTATGCAGTGGCAGTAAATTTATCAGAACCTATCCTTAGACATAAAACTCTCCTTGAAATATTCTCCACTGACACTCTGCTTTGATTTTGAAAGCTAAATGTTGTATTTCCTTTAGCAAAACATCTTATAACAGAGACAAAAAGAACAATGGCAGCTTCCAATTCCAAACAATGACATATATGTACATATGAATTTCTGTGTCCATTAGGTACTCATACAGAAACTTGACAAAGCATTAATTTTGCAAATAGCACTTCTGTGCCATGCTTAATGTAATGTTGCATTTGGCTACCATTCAAGATGTAGCTTGATATTTGTATGCTATTTTACATTGAAATATGATTGCATGCTTTTAGGTTTACAAACCCCTAGTCTTGCCAGGAAATTCTTGCCTGTTAAGCTATTTTAAGACTTTATCAGTTAAAAGGCTCAAGAGCTGAATTTTGTCCTCACATTGACTTAAATGGATACTGCATATGTGTATTCCGAGGCAAGCTTTGGCCTTAACTTTGATTTAATTGTTTAGCACGGTTAGAATTACATACTTAAAAATCCAGGGTGATTAATGAGACTGGTGACAGTTTGTGAACTCCTAACATTTCTCTGATGCTTGGAAAAAGCTCTAAATTTCTTTCTCTGACACAGTACACAAACAATAACTTAAATCCCCATGTGGTTTCTGTTTGCTGCAAATACAGATGATTTAAGAGTTTTAATGAAAAATTGTCTTTGAGAAGAAAATTTTCGCATAGCTTATTTCCTTCTTTCACTTTTTCTTACCCAGTAGTTACGAAATTGAAACATTCCCAGTGTCCAGAATCAAGCAATTCTAGTATTGCACAGAAAATAGGAAGTACACCCAATTTCTTTTTTTCCCCTCAGAGAAGTTTTTGTAGCTCCTTTGTAAAATTATGTGGAAAATACATACTAATTTCTAACTGACCTGGAAACTTGAGCCAGAAGAGTAAAGACATTTGGTCAGTAGCTGCTCCTGGCAGCCATTACAAAATTAGCAGCCAGTTGAAATCCCCCAGGAATCCAAACTACAACTTAGTAAAATAAATATGTTTCTGATCCTAAACATTCCAGAAAACACTGAGAATATGAGCTGGGAGTAAATCAATGCATTGTTCCTTTACTGACTGTGCAGACAGCCTGAAATACAGCCTGGAGAGATGGAAGTGACTAGTTTACAGAAGAGTGCTAACTCAAAATCCTTAATATGGTCATTTACATCTTTGCATCAACTGAATAGTAACTGTTTATCATTTTAGCAGCAGTGTCCTATTAGTGTGCATGTATTAGGATTCTAAACCAGTTGTCAGTCTTCTCTGTGTGAAGACTGCCATAACCTCCCCCAAACCCGAAAAATACAACACATTGATTTTTGTATCACTCAGAAGTCTACTCACAGAGGCCGTGTTGCATAAACTGCTAATTAACACAGAACAAAAGGCCAGTCTCTGCCCTAAGGAGCTTGCAGTTTAATTATGAGTGGAGTCAGCAAGTAAATACCAACAGAAAATAAATGAACATAAGGGTTCACTTAAAATTTCTCCAGGGAAGCAGGTTTAAGAGATGTCCATCTTCTTTCATCTTAGCTGCTTCTGTCTAGAATCAAAGAAGTGGTCCCATTTTAAAAACAGTGCTACTAATTTTAGTGCAGGGCTGGTGGGGAGCTGTTATCTTGGACCATTTGACTTTTCAGGACTGGAGTGCAACCTTGTGGGGTGCTCAATCAGCAAACCTGACAGGACAGTAAGTAGTGCCCCATGAGCAGCTGGTGCTTCAGCCTGGGGTTGCTGGTGCAATGGAATTGCTACCTTTGGGAATTGCAATGGGCCACCACTGCCAAAGAGCACAGCAACACAGCAGGGTCAGGAAGGTCAGCTCAATAAGCATCAGTGTCAGTGTGCTGGCTCCAGGGAAGAGTCTCAGCACCAATAGTGTTTGTATTTACAGAGTGAAATAGCAACAGTGAAAGTATAGGCTACTTGCTTGAAATCTAACAGGTAGTGAAGGTCAAGAGTCTTTGATAAAGAAAAGGTGGGAGTCAACATTGCTGTGCTACAGATAGGAAGAAAATTGGAGCAGCCTGAAAGATGAAGCCTAGTGAGTTAAGTACTGGATGCATATTAACCATTGTCAGCACAACGTCTTGCTATTGTGAAGCTAAACAGGCAAGAGCTGAAATTCTGCTTTATTTCATCTCAAAGTTATGAATATGCAACATTCATTTGGAACATCTGAAGCCAAGCAGCAGCAGAATTCCCCATATTTTGCAGAAGATCAGGACAAATGTTAGCATCTTGGTATATGGCAAACTGCACCTATGTTCCAACGGGCTGGCTGTGGGACAGAATGCCTACCTTGTTCTTTTACTGCTATACGCATAACAAGGCAGCGTTGTCATAGAATCACAGAATCATAGAATCAACCAGGTTGGAAGAGACCTCCAAGATCATCCAGTCCAACCTATCACCCTGCCCTAACCAATCAACTAGACCATGGCACTAAGTGCCTCATCCAGGCTTTTCTTGAAGACTCCCAGGGACGGTGCCTCCACCACCTCCCTGGGCAGCCCATTCCAATGGGAAATCACTCTCTCTGGGAAGAACTTCTTCCTAATATCCAGCCTATGCCTACCCTGGCACAACTTGAGACTGTGTCCCCTTGTTCTATTGCTGGTTGCCTGGGAGAAGAGGCCACCCCCCACCTGGCTACAATGCCCTTTCAGATAGTTGTAGACAGTAATAAGATCACTCCTCAGCCTCCTCTTCTCCAGGCTAAACAAGCCCAGCTCTCTCAACCTCTCCTCACAGGATTTGTGCTCCAGGCCCCTCACCAGCTTCGTTGCCCTTCTCTGGACATGTTCCAGCACCTCAACATCCTTCTTGAATTGAGGGGCCCAGAACTGGACACAGTACTCAAGGTGTGGTCTGACCCGTGCTGAGTACAGGGGAAGAATAACCTCCCTTGTCCTACTGTCTTTTCATTGTATCATGCCTGACTTAAGAGGTAGTTGTTATCACAGTGACATTTTCCTGTAGGCTTTATACCTGCAGTAGCTGTTACAAAAGGTAAAAAGAAGTCTTCTCTAATTGTATTACCCATACACTCCAGCTAGGCCTTACTGAATCTCCCATGTAATTGTTATGCTTCCTTCAACTTATAAAGAAACTTCTGTAGACCGCCATGAACTTACGGCACACAGCAGCTTTAAACTGTTTTGTAAAGGTTTAGCTGAATTCCCTGGATTGAAATGAATTTTAAATGCTCTAATGGGGTGAGCTTTCTTATTCAAGGCTGATGTGCCCGCAGGCTTTATAAAATGCTGGCTGCCTTCTAGGATGCAGAGATATTCTCTGGGTTGGGTTGCTAAAGGATATCACACACCAATGGCAATTACTGCTCTCCCTTTTGTGGTCACATATGATGTCATAAAATCAGTACCAGACTTCCTTATTTAATTGCCTGGTTTCTTTTCATCTCAAGCACAGAGCAAAAGAAATGCATTTAACTCGCCCCTGTAAAATAGCGCACATTTTCTTACTGTTGTGTCTTTGAAATATTGCACATGACAGCAAATATTTAGGGAATTTAATGAATGGCAGAGGCTTGTAAGCAGCCTTATCCTGGGGATATTTATTGGCACAAAGCTTTGATGGTATTGTGCTTCAATGGCATTGAAGAGAAAAGACAAGTTTGTGCTGGTGGCTGTGAGTGTGAGCAGTCTTCCCACTTCAGAAGTGTGATGTGTCTCCTAGCCTGGCTACAGGAGGACCACGAAGCTGTGTCCAAGTCAAACATTTGCATACATTTCATTAGACTGTTTTGAATATAGGAAGAAGATGATAACATTTCACACTGACTTTGATCTGACAGGTCATGCAGGTCCTGGACTTCAATGTGATCTTGGACAAATTATTTCATGGAATGGATAAATTACAGATTTATGCCTCAGTTTCACCAGGAAGGGTAGAAATTATAAACATCCTGCCACCCTCACTGAAAATAGGTGAAGAGCCCCTGACAAAGGTACTAAGAAATTATGAGGTATTTAGTATTGTTGCACAACTCAAAATTAATAACTGACATCTAAACTTTTCACAAAGTGTGATGGTTTGGGAGTTAGCCTCCCCCCCTACTCTTATGAAATCACCCAGACTAGACTCAGCTGGCTGGAAGTTAAGGAATGAAGCTTTATATTCACAGCTTAGCACAATATACAAGCAGATATTTACAATATATTACAAACACATGCAGCTATATATAGAAATATACAAGTTAAAAGTATTACAGAAACACAACAGCCCTCCCAGAAATCAGAGTCCCCAGGAGGGGTTCCCAACCATCCTTCCAGTTTCTTTCCACTCCTCTACCTTATCCCAGAGTCTGTCTTATGTTCAAGGTGAGTTTGGAGGATCGGCAAGGGGGTTAGAAGTGGAATGATTAGTTGGATTACACAGCAGTGGAAGCCCAGGAAGACAATATAGACACTGACTCTGACGGATAGAGACTCTCACACTGTCTTATCTATGTTTGTGTCCTTGCTTTTATATATCTCAGCAAGCCTATGAGTGAAGTAGGCATCACCATTCTTTCCTTCTCACAGCCTACAATCTAATTTCTCTCATTAAAACATTCCAATTTGCCTCAAACTAGCACATCACAGTATCACAGTATCATTAGGGTTGGAAGAGACCTCACAGATCATCAAGTCCAACCCTTTACCACAGAGCTCAAGGCTAGACCATGGCACCAAGTGCCACGTCCAATCCTGCCTTGAACTGCCCCAGAGACGGCGACTCCACCACCTCCCCGGGCAGCCCATTCCAGTGTCCAATGACTCTCTCAGTGAAGAACTTTCTCCTCACCTCCAGCCTAAATCTCCCCTGGCGCAGCCTGAGGCTGTGTCCTCTTGTTCTGGCGCTGGCCACCTGAGAGAAGAGAGCAACCTCCTCCTGGCCACAACCACCCCTCAGGTAGTAATGAAAGATGTCAAGACTCCTAAGCAAGCTCAGTGACAAAGACACTACCAAAATCAGCTATGTAATGGCTCGACAGCCACTCAGCATAAAAAGAAACAAGAATGATATGAGAGGTGTGGAACAGAGAAAGAAAGGAAAAATGGTGAGAGAGGGGAAGCAGAAAAGAGACTGAAATGAGACCTGCTGCATGCTCCTCCAGCACAGCCCAAAGCTGAATTGCAAGGCAATGCATCTCTAGCTCGAGTGACTGGCACCAAATTGCTGCAAAGCAGTCATCACTGTACCTGCTTTTCACCTGGCTTTGACCTCTGTTCAAACACAGGAAACCTTCAGGGAGAATGTATTGTGCATCTGTTAACAAGTGCCTCCAGTAAGCCACATTCCCTATCATCCTGTGCTCACCTACTAGTCAATGACCAATACAGAAGGCCCATGGTACCGCCACACGCTGCCAACTGCACACTGACCTCCTTCTCTCTAGAGCACTGTAATGGGGTGCAGGGAATGTTAGAGTAGAATAGAATAACAGAATCATAGAATCAACCAGGTTGGAACAGACCTCCAAGATCATCCAGTCCAACCTAGCACCCAGCCCTAGCCAGTCAACTAGACCATGGCACTGAGTGCCTCATCCAGGCTTTTCTTCAACACCTCCAGGGACGGTGCCTCCACCACCTCCCTGGGCAGCCCATTCCAATGCCAATCACTCTCTCTGGAAAGAACTTCCTCCTGACATCCAGCCTATACTTTCCCCGGCACAACTTGAGTCTGTGTCCCCTTGTTCTATTGCTGGTTGTATGGGAGAAGAGACCAACCCCCACCTGGCTACAACCTTCAGGTAGTTGCAGACAGCAGTGAGCTCTGCCCTGAGCCTCCTCTTCTCCAGGCTAAACAACCCCAGCTCCCTCAACCTCTCCTCATAGGGTTTGTGTTCCAGGCCTCTCACCAGCTTTGCTGCCCTTCTCTGGACACATTCCAGCACCTCAATACCTATTTTGAACCAAGGAGCCCAGAACTGGACACAGTACTCAAGATGTGGCCTGACCAGTGTTGAGTACAGGGAAAGAATAACCTCCCTTGTCCTACTGGCCACACTGTTCCTGATACAGGCCAGGATGCCATTGGCTCTCTTGGCTACCTGGGAACACTGCTGGCTCATCTTCAGCCTACCATCTACCAGCACCCCAGATCCCTTTGTTCCTAGCTGCTCTCCAGACACTCTGTCCCCAGCCTGTAGCACTGCTTGAGGTTGTTGTGGCCAAAGTGTAGAACCCTTTGTTAAATCTCATCTCATTGGCCTCTGTCTAGGTCCCTCTGCAGGGTTCTCCTACCCTCCAACAGATCCACACCTGCTCCTAGCTTGGTGTCATCACAAACTTACTGATGCTGGACTCAATCTCCTTGTCTAGATCAAGATCATCAATAAAGATATTGAACAGGACTGGGCCTGGCACTGATCCTTGGGTAACACCATTAGTGACTGGCTGCCAACTGGATGTGGCACCATTCACCACCACTCTCTGGGCTCTGCCTTCCAGCCAGTCTTTGTTATATTAAAGAACCACTTATTTTCCCTTACTGATGGGCAGAGGTGGTCAACAGGCATTTTGCTCTTCTCACTATGCCTGAGCTGCCAGTTTCTCCCAAAGAAGCATCTGCCAGTCTCTATGTAGATCTGCCCTTGCGCTAGTCAAGCAGGAAGAAATTTGGGTGCCTGTTGTCTCCAGGCAGCAGGATGTCAGTGACAGTGCCTACAGAAAAAAAGAAAGAAATTTTTATTAAGACACACATTTTCACACCTCAGAAGATAATGCTTCATCTGTTAAAAGTTATGAAATAGTGGTTATTATTTGTCCATAATGAGCTCTGAACTAAGAGATAAATCATTCTTTTTACTCACTTGGCTTAGCAACAAAAAAATGGGGACAAGTACACCCCCAGTAATAAAGATACAGACTTTTAAAGTCTGTAACGAGAGAATGAATGAATCAGAAGCTCAATGAGCTACAGAAAAGAATTTCAAGGGGAGCATGGAAGCAGCCCTCCTCCGTATCTGGATAAGCTCACTAGGGCCTGGAAAAAGAAAACCTCCATGTTGTAAGAGTATTTCCTTTCATATTCCTCCCTATACAAATTCATATATCTGTTCCCTACTATATGTTGCCGCTAAACTATCAGTCATTGTTCTTATGCTGAAGGTGACTCAGAGGCAAAAGCCTACTTTAAAAAAGGAAAAGACAATCAAAACATTCAATGATTTGGTCACCATTCCCTCTCTGCAGACAGCAGAGGTGAAGAGGCCACCTTAAAGGCTGTCACTGCCAGACTATTGGAGACTGCTGTTCTAGGGACCTGCTGGCTGAGTGACTTGGTCACTGACCCACACCCATCAAAACGAGCCAGTTTAAAGCCAAAACAGGGTAAAATGTGCTAGCACAAGTGAATCTGCAAAGCACAGTGGTCAGGATGGCCAAGCATTGTCACTGTGGCATTGCTGCTGTCAGCAGAGGATGTGTGGACACCAATCTCTCAAAGCCGAAATCTGTGGGGAGCTGAGAGTCTTTAAAGGCAAGGTTTCTATTACTGAACCTCATTGTTCTCAGCCTGATGATACCTAACAAGCTGGCACCCTGGGAGTGTGAGAGAGGAACACATTCAATTAATTCCTCCTGGTGATATTTTCATTAGAGAGTCATTGCACAGAACATAAATGTATATTTTTGGGAAAGCCCAGAAGAGAGAATATGCCTGCTAATAGTCAACTTAGCTGATCAAAACAGAAACAATGCTTCCCCATCTAATTTTAGTGTGGTTAACTAGGGACAGAGCCCCAGCTAAAATATGCATGCTCTGAGAAAGTAATATCGTGTTTCATAGTGATTACATAAAACAGGAGCTGACATCTATCTAGAGCAATCTTTTGAGGAACTCATTTTGCAGTGAAAACAGCAAGGAGCTTCTCTAAGATTTTTTCTTTATTGACGTACATCTTGCACTTAATACTGCATTTGGAGACTAGCTGTGCTTAGGGACATGCAGATCATTGAGTCCAAGAGGAGCACTTGTGAGGGAATATAGGTCCTTAATCCTGTGTCTCTATAGGCCAGGCACACCTTTAGTTAATTGCATTACTTTGGAAGGAATGGCCAAAAGATACATTAGGCAAACCTTCTAAGAACATGTAGTATCTTTTATTAAAGTAGCCATTAAAAACCAGACAGCTTTTTGGATAGGCACACCTTCCTCTGTCCTGAAATAAAAATTGATTTATTGCCCTCAGTAATTGTTATGCCAAGATTGGAAAGTCACAGGAAACTGTTTCTGCCATAGCTGAGTGAAAGATTACTGATCAACCACACGTCAGTTTACAGAAAGAATCCCCGCAGGAGAGTGCAGGAGTGAAGTGCCCAGGGGTGTCCCTCATCTCATCGGTGAGTGTTTCTCCCAAGAAGACAAGTGCAGCTCTCTTTGTGTGCACATTTAAACTGTATTATGTACCTGACATCTCTGAGGGTGACTCTTCTTTGCAGCTTAAAGAAAAAAAAAGAAATATGGTATAAAACAAGTGTTAACATACTTAGTATGTCTGGTGACTTACCAAAGAGAAACACACTGGTCTATCACACAGGCTCACAAAGTCTGATTTGATTCCAGCCTTTGAGTCCCATCTTCCCCACCACAAATCACCTATCCCATGAATTTTTGTATTGCTTATCTTCTGTCCAAATTAACTAATCAACCTCTCCTGCTGTACAACTGCACTACACACAGAAAGAATCTCAAATATATGAAATGTTGATAGGTTTCAATCTTATACCAAAGCCCCTCCCTTCTCACAATGTGCATATGAGAGATCTTCCAGATCTGGTGCTCCAGCGTACAGGGGACCTCCTGTCATGCAGACCAATGTGCACTGGAACAGAAGAGAATTAAGTCCAGCTGAAAGAACAGTAAAATCTACCATCAGGTATAAGTGTGTTTGAAGGTAATGTATACACTAAATAGTATAAGAGTATAAGTATAGTATAGTATAGACTAAATACTTTAAGGGTCATTTGGATGTGGTGCTTAGGGATATAGTTTAAGGTGAATCTTGTAGAGTAGGGTTATAGGTTGGACTTGGTGATCCTGAGGATCTTTTCAAACCTGGATGTTTCTGTGTGATTCTGCTCACTGATACCAGTCAGACCACTCAGAGATCATAGAATCAACTAGGTTGGAAGAGACTTCCAAGATCATCCAGTCCAACCTATCACCCAGTCTTCAGTATAGACTGAAGCAGCAATTAAACATTCCTTTGATCAGCGGCAGCTGTAGTGCT
This sequence comes from Pogoniulus pusillus, assembly GCF_015220805.1. Lineage (NCBI taxonomy): Eukaryota > Metazoa > Chordata > Aves > Piciformes > Lybiidae > Pogoniulus > Pogoniulus pusillus. The sequence goes on along the minus strand of NC_087268.1, from coordinate 33,434,578 downwards.
AAGAAAATGCCTAACAAAGCAAGAGCAAAACTGAAGCTGTGTGAAGCAATAGGTTTCTCGGGGGCTTGCCTGCAGAAAGAGGATCTGGTAGTACTGATGTATTTTGCAGCTGGGTGTCAGACAGCAAGAAAAGGAGTATAATGCCAGGAAGATTAGAGAAATCCATTAGCATGTGTTGTCTCAAGGAAGTGCTTTTTGAGGTAAAAAACGTTTCTAGGGGAAAGTACTAACAGAAAGGTCATGCCTGAATTCCTGAAAATGGAAGCTAACTCTTTTGTATTACAATTTTCAAGAGAGCAGAATTTGGATTTATCTATTTCTTTGATTAGTTAGTTAATTCAGTGTTAAAAATTTCAAGAGCAATCCACAGTCAGCTACTTCTAATACAAAACTGTTCTGTGAGTTCCAAGTATCAGCATTGGGTGCTTAAACCAACAAACTAAACAGTTTCCATGGCAAACAGAAAAAAAATCACAGGCAGTTATGGGGGTATTTTTTTCAACTCATTTTGCTTTAGCAAATCTGAAGGGAGTGTGCAACAGAAACACCTCAATTGTTCAAGTCCTTGTAACAGCACACTGTAGGGCAGTGCATGCACGGCAGCATTTTCTTTCGCCAGGCTGATTTTGAACAGGACCAGGGAAATGAAACTGTAAAGATTTTGCAACTTTTAATTAAGAAATTGTGTAAGTGTATGAACAGCCACGTGATGAACAAAGTAACCAGACATGAAAGAGTTTGTTTACACAATATGTACAGTAATACAAGAGAGTCATATGAGGAAAGACCCACCTCCCTTCAACCTACTAGAAAACAGTGCATCCTGAACTACCTCTCCCTGTACTTTTATGAACAACCTCATGTTTATCACCATTACCTTTATCAGAATTCCCAGCAGAGCTGAGACACATAAATCAGTTGAAAAAAAGTTAAGACATTGGGTGCTTCAAACTATACAGCATGCTGAGATGTGCTTTCTGTCGAATCAAAAAAATCACAGTATCATCAGGGTTGGAAGAGACCTCACAGATCATCAAGTCCAACCCTTCACCACAGAGCTCAAGGCAAGACCATGGCACCAAGTGCCACGTCCAACCTGGCCTTGAACAGCACCAGGGACGGCGACTCCACCACCTCCCCGGGCAGCCCATTCCAGTGTCCAATGACTCTCTCAGTGAAGAACTTTCTCCTCATCTCAAGCCTAAATTTCCCCTGGCGCAGCCTGAGGCTGTGTCCTCTCGTTCCGGTGCTGGCCACCTGAGAGAAGAGAGCAACCTCCCCCTGGCCACAACTACCCTTCAGGTAGTTGTAGACAGCAATAAATAACACAGCATATGCACACAAATGGAAATGCAGACATGGATGGAGGAATAACTTGGAAGTTCCCATGCAAACTTTACTTCCTCCCCTTCCAAGACCACAAATAACAGGCTGCCTGTTGCCTGCACTGTCATGGGGTTCAAGGGTGAGACAGAGCTCCATATCCAGTGCTGCATGGTGGGGCCAGGGCCAGCTGCCCTAATGTATTGGCATGATTAAGGCTTAATCCACAATAAGGCATCAAGTTGTACTTAGCTGATTAACCTTTGTTTCTGAATAAGCACCATCTGATCAGGAAAGGCACTCAGGTGACTTCTTGGGGACCAAGAAACTTTGGTGTTTGTTTGTGTAGGAAACAAAGTAAGATGCCCATATTTGAAAACACACATCACAAATTGCCAAGGAGAGGATGAAGGAATGTCTTGGAAGCAGAGAAGCTTATACACAGTCTTGTATAATTAGTATAGCTATGACCAAACTGTTACAGAGACATGAAAAGAACCAGTGAATTTCTCATCTATCTCTATGCCTTTGGTTCAGAAACCATTCAAACACAGACTGGTTTGCCCAGTGTTAACACACAACTGCGCTCTGCAGAGCTGTTGCTACGCTATCCCTTGTCCTCCAGACATTTTGCTCTACTGTGTTTGGGTAATGAACACTAAAGAGAGGCTAAGAGAATGAATTTTTTTAATGTCCTGGCATAACACATCCTGCTCTCACAAGACCCCCTCTCCTGACATAGAGGGGAGGGAAAGTGACACAAAAAAATCTGGTTGAGATAAGGAGTTTAATGAGATGAACCTTAGAGTGTTTGCAGAAAAGCACAGCAAAATGCAGACCCAGCAGCAGAAGTCAGTGACCTCCTCACCCCCTAACCCACAGCCAGCCCAGCGGAAAGACCAACACTTCAGAAACCAGGAACTGGAAGCAGCAACTGGAACAGGAAGACTCTCATGTTACAGTCTGAACTACAAGCCCCATGATACTTTGCTCGTGCCAGAACTTTCATTTTGAATCTGTCATGACCCCAGAATGGTATTGAATATTAGCAACAGATTCAACTCAACCCATGACAATAAACAGAGGAGATGTTAAAAGAAAATAAAAAGTATATTTAAAAGATAAAGATTAAAAGAGCATTTTAAATACCTAAAAGGGGGGAAAAATAGAAAATAATCAAAATGTTTTTCAAAAACTCTAAATCTCTTCCTGATGGCGAGCAGTATTCTGTATTTTCTGCTTAGTTTGAAAAAGAGGAGGCTGAGGAGAGATCTCATTGCTGTCTACAACTACCTGAAGCAACACTGTGGAGAGGCTGCTGCCTCCACAGGTAATTTGAGACAGAACAAGGGGGAATGGCCACAAGCTGAGACTGGATAGGTTCAGATTGGACATTAGGAAAAAGTTTTTCACGGGGACAGTAGTCAGGCACTGGAATGAGCTGCCCAGGGAGGTGGTTGAGTCACCAACCTTGAATGTGTTTAAGGGTCATTTGGAGGTGGTGCTTAGGGATATAGTTTAAGGTGAATCTTGTAGAGTAGGGTTATGTGATCTTGAGAGTCTTTTCAAACCTGGATGTTTCTGTGTGGTTCCGTTCACTGATACCAGTCAGACTGCTCAGAGATCATAGAATCATAGAATCAACTAGGTTGGAAGAGACTTCTAAGATCATCCAGTCCAACCTATCACCCAGCCTTATCCAATTAACTAGATCATGGCACTAAGTGCCTCATCCATTCTTTTTTTGAACTCCTCCAGCAACATCAACTTCACCACCTCCCTGGGCAGCCCATTATGAGCTTACTTGTAAGTCTATTGTAACTCAAGCAATAGGAACAAGCAAATTACTTCAGTCTTATTAAGAGTGGTCATGATGATACAAACATTACTCCTTTAATTTCAAAAGCATTTTCAAGGAGCTCTAAATGAATTCATTTAAACTCAGGAAAACAACTTGAAAGATTGCATCTGAGTGACAGGACAACTTTTGAGCAGTTTTAACTCCAAAGTCTGCAGTGGTGATTTGGAACTTCCTTGAATTATTAGAGGACTAGTTCCAGGATTAGTCTGGTTTTGCATGGGTTAGTCAAGATCAGAACTGAGTCAGAAGACTTCATGTAACTGATTAATAAACATGAGCATATTCTCTTTTTGTCTGATTGACAATACCATGGACTAACATGAGCAGCATTAAAACTGACCAGTAACACTGCTGTCGCTTCCTTCAAAACCCACCATATATAAAAATATATATATTGGGCAGAGCAAAATTGAACAGAGCAAAATATTTGGTTTGTATAGGTTTCCATCTCTTCAAGATTCAGTTCCAGGTCTTAGAATGCAACAGACACAATCCTCTAACCTTCCTCTCCTTGTGGCACAGGAATTGCCATCTGACAACACAACTTAGATCCGTAGCCTGGTTTCTCACCCTGAGTCAGCAAATGTTTCCTGAAAAGGTTAAAGAAAACCCAGAATGAACAGCTGCAGTATATTCTAGCCACAGGGGAAATATTTACCTAACCTCCAATAACTGGTACCTCTCCTATGCCCTAACACATCATAGATGTGTACATTTCTTATCCTGTCTAATTAACTATGAATGCTCATATTATCTCTATAAAAGTCTAACTATTTTCCAAATCCTACTAAGCCCTTTGCATCAATTATCTTCTAGAAATCAGCCCTAATAGATAATTACACATTGCACAAAGCACATTTCCTTTAAACCATGTTCAAACGTGTTGGTTACCAATTTCACAGGTCATCTCCTTTCTCTCGTATGATGAGAGCTGTAAAAGGAATCTCCCAGTTTACATTCTCTCTCTGTTTAAATTTCCAATATTTTATCTCTGTGTCTTAGTCCTTTTTACTCATCTCATTCCTAACATGAATGTATCTCACGTTCTCACCATGAAGAGTTCTCTGAATAATCCTTGTGATTTTAGCCCATTGCCAAGCAAATTCATTTCAGGCTTTGGTTTGGTTTTCTTTGTTGTTCTTAGATGTGACTACCATCCTTTGGCATACTCTCAGGTTACACAGACATATTCTTCTTCATTTTCTTCTCTATCTTAACATTGTTTGATTTCTATTACTGATGTTACATTACAAACACAGATATTCATTCCAGTTATGCTTGCTAAAAACACCTGTTTTTTCCTGCATGCTGACAGCCACTTTCGATTCCAGCAATCTCTAGAAGCACTGTTTAATCCAAAATGCATAACATTGTTTGTCATACATAGCTACAAAAAAACCCAACAAAATACCACACAAAAAAACACCCCAAAAAAAACCAAACCCAAAAGAAAAACACAAAAAAGCCCACCAAATCAGAACCCAACACACAAACAAACAAGTGACAGGCTCTAATAAAAACATTTCGTATCTCAGGACTGTGTGCTTTTCTATGAAGGATGCTTTGGCATTTTTCCACAAAATGTTTTTATTCTAGAATTCAACTTCTATTTCAAATGGATTTATTTCAGATATTCTGCCTTTCTAGGGAAACATTTAGTGCTAACCTTTCTGTATGTGTTAAGACCACACGAAACTACAATAAAACCCTCTGTGTGTGTGTGTGTGATAATGAGAGACAGAAGAAAATTGCTGTAGCATTGAGGCTTTTCCACAAGATGGTGAGTGGATGCTCAAGACTCTTGAATCTTCTGTCTAGCAGGAGCTTTTGATACTTCAGTAAGATGTTGAAAGGATCCAAACTGCTCAAATATAATTTTTTCATACAAAATGCAATTCTTGTGTTTGTTGTTTTTTTTTTTCTTCAGTCCCATGCCATGGAAACTGCTGTTGTGCTGAGACTTTCACCCACAGACTTTTTTTTCCCCCCAAAGACAGTGCTTCTTTGCCCTTTTAATGTCACAGGCATCACACTGTTTTATAATTCTACTTTTTGTTACTGCTCCAATTAATTTACAGGTTACTGAAGAACTGGTTTCTCTGGTTTTGATCTCATGAACATCCCTTATGACATTTTTGGAAGAGAGATGCAGCATATATTGCTGCCACATCATTTGGTAGAGAGGCTGATCTTAACACATTGCCTACTTCCCTTCATCTTCACTGGTGGTTGGCTTGCTGACCATACTCTTGAAGGTGGGAGTACTAAAATGAAGATGGTAGATGAGCTTCTGGATGTTGTGTGTGTTAAGCAGCACAAAGTCTGAGATTTAAGTCTTGGACTTAAGAAGCCTAACCAGCCAAGTTTTGGAGTTGCAAGTCATAACACAATTCAATAGGAACATACCAGCCACTAATTTCCAACCTTTTCAGGTGCAACCATACCTAAACACCCTCTAAATAGTAACTGGTATGTTGCAAGTGGACCCAGATTCTGGATGGTAGCTACTTCTACACCAGCTGGGTGTACTCATTTTCTGGATCTGCAATGCTAGTGGGCTTTCTCAAATGCAGACCTTCTGTCTGTGCTTTCCTTGGTTTTCCAGGCTCAGGAGCACATATGGCTGTCTGCCAGAGCAAAATCTGCAGTTTTCCTTGCCCCAATTCCTTTTGCATGAACCTCTCATGCCAAAGGTGTACAAGCTCAGCTTTAATTCCAGATTAAACCTGGCAAAGTAACAGAGAAGAAACCTAAACTTAACTGACTGCTGAAAATCTTCGTATATACCCACTTCTAAAATTCTAAAAAACACTTTTGATATAAAGAACCAAAGTATTACTGAAATTCTCAGTCTGCCTTTTGCTCTTTCTCTAAGTCAGAACTTCTGAGCTTTGAGAACAAGTTCTTTGAGATGGCTTGGGTGTTACCTGCCCCCACACACTTTGGAAATCACCCAGACTAGACTCAGACGGCTCTGGAAATTTGAATGAAGCTATTTATTTACAGCTGGCACAATATACAAGCAGATATTTACAGTATATACACTTATAGACAGAAATACACAAGGTAAAAGGTAATACAGAAACACATCTCCCCTCCCAGAAACCTGAGTCCTGAGGAGGGGCTCCCAATTGCCCTTCCACCTTCTCCCACCCCTCTCACAGTATCACAGTATCATCAGGATTGGAAGAGACCTCACAGATCATCAAGTCCAACCCTTTGCCACAGAGCACAAGGCTCTCTACCATACCCCAGTCCCAAGGAAGAATGGAGGTTTGGCCAGGGGGCTAGGGAACAAAGTGGACTAATCAGAGAGATAGCGGAGAGGCTAGAGAGAAGTGCAGCTCAGAGCTCCCAGGCAGAAGAAGTGCCTTATCTTTGTTTGGATTCTTGTTCTTATACCTCTCATCAAGCCTATGAGTGAAGTAGACATCACCCTTGTTTTCCTTTCGCAGCCTGTAATCTAGTTCTTCTCACCAAAACATTCTAGCTGGCTTCAAACTAGCACATTCTTTCTGTCCGCTCTGTGGCCATTAGTGGCAGGTGTGATATTACTCTATTTGCTCTGTTATTTCCTCGCACAGTCTGGACCACATGCTCTGGCCAGAACTGAGGACTAGTTTGCTACATTTTTAAACATGGAAAATATAAGAAATGCAACCAAATTTTTGAGAGCAAAACCTGGGGGATGCTGTGACTTGAACAAGCATCCCTTTTGGCTTCTTGAAATAATCAGGTTGGGGAAAAAGCCAAACAAACCTGGAATAAATTAAACTTTTTTCTTATTTCCAAGTAAGGTAATTAAAAACAACAAAGACACAATGGAAAATAAAGGATAGATGTAGGTAATGACTACAAAAATGGCATGGAGGGAAAAAAAATCAATAATTACTTTTTCAGACATCCAAGATGCAGGAATATAAGATTTGATGTCCTACTCTATCTGAAAATATTTTAATCTTTTCTGTCTCACTAGAGAGAAAATGCTTAAATGCTGACTGCTACTCTTTGGTCCATCAGAGGGAATTTGTGTATAGTTTCAAATACCACATTCAGTGCATGTTTCAGGATCCACTATCAACCGGAAAGCTTCACCTACATAGACCGAGAAGATACAACTTATCTAGAGCATTTAAGCACACTGCATGTGAAGCCAGAGGTCTAGGGAGAAATCCACTTAGGCAGAGAAAAGAGCAAGACTTAGGCCTTCTGGATTGTTAGCAAAAATTCTTACTCCTGAAGAAAGAGTGAAAATTGAACCCAAGCATTTTTTCTTTACTGCAAGTAAGTAAAACATTACAAGAGTCAAAACTTTCTTTTCGTGCTCACAGGCAGTGCCTTAATGCTTTAAAGAATGACTTTAACTGTTTATGTCTCTCTACTTGTTTTTCCCATATGAAATCCTCCCCTAAAAAAAAAATCAATACAAAATGATCTCTTCTGCCAAACTGGACGTTGGCTAGTTGTGCAGCTCTTTCCTTCCCCCATTTCTGGGGAGACCAGGACCCTGTGAACTGCAACGGTAAGGTCAGGGATGCAGAAAGTCCCAAGCAAGCAAAATTTCACTGTTTATGGGTTCTGGGTGATGATTACTAGGGTGGATCTTCTCAGGCATGTCTGCTAGTTGTTGCTTGAAGATTGGGCACTTTACTCATTCATTGACTAAACACAGCATGAGTCATTAGCCTTTATATTTACACATATACACACATGTACATGCACACAGGCGTACGTACGCACACATATACCCTGAACAGCTGGGCTTCTAAATACTTTTAAGCTGCAAACATTAATAATTAATTCATTCTGGCAGCTACCCTGTGCTATTTCCTCCTAAGTCTTTCATAGCCTCTCCTAAATACCTCCTCTTCGCCTTTCTCATCAATGGGAATTGTTCTGTGGGCACACCCACTGGCCAGCGCACACGCACGCTCACACACGCAAATGCAAACACGCAGAGTAAACTGAACTGGCAAATATGCCATTCAAGAAGAGTGTCATGGAAATAAATTTCCAGGGCATGGAGCAAGTAATTGTATACTAAAAAAACAAAGAGTTGTGCTTTTACGTTGGCCGAAATGTTCCAGCTCTCTTTGCTCCCTAAGACAAACAAGCGCACACACACACAAAAAAGTTAAGTCAGAGAAGAAAGTGAAATAATTGGTAAAATGTTTGTCAAATCATTTTCTTCATTAGTGAAAATAAATATCATAATGATTTTTAAATGAGGAAATACTTTTCTTGGGGAAAAACAAACAAACAAACAAAAAAACCCAGGCAGGCATCTGACCAGCTCTGATAAATGTTAGCTGAGGGCTTGGATCAAACATTAAACTTTCAAGTGCCTTGTTTTGCCTAAGGTGCTAATGCATATTCAGCACAGACTAGGAACAGCAGATTTAAAGGTGAGTACTGAACTCTCATGTTGTCAGGGACTCATATCCTTTAAAAAAATGTTTTCAATTGAAATTAAAAATCTAAGATTGACTTTATAAAGCCATATCTCACCCTGAAGGACATCTTCCTGCTCACTTTAGCATCATTTCTTAAACAGCTCCAGGGTAATCAGTATTTCTGCCAATAAAAGCCATATAGTTTATATGCATGATCAAGAGTTACAAAATATACAGCACATTCTCAGGAGATCCAAGGAGAAGAGGGTTGGTCCCAGGACGAAGGAGATTGCTTTAACCATGGGTCTTACTGCTTCACTATGGAATGCAAAAGGGATATGAAAGGCCAGTACTGGAGTCTATATCTTGCTCACCACTCCAAGTTCTGGATTGCCCTCTGCCTTCAGCTCCTGTGTAACCTCAAGCACTTAACCATTGTTCTTACATAAGTGTCTTCTCCAAACTGCTATGAGCCATGTGCAGTTGGACAGCTAAGTTCAGGAGCATTCAGGTCTGAGTGGGTTGGAAACAGAAAGAAAGCAAGCCTCCTTTCATAGGCAGCTCATCCTATCTGTCTCTATTTAGTGTCTGGAGAGACTGGCCTTATGAGGTTGTGGTTAGCATACATGAATAATTCCCTCTATTTTACTAGATTGAATTCCTCATTCTTTTTTAACTGGTAAACGGATTAAAAGGAAGAAAATGACAGTTGCACAAAGGAAGGCTGGCACTGTGTTTTAGCCTTTGTCACTGATGTTGTAGGTTTAGACTTGAGCATTAATAATTCCTGTTGTTGATAATTTCTTTGAAAAATTGACAAGCCTTTCCTGTCTCGCAGGAGGACAGTGGCATCTGATGAATTCCTGTGTTGTAATTTCAGCTGCAGGTTGAGATGCTGTGTCTAATGGACAAACATAGCACTTTCAAACCTTTCCTGGAAGCACGAATGTTCGCATGGACCATTGTTCAAAGAGCCCTCTAGGGCCGTGATGGTGAATGGACACAGAAGGTGTAGATGTGGGTGGAAGGAAACTGTCAGCTTTTCTTTTGCCAGAAGCAAAGCTTCTATTGTTTGATTTTACACTTCCAGATGTTACTGCTTAGATCTTTCCCTAGCAGGTCTCAATGGATACACTGTTGTAGACGCCAGTTTCTCCTACTAGTATATATATTTTCTGCTACTAGCATATATATTTTCAGCTAACCATTCCCACAGTTAGCTGATAGATGGAAGGAAACACAATTTTGTTTTACTCTGTCTTACATCTAGTCTGTGCATCACCACAAATTCACACCATACACCTACTCTATTTTTCACTTTTTATGTTAGGTAACTACTTGAGTCTACTCTAAGCGTTAACTCAAGGGACCAGGGAGAGCAGTGTTTATTTCTACATGGGAGTGAGGAATTTGACAGCCATTAAGAACATCTGTAGCTGTGCCTCTATCCCCTTCCTGACACACAAATTTGTGCTGTCTGTGATTGCCTGAAGGGACAGGAAAGCCTCCTGACACACACCCCGTTCACATCTGGTCTGATAAGTTTCAGTGCTTTCTCTGTGCTGGCCATGGCAAGAGATGTGAAGACTGATAGGCAATCTCTGTGATTGCATGTTTCTGTGGAACTACTAGCCAGTGAGTAGGATTCCTGCTGTTACAAACATAACAGGGGGAAGAAGCGTGCTGTCAAAATGAGTTAAACACAACTCTGGTTTAATTAGCAAAGTGAGACTGCACTGCAACTCTCCAAGCCTTTTGAGTGAGTGTGCACTTTTAGCTGCACAATCTAAAATAGAAAAAGGTCCCTTTACATCTGCAAATGAACATACAGGCCCCAACTGGAAAGAGCAGAAATATGCTACCTCTGCCAGACTGCTCAGAGGCTGTATTTTACTAATCCTTACCTCCAACCCACAAGAAGAGCAACAAAGATGCCTTGAGAAGGGATCTTACTGCTGTTGGCAATGATTAGTCCTAAAGCCCTGACTACAAAGGCACAGAGCCTCTCCAGGGAGTCCCCTTGGTCGAGAGCCCCCCAAGGAAGATTCAACCATTAGTGACATGAGAAAAAGTCTAGTCCTGGCATGGAAAAAATGGATTATGTATGCACCTGTGCAATTCTGCCTTTGTCTACAGCCTGCTACTGTTATTCTTTGGAAGAAAGACTCTGCCATCACAGCCCTCTGTTTTTTACTTTACTTTGTGCCTAACTGAGGCTTTGAATTTTGTTCTTCATTAGGAATAAAACAGTATCAGAGTGCATTTGTCAAATATTTATACAGGATCTTCTCTAAGACTTGAACTGAGTATATGTGAGTTGTGGGGGAGTAAGTTCTCCTCTAATCATTTACTCTGGTGCACTCTGCTTTTGTAAAAGAGAGTTTTGTGCTGCACTTTATCAAGTAGCATGCAATTCAAGGATGTTAAGCATCCATCAGCCTGCATTGTTGTCACTATTCAAAAAGCTGAGTAGCAAAATGTATAAGATACAGAAAAAGCAGGAATTTTGTGGAGAATATTATTGATAGAATGACAGGGTGTTTAAGACAACAAGGAAAAGGGTCAGATGAAATGAAACTTTGGTCATGTGAGCAATCCAGATTAAAATAAATCAGCCCCTCCTTCTATTTCACTACTTCATGGAGAGCAATTAAGGAGGCACAGTGTGCAAACATTCCTGAGTATCATCCATCACCTGGCTAATCTGCCTGCCAACATGCCCAGCCATACCTTTCCACTAGCTGTTTCCTCTTTTTCTACCTGCCCTCTCTACTCTGATCAGATCCCTTATTTAAAGGAGTGGAGAGGGTGGAAAGAAGAAAATGTAACAAAAAATGTAAGGAATAGTTTCCTTAGTAGACTACAGATGTGTTAATTTACAGATATAGTTGAAGGTGATTTTTCACAGCTGTGTTTTTTATCACCATCATCACAAAGGTTAATCCTAATGTTTCCATTTGAAGCAGTGTCTTCCTGATTTTCTATGTTAGAACATCCTGATCCATTCTAGGACTCATTTTTCAGATACACTCATGGATAGGATTGGGGTTTTTTTTAGATTGCTAATGTATTGGGAAATAGCATTAAAAAAAGCAACTCTGGATAGTAGATGCAGCTTTTCCTGAAGTATCTGAAATTGGTGGCTGCCTGGAAAATAGTAATTCATTTTAGTCTGCCAACATTTTAAGTCTTTCATTTTTTTTCCCCTGTAGCATAGTATATTCACCATTTGTTTTCTCACCTTATCTCCAAGCAGGTTATCTGAAACAGTATCTAGGAAATGGTTAATGTTAAACTACTAATTCAAAAATACTCTTGCACTTGAAGCATACCGGGTGTGACAGGAGGTCTGAAAGGAACCAGAGGAGGCTCAGATGCACAAATGCTTGTGGCGGTTACTCCTCCCACACCTCAGAGAAGAATCTAGTTATGTAGAATATTCCTTTGTAGACTCACTCACTCCACTTCCACAGACATCTGATAGCATCCTACGTTTTAGCATAGGAAATAACACAAGTGAGTGTTACAAACAATAGGAGAAAGAGAAGGATGACAAGCACAGTATTTCTATTTGCATGACTTAATGTAGATAAACTGTGGGGAATCCAAGTCAAGTGATGCTTAATTTCTGATTGGCTAATTAATAACAGGACTCCCCACTGCCTTTATAAGCTAGTGGTTTCTCCCAGAGTTATGGCAGAAGGTGTTCAGAAAAGACCTGAGGGAGGAACAGGTAGCAGACAGAGCTATACTGCACATATGTTCCTTATGCGGTTTCAAATGGGAGAAGAAAAACAAGGACACAAAAGATGACTCTTACTAGCACAGCAAGGCACTGATAAAACAGGGGATTTTAAATCAAATTTGCTTTGATTTATCTCTTCTACACCTCTGCCAATCAACCAGGACTACCTGCATGCCAGAAATTGTTTCTTTGTGTTCCAGGTGGAGTCCCTGAGTCTCATTTGCCACAGTGTGTGAGTGTATGGCTGGCTTGACTTTGCTGGCAGCTTCTTGCAAGGCCCACAGCTATAAAAAGGATCTCTTCCCTCCGGGTCCTACTGTTAATAGGACATCTGCCCTTCTGAACTCTGAGCTGACATTTTACACTTCCTTGTTTTGTAGAAGGTCATTCAGCCTTGGTTAATGCCTTCTTACTTTATTCAAATAAAGTAAGTAACTTTTGTTTGCCCAAAGACTTTTTCACCCTATGGGAATTGATTATTGATTTAGGATTAAACATTTTGATTGTAAATTACTTTTATCAGCTATTTCAGGAGATTTTTGGTGCCTGATAGTATGCAAAAGCACATCAATGATTTGTCTTGAAATATTTGACTATCTTGTTTCCAAAGAACTGCACTGAAAGAGCAAAACAAAACAAAAATCTCTTATTATCTCACCATAAATGTAAAGAGACATATAAACCCTGAATATTTGTGTTTAGTGGTTGAAATAGATAAAACTCTTAATTTAAGATCCTGTTAATCCCTCAGATTGTGAAGAACAAAGTTAGATGTGATCACACAACTGAACCTCAGGCAAATGCCTTGTGATGATTCATTGATGCTTATCCAACTGGAAGATACAAAGTAGTGAAGAGAAAATGCCAGACATTGGAAATTGGAAAGCTTTCAATTATTTTTTGATAAATTATAGTTCTATGTCAACAATCTGCTTTTAAAACACACATTATTATTGTTTGTACACTTCAAAACCAAGATGAGTCAGATGTAAAACCGCATCCCCATACCTGAGTTCTTTAAAAGAGAATATAGGCATGGAAATTAGACCAGGGATGCTGTAAGTATTGCACTAATCTACACTGTCATGTCATAGAATCATAGAATCAACCAGGTTGGAAGAGAGTTCCAAGGTCATCCACTCCAACCTAGCACCCAGCCCTAGCCAGTCAACTAGACCATGGCACCAAGTGCCTCAGCCAGTCTCTTCTTGAACACCTCCAGGGACGGTGACTCCACCACCTCCCTGGGCAGCCCATTCCAATGCCAATCACTCTCTCTGTGAAGAACTTCCTCCTGACATCCAGCCTGTACTTCCCCAGGCACAACTTGAGACTGTCCTCTTGTTCTATTGCTGGTTGCCTGGGAGAAGAGACCAACCCCCACCTGGCTACAACCTCCCTTCAGGTACTTGTTGACAGCAATGAGGTCCTCCCTGAGCCTCCTCTTCTCCAGGCTAAACAACCCCAGCTCCCTCAGCCTCTCCTCATAGGATTTGTGTTCCAGGCCTTTCACCAGCTTTGTTGCCCTTCTCTGGACACATTCCAGCACCTCAACATCTCTCTTGAATTGAGTGGCCCAGAACTGGACACAGTGCTCAAGGTGTGGCCTGATCAGTGTTGAGCAAAGGGGAAGAATAACCTCCCTTGTCCTGCTGGCCACACTGTTCCTGATGCAGGCCTGGATGCCATTGACGGTCTTGGCCACCTGGGCACACTGCTGGCTCATCTTCAGCCTACAAGTCTGCTACTTGTCTCATCTACAAGTTCAGGGCACCAATGCAGAAGTCTTTGTTTCTTTCCCTTCACTCTCTCAAGGATGAGAAGGGTGTGTAAGGCCATGTCTGCATAGATGTTGTGTCTTGAAACTGTTGTGCAGTTTTGGAAAGACTTCCCCATCTTCCTCCGTTTCAGTCTCTTTGTTCAAGCAGAAAAATTATCACAGTATCACAGTATCATTAGGGTTGGAAGAGACCTCACAGATCATCAAGTCCAACCCTTTACCACAGAGCTCAAGGCTAGACCATGGCACCAAGTGCCACGTCCAACCTTGCCTTGAAGTGCCCCAGAGATGGTGACTCCACCACCTCCCCGGGCAGCCCATTCCAGTGTCCAATGACTCTCTCAGTGAAGAACTTTCTCCTCACCTCGAGCCTAAATTTCCCCTGGCGCAGCCTGAGGCTGTGTCCTCTTGTTCTGGCTCTGGCATGCACAAGAGAAATTCTTTTTGGAGGAAACGAAAAAGAAATCTCCATTTCTAGAGTGCTACAGTGCTCCATGGGGACAGTGGGGTTTGAGCCAGGATGTGGGCAACATTGCCATCAAGTGTTATGTAAATTATCTATGCTGAGAGGAGTTTCTTGACTCTTCCACAGATCTCACAACACCATAAAGCATATCTCTCCTGCCATGCAAAGTAACAAGTGGCATCTCTGCATTTCTGTTTATTGACAACAGCTGTGCCTCAGCCATTCTTGCAACTGATCCTTCATTTTCTACAGAGACATCTCTGGATTTGCTAGCCTTCCCCTTGGTTACCAGCCCAAACTTGTTACTATTTCCCTTTCTAACTTGCAATTTTAGTCTTGTCTGTCAAACTGTCAGACACCTGTCCATTCTCCTAGAAGATTCACAGAGACTTGAGAAAATAACATCTTTCAGAAAACTCTGAAATAAACAGGCTACTACTTGGGCAGCTGAGTAACACAGTGGCAACATCAGCAGGCTGTTAGCAATGTTGCTTGAAATTCAAGAACACAAAAGTAGTTTTTCTGAAGAGCATAATCACACTGTGGAGACAAGATAGCATCTGAGTCCATTACAGACAGCTCTAAGAGTTATGTAGCTGCTTGTTTGAAATTCCATAGCCCTGGCTTATGAATGCACCAGGCTGGTACTGACCTAGAGACCTCATGCTTAAACCCTGCAGAAGGCATGTGACAGCATTCTGAGGTTCATGTTCTTTGGCCACTCCCTCCATGATCTGCAGAACTCACTCTCTGTCCAGGTTAATTGGAGCAGGGTATAGTTTCGTACTCATGGCTCTAGGCTAGGAAGAAGAGTGAACCTCTAGCAGCTGCATTACAGCTTTATATTTAGAGCTGTGGTTTAAGACATTGCTTCTCTGACTGCTTTTGCAAACTATTCTCCATAGATTATAAGATGCTAGATATTTTTTCCACATATCAGCTGTCTACCTTCAAAACCATTAATCCAATCCCACTTAGCAGAAGTCCAGGCATCCAGGCAAGATGGAAGTGCAGCATATTCTGGTGATTCATCCCTTTTGGCTCTCTGTGGACTGACTCTCTCACATGATCCCTTCTGCTTCCTGTATGCACTGGATTATCATTTGAAGAGGCAGTGATGGCACCACACACAACACTATTGCACCCATTTTTGCCTGCAGTTATGAGACCAAAAATTAGATGCTGAAAGATTTTCCTGTATTTGCCACACAAGAATGCTACTGGAGCAGCAACTGTCAATCTCTTCAATCCA
Source organism: Pogoniulus pusillus (assembly GCF_015220805.1). NCBI lineage: Eukaryota > Metazoa > Chordata > Aves > Piciformes > Lybiidae > Pogoniulus > Pogoniulus pusillus. The sequence goes on along the minus strand of NC_087268.1, from coordinate 33,418,758 downwards.
TTTTTCTTCCACAGTCTCACACCAAAAAATAAGTTGTTGTTATGCAGAACCTTTCAGGCCTTCCCATGGTCATGCCTTTGCTTTCATAGAAATCCCTTACAGCACTAAGTAGCCAGTGAAGTTTTAAGGAAAATGTCCTTCCAGGAACACAGCATCAGCAGTTTTGTTCCCTATTTGAGCAGGCAACCCTGTACACAAAAGATGATTGTGGGTCTTGAACTCATCAGTGCCAAGTATGAGGGAATAATCACCTCCCTAATCCTGCTGGCCACACTGTTTCTGATGCAAGCCAGGATGCTGTTGTCCTTGTTGGCCTCCTGGGCACACTGCTGGCTCATGTTCAGCAGTTTGTTTATGCATATTCCTAGGTCCTTTTCCACCAGACAATTTTCCAGACACTCTTCCCCAGGTCTTTAGCATTGCATGAAACTGTTGTGACCCAGGTGACCTTGAGAACTGTGAAAAGGATATGGGGACAGTCTTTTTAGCAGGGCCTGTTGTGATAGGACAAGGGACCCACTTCATCTCCTTGGTGTCAAGCTACAAGACTAGAGGAAATGGTTTCAAGCTGTTCCAGGGGAGGTTTAGGCTGGATGTTAGGAAATATTTCTTCACTGAGAGATCATTGGAATGATCTCTCTAGGGCAGTGTTGGAGTCACTCACTATCTGTGGAGGTGTTTAAGGAGCTTGTGGACCTGGCACTTTGGGACACGGTTTAGTGTTGACCCTGCAATGTTGGGTTGAGGGTTGGACTGAATGATCATTGAGGTCTCTTCCAAATGGGTGTATTCTGTGATTCTGAAATTCTGTAATGAACTTAAACTAAAAGAGGGTACAATTAAACTATATAAGCAAGACATTTACAACGAAGATAATGAAACACTGGAAAAAGTGAGGGTTTTTTCGCCTGTGTATTTCACTGCACTTCTTCTGCAAATAGGCTGAGATAAGGTGATCAGGCATTGTGTTATTAATTAGATTGTTAGCTAAGCTAATTATGCATTGTGCTTCTGATATCCTATATTAAACTGTTATCTTTTTATCTCAGCCCTGAGTTGTGTGTATTACTCTTCCCCTCACTTTTGTGATGGGGGAGCAGGCAGAATAGCCTTTGCACTAAATCATTACAGAGGAGCACCTCAGGCTCAGAGGGAGGAGAAGCGAGATACAATTCAGAGCTGGTGCTACAAGAATTATTACAGATGCTTAAGAACTCCAGGAGCTCAGAAGCAGGAGAACTGGCAAGGGCAGCATCATCTCCACCTTTCTTCAGAGCTTCAGGTTCCTGGGAATAGAAGGAGCTGGAGGAGAAGTGCACTTGAAGAGACACATTCACACCAGAAATGGCAAGTAGACAGTCTGGTGGAGAGAAAGCAAGTGCTGGAGAGCACAGCAACTGCTTTCCTCCTTGATCAGCAGGTGCAGTTACAGGCACTGTGCTCCCCTTTTGTCTTAGTCATATCAGTCAGTTCTTAGCAGTGATATCTCCATTGAATTGTGTTACCACACTGGTAGCAGAGGGCACTGTTTCCCACGGGGATTTTTGCACTGCTGTCTCCATTTTCTTCTCCATCCCTTACACCCTTTCCTTATCTCTCTTTTTCTGCCCTTATTCCTAAGCACTTTGGCTGGAATGACTTGCTCACTCTCTTCCATGTTGACCTCTCAAGTGACCTGTCAGCTCAGGAGATGAAGTCATCAACACTAACACATTGCTACTTAGCTGCAGGTATTTCACCTACATGCCATCCTAGAATGTGGAGGACTTTTTCTGCACGGATTAAGAGCAAGGTGATGGAGAAAGGAGTGTGGATTGTAGGTACTGGTGGCCCATCAATAGCAAGGGAAGAGTGCAGTAGTGGTTCCTCTAATAGTTGTGTCACTGAAGAAAGCTTGGCACTGAAGTGCTTCATGTGTGAGAGGGAAAGCACAGTTTCTGGGGCTTCAGCTTTAAGTGCCTCTGGAGGAAGGAACATGGGCAGCTTATGAGGCTGGAAGGGCTCAGTCTCTCTGTGAATCAAGCACTTGAGGCAAAAGCCTATGCACAGAGGAGATGGGAGGTTTTTTTCTTACCATTTGGAAGAATTGATAGAGGACTAAAACACTTCCATCTGACATGGGAGGACAACATTCCTGCTGAGGGGTCCCTTCCCATCAGCCAGGGCCAACTAGTTCTACTATGCTGATAGTAGTTACCCATTGTCCCATTCCCCAAGCAGCTTCACCTAACAGTCTTAGGCAAGCTTCCCTCCCACCGCTGTGTCTGCTGCCAGCTCCCTGCAGTGCCACATGCAAGCAAACACTCAAGTTCCCCTTCTTCTGTCAGATCTTTGCTGAGCAGCAAAAAACACACCCACCCACAGCCTCTTTCACCTGAGCAGCATATATATTCTGGCTGCTACATCTCCCAAATCAGCCACTCCAGTAAAGACCCGTGAAGGCAGGAGACTCAGTGGAGGGTGGAGGTGGTTTCCTGAGAGTTATTGAGTCAAAACACATACTGATATGCAGGAAAAGTCATAGGAAGCAGCAAAAGCAGGAGACGACTTAGTTAAGAGTAACCATATTTGCTGAAAAGGGATAGCATATTGACCAGGGAGCAGCAGAAGCTCCCCTAGGGCTATGAAAATCCCCTGTAGCCTTTCCTGGAGGAACAGGAAAATGAAGATGAAGCAGACCTAAAAGTCATTTGGGGATTTTTTGGTTTTCTCCCTTCTTTACACATTCTGATTTCCATTATGAATCTCATATCTAGAAAAGATTGGAACATTTAAACATATTGTCTCCGATACTCTCCATCAATAAAGGAACAGAAAGCATCTCCAGCACGCATGTCATCCCAGATGTCCTGTGTGCAGAGTGTAACAGGTTGTGCACAGTTTTTCTGAAGAAACTGTTCCTCACAGTTTCAGTCCAAAATGCACTCTGCAACAGCCCTGCATGACACAGCAGAAACCCATAATTTGGAGGGCACTGTCATCGAGGCTGCTGTACAACCTCACAGTGTGTTTGCCAAATGCATGTGACTTGCACATATTACAGAATCACAGTCTGTCAGGGGCTGGAAGAGACCTCGAAAGATCATCTAATCCAACCCCCCCACCAGAGCAGGGTCACCTGCACCAGATCACACAGGAATGTGTCCAGATGGGCTGCCTACAGTAAGGGAGCACTGTTATCCTTGCTGGTATAGTCCTCCTCACAGAGTCATAACCCAGTGATGCATGGATATGTAACAGCTCGACAGCACCACACTGCCCTGAATGATCCTTGCTTAGCTTGAAAAGATGGTGCTAGCACTTCACTGACTTTGCAGCCAGATCTGCAGAAGCTGTGAGTATTTTGTGTCCTTTTAGCAAACTCTGTCAAAGCATCTCGGCCTACCTTGGGTTTAAACAAGTGGTGGTTAACCTAAACAGGTTGCAGTTTAGGTGATTGTAGTTGCTGGGCAGTGGGAAGCAGGTGACCAAGGAGGGTCCTGCCTCCCTTTCCAGCAACATACAGAATTTTGCACCCCCTGGATTGCAAAGATCTCAACAATTTTGATGATATCACCTGTTTGATCTACATGAAGGAAGCAACCACGGAGAACATAAACTGCATAGATTCACTGCACCCTGCCTGTAGTGGACTTCCCAGCCCACAGTGGTCAGCCACAGATCAAGATTTCAAGTTTGTAAGGCTCCATAGGGCTATTCTGAATGCAGATATTAGCTTGCAAAATTTCATGTCATGATGGTAAATTCACAAGAGATGTTCTTAGAAGTGTCATACCTGCTACTGGTCATCTGAATAGTCATATATTCTCAGTAATTTCAAGAGCAAGAAAGCCTAGGTAAAGTAGTCAGAGCAGACACATAAATTTTGTGGTGCAAGCTTCAGGTCACTCTGGTTGTCCTTCTGGAGTACCTACTGAAGCCACAGGAATCACTCCTTGCCTTTAACATAGTGCAGCAGACACTGCAGGCTAAGAGGAGGGAGCTGGATGGAGCTGCAGGTGGTGTCATGCAGACAAAAGTGATACTTTCATGTATTCGACATGACACAGACAATAGCAGTGAGGAAACTGCTGTGAGCAGTGGCATGAATTTGCATGAGGTAGTTACTAGAGGATTTAGGAAGATCCAAAACTTGGATTTCCTTTAGACAGAGCCACGTGTGCAGAAGAGGCATTCAACTAGAATAAATCATATTCCAAGTAAACTCCAAACTGCCTGTAAAGCATGTAACACAGGAGCCTTAGCACTGACTGCTTCTGTCTACCAATCCAGTCTTATTAACTGAAATTAATTAGCTAGTGTAGCCACAGCTTGATTCTATTCCATTGGCACCATGGAAGGAAAAGATACACTTGTATGAAAACAAGTAAGTGTGAACTAGCTACTAATAAGTCATATCTGGAAATTGGAAGGTTTGTAATCTTCAGCGCCATGAGATCCTGGAATAGCTTTCCAATAGGAGCTGTGCAGTGAACAATAACTATGGTTAGCTGGAGGTAAACTAGCAAAGAGGGTTAGAAGTTGTGACTGATTGTAGCAGCATGAGATCAAATTCTGCAGCTCAGGCAGATTCCTTCAGGTCCACAGTGCTGTGTGTGTCTGAGAAAATCCTGGGGTCCACATTGGAGTTGTCTATCCTGGGACATGGCAAGGAAGGTACTTAAGGGAATCCAGGACACCCATGACCCTTCAGGTGCCTAGGAAGACAGGCTCCAGGTCTTAGCAGAACTAGCAGGAGATAGCCTCTGGGAAACGTTTGTGCATTCTGAAGCTGAGGTGATGTGTGGGTGCCACAGAGCATCACTGCAGCTCTCTTCCTTCTGCTAGTTTATAGCGTTGATAGACTACGAAGAGGGGAACAAAGCAGAAGCAGACTGCTCAGCTATGTCTCTGTATCCAGAATGTCTTAGTAGTTGACAGCAGCACAGTTTCAGGAGCACAGTTTGATGAGTTGTTTGTGAAAACAGTTTTGTGATGTAGTTTATTTTTAGTTCCCCTAAATCAGTGGGAAAATTTTCCTTTGATTCTAAGAGGTTTTAGTGCAATCCCAGCATAAATGTATTCATTACAAAGGAAAACAAAGAGCAAACATCCTCAGATCTTTGTTTATTACAGCTACCTTTCTAAAATCCAATATCTAATTAAATCCATAGAAATTATACATATCTTTATTATGCATATTTTAAATGAAAACAGTTCCCCATTTTCATCAACCTTCATTTCCTGAGGGCTGGCAGAAGGGAATATGTCCATACTTGTGTAGATTTTCCTAACTCAGAAAGAGGAACTATCACCAAAACCTGAAACTGCTACTCTGCTTTGTACATTCTCAAGGCAATGTTTAGTCTTCTCTTGGCCATGCTGTTTAGGATCACAGGACTTCTACCTGGCTTATTTCAACACAGCTTCTTACAAGCAGCATCTTGGCTGTCTCCACTAACGAATGCACTTGACATCTTTCTAGATCCATCGCATCAGAGAAGAAGAAAGACCATTGTACCATCTAATTCAATCTGTTCTACATATGTGTATATAAATCACAGAGATATTGCTTGGCAGGAAACCTTCAAGTTGTACTTCATTTTCTTTCATTTTATCTTTTTTTTTTTGTTGATAGTCCATGCACTGCAGAGCTAGCTCTGTTGTGATGTACATTATTAACACCTTTCCAGATGAAGCCTTTGGGTCTAATCTTGCAAATCTTCCTGCCTAGTTCTTACTGAGAGCTGTCTTAGAAAAATGGGAATATTTTCATTGGCAGATTTAAAATTTGTTCTTTAACATGACAGCTTTCTGTTAATTAGAGAGGAAAGAGCTCCATCTAGCTGTTTTGGGGCCAAAGGTGGGGGATGGCATGAATTCATGCCAAAAGAACATAGAAATATTAACAGAAGGACAGAACATAGCCATTCCTGACATCTCATAACTCTGCTTTGGAAAAAAAAATACACCTCTCTCTAGGCACTTTGTCAAGACTGCATTAATAGTAAAGCAATACCAAGAATAATAAACAAAACCATTTTAAGAAGGTATTTGGAGTCAAGGGGAATCTTTCCAACCACAAACACACATAATTTGATTTCATTTTAAGGCATAATTATTCCCAGAAGAATATGTAGAATTAATTGGAGCAAACCAGTCCACAACTCATTTTGTTTGCAGTCTTTTGTTGCATCACCTATTCTGCACTAATAAATAAACATCAGCTGCACAGTGAATAGTTTTCAAATGATGCAGCAGAAGTTATTAATGATTCATTATTATTTCTATTGCAGCAGTGCCTGAAGGTTTCAATGGGGAATTGAAACCACACTGTACAAACAAATAAGCACAGAGCTGGTCTGCGTGGAGTTGTGACCAGAGCTCATGCAAACAATCCCAGTCTAACTTTAAGTTAACATGGGTGCTGTTACTATGGAGCTATGGCAGGACAGCTCTCAGCTCGGGTCATGCAAGCCACCTGAGAAGCTGAATAAATAACTGCAAACATAGCTTGCACTGGACTCTGTGCTGCCTCAGCTATTTGTTGAGCTATATGAAAGGTAGCTTCTTCAAAGCATGTTCAGATACATCTGTACAACTAACACTGATATCTCTGACTGCAGTTACTCTGGCAGATGATCATGTTCATTGATCCAAGAACTGGAGCAGGGTGTTATCAGTCTCATCCATTCTGTAGTTGCTTTTTCTTCTGCCACTGGTCACAGAAGAAATCAAGTAGAAATCCATGCACTTTGCAGTTGAGTATCTTAATGTGAATCCGCTGCCATTGGCAGAGTAAACATGAATGGGAACAGCCAAGGTGTGGGCACGTGTTTTGCTCTGCTCATCCTCTTTAGGGTAATAACTCCATGCAGCTGTTTATTTGTGGTGTCATCCAGAGACCTTTGGTAACAGGGAAATGAAGGAGTAAAGCAGAAAAGAAGAGCAGTTTTGACTAAATCAGCCTTTGGAGGCAAAGCATGTATGGTGTAGGCAACAGATGGATCATAGAACCATAGAATCATAGAATCAACCAGGTTGGAAAGACCTCCAAGATCAGCCAGTCCAACCTAGCATCCAGCCCTAGCCAGTCAACTAGACCATGGCACCAAGTGCCTCATCCAGGCTTTTCTTGAAGACCTCCAGGGATGGTGCCTCCACCACCTCCCTGGGCAGCCCATTCCAATGCCAATCACTCTCTCTGCCAACAACTTCCTCCTAATATCCAGCCTATACTTTCCCCAGCACAACTTGAGACTGTGTCCCCTTGTTCTGTTGCTGGTTGCCTGGGAGAAGAGACCAACCCCCGCCTGGCTACAATGTCCCTTCAGGTAGTTGTAGACAGCAATGAGGTCCCCCCTGAGCCTACTCTTCTCCAGGCTAAACAACCCCAGCTCCCTCAGCCTCTCCTCATAGAGTTTGTGTTCCAGGCCTTTCACCAGCTTTTTCACCCTCCTCTGGACACGTTCCAGCACCTCAACATCTATATTTGAGTACATTTCTAAACAATATTATTGAATAAGCTCTAATTTGAGTTTATTAATGAATAAATTCTGCTGAAGAATATAGTTCCAATAGGGCTGGCAGAATCAGTCCATCCCTGCACCTTGCCAACAGCTATGGACCAACCTCAAAGGAAACATACACAGTTATCATTATCAAAGTGTTGCAGAGCATTAAGCATGGCACTGACTTTGTTTTGCTTTTTCTATTTCAATTTTTTTTTCCCTTCCAGGTATTTATACAGACACAAATTGCTGCCATCACTGTAGCTGTTGTTGACAGTGAAGTAAAGAGAAAACCTGTGAATGCAAGTGTTGCAGCACTGAGACATAGGAAAATGCAGGCAATATAAGGAGAAGTTCCTAATAGCACAAGACAGCAGAGATGGCAAGGATTAGTCATCTGCCAACAAGAAACACTTAAAGAGGAAAGAGTTTTCTAAGCTTCAACACAGTAAGATTCATTTCAGATTTGTGAAGGAAATGAAGGACACAGATGGATGATGGTGATGATTGAGAGAGAACATCTGTCTTCTGTTGCACAAAACAAATCTACACAACTCAGCCATAGAAACTTCATGGGAGTGCTCAGGAAGTCCTAGTGACTTTGTTTACTTGCCTCTGAAAAAGTCTTCAGCCAGCCCTAAGTGAAATTTAAGAGCATAGAATGGTTTATGTTGGAAGGGACCTCAAAGATCATCCAGTTCCAACCCCTCATCACAGGCAGGGACACCTCCCACTAGAACAGGTCACTCAAGACCTCATCCAACCTGGCCTTGAACACCTCCAGGGAGGGAGCATCCACAATCTCCCTGGGCAAACTGTTCCAGTGTTTCACCGCCCTCACTGAAAAGAACCCTTTCCTAACAACTAGTTTGAATCTCCCCTCTCTCAGTTTAAACCCATTACCCTTCTTTCTGTAGTTTGCCATATGGCTTCTCCCTCTCCTAAAACCATTAATTTTTTTTTCTGCAGTAGATCTCTAACATACTCCTCTTCTCACAATGAGTGGGAACCTTCCAAGACTGAGAACCATGCCACAAGAAGAGACAATAAAAGATTACCTAACCCTTTAAAGAAAAATTTAAGAACTTCCAGGGCCCTCTGTAATGAAACAGTATCTTTATTTAGCTCTCTGTCATGGCCACTTCTCCATGAAGTGGAAGTACAGTGGAATCTGGTTTTGTGAAGACTGTGAGAGCGTTCATACGTGTAATAGACAGGACTTTACATAAAGTTTTATCACACAGTATCACAGTATCATCAGGGTTGGAAGAGACCTCACAGATCATCAAGTCCAACCCTTTACCACAGAGCTCAAGGCTAGACCATGGCACCAAGTGCCACGTCCAATCTTGCCTTGAACATAGTTTTCTGCTTTTTCTCAAAGCAACTAAAAGATTAAAAATGTACAAAGGGATTATACAAATGATCTTATTCTCCCTTTGGAAAAGGTCTGAAATTGCTAAGAAACATTTGGTAGTTTATATGTGAACTCTCCCTTGGTGGTATTCATATGCTTCATGTGGGCCAGAAGAAATGGAATTTAAATCATAAAAGAAACATCCTGGCTTACATGAGGTGGGTTTCCATGGCATCTGGATGCCATAGGGATAAATTATATCCACTTTGGTGCCTTCTAATAAACATTCAGAACAGCACCAGTGTTATTCTCATTCCCATATATGTCCTGTTTGAAGTGTGATGGTGACTCTGTGAACAGTGCAGCTATTGCTTCCCTCACCACCCTCTCTGCAACATCCCCACCCCAGAAACTACAGCTGGGAGGAAGCTGCTCATCATATGTAATGTGCCTGTACAACTCTTACAAGTATCTTGCTACTTGCAATTTGTGTGCAAGTGAAGAGTTATGAAATTGTTTCAAGAAAAGGAGCTGTCTTTCCTGAGCTAAACCAATTCTCATTTTCTTCATCTGCATTGATGAACTATTTCAGGCAATGTTGTACTTCTAGACAGTGGCATTTGCTCTGGTATATGTCTTTCCATTCTGACCAGTATGTATGCAAAATAATGTCCTTCTTTACAACAGTGCTACTAATTTTCCCTGCCACACACCTTTGCCATAGGTTTCTATGTTGTCACACAGTGTTTCCAGAAATACTTTATAGATAAATATAAATAGATAACTATTTTAATGGCAGCATGGACATCTTTTTAATTATGTGATTAAGTTTCATTAATGTGAGTAAACCTGAAAACTGAAAGTAAACCTGTAAACTTACAGAATGGAACTTACAGGACTTGCAGAATGGAACTTACAGGACTTGCAGAATGGAACTAGGTTCCATTTTTCATTAACTCATAGAATGGTTTGGGTTGAAAGGAACCTCCAAAGGTCATCTAGTCCAAAACACCTGCAAGGACATCCTCCGCTAGATCAGGCTGCTGAGAGTCTTACTGAGTCTGACTCTGAATATCTCCAGGGATGGGGCCTCTACTACCTCCCTGAGCAACCTTTTCCAGTGTTCCACCACCCTCATGGTAACGACTTTGTTCCTAACATCCAGTCTGAATCTTTTCTGTAATTTAAAACCATTGCCCCTCATCCTAACACTATAGGCCTTTGTAAACAGTCCTTCTCCAGCCTCCTTGTAGGTCCCTTTCGGGTACTGGAGGGCTGCTATTAGGTCCCCCCTGAGCCTTCTCTTCTCCAGGCTGAACAACCCCAGCTCCTTCAGCCTGTCCTCACTGGAGAGGTGTTCCAGTGCCCTGATTGTTTTTGTGGCTCTCCTCTACACTTGCACCATCAAGTCCATGCCCTTCCTGTGTGGAGGGCTCCAGAGCTGGATGCAGTATTCCAGGTGAGGTCTTACCGGAGCAGAGTAGAATGGCAGGAACACCTGTCTCGATCTGCTGGCCACGCTTCTTATGATGCAGCCTAGGATGCAATTTGCCTTCTGGGCTGCAAGTGCACACTGTTGGCTCAAGTCCATTTTCATAGCTATTTCTAACTCTGCAAACAAGTTGTATTGATCTTCATTATTGTTATGCTGTATCTGGCAGGGATTTCAACTTCTAGTCTGACTTAAATGCACCTTTGAGCAAATATCCAGCACAGAAAGAGAGATATTAGGCACAGAGTCTCTTGCAAAATTAGCAAAGTATAACTACAAAATGAGCAATTGTAGTTGTTGCAAAGGATAAGAGCAACTTTAAATCTTTAATTCAAGGATGATCAGGTTAATTTTATATTCTATGACAATTCTAAACATTGAGGAACTCTTGTAAAAAATGTAGCTCTTTGGAACTGTGCTAGTTTGAAGCAGGCTAGAATGTTTTGGTGAGAAGAACTGGATTATAGGCTGTGGAAAGAAAACAGTGGTGATGTCTACTTCGCTTACAGGCTTGCTGAGATGTATAGGAACAAGAAATAAAAACATAGATAACCACTCTCACTGGGGCTGCTGGCTGAGATACATCTTACTCTCTAACCTCACCCTCCATTTTGGACTAATCCACTTTGCTTCCTAACCCCCTGGCCAAACCTCCATTCTTCCTTGGGACTGGGGTAAGGTTGAGAGGGGTAGAGGGAAGGTGCAGGGGTGGCTGAGAGCCCCTCCTGAGGACTCAGGTTTCTGGGAGGGGAGTTGTGTTTCTGTATTACCTTTTACCTTGTATATTTCTGTCTATAACTGTATATATTGTAAATATCTGCTTGTATATTGTGCTAGCTGTAAATAAATAGCTTCATTTATATTCCCAGAGCCAGCTGACCTAGTCTGGATGATTTCTAAAGTGTGTGGGGGTGGGTAACACTCAAACCATCTCAGGAACCCATTTTTATCTTCCATTGCATGATATTTTATAAGCATACAAACCTTTAAAGCCCTCTCCTTTATCCAGTTACATGTAAGTGCAAAAATATAGTCAGATGGGAGTATCCCTTTAAGATGGCATTATATCCACCCAAAAAAAAAAAGTGTTTAGATTGAAGGAAGCCCTTTGGCTTCATGGCAAGTGATATAAGGTTCTTATGCCCAACATGGATCACAGAGCAGATGGAGACTGGGTGAGTCATGCTTATACACACCTGGGATTTTTAGAAGGTTCAGAAATGCAAGGTAAGACAAGAGATGTGGCAGATGGAAAGTTTGTGGTTTGTTTTAGCCTGTTAGCAGTTATGGACTCAGGTTTATCAGTCTGCATTGTATTGCTAAACACATCTACTTTCATGAGGTCACTCATTAATTATCTGTGTAATGTGAATATTATCTCTGTCAGATTTCCCCCTTCTGTTGCATAGTCTCAAAAAAACCCACATCAGTTCACTAAGATAAGATGTTTTCAATATATTTAATGAGTATTTTCCCTCCAGCCCAGCAAAAAACTGCTTCATCCAAAAAGGTCAGTGTAGGAGACACTGCAAATGAACACATTGCATTGGCTCACAACACCTAGCATACTAAAACAGCTAAAACAACCAAGGGTTGTTTGGGAAAAGGTTTTGGCATATATTGTGGGAGGCATTGCCTTGTTCAGTTGTTTTCCTCAAGATTCATGATCCTAAAGCTTTTCCTTACCTTCATTTCAAAACTAGAGCAAATGAGGACACTTCTCCTGTCAGATGTAGCAAGGAAGAAAGAATGGTGGCAGAAGTCTGGGAAGTCCAGAGGGAAGGGAGTTCTGGGATATGTGAGACACAAAACTGAAGATATTCTCCAGCTCTGACCCAAATCAGTCTGTGAGGATATGATGCATACAGATTCAGTCAAATGCACTAGGTAGAAAGAAGAATAATTCACATTTTCTCCTGTAATAGGAGGACTTGGTTGCCAGCTGGTGCATATCACATCTGTAAAGCTCAGATGAGCTCTCAGGTAGGCTTGCTCACTGAGGTGAGCACCCTTTTTGCAGCCTGCTCTCTCATTTCTATCCTCTTTCTCTGGTATTTGAAGTTCTGTGGCATGAGCAATAGGCCCCAGAGCAGAGATGACCTCTAGGTGAATATCCCAAACAAACATTAGGTATTATTAGTATCTGCTCATAAGTAGAATATGTATCTACTAGTCATTAGTGGGGATGAGATATCATGAGAATGTATTTAACTTGCCTTGTTTAGTAGAGTATTAAGGCCATGGAAGCAGAAGCCTGGCTTTATTTGGTAAATCACCAACACCCTGCAAGCCTGCTTGGTAGACTGTCAAGACCATATCAAAGAGATTGACAAGAGCCTATTGATGTGAAGGGCCCATAGGCCCAAAATAGGCTTATACCTATTTGCCTACCAAAAGGGACACGATAGACCTGGCGCCATAAAGTCTGGCCTGCCCAGGGCCCAGGTTGTGTAATGTGATTGTATAAGCCCACATGCCTAGCCTATGGCCTTCTGGGTGCAAGGGCTGTGCTACTCCCATAGTTGGGGGAGTCAGGCCTGTGGACCCTGCCTAATATGGTGTGGTTTGGCTAACTGCCAAGCTGATTGGCTATTCTGTGTCCAAAGGGGAATTAATCTAGGCCTACATTGATAAAAGGAGATAGGCAGGTGAACAACCTGCTTTTGCTTTTGCTTCCCTGCTTTTGCTTCACTGCTTGCTGCTGTTTGCCTGTGTTGGCTGCCTTTCTCTACGGAGCCCAGTCTCCCGTGCAGCCGTGCACCCTATTGCACACCCGCTGCCTTGTCACTGCCTGTGAGCCCCACTGCCGCCAGTTACCGGGAGCAGACCCTGGATTGTCTGCACACCATTGGCCTGTGTGGCCAGCGTGACATCGTGCTGAGACTGCACCACATCTGCCTTCTGCACCTGAACGTTCTGCTTAGAATTTCTGGACATACATACATACAGATCACCCAGAAGAAGCCAGGAGAACAAGGTCAGAGACTGTCTGCATTTTCCTCTGAAGCCGGGAGATCCCAACCACAGCATCAACAAGACAGAGTCTCCTGGAAGCATTTGGACACTGGACTGTATGTGAGTAAATGCTTAAATGCCTCTTTGTAGTTCTCTACTGCCTTTAAATGCCTCTTTGTAGTTCTCTACTGCCTTCTGCCATAGAGCAGAAAGAGCTTGGGCCCATCTGCTGGGCAAGAGGCGTATTGACCCCAAGCGGCATATTGGTGTCAGGAATTCTCTCTCTGTGTTTGTTGTTTGAATGTTTGCTAGATAATAATAGTTCTGTTTGGTGTTATCCCTAGAATGTCTTCCATAACCATGTTAACAAAAAGTTATTAAAAATCAGTGGTTGGGGGTGATGAGAGTTCAGAATATTAAAATTAATAAATTAGATATGTTTATAAAATATCATCTCGCATTAATTAATTTCCCCTCTGCAACACCTATGACCAGGTATTTGGCCAGACTCTCAAGACCATATCTTGGGGATTGTGAAGGCTGTGTAGCCAGGTGTTTGGCCCTGTTGGGAAGAATGTGGCCAAAACCAAATAGATAGACACACTCCCTTAGTTCCTCCCTGGGCCCTGGCCAGACTATAGGAAGAATCTAACAGAAGAACCAAGCCAGATATTCAACAGTATAAAAGCTGGACATTCTTACAGCATCTTCAAAAGCCTCACCTATGAGTGGGCACAGTGCCAGCTGCCAGGAAAGGTTCTCCAAATCCTCATTGTAACCAGGGCTCCCCATAATTGCAGATCTGGATGATGGTAAAGTACTGGGGCAACTGAGGCTTTACAGGGCTCTGGGCAAACTGATCTGGTTGAGGATGTCCCTCCTTACTGTAGGGGGGCTTGACTAGATGACCTTCAGAGGCCCCTTCTAACCCAAACCATTCTATGATTCTATGATTCTAATTGGTGATGCATCTTCCTTAAACACCACCACTAACCTTATGTAGCAATGAATATGTGCATCAACTTGATGTATGTTAACTTTCCTGTATTAGTAGTATTATTATATTGTTGGTTCTTTTACTCCTTTCTGTATAAGTTTACTTCTTAAAGTTGGTGTCTGTGTCCTTTATACTAGCCCCATCAATTGGCAATACATAAATCAGCATCATGGACAGGATTCAAAAGATGAATGTATTGTGTGAAGGTTGAGATTCATGTTTAAAGAGAAAAGATAAAATTTCTTGATGTTTTTGCAGAGAAACCTCTTGATGTTTAGCAGAGATAGAACCTCTGAGCCAATTGAGAGTCTTCCATGTTTCTGCTTGGAATTGCACCATTCATCAATACAGTATGTCACTCAGGGACTTCTTCTCAGGAAAAAAAGATCTGTGTAAGCCTCACAACATCCCAAACATAATGCAGTGGCAAGGGTAGGCCCTAGGGAAAAACAGGGCACTTCAGGGCATCTCCATTCACTGTGTTTTCCAATGGCCAGTTGGGGTGGCTTTCTGCCCAGCTCATAGTCCTTTGCAGCCTTCTCTGATTTTAGATACTTTTCTCTTCCCATGCACTCAAGAGAGGGGTCAGGCATGAGGCACCTGACTTGGGTCTACCAGTCCGAGTCAAATCCAGGCATCAAAAAGTGAAGTGCACAACCTCTGAGCCCCTCTGGGGTCTCAGTATAAAAATCTGGGAAGTACTGTTTGATCAGTCTCTTAGTAATATCTGCTTTCTTCTCCAGAATCTAAAGTTGTATCTTGTGTTTCAGCTAAGCAAAAAATTGAAATGTCCAAGTTACCTTCTAAATATTAATAGCCTGTTGAGAAGGTCTTGCCAGTTACTACTTCTTGGACTGATTTTATGGTGTGCAATGCATTATCAACTTCATAGTGGCAGTTCTGAAGAATAGATCTCATTTGCCAGAAAGGCAATATATCAAAATGAACATGATATTTAAAACAATTATCTACCTTGCCCATTTCTTTCTGAGGACAGCAACATCCTCTAACCCCAGCCTGTCTTGTAGTGACTGTAACTTATCCTAACACATATTAATATTTTGTCCAGTTAAAAATGTCAGGAGTACAACCCATGATGCATGAGTTTTGTCTGCCAGTGCAAAAACTACATAAAAATGAACTGGATGAGAGGAAATGGTAGAGATACTCGTTCCTTGAAGAAAGGGTGGGAAAGCAGTGAGATTAGAAGGGGTAATTATGATCAGAAAAATGCCTGCAAAACCCTAAAAGGAGAGAAGAAAATGCACTCACCAAATAGCCTAGCCTCACCTTCTCCTTATTGACTTCTCTGGAAACCTACTGTCAGAAGCTGATCAAATGAAATAACCAGATTAACACAAACACTTCAAACAGATCTTTAATAATTTTGTTATTTTGACTGAAATGGTCTTGGAGCACACACATCAGTCACTCTGGTCGCTGACTGGGAAGACAGAACAAAGAAATGATAGGCTCCCACTGTATGGTAAACTTTTCCAGTGGTGCATCCTAACCCAGAAAATGTGATCTGTCCCCAGGCTATCATAAACTCCTGAAAGGGTACTGAAGGGAGTGTGGTATTCTACTGTAACAGCCCACAGTGTGAAATCATGTAATCCAGAGACAAAGAGTTTTCAAAAGATCTTCAAAAGACTGCCTCGTTCAACCCTTTTATTCCTTCCCTGGTCTCCTGTCCCCTATCCATCCTGTCCCACCCCGTCTTGTTCTGTCTCTCCCCCCCGCCCCAAGTCTGCTCTTGGCTGGTGTTTTTCTAATCAATTTTTTTAAATCTCCAGATGATTGAGATTCCAGCACTATTCCAGAGCTTTGCTGGCCATACTATTACAGTGTGTTTCCTACTGTCTCATTCATCTCTCCCTTACCACAGTTTAAGATCATTGCTTCTTGTTTTATCAGCCATCAGCTTGGAAATGAGATAAGTTTAGCTGGGTTTTAGATATTTGAAAACTATTAAATTCTTTCCCTCCATCTGCTTCTTTCTAGACTAAACAACCTCTGCACCTTCAATCTTTTCCCATGGGTTACATTTTCCGGACCTTTACTCATTCCTGTTGCTGTCTTTCAAATTCCTTCCAACTGGTTCACATCTTTCCAGAAGTGCAGTGCCAAAACTTGACTTTCCAATATCTGATGTTCAGGCTTGGATTGTAAGAATAACCCACAGTTAAATGATAAGCAGCGTCTGAACCTAATAACTCAGTAAAATTTGCAGCATAACACAAAATGGTTAAAAAATGGAAATGGAAAATAGGAGATTGATTTTACTTTTACCAGTACTGAAGTCTCTGGTATGTGTCTGGAATGCCTGTTTTGTATATATGTGCTCATGCACTTTTCTACCAATTACTACAAACATCTATAACTGAGGCCACAGCTGCTGTTGTTCTTCCTGTAACCCATCTGGATCTGTAAATAAACATTTGATGAGATGAAAGATTTACTTCACAGCAATAACAAAAACTTTGGCAGGTCTCACTGACTGCTCACATATGTAATTATATTCAAAAGGACAGTTTCCATTACTGCTGTCTGAAAGAAATCAACTGTAAACTATCGTACAGTTTTCCTCCCAATAATCTTATTTTGTCTTGCTGGATTAAAAAAAAAAAAGAAGAAGAAGAAGAAGAAGCCCAAATTAAATACTTGGTTTTCTTTTGGTTAAAAAATTTGGTTTCTTCCAATTAAAAAAAAAAAATTAAAATATATATATATATATTGATGATCAAAATGCAGGTTTTCACCTCGATAAGTTTAGAAAGCAGTGACACCTCTCTGAATGGTCAGGGGATAATGGTAAGGACCCAAAGTCATCGTTTTGACAGCTAATATGCTTGTCACTATCAAAGAAGTAAATACATAATGGGTGTGTGGGACTATGTGTACTTTCCCTTTCACATGTAGTGGGTGGAAATTCGCAATTACAAAATTACTAAAATTATACCAGACTGTAACAGTTTGTTCCTTCCACAATTTGTTTTCTGAAGTTCTCGTTCCTACATGTGTGCTGCTTAAAGAACGCCAATCTTGCTCGTCAAAGCGTGCAGTTCCTGTAATGAATACAGTTTCTCCTTGTACCATTTTGGGTTTGTGGAATAAATTGCTATGCAATAATGTTTTATAGATCAGTAATAACCACTTATCCTTTAAAGGCTTTTAAGGTTATGGCTGCACTCCACAATGCAGTGCCAAATTCAGATCTGTGATCTATCATCTGATTCTCAACAGATTCTCAACAGACAGCTTGCTGTCAAGCCAGTGACTCAAAAAGACAGTGCTTTCTGAGCACTGGACCACTGTGCAGTGTAGACACTCTCTTCCAAATCTACCCTGAAAACTGGTGCAGGTGATCTCTAACAATCCTTGAGACAGTAAGTCTGAAATACTCTCAGGCACCAGATACCTCCACACCCCCAGCTTCATCAAAAATCCACATATCCACAAATACTAAACTATATTTTACAAGTTGCTACAAAGAGGTTCAAGGCAGAACCCAGACTGTTGCAGAACCCTGATTCGCCTGCCACGGGAACGTGGTCAAGGCCCCACAGATCAATATGATCAAAGGCAATGCCACATGGACTCCAGATGATACAATATGGCTCTCAGGGCCACAAGGCACACACCTACACATTAGCATAATTAGTCAAGGACAACCCACTCCATCAGCATAAACCACACCTTGTTTTCCTCATTAACGAGGTGTCCGTTATCTATCCCGTCTGAGATAGCCAGCTGCTTGTGAGAACCAAGGTCACAATCCATCTGTTATTATTCTTCTTCACTTTGCATTCCCACACCAGACAAATGAGGTTTTGGGGGAATGGATATGAGGAAATGTGCCTCTAGTACCATACCTCTTGCTATAGAATCATAGAATCATAGAATCAACCAGGTTGGAAGAGACCTCCAAGATCATCGAGTCCAACCTAGCACCCAGCCCTAGCCAGTCAACTAGACCATGGCACTGAGTGCCTCATCCAGTCTTTTCTATGGATCCTTTTTCTTCAAAGAAAGTCAACAACAATCATAAAATCATTGTCCTTAAGAAGAAATGCAGATCTTGAGTCTTTACTTGCCAGAATATTTACAATTTGCTGGTGAGGAAAAAGAAGAAGGGAAATAAACATAAAATGTGCTGAAAACTTCAAGCAATAAAAGTATCCAGTTAGAACTACAGTTTGTGGTTACAGATTCATTATTTTTGCACAGATTATACATGGGTATCAGAAAGGTACATCTGAGGAATATGAGTGAAAATTATACTGATGGTAAGGTACCTTCTCCTCACAGGTATGGCCCACTGATAACTGGCATTCACTAATGGAAGAAGAAAAGTTCATGAACTACTTAAATCACTTCAGACCTTATTTGAAGAAAGATATCAGAGGAAAAAGTGGGCAAAGTTATGATTTTTCATGTATTTCACTACTTTTATTTTTTTATGATTCCAACCAATCCCATTATCAGAGTTCTTAAAGGCAGAGAGAGAGGAATGGAAATGTTTCAAGGAAGAGGCACCCAAAGATAATATGGAAAAAAAAGGAACTATCAATCCTTTCAAATTTACTATGCACTTGGGCTTTGTTAATTGTCTTCATTTTTGAGGGAAAGGATCAAAGTCAGAAAACTGCCTTAATAAAAATGATGTTCCCAGAAAAAAAAACACAACAACAAAAAAACAAACAACAAAACAACCAACAACAGAAACAAAACAAAAACTCACCCAAATGAGAAAAAAAAAGTAAAACAGAGGTGTCATGAGTTAAAGTAAGCTTCTGGCTTTACTGGCCTTGAAGTTGGCAGACGATGTAAGAACGACTCCAGTCCTGAATGACAGCTGGAGGATAATTGTTGTGGAGGGGAAATTAATTGATGCGAGATGATATTTTCCAAAATTAATGTTGTTTATTAATTTTGCTATTCAGAACCCTTACCACCCCTGACCACTAATTTTAATAATATTTTGGTTCTTACATGTTCATGGAAACATTCTATGGATAGCATCTAGATCTAGTAATAATATATAAACATTTATTGAACTGGAAGAGAAGATTCTTGCAGTCAATGCCGCTTGCGGTCAATATGCTGCTTGCCCAATAGATGGGCTCAAGCTCTTTCTGCTCTATGGCAGAAGGCAGTAGAGAATTACAAAGAGGCATTTAAGCATTTACTCACAAATTTTTATTACCCACTTGTGGGGCCTAGCCACAGTCCAGACAGTGTCCCAACGCTTTCAGGAGACTGTCTTGTTGGACATGGAGGCTTGAATCATTCTGGCTTCTGGGGAAAGGACGCAGACAATCTCTGACCTTGTTCTCCTGGCTTCCTCTGCATGATCTATATGTATGTCCAGGGATTCTAACAGGACCTTCAGGTGCAGAAGGCAGATGTGGTGCAGTCTCAGCACGATGTCACGCTGGCCACACAGGCCGATTGCATGCAGGCATCCAGGGTCTGCTCCTGGTAACTCACGGCAGTGGAGTTTACCAGGCAAGCAATAAGGCAGTGTGCAAGAGCAGCAGGGCTGGGCACAGCATAGAGAGCAGGCAAAGAGCAGGGAAGCAAAGCAGGGAAGCAAAAGCAGGTTGTTCACCTGCCTATCTCCTTTTATCAATGTGGGCTGAGATTAACTGCCCTTTGGACACAGAACAGCCAATCAGGATGGCAGTTAGCCAAACCTTACCACATTAGGCAAAGCCACAGGCTCACTTTTCCCTACCTTGGGAAAAGCAGAGGCCTTGCACTAGGCAGGCACAAGCTAAGTGTGTGTACCTTAACCACAGGACCCTGGGCAGGCCAGACTCAGTGGCTCCAGGTACTTTTGTGTCTGTTTCCCACACTTGCCTCTCTGGTGGAGCAGAAAAACAAGCCTAGGCAAGGCAGGACATGTCTAAGCCTATTTTGGGCCTATCAGACCTACCACAACAACAATGGTGATCAAGCAGGGATAAATCTAGTTGGCATTTTTATTGGTTTTAAAAATGCACAGTCAGTAAGTTTAAAGTGAGATTGGCTCCTGCTGACCATAATTCCTACATGACTTTGGCTGCAAGCCATATAAACTCGAGTGGAGGCTCACATGTGTCATGATTGACATATCTGTTGGCAGAAGTCAATTTGACTTCAACAGCTTGTTTAAAACTTTTGATGAAGGACTAGACCAGCAGAGGAAGTGCTGGTTAGGAGGGTTGTGGATTGTCATAGCTCTTGCTTGCAGCCACCTAAATGAGACTAATTGCTGTTTCTTTGTCTTTTTTAGTGTAAAGGACACAGAAAGAATTATTTCTGAATAGCTCTATTAATCTTTTTATTTGGCTTCATTAAGAATATAGTAATTATTGGGATTCTAGCACACCATTAACCCTCTAACAAAAAAAAAAAACCCAAACAAAAACCAAAAGCCCAACACACAAAAAACCTACCAAAAAACCCACAAACAACCCCAAAAAAACCAACCAACCAAAAACCCCACAAACATTGGAGTTGTATATCTATTGCCTTCTGATCCACAATGCTTTCATGAGATGTTTTTAGAAGATATTGGTAGCTGAACTGATGTCTGAACAGTACAGTTCCTTTCTTGAGCAGGAATTAGCAGCACAGGTGCCAAGCCTGGCTTACAGGTAAGCCTCTGAATCATACGCAGCAGGGCAGGGCTGGGAGTTTGTAGACATGGCATCCTGACAAACATCAGCAAGAGCAAGCAGCTCACAGCTCCTGGGAGAGGAAAAGAAGCATCTCCCTTTTCGTGAGAACTGCAGAGAAACCTGAAGTGGATTACATTGTGCATACAAAGACTGGCATGGTGTGGACCTCTGGAGTGAAGGAGAAAAGTCTGACTTTTGACTCGCTATCTCATGGTTCCCAGACATATATATGCCAGAGCGTGGTGCTATTATCAGCCCCATTACAAAGGCAGACAAGGAGGATTTCTAAAGGCACCAGGACATTACCATCATCGGCAGCAGTATGGCTGTTCTCCCACACTGCATATAAGGCAACTTCATATGTACATTTTGATGGCTTCATGCACAGGTGAACAATCCAATGACCACTGATACACAGGTGCAAACATAGTGCCCGTGCACAAAGCTTCACAAAAAGAAATACATCTTAGAACATATGGGCCCAAGATTATGCAGAATGCCTCTAAATGAGTTCTTGCAATGTACATTGGAATAATTTAAGAGGTTATTACTCTCAGCTGCCTGCCCACACAGCCAGGAGTTACTGCCCAAAAGCTAAGACTTCCTGCCCTTTCAGTGAATACACCAGGCTATGACCTCTGTAGCTGAGAGAAGGGTATATCACCCTTTCTGCTGCCCCTGCTGCTGGGGTAAGAACATCTGACAGAAAAAATGGAGCAGGTATTTTAAATCAGTCCTTCATGAATAACCAAAGGTACTCTGAGAAAGGCTGAACTAGAAGATCAATGTCTTTACAGTTTTCTGCTGCCCTACACTCTTGGCTGTGGAGTCTGCAAAGTTCAGAACCAGCTGATTAATCCAGTAAAGTCTTTAACACTGATAGATGTATTGAATGGGGGAATAGAATTAATATCTCCTGTAATTAGCCAGCAGAGGAAAACCAGGTAACAATAGATGAATCACGCATCAGGCATTAGAGGGAAATCTCTTTTTTTTGGAGAGTCTTCCAACTTTTACATTTCTCTGGAACATTCAGCACATCTCTCTTTCTGACAGTGGTGTTTTAAACACAGAAATGCTCTAAACTAGAGCCAGAACCTCAGGAGATCTGGCAGACATAACACAGGTCCCATTTACATGCCCCTGATTGTAGTCAGTTCTGTAGTTCAGGCTTCTTATCTCTGTGAGTATAACTGCAAATTAGCACAATATGTTCTTTAACTGGCCCTGTCAGCAGACCCCACATTGCTTGCCAAATAATTATCTTCAAAGTCACTCTTGGAGGCTTTTATGTGTAGCACTGTATTTTTTAAAAATAAAAATGTTACATATTCTGAATCTAAGCAATGATTAATCACCAACTGATAGAGTTAAAGAATGCCCTCATGTGAATGCACACACTGAAATAGCTTGCCTTGCAGAAGCAGGGTGATGCCTAGATGAAGCTGAGAGGTGAGAGTATTATTTTTCACTCAAAATACTGTCAGAAGCAAGAAAGAACCTTTTCTGAGCGTGACAGTTGACAGACAGAAACCACCCCTCAAAACACAGGCAACATACAAAACAGAGGCAACACACAAGGCTAGTCAGAACTGAGACAGTGATAATGCCTGATGTGACAGTAATGGAGGCAACATCAAAAGAACAACTCGTTTTGGCACAAACCAGGAGTTATTCCTGATACGTATTGTTAGGTAAAGGGAAACCTGGGGGAAATTCTTCACATGTTGCACGAAACATTTCATTTGACTCAATTCTTTGCCAGATGCTGGCAACTAATTAAAAAAAATAAATACTTGGAGTCACAATACTTGCAAGAGGCTGCAGGAAAGGAAAATCAACAGTTATTAAGGCATGTGCCATGTGGGAGGGCAGGTATGTAGTACCCAGCTTTATTACTACCCAAATGTATGCCAGCACAATTAGGGTAGAGAGTCAAAATAGCATGTCTTGGGCTTTTTTCAGAGGTTATATCAAGAGTTCACCTGCCTTGTGCCAGGTGGCTGAAGTGTTTCTGTCACACATAGGTGATGTAGCTCCAGATGACCTTAGTCCAAGAAGGGAAATTAATATCAGTACCTGGGGGTACTGATAGGTAGCAGGCTGAAGATGAGCCAGCAGTGTGCCCAGGTGGCCAAGAAAGCCAATGGCATCCTGGCCTGGATCAGGAACAGTGTGGCCAGTAGGACAAGGGAGGTTATTCTGCCCCTTTGCTCAACACTGATCAGGCCACATCTTGAGTACTGTGTCCAGTTCTGGGCCCCTCAATTCAAGAGAGATGTTGAGGTGCTGGAACATGTCCAGAGAAGGGCAACAAAGCTGGTGAGAGGCCTGGAACACAAATCCTATGAGGAGAGGTTGAGGGAGCTGGGGGTGTTTAGCCTGCAGAAGAGGAGGCTCAGGGGGGACCTCATTGCTGTCTACAAGTACCTGAAGGGACATTGTAGCCAGGTGGGGGGTGGCCTCTTCTCCCAGACAACCAGCAACAGAACAAGGGGACACAGTCTCAAGTTGTGCCGGGGTAGGTCTAGGCTGGATGTTAGGAGGAAGTTGTTGGCAGAGAGAGTGATTGGCATTGGAATGGGCTGCCCAGGGAGGTGGTGGAGGCACCGTCCCTGGAGGTGTTCAAGCAAAGCCTGGCTGAGGCACTTGGTGCCATGGTCTAGTTGACTGGCTAGGGCTGGGTGCTAGGTTGGACTGGATGATCCTGGAGGTCTCTTCCATCCTGGTTGATTCTATGATTCTATGATTCTATGAATATAAATTTGCAGCAAGTTCCCTAGAGACTCCACTTTCATGAGATTTGCCTCAATCAAAAAGAAGCAACACAAACTAAACCAAACCAAGGCTTTCCTGGTTGTCCTTTTTTTTCCCCTAGTGAATTTTGACCTGACCTGAGCAGCATTCCAAGATGATTGCAACCCACATGTCATGAGCCAGGTGTCTGTCAAGAAAATACTGAGATCCCCCACTTCTTCCTGGAGCCTGGAGATAAGCACTGCCAGGTTGAGTGCAGGGCTAGGAAGGGCAGGACAGGTATCATCTGATGGAGGAATGAGTGTGATGTATTGCATGAGGCCTTGTGTGAGCAGGAGCACACAGAGATCTGATGGACAGCATCCAGCAAGCACCACAGGTGACAGTTTATGCTGAGGATGTGGGCCTGGAATGAAGCCCAGAAGTTGGCTTTGAAAATTTGCATGGTGTGCTGCTGGAGGGTACTCCTAACAGCAAGTTACAGAAACCATTTCCCCTGTCCAATTCCTTTCAGATTTATGGCAACAAGGATCTCATAGCAGTTTGTCTTGTTACCAGAAACATCCTGCACAGCCCTGAGTAATGACTAACCCTTGGTGACAAGCAGGACAACAGAGCAAAGCCTGGAGCATGAGTAAGATCTCTGCTCCCCAGGACTGTTACACATAACTGGCTCACCAGTTGCCTTTGCTTAGGTAAATGTCACATGTGCTAAATAAAGGCTGTGACTAATTGATTTCTACTGGGAAGGAATGAGGAAAAACAATTGTTTTGTTGTTTTTATTTTTAATACATCCAATTACTGTAGACTAGCAACAGTTGCCAGGACAAGCTGTTCCAGCTTCATTCCTGGTGCCAGGGAAACAGGCCATTTTAAGGAGTGGTTCATATGGGCAAAGAAACAGAAATACCCAAAAAGATGAAGTGCCAATATACAGTAAAGTATGCAGCCTTGAGCTCTGTGGTAAAGGGTTGGACTTGATGATCTGTGAGGTCTCTTCCAACCCTGATGATGCTGTGATACTGTGATATGGGCAAAGAAACAGAAATACCCAAAAAGCTGAAGTGCCAATATACAGTAAAGTATGCTTAAGAAAGCTGGCAAACTACTTGGGACAAAAGCACCTGGGGTGATTTATTGCAAGTTTATTGTAGTTCTGAAGTTGCAGACAATATTTGAAAGTCCAGCAGAACATCAGTGGGACTTACCTAAGGGGACTGCCACAGAGCTCTATCTTGTGCTGATCACAGCTAAGCTGTTGAAGAGTTTTCGGGTCTACCCTGAATTTTCTCTGGGCATGGCCTAATTACCAGAAACAATAGGAAATTATTGCATGTATGGGATTCAGCTGGAAAGATATCGAGCCCTGCCAGACCAGCTCCTTTACTCTGTGAAGTAACAAGAAAACTCCTGCTAAAGGAGTCCTGCTGCTGCCTCCCACCTTCCCCACTGCTTTAGGGCTTCAGCTGGAATTTTATTTTCAACAGAGCCTCTGTGCACAAAACAAGAATCACTTAGTACTGCCCTTAGGCTCTGGGTTGAATCTGGTTTGTATCCCAGAGCACTTTCAGCAGAAGCATTTTAGCCATAGCTATGTATGAGTTTAGTCATAATAACCATGAACATGCATCAATTATGAATAATAACATCGGATAACGGATTTTGTTACTTCTTGAGTTCAGGATAGCTGTTTCAAGCCAAGTTTCTTGTTCTCTAAGATTTGAGAAATTATTTAGACAAAGTTACACTGCTAAAGTAAGCAACCATGTATTTATCTCAGCAACGTTTTAGAGTCAGCAGAAGCTGAAGGAGTCTGCCAGGTTATAATCCTTTAAAAAACAGCCACAGATTATCGGCAATATTGTGAGCTCCAAGCAGTTCAGAAAGCAGTCTCCTCTCTTCATCTTTTCAAATCCCCCCACCCTTCTGTCTTCTTGAGGTCTGTTTGGCAGGAAGACAGTGCCCTGCTACAAGAGAAAGACAGACAAACCCAATGAAATTAAATTGCCCTGTGAAAAATTGGCTGTGAATCTCCTTTTGGTGAAGTATTTCTATTCCACTGGGAGTTACAGACTGTTTGCTGTACCTTCTTCTCTGTAAATAAGGTTTAACTTTTAGTCTACATCTTCCAGATAACACTGCATGGACTCCTATTAGCAAGAAATGAGACCCTACCTGTGGGGCAGCTGCCCATTTCGTGATGGGGAACGACACACAAAGAAAGAAAACCCCAAATAGTCTGAGTCTTGCAAGACTATGCAGTGGAGTATCTGAAGTGAAACCTGTGGTCACTTCCCACCTGAAAACAATTCAGCTCCAATTGCTTTTTTTTTGTCTTGAAAATCCAGCTTTCCATCTGAAACAATTCTGAAAATGCATCAGTAGTCCTTTTAAGCTTTTTAGCCTTCTTTTTTTTTTTCCTCCTTGAATTAGGTAAGTTCTTTGCAGTTAAATTGTGTCCTATTTGTTCTGTGTAGTACTCAGAATGTTCATGGCTCTCCATAATAAACATTTTACTTTTTAGATGAGAAGTGTAGATATCTGAAATTCTGAACAAAGACCCCTCCAACAAGACAGAACAATTCCTTCTTTCACATGATGACATATGCTAGCTAATTAGCCACATGGGACACTGAACACTGCAGGGGACACAGATGGCACTTTGGGGCTGGTAGTCCTACAGCAATGGAACCGCACATTGTTTGTTGGCAGAATATATTGCTATTTTTGTGCTGATGTCTGTGGAGTAGCAATCATAGCAGCTCTCAGTTTTGATAGTTATAGCTTTTGTCACAATAGATTCTTATAAACTTATTTATCACTACTTTCTTTCAAAATTGAGCTTTATGATAAGAAAAAGGAAATACACTACAACTGCATAGGGTACGATGGGAAGATTTTAGTATTCTTCAGCTTATGGATCTGGACAGATACTTGAGCTACTTCCTAGCTCTATTTTGCAAAGTGGTTCACAGTTTACTTTTCTTACCCTTTTATCCCAAGGCCACATAAAGGAGAGGACATGTGGGATAAATACATTCTCCAACTATGACAGCAGATTAGCTCCTCAGAAAATCATGTTGCAGGTTACACTTCTGATAGACATCAATGCAGTTTAATTTCTTCTACAATTTCTTCATTGTATACCAAAACAACCATGAATGCTTACATTAGTATTTTGGGACCAATCCTTCTAATCCCTCTCTATTGTCAATTAACTCATGTCTAAATAATCAGGATCCCCATAGAATAGGACTATTCCTATACTGAAGCTGTCATTCCCAAATCAACCCTTTGTAATGTATTTCAAATTTAGCTCAAAAATCCTCATAGTACTGGCACATGTGAAGGATCTGTTGGAGACTTGGAACCCCTATCAATAGGTAATAACCACTCTGATAGGAAAAACTGGGACAGAGGAGCTCGAAGCTCATCCTAGTGCAGGTATAATGGAATGTAATTAATGAATGCAAGATAGTATTTGCTCAATATTAATATTATTTATTAATTTTCATATTCAGGACTCTCTCACCATCCTCCCAGTAATTTTAAATAATATTTAGGTTATTTGCAATGGTCATGGAAACACAGTATAAAGGAGCAACAGAGTCTAGAACAAATAACTAGCAATAATACAACATTAAATTCAATTGAACTGGAAGAGAAGTTCTTGCAGTCAATATACCACTTGCCCAATAGATGGGCCCAGGAAGCTCCTTTCCATTTAAGACAGAAGGCACTTGCAATTAGATTCAATTATAGAGTTTTGCTAAGGATTTGCTAAACAGGCATTGTGTATTTACTCACAAATATTATTTCCCAACTCATGGGGCTAACTACAGTTTCCACTTGCAGGGAATTCTCTCTGTGTCTTCCTAGCCATTGAGGTTTCTGATCTTTCCAGGCTTTTAGTGGTATGCTGGGGGAAAGCAGGCAATCTCTGACCTGGTCCTGCTTCCTTCTGGATGATCTGTGTCCCTTCCAGGACTCCTTGTCTTGGCAGGGGCAGACAGGATGTCTTACAGACGTGCAGTTTTAGCATGACGTCACACTGGCTAAGGAAGCCTATTGGATGAAAGCATTTGGTGCCTATTCCTGGTAAACTCAAAGCAGTTTCCAGGCAGACAAATCCAAAGCATCAGAGCTTGTTTTATGTTGCAGAGCTAGCTTATAGTTTAGCAGGGCATGGCAGGATGCAACAGCAGTGAGGCAGTGGCAGAATCACTGCCAGAAGCAGAGAGCATGGTAAGGCAGAAACAATGGCAGCAGCAGCAAGCAGCAAGCACACTGTCTCTACCTGCTCATCACTTTCATCAATGCAGCCTGAGTCTAATGGGCTTTTGGACACAAATTACCCAATCAGAATGGCAGTTAGACAAGCTTAACCCTTTTAGGTAAACTCAGGGCTTATTTCTACCTTTTAGGACAGAACAGAAAGAAGTGTATAAACATGTGTGGCTATGCTGTAAACAAGTTTGGACAGACATAGTTGCACCAAGCCCTTTTTGCCTTCCTTCCCATAGTTGCTTCTCCCAACAACAGAAGGAAGGAGAGCACAAAAACGTGTCTGGGCAAGCTAGGACATGTCCAGGGCTATTTTGGCCTGTTTAGGCTTTCCAT
This sequence comes from Pogoniulus pusillus, assembly GCF_015220805.1. Taxonomy (NCBI): domain Eukaryota; kingdom Metazoa; phylum Chordata; class Aves; order Piciformes; family Lybiidae; genus Pogoniulus; species Pogoniulus pusillus. The sequence continues at coordinate 33,390,421 of NC_087268.1, read as the reverse complement.
GACAGCAGGTTTTAGATGCTGACCTTTTTCATGATAGGTGTAATGGAAAGTAAGAAAACCTGTGCTGACTGGAAACATTCCTTGAAGACTTTGCATCCATTTTCAGAACTAAAGAATGACTCAAAAATTTCACTGTAGCAAAACATCTTTCTCCCATTTGCTTTTGAACCTCAGTGCATAGAATAGAATCATAGAATCAACCAGGTTGGAAGAGACCTCCAAGATCATCCAGTCCAACCTAGCACCCAGCCCTAGCCAGTCAACTAGACCATGGCACTAAGTGCCTCATCCAGGCTTTTCTTGAACACCTCTAGGGACGGTGACTCCACCACCTCCCTGGGCAGCCCATTCCAATGGCAAATCACTCTCTCTGGGAAGAACTTCCTCCTAACATCCAGCCTAGACCTCCCTCATCACAACTTGAGACTGTGTCCCCTTGTTCTGTTGCTGGTTGTCTGGGAGAAGAGACCAACCCCCACCTGGCTACATTGCTTCTGATTTTGCTGGGGAAAGAAACAGGGGTACAGACCAGCCATATTGGTAGGCTCCCTTGCATCGTTTAGCTCCTCCTGGCCAATATTCTAGTATGATTCAGAGGAGAACACAGATAAGTTCTACTTCCAGTAGAGACGATGGGTAAGAATAGCTCATTTGGTCAAAAGAAGAAAGATTTCAGCTCTATTATTTAGCTGCCACTTGCTTAGTGGCAGAGAACAGACTCTGTTTTTTAGTGAGATACATGTATCCTTAAGGACTCGTCCACTCCAGATAAAACTGAACTAATTTGATGGGAAGTAGCATACTCACCAGCTTGTTCTAAGTGTACCAACAAAAAGCTGCTGGATACTGTTAAAAAGTTGGACTTGTAATTTGCCCCTTAGCCTGCTCCCAGACATATAAATCATTTTGTTTTCTGGCCTAGAGCCCTAGAAGGAGAACATTCACATTGCAAGCCTCAGTCTAATATTGCCCCCAAGGCAGAGAATGCATCGTTCCCTTTAACACCACTTTGTACTTCTCTGCCAGTCTTCTCCCTTCTGGAAACACTTCTCACAATCTCTTTGCATCACACCCACGATATTCTTCCAGACTTTCTCTCATTTCCTGGTGATTTTCCCTGAGCCTCCATTCTTCCATACCTCCTCTCACATCCTTTCATCCTTTCTTCTGGCTTCAGTTTTATTATTCCAGTAGAGACATTATTCCAGGGCCCCAGAATGACAACAACTTCCCTTTGAGATTGTGTTCCTCAGAATATCTTGTTAATCTCTCAGTTAGAAGGCTAGTAACATCAGCTCTTAAGAGCTAGCACACTTGAGTACAACCACAATCTCACATTACATTGCCACTGTAAGACTGGAAGATGTGCCCTAGGAAAGAAGAAACACCTTACTTTCTTCAGGAGATGCTTCACAATATATAGGGGGAGGGGAACCAAAACATAAAACTACTGCTGTGCTCATAAAAAAGAGAAAATGTTGTTAAATCTGTTTCAATGAGGTGTTTTTATGGCATGCTTTTTTTCCTGCAGAGCAGAAAGCAAGCTAGTTTTCCTGGAGCTGTAAGCCATAAAAGGTTGCCTGCTTCCTCCTACCAGAACTCAAAAAGTCACATAAATGGGTGATGAATGTGTTCCAGAAGCTGTGAAAGTAGTTTGGTTAAATATTTTGAATTTGATGAACAGAAGCAATTTTAAATGTGAGATAAACAGGTGCAAACACCACAGAAATTTCACCTGCTTACACAGGTTTTGGATTAAGTACTCTTTAAGGAACACTTTGTAGGACTGCAGATAAGTCACTCAAGCAATAGATTAGGGTAAAACTCATATTTGAAGACAAGAAGACAAGCCAAAAGGTATTTGTAAATCATTTGCTCCTACTGGGAATTTCCAAGAGAGGATAGTCCTGAAATGTTATTACTAGAGCTTGAAATTCTGTGGATATAAATTTTAGGCTTCATCGGTGTATAAGGAAAAAATAACTTCTCTGGATTTGACAAATCCCATGTCTAGAGGGGAAACTTCATTTATAATTAATTTTATATTCTTACTGTCTCAGGAAACAGAGGTAGAAAGACATATTCAAGACCTAATAGCAATTCAAAATTTCCAAGGGAAGCAGTCACTCTCAACAGTATATCTCATTCCCTTTCAACTTGCAACTGCTTTTCAAATTCCAGAGGCCAAACATATTAGTGAAATGTCATATGCTTATAGATCTTGTTACTTTTATTCAGCACCCAGTTCTTCCCACCTCCCTTTCCTTCGTCACTGCTGCTTGTACAGTACATCCAGGACACAGACCTCATTTCCCAGTGGTGCTGAAAACAGCCTGGAACACAATTAGCCTTGTCAAGTCCTTTACTGGTATGCCATATAGGACTGCCAGCTTTCCAAGCAATTCAATAATCCCTAGAGCCCTACTGCAGGGTCTGCAATTAACAGAGGTGTTTACATGTCTGAAAATGTACCAGGCTAAAAATAGAAGCAATTTTCTTAGCATCCTGTGATGTTGGGTTTGTTCTTTTCTCCTTCTTTCCATTTGCCAGATTGACAAATAAAGCATGTTTGCTTAATTTCTTCAATTGATGTAGAAGATCAACAAAAGCAAAAGAACAACATCACAGTTCTGTGGTTGTGGTGGTGGAGGAAAACAAATTCCAAATCAAATACTTTCTGCTGAAGTCCCAAAATAGAAAAACACTCAAAAGTTCTAGCAACTTGGTCTTTTCTGCAGCAAACAGCACAATTCCAAACTGGGATATCCAAAGGAAAGGGTCAAAGACAGTGCTCATTATCTCCACATAGACATTTTTGGTTTGAAGGCAAGGGTCTGCTGCCATACAGAGAGAGGTGAAAGGCACATGCAAGTGTCAGGAGTGCTTCTGAGCTTCTGGTGCAATAAGGCAAGCAGGTAGATTCATGTTTATTTCCCGTATTTAATGCCCTCAAAAACAGCATCGTGGGAAAAAAGTACTACTCCAGGAGTTCCTCAAAGACTGACCTCTCTAAAAGCAGAATTTTTGTGCTCTTTTTCAAAGTTTGGTTTGCAGAAGGCTAGAGGCAGAGTAATTTTTCTTCCCACCCCTTCTAAAGCAACACATCTTTTGGAAACTGCAAACACAATCCCTGCTGCTCAGCAAGAGGACGAGCAATGTTCAGCTCCTGAAGATGTCATGATTCCCACTGCTTGGCTATTGTTTCAGATTATCTGCATTTGTCCTTCTTAGAGCAAAGAACATCTAGCAGAGCTGGCATGGATTGGGTGGACATAATCAGATCTGTGGCACTTAGTCTTAAGATCAGTTATCAAACCTCTTTTCTTCTGCAGCAGACTGAGCCAGACCCTGTGGCTACCTGTTTAATGGTCACTGCTGGGCTATAGACATCAGGTTAGGGTTTTTTTTTTTTCACTTGAAGCCAAAGCTCTGAAACACTCAGGAAATTTGTGCCCACTTCATGTCGTAGAATAAGCCTGCCCATCAGGAATTCCACAAATAAAAACCAATTTGCTTAACTTAAAAATGCATGCAGTGCACACTATCAGAACCAATGTGCTTACATCTACAACCTCCTAAAATGAGCAAAAAGACATGGGTAATGCTAGCATGAGATAGTACCAGTTGTATTGGGATGACAGTTGAATTATGTCTCCATTCGGCTCCATGCTGGCACAGGGTCTAGCATGGTACAGTTTGGGTCAGCTCTGAACCAAGGCTGTTCAGAGCCCGGTGCTGCATAACTTGAATGTATCTGTCCTGGGACAGTGTAGCCAGATCTGGGTTGATCATAGGAACTGCTTGTTCCAGGATATAGCCCCATTTCAGCACCTGTGGACTTGTCAGCTTTGCAACTTCAACCTTATTTATACCAGGTAGTTTAACTTCCTAGATCTTAAATCAGTTGATTCTTTTACTTCTGTGCTTGTGAAATCCGCAAAAGACTACTAAGAGGCTATGAACAGATTCTTCCAGAAAATGTTACAGATTCACCCAATGTCTTGTTATGCTGCACCTGGCAGCAAAACTGACTTTGAGGAGTAAATACATTCACATGTCAGTGAATTACTATAGGTCATTTCACAATTAGAGATACTGAAGATCAGAGGCTGCTCCTGTCAGCATATAAATAATATCTTGTGTTTCAGACAGTAGATAATCCCTACACACATGCTGAAAGGCATCATCATCATCTTGGAAAACTGAAACCTTAAAGAGGGAACAGAGGTAGCAGGTACTCCTTTAATCACAGAAATAAAGGAAAAATCAGGAAAGCAAAGTGAACAGATGAATTTTCCCCTATGAACTCATTGCTTCCAAATGCCCAAGGCTCAAGCCTCAGAGTGTTTTAAATGATAGCACATGGGGCAAAATCTTAGTGGAGTCAGAATACATTTTATCCCTGTAAATTGCTAATGGAAAGAGGACTTATTCTACCTCCAAATTACAATCAATTCTCTATCTGTTAAAGTCATCACTTCATCTTTCCCTGAAACTCAGCACAATTGCTCACAGTATAAAAGTGATATAAAAATGTATTATCTGAGGACTCTTATCCTGTGATACTATTAATAAAATGCCTGTCTGACTTTTGGTTCCAGATTTCAGCATGGACAGGCTTTTTTTTTTTGCCTCAGGTGTTTATCAAACTTAACACAAATGGTCCAGTATTCGAAGGTGCCTTGTTCTTCTAAGTTGAGAAAAACAGGCATCTGTCATTTCTCTACCAGTATTAGGCAGGACAACTAAGCTGTGAAACAAAGGTGCTTTTTGTTACTTTACAAGCCAGGGCTTCTTCTGCTCTTTTTAGTCTCTCAAAACCTGCCTTCTGTGTGGTGGCAGTAAAGCATCAAACCTCTGCAGGTTTGTTTCTGACTGAACTCTCCATCGAAGGATCATCTTTCTAGTTAGTACCTATGGATAGGAGACATGAACTTGACCAGCAAGACTGGAACAAATTAAGACTATGAAGATTTTAAAATATGGTACAGGGAGATCTCACATTTCAACAGGCCAAGCCTGTAAAATGACACCTTCATCTTAACCCATGATTTTTGTCACTCAGCAGCTACTCCTTACTTGGGTGACTGCTGGAGTCATCAGACGAAGGAGTCATCTCTTGATGAACATACAAGGTCTGATTGTTCACTATGATGTGTAGCGTGATCAGTTTTCCATCTACAACATGAGTTTAAAATCCTTTTCACATGAGTGTTATTTTTACATTGCCCTTCTTTCCTTTCTACAGGACTACATATGGAACATGCCTGCTGATAGTCACTTCAACATGGTTAAAATGTGGTGTAAGAGTCACACCAACTCTGTCCATGTAGCTGATCAACAGCTGGGCTTCATATTGTGCACGAGGAGAGTTAAGGGCATTGCAAATGGACTGAAGACAGCCCCATGAAGAATATCTACTTTTTTCATCTTTTACTTTCATTTCTGCAATTTCTTCTTCTTTCACACAGCTTAATAGGTATGTCTTGTGTCTGTAACATCTTTCTTTATCTAAATGTACCACCCACATTTTGTTCAGAGGATCACAGACTCTTTCGTCTGTCTCCAAAATCTGAAATCTATCTTTCATTTACTGAGTGCCAATCATAAGGATGCTATCTTGCCACCAAAAGATCTGATACCCAAATAGAATGGCTATATGAAAACCTCACTAAAGGAGTCACTTTAACTGGTGGCCTATAAATGGTAGACAGCTCTGGCTATTTAGCCATTGTGGCAAAGATCAGTAGTTCACAACTGTGGAAATACTGAGGTAACTCAGCTTTCTTAGATGGAAGTGTAGCATAAAGGAATAGGAACTTAATCCTACATTTATAACCTCTGCTGAAGCTGTGAGCATATGTCCTCTTCCAAATCCATCTAGGCTAGCTGAAGACAAAATCAGGTCCCCTTTCCTTCCAGCTGTTTTGTAACCTCAGCACAACGAGCATTAGGGATGTCTTCATGTACCTCCCTATCCAGGGCTGTCTTAGGAACTTGAGGGTTTGGATACAGTACAGACTTTCAAAAGTCTTTGCCCTGACTTTGCAGTTCTATATAGCTACAATCACCTGTGTGCCTTGTGACTCTATTTCTCATCTGCAGTTTAATGAGGCCAGGCAGATTCAGTGCATATCTGATACAAAAACACAGACATCAGGTCCAGAAGGTCTGACATTTCCCAGAGTTCAACTTGAAAATTCTATATTAAAGAACATTTACAAGCAAATATGAACAGTATAAATCACTTCTGTGTTTATTTCAGTCTTGTTAGAATTGAGTTTAAACTATAAAATCGCCATGATTGTCTGTCCCACTGAGAGAGAAACTGAACTGAGCTGGACTTCAGAATTATAACCCTTAGGATACTTGCGCTAGTTTGAAGCTGGCTAGAATGTTTTGGTGAGATGGATTAGATCACAGGCTGTGAAAGAGAAAAACACTGGTGATATCTACTTCACTTATAGGCTTGCTGAGATGTATAAGAACAAGAATCCAAACATAGATAAGGCCCTTCTGCTTCTTCTGCTGGGGAGCTCGGGGCTGCACTTTTTCCTCTCTCTAACCTCTCTGCCGTTTCTCTGATTAATCCACTTTGCTTCCTCACCCCCTGGTCAAACCTCCATTCTTCCTTGGGACTGGAGTAAGGTTAAGAAGGGTGGGAGAAGGTGGAAGGGCAATTGGGAGCCCCTCCTCGGGACTCAGGTTTCTGGGAGGGGAGTTGTGGTTCTGTATTACCTTTTACCTTGTATATTTCTGTATATACTGTAAATATCTGCTTGTCTATTGTGCTAAGATGTAAATATAAGCTTCATTCAAATTTCCAGAGCTGGCTGAGTCTGGTCTGGGTGATTTCTAAAGTGTGGAGGGGTGGGTAACACCCAAACCATCACAATACTTTTAAACTTACCTTTGTAAATATGATGTCCCTAATTATTTATTTATTCATTATTTGGTCTTGTTTTTTTTCTAAAGCTGTCCACACTTAGGGAAGCTGTATATTTAAGGCTATGATAAATGAAGCTGAACAATCTTACCTATGAACCATATTCACTGGAGAAGCTCCTAGGAGAGTGTACTTTGAATATGATATTGTGTGAGAAGCGTGAGTTTCGAGACCCTTTAGATTTTGTTTCTGCTAAGGTCAGATTCCAACGTCTGATGTGTACTTGTTCGAAGTTCAGTGATTTATAAATAGCAAATGCTTTCAAGGTTTCTCCTACTGCTTTTGACCTTATTGAAATTCCTGTTGTAGGCATTGAACATACAGAGCAAGCCATTTGTCTCACAATCTATCACAGCATTTCAAAAAGGGTGCTTTACAAATTGACATGGACATAGTTTGTACTTATCCAAGTTGTTTGGGTTTGGTTTTTTTTTAGTTTTTAAGCACTGAACAATAACCAGAATTGTAGGACTGTACATTGTAAAATAATTTTGTGGTATATAAGGATCAAACACTTGGTCCTCCACTTGGTTTAAAATTGAAGTTATCTGTAATGTAATATATTATCTCTTACTATATGAATAGAAATTGCTGAATATTTACAATATAATGGCTCTTGGGAGATAGATGGGAAATTATTAATAGCAGATAGTATAATTCATTTGGTCTTCTTTTTAGGAATTTAAGTAGAGCTAATTCTGTGTGAGAGCAGGTGCTGCAATACTTTTCTGGAGTGCTAGCAGCATGGCACTCAAGATCATTCTGGTACAAAATTAGCTCTTCAAAACCTATAAAATCTACTTGAGAGAAATAGATCAAAATCTGTGTCTCTGTTACACCGTTAGAAGCCATTACTACCTTAACAGAAAAGCCAGCTTCTAATATTATGAGCAAAGGTAATCTGTGCTCACCTTGCCCTCCAGTCTGCATGCTACTGTGTATTGTTTAAAAAAAAGGTAATTGTGCTCACTATTTTGTAACCATTATCATGTATTTCCATCATGTGAATGATGGATTGCCTAAGTAGCAGATTTCTGGGTGTCACTAAGCCTCAGAGGGCAGAGCATCACATGTACACATTTTTTTTTCCCTCTATAAATATCTTACCCATCAGGACCTCAGAATATATGCCATATTAAAATGGTTCTTCTATTTGTAGCCTAATTTTAACAGAAAACTCCTTGTCTCTTCACAGAATCACGGAATCAACCAGGTTGGAAGAGACCTCCAAGATCATCCAGTCCAGCCTAGCACCCAGCCCTAGCCAGTCATCTAGACCATGGCACTAAGTGCCTCAGCCAGGCTTTTCTTGAACACCTCCAGGGATGGTGACTCCACCACCTCCCCGGGCAGCCCATTCCAATGCCAATCACTCTCTCTGGCAACAACTTCCTCCTGACACCCAGCCTATACTTTCCCCGGCACAACTTGAGACTGTGTCCCCTTATTCTCTTGTTGGTTGTCTGGGAGAAGAGACCAACCCCCACCTGGCTACAGCCTCCCTTCAGATAGTTGTAGACAACAATGAGGTCACCCTTGAGCCTCCTCTTCTCCAGGCTGAACAACCCCAGCTCCCTCAGCCTCTCCTCACAGGGTTTGTGTTCCAGGCCCTTCACCAGCTTTGTTGCCCCTCAGAGGTAGACTCTATTGCCATTGCCCCCCACCAACACTTTTTTTCTTTGTTTTGATCCTTTTCCTGTGTTCATTGAATTCTTCCATCCCTTCAAGTTAAATTTCTCATCTTGTGTATCTGCTTAGCAGTAAACCTTTCCAAATCATAACTGTAAATGTATTGGGCAGATTTGAGCTTTAATTTCTCTCCTGTTGAAACATACCAAATAGTAACAGAAAAATATTGTGTGACTTCATCCCTAGAAATATCTCTGATAGAATCTGAATAAACTCTACAGGACCTGGGATGCCTATAAGGGGATTTCTTAGTATTTCAATACTTGGAGTATTGTTTAAGACTGAGGCCAAGCCTTTCCATTAGTTGCAAAGCCTGGTCCTTTCTCTCCACTGTCACCAGTTTACCCTAATACAAATTCTTTTATTAACAAGTGCTGGCACTTAGAAGTATGCTCCCTTCTTTCAGGCATATGGGAACAAACTCAAAAGATATGTAGACAATGGTATAGATTATCCTTAAGAGTAGGAAGAAATATGTGTGTTCAGATGTTGTCAGTTTCTCCAACATCTGCTGAGCAGTAGTAATCCTCTGTGTGTGTAATCTTCTAGCAAATGTGAGGTAATGTGGTTTAAATGAGCCTTCAGTAATAAAGAGTTAAAATAAGCTGAATTGTCTTGCATTCGCTGCAGACTAAGAACTTACAAAGGCAGCTACCTCAGCAGCTGAGGTGCAGTAGGTTGTTAAGAACCAGACACTAACTTCACCGTATGCCAGACTCTGCTGTCTTAGCTCTCAAGACCCACAGACTCCTGTGGCACTACCTATACCAATAGGAAAGGAAAAAAAAAATTAAACCCCATCAACAAAAAAAAAAGCCAAAACAAAACCCCAAACAAACAAAAAAAATCAAACAAACAAAACCCCCCACACATTAAAAGTCAGCCCTGAGGCAGATCTGAGCATGAGACTGCACCACTGCACTGCCCTGCACAGGCAAGAGAACAAGAGCTGAGGGTAATCACAAGGCAGCCAAGGCTCTCACCCATCCAGTGAGGACCCACAGTTGCCAGCAGCCCCAGGATGATCATTGGGATCAGGCAGGGCTATGGGGATGGGAATGGACTGAGGTAAAGCTTGGATGTCAATTCAGCCAGGAGGGTACAAGTCAGCAAGGCTGAGTACAGACACTTATCAAGCACCACTGCCCAGTTCTGAGCAGGAAAGTGGTGCCTGAGGCAATAAATGTCCCCAAGGATTCTCACAACCTTTCACTGCTAACAGCCCCTAAATTTCTTCACAAACATTTACTAAACTATCATGCTTGGAAAGACAGCAAACCCTTGATGCACTTGGTTCATGCAGTTTGAAAAGTATATGTAAACTGTGAACTAAAACCTACATGGACAGCAGAGAAGCAGTATGGGACAGGAAAAGGAAGATGCTTTGTATGTCCTTTCCTTCAATAACTGCAGACTCAGTGATTCAGGGAGAAAAGTTGAAAACAGGTATACAAACAGTATCACAGTATCACAGTATCATCAGGGTTGGAAGAGACCTCACAGATCATCAAGTCCAACCCTTTACCACAGAGCTCAAGGCTAGACCATGGCACCAAGTGCCATGTCCAACCTTGCCTTGAAGTGCCCCAGGGACGGCGACTCCACCACCTCCCCAGGCAGCCCATTCCAGTGCCCAATGACTCTCTCAGTGAAGAACTTTCTCCTCACCTCCAGCCTAAATTTCCCCTGGCGCAGCTTGAGGCTGTGTCCTCTTGTTCTGGTGCTGGCCACCTGAGAGAAGAGAGCAACCTCCCCCTGGCCACAACCACCCTTCAGGTAGTTGTAGACAGCAATAAGGTCCCCCCTGAGCCTCCTCTTCTCCAGGCTAACCAATCCCAGCTCCCTCAGCCTCTCCTCGTAGGGCTGTGCTCAAGGCCTCTCCCCAGCCTCGTCGCCCTTCTCTGGACATGCTCAAGCATCTCAACGTCCCTTCTAAACTGGGGGGCCTAGTATAGGGACATCTAGAGTACTGCAAACAATTCAGAATAAAATGGGGAAAAAACAGTTTGGAGGCTACTGAATCTCAAAGTTTGATATCCTGCAGAAAGTATCAGAGAGGCAAAGAAAGAGTCTTCAAAGATTGCACTGTATCCACAACAAATTTGGTTTCTCCTTCTCTGCATGCTTTCTGGGAAATGCAAACCCTCAGAGTTTTCATTACACTTATTTTCTTAATATCTCACATACACATGCTCTTTCCCAAGTGGCAAACAGCATTTTAATCATGAGCATGTAAATAAACACTTAGGTCTGCATTCCTGTCTACAAGCAAAATAGGAAATAGAGGAGGCATTGCTAGCAAGGAGTGGTTCTGGTCTTTGTACTCCAATCCCGCTTGGAGACTAACTGCATCTCCAGCACAACCTGCAACAGCTTTAGATTTACAGTAACATGAATCTGACTCTCCACAGCTCAGATATATCCCAAAATCAGGATAATGTGTGTTCAAGTACATGTGAGTTCCTTCTTGTGTCAGGGAGTTCTTCACATGTGCTATTTTCAAGTTCATGGTTGACTTAGCTCCTCTTTACTCTTGGACAAGCACCTATATCCAAAGAAACTGAAGAGACACCAGATTGCTCCCTCACTCCATTTCTTGTAAAGACCTGCAGAAAAGACCCAGAAAGGATGTAAGATTACTCTTCTGTCAGCTAATCTTGTGTGGTGATTTGGCTCTGGCTGGAGGCCTGAGGTTCATCAAAGTCTCTCTATCACTCCCCTTCTTAGGTGGGCAAGGGAGAGGGAAAATATTACAAAGGCCTGTGAGTCAAGGTAGAGGCAATTTAATAGGATGAAAAGCAAAAGCAAAGGCCACACCAGGAAGCAAGAGTGAATGAAGATGTTATTTTCTGCTTCCTGTCAGCAGATGATGTCTGGCTGCTGCCCAGGAAGCAGGGCTTTAGTACACATGGTCGTTGCTCCAGAGAGCAGACACCATCAATGAATGTCCCCCACTTCTTTCTTTCCCTGTGCTAGATTGTGTGGTCCTGCTCTGGCAGGGGGGATTGGACTCAGTGATCTTCTTGGGTCCCTTCCAACCCCTAACATCCTGTGATCCTTAGCTTTTCTATCTGAGCTGACATCATGTGGTATGGAATGCCCCTTTGGTCAGTTTGGGTCAGCTGGCCCAGACATCTTTCTCATCTATTGGCCTATTGCTGGTAGGGCAAATGTTGGAAAAGCACAGCCTTGGTGAAAGCATTGCTCAGCAGTAGCCAAAACACCAGCATGTTATAGAACTAACTCCATCTCAGCCAAACCGAATACATCCTTGGGTTAACCTATACAGACAGCCCCTTCATGGCTGCAAGTGAATGAAGAAAAAGGGATACCTCTGATGGGGTGACTCTCAGAGTGGCTGGAGAGCAGCCAGACAGAGAGGGGTCTGGGGGTGCTGATTGATACCCGCCTGAACATGAGCCAGCAGTGTGCCCAGGTGGCCAAGAGAGCCAGTGGCATCCTGGCCTGCATCAGGAATGGTGTGGTCAGCAGGAGCAGGGAGGTCATTCTGCCCCTGTACTCTGCACTGGTTAGACCACACCTTGAGTATTGTGTTCAGTTCTGGGCCTCCCAGTTTAGGAGGAACATTGAGATGCTTGAGCGTGTCCAGAGAAGGGCGACGAGGCTGGTGAGAGGCCTCAAGCACAGCTCTACAAGGAGAGGCTGAGGGAGCTGGGATTGGTTAGCCTGGAGAAGAGGAGGCTCAGGGGAGACCTTATTGCTGTCTGCAACTACCTGAGGGGTGGCTGTGGCCAGGAGGAGGTTGCTCTCTTCTCTCAGGTGGCCAGCACCAGAACAAGAGGACACAGCCTCAGGCTGCACCAGGGGAAATTTAGTCTCGAGGTGAGGAGAAAGTTCTTCACTGAGAGAGTCATTGGACACTGGAATGGGCTGCCCGGGGAGGTGGTGGAGTCGCTGTCCCTGGAGCTGTTCAAGGCAGGATTGGACGTGGCACTTGGTGCCATGGTCTAGCCTTGAGCTCTGTGGTAAAGGGTTGGACTTGATGATCTGTGAGGTCTCTTCCAACCCTGATGATACTGTGATAAAGAGAAATTGCCTGTGGCACTGTGAGATTTCACCGTATACCATCAGGTTGAATCTCACCTGAAAGCTCTGGGTAGCTCTTTACCTCTTCAGCTAGCCTTCACCATCTGAACAGGGATGGTAAAAATGGCTACACCATTGCTGTAATTGCTCTTGCAAAATAGCCCTCATCTCTCCCAGCTGCCAGGCTGAGTCTGGGATTCTTTTTTTTTTTTGGCACCTGGCACAGCTGGTGGCCAAACACACATCCCCTGGCCTGCCAGCTGCCAAAAGGCTCACAGCCCAGCTGCACTAGCCAAACAGGCCCCACGGCCTGTCTAGACCTCTGCACAGCAAAGGTCTTTCAGAGCAACTTAGATGAACCATGCAGAGTCCAGGAGAGCAACTTAAAACAAGCCATGTAGCTCCACGCTCTTTACAACCTTCTGAGACTCAGCAGGACAGTTCAAATCCCAAATGGCATCTGCCTTTAAAGCTCAACATTCTATTAGCAAGTGGTCTATTAATTATACCCCAGAAACTAGTTGTAGCAGCAGTATCCAGTCTCTCTAGCTAAAGTAATAAAAATAACCTAATAATTTCTCTCATATTCCCCCTCAGAAAGCTGCTGTGCATTAACTCAATCCATCATACAAAAGATTTCATTTTGTTTCTGCATTGCAGCCCTAAAAAGAGGCTGTCAAGCTTTTATGATAAAAAAATAATTACCTTCTGTGACAGTGGTCCCATTTAAATGGATCTTTTAAATAGACATCTTGGGTATATTTTTCCTTTCTTTTACATTGCCAGCAATAAACGAAACAATTCTCAGCCTATTATTCCTTCCCTCCTTCAAATTCATGTTTGGGGAGGGGGGAAAGGGAAAAAAGAAAGCTGGCCATGTTTATTATCTCTCTTATCTCTTACGAGCAGTTGTTTGTTTAGTCAGTATGATACAAAGCTAGTCAAAAGTCAGTATGCTTTATGAGCTGCCTTAATTAAGTTTTAGGTGATGTGACACCAAAACACAACATTGCCCTTGAGGTCTTCAAGAAAAGACTGGATGAGGCACTCGGTGCCATGGTCTAGTTGACTGGATAGGGCTGGGTGCTAGGTTGGACTGGACCCTGAGAAGAAGCAGGAAAAGATGATGGTTAGGAAAAGAAATAAAAAGAATCATAGAATCAGCCAGGTTGGAAGAGACCTCCAAGATCATCCAGTCCAACCTAGCATCAAGCCCTATTCAGTCAACTAGACCATGGCACTAAGTGCCTCAGCCAGGCTTTTCTTGAGCACCTTCAGGGACAGTGATTCCACCACCTCCCTGGGCAGCCCATTCCAATGCCCATCACTCTCTCTGGCAGCAATTTCCTCCTAACATCCAGCCTACACTTCCCCCAGCACAACTTGAGACTGTGTCCCCTTGTTCTGTTGCTGGTTGTCTGGGAGAAGAGGCCAACACCCACCTGGCTACAACTTCCCTTCAGGTAGCTGTAGACAGCAGTGAGGTCCCCCCTGAGCCTCCTCTTCTCCAGGCTAAACAACCCCAGCTCCCTCAGCCTCTCCTGGGCAGCCAGGCTTAGAAAGGCCAGATGAAGAGTCCGTGGGTTATCCTTTCGCCTCAGACTACCACGGTATTTATCAGCAAGTAACAAAGCAGCATCTGGCTGCCAAAATGTTACAAGTACCTATTGACATCACTACCTACAAGAGGATCACTCCTGTGCCAGTGGGACAGAAAAACATTCTCCAGTCTGACATTCAAAAACATGCTTCAAATCTTATGCGAGTTTCAGAATTTACTTTTCTCTTTACCTTACCTCAAAGATTTTCTCTCATCACCTCTGCTTCCTATTGATCTCCAAAGCTACTGATTGTTCTTTGCCCTTTGCTCTTACCTTGCACTCTCTTTGCTAGCATTAGAAAGATAGTGGAGGGGAGCAGCAGACCCACATTCCGCCTACATTTCTTTACAATCTCTCACTTACATTGTATTAAATCAGTGGCAAATCCAGTTACAAGAGAACCTTGTGACTACCCAGCTGTCCAAGGAGCCATTTAATACATTATACAGGCATCAGGATCTGAGAAGAGAGAATTTGCTATTTACTGCTGAATGCACAGCAGCATACAGCATCCATCCTATACTTCTCGGCTCTCACAATTGCAGTGAGTGTCCATAGTAGCAGCTACTGTTTCTGGTGCAGCACCTGGGACTTGGACTGCCAGTCTGTGCCACAGATCAGGCAGTGAGCAGAGGAGCGTGGGAGATGAGCATAGGCTTTAGTGACTATGAAATAACAGGCAGATAAATATGCATTAAGAAATAACTACAGCATTATTGAGACAGAAATTTATGTCACAACAGTGAACTAATTGGCTTCACATTAAGTGTTTGACATACTGTTAAGGGTTAACTCTCCTGAGAGTGGTCTGAACCTGTCCCCAGGTGTAGTTGTTAGCCCACTCCTGCTTCCTCTTTAGCCCCCTATAAAAACAGAGGAACTTTCTGACAGAGGAACTTTCTGTCTCTCTCTGTTTTTGCTCTCCCTGCTTGCTAGCATCACCCTTGATCCTGCTGTTCCTGAGTTACCATGTGGTCACCCTACCACATGGTTGAGAACCCCTTTCTGAATCTACCTCCATCCATGGCCATCAATCTGGTTATATCTATATCTATATATATATGTATCTTGTTTTCCTCTCCTATGCCTATTTGTATCTCTCCTACCTCAAATACCTTTCATTTATTGTTAAACTTTTCCTTTTAACTTCCAAACCAAAGCAAGACTACTCTTTGGGTATTTTTGCCCCTTTTCCTCTTTACATCTAAGTCTTTTCTTTCCAAAAGGGAGGGAGAGGCGAAGGCATCCTATTACTGCATTGGTTCTGTTAGCTACATTTTTAATCTCTGAGAAACTTAAACTAGAACCAATACACATACTCAGATGAGTTTTGCTGTTGAAGACTAATATCTTGGGAAATACATTTGTGCAACTAAACAGCATGCTGAGGAGGGGAAATGAATTGATGTGAGATGATATTTTCTCCAAAATTAGCATTGTTTATCAATTTTGCTATTCAGAACTCTCACCACCCCCGACCACTAATTTTAATAATATTTCAGTTCTTACACGGTCATGGAAACATTCTATGGATAGTATCTACACCTAGTAATAACCAGCAAAATACATGAACAATAATTGAACTGGAAGAGAAGATCCTCGTGGTCAAATGCCACTTGTGGTCAATATGCCACTTGTCCAGTTGATGGCCCCAAGCTCATTCTACTCTATGGCAGAAGGCAGTAGAGAATTACAAAGAGGCATTTAAGCATTTACTCACAAATTATTACCCACTTACGGGGCTTAGCCACACTCCAGACAGTGCCCAAATGCTTTCAGGGGACTCTGTCTTGTCGGATGTTGAGACTTGAATCTTCCCAGCTTCTGGGGAAAGGGCACAGACGATCTCTGACCTTGTCTCCTGGCTCTTCTGGATGATCTGTGTATCCAGGACTGCTAAGCAGGACTTTTAGATGTAGAGGCAGGATGTCATGTAGTCTCAGCATGATATCACACTGATCACACAGGCTGATTGCATGCAGGCATCCAGGGTCTGCTCCTGGTAACTCACATCAGTGGAGTTTACCAGGCAAACAATAAGGCAGTAGGTGATTGCAGCAGGCAACAGCAGAAAAGCAGGGAAGCAAAGCACATTGTTCACCTGTGTATCTCCTTTTACCAATGTGGGCCGAGTTTAACTGCCCTTTGGACACAGAATAGCCAATCAGGATGGCAGTTAGCCAAATCTTACCACGTTAGGCAAAGCCACAGGCTCACTTTTCCCTACCTTGGGAAAAGCAGAGGCCTTGCACTAGGGAGGCACAAGCTAAGTATGTGTACCTTACACCACAGGACTCTGGGCAGGCCAGACTCAGTGGCTCCAAGTTCCTTTATGTCCATTTCCTGGGCTTGCCTCTCTGGTGAAGCAGAAAACATGCCTAGGCAAGGTAAGACTTGTGTAAGCCTATTTTGGGCCTATCAAGCCAACCACAACACAGCACAGAATATTGTGTATATATAGTGTATCCATAATAATAATATTTCATGCCAATATTTCAATTATTGTCCTAGTTTGGGCTGAGAGAGTTGATTTTCTTTGTATTAATTGCCACAGGCTATGTTTTGGATGAGTGCCGGAAGCAGCAGCCATGTTTTAGTTAGTTGTTGAGTAGTGCTTACACAGAGTCAAGATCTTTTCTACTCTTACACTCTTTAGGCTGGGAATGTGCAAGAGACTGGGACAGGACACAGCTGGGACATCTGACTCCAACTGACCAAAGGGATATTCCACACTATATGACATCATGCTCAGCACATAAAACTAGGGAAGAAGGAAGATGGGAACGTTGGAGTTTTGTCTTCTCAAGTAGCCATTACACATGATAGAGTTCTGCTTTCCTGGAGATAGCTGAACACTTGCCTGCCAATGGGCAGTAGTGAGTAAATTTCTTGTTTTGCTTTGTGTGTGTGCACTGGTTTTATCTGTTAAACTGTCTTTATTTCCACCCATGAGTTTTCTCACTTTTACCCTTCCATTTTCTCCCCCATCCCACTGAGGGCAAGTGAGCAAATGTCTGTGTGGAGCTTTGGTGCTGATGACAACAGCATAGAAAACCTCATTCCAGAACTTTATTTATTTATCTGGCATGTGAAACCCTATTTCTTCTCCAAATAACTACATCTAAAAAACCCTGGCTTAAAGGCAGTGGTACTTATTATAAATATTAATTATAGTGCATTGCCAAGCAACCAAAGCAATGTTCATATAAGCAGCTAGATAAGCAAGAAAGCATAACCATAAAAGGAATTTACTCTTAAGGACTGACATAACATGTCACCCTATGACAGAATTCCCAGCAAAGCTACATACTAGGAAGGAAAGCAGAAATCCTATGTGGTAGCTATATTGCTCTCTGCTATCAGTCTTGTCTTTGCCCAGTTTTCATAACCTGCCTTCAGAAATACCACTTGAGATCTTTTCTAGTGGCTAATCAAACTGTTATTGTGGCCAGCAGATCAAGGGAGGTTCTTCTCCCCCTCTGCTCTGCACTGGTGAGACTACACCTGGAACACTCTTTCCAGTTTTGGGCTCCCCAGTTCGAGAGGCAGGGACCTGCTGGGAGGAGTCCAGTGGAGAGCCACGAGGATGACTGGGGTACTTGAGCATCTCCCCTACTAAGAGAGACTAAGAGACATGGGGCTGTCTAGTCTAGAGAAGACTGAGAGGGGATCTCATCAGAGTCTATAAATATCTGAGGGGTGGGTGCCAAGTGGATGGGGCCAATCTCTTTCAGTGGTGCACAGCAACTAGACAAGGAGCAATGGCTACATACTGTAACATAGAAGGTTTCACCTTAGCATGAGGATAAACCTCTTTACAGTGAGGATGACAGAGCATTGGAACAGGCTGCCCAGAGAGGTTGTGGAGTCTCCTTCTCTGGAGACTTCCAAATCCTGCCTGGATGCGTTTCTGTGTGAACTACCATAGGTGATCCTGCCTTAACAGGGAGGTTCCTTCCAACCTCTAAAGTTCTGTGATTCTGTGATTATTTTAGAAGCAAGTGCCATTTGCCAACCATTGGAGAGCTGTGGAGCTAGAGTGAATTGGAGGAATGGGGGAAGCAATCACTGTGAGGAAGTCACTTCACTCTTTGAGGCCTAGGGAGTTCCCTTAGATCTGGAGGAAATTAGTAATGGAAGAACTTGTGCTTTAAGTGCTGATTCTTACATGCAGCTACTCTGGTACAGGGTCTAATTCCACAGAGATATTTTTATATATAACAAGCAAATGCAATTCAACACAGCAGCAACACTACTGTGGAATACCACAGAATCACAGAGGAGCTGAGGTTGGAAGAGGCCACTTGAAATCACATAGTCCAGCTCCATTTTTGAAGCAGGGTCAGGTAGAGCTGGTTGCCCAAGACTCTGCCCAGTAAGATTTTAAGTATTTCCAAGGATGGAGACTCCACAGCCTCTCTGGGAAGCTCACTGCTGTGTTCAAGCACTCTCACTGCAAAGTTTTGCCTGTGTTTATATATGTATTTGTTTAATTTGTCCCCCTTGCCTCTTGTGCTGTCACTAGGTACTGCTGAAAAGATCCTGGCTTGCCCTTATCCACGAGGATCTATATACACTGATACAATCCCCCTCAGCCTTCTCTTCTCCAGGCTAAACAGGATCAGGTTTGTCAGCCTTTCAATTTAAGACAAATATTTCAGTCCCATCATCATCTTTGTGGCTGCTGGACACTTTCCAGTGTGTCCATGTCTCTTTCACTGAGGTCCCCAGAACTGGGCACAGTAACTTAGATACGGCCTCACCAGCACAGAGGGTAAGAGTCATCTCTGTCAACCTGCTGACAATGCTTTTCCTAATGCTATCCTGCTAATCTTTACCACAAGGGTATATTTCTGGCTTGTGTTCAGCTTGTTGGTCCTCCCATATTTTCCTGCAAAGCTGCTCTGCAGCTGGGTGAGTCCCAGCATAACTGGTACGTCTCTCTACATCTCTCTATGTCTGCAGGACTTAGGCTGAATTTCATGAGGTTCCTATTTTCCCAGTTCCTCAGCCTATCCAAGTGTACTGGTGTGTAACACAGTCTTCTCTTACAAGCAAGCCTCCCACCCCCCACCAAAGATCAGAAGGGAAAGTAACATAACCTCTGAGTTGAGAGAAGAAGTTTAATGAGGCATGCGGTTACCTTAACCACAGAAAAGCGCAGCAGAAGCCAGCAGCAAGGCAACTCCCCCACCTCCCAAACCCACAGCCAGCCCAGCAGAAAAGACCAACACCCCATAACCAGAAGCCTCTGAAGTTACTATCTGAACTACAAGCTCCATGATACTTCGCTCCAGCCAGCACTTTCATTTTAAAGCTGGCATGATCTCAGCGTGGTATTGAATATTCACCTCTGAATCTAGCCTGTGAAAATAAACGAAGGTGAGAAAAGTTGATTGTAACAGCAGCAGATATATTTGTCATATCAAATGGTTGAAAAAGTTCTCACTATTTTCCCAATGCAGAGGAGCTCAGCTCTTATCTCTCACAGCTTACTCATCTTCTCAGACTTCTGCTGTGATTCTTCTTTAAGGTTCATAGCACACTACCTGCTGGTGACTCCATTCAGTTGTAGCCAGGTGGGGGTAGGTCTCTTCTCCCAGGCAACCAGCAACAGAACAAGGGGACACAGTCTCAAGTTGTGCCAGGGGAAGCATAGGCTGGATATTAGGAGGAAGTTGTTACCAGAGAGAGTGATTGGCATTGGAATGGGCTGCCCAAGGAGGTGGTGAAGTCACCATCCCTGAAGGTCTTCAAGAAAAGCCTGGCTGAGGCACTTAGTGCCATGGTCTAGTTGACTGGCTGGGGCTGGGTGCTAGGTTGGACTGGATGATCTTGGAGGTCTCTTCCAACCTGGTTGATTCTATGACATTCTAAACCTATGACACCAGGTCCCTCTGAATGGTGTATCCTACTCTCTTCCCATTTTCGTGCTGCCTGCAAAGAAGCAAACAGTCTCCTTTTCTCAAGATCGTTAATTTGATATTCTGTTGAGCAAGGAGTCACCAGCAGGTAGTGTGCTATGAACCTTAAAGAAGAATCACAGCAGAAGTCTGAGAAGATGAGTAAGCTGTGAGAGGTAAGAGCTGAGCTCCTCTGCATTGGGAAAATAGTGAGAACTTTTTCAACCATTTGATATGACAAATAAAAAGAGTTTTTGTTGCTGCTGCTGCTGTTACAATCAACTTTTCTCACCTTCATTTATTTTCACAGGCTAGATTCAGATCTGTTTATCATCCCTTTAGTCTCAATGCTTTGCAGGTCAAGGGAGTGCTGCCCAGGGAGGCTGCAAAAATCTAGTGCAGTGTTCCAGAAATTCACATTCTCTAGTCACGTACCAAGAGGCATATTTGTGAAAATGAAAATGTTGAGTATATTAGTCTGACATTTCATAGTAGCAAATCCAGAAAGCTATTTTCAATCTCATAAAATTATTTTCTTGTCCCACAGCCTGAGCTGCAGGGCAAAAATATACACCCTACCACAACCCCACTGATTTCAACTGATGTTTTCCAAGGCACTAGAGTCAGCTCACATAAATCAAACTGCAAAATCAAAGCCAGTACTAAAAAGACTCAGGCTATCAATTATGATGGAGTATAATAAATGGAAGACCTAGTGACATTTCATTTTATATCACACATGTAATTGTCAGGACTCAGTGACACGACACTATCAAGCAGTGATGTGGCTGTTCTGAAAAGCATGGTTTCTTGGTTATTATTTCCCCTTGTGCGCTGCCATATCTTTCTGAAGCCCTGATCTTCTTTCTCAGATGTTTTTTCTCTCAGCATAAAAAGCAGTTTGTTTGTGGACTGCCCTTCTAATTAGGAACGCGAGCCACAGATGTTCTTGAGAGAGAATTAAACTCTTTAAATAAGCCTCTGCTCACTGAAAACATACCTCACTTGGAAAGGCTGCAGGAGAAATGTGCCACAGCTCAGTTGTTTATAAGCAGCTCTCCATTCATTCTCATCTCTGGGACTAGACATGACAACAATACGGTAGGCTCCTCACCATCCTCTATTTGTCTTTCGTGCCCACACTCCCAAGATCTTCTCTCACCACATTTGAAGCTCAAGTCTGTGTATGGCTGGGTCTACCCCAGGGTACACTAAGTTCTCCTCATGGTGTTGGGAAGTGGCTCATCTCACAATCAATTTGTTAATTGCAGAGCAAATAACTGTTAATATATATGGAGCTGTTACAAGATGGGTGCCAGCCAATCTTGAGTTCTAAGATATCCAGTCTGAAGTGTGTTGTAGTCTTTTCAAAGAAATAATGGTAGTGGCAAATTCAGGGCAAAAGGGAACATATGCTTAACACAGATGGTATGTATTCAAACACTTGCACAGTTGAATCCACTTTTAGAGCCTACGAATTCAGCCACCTTTTGCACATACTGTAAGAAAGTCAGATTCCCAGATTTCCATTTGTACATCAAAACAGCTATATTATAGCCAGGCATCATGCATACAATGAAATCATTCAGCTTAAAAACTAAACCAGATTGCTATAATGGGATCCCATTGTATCTGTGGAATTAATCTGTCTTAATACTGAGGAATAGCATATGTTGTTAATGGAACAAAAATACTTCAGCCAGTAGAGCAAATAACACTGTAGAGTTTCCAGGCTTTCCACAGAAGGGATTCCTTCATAAAGGTGACTTAGGCTTCCCATGTTTCCACATGGAACACTGTGATTCAGACATTTCCTAGGAGGAACTAATTGAATTGGCTTGTCTTTGACAAAATGAATTGGATTTTGGGTTGGGGTTTTTTTGTGGGTTTGTTTTGTTGGGTTTGGGTTGGTTTGTTTGGGGAGGGTTGGAGTGTTGGGTATTTTTTAAGAAAAAACACACAAACACAACTTTAAAGATGCAAAGTTAAAGGGCTCATGCAACAAGGCACAGCGAACTAGATATCGAAAGCACATCTTCTCTGGCTTCCTTTATAGTACCTTTTACAAAAGCCCCTTACATAACTATGCCATAAATTCTTGTCAGTGCAAACTATTCTTTGTTTTGAGCATCATTAGAATCATAGAACTGTTGAGATTGTAAGAGACCTTTGAGGTCATCAGGTCCAACTGCTCACCTACAGCTCGCAATCAATTACTGCTAAGCTGCTACCATTAAACACATCCCTAGACACCACATCCACGTGAGAAAATACCTCCAGGAATGGTCACTCCACACCTCCCAGGGCAGCCTGTTTCAATACCTAATAAACCTTTCTGTGAATAATTTTTTCCTAATATCCAACCTGAACATCATCTGGTATAACTTGAGGCTGTGAATTGCAGACACATCCTGGCAAATATTTATAACCCTAGGATGACATTAGTTCTTATCTGACCACAATTCCTGCCATCTAGAAAGGCTGCATCACTGTGAGCAGTAACTGACTACTGAGTTTGACAGACATTTTAACAGGGTGAAAGATAAAAATCATGATTGGAACATTTACTGCTAAGAATTTTTACCTGGTTTTCATGTATAAGAAACATTTTGCTATGGCTCCTACACACACTGGGGCAAGAGACTGAAATTATGTCCCTCAGCTGGGAAGCAGAAATACTAAACCCTATGAGGAGAGGCTGAGGGAGCTGGGGTTGTTTAGCCTGGAGAAGAGGAGGCTCAGGGGGGACCTCATTGCTGTCTACAGCTACCTGAAGGGAAGTTGTAGCCAGGTGGGGGGTGGCCACTTCTCCCAGGCAACCAGCAATAGGACAAGGGGACACAGTCTCAAGTTGTCCCAGGGGAAGTATAGGATGGATGTTAGGAGGAAGTTCTTGCCAGAGAGAGTGATTGGCACTGGAATGGGCTGCCCAGGGAGGTGGTGGAGTCACTGTCCCTGGAGGTGTTCAAGAAGAGACTGGATGAGGCACTTAGTGCCATGGTCTAGTTGATTGTACAGGGCTGGGTGCTAGGCTGGACTGGATGATCTTGGAGGTCTCTTCCAACCTGGTTGATTCTATGATTGTATGTAGTGACCTTGCTTCTGTAAAAACTGCCAGACATAAGGTAACTTTTAGGTATTGTCCCACTGAAGTCAGATTTTGCAATTTTTTCTGTCATGCCCAAATGTTTGCAGGGTTGGAAGGTGCTAATAATGGCAGGGAAAATGAGGAGTTTTGAAGATGGACACTTAAATTAAAGTGTCTTGAAACCAGCAAACTATTTTTACATATTTTTGTTTCAAGTTAAACTCACAATCTGTTTCCAAATAGACTGCAGGTCTCACAAACCAGCAGCATTTCTTACTGCAGGCCCTTGCAAAAAAATTAATGCTTAATGAGTGTGAAGTTACTTCTAAACATTTTTGAGTGCCTAAGATATTTTGTTCTTGAAAATGGAAGTGAATTAAGCCATGTGTTCAAACAGGCAGTTCAAAGGCATATTGAAACAATTTGTATCAAACAAAAGGCTCACCAAAAACAAGCTCAGGAAGAGCCAGTAAGTATAAAAACAAAAACCATTTAAACACAAAGTTAATGGAGCCAATGTTTTATCATCACTGTTAGACAATCAGAAGAAACTCAAACAAGTGCTTCCTTTTACTGCCATTGTTGATGCTTTGACTGACTTCCCTTGTGACATTGGTTTTACCAGCCCTTCTCTCCTTCCCCTTCCTCTGTCCCCAAGCCTTTGTCTCTGGAGTGAAATGTTATATTGAACCACACAAGGACACTTATTCTGGAACTGGTTTACCCCAGCTTCTTCACAGGCAATATAAGTGCAATTGGAAAAACACCCTAGAATGAAAGCATTCATGCCATTATGAAATAATTCAGATGAAGTTACACCACTAATTACATAGAAAGTATTTTTGACTTGTGTAGACCAGGCCTGAATATTGTCAGTTCTCCTTCTGGAGCTAGTTCCCTAGATTAAGTTTTACTTCACCTGGTTTTAGATGTTTAGAAGTCAGATATCAAAGTGCAAGTGTGCTAGTTTGAAGCAGGGTAGAATGTTTTGGTGAGAAGAACTAGATCATAGGCTGTGAAAGGAAAACAATGGTGATGTCTGCTCCCCTCAGAGTCTTGCTGAACAAGAAAGGAAAACATTAGATAACACTGGCCATTTTGTCTCACTCTGCCTTGGGCTGCTGGCTGAGCAACATCTTACTCCCTAACCTCACCTGCCACTCACCTTTGCTTCTTAACCTCTTGGCTGAACCTCTATTCTTCTTTAGGACTAGGGTAAGGTTGAGAGGGGCAGGGGGAAGGTGCAGGGATGGTTGAGAGCCCCTTCTGGTGACTCAGGTTTATGGGAGGGGAGTTGTGTTTCTGTATTACTTTTACCTTGTATATTTCTGTCTATAACTGTATATACTGTAAATATCTGCTTGTATATTGTGCCAGCTGTAAATAAATAGCTTCATTTATATTCCCAGAGCTGGCTGAGACTAGTCTGGGTGATTTCTAAAGTGGGGGGGGGGGGGGGGGCAGGGAACACCCAAACTGTCACAGCAAGTTATTCAGCCTTACCTCCCCTCATAGGTGTTGAGTTGGCCTCTCCTCTAGGCCATGCAGGAGAGGGAGAGACACCCAGTCTTTATAAGTCAGCCTCGCGTGTTTTCCCCATAAATTTCCCGTGAAACTGCATTCCACGACAATTGGCTTACACCAATGTGATGCATAATGGTCAATCCTTTCATTGAAGCTAAGCATGATACCTGTAGAGTGGAGTTTGGTAGAGGGTTATGCACTTTTGATATGCTTACATTGGCAGGAATGGGCTGTCCACACATACAGAGGCAGACCTGGCCAACTACCCCCCTCAATCCCCCTTTGCAGCAGCTTAGCCACAACACTGCTCATTCCCAAGGCTGACCAGCTCCTTGCACAGCTCAGAACTCCCTCAGCTTCTCTGCTAGCCTCCCAAGGCCACTTTTCTGCGGCTTATCAGTTCAGTTACTCTGCCTTGCCTGTTCTTTTCACTTCAGTTCTGCTCAAACCCCAACACACAAGTAATTAAAAAATAAAAAAACATTAAAAAAAAAACAGAGAGTACCAAGAGGTGTCCCTGATTATCATCTTGAGTACTTTTTTCAGATTATAGAATCATAGAATCAACCAGGTTGGAAGAGACCTCCAAGATCATCCAGTCCAACCTAGCACCCAGCCCTATCCAATCAACTAGACCATGGCACTAAGTGCCTCATCCAGGCTTTTCTTGAAGACCCCCAGTGACGGTGCCTCCACCACCTCCCTGGGCAGCCCATTCCAATGGGAAATCACTCTTTCTGGCAAGAACTTCTTCCTAACATCCAGCCTTATACCTACCCCAGCACAACTTGAGACTGTGTCCCCTTGTTCTATTGCTGGTTACCTGGGAGAAGAGGCCACCCCCCCAGTCAGAGTCTGTATCTTGTCTTCAGTCAGTCTGTTTATATGCACTGCTATAAGAGTAGAGATAATGACTCACTCAGAATTAACACCTGTATGGGAATCATACCAGGTTTAAAATACAAGAATTTAGGAGAGACTGGAAAGCATTCTAGAGGTTTATTCTAAAATAGGCATCAAGGACTCGACTGAGCTGTTTCAGGCACCACCATCCCTTTCAAACGCATTGACGCAGTTTCTTGGTTAAGAGCACGACAGACTTAGATTATCTCACTTTACTCTTTTTAAGGTAAAAGGGGTGGTAAAATAACAATGCTTCTTGCTGAATTGGAGAAGGAAATACAGAAAGGTTGTATTTAAAGATGTGCAGGAAAAGATACAGCAGACATGAATCCTTTACACCTAATACAGATACAGAATACACGACACATGAGAATTCCCCCAAAACCTTCTCCCCAAGCAACCCAAACCCATCAAACCCCCAGTGCTCATTTTCTCCCTTCCCCCCATAGTCTCCCAATTAGGCCCTAGGTGGGCCATAATTCACGCAACTGTGGCCCCAAAGGCTGCTTACCACAGGGTACTACTACATAGTTACCCAGACAAGAGTCCTTCTGTAGAGCTGTAAATGAAAAGGGAGAAAAGAGCATGAATTGACCTTGCTGCTTACCTTTAAGGTGTTTGCAGGATTATGGGACTGGAATGACAACACTATGATATCTGGGGGTCGCCAGTTTGTCCCCTGGGACAGATCTTGGTCTCTGTAGGTTTTTTTAGGAAACCTGGAACCCCTCAAACCATGACATGCATGCAGGTATATGAGACATCTCTGTGGGCTGGCAGATATAATACAGACCAGTTTGTCCTACTTGGTTCAGGAGAGGCAACTGTAGGCCAGATGGCACAGCCTAGGGCATATCAACTGGCATTAGATGTCTATCTTTAGACAGTTGAATCACACCCTGAGCAACTTGTCTGCTGAATTGCTCTCAGGATCCCATTGACTAAACCTCCATTGACAGTAGTGGGAGCTTAGGCAAGTGGCCCATATGTGACATCTACATGCTGTAATAACAATCTAGGCATTTTAGACTCAAACTGAATCCCAGCTATCACTTTTGGATGAGATTCATTCTGCCCCTCACAATTGATCTTGAGTGCTAAGATTGTGTTGACTATATGCCTGTGAAGAATATTAAGGGTTGGAGGGGACCTCCAGAGATCATTGTGTCCAAACCCCCTGACAAAGGAGGAGCACCTAAAGCAGGCTGCACAAGAATGCATCCAGGTGAGTTTTGAAATTCTGCAGAGAATAAGACTCCAAAACCTCCCTGGATAGCCTGTTCTACTCCTCCTTCACCCTCAAAGTAAGTGTTTCCTCAAGTCGTGGTGGAACTTCATGTGTTCTAGCTTGTACCTGTTGTTCCTTGTCCTGTCACTTGGCACCACCAGAGACTGGCACCTTCACTTTGACATCCACCCCTCGGCCTTCTATTCTCAAGACTAAACAGCCCCACTTCTCTCAGTCTTTCTTCACAGGACAGATGTTCAAGTCCTGCGATCGTATTTGTAGCTCTCTGCTGAATTCTCTCCAGTAGATTCCTGTCTCTCTTGAACTGAGGTGCTCAAAACTGGGCACAATATTCCAGGTGTGGTCTCCGCAGGGTATAGTGGAGGAGGAGGAGAACCTCTCTAGAATCTAATCACTTTGTCTGTAGTCCCCATATTTTTCCTATCTTGTCCTTGACATGCTACTGCTTAAATGAGTTTGCCTTATCCTTCCCTTTAAGTCATACAGAATCATAGAATCATAGTCAGCCAGGTTGGAAGAGATAGCCGAGATCACCAAGATCATCCAGTCCAATCTAGCACCCAGCCCTAGCCAGTCAACTAGACCATGGCACTAAATGCCTCATCCAGTCTTCTCTTGAACACCTTCAGGGACAGCACCTCCACCACCTCCCTGTGCCATTCCAATGGCAAATCACTCTCTCTGGGAAGAACTTCCTCCTAACATCCAGCCTAGACCTCTCCTCACACAACTTGAGACTGTGTCCCCTTGTTCTATTGCTGGTTGCCTGGGAGAAGAGACCCCACCTGGCTAAAACCTCCCTTCAGGTAGTTGTAGACAGCAATGAGGTCCCCCCTGAGCCTCCTCCTCTCCAGGCTCTCCCGACTCCCTCAGCCTTTCCTCACAGGGCTGACCACCAGCTCCGTTGCCCTTCTCTGGACAAGTTCCAGTGCCTCAACATCTCTCTTGAATTGAGGAGCCCAGAACTGGACACAGGACTCAAGGTGTGGCCTGACCAGTGTTGAGTACAGGGGCAGAATAACTGGCCACACTGTTCCTGATGCAGGCCAGGATGCCATTGGCTCTCTTGGCCACCTGGGCACACTGCTGGCTCATCTTCAGCTACTATCTATCAGTACCCCCAGATCCCTTTCTTCCTGGCTGATCTCCAGCCACTCTGTCCCCAGCCTGTAGCTCTACTTGGGGTTGTGGCCATAGTATCATTAAGGTTAGAAAAGACTTTTAAGATCATTGAGCCCAATTGTAGCAAAGGTTCCAAAACTAAACATTGTATTTGAGATGTGGCCTCAACAGTGCTGAGTGCAAGGGGACAGCTCTAGTCTTGCTGACCACAGTATTTCTGATAGAAGCCAGGATATTCTTGTTCTTCTTGGCCATCTGGGCACATTGCTGGCTCATAGTTGTGGAAGAATTTCTCACCAGTCGAGGACATAAAGTCATAAACATGGGTAACTAGCGCTGAGAACGTCCTTGGTTCCCAGCGAGGCTAGGAAATTGAGATGTAAACAACTGAGCACCCCACACACAGCTGCAGTGGGCAGAGACTAGATAACCAAAGAGGCTGGAGTGGGTGGTCTGGGAGGCTGACCCTTAGAATGTTGTGATAAGTTAACCTATGCACACCTTACATGTAACTCTGGACCCTCTGACTGTAACCAATCTTAAGCTGAGCACGCCTCTTGCTAGAATGCATTTAAGTCACTGTATCACGGAAATAAAGTGAATTTGACCATCTAACCATATTGGTGAACAAAGAGTCATCTTCCCATAGTGCTCCACCGAACGTGTTTCCCAACACATAGTCAGCTATCAATGCATGCTCCCAGATCCTTTTCTGCTGGGCATTTTCTAGACACTGTTCCTCAAGCCTGTAGTGTTTCATGGGGTTGCTGTGAGCAAAGTGCAGGACTCTACACTTGTCCCTGTTGAACATCATATAGTTGGCCTTGGCCCATCTGTTGCAGAGGGCAGAAATAAGTGGCCGAGTCGAGAATTTATCAAAAATAGATATTTTTTATTTTTACAAAAACCCGCCCCCACAACTATATATACAAAGATTAATTTCGTTTGATAAACAGGTTCAGTTACATGAGAATTAAATCTACAAGGATACCATCAATAATCTGATTATATTTGGAAGTCAGAGGTTGGAAAAGGCCTCAGCTATTAATTAATAGCGGTTTCTTACTAAATTAAGCTAAGCCAAATAACTCACTCAGGCTGGCTCGTGCGGTCTGTCTTCCTCCTCCAGCAGCTGCAGGAGTCGTTAAGGGTCGTTAGGCACACAAAGGTGTGCCTAACAGGAAAGCGAATGCTTGGTCTCTCTGCAGTCCAGGCACAGGGGAGTGAGTGAGCTCAGGCACAGACATACGTGCAGGCACAGGCAAAATCCAAAGCGGGAACCCCAAAGGCGGGAAGACCCCCAATAGTTATAACCTTCGCTAGACAAAGGGCAGAGTTACCACACCTTAGGCGCGAAAGCGCTCGGCCAGTCCCAGCCTGGCTCCAGCGCGGGAACTCACGGGGCAGTCCCCGCCCCCTTCACGGCTGCAGGGCAGGCGAGGGGGGGGGAAACCAGGCGGCTTTTCCCCTTTCCCCCCGAAGTCCGGGCAGGAGAGGAATTTAGGGGTACAGGACTCCAGGACATCCCACCCCGGTGGTAATGAGCATCTTTGTCTAGAACTTGAGTGATAGGTGATCCCCCTTCAATCTAGTAACCTATTAATATATATCTATAGCTTAGCCTTTTCCAACATTAACAATATATATAACACATTAATCGCCCCAACAATATTTAACAATACTTAACAAGGCTTAACAATAGCCCAAACAGTATTAATAAAGCTACACAGTCAATTGAATATTGCTCTGTTCCTGGTAGAGCAACCAAGTTCATGGCAGAGCCTTAGATGCTCTGAGTCCATGGCTGGAGGTCACAGTCCGTGGGTCCTGATGCCATCATCCACTGGCCACCCCGGTGATATGACTCCATCTCTCGTGTAGCTGGCTCTCCCTTTCCCAGGTGCTGGTCAGGTGGTCAGGAACTGGTCCTCTGCCTCGACCTTAACCTGTAAGGAGACAAAACCTGCCTCGGCCTATAAAGGCCAGGCTTGACAATTAATAATTGGGGATGATCCACCGTGCACTGATCCGGTGGCCTTTTCCATTTGCATCTAGGGCTTCCCAGGCATATAAGCCTCTGGGTTTACCCAGTGTCATTGGCACTACCCCTATAGGTTGGCCTTTTGTACTGGGGCAGGTGGTCAGTGACCACGTGGCTCAGATAGGCAGCAGGTCTTTATTCTGGGGGCTTCTGTAGCTCTCCCCGTGACTGCTGACCATTAAAAGCTGCCGAGCCACTATTACAGTAATTTAATGTTTTGCCTCCCATGTGGGAGACGAGAAAGGGTTAACCTTTCTGTCTGGGGGCGAGCTGCAGTTCCCAGCAGGGGGGCTGCCGCTTCTGGGAGAGCCGCTCCCGGAGCCACCGCTGGGTGTGCCGCTGCCACTGGCCCTGGGCTTCTCGCGGCTGCCTCTGGACTTCGTAGCCCATCTCTGGAGGCACCGCACTAGGTCCTTCAGCTGCCAATCTGCCAGCTGCTTTAAGACAGTTTTTGGTACCCCTAAAGTCAGGGCTTGTCTATACCAACTGCTCCTTTCTCTGGGTCTCCAGTCACTCTGTTGGTCTCTGCCCCTTCCCCTCGGGGAGAAGCCTGCAAGACCCGTCCCCCTGGGGGGGCAGTCCTGCACTGGCCGGACCTGCCTGCGCAGAGTCCTGGAATTTTCTGGGGGAGAAGCACGAGACTGTCTCTCCCCAGCCCCTTTTCCTTCAGGAGACCCAAACCCAAACTGCAGCCCGTGGGCATTCAAGTCAGTTAACAGTTCAGCCCAAGTCATTACATGCTCTTTAGCATCATCGTTCTCTGCATTTTTTCCAAGCACACGTTCAATTTTCTCAACATTCTTCATTAGTTGGATTTGCAGAGTTGCTGGCAAACCCTTCATAATAGGGTGCAGTCTCTCCGGGTCCACAGGGGCATAAAACAGGCAATTGTAATGTCCCTTATCATAGATAGCCTGGACACAGGCAAGTCTGCGGAGAGCAGTGATGAGCTCAGAGGAGCTGGTGACTCTTAGTTCCGTCGGCTCCCCCCGGTAGGCTGGGCGGACGCTGTTTGCCCAGTAGGCTATCCGAGCGGTGAGGCTGTGTGTCCCCTCGGGTTCACGTGTCAGGAACACATCGTCCCCCCAGTCTCCAGCCGCTTCCTGCGAGTCTAGAAGGACCCGGTCCCCACCGGCTCGGGACACTCGATACACATAGTCAGCGACTGAGTCCCCAGGATCTCTCGCATATTTGACTTGTAAGTCACTGAGCTGTGCATCTGTGAACTGCTTTTTGATCACGGTGGTCCCTGCAGCGCCTTTCCTGCCCTTCACGGACTGAGTCCTTATCACAGGCAGCACGTGCTTCTGCACCATGGCGCCCTCCTCACCGGAGCTCTCTTCTCCGCTAGCCACGGGGGAGTCCGGTCGGGACCTGCGCTTTCTGCGTGGCTTTGAGGCTTTCTGCCGCACAGAGGCATGTGCAGAGGAATTCTGAGTCTCTAGCAGAGTCTTTTGTGCCTGGTTTCGGGGAAC
The DNA here is from genome assembly GCF_015220805.1 of Pogoniulus pusillus. Taxonomy (NCBI): domain Eukaryota; kingdom Metazoa; phylum Chordata; class Aves; order Piciformes; family Lybiidae; genus Pogoniulus; species Pogoniulus pusillus. The sequence goes on along the minus strand of NC_087268.1, from coordinate 33,358,833 downwards.
TCCTCTCCCCCGAAGAGCCCCTCGGGGCATTCTCTGCCTTTCTCCCCGATTCCCGCGAATCACTCCATTCAAATTCAGACACGGAGACTGAAGAGGTAGTGTCTGCAGGCGTTACAAGCCTTTCTTTCATCTGGGCAGTCAGTGCCACAGTCAGGCTCTTTATCTGCGCCAGCATGCTTTACCAGATACTTTGGCTTTTAGCTTTTTCTGCTAATAAATCCTTTTCCAAGGCCTGAATTCTTTTTTCATAATTTTCAAATTCAGCCAGAGTCTGGGTCACGACTGACCCCAGAACAACAGAGAAATGCTCCGTTGGAGACTCAGGAATCACAGGGTCTGAGCACTCAGCTAATTTCTCCAGGATTTTCTCCAGATTTTTACAATTTTGCTGAGCCCAAATTAAATCAAGTCCTGTGATTAGGCATCCCTTTTCTTGTAGAAATTCTATGATTGAACTACCCTGTGTACACTGCGCCATAATGTTGCAGAGGGCAGTAACACGTGGCCGAGTCGAGAATTTATCAAAAATAGATATTTTTTATTTTTACAAAAACCCGCCCCCACAACTATATATACAAAGATTAATTTCGTTTGATAAACAGGTTCAGTTACATGAGAATTAAATCTACAAGGATACCATCAATAATCTGACTATATTTGGAAGTCAGAGGTTGGAAAAGGACTCAGCTATTAATTAATAGCGGTTTCTTACTAAATTAAGCTAAGCCAAATAACTCACTCAGGCTGGCTCGTGCGGTCTGTCTTCCTCCTCCAGCAGCTGCAGGAGTCGTTAAGGGTCGTTAGGCAGACAAAGGTGTGCCTAACAGGAAAGCGAATGCTTGGTCTCTCTGCAGTCCAGGCACAGGGGAGTGAGCGAGCTCAGGCACAGACATACGTCCAGGCACAGGCAAAATCCAAAGCGGGAACCCCAAAGGCGGGAAGACCCCCAATATTTATACCCTTCGCTAGACAAAGGGCAGAGTTACCACACCTTAGGTGCGAAAGCGCACGGCCAATCCCAGCCTGGCTCCAGCGCGGGAACTCACGGGGCAGTCCCCGCCCCCTTCACGGCTGCAGGGCAGGCGAGGGGGGGGGAAACCAGGCGGCTTTTCCCCTTTCCCCCCGAAGTCCGGGCAGGAGAGGAATTTAGGGGTACAGGACTCCAGGACACCATCAATCCAGAGTATCCAAATTCCTCACTAGATACTTCCTACCCTCAAGAAGATAAGCACTTCCTCCCAAACTTGGCATCATCTGCAGACTTACCAAGAGTGCACTCAATTCCCTTGTCTGCATAGGTGTGAAACAACATTAGGACATGGACTCAGCCTCTTTAACTAGAAGATCTGGTGAAGTCAGGGAGCTGCACAGATATTCAAGTGTTGATATAAACATGTGGCTCTTAAGACAAATCATGACATCCAAAGGAATAGTAAACATTAATTTTTTTCTGAGCTAAGCTTTCTGAAGTCACCATGTGAGGGAAGAGGAGATAAATACTGTGCTGATCACTCCCCTGCAGGTGTCTGTGCTTGGGGTTTTGGGTATAATAACTGTTATCCACCTCTCTTTCAAAACCTGTCCCTTCACCTTACAACTCTAAAGTCAGCAGAGACAGTGTTTTGCTGTTGCCTAATCTTCTGGCTGCTTCTCAACACGAGGCTCTCTGCCTCTGTAAATATGCTTTCACCTGATAAAAACATTTTCTTAATTTCATTCATTACTTAGTTTTTCAACTCTACCCTCCATTCCACTATACACATAAACAAAAACTAATGTATAGTAGAAAGGTACAAAAAGTTAGTAAAGCCTAAAAAGATCTAATTTCCTCTGTTCTTTCACCAAAAAAAAAAAAAAGTGTTTCTTCCTTCCTTTTGTTTTTTTTTTTTTTTTTTCCTAAACCATGTAATACAGTTCATGCATCAGGCCTTCTTGCAAATCCATATGCCATACAATCAACCAGGTTGGAAGAGACCTCCAAGATCATCCAGTCCAACCTAGCACCCAGCCCTAGCCATGGTGTGGCTGATTGGGCAGGGCTGGGTGCTAGGTTGGGCTGGCTGAGCTTGGAGGTCTCTTCCAACCTGGCTGATTCTGTGAGTCTGTGAATAAAGCCAGTTCTAGCTTCATTACAAAACAAAACAGAATTTTAGCTACTCTGACACAAAGCAGTGCCAATGAGATTGGAGTTTTGTTCCACTTATCTTGTCAGGGACTCTCAGACATTCCCTCCATGCTCATTCAATGCTTCACAGATTCAGTCCTACCCTTTCTACAGTGTGACAAGAGAGCAGAAGGCAGCAGCTAAACACAGAGGAGCTCAGCCAGCACCCATGGCTGATGTTAGAGCAATCATCAAGCCTAGCCCTACATAGCCGGGGGGCCACCAGGCCCCCCGGCCTTTGATCACCTCCACCACTCACCCAGTGTGCACACACCAAGGTAGGAGACTCACCAGTGGCGACTAGAGGAGGATCCTCTGCCCAGTCGGGCAAGCTTAGGGCTACTGCCTCTTCTGGGGCTGATTATAAAGGGGAGCAAGCAGGGAGGGCAAAGTGGTCACACCTGGGGTGGGAGGAGACTGCAACAGCACCCAGGTGCTGTGGGTTTGGGGGATAAAAGGGGGAAATGTGGGGTGGGAAAAGAGCAAAGCTTATATTATTCACCGAAAGAGTGACTGGCATTGGAATGGGCTGCCCGGGGAGGTGGTGGAGCCACCACCCCTGGAGGTGTTTAGGAGGAGAGTGGATGAGGCACTTAGTGCCATGTGTTGGTTAATTAGAAGGGTTTGGTGGTAGGTTGGACTTGATGATCCTAGAGGTCTTTTCCAACCTAGTTAATTCTGTGATTCTGTGAAAACTACATCTTTCAACACCCTATAGTATCACAGAATTATTTTAGTGGGAAAAGATGCCTGAGATCATCCTTGAATAGGTTCATTCCCCTTCTTATCAGAATGCAGTTCAGCAGCTGCAAGATTTCTCTTACAAAATTGTCATTGCTGGAAAGGATCCTTAGCTGAGCAGTGGCAGGTTGAAAAGAACACAAACCGAAATGCAATAGCTGTTATTTCTAATCAGCCTTGACGTGAAGGAGTGAATTTCATTCTCTCCTCTAGCAGTTGGCAGCTTCACCTTGTGACTTTGTGTCTTAGACACTTAGCAGAACAGAATGGCAACTTTACTTGTGAAGTTATTGTAAATGTCATTCATAACGGGGTAATTTGTTGTTGTGCTGAACTGAAACTTGTTTCTCAAGGGCATTTGCTCGTTGTGATTGTGAACTGCTGCATTTGCATCTTATGTTTGGTTAATCTAGTCAGCACTGTAACCTGACTTGTCCTCTTTGAGAGACTGGTGTGATCATAACTCAGCTCTAAAGGGTGGAGTTACAGCCTAAAGTCTCTCAGAAAAGAAAAATAGATGGTATTTACCCTGGGGCAAAATTACTGATGTTATACCACTGAAGTTTGGCTCTGTACCAAACAACTCACAAAGAAAAGACTCCTGGCATAAAGAAGAAACAAAACAAAACAAACAAAAACTACAAACAACCACATACCCCTCAATGATAATTCTACATGTGTGAACATACCAATGCAAACAGAAAGGCACAGAGGGCTCATGAAGATGTTGCAAATATCCTGAGAGCCTTTCTGTGATTTGGAACTGACTGCAAAAATTCTGCTGCTAAGAAAAGTTGTTTCCTTAGCAAAAAATCTCAGTGCCTGTGAGAGCAAATCTATAATCTTTATGCCAAAAAGAGGCTGCTACTCAGACATTTCATCAGTCATATAATGACATAAAAGTAACTTGCATGGCATTGCGTCCGTGTGCCATGTGGCTACGTTACAGAATGAAGAAGTGAAAGAGAGGATTTAAATAGAGCCAAAACGGATGAGTGAGCAAGACATAGCTGTGGAGCAGGGAGCTACCCCCAAGGCTTAATATCAGTTCCTAATGCCAGAGAATGTGCTGGATCAGAGTCTTCTCCATCCCTCCATTATTTCAATGGGTGTTTTTGCTTTGTGAAAGGTATTCTTGGTCCACTTCAGCAGAAGTCACCCAGCAGCAGCTCATCTGCCAACGTGGGTGGCCTTGTGCGCTCCTTCATACTGAGAAACTGAGACTATCTGCCGAGTGTTGGGAACCAGCAAGACAGGCATGATTGCTCTCACACTCACTGAGAAGTAACTGACTGCTAAATAACTAAGCATACTGACTTGACTTTAAGCTGAAATAGCAAAGAATAATAGCAGGTATTCATTTAACCTTCACTTGCTTCTGAGCCCAAGGATTTGACATCGAAGTAAATGTAAACTATGCTTATGTTCTGTGAGAAACATTTCAGGAGTGAGCAGACTGCATCTAGAAGTGAACTACCTAACATAGTGGGCTGCTAAAGTTTAGAAATAACCTGCTTGATCCTCACTCCCCATCACAGCTGAGGGCTTGACAAAGCCTTTTTGACTGCTTGTCTGGGCTCCAGATGACAGCAGCACATTACATGAGAGCCTATGTGTGACATAACTGGTTTCAGCTGGCTTTTGGAAAAAAAACCCTTGAAAACATCATTCCCAACACTTGTTATTCCCAGCTAAGGGTAAAAGAAGTGACAATGATTACATAATGTTAATGAGATATTTATAACCAACCCATTAACTACTCTATATAGCAGCCTCACCTATGTGCTTCTTGCACACTTTCAGCCTCTTTCCCAGGCTGCAGCTAAAGAGTCCAATTCAAGTAGGATGGGTTTGGCATAAGAGTAAATTCATGCCTAATCTCAGTTAATTCAAGCCCAAGTACCCTCCATTCCCCAGTTTGTCTTCAACCTGGTGTGGATGTGAAGCAGGTTTGGGCTCATGACGTGGTTAGTGCCACATTCAAAAAACAGTGTAGGAGTATCTCCTCATTTGTGGTCTTAAATCAGCCTTTTCTTCCTGTATCTTCAGGTTCATTGTGACATGGAGATCTATTTTCCATGCTGCAATCATTCCTGTGTCTGTTAAAGCAGCAGGAGAGAGCAGCTCGGTCTTCATTGAAATAATTTTAGAGTGCTTTTGTATGGAACCTCATAATCCTGTCTTTTCTAATCAGCATTTTATTACCTAGGACCATTTTCTGCCAAGCTGGATTTATTTGCTTAAATATATGATGCTTTCCATCTTCGAGTTCACATCTACTATGCTGTGCCCCACTGCCCAGCCTGACTTTTTCTTCAGCACTAGAAAAGGACTCAAACATCCAGAAGAAAGTTGCACTTAGAACTTAGTGAAATAAAATGCCAAGCAAAACATTTTTTTCTTTGTTTAACCACCTGTTTTACTGTAGTGTCCTTTCTGAGATGCTATCCTTGCAGTGAGAGTAGGATTTTACTAAGATACAGGGTTTTTTAACCCAACATAGTGAGGAACCAGAGATCTTTTCCAGTCTTATGCTCCTTAACAAATCTGTCTCTTATACTCCAGGATGCAGACTTTCTGGTGACATCAGCACGGGCTCCTTCACTTCACTTGGCTTTTCTTTTTGGCATATAAGACAAACCTTAGCTGTTTCATTAGTGCAAAACACAGATATAGACTGAAGCACTGTTCAAGCCATTTGCCTTTCAAATTGCCAGGAAATCTGAGCTCTGTTAGTTTTAGCTACTTCATTTTACCACTCAGTGTTTCATGCAGGCAATATTCATTTCCAGATAGTGTCTGCCAGAGCCTGGGCTCCGGCAGAGACCTGTTTTGTCTAGCCTCTGGCTAGTAATCAGCATTGTCAGCTTCTGAAGACAACTAGTTTCAGTGGTGTATACTAAGGATTCTTGAAGTTATAGCTAAATTCACTTGATGAGACCTCTTATTGAATAGGATTGACACAAAAATATGAACCTTACAATTTTAGAAGTCATGATACTGCAATTTGTAGTCACTAGGTTTCCACAGCTAATTAAAAGGCAATTTTAAGCAGTAGCTTTTGAGTTAGCAAGCAGTCCTAGGGAATATGTAAGGATAATTTAATATTTTGCCTATGAGGGTAAACGTATCTCCTTCAGAAACATCTTTCTTTAGTACATTCCTGGACTGATGCAAGTATCCAAATTCAAGAGAGATGGCTTGGCTCTGTAGGTTGTCTCTTTGTCAGAGTGAAGGTGGACACTAGCAGGAGCTTAATGTGCAGATTCTGGCCCATTTATTCTTTCTTTTTAAATTAGTTGTTGTAAGTAATTTAAAACTTTGTCAATATTCCCTTCCATGGGAAACTCACACATTTAAGATATCTCAGTAAATGGACCTAAAGGAGTGGTAGGAGCTTGCCTTTGGATCACAGCAATACTGAGAGAGTCCTGTGGAAATTTTCCAAATGTGGACATATTGGTTTTACATGACAACAAAATTCTCTGGTTTATGGAAGCTAGCTGGATTCAAGGGGTTAGAGTTACTCCCTAGCTCTGCTACACTTTCTACCACTAACACAGTAAATGGCCTTTGCCAGGCATCTACTCTTCACTGTTGTCTCATCTTAATTTCATGACAATGAGATGCAGTACAAGTGTACAGGAGTACACCACAAGGGGATACAGGGCTCAGCTGGAAATGAAAGTCTGAATGGGAAATTACCTCCTCTCGGAGACTGCAGGAAAAAAAAGGACTACACTTTCTGAATGGGAGGAGGTACACACACATTAAAAATGCATCCACTCATTACAGAGGCATCCTTCATGTAAGATTCAGGTCACGTTACCCAGTACAATCAAACAGGCAGTGTGTGTGTTTTCATTGTATGTGTTTGTCTTGGTAGCTTTTTTTCTCGGTTTGCCTGTATTTCCTTGGCAATGGATGCCCCCATTCATGGACAAGCCTTCTCTTCTATGCTTCTTTGCATTGCAAGGGTAACCTTCTCTTTCCCACGAGATTTGACTTCAAATTCCAATTCAAAACATGACATTATTAACATTCAAAGCATGGATATTAACTACTTCTCAGCGATTCTCTCAAAGATATGGCCTTACAACACACACCTCATCAGCACCAGTTAACTATAATTAACTGTCACTGAGATCAGACATTTTTCAGCATTTCCTCACCTGCTATATCCTTGTTCATCCCACTTTGACCAGTTCCTCAAAATCATGGACATCTGCACAACTTTGATTACAAATTCAGCAGAAGATGAAGTCTGTTATGCACATATTCAGGTGGAGAGCTTGTTTTCTGTAAAGCCTAGTTCATTGATTACTGTTTTTTTTTCCCCTCAGTTTCATATAGCCTCATACAGAGGACCTGGCTTATCTCACTGAGACATAAGCACATCCTGCATCTGAGAGCAAGAAGCTACATCCACATAGCCAGATGCATCCATGTGCACTACACACACATACAGGTAAGGCACTGGAAAGGACCAGTTCAGTATCCATCCCACATATCCCCAAATAATTAAGCAGTATTCAGGGATTTTACATGATCTTCAGAGGACTGATTCTACCCAAGAAAGGTAGGCCAAGGCCAAAATAGATGGCTGTTCTTACAAGCCTGGTACAGAAATTTGCAAGGTAGAGTGAGGAACAACTGTAGAGCTCCTAAGTCTGGAGGATCTGAAGACAGCGGAAAGACCTTGAGAAATGGCCTTAAATTACAGCACTTTCTGCAGCTGCTGTGGTTGATGCCCAGACATGTGTCAGTGGCTGGAACACAGTCAGTATTGGAGTGAGCACACCTCTCCCTGCTTCCCCTGCCTTTTTATTTCTCAGAAGACTCAGGAGTCTCTTATTCTGAACCTCTAGCACTATGGTAATAAAAATAAAGATCAATGATTAACTACACATGCTAGGTTTTACCTACTGGAGCATTTGAAAATGCTGAGAATGCAATTTCTCAGCCTGTAGATTGAAGCAGTTAATGGGGAGGGGGTGCAGAAGCAGCAGAGCAAGCACAAAGCAGCACAGTAGGAGTAGGAATTGCAGTCTCTTCAGTGAGCTGCAGTAGCCATACTGTGCTGAAGGCATCATACCCTGGTGGGAAATCTACAGCCCAGGTGTGCAGCAGAGACAACACAGGCTACAGGCAGTTACTCTCTTTCAATATTGGTTTTGTTTTTTTTCCTAGAAAGCTGACAAGAAAATAAGTCTTGAATTTTGCAGCCTGGATGCCAACTCTGAAAAAAGAAAATCAGGCTGAGGAAGGAATGATAACATAATGCAGTAGCACTGATCAAATCAAGGCTATGCTGGAAGGTCTTCACAGACTTTCATTTTTCAGAGTGCTATTATTCTCCATTCCTGGAGCTATTCAATTTACTCTACATTTAACTAGAAATCAGAGCTTCCCCTGCTAACAAGGCAAAGTATCTTGGTAATGAGGGGCTCAGGAAGGCTGTGGCACCAGAACTGCAGTCTAAAGCAGTGAGTCCGTGGGATTCTACTGACTCAGACATTAGATATTGCTTCTGAACATGAAACCCATTTCTGTGAACCACGATGCTGTCCAGGTTCAAGCATTGTTGAAGTATACAGGCTTTTATATTCCATTTATAATGTGCTCAGAGAGAAGCAGTTAAAAGATTATAGTCTAGATATTGTACACAACTGGAATCAGTGAGCACAGATAATACAGAAGCTACATATTGAAGGTACTGCAGTTGAAGTCACAGGTACAATTAGCATGCTGAGATTGGAAGGGATCTCTGGAGGTCACTTTGTCCATGTGTTAGCTGTACTACAGGAACTACCTTAGAAACATTCAGAAAAAGGGTCTCATATTTTTAGGTGATAGCAATAAATGAATGATGTTAGATAACTTTCATGGGAGTTTGAGAAAGTGCAAGTAGTTATATCTGTGTGAAGAGTTAGGTAAGGTAACTATAGAGGCTTTAAAATAGTCATGTAAGGCAGTGATAAGAGAGTTGTCACATTAGAACTCAATTTGCTGGACAAACAAATATCCACTACCAGTTTAGAATATTCATACTTGCCTGTATATTAATGATCATTAGAATGACAGAATGGTAGGGGTTGGAGGGGACCTCTAGACATCATCTAGTCCACTCTCTCTGGTAATGCAGCTATGTTCCAGTCCCCATATTTTTCTGGTCTTCCACTGGAGTGTCTCCAGTAGCTCCTGTTCTCTGTTTAATTGGGGAACCCTGAACTGGACATAATACCACAGGTGTGGCCACACCAGGGCAGAGAAAAGGGAGAGAACTTCCCTCAACCTACTGACCATACCCTTCTCAATGCACCCAGAATACCATTGGCTTTCTTGGCCCGTGAAGGCACTTTGGTGGCTTGTGATGTGTGTCCACTAGTGCCCCCAGGTCCTTCTCTGCAGAGCTGCTTTCCAGCAAGTCAACTGTATAGGGTTAACACTCCTGGGGGAGTGACCCTGAACCTGACCCTAGGGGTCTTGGCCCCTCCTCAGGGGTGGGCCACACTCCAGGTGATGGTTAGCCCACTCCCCCCACTTCCTGTGGTATAAAAGACAGGAGTTCTCCTGTCTCTTCCTTTTTTCGCCCTCTTGCTCACTACCTGCGTTCATGACCGCACACACACACTGATACTGTATACCAGCCACGAGGCAGAGACACCATCACACTACTCGGGTTGTATCCATCCCTGTTTTGTATTTTGCTGTTTTCCCTTCCTCATCCTTTGTAAACTCCCCTACCTCCAATCCCTTTTTTCTAAGTTATTGTTAAACTTTTCCTTTTTAACTTCCAAATCGAGTGAGATTGATTTATTGGGGTGTCCCTACCTTTTATCTCTCTCCCTGTCTTTTGGGGAAAGGAGGGGGAGGAGGGGAGGGCACTCTATAAACTCTATAAATTCTATAAATTGTCATTGGGTCTACCAAATTTATAAGAGTCTCTGGGAACTTGCATTTGAACCCTAAACAATTTATTTTGGCGTCTCAACGTGGGGCTAGGTAGAAAGAATTCTTTCAGAGAAGATTTGGAAGTTAAAAAATGGATATTCTGAAAGTCTTAATCATTAACGCATTTGCATGGCTGTTGTGGGGCTGGCTGTTAAAGTTTATAAGTTACCATGTCTTCTGGATTGTCATTGATATGCTCTGGGAATATTCTAAGCATTTGCCTGCCCGAGTCTATGCCTATTTCCTGAATTCTGTTAGTAATATCACTGTGTTTAGAAATGTTTCTGGAACATGGAATCAATCTGAGTATATGCATTGGAGCACAGAAGCTCCAGATATTTTGGGGGAGAAATGGTACTGGATAGCTGTTATTTCACTGTGTGTAAATGTGGGTTTGGGAATTAATAAGATAGCGGTGAACTGGGACACGTGGAAATATCGAGTGGGCGCCGCCATTAGGGTGCTTAGGGGGAGGGGTGGTCCTCACTGCCCCAGCTGCAGTTGCGGGGGATGGGCGACAGGTCAGGCCGTTCCGGCCGCCCCCAGCGCAGGCACCGCCCCTAGCGCGGCTCCGCCCCGAACTCCGCCTCCGGTCCCGCCCAGGGCAGCCCCCCGGACCCTGCCCCCTCAGCCCAGCCCCCTTCACCTAGCGCCAATAACCACGCGGCCAGCAAGATCAAATCAAAACCCTCCCGCAGATGCCGATCCAGGGCAAGGGACCTCTTCGGGAACCAGCACCCCCCAGCAACAGCAACCAGCTGGAAATGGACCTGATAATGGAGTGATCCTTATCAGCTCCACGCCCAGAAAGGAAATCAGGCACATAAGGCAGGAGTATGCAAGGGCAAACGGACAGTCCCTTTTAGCCTGGCTTTTGAAATGCTGGGATGCAGGAGCAGAAACAGTGGACCTAGATCACAGGGAGGCGAAGCAGCTGGGATCCTTGTCGAGGGATGGAGGTGTGGATAAGGAGCTGGGAAGGCTCGATGGTACCCACTCACTTTGGGCCAGGCTTCTGATAGCTGTGAGGTACAGGTACCCGACTAAGGATGACATGATTTTCCATCCCCTTAGATGGACAGATATGGAACAGGGGATCTCATACCTGAGGCAAATGGCGGTTCAAGAGATAATTTATGGAGCCGACCAGAGGCCCTCGGACCCTGATGATGTCCGCATGAAGCCAGCCCTCTTAAAGAAACTGACTCAGTGTGCCCCTTCCACATATGCCCCCACATTGGGAGCACTGCTGCTGGGCAGAGACCCCAACAACCTTCCCACAATCAGGGAGTTTGTGAATGACCTAAGACAGTTTGAAGACAGTTTGTCAAGGAAAACCTTAATTGCCACTGTAGAGACCCTCACCCAAGAAATGAACGAGCTAAAAGCCTCTTTCTCTGAAATGCAGAAGGCAGAGGAGGACTGCTCTTCACCTTCAGAATGGGTGCAAGTCTCAGCTGTAAGGAACACACGCCGCCGTGCTCCTCCTCCTCCCCGCAGGAGACCAGCCCAGAGCAGACAGGGTACACACAGGGGGTCACTCTGGAGAACACTGTGTGACCATGGGGAAAACATGGATAGATGGCATGGCCAGCCCACCTCAGCTCTATGGGCCAGGGTAAGGGAACTGCAGGGGACAAACACAGGGAATAACTCCTCCAGAAGAGGGGTTGCCCCAGTGTCCCGCAGGCAGCGCTCTCGCTCAAGGGGTGGTGAAGCCAGTAACTCAGGTCCATGTGCCTCATGCAGTCACACTGCTCAGAATTAGAGGTGCCCTGTCTCCAGCCAGGCGGAGGCCAGGGATAACAGAGTATATTGGGACGTGTTTGTGAAATGGCCTGGCACTTCTGAAGCCGAGAAGTACAGAGCGTTGGTAGACACCGGTGCCCAATGCACTCTGATCCCCTCCAGCCACAGGGGGACAGATACTGTTACAATTGCAGGAGTCACAGGGGGGTCTCGGGAGTTGACTGTGCTGCAGGCTGAGATAAGCCTCACCGGGAATGTGTGGGAGAAGCACTCCATAGTAACTGGCCCTGATGCACCTTGCATCCTGGGGATTGACTTTCTCCGGGAAGGGTACTTTAAAGATCCGAAGGGGAACAAGTGGGCATTTGGCATAGCAGCTGTAGAGACTGCAGACAAAGAGCAGCTGTCTATCATGCCTGGCTTGTCAGATGACCCTTCCGTGGTTGGTACCCACAAGGTGGAAGATGTCAAGTTACCTATTGCTTCTCGTGTAGTTCATCGCAGGCAATACCGCACCAACAGAGACTCCCTGCTACCCATACAGCAGCTGATTCGCCGCCTGGAGCAGCAGCTTGTCATCAGCAAGAGCCACTCGCCCTTCAACAGCCCGATATGGCCAGTGCGAAAGGAGACAGGGGAGTGGAGACTCACGGTGGATTTCCGAGGCCTGAATGAAGTGACTCCTCCAATCAGCGCAGCCGTGCCTGACATGTTGGAGCTGCAGTATGAACTGGAAACAAAGGAGGCCAAATGGTATGCCACAATTGACATTGCTAATGCTTTCTTCTCCATCCCCATTGCAGAAGAATGTAGGCCGCAGTTTGCCTTCACCTGGAGAGGAGTCCAGTACCACTGGAACAGACTGCCTCAAGGGTGGAAGCACAGCCCTACAATCTGCCACAGCATCATCCAGACTGCACTGGAGAAGGGTGGAGCTCCGGAACATCTGCAGTACATCGATGACATCATTGTATGGGGTGAGACAGCAGAGGAGGTCTTCCAGAAGGGTGAGAAGATCATTAATATCCTGTTGGATGCTGGTTTTGCCATTAAGAGAAGCAAAGTGAAAGGTCCTGCCAGAGAGATCCAGTTCCTGGGAGTTCGATGGCAGGATGGCCGACGCCACATCCCTATGGATGTGGTGAATAAAGTGGCCACTATGGTGGAACCCACTAACCGGAAGGAGACACAATCCTTCCTGGGGTTTGTGGGCTTTTGGAAGATGCACATTCCCGGGTACAATCAAATTGTGAAACCCCTTTTTGACGTTACAAGAAAGAGGAATAACTTTGGGTGGGGACCTGAGCAGCAGGTGGCATTTGACCAGATCAAACGAGAGGTGGTCCATGCCATGGCCTTGGGACCAGTCCGAACCGGCCCAGAGATTAAGAACATTCTCTACACAGCAGCCGGAGAGAATGGTCCTAGCTGGAGCCTATGGCAGAAAGCTCCTGATGAGACAAGAGGCCGCCCACTCGGGTTCTGGAGCAAGGCGTACAAAGGCTCAGAGACCAAGTATACCCCCACAGAGAAAGAAATCCTAGCTGCCTATGAGGGAGTCAGAGCTGCCTCTGAGGTGATTGGGACGGAGTCACCACTCCTTTTAGCTCCAAGGCTTCCGGTCCTGACTTGGATGTTTAAAGGGAAGGGTTCGACTCCGCACCATGCCACAGATGCCACTTGGAGTAAGTGGATGGCTCTGATAACTCAGAGGGCTAGGATGGGGACTCTCGAGCGTCCAGGCATTGTGGAGGTCATCACCAACTGGCCAGAGGGCACTGACTTTGGAAAGCCAGCAGAAGAGAAGGCAGTGACCCGGGCTGAGGAAGCCCCCCCATACAGTGACCTCCCTGAGGAGGAAAAGGCATATGCTCTCTTCACAGATGGATCCTGCCGCCTGGTAGGCAGCAAGCGGAGATGGAAGGCTGCCGTCTGGAACCCCACACGCAGGGTTGCAGAGGCAAGAGATGGAGAAGGCGAATCCAGCCAGTATGCTGAGGTGAAAGCCATCCAGCTGGCCCTGGACATTGCAGAACGAGAGCAGTGGCCAATGCTATACATCTACACCGACTCATGGATGGTAGCAAATGCCTTATGGGGGTGGCTGAAGGAGTGGAAGAGAAATGATTGGCAGAGAAAAGGGAAGCCTATTTGGGCTGCTGATCTCTGGCAAGACATTTCTGCACACCTGGACAAACTGCCAGTTAAAATCCGCCACATCAGTGCTCACATCCCAAAGAGCAGAGCCACTGAAGAGCAGCAGCATAACCACCAAGCTGACCAGGCTGCCCACATCTGCCAGATTGACCTGGACTGGAAGCACAAAGGTGAAGTGTTCTTAGCTCGGTGGGCACATGACTCTTCTGGTCACCAAGGAAGAGATGCCACATACCAATGGGCCCGAGACAGGTCCGTGGACATATCCATGGAGGCCATAACTCAGGTTATCCATGAATGTGACATCTGTGCCACCATAAAGCAAGCCAAGCGCATGAAGCCTTTGTGGTATGGGGGAAGGTGGTCAAAGTACAGGTATGGGGAGGCCTGGCAGATTGATTACATCACTCTGCCTCGGTCTCGTAGTGGCAAGCAGTATGTGTTAACCATGGTGGAGGGAAGCACGGGGTGGCTGGAAACCTACCCAGTACCTCATGCTACTGCCCGTAACACCATTCTGGGTCTGCAGAGCCACATCCTGTGGAGACACGGTACCTCAGAGAGAATTGAGTCAGACAATGGGACCCATTTCAAGAACCACCTTGTAAGCAACTGGGCAAAAGAGCATGGGATAGAATGGGTTTACCACATCCCATACTACCCACAGGCTGCAGGAAAGATTGAGCGACACAATGGTCTGCTGAAAACCACCCTGAAGGCTATGGGAGGTGGAACTCTCAGAAACTGGGAGAAGCACCTTGCAGAAGCCACTTGGCTGGTGAACAGCAGGGGATCAGTTAACAGAGCTGGTCCTGCTCAGTCTGCCCTACTGCCCATAGTTGAGGGAGATGGAGTTCCTGTAGTCTGTGAAAGGAATCTACTGGGAAAGACTGTGTGGGTTGCTCCTGCCTCTGGTGGGGGAAAACCTATCAAAGGGGTGGTATCTGCAGAGGGTCCTGGTCACACATACTGGGTGATGATGGAAACTGGTGTTATCGAGTGTGTCCCTCAGAGAAACCTCTCTTTAGCTGAAAAGGTTTTGAAATCTCAGAGTTGATTCCATGTGTTCCAGATACTTTCAGGTTATCTTGTATTATAGTTGTATCATAGTTGTGCAATACTTGTATCATAGTTGTGCAATACTTGTATTATAGTTCATAAGGGGTTACAAGTTGTTTTTGTAGTTATACCCTCACCACTACACGGCGTCCAACAGAACCTACATCACAGCAGCAGCTATCCAGAGTCCTACAGCATCGCATCACACCACGGCGTCCAACCAGAACCCTGCATCTGATTCGTCACTGATGCCCTGCAGTGAGAGACTGTTCCTGATTTCCCTCCAGAGGATGTCTACAGCCAGCTCATCTACACCTGTTCCCCTGATGCCAGACACCAAGAGAGACTGTTCCTGATGTTTTTTTTCTTCACAGAGGAAAAAGACTTTCCTGAGTTCCAACAAGAACTGTTCCTGTTTCACTGACTTTTCTTCCGTTCCTGCCCTGCTCACATCTCAGCAACCTGCACCGGGCCAGAGGAGCACATCGCCTTGAGATACAGCCGGGGACCAAGAAGGACTTCACGAACTCTTAACCCATGGACACTTTTCCCATCTTTGGAGAAGAAGACTGTTCTTAGGAAGGTGGAAGTGGTCTAACCAAGGGGTGGAATGTATAGGGTTAACACTCCTGGGGGAGTGACCCTGAACCTGACCCTAGGGGTCTTGGCCCCTCCTCAGGGGTGGGCCACACTCCAGGTGATGGTTAGCCCACTCCCCCCACTTCCTGTGGTATAAAAGACAGGAGTTCTCCTGTCTCTTCCTTTTTTCGCCCTCTTGCTCACTACCTGCGCTCATGACCGCACACACACACTGATACTGTATACCAGCCACGAGGCAGAGACACCATCACACTACTCGGGTTGTATCCATCCCTGTTTTGTATTTTGCTGTTTTCCCTTCCTCATCCTTTGTAAACTCCCCTACCTCCAATCCCTTTTTTCTAAGTTATTGTTAAACTTTTCCTTTTTAACTTCCAAATCGAGTGAGATTGATTTATTGGGGTGTCCCTACCTTTTATCTCTCTCCCTGTCTTTTGGGGAAAGGAGGGGGAGGAGGGGAGGGCACTCTATAAACTCTATAAATTCTATAAATTGTCATTGGGTCTACCAAATTTATAAGAGTCTCTGGGAACTTGCATTTGAACCCTAGACATCAACCCCTAACCTGTACTGATGCATTCCTCCTCAGGTGCAGGACTCCATACTTGCTCTTGAACCTCATGAGGTTCACCTCTGCCAAACTCTCCAGCTTGTTCAGGTTTTTCTGAATGACAACACAGCTTTCTTGTGTGTCAACCACTCCTCCCAGTTTTGTATTATCAGCAAACTTGCTGAGAGTACACTCTGTTCCTCGATTTATATGTTGAACAAGACAGGACCAAGTATAGACCCATGGGGAACACCACTAGCCACAGGCCTCCAACCAGACCTCACAGCACTGACCACAACTTTCTGTGCTCTGTCATTGAGCCAGTTTTCAATCCACCTCACTGTCCACCCATCTAACTCAATGATCACAACTGACTTAAGTGTATTTGACCACTAGATAGGGCTGGAGGATAGGTTGGACTGGATGATCTTGGAGGTCTCTTCCAACCTGATTGATTCTATGATTCTATGATAGTACTGCTATCAGCCAGCATTCTATTTTGTCAAGATTTAAATAGGATTTTTTTGTGTTTAAACTACTGTACTAGTTTGAAGCTAGCTAGAATGTTTTGGTGAGAAGAACTAGATCACAGGCTGTGAAAGGAAAACAATGGTGATGTCCACTTCCCTCAGAAGTCTCGCTGAGGAGTTTGGGAAGAAGAAACAAAAACATTAGATAACACTCTTGCCATTTTCTCTCACTCTTGCTTGGGCTGCTGACTGAGCTGCATCTCTCTAACACACCCTCCACTCATCTTTGCTTCTTAACCTTTTGGCCGAACCTCCATTCTTCCTTGTGACTAGGGTAAGGTTGAGAGGGGCAGGGGGAAAGCGAGGGGTGGTTGAGAGTCCCTCCTGGGGACTCAGGTTTCTGGGAGGGGAGTTGTGTTTCTGTATTACCTTTTACCTTGTATATTTCTGTCTATAACTGTATATGCTGTAAATAGCTGCTTGTATATAAATAAATAGCTGTAAATAAATAAATAAATTTAAAAATAAATTAAATAAATAATTAAATAAATAAAAAGCTATAAATAAATAGCTTCATTTATATTCCCAGAAATGACTGAGTATAGTCTGGGTGATTTCTAAAGTGTGGGGAGGGTGGGGAACACCCAAACCATCACAACTACTTTGCAACGTTATAAACTGGAATGTGTACAGAGAGAGCAAGAAATGCTTTAATAAAACACACAAGGAAATGTTCGAGCACTAATCCTTGGATGCTGAATTAAGAAATGTGATTTAGCAATCAGGAAAAATGCAATGAATTTGAAAAGCGTGCAGAGTGATAATGAAATCTTCACAATCAGTGGGAAGGAAAGAAAAATGGCAGCGATGCTGTTTTAACTTTAAAAAGGAAAGTGATAGGAGGAAGCTAAAGGAATCCCCATCCTCTTTAACATCTTCATAGATGATCTGGATGAGGGCATGGAGTCAGTTATCAGCAAGTTTGCAGATGACACTAAGCTAGGGGCAGATGTGACTGGGTTGGAGGGCAGAAGGGCTCTGCAGCAGGACCTTGACTGCCTGGACAGATGGGCAGAGTCCAATGGGATGGGGTTCAATAGCTCCAGGTGCAGGGTGCTGCACTTTGGCCACAACAACCCCATGCAGAGATACAGGCTGGGGTCGGAGTGGCTGGAGAGCAGCCAGAGAGAGAGGGATCTGGGGGTGCTGATTGATTCCCGCCTGAACATGAGCCAGCAGTGTGCCCAGGTGGCCAAGAGAGCCAGTGGCATCCTGGCCTGCATCAGGAATGGTGTGGTCAGCAGGAGCAAGGAGGTCATTCTGCCCCTGTACTCAGCACTGGTTAGACCACACCTTGAGTACTGTGTTCAGTTCTGGGCCTCCCAGTTTAGGAGGGACACTGAGATGCTTGAGCGTGTCCAGAGAAGGGCGACGAGGCTGGTGAGAGGCCTTGAGCACAGCCCTACGAGGAGAGGCTGAGGGAGCTGGGATTGTTTAGCCTGGAGAAGAGGAGGCTCAGGGGTGACCTTATTGCTGTCTATAACTACCTGAGGGGTGGTTGTGGCCAGGAGGAGGTTGCTCTCTTCTCTCAGGTGGCCAGCACCAGAACGAGAGGACACAGCCTCAAGCTGCGCCAGGGGAGATTTAGGCTGGAGGTGAGGAGAAAGTTCTTCACTGAGAGAGTCATTGGACACTGGAATGGGCTGCCCAGGGAGGTGGTGGAGTCGCCGTCCCTGGGGCAGTTTAAGGCAAGGTTGGATGTGGCACTTGGTGCCATGGTCTAGCCTTGAGCTCTGTGGTAAAGGGTTGGACTTGATGATCTGTGAGGTCTCTTCCAACCTTGGTGATACTGTGAATCAGTGAAATCACAGACACACAGAATCACAGAACTGTTGGAGAACACCTAACACCACCGTTGCAGGCCACAGTGCCTGCTATATCTGCCTGCTGCAGGACTGTGGTAAACAAGCCCATAGACCAGTATGGTCACGGGCCAGCCCTGAGGGTCTCCAGATGATTCAATATGAATTATGCAGAAGCCAATTTTATTACGTACAGGCTGAAATATATATACACTCAGCCAGTAGAGCACACACACACATACACATCAGCATAATTAGTCAGGGACAACCCACCACACCTGCATACATACACACCTTGTTATTCTCGTTAGCAAAGTCCCCGTTACCTATTCCTTCTGAGATAAGGTGGCCAGTTGCTTGTGAGAACCAAAGTCTGTTATTACAAGGATCTGCCTCTTGTCACTTCTCTCCACTCCATTCCCACAGCTCTCCTGCATCTGCACCCC
The DNA here is from genome assembly GCF_015220805.1 of Pogoniulus pusillus. Lineage (NCBI taxonomy): Eukaryota > Metazoa > Chordata > Aves > Piciformes > Lybiidae > Pogoniulus > Pogoniulus pusillus. The sequence continues at coordinate 33,340,081 of NC_087268.1, read as the reverse complement.
ACAACTCTTCTGCAGTCTGCATTCCCACACACCACCATGGCAATTAAACCATGCATATCTATGGCTGGTTTTGAACATCTCCAGGGATGGTGGCCCTACTACCTTGCTGGGCAGCCTGTTTCAATGCCTGGAAATGTCACCAATGTCACCAGTCACACTGAAAGATCAGTAAAACCAAAATTAAAAAAAGAACAATCTAGAAACAAAACTTACTCTTTAACTCACACCTGGGTCCACTATGGGATACTGGTGATGAAGAGTAAATAGTCATAGAAAAAAAAAAACACCAAACCCCAAAACTCTTAATTTGGTTCTTTTTTATATATTTAAAAGCAAGCATTGAAATATTCTGTTGGCAGATTTGCCATGCACAGTAAAAAATGACCAACAAAATCTGCTTTGTTTAAACACTGTGTGCCAGTAAAGGGTATGCTAATTCGTGCCAGTGGTCAAGATGCAGGGGTCCTGGTTACTATCCCCAGCCAGGGGATAGTATTATATCACTAGCGTATAATTCCACAGGAAGAGCATCACAGTGAGAGAAATACTCATCCTGCTCCTACGTCTAATACTGTTGGCTAGAATAATGCAATCGTAATTTGTGTTGGCAGGGACCTGAGGGGGTTCCTCATACTCCTCTGCTCCAAGCAGGGCCAACTATGAGGTCAGACCAGCTTGCCCAACTAGGTCTTGAAAACCCCTCAAGGATGGAGCCTCCCTGGGCAGATTGTCCCTCTGCCTGCTCCTCTGGTTTGCCTGTCCTCATGGAGGAGAGGTTTCAGTATCCAGCCTGAACCCCTCATTTCAGCTCACACCTGCCATATCTTGTTACCCTGCCACACATGGTCATGACTATCCCATCTGACCCCTCTCACACCTCTCCCAGTAGGCATTGGGGTGGCTGTGAGGTGCCCCCAAAGCTATCTCTGCCCTAGGCTGGACAAGCCCAGCCCCAAACATCACAGGGGTGAACTCATTCCAGGTTATCAGCACCTTTCCTGCTGTGAAAGGCACCAATCTGGCCGTGGTATCCAGACACCTGGGCAGCAGGGACAACCTCTGCTCTAAGCTTCTAGTGGTGCCTCTGCTGTTGCAGGCTCAGATGTTGCTGGCTATATCTGCTGCCAAGGCTTGCTACCAACTCCATCCCAGATCACTGCTTCAGAGCCTCTTTCCCAGAGCTGCTCTCCAGGATGTCTGTCCCCAAGCTGTATCTTTGCAAAAGACTCTTCCTTCCCAGGTGCAGCACTTTGCTTTTGGCTTCTTGAATTTTATGAGGTTCCTGTTGGCCCATCTCTCCAGCCTCCGAGGACAGCAAGAATACTGAGTCAATCTATTGGCACTATTTGCAAACCTCATGAAAATGTACTCCATAGCCTTCAAGTCACCAATAGCAACACTAAGCAGCACAGGACCCAGGACAGACCCTGTGGTACCTACCCTGTTGCATGTTTCGTGCACAAAAAGGATCCACTGATCGTGGCCTTCTGACTCTGACCATCAAACTGGTTTCTTACCAGTCTAGTTGTCCATTCAGGCTGTAACATTGCAGGAGACCATGTCAAATGGTCATTTGTCCACATGGATATGTTTTTGACACCATTTCGAACATTCACTGAAGTCATTGTCTCGTGTCAGTGTTTAGTCACACCACAGTTTAAAGTCATCTCATGTACTCCCCTTCCCTTCCAGATAGAATGACTTCTGGAGAGTATGCTTCTGGATCACAGTTTTGTTCTTAAGATAGTTCATCTACACCAGAACCTCAGAATTCCAAGGGCTATGGTCTCAGATACCTGTGTGTCACTAAGAGCAATTTAGGACTAACTTTTTGGTACTTCATGCTACATTGGCAGTGCACATATGACATACTTAGCAAAGGCATGCTCTGACTGGAGGGTATTCTCCTATTTTCTCAAGGACAGGTCTCCCCTCACACACTTAGTTCTCTGTAAGGTCACAGAGGTGGAACCATTTTGTCCAGAATTCAGGTACTTGGAGCAGAAGTCTTTTCACACAACATGCCTCAAAGTCATTCAAATGACATTTGTGATTGAAGACAAGGATTCTAGTAGGCATGTGGCATTAAGACTTGGTACTAGTAAGATGGAAGAGAACAGAAATTGATGAAAAAGATGATGGATGCTTATGTCCTTAAAGGTTCTTTGGTTGCAGAGGATGTGGGTAGTAGTAGAGTTGAGTTCACTGCCACCTACAGATTGTCATCACAACCCCTTCAAACAATGTTTTATTATTTTTACTTTTTCCATCACTCACTCTGGCTTCTGCTCTGTTTTCCTGCAGTCCACGAGCATTCCTTTGGGCAACAGACTTCAATGGATGAGATTTATAGTCAGTGACCTACAAGTCATGCTGATGGAAAATTCATTATGCTTTGGGATTAGTTGCTAATCTTTGGGATTATTAAAACTATACCACTTGGACATTCTTCTTTTTGTTTTAATTGCCTGTGTTATGAACAAAGGGCAGAGCCAGCCTAGCATCTGGTGTGCGCGTATAATTTCTTATGAGCACTGACAGACAAATAAATAGGAGCTGTTTTCAAAGTGACCTTCTCCTTCCATCCATATTAGAACATTCTGACAAAATTCATAATTGACTGGAGTCTTTTTATAGCAGCAATGAACATACTGACCAGGGACAGAGTTTCCAGTCTACCCTGTCTCTGCTCAGTTTCTTGTCATAGCTATGGCTCCAGTTGGGCTACATACGATCAGGGCATGATCTGCCTTTATTCTGCAGACTGCAAAGACTCCACAGTCTCCACTGCAGGGGTTTAACTTCACAGCAGATAGCATTTCTAACTGGAAATAACAACGCTTTGGAAGTATCTAGTAAACCCCAGAAGCATTTATGTCCTATTATTGACCAAATGAAATAGAGGTTAAGCCATCAGCAGTAGTCTACAGACAAATTGTTTCTAAATTCTAGAAAAAACATTTCTTTTCTCTCTTAATAGATTAGTAAACTGTGCTGATTTTAGTATATTTTATGGGTTTCACTTCAGCCTATGGTAAGTTAAAAAACCTCATGGATTCATGACAAAGTCTTAAATTGCACTACAAGCTTCCTGGCAACAGCACCAATTGAAATGGCCTCTTGCTACTTGACTATAACACAAACCTCCTTGAGTTGCTGTAGGCAATGAAATTGCTTCTTGCCTTTCTGTTCCTGAAAGATTGAATAGTGTAACAGGAACCTCAGTCATCTGCCACAACAAAACAAAACAAAACACAGAAGAGATACCAGGTTGCAGTTTTAACCTCTTTTTGTTTGTTACACAACCTGTTTTCACATTCCTCTGAAAGTCTGACGACCACAATCCCCTGCCCCCATCTGACAGACTATTAGAGCAGAAAGGAAATTTCAACTCATTAAAAAAGCCACCCTTCTTTGGCAATGCACCAGCATGGGACATAACTGAGTGCAGTCATTTGTGACATAATTAACGCTCAGAGTGGCTTGGTCAATGTAGTACTTTGAATGACAAATGTCACTGAATTCCTAATGTACTCCTAGTGACCTACACACAGACACATAATAAAGAACATGTGTGAAAGCAGGTACTTCACCAGCCTTCAGCTACCTAGGTACAGAGGAAGAAAGCAGAGTGGGAAAAGTGCTTTTAATGCTAGCTATGGTTCATTTCAGACTAGCACTGCAGTGTAAATTGCTATATAGAAGCATTATCATATGGTCTGCTAAGGTGCTTCAACATATTTTTATCCAGCTGTAAAGTACTCGCAGAAATTGGCAATGAAGCTGGCCAATGTGATGTCCATCCACAAGAAGGGCCAGAAGGAGAGATTGCAGACCTGTCAGCCTGACCTCAATGCCAGGCAAGGTTATAGAACAGGTCACCTTGAGTGCCATCACAAAGCACCTGCAGGATAAGCAAGGGATCAGGCCCAGCCAGCATGGCTTTAGGAAGGGCAGGTCCTGCCTGACCAACCTGACCTCCTTTCATGATCAGGTTACCCACCTGGTGAATGTGGGGCAGGCTGTGGATGTAGTCTGCCTGGACTTCAGCAAAGCCTTTGACACCTTCTGCCACAACAAGCTCCTAGCAAAGCTGGCAGCTCATGGCTTGGACAGATTCATGCTGATATGGGTCAAGAACTGGCTGGAGGGCTGGGCCCAGAGAGTGGTGGTGAACGGTGCCACATCCAGTTGGCAGCTGTCACTAGTGGTGTCCCCTAGGAATCAGTGCTAGGCCCAGTATTGTTTAATGTCTTTATTGATGATCTGGATGAGGGGATTGAGTCCAGCATCAGTAAGTTTGCAGATGACACCAAGCTAGGAGCAGGTGTTGGAGGGTAGGACAGCCTTGCAGAGGGACTGAGACAGGCTGGATGGGTGGGCAGAGGCCAATGGGATGAGATTTAACAAGGACAAGTGCAGGGTTCTGCACTTTGGCCATAACAAACCCAAGCCACACTACAGGCTGGGGACTGAGTGGCTGGAGGGCAGGCAGGCAGGCAGAAAGGGACCTGGGGGTACTGGTAGATAGTAGGCTGAAGATGAGCCAGCAGTGTGCCCAGGTGGCCAAGAGAGCCAATGGCATCCTGGCCTGCATCAGGAACAGTGTGGCCAGTAGGACAAGGGAGGTTATTCTGCTCCTATACTCAGCACTGGTCAGGCCACACCTTGAGTACTGTGTCCAGTTCTAGGTTACTCAATTCGAGAGAGATGCTGAGGCACTGGAACTTGTCCAGAGAAGGGCAACGGAGCTGGTGAAGGGCCTGGAACACAAACCCTATGAGGAGAGGCTGAGGGAGCTGGGGTTGTTTAGCCTGCAGAAGAGGAGGCTCAGAGGTGACCTTATTGCTGTTTACAACTACTTGAAAGGGACAAAGGGACACAGTCTCAAGTTGTGCTGGGGTAGGTATAGGCTGGATGTTAGGAGGAAGTTGTTGGCAGAGAGAGTGATTGGCATTGGAATGGGCTGCCCAGGGAGGTGGTGGAGTCACCGTCCCTGGAGGTGTTCAAGAAAAGCCTGGCTGAGGCACTTGGTGCCATGGTCTAGTTGACTGGATAGGGCTGAGTGCTAGGTTGGACTGGATGATCTTGGAGGTCTCTCCAACCTGGTTAATTCTATGATTCTATGACAGAAGTGGGTGTGATCATGGCCTCAGTTTGAAGAAATTGGGCTCTAGCTCTGCTCCTGACCCATGGCCTGCAGGCATCTTTGACTTGGCTCCTCTACCTGTGGAACAAGGATGGTCACATCAGGAAAGGCTGGAGCAAGTGGCATTATGTAAAGTTGAAAGCTTGGCATTCGATGACATTTTTGTGTTTATAGTGCACCTTGATGTGTCCATTGAGAAAGGACAAAAGCAGCAGGTCAGGAAGAAAGCCAGGTGCTTTCTCAGGACACCCAGATGGCAGTATGTACTGTGTCAATGATGGCAAGAGAAGATGTATGTCCTGCTTCACTGGAAAATCATTCATCCAAGCAATTTTTGCTCCACGATCTTTAACTGAAGTCCGTTTTGTTTACAAGGTAAGAAAATTACTTTTGTTCCTGGGTACGGTCAGTTATTTTGGGTGCACATCCCAAAAATGAATGGCAATTCACATCCATAAAGTAGTGAGCAGCAAGCCAGGAAAAGACCTACAAAGCTGAAAGGTTAAAAAGAGTTCTTAGAAAGCACATGGACTTTCCTAGACATGAACAAACTAAAGTGAGAAGCTTTTGACAGAGAAATCCTTGGTGATAAGCAAAAGATAAGAAACTGTTCAGTTGCACCAGGAAAGTTAATATTGAAAGTATCATCCCAAAGTAGGCTGTATTTTTTCTTTTAGAGTCTCTTGATGTTTGCCCTTGCTATTTAAACCTTTTCCAAGCAGACCAAGAAGGCAGAACACTAATTCAATCATAAGTTTATCAATTTCCCATAGAAAAGGTGCAGACTTTGTGTATATCTAACAGAGGAACATCATAGAATCATAGAATCAACCAGGTTGGAAGAGACCTCCAAGATCAGCCAGGCCAACCTAGCACCCAGCCCTAGCCAGTCAACTAGACCATGGCACTAAGTGCCTCATCCAGGCTTTTCCTGAACACCTCCAGGGATGGTGACTCCACCACCTCCCTGGGCAGCCCATTCCAATGCCAATCACTCTCTCTGGCAAGAACTTCCTCCTAACATCCAGCCTAGACCTACCCTGGCACAACTTGAGACTGTGTCCCCTTGTTCTATTGCTGGTTGCCTGGGAGAAGAGGCCAACCCCCACCTGGCTACAATGTCCCTTCAGGTAGTTGTAGACAGCAATGAGGTCCCCCCTGAGCCTCCTCTTCTCCAGGCTAAACAACCCCAGCTCCCTCAGCCTCTCCTCATAGGGTTTGTGTTCCAGGCCCTTCACCAGCTTTGTTGCCCTTCTCTGGACATGCTCCAGCACTTCAACATCAATATCAGAGGAGGAAGGCTTAATCTTTGCTTTACTGTAAAAAAGCAAAGCTAGCTTTGCATCTTTTTGTGGGGTATTTTACCTGCCCTCGTTCTTCCAGCTAGCTGTACTTGTTACCTTGTCAAAAGAGGACTTCTTTTGTTGCATAAAATATCTTGGGTCTGTCATTTCCAGAATTAACTTCTAAGCAAGACTGGATCAGGATATGTCCCTTTCTATTGACAAACAGACATTACACCACTTTGAACTGAAAACAGAGGAGTAGATGTCATGTGGAATGGTGGTGTTTGAATAGCCTGCAGAAGCAAAGGACAGGAAGAGACAGCTGCTTGGGCTAACACATGGGATACACTGAAGAGAACTGGGCTTTGTTGGGATTTTTAACCGTTATATTGATAAGAGAGCAAAGGTCAGAATAGATGGTGGCTGAAAAGGAACAGATCTCTTCAGTTTCCTTTCATCAGGAAAGCACACTGTTTGTACAATCAGCCATGGCTTTCAACAATGGGCTGGCTAGAGATGAGTCACTAAAATGAATAATCTTTTTTAATCTCTAGGAGAAACATCCTGTTAGTGTTGCCATATTCTAGGAATTGTTATAACAGGAGCAGCAAAAGGATTAAGTGCTTAAACCTGTTCCATTAATACAGGTTTAGCGCAGCAGAATCTGTCAGTAATGAGTCTCTGCTTCCCACAAAAACAAGGGAATATTCCTATTCTGTGCTCCTTTTCCTGTAACAAGCCCTCCAGCACCCACCAATAACACAAGTATTAAAACCCCTAAAAATCTAGATCAATTCACAGCATATGCTGAGGACTGAATAAAAGTAAGGATCACAAGGTCACACCAGAGCCTGTTCTCAATGCCTTCTCTGAAAGCATTACAATTCTGCCAATAAACCTAGAGACTAAGAATCCTGTCGATCTGCTGCTCTCCTTTCTGTGCTTTGCAGCTTTGCAGTGCTGTGCCTCATTCAAAAGGTGAGTGATTCTAGGAAGTGATTAAAATATGGAAGATATTCTTTGTAGCATAAGGTTGAAGCCTGTGCTTTCAATACCAAATGCAAAAAGGCTGTCAGCTAGAGAGAGCGAAAAAGCTGTGCAGCTACCTGACAGGAATGATTAGTCTCACGAGCGATGAAAATTGCTAGAGGAGGTAGATGACTGCTTTGTTTTCCCCACAATACTCAAAATGGCAAGAGCTTGCTAAAATATTTAGTGCTAATAAAAACTGATGACAAGCACTTACTGGTCTCTTTTGCAGAAGTGAGAGTTCAAGAAGACTGCCTCCTTTCACTGGCTCTGTCGCATTAAGGTATGCAAAAGATGCTGAAGGTGATACAATACAGAACCCAGGGAGACATCCTCAATGAATAGCTAAATGAATTGACAAGGCTTTACCAGCAACAGGTGGCCTGGCAGCGCTTGTTTTGAACCCTTATTCTTAAACACGTCACAAGGGATTTTTTCAAGGTGCATAAGCCTTGCAAGCTCTGCCCCTGTGTAGGAACAGTGACTTCAGCAGAAGTAGAGCGGGATGACACCAGCTGTGCTTGCCCAGTGGGGCAGGTGCTCTGTTTGCAGGCCATGAACCTTGGCTGTGTCCCAGCCCCAGAGAAATTCTTCCCCAAAATGCATCCGCCAGTTCTAACTCAGTGACTGCCCACACCATGAGCCTGCTGGATCCTGCTACCAACCTGTCTGCCCTTTCCTCTGCCTCTGGGATTCTTCCCCAAAGATAACAGGGTGGAGGGGAAAACAGCCTGCACCTGTATCTCCCTTCACGGTGCAGCTGAGTCTGAACTAAAATTTGTGCCTACATCTCTCCAGTGTTTGGCACATCTCCCACTTTCATACAGTAATGCAAAACTACAGAGCAGGACTTTTTAGCTCTTATATATTAGGTTCACCCTTCTGTAGGCTGAATCTCAGTAATGTTATGGACAAGTGGTACAGATGAAGGGGTAATAGCTCTTAGATGTAAAATATGTATGAAATCACTGTCAATTTTATATATATGCATGTGTGTATACATATATAGTCCATAATAAAAGTTCCACCAAAACACAGAAATGTAATATCTAATAATAGAAAACTATAGTGTTATGGTTTAAGGCTAAGCTTAGGGGTTTTTTTGCTGCCTAACTGTAAACAAAGGATGGACTTTTCAGGGATGTTGAATAGGTAGTAAATAATTTGCTAAGCACAAAAATAACAAAGAAAAAATCTATATGAGTCCATTTGCTTGCTGATGGGGACAAAATTCAGTTGCATAAACAATGCTCTTTCTTCTTTGCTCCTCTCCTCTGCAAATTCTGCTTTGCATAGCCTTTGCCTCTGTCCTGACCTTCTTCCTGGCACAAACTGTCTGGGAGTTAACAAGAGAGGGAAAGAAGGCAGAAGGGGGAAGAAGGAGGCTGTTGAAGGCCCCTCTGGGTTTGTCCAGAGCAGTGATTTGGGTCCACAAGAGGGTCTTTGTGTTGTCTCTGCTCTGTAAATATATGTAAATACATTTTTGTTACATATACATTGTATTTTATGCTTTTAGATTTTAATTTTGCTGTAAATATATAGCTTCATTTTGCTTCCAAACCTTCTGAGCTAGTCTAGTGATTTAATTTGAGGGTAATTTTAACCTTCCACATATGGATATGGCCAAGAGCTTTGCATTTATTTTCAGTAAGTGCTAACACAGTTTGGGATGGAAAACATCTTAAGTCTTTTGTCCTTCCAGCTCAGGCAACCCAGCCAAAGAACTATGCACATTCGTCAGGCCTTAACACTTAACACTTTTTTCCAGCTACATTTGTATTGATTATTAAGAACTCTCCAAGCCGAAATATTCTATATTTGATTTAAACCCAATTTACTAAGTCCTCTACTAAACTGGAAGAAGTTTTAGCCCCCTTCTTGAAACTGTATGAAGGAGTTTCAGGCTTCTGTTCTTGGGGAAATCAAAGCTAGGATGAAGAAGACACTTGTAAGAGTCCATACATCAGGACATGTGGTCATCCAGAGCATCCTCTCATAGCCATTGTGGTTCTATATTCATAGAATCATAGAATCAACCAGGTTGGAAGAGACCTCCAAGATCATCCAGTCCAACCTAGCACCCAGCCCTAGCCAGTCAACTAGACCATGGCACCGAGTGCCTCATCCAGGCTTTTCTTGAACACCTCCAGGGATGGAGAGTAAGTGATGTGCCCTCTTTCCTGAAAAGAAACTATTGCCTGATGTAATCCATCACTAGTTTGCTGTGGAGGCTCTCTTGAATACCATCCACTAGTGATGCCTTGCCTCCTTCAGGGAAGAGACTGAGAAGACAGAAAGCATCCCTCACCCGGTGTCTACTCCAATGGTATTTGACATCTTACATACAATACTCACATAGCTGATCCAGCTATTATTTTGAAACTCCTGCAACTCTGGATTCTATATAAGGTTGTATACAGCAGAAAGTCTAACAAAGGCAATGGAATATTAAAAAATAAAATGAGAATTTCATTTTTTCACCATTGCTCAGGAATGCCAGACAGTTTGGGGCAGACCATGAGCTAGCAAAGACAAACACAGCCACAGTTAAAAGAACAGGCTTCGTTTCCAGTGGCATGTGTTCTCACTTCCATTTTTTTACTCCTGCAAAATAGGAGTAAAAAGCATTTATCTGCAACTGCAGACAATGTAGAAATATAGGAACAAAAATATCTTGTATATCACTTTAAGTAATGATTGAAGACAGTCACTGTTGAAGTACTACAGGTTTACTTTAAAACTATATATATAAACACACCAACTTGTCTGAGATTGTGGCTGTTCACAAGCTAGGATGCAAAGCATTTTCTTATAGAAAGTGGAAAAAATGGTTGCTGCAAGTCTGTGCAACTACATAAAATTAGAGTTGTTCCATCAAAATGATAAGAATGTCCTTTACTGAACCTTAAGAGCCTCATGGAAGAGCTGGCTGCGTGTGAAAGGAGGCAGATGATCTTACACATTCCCTCTCCTAGTACTTGCTGCCACATGATGAGTTAATATTTGATTAGACAGCACTGTATCTATGACACCTGTTCACCAGGGAGACTAGGCCAACAACTGATGTAATCTACCTTATTATATACTTAATGATAGAGGAGAAGTGCTGCTTTTTCAGCTTCCCACGTCTGCTTTTCATTTCCTCTCCTACACATTCCTGAGGGGTCATGTTCAGTGCTTTGCAAGAGCAAACAAACAACTACAAATTTTCTCTCTCTCTCTCTCCCTCTGTGATTCTCTGTGATTTGCCTGGGAAAAAAAAAAAACAAAACAAGGAGAAAAAGTTAAAACACTCTGTGTTTCTGGACAGAAATCTATTCTTGTCAAATAGTTATTAATATAACTGTGATGGCTACAGTTCTCTGACTACAACAGATCAGAACAAAACATAGCAAAAAAAAAAACCCCACCACCAAAACACCCCAAAAACATTGATATTAAAGCTACCCATACTAGCTCACATTTTTCATACTGGAGAATCAAGCACTTGGTCCTAGCTTCCAGATCCCTTTCATAAATAGTCTCTCAGACAGTCTTAGGCTTTGACTAGTAGGAGCTACTCAGTTTAGGTCAGTCCTCTAAAGAGATGAGTGGCTCTAAGTGAAACCTTGCAGGTGCTTCAAACCACCTCGTCTAAGTAGAATGTTGATTACTCCTTCTGCAGTGTTATCCATACCTGTGCCCCTCTGGCAACAGTACCTTCCTTTAAGAAATGTTGTGCTTCTGGTTTGCACCACTCACAAGGGCAGTTATTTTTGGAATCTTAATGTGGTTTGTATTTCATACTTACACAATTATGTCCAGAGGGTCTACTAGGCCAGCATAATGTCTGTATTTTTTCCAGTTTGGCCCTCATAACTTGTGTATTTTTCCTGTTAACAAATCCTCATCTTTATAGGGAATCCCTCGAATTCCCTCATAACTATATATATAAATAAAATATGGCATTTCAGATACTGCCTTTCTTACCATGAGCAACTGTTGATATACTGTGAATAATCTAGAGAATCAGGGTTTTTTCTTCAATTTTCATTGTGGATTTTTTTCTCTCATTTTAAAGAGGTTCCCAGCTTTCCCTGAAGTAAGACTTGCCTTTAAACAGAGAAGGAGGGGAGCCGCAGTGTATTTTTGTTGGGATGCCAACACATCTCTTCTATGTGTTTTTTATTGGGAAAGGGAGCACTGAGACTAAGCCAGGGTATATCTTTCACTGCCCTGGGCTAGGTCCTTTCTTCAGTTGAGGGACAATGCTAAAAGGCTCTGATTGTATTAGCTTTCAACAGAGATGACTGGCAGTTCCCAGTGGCTGATCAAGAGCAGCCAAAAAAACTGTTAAAAAGCTGTAGTCAGCCTCTGTGGAAACGAAAGCCAATGGTGATTTCATTTGTAGATGTGCCTGTTGAGCTCCATCCCCAGTCACTTCTGTCTGGTGCTCACCATCTTACCTGCCAGAGTTCCCACAGACTCTGCAACACCAACCATGCTATGATAATAAGAGGTACAGCTCAACATAACTGTAAAATGATACTTACTCCCCTGGGAAGCAGTGTCATGGCTAGTGGGAGGATCCACAGATACATGTCTGAATGCGGTACAGAAACAATTCTGGACATGGGATTCATGTGATCACATTTCGAGTCCCTGCGATACGGTTGCCACTTTGATCCCATCTCACAAACAGGTTCATGTCCAAAATTAGGCTGGAAAAAAATGCTGCTATAATTATTTAGAGGAAATAGGAAGAGGGAACATCAACCACTGCCAGCTACTATGCCAACAAAGATAATAAAAGCTATGGCAAAAGGCAGCACTGGGCATGTGCTGGCACTCTCTACTTTGAGCTTCTTCCAGGAACTGATGGTGAGAAATAACCACTCTGGTGCAAGACTGAGAGGTACATTCCAGAGAAAGCGTATGGTGAGTTACACCAATCTAAAAGCTGTGCACTTAGAATGATAACAAGGTTTGATCAATTCTCTTTAAACTGTTTTACAAGGACTTTCCCCTCTGTCCAGGCCATTTTACATGCTTATTTACTACAGTGTAAAACATACTTCGCGGAGCTGAGATGACAAATGAAGCCTGCCATAATTCTGCATGAAATGTAACATGTTTTGTTAGATGAGACACGAGTTGACAGAGCATCAAATGATCATGTTCCATCTATAACTTTCACTCTGTCAAGTCTTGTGTCCTCTGCACGCCAATTATAATAAATATAGCTGACTGCATATAGCCAGAGGAAAATGAAGGCAGCTCTCTAACATATGTAAAACCAAGATTCATACACTTGTAAATCTTGTGATTGTTTACATAAAAGCAATGCTCTGTTCTCTTTGGCTTGAAGACAATAATAAGCTAGGAAGGAATATATCCTTTAAAAACAACACTGAAATATAAGTAAGGATATTCTGCTCAGAGTAACAGCCTCTTACAGTGGGAGCTGAAGACAGAAGGTGGTGTCAGCAAGCCTGGCTGCGTGAATTATCTTTACAATAGGAAGCATTTCTGAGCTGATGAAAAGTTGTAGTGATCTATCCTCCCACAGGTATTAACTCCTCAAGCAAGACAACAAATATTATTTGCTAGAGAGAAATAAACAAAAAACCCACATCCCTCTCCTTGCATTTTGTGGAAGGACATCTTTCTGGCACTCTGAAGGAAGAGAATGGTTTAAAATATTAGTATTTTCAGGATTTTTTTTTTTTTGAGGTTGTTCTGACTGTTAGCACATCTTTCACAAAGAACATGTTGTGCTTCTTGCTCAGCTGTTAGTGCTAAAAGTTTGGATATTGGCTTTCATTTATAATTGTGCTGTACAGAACCCTCCAACATTATAAACTCACAATTAATACCAAGTTCATGCTAAATTAACTACACTATAAGCAATTGATGGGGGAATTTTTTCCCTCTCTCTGCAGTCTTACCTAGTCCTGAAAACAGAGAGGCTGATTGCTTCCATGTGGCCCCCAGACACCTCTTTTCTTACTAGTGATTAATTACATCCCAGACCATCACTGGTTTCAGCATTAGCCTGAGTCTGATGTACATATTTAAGAACCCATACTGGCTCCTCAGTGTTCTCACTGTGTTATCTAATTCAGAATGTAAAGTTCATATGAAAGATTATTTCTGTATGAAGAGGCAGAAATGCAGTGGGCAGCACATCACTGCTGCTATGTAAACAGCAGAGGGAAAGGAAGCTCCACTGCAGCCTCAGGAAAAATGCTGCTGGACTCCAGAAGTTACAGCCATGCCCAATCATCATCACTAGAGCAAGGGCTGGCGATAGTGGCACATACCAGGACACTTGCAATTTCAAATTGTCAGGGGTCTTTCATTGCATCAGGTGTCATATTTTCTGTCTGCTGGAATTAGTGCACACTCTAGGACCCACATGCCTGGCCCTGTGTTTCATATCACAGAAACATTAAGGTTGGAAAAGACCCTCAGGATCACGAAGTCCAACTGACAACCCTAATCTGCAAGGTTCACCCTAAACTATATCCCCAAGCACCACATCCAAACAACTTTTGAGCACATTCAGAGTTGGTGACTCAACCATTTCCCTAGGCAGTCTATTCCAATGCCTGAACACTTCTTCTGGGACATTTTTTTCCTAATATCCAGTCTAAACCTACCCAGTCACAGCTTGAGGCCATTCCCTCATGTTCTATTGCTAAGTACCTGTGAGAAGAGACCAGCACCAACCTCTCCACAATATCCTTTCAGCTAGCTGTAGACAGCAATGAAGTCTCCCCTCAGCCTCATTTTTTTTTCAGACTAAACAGTCCCAGCTCCTTCAGTCACTCTTCATAAGATTTACTCTCCAGGCCCTTCACCAGCTTCATTGCCCTCCTCTGCACTCACCCAGCATCGCAACATCTCTCTGGTATTTAGGTGCCCTAAAGAGAACACAATACTCGAGGTGTGGCCTCACCAGAGCAGAGTACAAGGGGACAATCACCTCCCTACTCCTGCTGGACACAGCATTTCTAATACAAGCCAGGATGCCATTAGCTTTCTTGGACATCTGGGCACACTGCTTGCTCATATTCAGCTGCTTGTCGATTAGAACCCCCAGGTCTCTTTCAGCTAGGCAGCTTTCCAGCCACACTTCCCCAAGCCTGTAGGGTCACAACAACCCCAAGTGCAGCATCTGATATAATTGTCACAGGATCACAGAATGGTTTGAGTTTGAAGGGACCTTAAAGGTGATCTCGTTCCAACCTACCTGCCATGGACAGGGACACCTTCCAGTAGATCAGATTATTCAAAGCTCCATCAAACCTGACCTTGAGCACTTCCAAGGATGGAAGGAACATCTTCAGATTCTCTGAATAATCCATTTCAGTGTCTCACCACTCTCACAGAAAACATTTATTTCTTAGGAGTTAATCCAAATCTAGCCTCGTTTTGTTTGAAAATGTTAACCCTTGTCCTATCACTACACCCCCTTATAAATGATCCCTCTCTACATTTCTTATAAATTCCCTTCAGGTACTGAAATGACTCTACAAGATCTCCTTAGAGTCTTTTCTGCTTAAGGCTGGACAACTCAAATACTCTCACCCTTGCTTAGTTAGTACAGACTATTCAAAACTTGTCAGACATGAAAGGTAGTAAAAGGATTCTCAAAACTCCAAGTCAAGATGTTTTATGATTTCAGTTCTCTGAGTGCCCAGTTATGAGGACATTGTTCTCAGGACTCCTGTTTCATAGAAGAAGAAAGAAAAAGAAAAAACAAACAAAACAGTGTATTTCATCATAGAACTTACCACTATGGGGAGGATAAAAGATTTAACTATAATCTGAATGTACATCTGTCAGAAAAGACACAGGTTAGGCGATCATTTGTCTCTAAATATGCATCTGATTATTTCATTACATTGCAGTTTTGCCACCGCATAGACTTTACTGATTGATTGATTTATTTACTGAACACTCTTCCATTCCTAGTTCAGAAGGAAAACTGCTGATGACTAGAACATGTCAGAAAAGAGAGAGCGAGAGGCTCGGGAAAACAGAACTGTCAGGCTGCTTTACATTTTAGTGGAACAGAGGACGAGGCGTTAGTGCAAAGTTGTCACGACCAATCTCACCATAAAGAGAGCAAGGGCACCACCTGCTGTCTTAGAAACGTATTTATTTGGGTCAAGAAAATTTCAAGTACTGCACTCAACACCAGTTAGTCCTACTGAACAAGCTCTGCTTCTTCAGGGAAGCTTTCTCCTGAAATTTAAGCATATGTAAAACAATTAACAACTGACGTGTTCGCTGTTGCCTGGTCACACCATGAACTGCACTGCGGCAACAGTGCTGGCCATAAGTGACTGAATATGGAATAGTCAGAGATTCCTAAAAAGTGGGAAAGGGTTTCACACTTCTACTCTGATTTAGCACATGGGCTCTTCCTCACTCAGGGCATCAAAATCTAGTGTTCACAACACTTTCAGTAGATGCAATTGGTATTTGATAGACACCAACAAGTTTACTCATTGACTTAGCACCTTTAGCATGACAATGATTTAGGTCATTTTATGAGCTGGAGGTTATGGAATAAATAATTACTGCTAGGTAAGTAAAATGCCAAGCTATAGTTCTATGAGCTCGTGAAAATATTTAAAGAGCCTTGTTTCCAAAATGCTCCTGCTTGAGAAGACACAAGTCACCACACATCTGGCTGAAGCGAGCAGTGCCTTCGCTAGCAGAAGGAACTGTTTCATTATGCGTAGATTTGATTTAAATGTACATGCAGGACTTTATAAATTGAACTGTGCAAAACTGTGCAGTTCTGAACAATTCAAACCAAGCAAATTAAATCCTCAACTGACCAGGAGATAAGACTGAATGTCTGCTTCGTTATTCCCAGCTGCCACAAGGAATCACCCTATAGTCTTCTCCTCTTCTAAATAGCAAGTGGCAGTTTGGAAAAACTTCCATCAGCTGAAAAGGCATAAACAGGCTCTTGCATTTTATAGGCTGGTAAGGGACTGTGGTGAGCACTGGTTAGTTTTAAATGAAATTATCTGTCAAAACTTTCCCTGACAGTTAAGAACCAGCGCTAAAGGAAATGGAGAGTTTCCATCCAGGGGCTCTCATCCACTGTCCTCAGTGATTTTAAATAAGTTCAGAAGAGCAGTAGCAGCAACAGCCTCTTCACAAATGTGAGAAAACAACAGGAAACATTAAGAAACTGTGTGCTTTTGCCCAAGATAAAGATATCATGGCCCATTTCCTTTTCAGACAACCAGAGTCAAGCTTCGCTTGCCCACCTGGAGCAAAATGATACTTTAATTTGTATCCTGTATAATTCAGTTCCGATTTATGCACGAAAAAAAATCAAAGCAAGATTGCAAAACATGTCAAACTTGATTGCTTCCCCTGAGCTAAGATAAGGATAGCAGATTTCTGTAACACCTTCTCATCAAACACATTTCAGTAAGAGATGCATAACCCATGTTCTATCAGCACCGGTTCTTACAAGGTACCAATAGAGGTGTCAATACTGTGTCTCTTCTCTTCCCCTTTTGAAGATGCTTTGTACATCTAAAAGATGTGCAAAACAAAAATAATCTAGGATTGCATCAAGCTTGTGCATTTATTGGTGGCTAGTTAAAAAATAATTCATTGCTGTAAATGAATGCTAACAACAAATTAGTAAAAACTTTTTCTTTTCTTCTTTTTCTTTTTTTCTTTTTTTTTTAGACAAATAAGTTTTATTACAAACTTGAATTCTTAAGAAATACACATGTAAGAAATTACACAAAGGCCTTGGCATTTGCAAAAACTTTTTGGTATTTGCACAGGTAAAAAGTCTGTAAAACACTTTTGGGCACGGATGTGCTCAAACAATGGTATTGCTGCATATAAATTCTTTGGAAACATCTGTGAGACCACTTTGAAGAATGGTTTTGGCACAATATTAACAAAATTAAGGCCTTATACTTTTCAAAAATCAAGTCATTCAGTGTGTGAGTAGTGTTTAAAACCCTGAAAAAAAAATATTAAATACACAATAAAGACTATAAGCTCAAAGCAGGATTTACTATAATAAACACAAATAGCTATTAACCTGGGTTCAGTCTCTGCAGCTTCAGCACTGAAATGGCCGATGTAAAATGAACATTTCACATCCTATTTTTGGCATTTAACATCTAATTAATGACACTGAAAAGAAGAAAACTTCTCTGTATTTCTTTTTGAAATGATAAACTCGGAGCTTGATTTGTCCGATGGTTGATATCTATATAAATTACTAAAATATTTATATATAATATTTTTTTTTCATTGCTGGATCATTCTTTATTCCACAGGAAAGTTTGTTCTACTACATGAAGAAGCTGCATAGTACCAACATAGCAGAAACACTTCCTTGCCTATTTGGGAAATCAATTTGGCAACGTCTTCCAGATGTAGTCCCATTAAAACCGACAGCACTAGAGACTACAAACAGAAGCAAAGGTTTGCAGGATGGCATTCTATGTTGTGAAAAAAGATGGTTACATGTTGCTTAACCACAGTCTGTAATCCCAAAACTCTTTTTTTTTTTTCCTTTTCTTTTTTTACATTAGCATTGCTTTGTACAGGAACAATAAGTACATACCCAAGAGTCTGGGATTTTGAGACACCTAGATAACGGTAACAACAAACTTATCTGGGGAAGAAAAATGAATCTAAATATATAATACAAGAAAGGAGAAAGGGGGGGTCAAACAGTATAAGGCAGAACTGCATACCTCCTAGCACCTTTGCATTTTTTTTTCTGGATAAAGGCTGACTTTTTATTCTATCAGTGCATTGCATTTATATAAAAAATACATACTTTTTGATCAAAAGTGCCACTTGGCATGTCAACATTTGAAGCTTATCTTTGTTGTCTCTTTTCTTCTTCAGCAAGGACAGGGCCAGTAAAGCAGTGTGTGTTAGTTATGCAAGTTCCTAAAAGGCACTTTACTGTTTTCATACTGGACAACAATGAGGTACATATGATATATGTCTAGGCTTCATTGCTGTCAAACGAATAGCACCATATTGTGTGAAATTAGTTGAAATTCAAAAGTCATTATGTTTTTCTCATACAGACTTGACAACGGCTAACATTTGAGCGCAGATCCCCTGCTTTCAAAGTTGAGGGAGTTGGTTTCCTGTTAGAAAAAAAAAAAAAGAAAAAAAAAAAGAAAAAAAGAGTAATGAAAACACCCATTGACAATTGATCATAGAAACATAGAAGCAACCAGACCTCCAAGATCATCCAGTCCAACCTATCCCCCAGCCCTAGCCAGTCAACTAGACCATGGCACTAAGTGCCTCAGCCAGGCTTTTCTTGAACACCTCCAGAGACAGTGCCTCTACCACCTCCCTGATGCTATTAACAGTTAGTTTTTAGGTTTATAGTTGACAGCACAAACTTTGCATGCAGCCAAATGCCTCTTTAAGCTCTGCTGAATCGAGTAAGATGTTTCTAAGTTCTCCCATATATATTCACTTTCAAGTTTGACCACGAGGTATCGCAAGATTAGTTTTAACCATTCCAGTTACATCGGAATTCAATTCTGTCACAAGGCTGAACACTTTCTTAACCAAAAGATGCTACCTGTTTAATCAACAGCTTGAAAACACGCTGGAATTAGGGTAGGAAAAAAAAGTAGGCAAAAAGGCTGAAGACATTTGACTGTTCTTAAGTTCCTGCTGACTTTCTCTTTTCAGAAAAATGAAAAGGCAGCAAATTAAATGATGTGACGTTATACAGAAAGACCAACCAATGGAAGAAACCCAGCAGTCTACTGTAGAATAAATAACTCTAGCATTTCCAAAGAAAAGGAAACTGTTTTTAAGGCTCAGTTTTTTATTAGCTAAGGCTAACAAAAAAAAATCCTTAATCTCTAACTGAAGGAGTTACCTCTCGCAACTGCAAGTGATGCTTTCAGATAAAAGTGTGCTTACATTTAACACCTTTCTCTAGAAAGGATGAAGAGTTTACAGAAAACTGAAGAGTATTTTCAAACTATCATAGTAGGACAGACATCCTGATCTGGATTATTTTATTAATTCAAGATACAGTTTGTAGCCAGAAAACAACAGTGTTTATGTGTCTCATGGTAGGACTTATTGAATACCAACAACCATAGGGCTGACTCCTCTAAATACTTTCTCTCATCAGCTTTCCTCTTTCCTAGAGAGCTAGTGCTTACTCCAGCACTAGAAAATGGTCTCTTTCAGTAATAGCTCCTCTGGTTGACAAGATTATCACAGCCTCACTGATAATCAGTCCCAGTGCTGAACCATTCTATCTACTTAGGTAACAACTATCACACAGAGAGTCAAAAGTGGCTAAACATCCTGCTTCCTTCTGACCGAGACAGGCTATGGAGCATTCACAGACCTAGAGGACATGAAAAGATGAAGAGTACCATAGGTACTGGACTGCAGTGGAAGAAGATATCTGCCTGCACTCCAGAGGAATGCCTGCTAATCAGGTAAGCTATGCAGACCTGGGAACTGAGATATTAATAAAATTCCTATGGAACAAATTAGACTGTGTTGAGAGATACTTACATGCAGGAGACCAGAACAAAGCCTACTATGGCTTAATTCCTGAATTAGAACCTCAGCAAGACTGATGAAATACCTAAGGCCTCTGTCTTCAGCTGCATTTTATACACACATGCTTCCTCCAGCATTAGGGAAGGTAATTGTTCAGCTCACTTAGTTCACCACCTGCACTGATTTCAAGTGGTTCTATTATGTGCTAACATACACCAGGGGGAACGTTGCATTCTAACTTAATTTCAATCAGTATGTCAGCCTATGCCAGTTACAACTCAGTGAATACAATCAAACATAGTGGAAATGCAAACATTGTTAAGATTATTCTGAAAAGCAAAGTACTAGGTACAAATGACACATTGTAAACACTAACAGAAGATACATTCATTAATTCCCCCAAAGCTATTATATTTTTTTTCTTTTTGTTATAAAAATAATTGACTGCATATACTAACCAGGCTGGGGCACAGCCAATACTTGAACCATGTATTACATTCAAACAATACTTCTCTTATTCAGTGACAAGGCTTGACTGAGTCTCAACTACTGATAAATAAATCATGAACTTACTTGAACATCTCATTCCTTTCTATAGTGGCAAGCCAGAAGCTGTAAGCATTTGCATAATAATTGCAGGTGCCCCGACCGTGGCATTCAATGAAGGGAGCGCTGCGAAACTCCTCTAGGCAGGAACCAGGAGACGCCAGGGCCTGGCCAGAACCCTCTGCACCAGCGCTGGTGTGCTAGAAAAATGCAAAACCATCAGTCAGAGAAGGATTCTCTGCCTCTTCTGCTACAGCACCTATTTATTCTCTTGCATAAATACTTCTTTGCACGCCTCTCGTCTCTGTTGTGCGCACCTGCTCTTTTGCACCTCAGCTCAAGCAGGAGCAAAGAAGGTGGAGCAGAAGGTCTCCAGCAGTGGCACTGGGTTCTCCTGCTCAATGGCAGCACAAGAGTGTAGCAACACCAGCTCCAGGGCAGCTGATTGCACAGAAATCCTCCAGGACAGTAGGTCCCAAGCTAGCTCTATGTGATTAACAGGCCATGGCTAGCTCTCTGGCCCAGAAGGAATAGAGACTGGTATGATTTATACCTAAATTGCTTAACCCAATTCTTCCTCTACACCACAGTGGCATCTCTCGCTTTAGTGCTAACAGTCCTAGATATATGCTGCTTCTGAGAGCATGCCCAGACCTTGCCTGAGAGTGTTGATGTAAGTAGTGAACTTGACTGGAAGCATGTTAATAACCAACCACTACAGCAGACGGCAGAGTGGCTCTTTCAGGCTACTACTTCTATTTATTTCACTAGCACATAAACCTGAAGAAACTACAAAAAAAGTCAGAAATGCCATTTGAAAACTGCAGGTTTGTTCATACAAAATGGGAAGAGGACAGGCGCCGATATGCTACCACTTTAGGAAGCTACTGCAACACAGATGTAGAAGGACAATGGAAAATTATGCTTATTTTCTCATTTATTCAGCAAGCTGTGTGCATTTCTTGAAAAGTGAACTAATAATTGCTATTGCATCGTTTTCATCTAGTAATTAGCCAGCATCTTTTTGAAGTCACCATAAAGGTTAGAGGTCTAATACCTTCCTAAGCTCTGAAGCAGTATAGTCAGATATTAACTTTCCCAGAGCACAAGCATAGATCAGCTACCTGAAACAAACACTTTTCTTAGATCAGATTATGCCCCGGACCCTCTTACCATGACAAAAGAGTAACCAATCCAAAGTGAACTCCAGCCTTCAGGACACTGTGGTATTTGAATTGTTTGACTGTGAACAGCTATTACCATAGCAGGAGCTTCACACACAGAGCATCTAGAAAGATTAAGATATGAATAAGCTACATGCACTTGGTGAATAAAACTTCTCTTTTTCCAGAAGCTACTTTCTTTAAGGAATCCTGAATTAGAAAATGTTACCTTCAAAAAAAACAAAAGAAAATCAAAATGTTTCATTTAGAAGGAAAAAACAATTGGTTCTTTTTTTTCTCCAACCTCATTTATTTAGGGATAGCTTTACTACTGAGTCTTACTACTATTAGCCTTCCTATGAGCAGAGAGATCTTTTATCTAAATATTCAAATCTATTTATCTTTTTCTTGTCCCACTTGTACTGCAACTTCTAAAAGGGTTCAGTGTCAAGAACATGAGACATAAATAGTCAGACACCATGACTCAGACTACTCAAAGGTGGTCTGCTGTGAGCAGAGACAAGTAACAACCATTCATCACCCCAAACATAGTCCTGAGAAACTTCCAGAGAGAAAGATATCCCTCTGGGAAATGTTTTACAAAGGCAATCACTGCTAATCTAATCTAACACGCTCTTCTTCATGCATTTCCTTCCAAGTGGCCTTTATTTGTATTTGTGGGTCTTCATCTGCAGTAAGAGATGTTAAACAAATTAACCTTAACAATGAACTTGAAAGCAACTCTTCAGAAATCTATGCAGGACCTATCAGTATCTTTTACTTTTGATAATTCACTGCATCTCAGAACTACTGAATAATCCAGTGACCAATTATGTCTTCGCAGGAGAATCATAAACAAAATAGTTGGACTGGAATTTTAATATGGGAGCTGGTAACAGGAAATTTGGTAGATATAATCCATTTTTTTCTTGTACAACTCCTAAATTGGCTATTGCAGTTAGCAGTGACAAAAATGATTCAAAAGAGCTAGTGAGAATTAAACTCTGATTTCTATCATCAGAGTAGTGAAAAGAATCAAGTACAAAATGGATTAAGTTGGATTCTGGAAAATGCACAGAAGCAAAGGAATTCAGAATGAAAGCCTCTATTTCTGACTTGTGCAGACTGCTTTCATACCTATTGCCTTCATCTCTAGTGCAGAACAAGACAGTTATTTCAAGAAACACATCAATGAAAGAGTAAGATAAAAGAACATAAAGTTGCCTCTATTCTTGGAGTTCTGCTTTGCTACAAGAGATTTCTGGTATTTCAGTGGAAGGCCTTACATGAAAAGAAGTCCTATGACCCAAGGCAGCAAGTGAACTTCTACGCCTATTCAACTTTTGGGCAGGGAAAACTGTTGGTTTAAAAGCCTCAAGTAATAAAATAAATTGAAAGAACACTCTTCTCAGATTAATTGCTGGTCTCCAGGAAAAAAAAAAAAGTGCATTACAATTATTTCACTCTCTGTTATGTCTAAAAGGAGAAAAACACACACACACAACATATATATTTATATATACACCTCCATGGTGCAGAAACTACTATACAAGCATAACCTAAGGCAAAAGCGTGTCCTGAGCAACTTTCAACAGTGGCTGCTAAGGGTTATTTTGCACGCCTGATGGATGGCATAGAAGGAACATGAATATCAGAGGCTGATTGTTTGAATTTCTCTGAAAGTCAAGCCCCTTCCATTCACACCTAATGAACAACCACAAAAGACCAACCGAAAAATACAGATCAGGAAGAGCTGATACAGATTAGAAGCAACAACGAGAATCACTGTAATACCTATATCTAATGATTATGTTGTGTTATTTCAGTTGGAGATTGTCTTGTCTATCTAACAACTTGCTCACGCTTCTGCCTTCAGCCCTGGGCATATTATGGCAAGATGGTTCTTGCTAGTGGCCTTAACATTTAAAATGGACCAAAAGGTCAATATTCTGGATTGATGCAGAACACTTATAGCTGATAAGTGCCACGCTTTGTGCTAGCTGAGAATCTGGAGTTATTAAGAAATTGATTTTGCAACTGTGTTCTTTGGTTTGGACAATAATGGCTGTATTCAAGCAGTATGTTCAAAACAATGGAAGAAACCCAGCAGTCTACTGTACAATAAATAATGCTACCATTTTCAAACAAAAGGAAACTGAGCTTCTAAAATGCCTCTAGCTAAGGATAATAAAAAAACCCCAAACAACAAACAACAATAAAACCAACCAAACAACAAACAAACAAAACACCCTAACATCACAGAAGAACTGTTCTGGACAAGAAGTGTGACTACATTCAAAACTTCTTCCTTCTTCAAAGTAAATGAGTTTTTGCAAAACATCATTTCAGGGTAAAACTTTTTGTTTCAATCAGACTTAAAAGAGACTATTTGCTTGGATTTCCCCCTAGATGAATTCATTTTTGATCAAAGTCTAAACTGAAAACATTCACACATGGAAACATCACATTCAAACAACTCAAACTATTTATTGAAAGTCAGGAAAAAAAAAACCAAAAAGCAAACACCCATACTAAAAGCCTTTTCCAAACAAAAAAGTACCATACTCATTTTTCACACGCTTCTTCATTTTACAAACACAGCAAAATTGAAACCATACCTGCTGATGAAGGGTCTGATATTATCACCAGTGATAGGAGCCATACTCATTGGCATGGGTTCAGGAGTTGACAGCCAGTAGGAGTAGTCATTCCTTGATGCAAAGTTACACACGTTGTTGATATTGCAGAATAAGAAAGGCATGGTACTAAATTTACGAAGACAGCTTCCTGCCGTGCCTGAAATGTTAAGTGAAAGGTTACTTGCTAATCCACTCTGCTAAGCCATTGCCAACTGCCAAACAAATACTTCCAGGAACAGCTAAAAGGCAGATGCCACCTGCTCTGGAAGGTCCAATTCTCTCAGAGGATGTGACTTCTCTTAGCTCTATAAGGAAGTAAAAGGGCAGTGCATGAGTAGCCCAGTCTTGCCTATTATGGAATAACTTAGGTTGGAATAGATGTCTGTCTAGAGGCCATTTATCCTAACCTCCTGCCTGTTTAATCAGGTCGCTTGTGTCCTTTACTAGTTGAGTTTTGAGTATGTCCAAAGGCAGAGATTCAACAATCTCTCTGAGGTCTCATCCCAGTGTTTGAGCATCAGGTAAAAGAGGTTTTCTTTTTGTTTAACTGCTCTATATATTATACTTGTGTCTACTGCTTCTTCTGAGAGGCGTTTGGCTTCTTCTCTGCCCTACAGTCGGCAATAAATACCTCCCTGTTGAGGCTGAGAAAATCCAGGTCATTCAGACTGTTCAGATTCCACTAGTCATTTCAGTGGCTGATGTATTCACTGTGGTACAGCAACATCTTCCTTGTTCTGGGAGGCCCATGTCTGAGCACAATATAGCAACTGTAGTCTCACAACTACCAAAGTGAGGGGAAGAACCTCTTCCTGCTGTTTACACTTTTGCCACAGGAGCCCAATAGGCTTGGCAATGGAGAATGGGGTAGATGTTGCAAGGGGACGTGGCTAACTCATGTTCATTGTTGCTCACCTGCACTGGCAGGTCCTTTTCTGCAAAGCAGCTTTCTAGTAGTTTGTAGTGGTGCTACTGGAAATGTGTCAGTCCACCACTTGTTTGCTGCATGAGGTTATTTCACTCTAGATATACTCCTTTGCATTTGCCTTTTCAAGGCCTCTGACACTGTCTGCCATAGCAAACTCTTGGCAAAGCTGGCAGCCCCTGGCTTGGATTGAGGCACTCCATGCTGGGTTAACAACTGGTTGGATGGCCAGGCCCAGAGAATG
Organism: Pogoniulus pusillus; assembly: GCF_015220805.1. Classification (NCBI taxonomy): domain Eukaryota; kingdom Metazoa; phylum Chordata; class Aves; order Piciformes; family Lybiidae; genus Pogoniulus; species Pogoniulus pusillus. The sequence continues at coordinate 33,314,554 of NC_087268.1, read as the reverse complement.
GTGGTGAATGGTGCCACATCCAGTTGGCAGCCAGTGACTAGTGATGTCCCTCAGGGATCACTGCTGGGCTCAGTCCTGTTTAATATCTTCATGAATGATCTGGATGAGGGGATTGAGTCCACCATCAGTAAGTTTGCAGATGACACCAACTTGGGAGCATGTGTCAATCTGTTAGAGGGTAGAACGGCTCTTCAGAGAGACCTGGACAGGCTGGATAGATGGGCACAGTCCAATGCCATGAGTTTTAACAAGTCCAAGTGCCAGGTTCCACAGGTTGGTCACAACAACTCCATGCAGCACTACAGGCTGGGGACAGAGTGGCTGGAAAGCAGCCAAGCAGGGAGGGACCTGGGGGTACTGGCCGACAGCTGAGTGAACATGAGCCTGCAGTGTGCTCAGGCTGCCAAGGGGGCCAATGGCATCCTGGCCTGTATCAGAAACAGTGTGGCTGTATCAGGTGTTAGGTGAGAGATTGGACTCGATGATCCTGAAGGTCTTTTCCCACCTGGTTAATTCTGCAATTCTGTGACTCTGTGTGATTACTACATCAGATTCTTCACAGCTCTCTCCTAAGCTTGGCTGAGTCCCTCTGAACAGCAGCTGTGTCAACTAGGGAATCAGCCATTTCTCCTACTCTGGCCTTACTCACAACCTTGCTGAGAGTGCACACTACCACATCACCCAAGCCATGAATAAATTCATCAAACAGTACTGGCTTAGTACTAATTCCTGAGGGATATGCCTAAACAACAACCACCAGTCAGACTGCACATCTAATCACCAGTGGATGCACCAATTTCCCACTCATCTTATCATCTACTTAGCCAGCCCACATCTTACTGATCCGACTGCAAAAATACAAACGGCGACGATGCCAAAGGTTCTGATAAAGACTTCCTTAAATAAACCGGCACCGTTTCCACTATACTCCAAGCAACTACTTGTACCAACCTAGAAGGCATAATAAAACACCAGCTAGCCAAGAATAATTAACACAGGCTTATGTAACACAGTTCTGCAAATAAGGGAAACATTTGGTTTACAATGAATTCTAACATTGTTTCTACTTACCCAGATCTTGGCCATGTGCTCTTTCGTTGCCTTGTACATAAAGCAAGGAGTAGCCATGGTAAATCAGCCTTGTTCCAAACGGACATGATGGTTCCTCAGTGGTTTGACTGTGTCTGGTAACAAGGAAGCCATGAGCAACAGATGGTGCACCAGGTGGGCCCATAGCCCCAGGCAAACCTTCAGGGCCAGGTGGACCAGGGAATCCTCTGGGCCCTACAACACAGAGAATCTCCTTTTATCTCTAAGGACAGCACTCTGCCTATATAACTGAAGAACTGAAATTAGACACATTAACATCTAATCTCCTTTTATTTTTCTAGGAAGCATTCAAGTCTTTGAAGAACTCAAGGGTTTACCTGGAGGACCGTAAGGACCAGCTTCTCCTTTTTGCCCAGGTGTGCCATCAAACCCTGGACTACCAGGTGGTCCAGGTATACCTGGGGGTCCTGTCACTCCTGTTGTAAAAAAAAGGAATGGTTATTACTGGCTACTACTTCATTTTAGTTCTGACTTCTTGGCTTGTAATACAATATGGCACCGGCATACCTCAGCATAAACTGAGCTCCTGCAGATTCAGTGCACCTATTTCAATACCGAGAGCACATATGTGGGTTACTGCAGGTGAAGTGATTATAGTAGAGAAGATTAGAGAGCTAAGCAGAGGGTGGGCTTCTAAAATGTCTTATATTCACCTGGAATATGAATAGGAAGGGCAGCAATCTCCTCCCTCTCTGTTTGCCATATGACTCAATCAAAAGTAGACCATAAAACAGTAGGGTCATGAAGAGTGGGAAAACCAATACTCTCTTAGCTCCTAAAAGTCTTCTAGTGCCTAGTCTACCATCACTCTATTTTTACATTACTTAAAACTTATTTCTACTGAAAAGTTAGAAACTCTCACCTTGCTGTCCTTTGGGACCTTGAAGTCCTGGGAATCCTTTGAGACCAGCTGGTCCTACAGGGCCAGGTAAGCCAGGATCACCTTTAACAAGCTGAAATGCACCTGGTGGGCCTGGTGGGCCTTGTAAACCTGGCAGAATTAACAGATGAAATCAGCAACATATTTAGTATTGCACAACAGAAAAATTGAGAAAACAATTTAAATACTCAGAGAACAGAGTCTACAGCTAAATGTATCCAAGACATTCTACATGCACTGACAAGGGTCATACCTGTCAAGAAGTCAAACCCAAAATTGACTCAGGGTAGAAGACAGCAGGTTCCAGACACAATAGAAGAAATAGCCTGGGTTGTGCCTTTACCACTGACTAAGCCTCTAGTAACACCTAAGCAGCTAAGCATGTTGCTGCTGAAAACCACATTGCCACCTCCCACATTCCTATCTCCAGCCAGACAGGACAGAGGAGGCCCACAGATGTGTAGCTCTAACCAGAAGCACTGAAACCAGAAGGTGTAAATAGGGAGCTGCATCCACTTGGGGTGGCACTAGTAGTTTTTGCAAGAGTCTGCTGGTTAGAGATGCACACCCTGCAGTTATCAGGCTGCCTGCTCTGCTCACCAGCAGCCCCTATGGTCTCGCTGATGAAATGATGGCTATGCAAGTCTACTCAGAAGCTTGACAGGGAATTAGAAGGATGACACCTTTCAAAAGAATTATTTTTTAAACAAACTGTATGCTGGCTGTGACCTGCTGAACGAAAATGGCATACACAAGTGCAGCTGAAACCCAAATGGAAGGACTACAGCCTATCTATGCAGACATCTCCACCCAAACAGACCTCTAAAGGACTCAAATAGATGTCCAGACCTTAGGCTGCATGAACTGCTCTCACTGAGTTTGTGGATGATAACAAGATGAGTGGTGTAACCAATTGTTAGATGCCATCCAGAGAGACCTTGACATGCTTAAGTGGTCCAGTGTGAACATCATGAAGCTGATGGCCAAGTTCAAGGACCTGGGCCAGAGCAATCTTCAATATCAGTACAGACAAGGGGATGAATGGATTGAGAACAGCCATGCAGAGAAGGACTTGAGGATACAGATAGATGAAAATTTGGATATGAACCAGAAAGTCCTATTCTGGGCTACATGAAGTGTGGCATCAAGTGGAGAGAGGTGATTCTGCTCCTCTGCTCTCAAAAGACTACATGGAGGACTATGTTTGCAATAAAGACATGGACCTATTCGAGTGAGTCCAGGAGGGCCACAGGAAGGATTAGAGGGCTAGAAAACATCTCCCACAAAAAAAAGGCTGAGGTAATTAGGATTGCTCAGCCTAGAGGGCAGAAGGTTCCAGGGAAACCACACTGTACACTCCTGTTGTTTAGAAGAAGCTTATATGAAAGACAGAGACTTTTTACCATGGTCTGTAGTGATATGACAAAGGGCAGTGATTTTAAACAAAAAGAGGGCAGATTTAGACTAGACTTCTGGAAGATTTTTTTTTTTTTTTAAGTGAGGGTGGACATTGGAACAGGTTGCCCAATGAAGCTGTGGATGGATGCCCCATCCTTGGAAACGCTCAAAGTTGGGCCAGATGTGGCTGTGAATAACCTGATCCAGTGAAAGATATCTCTGCTGATGGCAGAGGAGTTGAACTAGAGGATCTCTAAAGGTCCCTTCCAACCCAAACCATTTTCTGGTTCTGTGACTGTAGGACACCACTTAAAGATTCTAATGACAGAACTTCATTAATGATCTTTCAGAGCAGGAGATAAATACATTCATTCTCTATCCAACATTCCAATGTATCTGGACATTCAGATGATAATATTATATCTGTTTCCTTGTACCTTTCTACACCGAATAAAAGGGACAGGGAGATGTCCATTGATTAGTCACAAATAACCATTTGGGGAAAAAAATGCAAGTCTTTATATAATACCTTTAGATCCAGGAAGACCTTGATCACCTCGCTCACCCTTAAGGCCTGGGAAGCCAGGAGACCCTTTTGGACCTGAAATCCAAAGAAATATTTACATGAACATTCAGTAACTTTTTGATATAGAAGGACACGTGCAGAATAGCCATATCAAACCCCATGAGCATTTAAGGGTCTTTTGAATGTTTGGAAGAACAAGATACAAAGAACAGTACTGTCACCAAAAAAAAAAAAAGACTGAAAACAAGTGTTTCTTATCTTAATTAATAATTCTCTTTCTCCAAATTACCAGAATATTTTTGTCCTATGAATAACTGCATTTTTAATGCACATGGTGTTTTCCTGCATATGATGGTGACAGTAGCAGCAATTTAGTCAACAATGGAGACATACTGAGCCCATGTTTCCTCAAATGTGGCTGTAATATTTGCCTTTCTAGTTCTCAAGAAAATCTTGATGACTCTTGACTGGTAATATCTAACCAACTTATTTTATAACTACCTTTTAAAGCAAGTGCAAGACAACAGACAAAAACCTTAAGAAAAATCTCAATGTTCCTGTCTGCTTTTTGATGCAGCTTTCAATGCCCTGTTTCAACAGTTTGTGACAGAGTCAACATTCCTTGAGCATTTTTTTTTGAGAGATGGAGGATATAAAAGAGGCATTCTGGTATACCTTTTAGGAATACAGTAAATTTTCTTCTCACCTGGAACACCTGGAACTCCTGGAGGTCCCAAATCACCTTTTGGACCAACATCTCCTGGTAAACCAGGACTACCCTGTATAAAAGAAAATGTGAAGCATAGTTAGCCTACACTACTACAATGGCTCTTAAACAGGCTGTATTTTTTTGCAGACCTATGCTAAAAAAAAGAGAGAGAGAAAAGGCACTAAGTTTAAGATATGGTTATTCTCTACCACAAATAGATGAGAAGCTTCTCTTATAGGAGCAAGTGTGATGCCTTGTTCTTACTCAACTATTTTTTTGCCTTGCCAAGATACTAGATCAGAATAAGGTCTTGCTAATAGTATAGCTAATAAAAAGGTTATTACACAATATCATTATAAAAAACATCATTAAGCACACAAATATCAGCAAATACTAATTTCAATGCAGCCCCAGAAGATGATTTAGATAATTAAACTTCTTTTAATAGATAACTGAACTTCTACATTCACTTGTGGAATGAAATGTGTTCAACAGTTTACAGTCCTTTGAAGATTTTTGTTTCTTTCAACAGGGCTAAAATACTCAAGGACTTAAATACTTTAAACACAACGCAAACTCCTCCTTCTACCTTCACTACTATAAACTATGCTTCTGAAATTAATGGTAACAATTGTAGCTTCACTGCAAGGAAAAGCAAGCTCAGACTTCAAAAGACACTGTAAAGGGTCATCTTAATGACTGCCAATTTCCTTTTCTTGTTTGTTGCAAAAAAAAAAATAGTATGTGAAGTTTAGAGTTTCTCCCTAATTCCTGACTTCAAAGTAGAAGAAATTAGTAAGCTCAGAAATGGATGTCTGCAGTGAGAATTCCAAAATTACACCAAAAAAACACTATCCTTGGTGTAATGAGGAAGGTGATAATGAAGAAAGGTTTCACATATTCACAGTATGCAGGATTGTTTAAAGAAATGGCCCTCTCTTCTTATCATTAGATCTTGCTCAGAACCACCGGGCTAACATTCATTCAGAAGACAGTCATGGGTCAGATAAAATCATTAAGAAGGGCTTTAAAATAATTTTTAAAAATTATAATAACAAACCAGAAAGATTTATGAGTAGTTTACTGGAAGGTGTCCATCAAAATACTTTTTCCACAGCAGCACTCGGTTTCATAAACTATTTTTTTTTAACTTCCCATCAGACATAGCTTGGCAAACAACATTTTGTTTTGGAACTCTTCCAAACAAATCAAAACTATTTCAGTTCATTAAAATGATGAAAGTGTTTATCATTTCATAGATAAAATCAACTGGATTTGTATTTCATAGTCTGAGACGTGCATTCACTCTTTTTGGATAGGAGTTTTGGGCAGGCTGTGTTACCCACATAACAAAAACTCCTTTCTGAATCAGATCACAATGTACCTGGTGACCTGCATGAGCAACTGAGCTGTAATCAAGGCAGAAACCTGTCACATAGAGGAAGATGAAGACATTAGAAACTCATCTTAGTATGTATCACATGAGGAAGTTTAATATTGAATTAACTCACTGCAGCATTTCACACTAAATTAACAACCCAGTGCTAAGCATTGTGACTCAAGGACAGGAAAACATTTCCTTCTGACTGAAGACAGGAAATCAAAATCTTCTAGCATTTTGTATGCTTGGAAAAACAATCTTAAACTGGAATATCAACTTGTGAAAAGCTTTAGAATTTCCTGTGGTATAGAAATGTAGCATTCTGCAGGAGTATTGTAGGTTCTTGAACTAGGGAAAACTATATTAGAATGTTATATTAAAACATTACCTTCAAAGCTGATGTAATATGATGTATTATATGATGGTAAGATAAAAAGACATAGCCAAGCTCCTGTGTCAGGATACTGAAGTAAAATCCTTAATGTCTTTGTGAAGTGACTCCTGGATGCAGCAAAGGATCCAGTAGGTCTTTGTGTAATCAAGAATAATGTGGACCTCTTAAGTGCACTATCACTATTCTGGTTTTCACATTAGAATCATAGAATCATAGAATCAACCAGGTTGGAAGAGACCTCCAAGATCATCCAGTCCAACCTAGCACCCAGCCCTATCCAATCAACCAGACCATGGCACTAAGTGCCTCATCCAGGCTTTTCTTGAAGACCCCCAGGGACGGTGCCTCCACCACCTCCCTGGGCAGCCCATTCCAATGGGAAATCACTCTCTCTGGGAAGAACTTCTTCCTAATATCCAGCCTAGACCTACCCTGGCACAACTTGAGACTGTGTCCCCTTGTTCTATTGCTGGTTGCCTGGGAGAAGAGGTCACCCCCCACCTGGCTACAATGCCCCTTCAGGCAGTTGTAGACAGTAATAAGATCACCCCTGAGCCGCCTCCTCCTCTCCAGGCTAAACAACCCCAGCTCCCTCAACCTCTCCTCATAGGATTTGTGCTCCAGGCCCCTCACCAGCTTTGTTGCCCTTCTCTGGACATGTTCCAGCACCTCAACATCTTTCTTGAATTGAGGGGCCCAGAACTGGACACAGGAGTCAAGGTGTGGCCTGACCAGTGCTGAGTACAGGGGAAGAATAACCTCCCTTGTCCTACTGGCCACACTGTTCCTGATGCAGGCCAGGAACTTATTCATGAGTCTTCCTTCCTTCTATATGCTAGGAAATGTTGAGTTCATTCCTTCTTCAACAACAACAGCAACAACAACAACAACAACAACAATAATAATAATAATAATAATAACTGTTATTATTATTATTATTTTCTTAGTAGGAAAGGGGAAATAAAAAGCTAAAATATAGAGTGCATTCTTCAATGTAGAATAAAGGCAGCAGGCATTCTGAGAGAAAAAATAGAGAAGCCCAACTATTTTGCATGAGTGTTGTCCTTTTCTACCTAATTCTCCCTAATACACAGAAAAGGGCTCTTTTTAGACCAGGGTAAATGAATACTATATGACAGCAACGTGTTAAGAGCATTGCCTGTTTGTATTTCTACATCAGCAACTATATTTCATCACTGACAGTACATTTTATTTGAAAGGTTTCATAACAAAACCCAACAGATCAGGTATTTTCAGAAGGCAATTTATTATGAAATATGAAACCTTTAAAATTAACCACTAATGTATTTGCAGGATTTATGGATGTGCTGCAGCCATCCTGCACCATTAATACACTGTAAATTATATTCTGGGTGTTGTATGTTAGCACTCACTATCTATAAATGTCTAATAAGTTCATTAGCTCAATGGAGCTTATTTGTGGGCAGGCATTAAAAGGAGAGAACTGAAATGTTTTCAAGCTGACTCTACACCATCCACAGTGAGTTCAAAAGCACTTTGAGCATACAGTATCGTTATTTTGATGAGGAAAAACTATGATTAATATAGTTGTTAATTACAACCAGCTTTCAGCAAATCTGGAGCACACTGAAAGTAACTTACTGCCAGTCCCTGGAAACCTGGATCACCTTTGACTCCTGGGCTCCCAGGAGCCCCAGGCCAGCCATTGCTTCCCTGCTCTCCTTTGGCCCCTTTCAGACCTGGAGGTCCTGGTGGCCCTGGTGGCCCAGGTAAACCTACAAATCAGAAGAGATTATTTAGTGGCAAGGTTTGTCCAGAGCAGTACCTGATGCAGGAGTTGTCCTGGCTCAATCTACAGAGGGACATAGCCAAAGTAATTACTGTAGTAACATCTCAAGAAACTAAATAGGAGAATCTGTGGCAGAGAGGCCCATATGACTCTCCATCTGACTGGAGATCTATCATTCATCAGCCTGTGGCTGATGGAAAATAATAGAGTTCTCTACATGTGCAGAACAAATAGATGTTATGGTAACAGGTATGGATGTGTCAGAGACACATTTCATCTTTGCTCTACGCTCCTCCTTAGCCCCTAGTACAGGGCCACTGCTAAAGAAAAGGCCACATTAGGTTATTTTTAAATATATTCACACTCCAAGACATGGGAACACACCATTAAGGTTGCCTCAGAACAGTAACACCAGCTTTCCTGTAGGCCCCCTTCAGGTATTGGAAGGCCACAATAGGGTCTGCCTTGGAGTCTTCGCTTCTCCAAACTGAACAACCTCAACTCTCAGTCTGTCCTCATAGGAGAGGTGCTCCAGCCCTCTGAGCATCCTCATGGTGCTTCTCTGGACATGTTCCAGTACATCCAGATCTTTCTTGTAATAGGGGCTCCAGAACTAGACACAGTACTCCAGGTGGGGTCTCACAAGAGCAGCGTAGAGGGGGAGAATCATCCCTCTCAACCTGCTGGCCACACTTTTCTTGATGCAGCCCAGGATATTGTTGACTTTCTGGGCTCCAAGTGTACACTGGCAGCTCATATTGAGCTTCTCATCTACCAGCACTCCCAAGTCCTCTCCTTCAGAGCTGCTCTCAAGCCAGTCACTGCCCAGCCTAGATCAGTGCCTGGGATCACCCCAACCCAGATGCTGGACCCTACACTTGGTCTTGTTGAACATCATGAGGTTGGCATGGGCCCACCTCTCCCTGATCTCTGAAATGATGATGAACAGGGATATGTGATATTAGTAATATTATTAATTAACTAGGTGATCTTTAATTAATAGCAATACATTGATACTAAATATAAAGACTTACCTGGATGGCCAGGTTGGCCTTGGGGTCCTCTGTCTCCTTTAGGGCCTTCAATTGCACTTCCTGGTAGGCCAGGAAGACCTTGGCTGCCCTTAGGGCCTGGTGGACCAGCATATCCTGGTTCTCCTTTGAGACCTGGGATCCCTGGACTTCCCGGGGATCCGGGAAAACCCACATCACCTTTCACACCTAAGTGTGGAAAGAATCCCCAGAACATGATTAGGAAAACAACCAGTGAAACCTTCTGCCTTTACCTACTACATCAAGCTTTCTTCCTTAAGGAAACACTGATCTTGCCCTTACCCATTTTGCATTAAAATGAAAAACTTTATGAACAGTGCATTATTTTCCATATAACGACATAAATGATGAGAAACAGACTAGTTTGACTGACATAACTTTCCTTAGATAAACTGATCACTGGGCTATTCTAATTCACTCTAAAAAACAGATGACCACTCAGCATCCCTCTCTCAGTCCTTCCACAAGGACTGTAAAGCCCCCAAACCCTTGCTCCATTATAACTCATTGTCATATCTAATAAATGAATGCTTTTGCTTGATGAAAGGACCCACTCCTGCAGAAAAAGGAATTACTATTTTTTTACTAAGATCTAGATTTAAGCACTTAGTAATTACTTTCATGCTTGCACAGTTAGTTAATATTTGCAATTCAGTCAAATTTTAGATCATGATTTGGAAATAAGAGTATAGGTTAGCTGGTATAAGTATACTAAGAAGACCAATAAAATGCATAAAGGACACTATCCTTGGCTCTTTGCCTAAACAGATGATGGTCTTTAAATCCTGGGCTTGGAACACAAATCATGTCAGTTGCATACCTATTTTTAAACCACATATTTTTTAACGAGCTATGCTGAAAAAATGAGAGAGATGGTTGAGATGGGAAAAGTGTTCCAGGATTTTACATGCCTTACTGAGCTGTGATTAGAAATTTTGCTCATTAAAATAAGTTCTCTAATATTAGGGCTTTCTCAGCAATCTAATGATTGTTAATTACTATAAGATAGTAAACAAAAGAGATGCAGAAATTCTGGTTTATCACTTTGGATTATCCACACAAATTTCCTCTATTTCTAGGATGACTGAGTGAGGTAGGATGGCACATTCATTTCACGGATGGACTAGTTGAACCTCTTTGGCTTTCTAGATATTTAAAATTGAAAAAATCTTTAATTGTACAAAATTTCCTTTATAAGCAGCAGGTTTTTTATTTCTTCACTACTGTTATCTATTGCAGTCATGAAACAGAGCATGGCGCATCACAGACACACTGAACAAGCACCGACTCAAGCAAATGAAGCACTACACCAGGGTGTAGTGACACACTTTGCAAAGACCACAAAAGGTCTTGAAATTGTTCATAGTTATGTGCCCATACCCAAACTAGTAAGTCCTGAGTCAGGGTAACAACAGTTTTCAGTAAGATTTCATCAGGCCCCCGTTGTCCTTTGTATTTCTACACCACACTGAGCTACTGAGAGTAAGTATTTAAGAAATGAGTAGAATTGCACTTGGGTTGCACAACAGACTCAGGTAAAATCATTACGGCGGTATCCTGGTGACAAATCTACTATCCTTAGCTGACTGGTGAACAAAACCTCACTAGACTTTGATTCTTGCAAAATTAGTAGAAAACCAGAACTCCTTGGAGTCAAAAGCACAGCACACAAATATGGGAGTTATTTATATTACCTCATCACAGCACAGCTTGCAGTAAATTCCACACTATGAATAATTACCTATTTTAGGGCATATCTAACTCATGTCCAAGATGCTGCCACTGTAACAGAAATTAGTAATTGAGCCTCTCAGAGTTTCTGCCTGCTCTGAAAAGGTATAGCATGTAAAAGAATGAAGCAGAAAGTATGTCTGAATTACAGTTATGTCTACACTGTGTTGGGAGGGAGGTTTGCTGCACGTTTAGAGAAGTATTTTACCTTTATCTCCTTTTGCACCAGGAAATCCTGGAAATCCTCTACCTGGAAGACCTGTAACATAGAAGCAGCTAAAAATTAGAAGATGGGACTGTACTTAAATTTAACCTCTAATAAACAAAACTCTGTTAAGATTTTATATTTATTTACTTAAATAAATGCTTTATGCAAAAGTTCTTCAAGGCTGCAACTGTCTTTGTTATGTACTGATATTATATCTGGCACAATTAGTTCTGTACGACTGAAAATGCTACCCTATGAAAAAAGGCAGCCTGTGCCATTATTTCACAACTAAGCTGGAAAATGGAACATACTCCAAAACATGCCGATTCTTTGAAGTATTGCCAGCTTTTATGAAATATTTTTTTTCAAGATTAAACAAAGTTGCTTGTCGAAATGATGAGTTTTACAATGAGGGTTGATAGTCATTAGTTTGCAAGACACTACACAGACTTTATTTTCTAAGGTTCCATCCAAAGTATCTCAAATGGAGCAGACTCCTCTATCAGTTACTTCTGTGTAGGCCTGTTCTTGTGCAGCTTCATACCCTATAAAATTAATATGTCAGTCACAGTACCTTGTTCACCCTTTGCACCCGCTGCACCTGGAATCCCATCATAACCTGGTTCACCCTTCTGTCCAATGGAACCAGTAGGACCCGGATCACCAGGTTCACCTGAAAAAACATTGCCATTTTCATTTCACCTATGAATCATTAAACTTTATTTCTATTTTCTTAATTTTTATTTTACACATATTTTTAGGGTTTTTTTCCCCTGTAAAGAAAAGCTTAACTTAAGCTTTTGCTCTCACAGAGACCAAGCGGATATTGCGCAATGACTTCAGAGTGACTTCTCTCTGAGATTACTTCTGAATTAAATCAGTGTGAGATAGGTTTTACAGATTTTGGCACAGCTGTGCAGGAACTCCAGCAAAGACTTGTGAATAGCACAGGCCACTGTCCAATGAGATCAAATTATATATCACTGAATAGTTTCAGTTGAGAAACTGAGTCCAGCCGTTATCTAACTCTACCAAGACTGGTGCTATACCCTTAGCACCACATCTATTCATCTTCTAAACACCTCAAGGGATGGTGAGTCAAGCAACCCCTTGAGGAGCCTATTCAAGAGTTTGACATCCCTTTTGGTGAAGAAGTTTCTTCTAAGAGCCAGTCTAAACCTGCTCTGGTACAACTTGAGGCCATTTCCTCTCATGCTAGCAGCTGCTATTAGGGTGAAGAGAAGAAACGCTCTTTCACTAGAACCTCTTTTCAGGTAGTTGTAGAGAGGAAAAAGGTCTCCTTTCAGCCTCTTTTCCTCCAGACTAAACAGCCCCAGTTCCCTCAGTCATTCCTCAGAAGACTTGTCCTCCAGACTCTTGTTGCTATATTCTGGACCCATTCCCATCAGTGTCTCTCTTGTAGTGAGAGTCCCAAAACTGAATACTGTATTTGAGGTGTGGCCTCACCAATGCTGAGTACATGGGGAGAGTCATTTCCCAGGTACTGCTGGTCACACCATTCCTGCATGTGTCCTGAAGCCAGTAATCTAAGAACACAGAGCTCCAAGCTCAAACATGTTGTCATAATGGCAACAGATTCACTTTCCTCTCTACTCTATATCCTCTCTAACATCTGTGCTAACATGCTGGTTCAGGTTTCAAAACAACTTAATTGTTGCTGTAGCCACTAGTTCTGTTGTCTGTTAATTCTAAAACAATAAAGTCTTGTGGAAGGTGGTAAAAACCTTTTCTGCCAACAGAAGAACTATTAGCCTCACACTACACAGACTCAGATTTACCTGTGAAACAGCACTGTCTGGTTTCGCTTATGAAATGCACGAATGTACCAGGAAATATCTAAGCCAAAATGAATGTGGAATGCCACAGCATTTGTTTTAGCTGCTGCCTGGAGGTGAACAACACTTGAAACAGCATCTGGTGCTTTGTTTTTTTTCCTACCTGGTTCTCCTTTTAAACCCGGAATGCCACTCAAGCCAGGAAGTCCTTTTTCACCCTTTTCTCCATGCCGACCAGGGCTCCCTAAGGAAAGGAAGAAGACAGGAGTTTACATGTGGGATATCTGCTGCAAGTTCCACATTCATTTTTCACTGTAATTTCTGTTTCATCAAAGCATCAACACTTGCCTGGAAATCCTGCCATGCCAGGGGATCCTTTGGGACCTGGAGCACCTGGCAGTCCTGGAATTCCTGTGCTGCCCTTTTCACCCTTATCTCCTGATAAACCTGGACTACCAGTTCTTCCTGGCTCTCCCTAGAAGCAGCAGCATACGTTATAACATCCACACATCAATTCTGAAACAGCTTTTTCTGTTTGCAGCGTTAGATGTCACCCCTCTTATCCATCAGACATGAAAAGTTCCATTCTTTTTCTATTTAGAAATAAAGCAATTAGTCACTAAATTATGCTACTAGAGTTCTTGACTTTTCCAGCAATTGCTAATACCTACATATGAAAATGAGTAGCTTTCTATCCATTACTGTGACAGCTTTTACAAAGTCTTTTCCAAATGAGCTTCTTAAGTTACTTATTACATTTAATCATCTTCAAAAAAAATTTTTTTTTAATGTCTTCATCAACTTTGCTACCAGATGAATCTTTACTTATAAATTCATGATTACTGTCATTGTATAGCTAGGAAAAGGAATGTGAAACAAATGACAATTCTATCAGAATCCTACTAGAGATTAAATTACAGATGGTATTAATACAGTTCTCTTTTCAGATACATCTCAGCATGTTATATACATATATATATATTTAGCTTTCCAGTATCTCTGTCAAAGTACAAAACACTGTTTCAGTATGATTATTTATTCTATTTATAAGAAGCCTTTTTCACTTTACTCAGTATTTTAAAAAGGTGTTCCCCTTGCCCACATTTTTAGCACTGCAAATTAGCCCATTCTGAAGAGATACAATAAGAACAAACTATGCAGAGGTCCCATGAAACAAAATGCAACTAAAACTGCATATATGCACATCTTTCATGTTTCTCATAATGCATTTAAATGAACATAACAGAAAATATAATTAAATGGCTTAAAGGCCAACAGCATCTTTCCAAATGATGTATTCGTCAGAGACAGACTAATAAATCCTATATAGTGTAAGTACCTTCTCGCCAGGAGCTCCTGGAAAGCCAACTCCAGGAAAACCCGGTGCTCCTTTGTCTCCTTTTTCACCTTTTTGCCCAGGGAACCCTGGTGTGCCTGGTGAACCTGGTACTCCTGGCAGACCCTTTTCTCCAGGTGTTCCTAGTAAAAGGAAAAATGGGTATATCTGAACTCGTGGTAAGCTAGTGGTGTTGACAACGATTTCTCAGTGTTGCCTTAGCTACTCACAGAATCACAGAATCAACCAGGTTGGAAGAGACCTCCAAGATCATCCAGTCCAACCTAGCACCCAGCCCTAGCCAGTCAACTAGACCATGGCACTAAGTGCCTCATCCAGGCTTTGCTTGAACACCTCCAGGTAGTCCACCACCTCCCTGGGCAGCCCATTCCAATGTCAATCACGCTCTCTGGGAAGAACTTCCTCCTAACATCCAGCCTATACTTTCCCCGGCACAACTTGAGACTGTGTCTCCTTGTTCTGTTGCTGGCTGCCTGGGAGAAGAGGCCAAGCCCCACCTGGCTACAATGTCCTTTCAGGCAGTTGTAGACAGCAATGAGGTCACTCCTGAGCCTCCTCTTCTCCAGGCGAAACAACCCCAGCTCCCTCAGCCTCTCCTCATAGGGTTTACCTTCCAGGCCCCTCACCAGCTTTGTTGCCCTTCTCTGGACACATTCCAGCACCTCAACATCTCTTGAATTGAGGAGCCCAGAACTGGACACAGGACTCAAGGTGTGGCCTGAGCAGTGCTGAGTACAGGGGAAGAATAACCACCCTTGTCCTACTGGCCACACTGTTCAGAGCTAGAAAAGCATTGTAACTTACTAAAATAGCTAGTAAATTAACTTTTGAGATTCACTTTCTAAATGGGACATTTTATGGGAAGAAAAGCTTGTAAGAGAAGGTCATAATCTTGGATTTGGAGTAACAGCAGTCTTGGTAAAAATATTAATTGAACAAAAGTTTGAGTAATTTCTAAAGGCCTGCAGAGACAAAGAGACCTGTACTAAAATATTCTATCTCTTTTTACTGTTTCAGTCCTTTGCCTTTGATTTCCCATATATGCCACACAGAAAGCCATTTGAATGGTGAAAAAAGTTTCTGTGTTGAGACACAGGCTCTTCATGCTATTCTTTACCAGTTACCTTGCCCAGTTCCCAGGTCACTAGCTTGTAACTAATACACAGTACCAAACTTCTCAGAAGAGGGAAAACACATAGGAAATTTAATGCAGTTCACACACTAGCAGAGACAGACAAAGAGGTATCACTTGAAAGACTAAATGCCTGCAAGAAACGTACAGAACCTACACATCCAGCTAAAGGATTTGCATGTAGGCACCTTGCAAACCATCCTGTTATTTGTATATCACAGTAGGATTGAGAAAGCAATGTCCCAAAAGTCTGAAGTTCAGACTCTGCAAATAGTACAATCTTTTAGTAGATGTACACCAACATATTTCTATACCAATATCTCACAATGTTTCGCATCAACATTCAGAGCAATCGGTACCTGGCAAACCCATTTCACCAACTGATCCTTTTTGTCCTGGAACTCCTGGATCTCCTGGGAATCCTGGGGGACCCTGATCACCTTTTGGACCTACAGACAGAAAGAAAAAAACAAAAATCAGTCCCATTAATGATGTTTAAAATGCCTGATGAACAGTCTGTTGCTAATCTTTAGACATACCTGGATGACCTGGAGTACCAGGTTCACCATCTCTCCCTGGAATTCCTGGGTCTCCATAATCCCCACGTAAACCTTTTTCTCCTGTTGGTCCATGGTCCCCTGTGCACCAAAAAAACAAACATGGTGAGAACAGCTTTATTAAATTTTACTGAAATGTCATATAATATTCATTCTAGTACATTTTGGAACACTGTTGCTTCTCTCTGCTGAACAAGGAAGTGTCTTAATTCAAGCTTCATATATTGTACAGTAATTGCACTTGAGTAAAACAACTCTCCAGTCACTAAACCAAGGTTGAAGGAAGACTATAAACTATTACAATTTTACAGGTGACTGTGCAAATGACAAGGCAAGTTATATCTTCAAAAGAAATTGCAAGTGAACATGTATTTGAGTCAGATACTTCAGAAGTGACAGACAGTATCAGGTGCTAGCAGAAATGATTGATTTGACTGTTCTGCTACCTAAAAATGTACATGTGAACAACCAGTT
The DNA here is from genome assembly GCF_015220805.1 of Pogoniulus pusillus. NCBI lineage: Eukaryota > Metazoa > Chordata > Aves > Piciformes > Lybiidae > Pogoniulus > Pogoniulus pusillus. The sequence goes on along the minus strand of NC_087268.1, from coordinate 33,298,078 downwards.
CATAGCCAGAAATTTGCTGTTTCCACGGTTCTATCTAATGTGAAAGCATCTTCACGATTCCAGAAAGATCCACCTCTTACTCTGCAGCATGCTCCTTCTCCAGCTTTGGGGTCCTCACTTTCTGGTCATAACTCTTTCTGTTAATATTGCATACAGGTGCAGGGCAATAGGTCAATGAATATAGCTCATTGAACATTTTTAAGTGGCTTTTATTAAAAACATCCCAAGATGTCAAAACCAGTATTTTCATTAAACACCACTGACAATCTCTCCTAAAAATAGTCTTTTAAGCACAGCCTGTATTTTAGGAGTTTTTAAGAACATTCCTGCAATATTCATGCCTAGAGAGATGAAGGCAGCTAAGAGATCGAAGTTATACTCCGGGCTTTCTGTGCTGGTAGTAAGTATCTTTGGGTTGAAGAGGATGGGATGGGCAGAATAACAGCAGAGATTTTCAGAATGGGGTCTGTCTGTAACCTACCCTTCCAGGCTGTGTGAGCCAGGCCAATCTGCAGACTGTGTGTGGTCAGGAAAAGGTAGAGCATACAAGTTTGCAAGCGTGCATTAGTAGTGCTGAAGAGATGTAGAAGTTAGAAACCAAAGAAAGTAACCATTTGAATTTCTCATCAAAGGCTTCTTTATTGGCATGTAACCACTGTGCCTAATGTGGATTTCTGGAAAGGAAATAAAACTAATTATCAATCAGTCAACCTACAGGCCAATAGTAGATAAGAAAATCATGAGAAACAACATGGGTGGATTTGCTTTAAGGCTTTCCACACCACCATATATATATATATCAAGGTCAGAAACAAATGAGAAAAATTCATCTAGAGGAAATGTTTGTAAACCTGAGCTTCATCAAAAGTGCATCTCAGCTTAGAGACAGATGCACTCCATACTTGCTTCCACTCTCTTGCAGTCCTTGGCTGCCCAAGTTTGGGAGGCACGGTCCATCCATACGCCTAGCTTTCTCTGAGACCCAGCTTAGGCACACAATCCCACGTCTCATTCCAGTGAGTAGTCACAACAAGGAGATAGGAGTGACTTAGAATGGGAAATTCTTCTGTTCACACAACTCAAATACATTATAGTACAGTTATTGGTGATTTACTGTCAAACTGGAAAGGAGTCTCAAGCGTTCTGGCCTGGGTGCAACAGGGAATACACTGAATACACTGTACAGACAACACTAAACTGGAAAGAGCTCAAAAGAGGACAGGATCAGGCTTTTGCAGAGTTGGAGTAAAGGTTGAAAATCAACCCCCAACACAAGAATGACATTGAACTGTTGGATCAAGTCCAGAGGAGGGCCACAAAGATGATCAGAGGGCTGGAACACCTCTCCTACAAGGACAGGCTACAAGAATCTGGGCTATTCAGCCTGGAGAAGAGAAGGCATAGAGGAGACCTTGTAGCAGCCTTCCAGTATCTGAAGGGGGCCTACAGGAAGCATAGGCAGGGACTATTTAAAAGGTCTTGTAATGACAGAGTGAGGACTAATGGGTTTAAACTGGCAGAGAGGAGATTCAAACTAGATGTTAAGAAGAAGTTCTTTACAGTGAGGGTGGTAAAACACCGGAACAGGTTGCTCAGGGAGGTCATGGATGCTCCCTGAAAGCATTCAAGACTAGGTTGGATGAGGCCTTGAGCAACCTGTTCTAGTGGGAGGTGTCCCTGCCTATGTTAGAGGAGTTGGAACTAGATGATCTTTGAGGTCCTTCCCAACCTAAACCATTCTATGATTCTATACATATGGTAAGTAGAAGCATGCATAGAAAATTCAAAGCAATTGCATAGACAGCAGTTCAGAAGGAAAGGACTAAGGATCATGGCTTATCACAAACTGAGTCAGCTGTCATTTCACAAAAGAGAGATTCCATTCTAGCAGGGCATGAGTTGAAGTACATCTCTCATTTTAGCAAAGTGCACTCTGACAAGGATGCTGCCAATACAAGAAGTCAGAAAAAAACAGCAAGAATCGTAATTATTTCAGACAACATCAGGTACAATGAAAGGCTGAAGGACATGGCTGAGGGGAACGGAAGGCTATGATTGCAGTAGCTTCTTTCTAAGCCTTACACTTTAATTTTAATTAAAACTATTATTATTTATTTTAAAACTCTTATTTTTAAATTAAAAAGTAAATAAGACAAGAAATAAAAGGAAAAAAAGAACAGGAGAGAGAATTATCTTCACCCATTGAACTTTCACGTAGGGTGAAAACCCAGCAAGAATGCATTGTCTAAAAAATTAATATCTCTGCCACCATTAACTTTCTAAATAGAAAACTGATTGCCTTTCTCCTGCATGTTTCCAGATGCTTCTAAACTGACATAAGGTGATCTTTCAGGATAGTAACATATATATGTTTCTTCCTGAAATGTCTTCGGGTCACAGAGAAACACATGCTCAAAATGCTGTCCACTTTTTCTTGCAGTATCAGTTGGCCTTCACAGCCACAACAGTGTTTCCACTGTATGTTTAAAATGAAAGACAGGTTTTCTCTTTTGGTAAGATCTAATTTCTACTTTGAAATTTCTTTTCTTTTGCAAGAGTCTTCTAATAAAAGAGGTAAGATGGATTCCATAAGGGCAAATTGAACCTCTTCCATCCAACCAAAACCCTGTCTGTGATTAATTCTATTCAACTTTGTTTCTGTGAAGTTGAAAAGTACCAGAAAAAGATCCAATTTGCTGTGTGAACTGAACTCAAAGCATTGTTGATTATATGAGTGTTAATTACACTTATCCACAGTCAGAGATTATAGTTACCTTTTTCTCCTGGATCTCCCTTTTGGCCTTTGAGACTAACCATGTCCATGGTGTCCATTGTTCCAGGTTTTCCTGGGAGACCAGCTTCACCTTTATCTCCTTTGACACCAGGATCTCCCTGAGGTCCAACTACACCTTTGGAACCTTGGCTACCTATAAAGGGTTAGCACAGAATATTTCAGTGGCATATAGAACCTAGCAAAAATATTTAGTAGACAGTAACAAAGGAAATTAGCTATTTATTCAAAAGCTGAGCAACAAGTATCATGCTCTAGAAGATCTCATTTATCTCATATAAAGTACTTTTTATACCAGGGCTTCACAGTAGCTGTCAAAAAGGTTGACTTATTTTTCCTGCTTCATCACTATTAATTATAGACTCTCAAAACAAGGATAGGAGTTTGGCAGTAATACAGGGCATTATTTGAAGGATTTATTAAGACCTTCCTGACTGCTTTTTATAATTTCAAACACAGCATTTTTTGGGAGTAACATCTAGAGCATTCTTGCACCTAGCAAACCCTTACATTATGGAAGTACAGACCAAAAATCCTGGCCTGACTGCTCCTAGAACATGGCTTTCTAAATTACCGGGAAGTTCTAAGACATAAAACATCCCTTCAGCCAATCATAATCCTTATATTTTGTTATTTCCAGACTTCTGCCTGGAAATACAGGTGGATTTCACAATTCTGATTTTGAGAAAAATCTCTTACCTTTCTCACCAGGTAACCCTCGATCTCCAACTGGGCCAGGAATTCCAGGCAATCCAGGAGTTCCCATGACTCCCATTTCTCCTTTGGGTCCTGAAACCAAAGTGAAATAATGAATAAAAACATAAAGCAATAGCATAAGGAAAGAAAAGAAATGTAATTTACTCCCTACCATGTTAGGAATTGCACTACTTAAAGAAAAATGATGCAACAAAAATAGTTATGAAAACCATAATAAAACAGTTTGGTTTTGACAGATTCTTAAGACTTCCTACTACTGTAAACAATGTTGATATTAACCAAGGCATTATTAAAACCACATTCTGTCATTGCAGCTGTGCAGAATGATCACTTCTCATTACTACAGACTAAAGGCCAGTTCCTGCAAGTTGCTGTATTTAATCCACTGAAGGACTTGAGTAGCAATTCAGTTATGTATTTACAGAGCTACTTTACTGACATCAGCCCATGTGTTTTCCCAAGCCTGGGCTCTTTGATGGATCAATTCCTAACCAAGTGAAAGGGCATTGTTACCACAACTTCATAAAACAGTGTCAAAGATGCTGCTTTGCTGAGGAAGAAGGTGGTTACCTGATGATCCTTTAAGTCCAATGGCCCCCTGCGGACCTGGCAGGCCAGGTAATCCCACAGACCCTGGTACTCCAGGCTGACCTTGGCTACCTTTATCTCCTTTTGGACCTGGCATATCTAGACCTGGGATACCAGGGAAGCCTCTTTCTCCTTTCACTCCAGGAAATCCTAGGAAAAACAGAAGATAAAGTATTACTTCTTAGTATCTGATTATGTCCACCTGCAGTTCAGAAACTACACAGCATGTCAAACGAAGACTCAAAGCCGGACAGCAGAAATAGTTCTCACTTTCTACGTGAGGTATATATTACCCACTGTGCTAGTTTGAAGCAAGCTGGGATGTTTTGGTAAAAGAACTAGATAACAGGCAGTGAAATGAAAAACAATTGTGTCTACTTCTCTCACAGTTACACTGAGAACTCTGGGAAGAAGAAAGACTCTTTCTCCATTTTGTTACTCTCTCTTGCTTTGGCCTTAGACCGAGACACATCTCATTAACCCTGCTCCTACTAACCCTGCTCCCTAACCTCTTGGCTGCACCTCTTTTCTTCCTGAGAACTGGGGTAAGGTTGAGAGGGCTGGGGGGAGGTGTTGGGGTGGTTTGAAAGCCCCTCCTGGGGACCTAGGTTTCTGGGAGGGGAGCTGTGCTTTTATATTGTTTATCCTTTGTATATTTCTGTATATAATTGTATATAACTGTATATATTGTAAATAGCTGCTTGTAAATTCTGCTAGCTGTAAATAAATTGCTTCATCTATATTCCCAGAGGCCGTCTGAGTTAGCTGGGGCAAATACAAAATTGTGGGAGGGGCGGGGTAACCCCCAAACCATCACACCCACCAATGCAGTTTTTCTCTCAGGACGCCTCACCCTGTGGTTTGGACCAGATGGAGAAGGCCCACTGACATGTCCCTTCCATGCATCCTCACTGACTCACTACATAGTTCACAAGCAACACTTTCACCAATATCAATATCCATTTCTGCCAAAAGTCCACTCATAAGCAACATCATGGAAGCATTTTCCTCTCACCTGGTGGTCCCTGAGGTCCTGGCTGTCCAGCAGGTCCTGGTGATCCCTGTGGGCCAAGCCCTGGTGCACCTGGAGGCCCCTGCAAGCCCTGCAGTCCTGGGAGGCCAGGGTCCCCTGTGGAAAGACAGAGACATAGACTTAGTGTCCTCCAACATTACATGAAATCATGTTTGCTGAAGATGATAAATTAGGTAAATCAGAAGCACTTGGCTAACAAGAGCTGATTCCTCCTCTCACACCTCCTACCTGGGCTTGGAGGAAAGGCACAGTATCATTTGCTAGAGATGGCTGTTAGAAGATATCAGTAGGATATCTCTGTGATGAATAGATTTTTTGCTGCATCTACGGAGGTGTGACTTTGGAAAAGAAATAGAAATACAGAGCTGTATTTTCCCTTCAGTGTTACCTCTGAATCCTTGCTGACCAGGTATGCCTGGAAAGCCTTGCTCGCCCCTTAAGCCAGGTAGTCCTGGATTTCCCTTTTCTCCAGGGATGCCAGCTGGGCCTGGGGGGCCTGGTAATCCCTTAGGGCCAGGGAGACCTACACCAGGTTCACCCTAGGCAAAGAAACACAACAGACTGTGAATTAACACATCAAAACCAAGAATTCATTCACTGACTGCATTTAAACCACTCAGAGGCAGACTTACACATTAATTCCATCCATCTACTTTGTCCTTCTGGGTGCACAATGGGAAACACAAGATGAAGGACAATTGGATCAACTTTTTTTAGTTAGTAACAAAAAACCTAACAGGATCTTTGCACACACTCCTGTTAACATGAGAAGTCACAGATAACAGTATCAGCAGATGATACCTACTTTTTGACCTTGTAAACCTGGTACACCTGGCAAACCATCCAAGCCGGGGGTTCCTGGAGTCCCTGGCAGACCAGGTGAGCCAGGCTGACCTTGGAAACCTATAAAACAAAACAAACCTCACATCATTACTGTCTGTGAGTGTTCTCTGCTGTTTCTTCAAGACTCTGACTGAACTATTCTCATCCCCACAGGGATGTGTTTGAAAAGGTCTCTGCAGCCTTTGATGTCAAACTTCTAGGGGTGCCGGCATCCAAACATCTCAACAGAGATTCAAACACTATGCAGTGTTTGGCTTTTGGTGAGAAACAATCATCCAGAAGAAATAAACACAGAGTGTCTCCTTTTACATGACACGAGAGCTGAGCCTTGTGGGCTGATGTCACTGAGAAACATCCTGTCTGCAAAACCGAGCTCCTAAAGTCTTCAGAAAACGTAACTTAATGTGTAGGGCACCAGAGTGAGGGATGCACAACAAAATGCACGTGCAAATCAACATCTTTTGTTCAGTATGTGTCATATGACATGTCCTACATGTCCAAGTGTGCTCTGCACACAGGTTTCTATGCTATAGCTGGCCCATGCACTGTGCCTTGAGAATGAAGGAAGGAACACATAAGACATTCTGCAAATCGCTTACAGACAACACTCACAGAACATCAGCACACATGCAATAAACTGACATGAAAGTCCTTTCCCAGTCAAAAGCCTTGGGCAGTAGGAAATCTTGGGTTTAGGCTAAGCCCCAGACAAGTCATTTGGCAGAGATGAATTCAAGGAAGGCTCCTTAGAAGAAATTTATTTGATATGTCTTTCATTTCCTGATGGCAACAAAGAACATACAGCAATCCTGTTCTAGATACAGTGAGGTTTATCCCACACCAAGCTCAGAGGACCTAGAGGTAGCCACAAGTAAATCTCCTTATTAAGTCTTCCTGAACCTCCTAGTTCACTGATGTGTGGAACCACAATAAATTAAATATTAATGAAGGCATTCAGGAATTTTAGGGATTGAGGTGGCTGCAATAAGCTCAGTCATCTAGTTCTAGTAACAGCACTAGGAAATACATCTCCTAAAATTCCAAAACTAGAAATATGAATGTTTAGAGTTTCCCTATGTTATGTGCATACCCTGATACCAGATATGCAGGGAAGACTAAACTGAGTAAGGTGGTATTCTAGCCAAACCACTCTCAGCCACGTCAATGCTACAGAGCTGCTATCACTGGCCCAAAAATACTATACTTATGTCAGTGTGTTTTTTTGACCAACCTTACACAGTGCCTCATCTCTCAAACAGATCATCTCATCTCTCAGAAAGATATTATCTCTCAGCAATTTCAGCTGCTGCAATGTAAGATGTTATACGCTATCACACTCTGGCAGTAGCTTTGACACTGTATCTGCAGAACACCACTGCAAAAAACAGTGATGCTTTTGCAAGGGAGGTTCCTCAGCTACACCTCCCAAACTCCATTCAGCCAGGGCTGAATTATAAGGCAAACCTCCATCCACACTCCCACACTCCAATTACATCAGGTCTGTTAGATGGAAAACCTTTTCTTACCTTTGGGTCCTGGAGGTCCAGGGAACCCTATACCTGGCTGTCCAACAGCACCTTTTTCTCCTGGCAGGCCAGGTCTACCTGGAAGCCCAGGATTCCCTTTGTCACCTTTGCAAGTGAAAACAAGACAAATGTTAATACAAAGGCCAGCTTCTAGGGAATGGAGCCATTATAATCATCAGACCTAGAGTAATACAGCTACCATACCTTGGGGTCCAGGGAAACCAGGTGGCCCAGGAAGGCCATCTGCACCAGGAGGTCCAGGAAGTGACACAGTTCGTCCTGCTTCACCCTTTGCTCCTGTTAATATAAGGATCTATCAAGTATAATAATTGATGAAACTAAACAGCAGCATTTCATCTAGCCAGCAATATAACTCCATCCATACCATTACCACTGACTTGGTTTTAAGTTTTTTTTGCAAGAGATTCATAGAAAACTAAGGTGAACCTAAACCATCCTGGCTTTACTCTTCATGAAAAACACACTTTAAGATCTGCAATTATATTGCTGAAAGCAAATACTGATTTAAATTAGAAAGTACTTTTATTTCAATCTTAAATTCTGGTGAACCACTTGAAAGATATACATAAATACATTCAAAAATTACTGTGTTTTTTAAAAGCATACTAAAGCATTACCTGGAAGGCCTGGCAAACCCGGAGTTCCATCAAAGCCTCTGTCTCCTTTGTCACCAGGTAATCCTGCAGCGCCTATGCCTGGAGGGCCAGGAAAACCTCTTTCACCACGTACTCCAGGGAATCCAGGTTGGCCAGGGGGACCACGTTCTCCTTTCAAGCCAGCTGTACCCTAATTTTTGGAAAGTATAAGTGTACTTCTTGCCTAACTGGTGACACAGAACACACCTGCTTCTCTCTTTGAATATTTTCTATCTTGGATTGAGCACAGGTATCTGTAAAGCTGAAGAAAGTAGATGTTTTTTTATCACTGATTTCAGTGGAAGTAGAACTGAGTTCCACATGGAATATGGCACACTGAAATCATACCTAGAGTGCAGTGTAGCTAAATGCATAGGCTTATGTTCTCAGTGGTGGATCTGGGAGCACGTGTGGCCTCCACATTCAGCTCCATATCCAAACTCTCTATCAGTGCAAGACCTTGAAGTATTAGTTTCTACTCTCCCACAAAAGAGACATAGTCTAGAGTTGAAACTTGTCTTACAATCTCTACTTAGATACCTACATTTCTTCAGTCATCTCCAGATAATGGCTACATCATCCACATTAGTTCTCACTACCAAGCTGTGAGAAAGGAATAAAACTATTTCTTTGCTGAGAAAGAAACCTTGCTCTATAGTCCTGAAAGTAATGAGTCGTGCTGATAACATCTAAATCATGGAATCATATAACTGGTTTTGCTGTTGATTGGAAAAGACCTTCAAGATTGAGTTCAACCATCATGACACGTAAAAAGAAAGGAGCAAAATCTAACTCTGAAATAGTTTCTTATCAAAGGATCATCTTCCTCACTAGTTCCAGGGCAGCTAGAGTCTTCCTCTGAGGAACAACGAACTCAAGGTAAGACCAAGACGTGGAACAACAAATGAGGGCAAAAAATATAAAGCATGTGTAGGATATTAAAACTTGTGAATGTTGATCTGAAAGACAGAATGTATAGGATAGTATATAAACATAAACAAACACACTGTAGGACAGTATGTAAGGGTAAAGAAACACACATACCGGTGCTCCTTTTGGACCCTGGAGACCTGGCAATCCATCTTTCCCTGGTCTTCCTTCTCTTCCAGGAGTACCTGGTTGTCCTGGGAAACCAGGATCTCCCTTTTCACCTTTCAGGATAGCATCATAAGAAAAATCTCCGGGTTCTCCTTTTGCCCCAGGCCTGCCCATAAGTCCTGGAGCGCCAGGGGGGCCCTGAAATTGCATAAATTCAGATGTCACCAGTTGTCCTACCAATGATTCAAATCATACAAGAGAAAACAAACCTTCAGAAATTAAAGAACAGATCCAAATCAAGCAAACCATTAAGTTTTTAAGGAGGTCGTATGATAACATTGTCTAGGATAAAGCAGGGCTCTAGTGTGAATAAAAAATAATGTATATCTTCTTATTTTGGCAATAATATATATCTTCTTGTTTTGACCATTTTGTCCCTTGCTGTATTGCAGCTATTTCAGTTTTGATGGTGCATATAAAATCACACCACTTAAACAAGAACCACAGGACATGACACCCAAAACCTACTCTGAATTTTCAGTAGACTACCCACTGGATTTCAGCTACACATATTTATACAACATCAGCACCAAGGTAAACAAGACTTTTTAGAAAGACATCTTCACTGTGCTAGCTTGAGGGGTCCTAGGGTTTCCCTTAAGGAAAGCCAGAGGGATGGAGGCCCATGCCAGGGGGGGAACTGGTCATCCCAGGATATTGTGATATCATAGAATCATCATAGAATCAACCAGGTTGGAAGAGACCTCCAAGATCATCCAGGCCAACCTAGCACCCAGCCCCATCCAGTCAACTAGACCATGGCACTAAGTGCCTCATCCAGGCTTTTCTTGAACACCTCCAGGGATGGTGCCTCCACCACCTCCCCGGGCAGCCAATATTGTTATTCTATTCTGTCTTCCAGTAACATAACTTAAAAGGCAGCACCTGACCAATACCCTTCCTTTCTCCTCCTTGCCTTTTCTCCATTCACTTGCTCCAGCAACTGCATCCCTTCTTATCTCCTCGTTTGTGGGGCAGATGGCTACTAGCTGGCAGGGAATTGTGAGCTGCGGCATGCAGCCAGCACAGGCCTTGTAGGTCCCAACTTGGCAGGGGGGAAGTTTCAGCCTACTCTCAGGCCAACTAAGGGTGAAAGGAGTGGAGGATTCTAGGAGGCCAGTTTGGGCCCAGTGAGTCTTGGTCCAATGGACATGGTCTAGTTTGTGAACATACTTATTCTACCTGATTGCCTTTCGTATATATGCTCTTGTAAATGGAATATCTCTTTAAACTTCCCATCAGTGTGTGGTATCCTCATTCTTACTCCTGGAAAGGGATAACAGTCATCTCTGTCCTCCAGCCCCAGGCAGCTCATGGCCTCAAACTGGGACAGAAACACATATATTAAGATATACCTTGACAGCATACCCCAGTGTATGTAGGGACACTCAAGTGAACTCTCACAAGATCAAATGTGACTGTGGTAGCACAGCTCATCTAGGAGTAACCCGTGTTACATGTTAGACAAGTGTTATGGTTATGGCTGTTCTACTTCTGACATCCAGGCTTATTCAAGGGAGCTGAGCTGTCTCATGACAGTGTAATTTACAAGTGATGGCACTTTCAGAGCTGTCCATTATTTCTTCAAGATGACTTAGCTCCCCTGCTAATTACATTTTATGGAGTACACTGCACGTTTCCAAAACCTCCAACTGCCAGAACATAATGCATGCTAACCCCAGACTGCTCACACTGCACTAGATGGCACTGTGTCTCTCTCCATAGAGATGTACACAACAGAAGAGAGTTACTGGAACGCATCTCAACAAGATCAGGACTGACTTGTATCTGTTTCCTGCGAGGTCTTACTTTTTACCCAGCTGCACTGCTTACCTTGCTCAGACAGGAGGCCACAAGTCCTGATGAGTTCATACAATGAGCAAACACAGATATATAACCTGTTTCTAACAGCTTTTTTCCCTCTCATAGCTGAACCACGTTGCTTCCCAGTTTATTTTGCTAGGCATAGTTCTTAATTTCATCTTATCACTGTGGTGGTCTGTTTTTGAACAGGACTATTGCACAACTACACCGATGATAGCATGTTCTTTGACCACATGCCTCATGGGACACACACATAACACTTGACAAGGCATTACTTACAGGTACCCCTGGAAGGCCATCAAGTCCAGGTAAACCTCTGTCACCCTTGAATCCCGATTGTCCCGGAAAACCTTGTCAGAGAGACAAAAATACAACTCTGTTTAATATGTGTTTTTACAAATAGCTTGTTGTATGTGAGTTCTTTATGATCCTTTTCAAAGTGTCTCATCCCATCCCCAGTTTTATCAACATAATGCTGCTGAAGCCAGTAAAGCTGTCTGGATTCAATGCTCATATGTGTCTGCATTCATAAATTCAGAAGTTGATGATTTATTTGACTTAAAAATTAATTCACCTCACACTTAGACCTATCATGTAGCCACTGAAGCCTTGAAATGACATAAACAGCACTAATTTTCCTTAAGAGCCAGTAGAACAAACACTAGGTATAATATCACTGCTTGCATGTAGCACTTCTCTCATATAGTAGCAGGAAATAATTATTTTATCAACCAGAGAATTTTATGCAAGGATTGGAAACATGTATGGGCTGCTGCACACACAGGACAAATGCCTCCAACATAACTTTTCATTTTCACAGTCTTCTGTGACAATATTTGAGTCGTAGTTTGTAAAGACCCTCCACTGTGGCCAGTTTCTGCTTCCTTGGTAATTCTTCTTGATTGCACTGGAAATCTGTACTTTTGAAATCTGAAAAGAGGAATATTCCATCCTCTTTGCAATAGTTTCAGAAAAGATTTTATCAATGGGACAAAATGGAATTAATTTTATCATATAAGCTGCATTTTCAGATTTTAGGCTATGTAGGTTAATTCTCAAGTAGTTAATAAGCTTTTACCTTCTGGGCCTGGTGGCCCTTGTGGTCCTGGAAGTCCAGGAGGTCCTACTTTATCACATAAGGCACAGGCTTCACCTTTGTCACCTAAACAAAAGTCCCAACAAAACTAATGATAAGCAAAGAAGCTATTTAAGACAACCAAAAAGAGACAGATTCAGAAGCAAATGTCAATTTAACACCCTCCAATTTGAAAGAATAAAGATAAACGTGCTACTACCAATTATATGCTTCAAAGAAAAATTATCAGCAAACTAATATTCAAAATTCTTTAATTTTTTTAAAGGAACAGCATGAAAATCAACTTAAATCTTATCATACCGATGATACTTAACAGAAGAGTTAAAAGAGACCATGCTGAAGAGGATCAAAAAGAGGAAAAAAAAAATGTACTGGGTATAGAAGAAATAAAAAGATCAAATCAGAAAGAGAAGACCTGTATAGACACTGCAATTTTACAGTTTCAGAAAAGCAATGAGCAGGGTTAGATTAGGAAGGCTCAACCATTGTGTAAATGAGTGCAGCTCTTTTTTTTTCCCCTGTATGTCCACTTAGTCAATGCTGCTAAAATGTGTGGTTGACAGTACTATTTATAGGTGATACAATTTTAGCTTCAATTATACTCATGGCAATGATTCATAAGCCATTTCCATTCCAAACTCATCTGCCCCTTTCTAATTCTTCATCTCAGAATTCACATCTTGGATTGCCATGAACAGTTCAATTTTCACCTAATGGGGCTATATTCAGCCATTGCTTTCTTCCCACCTCCTCTTTCAGCCCTGCGCCATCCTTTATCACCTCCCAGAAACATGTAGGCTAAGATAAATCTGAGTCAGGTTTGTGTCACATAGCTCAATAAGCAATATCCTTATGTTACTCACCAGAGACTCAAGAAATATATTCCCTGTCTGTTAACTATTTGTTCAACTAACTTCAAGTACACTTACTCTGGATCCAGCTTAAATTGTTCAGCTGCCTTATACATTCAGGTTACAGAGTATTAGAAAGCAACCACTTAAAGGTAGTATTACCTTTCTCTCCCATCTCTCCTGGAAATCCATCTCTTCCTGGAAGTCCAGGACTACCTGGTGCACCAGGTTCTCCCTGCTGGCATTGATCAATTCCATCTGCAATGGAAACGCAACAAAGAATATTGTTTGACAAATACAAGTTGCCATTACAGAGCTACATTTATGAATGTCCTCGCTGAACACATCTATGCAGAGTGATAAATCAGTACAGCATTTTACTTCTCTATTTGATTTACTTTGAAAAATGTAACTGAGAATCTGTACCCTGATTCCATGCATACCACATAAGAAACCCTAATAATTATAGAGAACACAAAGGCTCTGCCATAATGCTACAAACAACATTCACTATTTTTATAACATGTTTTGGCTAAGAAGAATGCTTTAAAAAAAAATCAGTGAAAAATTGCTGATTTGAGCCTGAAGAGACTGGAGAATATAGATGGTCTGAAGAAATTAGTTTTTTCTACCACAACATTTTTTTCACTGCTTTAGGAAACTTTCTTAGGTCAAGAGCACCTTGATACCACCTACTTCTTCACGGATCAAGCTTCCTGAAAACAAGAGTCTTCATATATTAGGAGCTGAAATAGGTAACAAGAGAGTACTTCAAAGGAATCATAGAATCAACCAGGTTGAAAGAGACCTCCAAGATCATCCAGGCCAAACTAGCACCCAGCCCTAGCCAGTCAACTAGACCATGGCACTAAGTGCCTCATCCAAGCTTTGCTTGAACACTTCCAGGGACGGTGACTCCACCACCTCCCTGGGCAGCCCATTCCAATGCCAATCACTCTCTCTGGCAAGAACTTCTTCCTAACATCCAGCCTAGACCTACCCCAGCACAACTTGAGATTGTGTCCCCTTGTTCTATTGCTGGTTGCCTGGGAGAAGAGGCCACCCCCCACCTGGCTACAATGTCCTTTCAGGTAGTTGTAGACAGTAATAAGATCACCCCTGAGCTTCCTCTTCTCCAGGCTAAACAACCCCAGCTCCCTCAACCTCTCTTCATAGGGTTTGTGCTCCAGGCCCCTCACCAGCTTTGTTGCCCTTCTCTGGACACATTCCAGCACCTCAACATCTCTCTTGAATTGAGGGGCCCAGAACTGGACACAGGACTCAAGGTGTGGCCTGACCAGTGCTGAGTACAGGAAAAGAATAATCTCCCTTGTCCTACTGGCCACACTGTTCCTGATGCAGGCCAGGATGCCATTGGCTCTCTTGGCTACCTGGGCACACTGCTGCCTCATCTTCAGCCTGCTATCTATCAGTACCTCCAGGTCCCTTTCCTCCTGGCTGCTCTCCAGCCACTCAGTCCCCAGCCTATAGTGCTGCTTGGGGTTGTTGTGGCCAAAGTGCAGAACCCTGCACTTGGCCTTGTTAAATCTCATCCCATTGGCCTCTGCCCACCCATCCAGCCTGTCCAGGTCCCTCTGCAGGGCTCTCCTGCCTTCCAACAGATCAACACCTGCTCCCAGCTTGGTGTCATCTGCAAATTTACTGATGCTGGACTCAATCCCCTCGTCCAGGTCATCAATAAAGGCTTATGAGAACAAAAAAATTTTGCTTAACAGGTGTCCTAGAGTACTCCAAATTCCTTTCTTCTCCCCCGCCCCACCCAAGGGTTTGAATGGGGAGGAGAAGGTGACGCAAAAACTGCTTTTCCCCCCACACTCTGCAGGCTTGAAGGGGGAACAGCAGGAGGAGCCCTTCCTCACATGTGCTGCCCCGTGTTGGAGCCTGCACTGGAGTCAGGCTGGTGCTCGGCTGCAGTGAATGGTGGCACAGACTCCACAGGTTTTTCCAAGTGAAGACATTTATTTGCACTACTGCTTTGCTTATATACACTTTTAGTTCTAGTCACTAGGGATAGTCTTCCGATCACGCGTCCCACACTCCATGCGTAGTGATTACACTGGCTGAATAAATCAAGACCTACACCCAAATTCCTTCCATTCACAGGTTCACAGTTCCTCTTATTTTTATCTGCCATCTTTGTCTAAAGGTATATCATTGTTTCTTCAATACTGAACAGATCACTTCCCATAGTTGGCTGCGTTTCCTCGCCCAGTATAAAATGGCAAATGGACACTTGTAGAAAGGATAAATAGAGCACGGGAGAAGGTGAGGGGGTTCCTGCCTTGAAAGAGGTCCTGACTGGACAAGCTCCTGCTGTGACAGAGTTCCCGTTTTGGACTGTCCCCGCTTTTAGACAGCTCCTACCTCTTCACATGCCTCTCAGTTTGCACCCCACCCCTGCCTTTGGACAGTTCTCCCCGCTTTTGCGCCATGCTGTGCAAATTTGCAAGCTTGGCAAGTCCTGGGATCCATTTGAGAGAGGGCTACTGGTGGCACCTGCACCTGACTACTCTCAGACCCAGTTTGGCTTTCCCTTGTCTCTGCTGAGGTAATGTTGCTTCCACGAACCCCTGTCTTGTGGCAGCCATGTCTCGAGACATTTCTGAGTTTGGCAGCTTTGCCACTCGCCTTGGGCTTTTGCCACGTGGATCCAGACTACTGGATATTGCTTGCAGCATGAGGAGGATGAGCCAAGCCACAGAGAAATCCAGCAAAGGATAATTTCACCCCTGTGAGTAAAGCCTGCTGTACCCTTAATTCTCTGCTCAGCATGATTGATAGTGGGGTAAAGTTATGTTTATAGCTTAGCCTTTTCCTTTTCCTGACTTCCTAAATCTCTAAATTTGCCCTTAACACCCTTTTGAAGAATTCCTGATCGAATTAGAATCTGTAAATAAACCTTAACTAGTTTTGTATGTAGTTTGGGGGCAGGGTTTTCAGGAAAATAAAATAATTCTATTTTTATAATTTCTGATTTGGCCACATTAATTCCCTGCCTCCATGACACTGGGTAAATACTTATAATGTTTGATGATACAGCTCAGGTTTTGACCCAATATTACGTGACGTCATTTTGGCCAAAGCCAGTAACCAAGATGTTACTGTGAAGTTTGGCAAATGACAGGTATATGAAAACAGTTAATTTTCCCATTATGCCCTTGAAGAAAGCTAAAGAAGCATCTGTGGAAGGAGCAGAATTAAGGAGTGGCAGAAACACGCATAAAAAAAAACAGGAATTGCTCTCATTTTTAGGACATGGTAAGGTTTAGCTATTTAATTCCATATTCTAGGTGCTGGGTTTTGTACTGTTTCATAGGTGAACACAGCAACAACTAGGCATCTTCTACTGTTTTTGAACCACATATTTTTGGTTTAAGAATTCCATAAAGAATAATGTTCTTTTTAATAGGTTTAGACTACTTGAACTACTGTGATGGGGTTATCATTCTTTACATTGAAATCACAATTTTAATCAACATCAGTATCACCTAAAGCAAAACTTTTCCTCTGCTAACAGTTAAAACATCAGTTGTAAGGACCTATTAAGCACGGATCACTTTCAGATGTACTTTTATTGAAGAGCCATTTTTCTCTTTTAAAATGCTTTATGAGAATCTAATTATACATGGCTGTGTAATGTTGTTATCTTTACTATTATTGTGTATTTGCCACACCATTAATAGATTTTTATTTACCTCTATAAAGCACATGTTAAGCTATTTCTCCTGTAAGCTCATTTCATTTTACAGTAAAAACTCTTGGCAGACTAGCATCTCACTCTACCCATTCAATCTCTTATGGAGATTTGTACAAGAGACTTGTAAATTGTGACACTGAACAGCTACCTCTTATGCTACAAACAATATTAGTATCTGTCATTGTTTTAATTGAAAATCTATAAAAATCTCTAGGCTGGTACATTAGGAGAAAGAAGAAACCAATATGTATTAAGGTCAATTATTTGATAATATTGTAACATTGAACTTCTGAAGAAATTTTAAAGGCATTTGTTTAGCGAAGAATCCTTGTCAGAGTAAGAAAATAAGCAGCTTGCTGGATCATAGAACAGTCTTAGCTTGACCCATTAACAACAGTGACTTTTTTCTACAACATAGATCACAGTATCACAGTATCAACAAGGTTGGAAAAGACCTCACAGATCATCAAGTCCAACCCTTTACCACAAAGCTCAAGGCTAGACCATGGCACCAAGTGCCACGTCCAATCCTGCCTTGAACAGCTCCAGGGACGGCGACTCCACCACCTCCCCATGCAGCCCATTCCAGTAGCCAATGACTCTCTCAGTGAAGAATGACTCTCTCAGTGAAGATGCATTCCAACTGCAGCCTTTACATTCATTTTTCTTTTTTTTAATAATTAAAATACGCATGAGAAGCACATTACTGGTCTTCATTGTGAAAACAAACCGAGTGCTTTACCTACCTGTTACGCCCGGAGGACCTGGCGGGCCAGGCAACCCTGGGGGACCTGGTAAACCATCTCGTCCAGGTGGGCCAGGTAAAGGGAATCCAGGAGAACCCTTTTCACCTTTTTCACCTCTCTGTCCAGGGACACCAGGTGATCCTACTCTGTCTGGAAGTGGTCGACCTTTGGACAGAGAAAAACATTGGGAAAATGTGGCAAGCCAAACAACAGTAATATTACCCACACATTAGCTTCCGTTAGGTTTCAGGGAGAAATGTAGACATATTAAGTGTAAAATAGAAAAGAGATCATATTTTACTACTGGTGATTATTGGCTGAGCTGAAGTTACTATAACTCATTTCAGTTAGGTCCCCTAGACGAATACACTTATTTTGTACTAAGTGTCTTTCTGAGATTTAGTTGAATCAACTTTTGCTGGGTAATAAATAGTGGTGACACAGAAGTCACTTCAGCTATTACACTTAGAAACCATTACACACTTACAATAACCTAAATCTGAAACATACATAGAACGGGACAGCATGTCTAAGATCTTCAGGAAATAACTATTAAACAATGCTAGCAGTTTCAGGAATAAAAAAAATCAAAACTAGCTGTAGAAGTAATAAGCAATCAACTACTAATAAAGAGAAGTCACTAAAGAGGTAGAAAAATCAAACTGCTTAAAAATGTAATTTTCATTATTTATACAGCCCCACAGGTCTTCATGCTTTAAGGAGCTATTTCAGTTCACAACTAATCACTAGGCTCAATCATTAAAACCATTTTGAGCCTTCTGCTACACTGCAAGAAGATATGAAAGTCACAGAAATCTCAATTTCTGTAGGGTAACCATGGACTACAGTTTTCCTTCTCTTGTCACAGAATTCTCCAGGGACTGTTACAGGCTGCAATATATCCAATCTCCTCCCTTAAAGTGCGAAAAACTTCCTAGAAACTGTCTGCCCCTAACTCACATTAATTTCATATTCAGCTCACAGTGAAGGCAGAAAATGTGAGCCAAGGTGGTAGTAGTAATATCTCTGCAGGATATACTTGAGTCAGGTTTTCACAGATGATCTGCTTAATTTTAATATGGAAATATCATGTTTTAGTTCAAATGCATATACATGCACATGTTTATGTAGCAGCACTGTTATCATGAATATGGACATGTTAAGACTATGAAAAAGGTAACATTTGTATGCAAAAGAAATAATTTTTAATAGATACATAGAATAGTTTGGGTTGGAAGGGATTTTAAAGATCATCTATTTCCAAGCCCCCCTGCCATGGGCAGAGTCACCTTCCACTAGACCAGGTCACTCAAGGCCTCATCCAATCTGGCCTTAAAAAACCACCAGGGAGATAGCATCCATGACCTCTTTGGGCAACCTGTTCTAGTTTAAAGAAAAAAAAATGCAGGAAGTCCTCAGGAATGACTTTGATTTATTGTTTTTGCCTGCACACCTTGTTTGATTATATTTATACTAACACACACAGAGCTGAAGCGAAAGCAAAACCTATCATGCCCAAAAGCCTATGTACACAGGTACATATGCAGACACCCACGCACATATTCACACTTTACAACTCTTCTTGCCCAGTGGAGCCATACTGTCTGGACTATCTCTGAGGACCTGCACACATTACCTCTACCTACCAGGGAGAACACAAGAAAAATGCAAACAAATACTAGTGCCCATAAATTCATACCTGGAGGTCCCGGGACTCCTTGCACACCAGGGAAACCTAAAGAAGGAGAGGTTTTCAGTTAGGCAATGAAGTCAACAATGCCAACAACAGTGAACTTCTTAGCATGTATTATTTAACCATGTATTACAAGCTAGCATGCACCTAATCAACGGTTAGGTTAAACAATCTATAGATATTTGCAAACAATATATTAAGGGAAAAAGCCCTGCTGTGTGTCATAATCTCCATGCATCTTTCTTCAATAGAGTAAAGCCTGTAATGGGGAAAACAGAAAAGAGAATGCTTGGGTTTCTCTATCTACTGAAGACTTCTGTAAATCATTCAAGCCACTTTCAAGTCAGAAGTCTTCAGATTCTGTGCATTATTATCCTCCTTATGCTTGAGTAGATGTCCATCTTTCTTAAAGAATCAGACAGGATTATTTAACTGCCATAAGAACAGATCCCAGTCCTGTAACTACAACCAAACTACTTCAAAACAAATAAATAAATAACTGGAACACTTCACTGTAACAGAGAGCTCCTGAGCTCATAAAATTTTAATTTCTTTTAATAGGAAAACTAAAGGTATAACTTAATCAAAAAGACAACATAAAATACATACCTTTTTCACCTTTTTGACCTTTCAATCCAGGCAAACCCGCAAGTCCAGGTTCTCCTTTTTCACCATAGGTATCTACTGGTCCAGCATCGATAACCTGAATCACAGGACAAAGACTGGGACACTAGAAATCTCCCCCACTTTGACCTCATGGAACAGAAGCCATTTTAGGTTTGCAGCAACAGTTTTGTGCAGTTTTGATTATACTTGCAATTTCAGCAATATAACTTCTGCCATAGGGTGGTAGGTGCTGAGGAAGTACTGAAGAAAATAAATATTTTCTATTTCCTGTTCTAATAAAATTCTTTCATATCAGTAGTGGGATTAAGTGGAGAGTTTTATAAGATCTTCCTGACCAAGAAAAATTGCAAGAAACCACATCACACTCTAAGCACTAATCCATTAGATTTTCATAACCTTAAAGTTTAAAGTATTCTGTTCTGGCAATTTCTGCTAACACTGACCTAAACTTCACATACAGGATATTGAAACTTAAAATACAATACTCAGAAGTGTGCACAATTTTTCAAACCAAATTAGCAGATGTTGAGAACTTTCCCCCATGCTGGGGAAGCAGCATTATCAGAGATCTATTTGTTGCTGACTAATCCAATTTTTTATTTGAAGTGTTAAAAAAATTATAGACTGCAAAAGCTTACAAACCTACTCTTTTGAACTTTCTTCTGGATAATTTGTATTGATTGACAATGCCTACCATTTTCATAGACCAAAACATTTTAAATTCATACTATTTGAGAGCTTTCTTCCCAATTTCATTCGTAGCCAGAAGAATCATGTCCAACTTTTGCTTCCATTAGCAAAAAATCACATGACTGAACAGAATAAGATCAAAACATATAAACAGAATCAACCAGGTTGGAAGAGACCTCCAAGATCATCCAGTCCAACCTAGCTCCCAGCCCTAGCCAGTCATCTAGACTATGGCACTAAGTGCCTCAGCCAGGCTTTTCTTGAACACCTCCAGGGATGGTGACTCCACCACCTCCCTGGGCAGCCCATTCCAATGCCAATCACTCTCTCTGGCAAGAACTTCCTCCTAACATCCAGCCTAGACCTCCCCTGGCACAACTTGAGACTGTGTCCTCTTGTTCTGTTGATGGGTGCCTGGGAGAAAAGAATGACCCCCACCTGGCTACAGCCTCCTTTCAGGTAGCTGTAGACAGCAATGAGGTCACCCCTGAGCCTCCTCTTCTCCAGACTAAATAACTGTAGATCACTCAGCCTCTCCTCATGGGGTTTGTGTTCCAGGCCCCTCACCAGCTTTGTCGCCTTTCTCTGGACACATTCCAGCACCTCAACATCTCTCTTACATTGAGGAGCCCAGTACTGGATACAGTACTCAAGGTGTGGCCTGAGCAGTGCTGAGTACAGGGGAAGAATAACCTCCCTTGTCCTACTGGCCACACTATTCCTGATGCAGGCCAGGATGCCATTGGCTCTCTTGGCCACCTGGGCACACTGCTGCCTCATCTTCAGCCTAATATCTATCAGTACCCCCAAGTCCCTTTCTTCCTGGCTGCTCTCCAGCCACTCAGTCCCCAGCCTATAGTGCTGTTTGGGGTTGTTGTGGCCAAAGTGCAGAACCCTGCACTTGGCCTTGTTAAATCTCATCCCATTGGCCTCTGCCCACCCATCCAGCCCATCTAGGTCCCTCTGCAGGGCTCTCCTACCCTCCAACAGATCCACACCTGCTCTTAGCTTGGTGTCCTCTGCAAACTTACTGATACTGGACTCAGTTCCCTGGTCCAGATCATTGATAAAGATATTGAACAAGACTGGACCCAGCACTGATCCTTGGGGACACCACTAGTGACAGCTGCCAACTGGATGTGGCACCATTCACTACCACTCTCTGGACCCAGCCCTCCAGCCAGTTCTTGACCCATATCAGAGTGAATTCGTCCAAAAACCATGCACAGTCTCTTTTTTCATCTTCATTGTTTAAGCACTCTGACTGTCATATTTTTAGGTAGGTTTAAAATGAAACAAGAATTTATGTTACTTACTCTTCCTGGAAGTCCTGGAAAACCTCGTTCACCTTTATCACCCTAAATCAAAATACAATTTGCATTTTAAATCTCTCCCTAAAGTTAATTTCCTTAGCAAATGAACACTTTGGTACAGATTCATACAACTTCCAAATGACAACATAAGACCATTCTAATATGCTAGGCAGTTAATTAGCAGGCCCATGCTACTCTACACTATCTAAAGAGAAACTGGAATCTTTAGGAAGGTACATCTGTACATATGCTGGCTGGGCAAAGAGCTTGCAAATCAAGCCTGTATTAATCCACCCATATACAAGAGATCTAAAAGCAGGATGTGTTGGATTAACACAGCCCACTCTCCCCAGAGCGAGGGAAAGTAACACAAAACTCCAGGTTTAGATAAAAAGAGGTTTACTATAAATGAGATAATATAATGAACATTAGCCTGTTTGCAGAAAGGTGCAGCAAAAGGCACCTGCAGCCAGGCCAGCAGAGAAGCCCAGCATTCCAAGCCCAGAAAACTGAAAGCAGCAACCAGAACAGGAAGTCTCTCATGTCACAACCTAAACTACAAGCCCCATAATACTTTGGTCCAGCCTGCAGTTTCGTTTTGAAGCTGACACAATGCAGCATACTATTGAACAACAGCAGATGATTCAACTCAACCCATGACACAGGGGTATCTAAACTACCTTAGTTTTGACTTTTTCTAGGCTCTGAGTGCTAATGTTACAACTCAATAACATTCATTTAATATTGCTTTATGTGCATTCACTGCACATGTCTGAACACAACATACAAGCTTTTAACTCCTTCACTCTGCGTGATGGGAAGTAAAGATCATGTACCTTTGCACCAGGCTCCCCAGGTCGTCCTGGAACCCCAAAGTCACCAGGCAAGCCCTGCACGTTGAAAACAGCAAAACAGCAAAAGACAAATACATTAAGCAGCAAAGTTTTACATTTTTAAACCAGTTACTAATTCACTGAAAGCAACAACTTTAAGTTAGCAATTCTGAAGGCTACAAAATGAGAACCAGTTGTAATACACAGTTCTTTGTTCTGAATGTAAGACACAGTACAGGAAAATTAGTAAAATACATACGGGTTCTCCTTTTGGTCCTGGTTCACCATCTTTGCCAGGCTTTCCCTGCAAAACACCAAGGTCCACTCTGCTTAAATAGGCAGCCAGACAGATGCCATTTCTAAATACAGTGTGTGAAACGCTAGAACAAAGCAATCACTATTGTAGTGCACTAACCAAAGGATGCTAGCACAGACCTGTGCAGAGAGTACAAAACAGTCAAACATCCTACAAGCTGCAGAATTAATCAAAATCCTGTAAATCTGCTCCCAGATCCAGGAATAACATACAGATTTTGCAGTGAAGGAGCTTCAAGAAAAACATACAGCCAATAGTACAGGAAACCAGAATCAGAACAAAAAAGCCTTTTTCTTTCATAGTAATCCCTTTATTAAATATAGATACATACACAATATATATATACACACACACACTATACTACTTTTTTTATATATATATATACACTCTACAGCCTCACAAAACCTTTATTCACCTTTTGGTGGCTCTCTTTCACCATAAGTCTTGAAGAGTGTCCCCCTATCAGATTGCATTATAACCTAGTAGTAAAAATCACTTCCTTAAACTGAAAGCTAGAATTTTAATTCACAAGGCAAATGATAACCTAGAATCCAAGACTCCTTCGGAGAAGCATGGTTCACAATTAGGCCACTGTGTTAGGTCACACAGGGGATTAGACTACCTTGAAGTAATCAGCTGATAGGTTAGTCTGTTTAGATCATTTATCACCTACTTTTCAGCATTCCCTTTCTCTTCCTCTGGGCTACAACAGGACTGGCTTCTAGGATTGAAGCCTAATCCACTGGACCCTGGCTTTCAGTTAGTGTTACAGTGCTTAGATTGTATATGTATCATACACAATATGAGTATCACTCCCAATTTGATAAACTAAACTTCAGGCAAGATTACATGTAGAAAACACATGGTTTTGCTACCATTTGAGCTATGAAAGATGTAGCATGACTCATGCAGAAGTTGTATGGATAAAACTATGATACAGGTCAATATTAGGCAAATGTGCCTCAAGCATCTACCATCAAGATAGAAAACAGTGAGCAAATGTACCTCAGGCATTTAAACTTTTTGATCCAACCATCTTCTTTGTAAGAAACAGAACCTTTAGGCTAAGCAGTCTCATTTTGTAGATTGCATGTAAGAGTATTTGAAATAAACTCAAAACATTCCATTTAGCTAAAGTCATTCCTACAGAGCAATTTGGGTTTTGCTTTGCTTTTCCTTCTGCTCTTGAACACTTTATTCTTGCTTCAGTTGGGGTCAATGGAAGTCCTGTATCTGCCTTCAGCATTAGCTATCTGAAAGCACGTTACATACTAAGATTACCATATGTTACTACTACCTTGACTTGTACACCTGTCCTACAGCACAACTCAATATGTTGACATTTACCAGATTTGCTATTTTACTAACAGGTACTATGTTTAATTAATTTATGGGAAAAATACAACAACTCTAATTATCATATGCACAAAGTTGAGCATACTTACACGTGGACCAGGCTTTCCAGGTTCACCCTTGTCTCCTTTGAAACCTGAACCTGGCAATCCCTGGAAAAATAAACACACATCACATTAAACAACCTGCCAAATTCTAAAGTAGATTTGCTTTTATCAAATTAGTATGAAGATATTCAAGGGCTATTATCAGATACTTCACAGCTTTAACAGTATTTTTAAGAAAATAAATTAAAAGAACCACACAATACTTACTGGGACTCCCTGTTCACCCTTTTCACCTGGATCACCCTAATGAAATTATATAAACATAAATTAGTATTAAGAAAGAAAAACAAAACCAAAAACCAAACCTGAACCATTATTCATTTTATTCATTTAGGTAGGAAATAAATTATTTTTTCCTATCAGAGAAAGCACATCTAACTGTTCTCCACTTTAAGAGCTATGCCTAATAGTATGATGTGCAAGAAGTTAGACAAACACAAAGTGTGATTCCACTGAGCTGTTTTATTATGCTAATACATACGTCTTAGACTGCCTAATTCAATAACTGAAAAATTCCTTAGCACTCAGATCACATGGATGTGTTTCTCTATATGAAAAGTCTAATAAAAGCTACCTGATGACATTTTTTAGACTATTTGGTGTTGACAATGTTTACCAATCCTCTTTTCTGAGAAAGTCCTCTGCTGCATGCATTACTTATGAAATTATTTTTGCATTTACTATCCATTTTTCAAAGAAACCTCTAGAAAAACAGTCAAAATTCATCAGTGAAGTCAAGTGGGGGAAAAAAATTGAAAAATTTGCTGTAGGTGACTTAATATTTTCTTTTTCCTGTTTTACTTTTGTTTCCTAATCACTATTGATGATATTTTAATGAAGACTGCAAGAAGATCAATCATTTAAAGTCTCACCTTTTCTCCTCTTATGATTTCACTCCCTTTTTCTTTCACATGTGGTGCTGGTCCTGGGGGGCCTGGAGGACCCCTTACCCCTTGTTCTCCCTGTCAACAACAAATCCAGGGTAGTCATTTAAAGACAGTACTGTTTTTAATTGTTCACTGTTTAATGTTCATTAAGAATGAACGTTACTGAGACCAGTAATGTTAAAGAGGACTACATTAAAGAGAACTACTATTATTCACTTTTAAAACTATAGCTAAATGTTTGGGATTTTTTTAATGCTTACTTCAGAAAAATATCAGTCAGGGAAAGGGTTACACACAGAGTTATAGATGACATAACTGTATAATGGGTGACAGACAGAGACTGCCCTGAAGAAAGGTCTATGAATCTCCTGTTAGAGTGAAGATTGATTAATACCAAATACCAGGGTTCTATCCAATTAATTATTGAAATAGTACAAAATTATTTAGTGCCTCCCTTAGGAGGAAGGAGATTAGAAATAAAGATATCAGGTTCAGAAATTTGATGTCCAAAGCAAAATGTTGCTCTAAGCTTATTCCATCAGCTTTACAATTGTTCATAAAGGCCAACTTCAAGATGACAACAGTGAAACATACTTTTTTCAGTGTGCATGTGTCCTTAGCAGTTTCAGACCCTCATACCCTTTCACAATACAAAAGCACTAGCTTTTGGAGCAAAACATCTTTTAAAAGGCATGATACAGTTCTGTCAAGCAGTAATGCATAACAATACCATTAATTTTTTGCTAAACACAAACCCAAGGAGTCCAGGAAGTCTCCACATACTTCCATGACCAACACCTCAGAAAATTTTATGACAGCAAGTTAATTTCAACAACTTGGTTTTGGCAATAAATTCTACCCATTGGGAACAGTGTTGCTCAAAACACATAAATAAGATTGCAGATAAAAAAAACCCAAACAACCACCTGGCTTACATAATTTATTTTATATTCCAAAAGGCTTCTGTCAATCACATGAGAAGCTTCTGGAGAATAACTCAAGAGACAACTTACTAAATAACCTACGACTGCATGCATTTCTTGTCTCCCAAGAACACAACATAAGGTACTTTAGCCTAGATCTCTCAGTGAGAGAAGTAACAGATTTCCTAACCTATTTTACCTCCTGTCAGAGACTGAGATAAACAGAATGTCCCAACATCTCAAAATAGCCCAGAAGAACCTGTATTGAGCTAAGCTTCTGAGAAACGTGAAGTGGGCATCCTGTTCACTGGCCCAAAAATCTCCCTGCATGAGCTCAGACCCTAATTGCTCCCTAACATGCAAACGACCAGACAAGAGACCAACCAGGGAAATGAAGGGAGAGCTTGTGAATGCTGTCATGGGACAACCTGCCTGACTGCATCGCTTGCATGGACCAAAAGACCACCGCTCTGGACCACCTAAGCTTCAAACCTGAAACATTGAGGTGAAGGCTTCCTGTTTTGGAAGGTGATGCTCACTTCAACCCAGCTGTTTCTTGACAGCTGCGACCATTTCAAAGGAATCAGCCTGACAAAGGGGGTTCAACCCTGGAAACTCCCTTCCAATAAGGGCATCAAGCATGCCCAGCACTACCTGGATAGTAGGCCTGGCTAAGCAAATCACTCTGGAAAACACCAAGTGATTCCCAGAAGAAAATGCATATTCAATGAGTCAGGCAGGTAAAAGAAGAGAAGCCTCAATCTGCAGACCAAATGCTTTCCCCATCCACTCTGCAAACAGACTTTCAGGATGCCAATTCTCCAAGGTGGTCTCTTGTCTCTTCAGGGGGGTATTTCTTCATTTTCTACCTCTTCTCTTTACTCCACTCCTGTCCCCTTCCCCGCTTCTTCCTCTCCCTATGCTCATCCTCGTGTGTGTAAGTCACATGAATGCAATAAAGCTAGCCTGTGCATTTGACACTGTGTCTTAATTCTGTGACTGAGATTCCCACCTCCCACCACCAGAATTCCTCCAGATTGGGACACCTCCCATTTGGTCCTGGTTAAGAAAATCAATGAGAACCTGCAGCACATCATTAGCTCAGTTTCATTCAAAAGTAAATCAGGCTGTGTGTTCCGAAAACTGCTCCTGGTTGAGCTACAGCACAGTAAAAACGGACAATTGAAGGATCTGCTTCAAAAGTATACACTACCAAAACAAAGGCAGACAGGCCTTCAAAGGTCCTACCACAATTAATTCTGGTGGTTCTGCACAGCACATTAAATCTCATCACTTGGAACTAAATTGGTTTCAAATACATCTCATGATTACTCATGATTCAGAGAGTAAATGTTTCCAGATCTGCCTACTGCACACTCAATTCATTGGTACTAGTCACAGCTGGAAAACAGGATAATGATCTGAATTGATGTCAGGTATAATGAACTCACCATGAACAAAGTCTGTAACTGATCATGTGAAAGTTATGGATTTACTTCATTAGTTACTGATTTTCTCCATTTATTGATTCCAGCAATATATATATATATATATATATCTAAGTATCAAGAATACTTCTATCAGTTGTCCACCAGAAGTTTTCAAGAGACTTACCTTTTCACCTTTGGGACCCTGAAAACCCAAGCCCATGTAGCCCTGAAAATATAAATTACAGATCCTTAGTCTATTTTTATCAGCAGTGCATATGTGCATACATACACACATATGAGGGCATTCTGTACATGGCAAGAGTTAAGAGAGGATATAAAAGACACAACATGAGCTTTCAGTGCACATGTTGCATGTGTGGGCACCCACACTCCTGGGGTTTTTAACTGATGCATCACATCAATTAATGAAAATAAAAAACCAAAAAGACGGAATGAAAATTATCAGATCATTTTACTGTTGATATGCTCTTTTTTCAACATTTCTGTGACAATTTGGACATTTTTAGATTACTTCAAATAATCATAGGAATGTTGTGCTTATTAGTGATTTGATCAATACAGTACAGTACAAACCCAAACAAATTTGAAATGGAAAAAAATATTTTAAGTGTGTTAAAAATCTCCCTTCATGAAATCCATTTAGATACAATAATAGATCCTGAAGTGTAATAAACCCCACTTCTTTAGGACCACTAGTTTTCATATTTTTGCGGCTCCAGTGTGTCAAATAACTACACAAATAGACATCATCTTTATAATAAAAAGAATCTTACCTTCTCGCCTGGAAGTCCTGGTGGCCCTGGGGGACCCTACAAGGTAGTACACTTTAGCATATGTATGTGTACAGTATATGCATATATCTATGACTTATCCTATAAAGGTAACAAAACTGCAAATCTTTCCAGTGAACCAAGATGTAAAAAGTCTTTTTATGCTACTGCTTAACTCAAGACTTAGAATAAGTAATAAAACCGAACAGAAGCTAAGATACCTCATCAGTCTTTTTATGCTACTGCATAACTCAAGACTTAGAATAAATAATAAAACCAAACAGAAGCTAAAGTACCTCATCAGACTTTGCTTTGCAGTTTAGAGTGCTGCACCTAAGCAGCATCTAGACAAAAGACAGTCAGAGCGGGGTGGGAAAAGTCTATGGTCCTGCACTGTGAAATAGCTTTGCTGCTGACTTCTTCAGTTTTGCATGCTAAATATTGATCCTCATCCTTTTCTCATTAAAATTGTTATTTTTTTGTTTACATCAGCATGTTCAAATTCAACTGCACTACCATCTTCCTTTACATCACTTGCAGTTTTCTTCAGAAGACTAAGAAATCTCACACAGCTCACTT
Source organism: Pogoniulus pusillus (assembly GCF_015220805.1). Classification (NCBI taxonomy): domain Eukaryota; kingdom Metazoa; phylum Chordata; class Aves; order Piciformes; family Lybiidae; genus Pogoniulus; species Pogoniulus pusillus. Next base: position 33,269,049 of record NC_087268.1, on the reverse strand, counting down.
TCATAGCCAGAAACACAGGGTGGACTTTCACCAGATGGATATTACAGATTCCTGCCAGTGCTGCCTACACCCAGTACAGGAGGAGAAGATATTAGGTGTCTGTTAGACCTGTCAAAATGTCAAGCAGCTGAAATGCCTTCAGCATTTGGCAATTACCATAATATCAGACAGCTGATAGTCCGCTTTCTACAGTACTGCTTGCTGTAGCTGCTCAGAACAACCACCTCAAGAAACATTTTGATCTGGCTGCTAGTTCTGTGGTTTATTTTCTATAAATTAAGTCAAGGAAAGGCAGGAAAGGAAAGTACTCCCAAGCAAAAAATATCCTGCAAGACAACCATACAAACGTCTGTGATTGAAAACCTCGTTCCTGACATGGTAGCGTCCAGAAGACTAAGCACGAAGGCTGGAATCACAGGTTTTCCTTCCCAAATGGCAACAAACAATGGCTACACACATCTCATATAATGAAGCCCTTCAAGTAAAGTCCAAACCACCATAAGAAGAAACTTACTGGTTCTCCTGGAGGCCCTTGTGGCCCCATTGCTCCCTGAAAACCTGGACTTCCAGGAGGACCCTGTGAAAAATCAAAATGACATAATTAAAAAGTGATATTTACTTGGAATTTCCTGATACTGACTGAATTTTAATTGAAGAAGATAGCTTCTAGTCAAACTTCATTTAGACTTACAGGTAGTCCAGGTTGGCCAGGAAAGCCTTTATCACCTTTTAGCAAACTAGGAGGTAAAAGACCTATGACTTCACCTGGATCGCCCTATAATAGGGAAAAAATAAAAGAATTATACTTAAACATCCATTCAAATGCATTCAAAATCCCTAACATTGAGATGAAAGAAAAGTTTGAGCTATGAAAAGTTTGGAATTATTTGTAAAGCTGACCTAAAAAAACATCACCTGACTCCTTTTAAAGACATATTAAAAGTTAATTGACAAATGTCCTATAAAGCTACCTGAAGAGATTCCAGTACCAGGGCATTCTTCATACCCTAATCTCCTATAGTGGAATAGGTAACCAGAAAGATTGTCCCACCACTAACACAATGTTACCACTCAGTCAGAAATTGGAGCATCTGACCCAGTTGCTGAGAGAAGTTGATAATCTCACCATTTCTTTTCCAGGCTGAGATCTTCAGTCTCATGCCTAACTTTTACACTTTGACAGAACTATTCTGATCATTATCCAATTCTTTACGTTTCTGTTTAAAGACAGCAACAGATCAAAACTTTCCTATTTTTATTGTAAAAGGTTGCAATATTTTAAGTGATTTTAACTCCAAAGTTGCCTGGGACAGACATGTTTGCGTGTTTATAGTCAGTTCTTCCCATGTGAGAGAATGAGAACACAGTGCTTTACAGCTTCAGGTAGTCATGTCATTATAAATCTGAGATTACAATATATTATATTAAGCTCTACTTATATTTAAGCCTTTAATTATCTCTATTGATTAAAAAAAAAATCTCTTTGACAATTAAGATTTCATTCTCCAGATCACAAAATGCACTCAGATACTTAGTTTTATTCTTTTCCTTTGTGAAAACTGTCTAGCATGCGTTGGATGCTTTGCATACTGTAAGCTATATGATCACAAATATTATCTAGGTGAAACTATTTTGATAAATTAAATGTTAATATACTGATTATACATAATCAGTGATGATATGTGCTACTTTTTTTCTGTGGTAATCCATGTAATACTTACACTTTTAAGATCTGCACAGAACAAACATATATTCAGTTGTTATTAACTGGAGTTCACACCACTGTCTTTACTTAGCAGGATTGCAGAAGAGAGAACAAAGCAAAACACAGCAGTACACTTTTCAGCCCTTAAGTAAGGACTGCTAGTCTTGGAGTAGGTAGATTTTATCTTAATTCTTACTGCTAGAAGCACCGATATGAACACATTTAAAGTGTACCTTCATTCCAGGAGGTCCTGGAGGCCCCTGTGAAACAAAAACAAAACAAACAAAAAAAGACCTATGTGATGTGATTGTTCCTTAGTATTGTACATTTTACATCCTATACTCTATGTAATTTTTTTTTTCCAGTTGTATTTGCATTTCAAGAATTGGGGTTGAAAAAAGCATGAAAGACTCTACTTACTATGCTCCCAGTCAGTCCTGGTAAACCCGGGGGACCTACTGGACCTCTTTCACCCTAAGGAGGACAAAGAAATCATTTTATTTAGGGAACATGCTTGAGGGATGTTTTTATTTCAATACAGAGAGGCTGTCATGAACAAGTAAATGTTACCTTTGTGCCATTACATCCTGGGATGCCAGGTGGACCAGGGGGGCCATCCTGTCCAGGAATGCCCTACACGAAAAGAAGGTAAGGAAATTAGCAGTAATCCAGGTCAGATGTCACTATTAAAACTTTGATGTTCTTTGTAAAACTAGATATATTTCATACATACAGGAAGGCCTGGGTTTCCTGGGAAGCCTGACACTCCTGGTGGGCCCTGCAATTGATAGAAACATAAACTGAAGTGAGAAACCCACAAAACGGCAACAGGTTGCAGCCCAAGTGACATTCCCAGTGGTGGCAGTCAAAAAACAAGTGACAGTTTCTTTTAAATGCCTTAACAAAACAGCTCTGTTCTTCAAAATCTCTCAAACATTGCACCTTAGTAATAGATAACTGAAAATTTTTATATTTCTTCAACTTTTAAAGCAGCAATATGGATTTCCTTCAACAGGAACTGGACCAGAGCCTTATGTGCAGGTAACACAGAGGTGCCTGTTTTCTCACAGCCATTGTTTCCAAAATGAAATTCACTCTAGGTACCTCTGCATAGCAAAAGAGGATGTTAATGCATTATGAAGATGCTTCTCTATCATGCATACTCCACTTTAGTGTATCCATTCACCCTTATGGCCAAAATACCTAGCAGTCTGAGACAACTCTTTCTCCTTGAACAGTGCAATGAATCAGGAGCTTGGGTTGGAGCACCATTTTCATCCAACCAGCTTATTTATTCATGCAGTATTTCCTAATCGATGTAGCATGAAGAAGAAAAGATTATTGTGAATCACAAGGGGTTGTCATTAATTAACTCAAAGAAGAGAGTAACCCCACCTTGCACTTGAAGGCAGTCAAAGAGAGTTAAAGACATATAAACACATAGACATTGGATAGGCAAAAGAGTAAGTCAGAACTCACTCTTGTTCCCTTTGTTCCTGGCAGTCCTGGTTCTCCAGTATCACCCTGCAAGGGAAAACAGATAGCTTTATGCTTCCTACTGACAACAGTTTTGGGACATCTGAATGTTTTAAATACAAAAGCCTATACTTTTACCTTAAGCCCTGGTGGCCCAGGTGGCCCTTCAGGTCCTTGCATTCCAGGAAACCCAATCACACCCTGTAGTCCCGGCAAGCCTCTTTCTCCCTGTGGAAGAAGAAAAGTCATTAGTAATCAAACAAATGAAGCTGCTTCTTCAAGCAACTGACGTGCTCCCCATTTCTGTGCTCAAATCTGTTTGGTGGTAAGAAGCTACATAGGACAGCACACAGTTCACAGTGGTATTTGAAGGGAGGATTATTCTAAACAAAGAAATAGTTCTAGTTCAATAATAAGTTGGCAGAAGTTCCATGTAGCACAACTGAAAAGCACTCAATGTCAGCAAAACCTTTCTTCTTTCTCCCTGGACAGAACTGTTCATAGCATGTTTATATTCCTGGGATCAGGAAGGCCACTTTTACTCTAATAAGACCTCTTTGCATTCCCATAGACATACTGGTGGTTAAATCCTGGTCCAAAATCCAACAAGCTAAATTCCTGAAAATCACAAATGTCATTGTCAAGTCACTACTGTATGAATGGCAGTACCACTCCTCATGTATCATTCACAGACCAAGCTTGTCACTTAAGTCTTGAATTTCAGGGCAGTTCAGAGACAAAGTGCTTTAAGATACAAGATATTCCAAGAAGCTGCCATCCTTTAGGTTATTCTTCAATACTTGTCCTGTTTTTGCTGGGACAGATTCACAGGCCAGCCATGGTCTGCAGGCCATTAGCTGTTCTGAGTGAGCCAGGACAGCTGATATGAGTCAGCTCAGCTGATATGAGTCAGCTCAGCAGTGTATTTCATATCATGAGCACCATTCTCATTATAAAGGAGAAAATTTACTGGCAAAGGAGGAGCTTGTTGTTTGGATTCTTTTCCATCATAGTTATTTCTTTTGTTCTGGTGTGCTGCCTTTCTGGATATTGTGACTGCTGCACTTTTGCTGGGCTGAGAATAATTTTTTATATCTTATTCTGATATTGTTGTTCATTTGACTATTCAATTGAATCTGGTTAATTTTCAACCTGTGAGTCTTCTCTCCTTTTCCAGGTTCCCCTTTTCTGCTGAGGAGCGGTCAAATCCAGGATAAATGTAGGTAATATTGTATAGGACATCTGTGTTTTCTACACTGTTCCTCTCCCTACAACTCCAAACGCATTTAAATTGGATAAATGTGCAGGCAGAAAATCCATCCAAACTGATGTGGCAGCTATTAGGCATTCACTATACTTTGAATGCTGCCTGAATAAAGGCAGCAAAGTCTACACATAAAGGAGAGTGAGAAAAGTCCATGTTAAAATCTGAAAACCCTAAATCAAGCAAACCAAAAGACACATGTTCCATGTAGGAAGTAACCAGAGTCTCTCCAAAGTATGGTGTGAAATGGAGAAATACTTCATAATGCCTCAAAAATGGGAGAATACTGGAGGAATAAAGCCTTAGTGAGCACATGCAAAAAGGAAAAAGGTATAGAGGTTTGGAAAACAATTAAAAAATACGGCACCTGCTTTAGAAAGTTAAAACAGAGACCAATTTTCAAGGGATACCAACACGAAAATAAAACCAACGAGGTTCAAAACATGCCAGAGGGAGCTACACAATGGTTGACGTACTTAGAGCAAAACAGTGAGAGGAGAGACTGATATTTGCAACTAACAAACAATTTGTATTTTAGGATGGTGAATAGCAAGAAACATTTCTGCTATATGCTTATATTTTAGGATGGTGAATAGCAAGAAACGTTTCTGCTATATGCTTATATTTTAGGATGGTGAATAGCAAGAAACATTTCTGCTGTGTGCTTAGTACAAAGATTCCCAGCACTATGCTAGCAGTTTACAGAGATCAGCTGAGAACAGAGCACACAAGAACAATACCTAAGTTCTGGAGAGCTCACTCTTCAAGTAGGTATAACATGCATCTTGCAAAGAAAAGGTGTGATATGCAGGTCAAAGAAACTGAGTCATGTCCCAGGACATGGTGTTAGTTACAGTTTCAGAAGATGAGAAGAACTGCAAGATTTCTGAAGTTACTACACTGATGTAGGTTTTTAGCATCTTGAACCAGGATGATTTTGCTGAGAAGGTGAGGACAAGATGTGGGAGAGGTGACAGACAGCTAATAAGAGCAAGGCCAAGGAGGAAAGAGGAGAGAAAAGCACAAATGAGATAGGGGCATGAGGAAGTTAAAGCAGCAGAGGGACCTGGACAGGCTGGATGGGTGGGCAGAGGCCAATGGGATGAGATTTAACAAGGCCAAGTGCAGGGTTCTGCACTTCGGCCACAATAACCCCAAGCAGTGCTATAGGCTGGGGACTGAGTGGCTGGAGAGCAGCCAGGAGGAAAGGGACCTGGGGGTACTGATAGATAGTAAGCTGAAGATGAGCCAGCAGTGTGCCCAGGTGGCCAAGAGAGCCAATGGCATCCTGGCCTGCATCAGGAACAGTGTGGCCAGTAGGACAGGGAGGTTATTCTGCCCCTGTACTCAGCACTGGTTAGGCCACACCTTGAGTACTGTGTCCAGTTCTGGGCCCCTCAATTCAAGAAAGATGTTGAGGTGCTGGAACGTGTCCAGAGAAGGGCAACGAAGCTGGTGAAGGGCCTGGAACACAAATCCTATGAGGAGAGGCTGAGGGAGCTGGGGTTGTTTAGCCTGGAGAAGAGGAGGCTCAGGGGTGATCTTATTGCTGTCTACAACTACCTGAAGGGGCATTGTAGCCAGGTGGGGGTTGGCCTCTTCTCCCAGGCAACCAGCAATAGAACAAGGGGACACAGTCTCAAGTTGTGCCAGGGTAGGTATAGGCTGGATGTTAGGAAGAAGTTCTTCACAGAGAGAGTGATTTCCCACTGGAATGGGCTGCCCAGGGAGGTGGCGGAGGCACCGTCCCTGGGGGTCTTCAAGAAAAGCCTGGATGAGGCACTTAGTGCCATGGTCTAGTTGACTGGCTAGGGCTGGGTGATAGGTTGGCCTGGCTGATCTTGGAGGTCTCTTCCAACCTGGTTGATTCTATGATTCTATGATTCTATGAAAGCAAAATAAGTTTCCTGCGAGGGAAAATTCTCCTGCTGCTGCTTCTCTCTATCTTTCCCCCAAAATAAGTTTTTCAATATAAAAGGGTAAACGATGAAGTGCCAAAACTACATGATCTCTGCTATTCACTTCCCAGTGTTCTCTGAATGAAGTTTGCTAATAACCCAAATTCTGTGGCACTGTGTTAGCCCACGAAACACAACAGCACAAAAAAGCAAAACCAAAACAAACAGCAGATCAGCTGAAGAAACCTGTTTCTAAGTCACCTGCAAGAGGTACAAAGTCCAAGTTTTAAATCAACAAGGTTTATTTTAAAAAATATTTTAAGGAAGAATATATCAGGACTCAGGCCTTTGAATGGAAGTTGAAGTAATTAAAAACCTGAGGGCGATCTGAAATGTTACAACATTAAATGTTGAACCAGCAGTGTGCCCAGGTGGCCAAGAGAGCCAGTGGCATCCTGGCCTGCATCAGGAATGGTGTGGTCAGCAGGAGCAGGGAGGTCATTCTGCCCCTGTACTCTGCACTGGTTAGACCACACCTTGAGTCCTGTGTTCAGTTCTGGGCCCCCCAGTTTAGGAGGGACATTGAGATGCTTGAGCGTGTCCAGAGAAGGGCGACGAGGCTGGGGAGAGGCCTTGAGCACAGGCCTATGAGGAGAGGCTGAGGGAGCTGGGGTTGTTTAGCCTGGAGAAGAGGAGGCTCAGGGGTGACCTTATTGCTGTCTACAGCTACCTGAGGGGTGGTTGTGGCCAGGAGGAGGTTGCTCTCTTCTCTCAGGTGGCCAGCACCAGAACAAGAGGACACAGCCTCAGGCTGCACCAGGGGAAATTTAGGCTGGAGGTGAGGAGAAAGTTCTTCACTGACAGAGTCATTGGACACTGGAATGGGCTGCCCGGGGAGGTGGTGGAGTCGCCGTCCCTGGAGCTGTTCAAGGCAAGGTTGGACGTGGCACTTGGTGCCATGGTCTGGCCTTGAGCTCTGTGGTAAAGGGTTGGACTTGATGATCTGTGAGGTCTCTTCCAACCCTGATGATACTGTGATACTGTGATTAACATTTAAGCAGATTACTGCGATTCTTAAACCCACACTTTGGCTGGCTAATTGGCATTGCAGGAACAAGTATGTTCCTGCAAAATCTGATGTGTCACTTTAGACCAGGAATTCACATCGTGCCTTGTGCACTTGCTCTAATGACCTGCTGTGGGACAGACTAAGAGAGGAGGAGACACTCAAATACATAGAACAGGCTTTTTCCATTGCTTGAAGAAAAGCACAATGTGTACAGATGAGAACAAGTTTATTTTGACACTCATGAAGAAATATGAGTCATGTGTAACACTACTAATGCTTTCTGCACTCGGGAGTTTGTCTGGGGATTTCAATGCACTTCCCCCACTGCACCTTGCAACACAGGGATATAATAGTCTTTCCTCCATTCTGAAGGAAAGATAAAGATGAGGTCTACAGATAAGACTTTGATTTAGTCCAAGGCTTCCTTAAGATTATTCTTGCACTGTGAAAGGGCCATAAAGTGCCTGTAAATCATTCACTAAGCTTGAAATAAAGAATGAACTTGGGCTTTCAAGATAACTAGTTAATTCTCTGAAGGCTGTCTTCAGCCTCACAGGCTGCCCTGTCTGAGGAGTGAAACAGTTGTAGGAGCAGAGATGAGACCAGTCTGAATCACTTTGAGCTAACATACATCCAAGCTTCCCTAGAAACATTTTGTGTTACTGACTTGAACTGTTAAGTCAACAGGACAAGTAAATGGCTCCTTGTCCAGAAATTCTGAACATCCAGTCAAGCTAGTGGATATCACAAGGCCTGGAGAGTGTACCTCCACAGCATGTGGAAGGCTGTACAGTCCCAAATACTACAGACTCATGTCTTTTTATACTGGAACTGAGCTCATATTTTTGCCTGTACCTTGCCAGAGGCAAGAAAGGTAGCAGTGGTACATGCAAGAGCGGCTGGACCCCTCTCTGCATGCAGCCTGCCACCTTGTCTACTTATTCTTACAGGGGAGCATGGACTTACACACTGCTTAACCTCTACCTTCCCATTTGACTGTACTGCAAAATTTGGAGTAAGTTGTTTAAAGTAAGTATTGGGTAATAGCTAAAACTTGTGCAGTCTCAGGCTACATTGTTAATGCACAGAAACTCAGAGGAGTTGCAACAACCAATTCCACCAAGATCCAGTAACAGATCTAAGGGTTGTCTCCTGGGTTCCTGTCCCTTTCTTTGGTCCTGCTATCAATGCCAAAACTTATAAGGAAAGAAGTAGCACTGATGAACAAAGGTCTTACTTCAATACTCCTGATCCAGTTAGTACCAGCTTCCACCTTGAGATATTTTTCTTGAATCAATGAATCTACACTAAATTACAGTAGGAATATATCAGCCTCAAAGTAACTACACTAAACAAAAGAGTACAGAAACTCCAGTGTCTAGAAGCTGTAAAGTCCTGTGAATGTATATGTCTACATGTCCTAATGTATAGGACACCACTGAGTATATTTGCCCCACAGAGATCATTGAGGTAGCAACTTTGGTCACTGTTGTGTTCATTTAATAAGCAAGACACCTGTGTTAGCCCAGCTTTTGTGAAATGCTTCCAAATGCCTTTGCGCTAGTTCAAATTAATGGAATGGACTTCTAAAGAGAGGTGAAGCTGTTAAGAGTGTAACTGCATAGGCTGAGATCTTCTCTGGCACCTATCCTTCTGAATTAGCCACAAAATGCTGTTTGACACATGGAACAACTGCAGATTGTTAAGCGAGAGAATCACATGAAGTAGGTTTAGAAGATTCAGCTGTAATAAATGAAGTGCCCCAGCAGAGGAAATAACTGCTACCCTATTATAAATTATTTCTCCTGTTATTTTCTCTAGGGACTGCTGGACTGGAAGATTTTATATTTGAGAGACTGGTAACATGGATATAAATCATCTGTTTCCAGAAGTGTGGGCTCACAGGGTGTCCGGGCCAGTACTGAATAGAATGTTCTCAGACTCTCCAGAGACTCGGGCACATGGTGAATAACAATGTGCAGATCTTCCAGAAGCCATTTGAAAGATGCTTCATAGGCCTCTGTAAGCAGTCGCCCCACAGCTGAGGCAACAGGACAGGCATGTGTTTGACCTTCAGCTGAAAAGGTGTAAAACTCAGTCATAGGGAGAGATGTCAAAAGGCAGCCAAGCAGCAAAGGTGGTGCTTCTTCTCCTTTTGAAAGGATAGTGCCACCACACTCCTCTTTACACCAGCTGGTATGATTGCCTCAGTCTTTACTGCACCAGTTCAGCTGGCACTTTTCTTTAGCCAATGAGTTTGCTCCACTTTCAGTGAGTTTAGGAGCTCATCAGGTGGCTTCCAAAACCAATGCAAGGAGGACATAGTAATGCAGGATGAAGGGCAGATAGGGAGCTTCTCACACCAGCACACTGGCATCTGCTAGAGTTCATCCTCTGGAACTCCTCATCTATGCCTTCACTGCTGGAGTAACTGAGATGGAAGCCAAAAAACATTTGACCTTGCTGGATAAGTCATCTTCAGACCACTGTTGCTGATGACTCCAAAGTCATTATAAGTTCAGACTTTATCTCTTAGGAACACACATGTTTCTCTCTCCCCAAAACCTAATGTTCATTGAACTGAAACGCCACCAAGGACATGTATGGCAAAGAAATCCATCTCCTTCAAGATAAAAATTAAGAATATAGTTTCCAAAATGAGAGAAATAGGGCCTGGCAGTTCAGCGTTCCTTTGTGGTCTAGAAGCAGTCTCAAACACTGCTTTTGAAAGAGATTCATCTGAGGCATAGCTGCAATTGTAAATAAGAAAAAACATCATCCATAGCATTCCTCACACCTTGATAGAATCATAGAATCATAGAATCAACCAGGTTGGAAGAGACCTCCAAGATCATCCAGTCCAACCTAGCACCCAGCCCTAGCCAGTCACCTAGACCATGGCACCGAGTGCCTCAGCCAGGCTTTTCTTGAACACCTCCAGGGACAGTGCCTCCACCACCTCCCTGGGCAGCCCATTCCAATGCCAATCACTCTCTCTGGCAAGAACTTCCTCCTAACATCCAGCCTAGACCTACCCCAGCACAACCTGATGCTCCACTGTGGCCTTGTAAAATCTACAGCAACGTTCAACAGTCTTGCAATGCCTGGGACAGTTTCTACCCAGACTATCTCAAGCCATATGAGAGATGAACACAGGGTCTGCTGTTATTCCTTCAGCTGACATAACTTTGAGCATTCAAGGAAAGTGGCTTTGAGCTGTTAGACCAGTAATTTGGTTACACAGTGAGAAATACTGTAGTTCAATCTGAGTAGCACTTTCTCTCTCTCTCTCCACACACTTTTAAACATGTGTAACAGAACTGTAATTGGCTCAGTGTCTCCTCAGTGAAGAAATGGAGGTAGTGAAGACCCCAGGCTGGGGTCAGAGTGGCTAGAGAGCGGCCAGACAGAGAGGGATCTGGGGGTGCTGATTGATACCCGCCTGAACATGAGCCAGCAGTGTGCCCAGGTGGCCAAGAGAGCCAGTGGCATCCTGGCCTGCATCAGGAATGGTGTGGTCAGCAGGAGCAGGGAGGTCATTCTGCCCCTGTACTCTGCACTGGTTAGACCACACCTTGAGTCCTGTGTTCAGTTCTGGGCCCCACAGTTTAGGAGGGACACTGAGATGCTTGAGCGTGTCCAGAGAAGGGCGACGAGGCTGGGGAGAGGCCTTGAGCACAGCCCTACGAGGAGAGGCTGAGGGAGCTGGGATTGGTTAGCCTGGAGAAGAGGAGGCTCAGGGGTGACCTTATTGCTGTCTACAACTACCTGAGGGGTGGTTGTGGCCAGGAGGAGGTTGCTCTCTTCTCTCAGGTGGCCAGCGCCAGAACGAGAGGACACAGCCTCAGGCTGCACCAGGGGAGATTTAGGCTCGAGGTGAGGAGAAAGTTCTTCACTGAGAGAGTCACTGGACACTGGAATGGGCTGCCCGGGGAGGTGGTGGAGTCGCCGTCCCTGGAGCTGTTCAAGGCAGGATTGGACGTGGCACTTGGTGCCATGGTCTAGCCTTGAGCTCTGTGGTAAAGGGTTGGACTTCATGATCTGTGAGGTCTCTTCCAACCTTGGTGATACTGTGATACTTTGAAGAGTATTTCTAACCGCCAGAGGGAGCGCTGGCCCTGAGTATCTGTCACGATTAAAATAAACACGTACCATAAACATCATCTGTTTGTCCTCAGCTGCACTTACCATTTTCAGTACTTCACTCGAAGTGTGAAACGGATATCAGTCAAACAGAATTGCTGCTGTACGCTCACAGGGCAAGCGTCCTCAAATGCACTACGCAGATTTAATGTTGCAGAATTCCCATTGCACATTCCTCGGTGCCAGAACCTGTCTGTGCTAGAGCTATACAATTCTGGAGCCACACAAGTAATGAGTAATTAATTACACAAACATAACTGTGAAGACATGCAAAGAATCTGTGTAGGAGCTCTGTAAAGATCTTGGCTTGCCCAGAAGTTCTGGGGCTGAGCCCCTGACAGTATGCAGGATGGAAGAAGAGGGTCAGGAGGAAGGGAGTGGAGAGAGTCAGCAAAATCTGGACCCTTGCACTCGCAGGAAGCATCTGCGAAAGTTCGCTCACGTGGAAACATGAGCCCAGCATTTCTGGCCTGACTAACAGATGGAACAGCCCTTACAGCCTCACACCACCTACACAGCTCCACAGTCAGGCTGCCTCTGGGCACCACCATAGCCATTACCAGGGCCACTCTGTGTTATAAGAAGACAATCTTGCCAACGAAGAGCTACCTCCACAGCTGCTGGGAATACTCAGCACTGGTCAGGACACACCTTGAGTACTGTGTCCAGTTCAGGGCCCCTCAATTCAAGAGAGATGTTGAGGTGCTGGAATGTGTCCAGAGAAGGGCAACAGAGCTGGTGAGGGACTGGAGCACAGCCCTATGAGGAGAGGCTGAGGGAGCTGGGGGTGTTTAGCCTGGAGAAGAGGAGGCTCAGGGGGGACCTCATTGCTGCCTACAACTACCTGAAGGGAGGCTGTAGCCAGGTGGGAGTTGGTCTCTTCTCCCAGACAACCAGCAACAGAACAAGGGGACACAGTCTCAAGTTGTGCTGAGGAAAGTATAGGCTGGATGCTAGGAGGAAGTTCTTCACAGAGAAAAGTGATTTGCCATTGGAATGGGCTGCCCAGGGAGGTGGTGGAGGTCTTCAAGAAAAGACTCGATGGGGCACTTAGTGCCATGGTCTAGTTGACTGGCTAGGGCTGGGGGATAGGTTGGTCTGGATGATCTTGGAGGTCTCTTCCAACCTGGTTGATTCTATGATTCTAAGACAGGAACAGCCATTACAGTCTGACATCACCTACACAGCTCCACAGTCAGGCTGCCTCTGGGCACCACTGTAATCATTACCAGGGCCACTCTGTGTTATACGAAGACAATCTTGCCAACAAAGAGCTATCTCCACAGCTGCTGGGGAAGAGCACTTTCTAGTCATGCCCTCTCTGCCACAGTGCTAGTTCTGCCATCTCCTTCTCCCTTTGCTCCCTCACTGATGATTTTAACCTGAAGGACTCCTTCAGGCTGCACTTTGAGGTAGGAATACTGACAAGTACCCACTTACAGCCCAAAAACCAGCAGCATACTGAGTCATATGCAAGGAGGCAGGAGTACTCTGATCTCCAAATGATGGCATCTCATTCAGCTCTGTTTTTTCACTCCTTGAAAGAATTACTCTTCCTGCTATGCCAGTATTCATTCCTGAGCCTCATGAATTCACACCAGTAGGGAACCTGTGCAGTTTAATACAGAATAACCCAAAAATCTTCAATAGCAAGTCAGCATAAACATTTGATTAAAGAGCTGTTCAGGTTTATGGTTCAGGGACTAAGCTCATGCCTCTGCCTCCTAAATATGAACGAATGCTTAGACTGAAAGCATATTTCAGTGTCGCCTCATGGCTGCACAGAGCATTCCTCAGGAAGTTGCTAAGTGCTTCCCAGGAGTATAAAAATAGAAATAACAATCTTTGACTATCTTTTCCTCTACATATCACTATGTATCTGCTTAATTGGTATGCAAGTAAGTGGGTGGATATTTGAGGTGTCATTTGATTTAAAAGCCGAATAAGTAAAATAAGATGACTACAGTAAAATTAACATTCCAAAGTCAGTCATGGCTACAGACACTGCATCCATTTAATTAGTGTCAAACAGTTGGTTGACTATCAGCATTATACAATTTTACTAAGAAGCCATAAGCAATTACTCCTCTCTAAATAATTAACCTACCCTTCATTTCTTTTCCTGTTCATATTGTGGCTACTTCACACCTTCCAACTGCTGCACTCAGGTTTTTTTTCAATACAGGTGTCCAAATTATTTTTTTTTCCTTTTTTTTTTCAGGATATCCTGAGCTATATACTTTCTTAAACTAAGCTCTCAACATTTCTTTATATTTCTGTGGTTTTGGCCAAGGTACTTTTTCATGTGATATTTTACTCTAGTGTCAATAAATGGCACAGTATTCACAAGAAGGTAGGATGCAGCAGAGTAACTTAATAGTGTGCTTATAGCAAACTATTATTTAGAAGATTTGCTTGGTTTACTTCCACTAGGAAAAGAAAGAAAAATGAAAAAGTCACTGAAGTTTACTGGGGCACCTTCCAGTCATCCCCAAAAAACAACATGCATCACCCATAGTTAGAATTTTCTAAGCCAGGAGTAATCTGCCTCAAATTATGACTGAGGGCATGGTTTTTGAAGGACACAAATTTGAAGATAAGACTAACAGAGACCAGTAGCAAATAGACAGTAAGTGAAATTTATTTCCCAGCTGTGGGAGTATGCCTGCACCAAGCTTAGCACCAAGGTATGGAGTTCATTGTCTTTGTGTTTAATTTTTTTTTTAAATAATAATAATTAAAAATAGCACAGAACTCATGATGTCAGAGCAAGTCACACACACATTTTACCAAAGGCGTGCATGGTCTGTATCAAAACCTTTTTTTTTATCCCCTTCACATCAGACATGGGTCAAAGAACCTTTGCCCATCAGTTACTGTCACCCTGGGGAACAGAAGAGCCTCAAAGAACCACATGGGAAGAGGGCAGCTGCATTTATACTATCAGGGGGGGAAAATAGGGCTATTACCTGGAGACAGGTTGAATCAGAAGGGTGCTATATTTCCCACCCCTTCTAATCATCTGTTGAACTCATTAGGTCTGAGTAACTCTTCCTTTGTTTTATTGCACATTGTGTTAAATCACTTCCAGCGTTGAAGGTCCAAGAATATAAGGGGTAAAAATGCTCCACACCCTTCCTTCTTCATTAGTGAAAATTATTTAGCATTTGTTTGCATTTGGCATTGTTTAAGGCTCACATTTAAAGATGAAACAGCAGGAAAAAAAGAAAACAGGTCTTGAACTTCTCTTTTCTTTTTTTTTTTTTTTTTAATTTAGACCTGGAACGAAATGTGACATTACATGCAAGTTTTCTTCTCTTGCCAAAGGTTTGTCATGGACATATTTACAGAAAATAATCTCTTCCATAAATAGTAAAAACATGGGCTGCTGGTCATAAACAGTACAGGCTGCAATAAAGGTCTCATCATGAAGTAGCTCATCTCCTAAAGAGTACATGTCAGACAGTACTGTTCTAGGCAGTCCTATTCTGGCTGATTTTAAGTTATGTTTGAAATGGCAACTCTGAAGTTTGAAACATTCTGAAAGCTTCATAGAAATAAAATATACTTCCACAGAAGCTAGAGGAAATACTTTAGCTTCTGGCTTTTTATAGTGAAGAAATGACAAGGCAGATAATGTGCCTCAAAAGTACAGATCAGTGTTCTTCAGTTTGATGCCTAGAATCTCTTGGCTACACAGCTCTGCTAGAGAACAGACACTACAAGGTAACTTTTTTGGTAGCACCCTTTGAGTTTTCAGCCTAAATCAACGAAGTTAACAAAGATAGTTAATAATGAAAACAACTATTTCCTTTATTTTGACATTGTGGAAGAGATCAAGTTACCTGCCAGAGAATGCCAACCGAAATTTGGTGGTATAGAGCCTAGCAGGCGTCTTTAAGGTCTTGTTTTTGACAAAACAAAGAAAGAGGAAAAGCAGAGTGGCGTTGACGGAGCTGCCGGCGCCGATGACATCCGTGATGCCGGAGTGCCACCCAGAGGAGCGCCCGCGGAGTGACACCGCCCGAGGTTGTGACTGTCACACGAGGGGGCAGCGCTTCCCCTGCCTCACTGCTGCCTGTGTCCCATGGCAGGCAGGGTGCGGCGGCAGCTTTGCTGTCAAAACTTCGCATTTAGACTGTATCTGGAGAGCAGCTTCTCTTTTCCAAGCACTACCCCTTTTTTCGCGAGGTGCAATGCCCCTCGGTTCCTATGCCTTGTCATCAATATAAAGTCTTTGCATTTAATACCATCAGTATAAAGTCTTTGCATTTAATACCATCAGTATAGATTCTTTGCATTTAATACCATCAGTATAAAGTCTTTGCATTTAATACCATCAGTATAAATTCTTTGCATTTAATACCATCAGTATAAAGTCTTTGCATTTAATACCATCAGTATAAATTCTTTGCATTTAATACCATCAGTATAAATTCTTTGCATTTAATACCATCAGTATAAAGTCTTTGCATTTAATACCAACAACATAAATTCTTTGCATTTAACACCTAGAACTTCCTAATGAGATCCCTTTGGAGGGCTTTCGTGAGACTATCTGAGCCCTTACTGGATTTCCAGCTTCCGTCGCTACACTTTTGGACGGAAAGTAAGTGTGAGTTGAAGATTTGCAGCTGCATCTTTAACCCACAGATTCATTCAAGGTGATAAATCTGGCTTCTCTGTTCTCTGCTTCACTACACCAGCCTTTGGTACTCCTCCCTTTTTTTCATCTAACTCCTGACCTTGAAGCCAGAGGGCACTTCAGGCCACCCCTCTCTGTATTAAAGTCCCTCCCCTCCATTACCACTTGTTTTGCAGTTCTGCAGAATCTTTCAGACTTTGCTCAGCAGTCCAGCAAACTGCTCTAAAAAAGCTAAGGGTCACCACCCCCCCCGCCACACACACACACACACACACACCCCTCCAAGGCTCTTGGTATTCTGCTAACTAGCCATTAAATACTTTTGCTGCATCAGTTTACAGTCAGTAGCAGTGTCAAATGAGAAAAGAGTGAGAGGACATCCAATTTGATGTCCATGTCTGTGCTCACTCACTTGCTCAGCTCAGTATTTACTTTAACTGTGCACACTGATCTTTGACACGAGCCTTGGTGAGAATTATTTTTGTTGGCATATCAAAACATTTTAAAATGTTCCAGCTGAATTCAGTGGAAGCTGTCACAAGTTTTCTTTAAGAGCTACAAAAGTTATGGGTAGATTTTGTCATTCTAATTACACTCAAATATTCTAAAGGGACAGAAACATGCATGATCAACCAGATGAGAGCCTAAATTACTTTTGCCTTGGCTTTGCCTTAACTGAGCTTTTTTTCTGTGCTAAAGATGATATAGGAGAACATTTTCTGCGTTACTGAAAGCTAATAATGATTTTCATCGTGTAAGTTTTGACTTTACTATATTGCCTATAATTCAGTTTGCTTATTGTTGTGTAACACTTTCTCAGGTGTTATACATTTACTTGAAATGTAAATCCGTTTTAGCCTCCTGAAAAAATGCTTTCTCAGCTGTTCCTGCTCCTTCTGTGACACGAAGCTTCTCTCTTGGCTAAACTGAAGAGGTTGTCCAGCTGTTTAGGAACTTGTTTGTGCGGTAAAGCACTCCACTAGCACTTTTTCAGCAGCTATTTCAGGTTTCCTTTCTAAAAATCACATTTTCATGGTGCTTCTTACTGTTCTGACTCCTTTCAGGCATACATGGTTACAAGTTTTGCTGTTGCTTCTGCTGGGAGTGGGTTTTGAGAATTTCTGTGAAATTTGGCTTTTTACCCTCGCTTAAGGACGTTCAAATTTTGAGCCAGCATCATATGGCCTGATGCATTCAATGAGTAACGTAAATTACAAATTCCCATTGAAAACACAGATCCAACATCTGAAATAGAAGGTAGCAGAGCAAAGGGAAGCAAGAAAGTAGTGTACAGTAAAGGATGAAGAAGAAGAAAAAAAAATAGAAAGAAAAAAATAAAGGGAAAAAAAAAAACCCAAACACCAAACCAAAAAAATACCCCAAAATAAACCAAAACCAAACCCTAAACCACATTTCACTCTCAGAAAGACTAAGATGTGACTTATGGGGATTACCATATTACTGTGGTTCTCTAGCAATAATTATATATGCCCAGGCTGCTTCTTGTGAATACTGCTACAGAGAAAATGCAGGCAGAAACTGATTGCTTAAGTGTGTAATAAGTATTAAATTCTAGTGTAGGAACTACACCATATCACAGAACCAACAATTACAATAATGGCTGAGTTTGAGATCCCCATCAAATACAATATAAATTCAATGACAGATTGATCTAAAGAAGCCAAAGGAGAAAGCTACAAAATGTAGCTACTGCTGTGTCCCAGACATTTGCTGTCTCAGACCCATAATCTACACTCAAAAACTCCTGCCAGCATCATGGAGTATTGGTAGGCAGTAAGACGAACACACAGAAAGCAGGAGCAGACTGAAAGTGCTCCCATGTGTGTGACCAGAGACTAAAAAATTGAATGCTGGGAACTGTGCAGTCAGTAGGGGACTGAAAGAGTGACTCTGCTTGCATGAATAAAATTTTAAACAAAGGAGGTTATTTTTCCCCTGTACTCAGCACTGGTCAGGCCACACCTTGAGTACTGTGTCCAGTTCTGGGCTCCTCAATTCAAGAGAGATATTGAGACACCGGAACGTGTCCAGAGAAGGGCGACAAAGCTGCTGCAAGGTCTGGAACACAAACCCTATGAGGAGAGGCTGAGGAAGCTGGGGGTGTTTAGCCTGGAGGAGGCTCAGAGGTGACCTCATTGCTGTCTACAACTACCTGAAGGGAGGCTGTAGCCAGGTGGGGGTTGGTCTCTTCTCCCAGGCAACCATCAACAGGACAAGGGGACACAGTCTCAAGTTGTGCCAGGGGAGGTATAAGCTGGATGTTAGGAGGAAGTTCTTTCCAGAGTGATTTGCCATTGGAATGGGCTGCCCAGGGAGGTGGTGGAGTCACTGTCCCTGGAGGTGCTCAAGCAAAGCCTGGATGGGGCACTTAGTGGTTGGGACCCCATCCCTAGAGATTTTCAAGGTCTCTGGTCAGTATTGAGACCTGATCGTGTTGAGGATGCCCCTGCTGACTGCAGAGGGGTTAGGACTAGACAACCTTTGGAGGTCCCTTCCAACCCAGGCCATTCTATGACTCTCTGATTCTGATTCTACAGAGAAACATCTGAGATACCAATACCTTTACAAGTAAAGAAATGCAACTGGTAACAGGTGCTTAGAAGTTCACTTTATGCCATCTGAAATACTACTGTGTGAAAACCCTATGAAGCTATGGGCACCAGACAATATTTCAGGGATATCTGCTTTTATAGCACTTCTTCCAAAACTACCTCTTCATATAGAAAATGTTGACATTCAGTTCCATTTGGCCTAACAGAACAAATGGTTCCAATGACTACTTCAAGTCAAGAAAATCTGATGGGTATAGATGCTGCTTATCAGTTTGGTCTGCCAGTAGCAAAACTAAGAACATCTGCAACGCTTAGCATATCCCACTCAATACTTATCAAAGTCTTTTGACATCTCATTCTTTTCAAGAATAGCAGCTTTGTTGGTGTGCTACCTTCATGAAACATCTTCCTTGATTGGAATTTAAAGGACTGTGTGACTTAGAGAGTAAATCAATTAAAAAATACTACTGTCACTGCAGAATTTACACAAACATTGTGACAGCTGCCTGATTTTTGAAACTATTTATAAACCACAAGTCTCTTTGAAGAATATCAGTATCTTTGCTTATTTTATTATACTCTTCTGATTTCTTTCTCTAGGAATTACTAGATGGTTTAATGTTATCTTTTAGCCCTACAACTACAATTGTTGCTCCCTCTTTGCCCATCAACCCTGTTGTCAACTTTATGTACCTATCTGGGATGCATAATTTAGCTGTGGGCAGGGTCCCTCAGTTAATGGGCTGCCCAGGGAGGTGGTGGAGTCACTGTCCCTGAAGGTGTTCAAGTAGATTATGGATGAGGCACTTGGTGCCATGGTCTAGTTGACTGGATAGGGCTGGGTGCTAGGTTGGACTGGATGATCTTGGAGGTCTCTTCCAACCTGGTTGATTCTATGATTCTAATAGTCTAAGTGGGGCCTGAACAGGTGCCGCATGTGAGATAAGCTCCTGCAGCACCCACTTAAAGAGAAACACTGAACAAAACCAAATAGCAAACACTAATGTGAAAAAGTGACAATGGAGAACGTAAAAATGAACATTCTTGATTAGAAATGTCTTGACGTTGCTCGTACAAGTTGAATATGAAAAGTACAGATCTAGTGATTACTGATTTGCTCCACTAGAGGAACTGATTGCTGTTCTCTGATGTATTGTGAAGGAAACTCAGAAATATTTCATAGTCATTTGCTCACTGACTGCCAGATCTTCTCTCCAACAAGGGACTTTATATTGTTTTAACTCAATCTATATCACAAATATTTTTGCTTTATCTCTTGATACCTAAAATGACAGGAGAAGCCCTGAAGGCCCTCCCAACCAGGTAAACCTTAACCAATAACACAAAACAAATATACAGGAAGATAGTTGGCTGCAAGTCATTACCCTGACAAAATGTAGAATCGCAATCACTCACAGACAGCAAAAGCAGTTTTAAGACTGTGTGAGTGCACAGGACAGAAAAGACTCCTCAGTGCTGCTGTTGATGGGGGACCAGAGAGATGTCCTACTGACTGTTAGGCTAAGCCAGTAACAGAACCACTTGGCTTCCATACCCAAAATGCCATGAGCAAAGCCAGTTTCTGTACTTCTGCAGCATGGCCAATCCACACAGGGAAGATGAATAGATCAAGCGAAACAGAAAAGTAATTTTTATGCAGATAGCATAATATAGATACAGTCTCAGGATTAGGAAAACAAAAATAAGACCATATAAAATGGCTTGCTCTGCTTTTTTTTACATCTGGGCAGAAGGGCTCTGCAGCGGGACCTTGACCGCCTGGACAGATGGGCAGAGGCCAATGGGATGGGGTTCAATAGCTCCAAGTGCAGGGTGCTGCACTTTGGCCACAACAACCCCATGCAGAGATACAGGCTGGGGTCGGAGTGGCTGGAGAGCAGCCAAACAGAGAGGGATCTGGGGGTGCTGATTGATACCCGCCTGAACATGAGCCAGCAGTGTGCCCAGGTGGCCAAGAGAGCCAGTGGCATCCTGGCCTGCATGAGGAATGGTGTGGTCAGCAGGAGCAAGGAGGTCATTCTGCCCCTGTACTCTGCACTGGTCAGACCATACCTCGAGTACTGCGTTCAGTTCTGGGCCTCCCAGTTTAGGAAGGACACTGAGATGCTCGAGCGTGTCCAGAGAAGGGTGACGAGGCTGGTGAGAGGCCTCGAGCACAGCCCTATGAGGAGAGGCTGAGGGAGCTGGGATTGGTTAGCCTGGAGAAGAGGAGGCTCAGGGGTGACCTTATTGCTGTCTACAACTACCTGAAGGGTGGTTGTGGCCAGGAGGAGGTTGCTCTCTTCTCTCAGGTGGCCAGCTCCAGAACAAGAGGACACAGCCTCAGGCTGCACCAGGGGAAATTTCGGCTCGAGGTGAGGAGAAAGTTCTTCACTGAGAAAGTCATTGGACACTGGAATGGGCTGCCCGGGGAGGTGGTGGAGTCGCCGTCCCTGGGGCTGTTCAAGGCAAGGTTGGATGTGGCACTTGGTGCCATGGTCTAGCCTTGGGCACTGTGGTAAAGGGTTGGACTTGATGATCTGTGAGGTCTCTTCCAACCTTGGTGATACTGTGATACTGTGATACTGTGATCTTAAACAAACAAAAAGCAGTCACAAGAGAGTTAATTCTATTCTTATTTTCTGTTTTCTTTCAGAATTCCCTAGTAGAGACTGGTTTGGTTTGTGAAGGGTTTTTGTTTTTTTTCTAAACCACAATATTTCATGTGCAATGATAAAATTATCTTTGATACTCATCTGATTTTAACTTTGGAAAGGAAAGTCTGAGGCAGGGAAATCATCAGAAGGCATTTCCAGTAAAGAATGAGAATTTATACTTCAGTGTGTTCTAACTGATAAGTGTTAGAAGATAAATCATGCTGTATTAGTTACAGCAAAGTG
The DNA here is from genome assembly GCF_015220805.1 of Pogoniulus pusillus. Classification (NCBI taxonomy): domain Eukaryota; kingdom Metazoa; phylum Chordata; class Aves; order Piciformes; family Lybiidae; genus Pogoniulus; species Pogoniulus pusillus. The sequence continues at coordinate 33,247,376 of NC_087268.1, read as the reverse complement.
CCAGAGTTACCTCCTTTTACATGTTTCTGATACAGCATAAAATGAGTGTAAATATCCCTGAATGAGAGAATGAACATTCTTGGGAAAAGTCAGTGCATGGAGAATTTTACTCAGCTCTATACACTCTTTGTTTTAAATGGTAATTAAATGCTTAACGTGTTTTTTTTTCCTACACACATTAATGGCTAAGCACTTATCTCCACAGCTGCTTAAAACTGTTCATAAAATGTAGGTAGCCAAAGAAAGATAAACCATAGCTTCTGTCCGCTTCTGAGTAACCCAATAAAATGTAGGCAAGCATTCAAAACTCTAATCAGTTTAAACAGATCCCACACTTCAGTAAGGTTAGAAAGAACAGCCAGTTATTATGAACAAAAGCAAATAAAAAGTGGAAGAGGAAATAAAGTAAGATGTCTTAGGCTAATCTATCTAATGGCAAACGGTCAGGTATTATTTATTGTTGTATGATGTTAGCAATATTGTGCTTTTCTAAAATTCTTCTGTTTGGCAAATACTTGATACTTGACGTTATATAGCTTAAAATAACAGCCTGATGTTCAGCGTAATAATAAAGGCATTATGGGATAAGAGCCATCTGTTGCAATTATAGTCACTTGCTGAAATTTTCTGAGAGGGATGAAAACCCTTAGACTTTGTCAATTACATGCCCTTGATGAAGTATGAGTCATCTTAGAGGGCTTTGGCATAAAGATGCAATTTTCATGGTAACAGACTAATGAGAGAACGTATTGAATGTATTCTAAATATGCCCATCCAAATGGTCATATTGATGAAAAGATTCTCAGACGAGAGAGGAAAATACAGCAATTTAATTCTCTCTTCCGCGTCTGAAATACTGTGGGGTAATATTTCTTGGGTATTTAACAGCTTTTAAGTCAAACACTATTTTCAGCACATTTTCTGGTGAGATCATTAATATGATTATTTGACCAAATGTATGTTAATTAAATCCCACCCCTCAAATCGTAGTGTCTGGAACTTATTCCCACACTATAGTAGGAAATACATTTCCAGATGTTAATAATTAAGGCATTAAAGGGTAAACCCAGCACCCACTTCCTCAGCTGCTGAAGCTCCCACAGCAGTAAACTGGTGTGGTTATGTTGCTGAACAGTGTGGGTGTACTGGAAAAGACCCTTCAGTATTCATGCACTTCTGCAAAACACGGAAGCCAGATCAAGACTTTCCAGTGTAGGCAATGTGTTGGCTGTGGATGGTGCAGGGCAGAATGCATGTGTGCTTCCCACACAAGCAGCTACAGGAGAAGTAAAAAGCAGATGTTGACTAATATAATTTCCTGGAGTACTACAAGAGCTGGGTATGGTGCCCCTCTTCTGGATCAGTCTTTCTAATCGGTCCTTCTCTGACTAAACAACATTCACATAGAGGTAACAGGTAGCACGTTAGTGGGAACTGTGTTTAGCAGAGACATGTTTCAAATCCAAATGTGCTGCACTAGGCTAAAGGAAGGGTGGGGGAAAGATGTTTTTTAATAAAACTGTTTTCTATTCAAAATCCTAAGTACACACTTGAGTGTTAACATTATGAGCAAGAAGAGAAGGGTGACGAAGCTGGTGAAAGGCCTGGAACACAAACCCTATGAGGAGAGGCTGAGGGAGCTGGGGTTGTTTAGCCTGGAGAAGAGGAGGCACAGGGGTGATCTCATTGCTGTCTACAAGTACCTGAGGGGAGGCTGTAGCCAGGTGGGGGTTGGTCTCTTCTCCCAGACAACCAGCAACAGAACAAGGGGACACAGTCTCAAGTTGTGCCAGGGGAGGTATAGACTGGATGTTAGGAGGAAGTTCTTGCCAGAGAGAGTGATTGGCATTGGAATGGGCTGCCCAGGGAGGTGGTGGAGACACCATCCCTGGAGGTGTTCAAGAACAGACTGGCTGAGGCACTCGGTGCCATGGTCTGGTTGACTGGCTAGGGCTGGGTGCTAGGTTGGACTGGATGATCTTGGAGGTCTCTTCCAACCTGGTTGATTCTATGATTCTATGATCTACATTGATACTTTTAAATTCATTCCAAATTACCTTCAAATGCCTTCTGTTTTCTAGGTGTAACAATTCATTCACCTGTCTAGACATCCCTACTGTCAATAAAGTTCCTACACAATCTAAAAGCATGCAAATATTTCGCTACAGACATAAAAGTCAGACAGGTTTGTGATGGAACCCATCAGGAAGAACGTGGAGTACACTGACTGGATGGACATGTTTGCATGAGATCTGGAATTTACTGCAACTTCTATGTGTAGTACTATGTACTACGTACAGGTATTACAGGTTTTTTTCAAATAAGCTAATAAATCTGATGAAGTTTTGGCTTCTAGCATCTCAGCCAAGCATCCATTTCTTTCAGATAGAACATTCTGAGACTGGACTATGCAAATGAAAAATGGCATCAAGAACGCTAGCAAAGAGAGTCAGGATTGCTGCCAGAAATAAATGAAGTGTAAGCTTTCATACAATTCATTTCCCCAAACTATCATTTGAAAAAAAATAATCTAGTTACAAGATGCTAGCATAGTCTGTGGCCTGAAAACTAATGGCTTACAAGAAGAAAGCTGTAACATGATAGCTCTCATTCTATAGTGATTCATTTCTACTTGTTACTGAAAAATAAGATGAAGGTATCAAGGAAAAAATTCAGAGTTCTGAAGCGTTACTAAATCTTTGCTTTGTTTGTTCTTAATCTATAGCTGACTTATTAAATAGATACTAATGGATCATTAAAAAAAGACCATCTAAAAGACGTTTTGAATCTTAATGGTGTTCATCTGCCTGACAAATTAATTCATGTTCTGTTACAAAGAGAATTATCTTTACTTGGGTCTCTAATTAAGCAATTTACAATCCTTGTTCCGGAAAACACTGAGGAAAAGCAAGCAAGGAACACTCTTAAAACCCCCAGCAACATCACATGTGAGACAAGGTAGAACACCAGATGTGTACTTATTTAACAAACAACAACAAAAATAACCCCCACAAACACAGAAGAAATAAGGATTTTGTATTGCTCTTTTAAGCAGTCTTCTGGGTGACCTAAGCAATTTACTCAAAAGATGTTCCCAGTGCAACCACAGGATGATACAACCTTTAGTTTGCACTCCTTTAAACTGGTAGATATAAAGTACATGTGCATGCACAACAAAACACTCTGTAGATGAAAATCTCCACAGGCAAATTGGAAGAGATAAGGAGAGTGATTGAATGTCTACAATATTTACAAAAGCAAGTAATTTACAGGGGGAATTCATGGAATGCTTAAGTGCAATACATTTTTTCTTCATTACTGCCTTTTCAAGTGCCTTTTCTGTTTCATACACATAAAGTTTGGATAGCTGAATGGGAACTTCAAGACTCATTTGTAAGGTTCTGTCAAAAAGACATGATTTTTCGTTTTGTTTTGTTTTACTTGACCTGCAACATTTGCCTGTATTTAAGTTGATTATTAACCTCCTTCTTCCTACTGCGGGTCATTGCCTCCTAGAGCTAACTCTGGTCAGGGTATGTTGCTCATGATGCATCACAGCCTTCCTGGAAAGCAATCTGCATAGTGGGCTGAAGGGAGCATTTCTGAACTGAACTGTTCACATCACTCCCAGAGGCGGTCAGGATGTCAAGCCTGTTACCCAGTATAAAGACTGGAGATGAGGCATAGCAAAGGCAAGAACGTCAGGTTAGCACCCCACTCAACGGGAAAAGAGGGAAAGCTTGGCCTAGAACCAGGCTAGGGGGCTTCACTTCACAGTGAGGTCATTTGACCCTTTCCTACACCTCTTGCACTGCTACTGCAGACACTAAGCAAGTTGAGTTACTTTTTGGAAACCCTGCTGAAGTGTGCATGGCCTGGCCTTGGCAATGCCCTGAGGCATGCAAGTGTTCACTGAAACCAATGACTTACCTGCCTCCTTGTAGATTATACACTATGTGGTTTAAATAAGCAAGAAAATTAAGTGGAGAGAGCTGACATACTCACCTTTTGCCCCTTCACTCCACTGCAGTCACATTTTCCACAACCGGAACAACCCTGAAAATAAAAGAGAAATTGAGGATTAATTGTTTGAACCAAGGGACAGGCAGAACATACTGCAATGGGCCAGGGACGTCAGCACCCTGACAGTAAGGCTGGTCAATATGGAGAATGCTCACTTAAACCAAACATAATACTTTAGTATCTTTATATAGATGCACACTTCTCGTCTCAGTTGCAGTCCAATAAAAGATGCCTTGAAAAAGCCTTCCATAGCTTTTAATTGTAGAAAACTGTTATATCACTTCTAAATCATTGTCTTTTGGGCCACCATTTAAAAAACCCCCTCAGTTTTATAGAATATGTATATATTCTGTATCTACCAATATGAACATCTCAGCTTCAAACAAGTGTATTCTCCTCTAGGATTCCATAGTCACACTTTCAAAGCCCAATAGAATGTTTAATATTTAAATCAAAATCAATCCAGTCATAGAAGTGCCTCATTACTATCAGTTTATGTTAATAAATGGCTTGCATTCTTATATTATCTATAAATATGTCCCATTGCTTGGAGCATAAAAGACAGTTCACGATTTATCTTATACACTTAAGGAGAAAAATACCAGATCCGGGGTTTATATCTTTTCAGAACACAGAACATGTTGTCTATCCCTTTGATGTTTAAAATGAGATCTCCTAATATTGATTTATTGTTTTGTTTTAAATCAGTAATTTCTAATCTTCAGAGAGCAAGAGAATAGACTTAAAATTTCAGTACTGACATAACTACCACAGAAAACTTTATCAATAATTACACCTGGACATACTTTATCAAATCATACCAAACCACAGTCCATCAGAGAGCAAACTGCTTATTAGGTATGGAGACAACTGCAAATGTTTACTGGCTAGGCCATGTCTAGCTCCAGGGTTCTAGTCCTTATAGACAGTCACTTTGTATGACCAAATTATTTCTGTGCACTTATGCGCAGTTGGGCTACTCCCCACTTTTCTTCCTCATAGCGATGAAGCAGCCAGTGAATTACTCAGCAGACTATTGCTTTTACTGTTGTCATGACCCTCAGAAACAAACAAGAATGTTTGTATTGGTGATTACTCCAGTAATGCACAAAGCATCCTTCAGCAGCCGCATTGAGCCACTACCTAGATGAAGTCAGGGACAGCACCTCTCCAGAGCCACCTCTCTGCATGCATGCTGGATATCTCCTCCCACCTGCGAGCTCTGCAGTCTGCTGGGACCTTGGTACTTCTAGGAAATTAAGAGAGAAGGTACCTAATCCATTTTAGATTTGGAAAACCTCCAACAAGGCCAATAAATAAAATCACTCTGGTAATAATACAGTAACATTTTTGCTTGGAAAAAAAACAACCCACAACTTCTTTCAAAGTAAAGCATCAAAGGTCATCCAGTAAAAATGAAGTATCAGCTCCTGAATAATGGGTTGATTTTGCTGAGATCTTTTGATCTTTTCTTCTGTATGTAGAACCACCGAATTTGCTGTTTGAAGACAAATGTTCTCCAAATTCACCAAGCAAAAATAATCACTTTTTTCCCCTTACATGATGACAGCATTTTACCATATGATACTATAAATGCACAGGAAGATGAACATTAACACTGAGTGATTTGCCATTGGAATGGGCTGCCCAGGGAGGTGGTGGAGGCACCGTCCCTGGAGGTGTTCAAGAAAAGCCTGGCTGAGGCACTTAGTGCCATGGTCTAGTTGACTGGCTAGGGCTGGGTGCTAGGTTGGACTGGATGATCTTGGAGGTCTCTTCTAACCTGGTTGATTCTGTGATTAGAATGAGTGTTTATCATAAACTGCAGATAGCAAAGTAGATCTGAAAATTATGCCAACACATCTTGCAACACCAACTCGGTGCCGAACAAGGCGGAAAAGTGCCACCCAGTAAATAATTCACTTTACTCCTCGTGGTACATGGTTATGCCTGGAAAAACATTGGGCCTCCCATTTCAAAACGCGACCCAGTATGACCGTTCCCAGTTTTTCAGAGCTGATGAGATCAGAGCTGGAGGACGCATGCTTGCAGCTCATACTTCCTCCTCCAGCATCATGTAGAATGTTATCAGTTTTATCAACACATCCCTTAAATTCAGAAGAAGTCTGTTTTAATTGCATCTGGGAACATAATTAAAAGACGTAATTGAATCATTACAAACATCTGTTTTCTGGTTAATCCTCACAGATTTCCTTCAGCCTGTTATTTAGCATGCACCATCTTAGAAATTAAGTATGTTGTTATTTATTTTTAAGTGGGCTTTTGTTCTTAAATTTAGCACTGAACAGGAGAACAGATTTTGTTTTTTTCAGGTCTCTTTCTCTGCTCCCCAAAATGACACCATTATATTTATTTTTTCCTGTTCCTTAAACCTCAGATTAGAATAACCAAAGCTGTGGAAGGCAAGAAGGTACAGAGCACCTGGGAGCACAGCTACGTAAGATCCTATCTGCAGGCAAACGCAGCAGCCTGATATGCCCAAACAAGCCACTACAAAACTCTGCCTCTATTTTACAGAAGCATTGTCTTCTACTGCCCCTGTCTGTAGCCTTTGCTGGTGGACAGAAGGTTGGCCTGCAATGATAGAATTATCCTCAGCTACTAAAATGTACTTTGGAGTCTGAAGGATGTCATAACATTCTGCACATAGTAGAGGGAAGTATGAGGTTCTTTCTCTTGGTTCTCTGAGGAGATGAGAGGGTCAGACTGGAATCAGCTTAGGGATCAAAGGCCAATTTAAGGAAGCCAAAGAGACTTCTAACTAATGAGGTGAGAAACAGAGAGAGAGAGAGAGATGGTTACAGTAATCAGGGTCTGGGTTCACTGAACTCAGCATAGGTGCAAACACCTCTACTAGTGAGTAGTCCCTCTTTATTCAGTGGCAAGAAAAAAGAACTTCTGGTCTGGGACTCATCTCACCTATTTTGGATGTCTATTTTCAATGAAAATGAAACACACTTTGGAGAACTAAGCAACAGAGACTGAAGTAAGCAGAAAAGACTAAAGGCTGTTCACGGAAACAAGGGGGGAAATGGAAAGAAAAGTGCATATGGAAGGCTAAAAGTTACAGAATTTGACCCAGCATAACAAAAGCTCTTAATGTCTTGGAAAGCATTAAAAATTCAGCTGAGTATCTTCTCAACTGTGAACACAGAGGTCTGCATTTCTGGTACTCATATAGGAATGACTTAGAAATCTTACACTTTCAGGTCATAAGTGGGAAACTTCACCCTAAAGTAATAAAGATATTCATGACAAGGTAACTTGATACCATGCATCTAAGCTTCTATGATTTTAAATCAGTCTCATGGTACAAAGAACCCAGTTCATGATTTTCCAACACACCTGACTAAAGATTATGAGACAAATGAAGAAAAAAAAGGTTTTTTTCTATCTCCCAGACATCCTCTTTGAAACAGTTCCTTCCCCCGGAACCATATGGAGCTTGGAGCAATTACTGCTGTCCTCCAAGTGCCAAGAAAATGAAGGAATGGTGCTGGTCAGGAAGCATCACTGGCAGAGGATGACAAAAAAGGCAGGCTCTTTACCCCTTGTCTAGAAGCCAATCACAGAACTAATCCAAAGAATAGGGCCAGGTGCACTGTGATACCTCACCTAGTTTGTATGGTAGGCTAGCAGTTTTCTAACAGCCAGAGCTCACTTGCACCACAGGCCAGTGTCTCATATAATATTTGAAGCCATTAATCTTATTTTACTCCTCCCACAAAGCATCAGCCAGCCCAGAAGCAGCTCATTTTAGCAATACAAATTGCTTCATTTTTTGACAAGCATTTCCGTTCTGCTTCATTCTCCCAGACTGTCTGCAACTGATAAGCTTAGTGAATCACTCTAGCAAATCACTATTAAACTATAAAAAGATTACATCCCTTCAGGATTATGCATATGAATGTACTACATGCATGCTGAGCATTTGACTGATTCACTTACTATCATATTAACATGTAATTCTAAAAAGCACTGCTAATGAATGGGAAGTTCCAATCTAAACCTCTAACTTCCATCACCCACGAACCAAATCTTACAAGTACTAAAGCCCTGTGATAGAGTCGAGAAGGCTGCTGAAAGTTCCTGCAGCAGATAGAAGAAACTCTGCTCTGCAAGGCAGCCTGTAAGACATCTGGCAGATCATAACTACAGACTTTTGCTGCGTTTTGCCCTGTTTTAACATGTCCAGCTACTTTCCTGGCATTTCAGAACTACTGCTTGGAACTCACACAGGAACAAATCAGCCAGCCAGATGAGCAGTCTAGGTCCAATACTGCCGTATTTGGACATGCATCATTTCTGGAGGCTACAGAGATCTCAAAAAAAAATACAAAGGCCAAGTTAGTTCTTGGCCCACTCCCCAGCTGAACTGCATTTTTCAAGACAAAATGTAGTTCTCTTTCCCACATCAGCTCAGATGCTGCTTGCTGAGTTTCGGCTGTTGAGCTGCCTACCAGCTTAGACTAACAGCACAGGTATCAATCAAGTTCAACTATTACCCTGTAAAGAACATTCTCTAAGGTAGAAATTTAGTAACATTCTCATTGTTTACTTAACTCTGTTGGTGCTAAAAACTGCATTCCAGGGAATGTTGTCGCTTCTACACAAAGTACAATGTCTTTCAAATGACTGAAAATCCTGTGAGCAGGTGACTGGTGAGGCTAGCACAGATAGGAAAATTCTCTGACTGTTGACTGTGTTTCTGATTCACAGGTGATATGCTTCAAAAAGTTAAAATAATCACACTTATCTCATGATTCATTCATGACAAAGTGACATTTTCTGCTTAGACATGACAAACTGATTATATTCTCTAACAAAACAGCCTAGATTTCCCACTCTGCATTGCTTTAGTTACACGTTTGAGCTGAATTCCAATACATTTCAGGTTGAAACATCAAGAATGGTAATGCCAGTGGGACTGTTGTTTGACAGTGAGAGCTTTAAGTCTGAATCTCCTTCTTCCACAAAATCCACCCCCTTCCACCCTTACAGTAACCTAGTCTCAAAGTGAAAGGCCAAGACTTACCCCTGGCACTGCACTTCTTCCTAAGCACATGTATGTACAAATCATGTAGCTGACAATCTGAATCAATAAAGTCTTCAGTTTCACATCCCACCAAATACAGGAATAGGGAGGTGATACCAACTGCAGGGCACTTATCTCACATTCCTCTCATACTTTCTTCTCTCTTCAGAACTTCAAAATAGCTCCCAAGCTGTATTACTATTCTTTTCTTTACCCTTTAGCTATAACTGTATTGAATTAGACAAACTGCTCTCTTTTATATAAGCACCATTAGGGGAAACCACTGTTGTATTTCAGTTAACTTCAATATTTTTCTTAACTGAATTTGCAGTCAATTAGTAACTTTAAAACAAAACAAGTTAAAAATTCTGATCTATCCTTAGCTAAAGCGCAGAGGATACCCAAAGAATCCAGACTGTCTTAGCAAGTTAGCAAAATGCAGTTATTTGTCTTTCTACTATTAGATTTACTTTAGATTATGGAAACAGATGGCTCCACTTGGACAGTGTAAAATCTTCTTTTATTCTTAAACAAACATGCCAGGATGAAAAGCTTCTATATCTATATCTAACCATACTGCTTTTAAACAAAAGGATAAAAAATGTGATTTGCAAGGAAAAAAAAACCCAAATAACAGACTTAAACGCTTCTAGTTTTGTTTAGCCATCAGGAACAAGGTATAGATTAGTATTAACATAGGCATTAGCTACAAGCATGTTTTGTAAATGTTATTTTTGAAAGGTTAAGTTACATATAGGTATACTGGCTGACAGGAGCTCTGTGTGGGGAAATTAAATCTGTCCTGCCTCAATTAGGGTTTTAAAACATATCTGTAAAAACGCTGGTGAAACAAACTGATGGTTCAGCTTAAGTCAGTTGCTCTGGAGAAGAAGAGGCTCAGGGGTGACCTCATTGCTGTCTACAACTACCTGAAGGGAGGCTGTAGCCAGGTGGGGAGTTGGTTTCTTCTCCCAGGCAACCAGCTATAGAACAAGGGGACACAGTCTCAAGTTGTGCCAGGGGAGGTATAGGCTGGATGTTAGGAAGAAGTTCTTGCCAGAGAGAGTGATTGGCATTGGAATGGGCTGCCCAGGGAGGTGGTGGAGTCACTGTCCCTGGAGGTGTTCAAGAAAAGCCTGGCTGAGGCACTCAGTGCCATGGTCTGGTTGATTGGACAGGGCTGGGTGCTAGTTTGGACTGGATGATCTTAGAGGTCTCTTCCAACCTGGTTGATTCTATGGTTCTTCTTTGCCATTACTTAAAAGAAAACAAACCAACCACAAGACCTCAAAGGCACTCTCCTAAACACAGCTTTGCACTGTTGGAGCCAGAGTTAGGCTTGTTCTACCATCTTCTGCCTCACAGGGTCTGAGCTCACTGCTCCTAGACAAGGAAACCTGCTGTGCTCTGGGAGCATTTTAAAGGCAAATCTGACCCACTCTCTCCCACTGAAATGATGTAATTTCACATGGCACACTGAAATCTTATTAGATCAGAGATGGGAAAGTGAGTATCTTCCTTTCTTAATGACAGTCCAAAGCACTGGAGCATAAAGGCTCCACTTGCTCTCATCCTGCCTCCACAAGCACTGAGTAGCTGGGCATGAAACTGCGCTACAGAAGCCTGACAGCAGATCTCTCAAGCACTGCCTAGTACAGAGGTACCCATATGCAAGCTAAAGACTGGATTCAAAGCTCCTCATTGAACTGAACGTGGGATTCTCTGAAATTCAAGGGAGTAGCCATCAAGAAAAAGAAACTCCTTTCTGAGTCCAAGTTTTTATTTCCCTATCTCATAGCAAATGGAGAAAATTCAGAAAAGCTGAATTGTACTATTGGAACATTCCTGGGAAAAAAAAAAACCCTCTGATTTTTTTTTTTCTCTCAACAATTTTATTATTCTTCATATTTTATCTTTGTCTTAGTATTTTATCTTTGACTATTTTGTCCACAGACTATAGTTTCAATATTTATTTTGGCAATTCTCAAATCAAATAGTTCGTCAAAAATTGCTGACAAATCCACTCACTTCCAGTCACAGCACACCAGGTAATAAATTTTAAAGGTTACACTCTGTCTTCCTTAGTGTTTGAACTGGAATTTAAACCTGATTTGGAATTCTGTTCAAATTGAAATTTGAACCAATGGTACATAGAGAGGTTTATCATCACTACAACACTACCAGTTTAACTGCGATGCCTAAACAAAAAAGTCACTTCAAATTGAATAAAGCACTAAGTCTAGATTGAACCAATTAAGACTTTTTATGAGAGGTAGTATTAATTGGCAATTACAATGGAAACCTTGGTGCAAGAACTCGCACAAGAACTGCAGGAAGCTGCAAAGCAAGCTGAGCAGACAAGCTTCAGCAGGGCTGCCATCTTCTTGATGATCAGAAATGAAAAGAGTGACTTAGAATCATAGAATCAGTCAGGGTTAGAAGGGACCACAAGGATCAGCCAGCTCCAACCCCCCTGCCGTGGGCAGGGACACCATACCCTAGATCAGGCTGGCCAGAGCCTCACCCAGCCTGGCCTTAAACACCTCCAGCCATGGGGCTTCAACCACCTCCCTGGGCAACCCATTCCAGGCTCTCACCACTCTCGTGGTGAAGAACTTCTTCCTCATCTCCAGTCTGAATCTCTCCACCTCCAGCTTTGCTCCATTCCCCTTAGTCCTGCCTTAGTGCATTGTGTCTCACCCTTGGTCACTCCTGCAGCCTCTGCTGGCACAGGGGTGATTGCTGTTAGCAATGCCTGTGCTAAGTGGCTAGCTTTGGTAAAAATGCCTGAAGAGTGTGAAGTCTGTCCCTTACAGGAGTTGATGGAAAGCTGATTTGAACTTCAATCCTCAGAATGGTTTAGGAAAAGGAACATTGCCATGCCCTCATTTTCAGGACTAAAAACAGAGCACAGAAACTGAGGCCAGCTCTCATTTAATTTGTAAACAATTTCAGATGTCTACAGATAGATAAATGATAGACAAAAGGGAACACTTTATGATTTTACAATGTCAGCAAGCTCCAGTCTTTCCTCCTTCCTGCCTCAAAAAAAAAAGAGTTGGCAGCTTATCTCCCCCCCTGCCCCCAAAAATCATGGGTAGACGTCAACTATGACTGTTAAGGGAATTCCCTGAACCAAAGGACAGCTTATTCATTTTACAGCTTTCACCTTCTAGGTCACCAAACTAAGTTCAGCTCTAGTCAGCAATCACTGGAAGTTCCTGTTAGGTGGTAGCCAGGTGGGAGTTGGTCTCTTCTCCCAGGCAACCAGCAACAGAACAAGGGGACACAGCCTCAAGTTGTGCCAGGGTAGGTATAGGCTGGATATCAGGAAGAAGTTCTTGCCAGAGAGAGTGATTGGCATTGGAATGGGCTGCCCAGGGAGGTGGTGGAGGCACCGTCCCTGGAGGTCTTCAAGCAAAGCCTGGCTGAGGCACTCAGTGCCATGGTCTAGTTGATTGGTTAGGGCTGGGTGCTAGGTTGGACTCGATGATCTTGGAGGTCTCTTCCAACCTGGTTGATTCTATGATTCTATGATTCTATGATTCCATTTTCTGTAGCTCCAGTACTCACAATGCAAAGACAAACAGTGGCATTCAAGATATCCTGTAGGATGCCACTTGCCTCCAGCTGCCAGGCCAAGTGGGAAAATGTCTCCCCTAGGTCTCAGGTCATATCTGCCAGGCCTATGTAAATATCTCAAATGGCACCAAATGCCTACATTTCAGCAACAGAACTAAGGTCAACCCAATAATCTCCAAAGTCTCATTAAACCTTGCATGGGTAAGAAGAATGAAAATACTCATTCTCCTGAATACCTCCTCTAGCTGCAGGCTGATGTATGTAAGTAGGACAGAAGGAAGCAGAAGTGGTCTCTGTCACTGCAGAGCTGTTCTTCTGACAAATCATTGATGGATAGCTTTAGATCAGGTGAAAAAAGCTCCTGTAAAAACTTACACAGTGGTACTTCAAGTGTACTAGTGCCTCAGTACCTCAACTAAGTAACCCTGTTTTACTGAGAGAATCTTCAAGTCCCAAATTAACATATTGGTAATATTTGAAAAGAAACATAAATCAGCATTTGAACTCTCACTACTGTGCACAATGACATTTTACTCATTATAATTCAGCTCTGGGCTTTATTTAAAAGCTTTGTACAACCCTCAGGATATCAACTGATTTTAAGAAACCCTCTATAGAACACAATCAGAAGAAAAGCCATTATGCATCTTGGGACACAGGGGGACATGGTGGTTTGTGGCAGCATTTTTTTCTGTTTGGCAGTGCTGGGGGGAGGGTTGTTTTCTTGTTGTTGCTTTTAGCATTACTAGAATCCTACAGGATGTTCATACAAAAACTGCAGACAAACCACAGATTCTTATCAGAGGTCCTAAGCATTCTTTAGCCACTCAAGGGCATATTAATTAATTTTAAAATGCTTCACGTTCATTATTTTAGAAAATATTCTGCAAATGAGCATCATCTGGAAGCACTTAATAAAAATATGTTTAAAAAAAAAGTTACATCTTCTTAGTCAGAAGAACACCAGATTGATAGAGCTGAAATGTTTTGTTACTGGGGCCTCATTTTTCACATTCTTTTCCAAATTCCCTAGGGGTCTGTCCTGGAGGTAGGGTCATGGGAGTCCCCTGAAAGACGTTCTGTGAACATGACTTTCCTGTTGGTGATGTGAACATCATTTCCACAAAGCAATGCAAATCCAGGGGGGCTTCCAGTTAGTTCACAGGAAGTATAAAGTTATTCCTGTTGTTCCATATTTGGACAAAAATGAGATGTAAAGCAACTGCTTCCTCTATGTCCATTCTTTTACAGGAAGCTCTGGCAACAATCAAGCTATTTGCTTACTTAGTGAAATGTTCAGAGTATCACTTTATACCACACAGTTCTGCACAGGTCAAAGCAGATAACTGGTTTGTGACTACTAATTGCATTAACATATGAAGCCCCTCATCATTATCATCTTCTAGAAGGTCTGTTTCCAGAGATTGACAGAAACCACTTAGCCTCCAGCAAACAGAGAATACTGTATTTACCACCTGAGTATCAGTCCAGTTTCTTTCATATCCTATTTAAGAACTTTGCTTTCAGTTAGATTTTTCAAATAAGTGAAAAAAATTACAGGTGCCAGTAGGGTCCTCTGATGTTTACAGATACTGATGTTTCTTCATCTGGTGTTACAGATACTGGTGTTTCTTCATCAACATCTGAGGTCACAGCACACTGCAGAACTTTCTGACATCCAGAGGCAAGCACTTTCAGGAATAGATTTCATAGGGCATGACCATTCATAGTTTTGATAATGATAATTATTTCCAATAATCCCCATCCTACTTTTCTACTTTCTTAATGGGCAAACAGGTGAGAAGCTCCCATTCCTCACCTTGCTGACAAATCTGAGGGGAGGACACAAAAACCTGTTGCAGAACCACCATGTCTGTTGCAGAACCACCATGTCTGTTGCAGAGCTTATCACCTGCCTCATATGCAACTGCTTTGGAGCTTACAGAGCAAATTGTTCCTCGCCCTACATGACACAGATCCAAACACGCTGCCTTCTAACTTGCTGAAGGGAATTCAAACATCAAACTTCATTCTCATTCATGAGGTAGAGCAATTGCAGCTTGAAACAAATCCTGCAAGTTCGTTTTTTCTTGACGCTTTCCCAGATGGATCTGCACAACCACCTCATCCCTTACAAAGAGGGACAAGACTGGATTTAGTCACAGCCTGGCAGGATTGAAATGGTGTCATTACAGCGATGTTCCGTAACTGCTGTCTCTGCCAGTGTGCCCGGTGATGACATCAGCCTCTTTGCTCTCCTCTCAGTACATCCCAGTCAGAGGCTGAGCTGCTTTCTAGAAATGCCTTGTAGCTTCTCTGGCCTCTGTGCCTTTTGTTTTTCAGCATGCAGCCCCATTTTCACAGTCATAAGGCTACTTGTAATAAGTTGGATTATGTGTGCTTGGTGCAGCTGAAAGCCTGCCCCAGCAGCCAGACAGAACAGAACACCACCAAGCAGTGCAGCCCCTCCCAGGCACCTCCACCTCCTAGTGCTTCCCTGACTCAGGCCAGAGGCAGAACCAGGCTGAGAGGAAACTGCCATGGTGGACTCCCTCCTCTCACACACAGCAGCCCTCTCCAAGCAGCACTGGGGAGCAAAAGAAGAGATGACTGTCACTGCCTGACCAAATCCTCATGTCCACAAGTTTGCAGGGCAGGCACAGCCCTCCAGCACCCAAGCTACCCTCAGCCCTTTTCTGTAAGCCTGAAAGCAAAGGATATGCCTGAGTAGAGATATGCAGGAAGCCAGTGAAGTGATTTTGCAAATGTTTACAGCAAGTCCATGAGTGGTGCTTTCCTTTCCCTTAGCTGATAAACAAGAACATCAACATAAACAAATACATTTAGAACTAACAGCTTTAAAAAACCACAGCGCTGGGAAGCAAAGGACTTCTCCCTCATCCATCCTTGCTTAGACTAAATAAACGGAGAGGCAAAATCCTCTTAGTTGGGATGCACACCAAGGAATGTGAGAAAGGCACAAGATAAACTCAACTTCTAGGCTTGAGCCCAGAGAAGGAACGCGGGTGATGTGCATTCCTGTGCAGATACAGACTGCTGTGGTTAGAAATCCATGCTACCTGAGCATGGCTTTCCTCTGGGTGGACTCACAGTACTGCATTTTTGCTCATGCAACTCCTAACTTCCCATTTACACCCTCTCACAGTCTGATTCATCACCAGCCCAGGCTGTATGTAGATGCAGGTTAACAAAATTACCCTGGGCCAGATCTTGCCCAGGAGGCCTCCTGCCTCCACATCACATACAGTGCATGAACAGCATGTACTTCCTCCTGCTTCATCCTTTGCTCCCCATCCCCAGTGTCTCACCTTGCAGCTCTCCCCGAGACAGATTCTGCATGAGTTAGGAAACTGTAGCTTTATGTGGCTGTGCAGTACTTGCAGCAAGCACATGCACAGAAAGCAGTTCCTCAGCACAGACTGATCACTGCCATGGAGATGCCCTTGAAGCTGTGGCTGTATCTGTATGGTGTGAGCATCGCCAAAGAGAAGCCCTGTCTGACAAGAGGTGCTGCAACATCCTGTTACCAAGACAATTTGCCCCTATGGGGACAGACATCTTAGTAGGGTCTGTTGTGACAGGACAAAGGGTATCAGTTTTAAAATAAAGAGGGAGATTCAGACAAGATAGAAGGAAGTATTTTATGCAGAGGGTGGTGAGGCACTGGCTCAGATATGTAGAGAGGAAGTAGATGCCCCATTCCTGGACCAGATACACATCTGGTGTTTGGGGCTCTGAGCAACCTGCTTTAGTTGAAGATGACTGCAGGGGGGTTGGACTGGAGGACCTTTAAAGGACACTTTCAACTCATGCTATTCTATGGTTCTGTGCTCTGTAGTCTATCTGACAAATGCTGCAGCTTCTGCAAGGAAAACCTTGAGGGAAGTCCCCTCTCTCATCCATGGCATACTGCAGGTATATACAACTTGTCATCGAAAGCCTCCCAGGAGGACTCTGTCAGACAGAGTATTTAAAGACTATCAACTTTAACTAGATTGTATATAATTTTTATTTTGTGAA
This sequence comes from Pogoniulus pusillus, assembly GCF_015220805.1. Classification (NCBI taxonomy): domain Eukaryota; kingdom Metazoa; phylum Chordata; class Aves; order Piciformes; family Lybiidae; genus Pogoniulus; species Pogoniulus pusillus. The sequence continues at coordinate 33,230,674 of NC_087268.1, read as the reverse complement.
CTTATCAGAGCAGTCTAAATAATTTCTTGATTAAAGCAATGCTTATTTCATCTTAAGTTGTCTTTTCTTCTAAAAGGAACCTGACAATTAAATAATAAATCAATAATCATGAATACAAACTATTTATTCATATTTCACAATACTAGATGGGAAGTTAGCCCACTTGTGTCCTCAGTAACACTGCGAAGAGGCGACAGGTAAGACAGTGACAGCATCACTCTGGCCAGCAGACTTAACAAAGAGTCATAAAGTTGTTATAATGAGGAATTAATTGGTACATTTTAAGAACCTTACAGTATTCTGGACCACAGTTGCAACTACAGGAGTTCAATATCCTTCTAAACATGAGATTTAAAAATCATGGAGTGTGTTTAGTCTACTTATCAGTCAGACAAAATAAACACAAAACTTGAATTTATAAACCCACTTTTCTCCCCATAGATCTCCAAACTCTTCCAAACAGGTTCATCCCACAGCAATACCACTGCTAGACTAAAAAAAGCTGCATTTCATTGCTCAAGTGAAAGACAGCCAGTTCTTTGCAGACAGCCACTTCTAAAAACTGCAGCATCACGAGGTAGGCCTAAAATTGGAAGAGTATCTTCTTGAGGGGAAATCTGTTTTAGCAGCATTTGCATTATAACCCTGCCACAATCTCTGAACTGGAAATCACACCAGAAGTTTACCCTATGTGTTCTTCTCAAGTAATTGAGCAAATCGACAGCCATCAATCTATCCGGGTACCTTAACTTACAGCTTCAGTGCAGTTAAATTGCAATAAATTGTCATAAACTGTAGTAAATCATCAGTCATTTATCTGTTTCTACTCCTAAAAAGCCACGGTGGGAAGCACTAGTTTCTCTCCTCCTTAATAGATGGATAGGTTGGACTGGATGATCTTGGAGGTCTCTTCCAACCTGGTTGATTCTATGATTCTATGAACACTGTGTTTTCCTCCTGTCGTTGACTATGAGCTGCTTTCTCTTCAAGACACAGCAGTATCTTTTCTCCAAAAGACTCCACACTCCAGAAATGCTTCACTCAGTTCTAGTTACATTTCAAAGGACATTGCTCCATATTGAAAGACCCCAGATGGCTACAACCACGGCTGTTGAAGCATCCCAACTTGCGAGAGATACACAGTTCAAATGCAAAGTTCATGGTTTTACAAGAGCCCTTGCTTGCTGAAAAAGTGAAGGCTCGACTACTGCTCAGAAGCACAAAGACAAAGGGGCAAAAAAGTGCATTATCTTTCATCTGCTATTGCAACAAATGATCCCAAAGCCCTGTTCAATTATTTCTGAGAAGCACTAAGTGGTAATACTCAGGGGCCTAACCATGTAGTGCTGTTTTTTGAAGAGAGGGTCTAGGTATAACAATAAAAGCCAAATTAAAAACACAAACAAACAAAACAAACAAGACAATCCCAAATCATCAAACCACCTGCAAAGGTCAGCAATCCAGCAGATAACTGAGAAGCAGCCCCCAAATCACTGTTTCAGTTCGCAACTTCCTTTGCAAGAACTTTACAATGCCTCAAGGCTGAGACACCACCTCACATCTGGAGCAAGGTGCTGGCTCTAGATACTACACAAGCAATGCCAGAAGCAAGGAAATACTCCCCGCAGTGAGCAACGGTCTCTCTCTTTCACACAGTTGTGTACTCATAGTTTATGAATCCCTTGAACCTGACTTCAAATAAGGAAAGAAGATAAGCTTTACCAAAGCTTATTCTACAAAATGCAATTCTACAGAATTAGGAGCCAAGGAGAGGAGTCTACATCTTCTGCCACCTGATAAGCAGCATTATGGCCACACTGGGGTGTAAAAGCCAGCAATGACTTGTATTACTTGGAAGACCTCAGGGCATTTCTGTGCTTCAAGCTTACAGAGAGTGGGTAGATCACATCACTTTAGGGATGTTTTCATCTTGCTCAGTCATCTGATGGCCTTCAAATTTCTACGGGAAAAAAGGGTGACTTAGGTCTAAAAATCTATACTTTGTCCTATTAAATCCACACTTGAGGCGTTCTTATTTAAGAGCTCTACAGCATAAAGGAGTTCGGAGAAGGGGAATGTGAGTCACAAGGTAAACACACCAGAATATTCACACTGGCAGAAACTGTGATGTCAGCTCTGCCTATATAAATCAGATTTTCAGTCCAGAAAACATTTTCACTCACAAATGGCCTGTAACCTTTTTGCACTGCAAGTAACTAAATCTACTAAAGAGTAATTTGTCTCAAAATCAGTAACTAAAGACTAGAATCATAGAATCAACCAGGTTGGAAGAGACCTCCAACATCATCCAGGCCAACCTAGCACCCAGCCCTAGCCAGTCACCTAGACCATGGCACTAAGTGCCTCATCCAGGCTTTGCCTGAACACCTCCAGGGACAGTGCCTCCACCACCTCCCTGGGCAGCCCATTCCAATGCCAATCACTCTCTCTGCCAACAACTTCCTCCTAACATCCAGCCTATACTTCCCCTGGCACAACTTGAGACTGTGTCCCCTTGTTCTGTTGCTGGTTGCCTGGGAGAAGAGACCAACCCCACCTGGCTACAATGTCCCTTCAGGTAGTTGTAGACTAACCTAGGTGGACTGTCAAACAGTTATTTTTTCCCCTTTCCAACTGTGGAATCCACTTCTAGTAACACATCTGGTTAATTGGATTCTTCCAACATTTTTAAATCCCAGTCACAAGGACAAATCAGTGCTGGCCACATGTACTCTAATTTACTTGTCTGGCCCAAAATGAAAAACAGACAGAAATTTCTCAAACCTGTATTTTTCAAAATTGACATTTGAAAATCTAGCTTTAATAAACATTTGAAGTGTTGGAGGCTTAGAGCAAAATAGACAGGAAATGTTATTTTGGTATGCAACATTTGCCAGATGCAAAAGGAAACAAACTCGTCAGCCCTCTCTTTTCTTTTATGCTTCTTTGTTGACTAGACAGGAAGCTGACAAAAGTTGATTTCCACACACCCCCCCCCCCCTTGTAAAGCATATGGCATAATTTTTATTGTACCACTTCAGTTGCTGACTGTATTTGGTAAATAAAAACATGCTTTGTGAAGATGCAGGGGAGTGTTTAATATCTGACAGTTTACCAAAATGACATGCTAATTAAGTACAAAAAAGAGAAGTAAACAGCTTGCATTGCAGAACCGGAAAGAACACGATTTAGAAGAGGAGCTGAAAATCCATTCATTTCTGTGGCAGCTTCCTGAGTGATGGAAAAGCTAGAGCTGAGTAAAATTAAACATTTGCCTAACCTGCATTCCACATGCAGAGGTCAGCAGAAGTGCAAACATTGATGAACACTGATAGAGCTGTAAATGTTTCGTGAGCAGTTTATTTAAAAGCAGTAAGAAGCAGCCAGATAATGCTCAGGTATAAGGTTTCTTCCACTTACTAATAACAAGAAAGCAGACACTAACAGGCTTCAACATCCTTCCTTGCTAGTTAGAATTTAAAACAACAAGCTTCTCCACCCAGTAATAAGCTCAATATGAAAGATATCATTCTTTGTAAAAATAAAAATTTCTGAAATTAATAAACAACAAAGGGCAACAAAGCTGGTGAGGGGCCTGGAGCACAAATCCTATGAGGAGAGGTTGAGGGAGCTGGGCCTGTTTAGCCTGGAGAAGAGGAGGCTCAGGGGGGACCTCACTGCTGTCTACAACTACCTGAAGGGGCATTGTAGCCAGGTGGGGGGTGGCCTCTTCTGCCAGGCAACCAGCAATAGAACAAGGGGACACAGTCTCAAGTTGTGCCAGGGTAGGTATAGGCTGGATGTTAGGAAGAAGTTCTTCACAGAGAGAGTGATTTCCCATTGGAATGGGCTGCCCAGGGAGGTGGTGGAGGCACCATCCCTGGGGGTCTTCAAGAAAAGACTGGATGAGGCACTTAGTGCCGTGGTCTAGTTGACTGGCTAGGGCTGGGTGCTAGGTTGGACTGGATGATCTTGGAGGTCTCTTCCAACCTGGTTGATTCTATGATTCTATGGACTACTCTAGGAGAAGGCTGAATATCAATTTCAGAGCTCTTTCCAAAAAACATCCTGGCAATAAGAAGTTCAAAGCACACAAGGAAGGACACAAGAAAGGACATTTCTGCTGCAACTCAGTGAAGTCATAGATCCCAGTCCTGGTGGGACATGCCACAGGTTTGTTCTTTCCCTTCTGCAATTCCATCCTTACTCTTGTGCTGCATGTGCTGCCACTGGCACACACTAAACCCATCCTGGGATTAAACTACATGAAGACTAAAAGTTACTTTTTTCCCTCAAGTTTCATTAATGGTTCATTTTAGCTTACTGAAGTACCTTTATTCTGAGGTAAAAAAATAAAATAAGAAATTGCTTCCCCAGTGAAAGGGTAGGATGATACAGACAGGAACACAGGTTCAGTTGTCCAGGAGCAGCCTGGTATAGGGGCTTTAAGACTCACATGAGCTTCAAGCAATTTAATTATCACAGGCACTTCACATTTCATCAGGCACTGAGATAAACTGGTAAGCTGAAATAGAGCCATTACTGCATGCTGTTGTGACAGAAAAGGATGGAGATCCCCAGAGTTTACCTTTAAAAGAAATATTCATAGAATCATAGAATGGTTCAGGTTGGAAGGTACCTCAAAGACAACCTAGTTCCAACCCACCGTCATAGGCAGGGATACCTCCTACTAGATCATATTCCCTTCTCCAACAGTGTAAATTCCACTTATTAATGAATCTTGAATAAATCTGGGGGGTACTTCCCAATTTCTATATCTGTATAACATCCATTTAATAACTTCATTTCCTATGGTTGTGGATATATTAACAATATCTTACCCAATATGGATAAGAGAGTGTGTCCTCTTTTTTTTCTCCAAAATAGGTTGATTGACTTTATATCATTATGGATATGAACTGAATTTACAACAACAGTTAATTGTAGAGTGACTTCAAGACTTCAAGCTTAACCAATCTCATTTGTAACAGAAAAATCATACATTGTGGCACTACCAACATGGCTTCATGCCATACTTTGCAAATTTCAGAGAACCCTTGAAAGATGTTGAAAAGGACCTACCCAATGCTCTTTCCTAGAGCACTCCCAGATTGTGAACACTTCTGTTAGATATGTCATCCAGAATACATCCATACAGCGTGCACAGTGTGGAGCTTTGCTAAAGATGCTTAAAATGTCTAAATGTCCTTAAGTATACTAGAAATTCATAGAATCAACCAGGTTGGAAGAGACCTCCAGGATCATCCAGTCCAACCTAGCACCCAGCCCTAGCCAGTCAACTAGACCATGGCACCAAGTGCCTCATCCAGGCTTTGCTTGAACACCTCCAGGGATGGTGACTCCACCACCTCCCTGGGCAGCCCATTCCAATGCCAATCACTCTCTCTGACAACAACTTCCTCCTAACATCCAGCCTAGACCTCCCCCAGCACAACTTGAGACTGTGTCCCCTTGTTCTGTTGCTGGTTGCCTGGAAGAAGAAACCAACTCCCTACCTGGCTACAACCTCCCTTCAGGTAGTTGTAGACAGCAATGAGGTCCCCCCTGAGCTTCCTCTTCTCCAGGCTAAACGACCCCAGCTCCCTCAGCCTGTCCTCATAGGGTTTGTGTTCCAGGCCCCTCACCAGCTTTGTCGCCCTTCTCTGGACACGTTTCAGCACCTCAACATCTCTCTTGAATTGAGGAGCCCAGAACTGGACACAGTACTCAAGGTGTGGCCTGACCAGTGCTGAGTACAGGGGAAGAATAACCTCCCTTGTCCTACTGGCCACACTGTTCCTGATGCAGGCCAGGATGCCATTGGCTCTCTTGGCCACCTGGGCACACTGCTGGCTCATCTTCAGCTTACTATCTATCAGTACCCCCAGGTCCCTTTCCTCCTGGCTGCTCTCCAGCCACTCAGTCCCCAGCCTGTAGCGCTGCTTGGGATTGTTGTGGCCAAAGTGCAGAACCCTGCACTTGGCCTTGTTAAATCTCATCCCATTGGCCTCTGCCCACCTATCCAGCCTGTCCAGGTCCCTCTGCAGGGCTCTCCTACCTTCCAGCAGATCAACACCTGCTCCTAGCTTGGTGCCATCTGCAAACTTACTGATGTTGGACTCAATCCCCTCGTCCAGACCATCAATAAAGATATTGAACAGGACTGGGCCCAGCACTGATCCTTAGGGACCACCACTAGTGACTGGCTGCCAGCTGGATGTGGCACCATTCACCACCACTCTCTGGGCTCTGCCATCCAGCCAGTTCTTGATCCAGCACAGAGTGAATCTGTCCAAGCCACGAGCTGCCAGCTTGCAATCTGCAGTACAAGCACACAGATCTAAGAAAACTATCCTCAGGTAGTGAAAAATTACCTCAGGTCACGTATAAAAAAGCATGAAGACTCACACAGTTCTAATTGGCAAGCATTTTGCTAGAATTAAAGCTGTTTGCAAGCTATACTCCCTTTCAGAACATTCTGAGGAGATTCATGAATGAAAAAATGTTCAGCTAAACAATTTCAGTGCAATGAGAAATGCAAATATTGACAATTTTGAATAACAAGTATCCTCAAAAAAAAAAAAACCAAAACAGGAATAAAAGTGATAAATGTAAGCAAAACCACCCAGTGTCGCATCACGAGACCGCTTTTCAATGCCAGCACATCTGCAAGAGTCACATTAAAACTCAAAGTTCAGAACATGTCATTCTCATGGCAACATCCTTAACGCACCAGATGTATTCCCAAATCACTCCCTAGAACAGACCACACTTTTAACCACGCATCTAAATAACACTTAAAAAAAAAACCAAACTCATATTTACAGTGTGTGAAAAGTTACAGAGAACTGAAGTCATTAATATCACTACATCTACTTACTAAAAGTGTGTCACTAACCAAAGGGACAGCAGCATTGCCGATATATAGAATCATAGAATCAACCAGGTTGGAAGAGACCTCCAAGATCATCCAGTCCAACCTAGCACCCAGCCCTAGCCAGTCAACTAGACCATGGCACTAAGTGCCTCAGCCAGGCTTTGCTTGAAGACCCCCAGAGATGGTGCCTCCACCACCTCCCTGGGCAGCCCATTCCAATGCCAATCACTCTCTCTGTGAAGAACTTCTTCCTAACATCCAGCCTATACCTACCCTGGCACAACTTGAGACTGTGTCCCCTTGTTCTATTGCTGGTTACCTGGGAGAAGAGGCCACCCCCCACCTGGCTACAGTGCCCCTTCAGGTAGTTGTAGACAGCAATGAGGTCCCCCCTGAGCCTCCTCTCCTCCAGGCTAAACAACCCCAGCTCCCTCAACCTCTCCTCATAGGATTTGTGCTCCAGGCCCCTCACCAGCTTTGTTGCCCTTCTCTGGACACATTCCAGCACCTCAACATCTCTCTTGAATTGAGGGGCCCAGAACTGGACACAGGACTCAAGGTGTGGCCTGACCAGTGCTGAGTACAGGGGAAGAATAACCTCCCTTGTCCTGATGCAGGCCAGGATGCCATTGGCTCTCTTGGCCACCTGGGCATAACCTTAAAACTTGTGACTACTGCTATACAGATGTGTTGCAAGTGTTCATTGCTATTAGGGGTCCTTTAGTTTTTGGCAGTGTCCTTTAGAATGGAGTTACAGGAGTTGATAAATATCTTCTAGGATTTTTCTCCCCCCCCCCCCCCCCCCCCTTTTCTTTTCTTTTGAAAAGTCTCACCTCCCAATACTATCTCATAGATTAGAAATCCAGAAACTAATATCAAAAATTGTGGCTACTCTTTGAAGAAATTGAGGGGTAATAATTAGAATACATTCTTCTAAAGACAAAGTCACACTTGCTTTAGGCCCAGCTCACAGTTCCAGGGTTCTGTCACCCTCACAGGGAAAAAAATCCTCCTCGTGTTTACATGGAACTTCCTGTGCCTCAGCTTTCACCCATTGCCCCTTGTCCTGTCACTGGGCATCACCAAGCAGAGCCTGGCTCCAGCCTCTTGGCACTCACCCTTTACATATTTATAAACATGAATGAGGTCACCTCTCAGCCTCCTCTTCTCCAGTCTAAAAAGCCCCAGCTCTCTCAGGCTCTCCTCATAAGGACAGTGTTCCATTCCCTTCATAATTTTCGTGACTCTGCACTTTTAGGGCAAATTCACTCTGTTTGATAGCTACCATTAGCATATTTTAAACAGACATCATGCAAGCAAAAGTTTTACAAAGGAATTAGTCCCTTAAATTCATTGGTACTTGCTTTAAAGGAGATGATTTATTTATAAGACATTTTCATCATATTTATTGTTCCTCATCTCTAACAGTTTATTTGATTTTCAAGTAAAATAATCTGGGTTTGAAAAGTGCCCTATTAAAACAAAGATAAAACATTTTGTTGAAGTCATATATATCTTAGAAAGAAACAGAAGTAACTTTATTTTAAAACATTTCAATAACTAAACTGTACAACTTTCAGTAGTTCTCAAGTCATCAGAAATGGAAGATTTTACATCTCTGTCAACATACATGAACAAAACTAGAAGTCCAGGAACTGTGTGGAGCAAAAGTGCTCTCACCTACAAAAATCAGGTAGGTAAGCTCAGCCTATTTCTGCAGTAGTCCACATTCCAAAACCACCTTGACAGACTTATATTTAACTCTTCCTTTACTTCTTTGTGCAGCATACACACACAACACACCACAACAACCCCATGCAGAGATACAGGCTGGGGTCGGAGTGGCTGGAGAGCAGCCAGACAGAGAGGGATCTGGGGGTGCTGATTGATACCTGCCTGAACATGAGCCAGCAGTGTGCCCAGGTGGCCAAGAGAGCCAGTGGCATCCTGGCCTGCATCAGGAATGGTGTGGTCAGCAGGAGCAGGGAGGTCATTCTGCCCCTGTACTCTGCACTGCTTAGACCACACCTTGAGTACTGTGTTCAGTTCTGGGGCCCCCAGTTTAGGAGGGACACTGAGATGCTTGAGCATGTCCAGAGAAGGGCGACGAGGCTGGTGAGAGACCTTGAGCACAGCTCTACGAGGAGAGGCTGAGGGAGCTGGGATTGTTTAGCCTGGAGAAGAGGAGGCTCAGGGGGGACCTTATTGCTGTCTACAACTACCTGAGGGGAGGTTGTGGCCAGGAGGAGGTTGCTCTCTTCTCTCAGGTGGCCAGCACCAGAACGAGAGGACACAGCCTCAGGCTGCGCCAGGGGAGATTTAGGCTGGAGGTGAGGAGAAAGTTCTTCACTGAGAGAGTCATTGGATACTGGAATGGGCTGCCCAGGGAGGTGGTGGAGTCGCCGTCCCTGGGGCAGTTCAAGGCAGGATTGGAAGTGCGCACAGCAGCGGAATGGCTGTGAGGATGGACACTGTTTGCAAAACCAGAAAAGGCATCCAGACTGAAAGAAGAGACAGCTGGTTTGTCTCTTTGATATGCATCCATAGTATCTGATTCCTTTCCACAATTCCTTAAAAAAAAGAGACAAGTGATGCCAAATAGGCCATGTGAATCAAAAGCCCTTCAAGATGTTCTGAACATCTAACAGGTTTTGAGCAACTAAATGAGAATACTGCTGGAGAGGAGCAACATTTTCAGAATCCAAGTTTAAAAAATAAAAGTCATGGGAAACACTACTGGGAAAGAGAAAACCACCTGCAAAGCTTAGTTTAGCAACACCATTAACGTTAGTATTTCCTCTGTACAAATCAAAATAAGCTTTTCAAACTTGCAGGACACTAAGCAGATCCAAAGCACTGCAGAAGATTCTTTCAACAGTGTTGCACCCAACAGGTTAATAACGTGATCAGGAACTCTGGAGAACCCAGCAATCTTGAAAAGTCTTGTTACTCACTGAAGATTAGTTGGAGCAGCATAACTTTGGGCATCATTTATTTAGTAAATATGAGTAAGTTTTGTCTGGTTTTCCAAGTCAAAGAGATTTAAGAATTGAAGAGGCATTCCAACTGGCCAGAATAAAATAAGACCACTGCAAATTCTCTAACCTCCAGTGTTAAGAACCTGTCTTTATCATTACTTATTCCTAATGTCTGTGTGTTCCACGTATCAATTCTAGTTCTCACATGTGAGAAGTTTTACATTCTCTGTTAAAACTACTGCATTACAAAGTCAGTTTCTCTCTCCAGACTTGACAGATTTTCTTAAAAGATTCAAAATACAACAAAGTTGAGAGTTGCTGAGTAAAGACAGTTAACTGAATAAAAAAAAAACAACAACAAAACCTGGTTTTAGCTCAGAAGTAGATCATCAGAGGATGTATTGAAACAATCTTCTTGAAATGTCCACATATTGAAAATATGAATGCTGTTACACTACTGAAATCAAGGCCTGATGTAGCAGCAACTCATATCACTTTTTAGATCATGGAATCACCACTTCATCCCTTGGAAAAACTCTACACAAAAATAGCATTTATGGGAAGATGGAAACATTAGGCAATCGGTACCACAGAAGGTTCTGCTGTACTCATTAGAACAGCAACCTTCTTCCTTTGGTCTTATTTTTCATATCCTTCCTTCCCCTTTGGTGGCTGTGTGTCACCATTTTTAAAGAAGAAAGCATCTGAATTTTATTTTTGCAAAACCTCAGATGTATTATTTCCAGAATTTTTCAAGTCATTGTGGAGGAGTAATGGAACATAACAAAAATTAAAGGTATCGCAATACTTCATTCTGCCCCCAGAAAAATGTGCATTCCTCTAAAAAACCCCAAAATACTTAAAATAAATTGAAAATGCTTTGTTTTCTCTTAAAATTGATTACTACTTTGAAATACATCATGAAAGTGCTCATTCTAAGGTGCAAGTCAGAAGGAAGTTTGACTTGTTTTCCCCTCCTTGTAAAGCTTTTTGGTCTTTTCCACTTCAAGTGCTACTTCTAACACATATATGATCTCCCCTCAAACACTTCAATGACAAATAAACTTCAAATGGGCTCTAACAAACAAGTGTAAAAGCACAGAAAGCTTTTGATTATTTCTGGCCAGCAGACACCATTGGCAGTAAAAAGCTGACCTAAAGGTGCTGTGAAAAGCTCAAGAGCAAAGCAAAGTGGTCTTTAAATGTTTAAGTTGTTATTTCCTGAAGAATCCTTAGGCTGGCTGCTTCTACACGCACCTGGTGCTGGACCAGAACACACCCGGGCTGACAGCCACGTTGCCAACTCACTGCTCCTGGCAATTTGTGGTGTGGTGTGTCCTTAGTCAGGACTAAGGATGTCCTGTGTGGAGACTTTCACAACAGGAACAAGTCCCTGGAGACTTTATTTTTTAGCTTGCTTGTACAGTACTATGACAGATTTGTTATGCCTTGTAACACTGCACCATTATTAATAACTTTTTTGGTCTACTCTACCAACACACATTGTTCATATCATAGAATCATAGAATCAACCAGGTTGGAAGAGACCTCCAAGATCATCCAGTCCAAAATATCACCCTGCCCTATCCAATCAACTAGACCACAGCACTAAGTGCCTCATTCAGTCTTTTCTTGAAGACCCCCAGGGACGATGACTCCACCACCTCCCTGGGCAGCCCATTCCAATGCCAATCACTCTCTCTGTGAAGAACTTCCTCCTAACATCCAGCCTATACCTCCCCTGGCACAACTTGAGACTGTGTCCCCTTGTTCTATTGCTGGTTGCCTGGGAGAAGAGGCCACCCTCCACCTGGCTACAATGATCATCAATTGTCAAGAGCAGGTCTAGCAATGCAAACACAAGGCTGGAAACCTAGATTATGCACAGGGAATTAATGAGCCTACTACTTAGTTTGTGTGACCATTCTGAAAGCAAAATAACTTGCAGTATGAATTGTGATGTATAAACGCACCTCATAGACGTCATTTAACAATCAGCAGATTAGTTGCAGTTTCAAAAATTGCCTTTCAAAGACCAAGTGGAGGAAAATTTATGCATGGAAACTATTCCTGAAGGAACAACAAAAAAAAACCAAAAAACCAAACCAAACCAAAGAACAACCCAAAAGAGCTTCACCTGCATCTTTCAGAAAAATCACTAGGCATTTCTGAGATGACTGCCAGAAATTGTAATTTCAGTCACAATTACACAGAACAGAACTACATATAACGTATGCACCACACTCTCAAAAAGAGACTCCCTCTTTCCTACATCAGGAGCAGCTGTAAGAAAGACTCTTCCTTTGAAATTAATGAATTGTGTGGTTCCTCAACTATGACCAACCAGTTACTGTTCCTCCTCCCAGAGACAGGATCTGATTCAAATCCAGCTCTGAAACTGGCAATCTCTCCTCTTTTTATGTGCAAACCCACCTGAAAGGACAAACTGTCACCATGGGATCTCAGGTGTCCATATATGTTTCAATATACCAGGTGCAATTGTTTCCTCTTATCAGCAACAGCTCATCCTCTCTCCCTCTGACATGAGCAAATTCACAGTTCTGTACTGCTTCCTAAGCAGGTGACACTCAAATGGAAGTCACAGTAATATCCACATTGGGTGATACAGATGGATGTTATACAGTGTTCTGCTGAGTTTAAGACAGGGATTAGATCCAGCCTGAGGATACCTACTTTTAAAAAGAAAGATGATGGTTGAGCCTGTGCAAGTAGTGTCACCTCCATAACCCACTAGTGTATGAAAACTAGAGTGGAAGAGTGGGGAAATGTACTCTTTACAGACTACATTTGTTTTCTGTAGACTAGGAACACTTTTAGGCACTAATGGATTCCCATGGCTTAAAAACAACAACAGAAGTATCAAAAATACTTCAGCCATCTTTGTACGACTCCAATTCTCACTGAAGCTTTTCCTGCAGTTAGAACATTTATAATCTTTCTGTCATTTAAGAGGGGAATAACCACATTCACTTTTTTCCTCAATTATTAGTAGGGTCTTGCTCATTTTCACAACACAAAAATGTCTCAAGACCTCTACCTCTCTGTCAGGTGTTTTACACCAATGAACCTATGAAGTTTTAGGAAGAGGGAAATGGGTTTCATGGGCAAATGGCAAGAAATAAATAATTTAGTTTTGTGTCTTTGCACATTCTGTGCACTGCATACAGACTCCACTGTTTCACTCTCCAGTTGTGCTTCATATTTTCAACAAATTCATGATCAGTTTGACATCCACCCCAAGAGGGAAGGAAGAGAAGTAGAAAGTGCTGAGACTGTCCTGCCCCACTAGCTACTTTCCCAGAAAGGCTTTTACACCACAGCACCTTCTCAGGAAAAATATGTTTTGGTCTTCAAGATGAGCCACTTCTAAAATGCAAGACACAGTAAATTACCTTCAAATGCCCACCAAGTAGAGCAGATACCCTTTGACAGAAATATGATCAGGTATAAAAGGCAGAGTATGAGTAAGTCAGAACAGCAGCTTCACACACACTTAAGAAGAGTCACATACAGGTCTAATGAAGGATTATCAGATTCAATTTTTAATGCAACCCGTTAATTCAAGAGAGATGTTAAGACACTGGAAGGGTGACAAAGCTGCTGAGAGGCCTGGAACACAAACCCTATGAGGAGAGGCTGAGGGAGCTGGGGTTGTTTAGCCTGCAGAAGAGGAGGCTCAGGGGGGACTTCACTGCTGTCTACAACTACCTGAAGGGAGGCTGTAGCCAGGTGGGGGTTGATCTCTTCTCCCAGGCCACCAGCAACAGAACGAGGGGACACAGTCTCAAGTTGTGCTGAGGGAAGTATAGGCTGGATGTGAGGAGGAAGTTCTTGCCAGAGAGAGTGATTGGCATTGGAATGGGCTGCCTGAGGAGGTGGTGGAGTCACTGTCCCTGGAGGTGTTCAAGAAAAGGCTGGCTGAGGCACTTAGTGCCATGGTCTGGTTGACTGGCTAGGGCTGGGTGCTAGGTTGGACTGGATGATCTTGGAGGTCTCTTCCAACCTGGTTGATTCTATGATTCTTGATTCTATTCTAAATAAATGGTATGTTAGACATTAGGCATCAAATATCCTAATGATAAAATGGCTTTATAAATAAATTCAATTTATGGACACAAACTTAAGGTACTTCCAGGATTTGGAAAAATGGTACTGTATTAGAGAAGTAAATTATAGAAACTGATTATTAGAGCAATGCATTTTTCTATAAAGTTTTTCCTAGGACAAAAAATAACCCTTGAGAAGTGTGTACTGAAGACCTGATTTTCAGTGACCACACTGACTACTGTAATGTTTGTCATCCTATTCTCACTTCAAAATAGAAGCCTAACTCTACTTCATGTTATATTTTCACTTTCAGCAAAACTCTTCATGTACTTTCGGTTTTCAAAAGTTAGCCCAAGGCAATGATTTAATCTCCCCTGCAAACCAAAAAAAAAGATTAGATTACAATTACAAAGCACTGAAAACAGGAAATGTTGTAAACTCCAACACAGTATTAACTATGCTGGTTCAAATGACATTGTTGAATTTTCTTGAACGTAAGTCATCGCTTGTCTGCATAGCTTTTAGACCCCTGACTTCTAGGAGAGCTGTGTGAAAAACAGCTTCTTTCAATGGTGAAGCCATCCCTGGGCCATTGTGCTAGTTTGAGCCTAGCTAGAATGTTTTGGCGAGAAGGATTAGATCACAGGCTGTGAAAGAGAAAACAAGGGTGATGTCTACTTCACTCATAGGCTTGCTGACATGTAGAAGAACAAGAAACCAAACATAGATAAGGCACTTCTGCTTGGGAGCTCTGGGCTGCATTTCTCTCTCCAGCCTCTCTGGTCTCTCTGATGAATCCACTTTGCTTCCTAAACCCCTGGCCAAACCTCCATTCTTCCTTGGGACTGGGGTAAGGTTGAGAGGTGTGGAAGAAGGTGGAAGGGCAGCTGGGAGCCCCTCCTGGGGACTCAGGTTTCTGGGAGGGTTGTTGTGTTTCTGTATTACCTTTTACCTTGTATATTTCTGTATATAACTGTATATACTGTAAATATCTGCTTGTATATTGAGCTAAGCTGTAAATAATAAGCTTCATTCAATTTCCAGAGCCAGCTGAGTCTAGTCTGGGTGATTTCCAAAGGCGGGGGCAGGGGCAACACCCAAAATCACCACAGCCATGTAGATCAAGCAGGGATATTTAAGATACCTCCAAACCACAACATACTTGTATTTCATTACTGAAGGAATTACTCTAACAAATCTAGACATTCAAAAGAAAAAAAACTTCAAAAAAAAAATCTTCATTACACTGCCTTTGTTGGCAATGACAAAGCTTCAGTTGGGTACCCAGTAACGTGAGGTAGAAGACAATGACAGGATGAAGCCTCAAAAATCCAAGATGAGGTGATTAGCAACCTGCTGCACCTCTTATGTATGCACAAGTCTACGGGGCTAGATGGGATGCATTCAAGGGTGCTGAGAGAGCTGGAAGAAATGCTCATCGAGCTACTTCACACAATTTACCAGCAGTCCTGGACAACCAGGGAGGTCCCAGCTGAGTGAAGATTGGCAACTGTGATGCTCATCTACAAGAGTGCGCAGAAGGAGAGAACTACAGACCTGTCAGTCCAACCTCAGTGCTGAGGACAGTCATGGAGCAGATCGCCTTGAGTGTCATCACACAGCATGTACAAGGCAACCAGGTGATCAGGCCAGCTGACAGGGGTTCATGAAGGGTGGGTCCTGCTTGATAAACAAGATCTCTTTCTGTGGCAGCATGACTCACTTGGTGGATGAGAGAAAGGCTGTGGATGTTGTTTATCTGGACTTTAGTAAAGCCTTTGACATTGTCTTCACAGCATCCTCCTGGAAAAAATGTCTGTTCATGGCTTGGATGAGTGGGATGCTTTGTTGGATTGAAAAATAGCTGGAGAGCTGGGCCCAAAGAGTGGCAATGAATGGAGTTAAATTCAGTTGGTGGCTGGTCACAAGTGGTATTTCCCAGGGTTCAGTATTAGGGTCAGTTCTCTTTAATATATTTATCAATTACCTGGATGAGGATATTAAGTGCATCCTCAGTAAATCTGCAGATCACACTAAGTTGCAAGGGAGCATGAATCTGCATAGAAAAGCTCTACATAGGGACTTAGACATGCTGGATAGGTGGGCTGAGGCCAGTTTTATGAGATTCAACAAGGTCAAGTGTCAAGTCCTGCACTTGGGGCACAACAACTCCATGCAATGCTCGAGACATGGGGCAAAGTATCTGGAAAGCTGCCCAGCAGAAAAGAACCTGGAGGTACTATGTTGACAGCTGACTGAACATGAGTCAGGAGTGTGCCCAGGTGGCCAAGAAGGCCAACAGCATCCCGGTCTTTATCAGGAATAGTGTGGCCAGCAGGAGCAGGGAAATGATAGTGCCCCTGTAGTCAGCATTGGTGAGGCCACACCTCGAATATCATGTTCAGTTTTGGGACCCCTCTCTACAAGGAAGGCAATAACAGGCTGGAGCAGGTCCAGAGTTGGGCAATGAAGCTAGAGGATCTGGAAAACAGGTCTTAGGAGGACCATCTGAGAGAATCTGGGCTATCTAGTTTGGAGAGGAGAAGGTTGAGGGGAGATATCAGTCCCTACAACTTAAAGGAAATTGTAGTTGAGTGGGTTTTGGACTCCACTCCCTAGTAACAAGTAGAAAGGACAAGAGTGAAACAGAATCAAGGTGTTCCAGGGAAAGTTTAGATTAGACATTAGAAGAAACTTGTCCACAGAAAGGATTATTAAACTCTGGAATAGGGTTCTCAGGGAGATGGTTAAATCACCATTTCTGGAGATGTTTAGAAGATGCACAGATGTGGTGCCATGGGATGTGGTTTAGCATACATATGTATCATGAAGATCCACACAATAAGTAAAAGGTTTTGCCTCCATTGGCATGTATATCCATCTGGCCAGCCATAGAATCATAGCATTTTGGTTGGAAGAGACCTTCAAGATCATTTAGTCCAACCATTTTCTAACTCTGCCAAGTGTGGTCCTTCAACAACACAGATCAGATAAGCTCTCACTACCACCATTCATTAGACAAATGGACAATCTGGCTGTAATGTTACCAACTTAGTGAAACAGTACTCTGACCTGTCCACAATGCTTCCTTTACACAGTTTGCTAAGAGAAGAGAAAAAAACATTTTGTAGCAAAAAAATCCAGCATTCTCTAGAAGAGTAGCTTCAGCAGCAGGTTTGGGATAAACTGCTTCAACAACTGGGATGAACTTTGCTCTCAACCAAGCATCATGTGCATCATGAACCAGAGTCCAATTCCATAGCATAAGAGTGGAAGAGATTTTAGGAGGTAAGAAGAATTGAGAAGAATGAGTACTCCCCTAGAAGGGCCAGAAATGAACAGAAAATTGAGACTTGGTCAAGAAATACTATAAAGAGGTCTCTTTTTCACTCCCTGGCCCTTCTAGTCTGGGTGTGTGGACGTACATATAGGTCTGCCACCCAACCCTAACCTGCAGTTAACTTTTTGTTTTGCTATCCAAAATTCTTCTTGGCTCAGCTTACTTCCCCAAATCAGCATCCCATATTACTGTAAATTGAAAGTACAGGGAGGAAACAGGCTGAAGGGTTAATTTTATTGTTTTTTTCTTTTCTTTTAGGCTTCTAAATAACAAAGAAAATCTCTTTAAAAAATAAGTAATTGTTTGAACTCCTCTATTGAACTGTGTTTGCCTGAAGTGTCAAACACCAAAGATTTGGATTTTTTACTATAATAATTACACACACTAAGCTCTGAAAAGAAATGTCATCTCCAATTACGAAGACATGTCACTGTAACAATGCAGCCTTCCTTTTCCCACTAGGGGAAGCATTATCTTTACATCAAATACATTGTTTAAAAAAACACCCCAAAAGACAAGACTCAATGGCTCATGTAATTTAATGTAAGCTGCAGATACGTGCAAGGTCATATGCTAAGTAAATTAAGGGAACAATATATTGGCTCTGTCTTCTTGCTTAACTGCCCCAATGCTTATGTTTTGTGTACAATGCAGGCAGTGATGAGAAGCTGTGCTACACGGGAAGGCATACAAAAAGGCTGAGGAAAGAGCCATTCAAAAGATACTGGAGTCTTCTTCAACCTTGACTGGCACGTGGGCAACACACATCTCTTGCATGAAGAAACATTAAAACTCCTCTCCGGTAGTTAAACAGGTCCTTACTCAGTTCAGTCACATTTACTGGAGTTTTTCTAAACTACTTCCTAATTCCCATGCAGATTCAGTCTCAAAGGTCATACATCCAGAGGGATGGGTACTATGAAGTTTCTGGGAGAATGGTAAATTTAGCTACAACGAATGACGAAGGTAAAGCCTTTCTGTGAAATGCCTTTTAAACTTCCTCTTTCTCCAATGAGAGAAAATCTTCACTAATGTTTCC
This sequence comes from Pogoniulus pusillus, assembly GCF_015220805.1. Lineage (NCBI taxonomy): Eukaryota > Metazoa > Chordata > Aves > Piciformes > Lybiidae > Pogoniulus > Pogoniulus pusillus. Next base: position 33,212,372 of record NC_087268.1, on the reverse strand, counting down.
TCTTGAATTCAAAATCTACTTTCTCATGCTTTTCTTTGCTGAGATTTGAAAAAAAAAATATAAAGGAAAGGTCAGCAGAACAGACAGCTGAGCTCTCCATCTGGTGCACAATCCTAAAGGAAGAGCTAAAGATCCTGTAAATGCTTTGCACATTTATTTTTTACTTAGTTTGAGGTGCACTGAAATAAAGTCATTTTGCTTATAGCAAACTCCCATAGCCTACTCTAAACAAAAAGTGAATTTTTCAAAAGGTCTTCCCTCTTGCAGTCTCCAAAGAGGAAGGTGGGGAGCAAAGAAACATATGAACACAACACGTGAATAGATTTGATTAGTTTTCCAAGTGTCCACTGATACACACTTGAAGTAAATTGAACTGCCAATGTTTGAGACAACTACAAGACATCGTAAAAGGTCTAGGACTTCTTCAGTTTCTCTGAAACAAAACTGATTTCTCTGGGGGTATCCTGTAGCTCTGCTGATGTACATTAGTAGTTTAGTGCCTTTATTTCTCTTTAAGCTAAAAAAAACCCAGAAAATGGTATCCACAAAGGGATACAGAGTATCCAAAAAGATACCAAGCCTGCTGTCATAAGGAAGGATCAACTACAAGTGTTCCTTACAGTGCTTGTCTGGTCCTTCTCAAAACTTATCAATCTAATCACCAACACAAATCCTTCTAGCAATTTAATGACTCTCTTCTTACCTGCAGAACAGACAGCACTATTCCTTACTCATTACTCAACAACTTTGTATATAGCTCCAGATCCCTGTTTTTCTCTTTTCTCTCATTTCTGAGCAGCAGATGCCCATCCATTTCTCCAGGCAGCGTATACAAGCCTCTCATGGTCACAGAGGACTGTATGCTACTGTCTCACTCCATCATTTCACCAGAGACATGCACATGACATTGTCATCATGAAGTAGATCAGATATGTTAAAACCATTACTGCATTCACTGTTATCTGCTGCTTTATCACTCATCACTTGTTACTGTATTACACAACCAGTGGATTGATTTCATATGGTTGATGCCAGCACAAGTTGTGTGGGTGTTTATTTACATGGGTGCTTCCACTCTGTTTAGTCAGACAGATATATGCTGGAGCACTTAAGAAAAATAGATTAATCTGTGTTTGCTCACAGGTATTCTTTTCCCATCTTTGAAAGAAAAGCAAAACAAAGCAGGTATTACAGCAGGCACATCCAGACTCCTACCTCACAGAGTTAACTCTCAGAGTGAACTTCTAATTGCAACAACCTACTCACCACAGGTGAAGCTGAGACTACCTCAGTCTGTCTCAGTCAAACAGTCACTGCTACTGCAAGGAACCATCCTGTTCCTCACCAAAAATGCACTACTTTAAATATATATATATATTTTTTGTCCGTGGGCTAGTGAGCTCAAGTGGCTCAAAGTAGGACAAACAATTATAGCAACAAGAGAAAGTATGAGAGTACAGTGCTAGGAATAAGAAGGCAGAGCCAGTTGTGCCAGGTGTAACATACAACTACACCTAGGTAATTCTTGTAGGCTGGAAGTTCACAGTCAAGTCAATGGGGCAATGAACAGCTCATATTAGCACAGACATTGAAAGTAGACCTCTCACTGATCCTCTCCTACCAGCACCACAAGCCAGCAGTGGACTGGGTTGGTGAAAGTCATTTTCCAAATCGTAGCACAGAAGAGCCAGATGAATTCCCTGCCCTGCTTTACCATGTAACTTGATGGGTTCCCATGGCAGCACAAGAAGGGGCAGAGTTCAAGAGTGGGAGTAAGCTCCTGGGAGTGGGCAGGGGCAGGAGAGAGAGACTAGTTTGTCTGATGGCTCTGAAACTTAAAAAAAAAATAGACTCTGAGCACTGCCATGAGTCTGACTCATAAGGGTCAAATGATTTAAAAATATCCATCTAATTTAAGTAGGTTCTAGCCTACTCCTTCCTCAAGACAGCTGATTCCTAATGACACATGTATTAACCACCTGAACATATAAACCTAACTCATCACGAGGCTTGAATCTCCAATTACTAAGGTACAGCTTGTTGCCTTTGATTTTCTCTTACTGTCTGCAAGCACAAGGAGTATTATCTCCTTATTATGCCCCCAGCTCATTTTACCTCATTCTGCCCTTTCCAAGTTTGTCCCTACATGCCCACAGTACTTGTTTAGAATGGTTGCAAATAATTTGGCCTCATTGCCATTTTCTGTGTAATGTGTTCCAACTCACTCAGTCTCTTCACTGCAATTCTCAAGTATTCTCCTATGGTGCATTCTGATTTTTCTCATTGTGGTTGTACAGCTTATGCTGCTTAAAGGTACCACACTAACTCTTCAGTCTTGCTTCCACCGTAATTCTACCAATGCCTCCTTGATCAGTCTACAGAAGAGTATCTACTACAATTTTATTCTTTCCACCTTTTTCTATTTCTTCCCTTTTCAGAAATTCTGAAAAATCATAATTCACAATCATCACCAGCCATAATTCACAATTCAGCACCATTTTAACAGTCCCTAAAAGATCCTCTTAAGATCTGGAAATCAGATATAAAAGACCAATAGGCTTAAAATGTTTTCTAGAAGTGTATTCCCTTCTCAGATTAAAATGTTTCTCTGGGTTTCCCATTTTCCTGTGACAAATGCTACACTAGGCAATTGCTGTATCTTTATGTAGGATGTATGTTAATAAACAGGATATTAAGTGATAAAAACTGTAAAACAAGGACACAGACTAGGAAAATATGCACTCACAAAGAACAGCATTATAAAACCTCACAAAAATTGTGGCATGAATGAAGGAGCATTTTTTGTCTGTCCATTCTGATTTCTCTGCCACCCCCACAAATATCCCTGGACAGCAGACACTTTATTCCTCTTACTCTAAGGACGTGTGTCTAATCCATTACAAGGCATACTCAGTTCCACAGCACAAGCTGTAGTAAGCTGTTAGGTTAGCACTAAGCCAAACATTAACTCTCAAGGAAAAAAAACTCTGAGATGCTGGGGGGAAAGGGAGCAGGTGAGAAATGCTTGCTGCATTACCCAGTGCACTAGCCAATAACATTACTTGAAGCACATGGGGGAAAGGACCATGTGGACATGGCACTTTGGGACATGGGTTAATGGTCACAATGGTGTTAGGGTGATGGTTGGACCTGATGATGCTCTAAGTCCTTTCCAACTGAAACAGTTGAATGATTCTATGATTTTATAATTCTATGATGTAGCTTGCCCTTAGATGTTCTGCTGCACCTCAGGCCTAGGTGTGAGGTTTCGATTTTTCCCCTTTCCATCTTTCATCCAGTTCAGTACAGCACCAAATGACCGTAGCTACAAACACCATTTCCAATAAATATATTAATAACTAATAATATCAATAACTCTTTTAGTTCAAAACATGGAAGCAGGTATATTCTCCCAGAGTGAGTGTGCCAACCAAAAAAAACCCCATTCCTTTGATGTAAGATCAGTGGATGTTAGTCAGTCAAGGAGGCTGCATGATCTCAAAGCTTATTTAGCTTCTAAATTCTCAGGCAGTCATCATCATTTGTTCCACAGTAAAGACTCATTTAGTGAAGATTAAAAAAAAAAGGGGGGGGGGGGGAGGTGCAACCCAATGGGAAGTTACTTGCCTGTTTTTGGTTATTGAGAAGACTTTCATTGATATTCCTGGCCTGGTATATTTTTTCCACTGTACACAAAGATGACAAAGGTCACGCAAGGCAGCATTTAAAGTTTCTCATAGAAAATAAATGAGCCATGACTCATGCATGGGTACAGCACGTTCTTTGCTCTCTCCCTAAAGTAAGAGATAGTACCAAGTTTTTGCTTGCAGCTGCACAAATGGAATAGGAAAGACACATATACTCCCCAACATACGCTTCTAAAATTCACAGTGGAACAGTTGTGCAGTCTTCAAAACTGAGTATACACAACAGCAGCCTGGAAGAACATCAGTAATCTTCAACAGTAAACATCTGGTGACGCACATCTTCAACATGTTGCAATATAGGAGATTAAGACGAAAGCCATCTTCAATTAACAGATCAATGGTGGTATCTGACCGTTAGTCTTCCAAGTATTAGTCATACTTGGTCAGTATAAAAAAGTTGCAAATATTAGGGTTCCCATATGCTATGTCTTCGCTTTCCCCTTACCCTCCTATCCAGGTAGATCTACAATAATCACATACTAGTTTTTGAAAGCCTCTAGAAACAAGAGGTGGGCCTTGGGGAGAAGGACAGAAGGAGGGGTAAGGTTTGGCCAGCACAGCAACTGATGTGAGGTGGGGATGTGGGGAGGAGGAAGGTTAGCTCTTAAGTGGGAGGGCTTGGAGACAGGAAATGTTTGAGGGACATGTCTGTATTGAAGAGATGTGCAGAAAGTGTACAAAGACAGGAAGGATAATGCAGATGTTGAATCCGGAGCAGAAGCAATAAAAGGAGAGTTATGGGACCACTGCTATTGCAGTCACCCTCCCCTTCCTCATCTGTGTCCCCACTGCCATATTCCTCCCCACTCCAGAAACAGGGTGCCTTCTCAGGAAACAAGAGGACATAACAGAGGCTTAATTCATGGTGGCCCTTCTGAACAGAAATGAGCTTATCCCAGGCAGAGAAGACCTCCATACCTTCCACTTGCCTAAAGCTAAAGCAGCATAGAAGAGGTGGGGGCAGCATCCAACATCAAGGGCATCCAGGCTCCCAAGCAAGTTCCATCATCATCACTATCAGCCAGCTGGGCACTGCTGCTTCCTCTCTAATCTTTGGTTTAAGTGTTTTAAGATTAAAAAAAAAAAATCACGTGGGAAGTTCTCCAACTGTCAAATCTACCAACCTTAAACTTCAAGGGCAATTACAACCCACCTGATTTTGATGCTCCCACTTCATACTCAGATGCCCAGGATCACACTTGTTGCATCCTATATTAAACTCAGTAATTAACCTACTAACTTATTAACTGAAGGAAAAAAAAAACCAGGGCAATGAAATACCTTACAGGCTTAGGTAGCTTTCATTTGCTGAAGCAATTTTGTGCCTCATAAATCAAGTTGTATATTTAACCAGTTTAGGTTAATATGTGTTAGGCAGCACAGCAGAGGAAAGATCTTTAATCAGCTCCTAGGCTTCAACTATTCAGTCTCCTGCCCTTCAACACGCACTGAGGCTCATCCTGGTGTCCTCAGGATGGCAGAAATTACAGCACTCTGAAAGAGCCGAAGGCAGAAACACGAGCTTGTTTCTGTCATGTCAAGTAAAGTATTGTTTAGTACAGACATGAATTAAATTGGCAGGTTAATTTAGTAGAGCAGAACACAAGAGTGAAACATGGCTTGCATTCCATTTCTGTGCAACACAGCACTGCCCCTATTAACTTCAAATTATCTCCTTTTATGGACTCCAATCTTTTTTGTACTTTTCACAGCTGCAGCTGGATGGCAGGTTAAATACTCGGAAGAGCACAAGAATGCTGGTTGGTTGTTGGTTTTTTTTCTGCAGCCAACACAGAGGGGAGAATTGCTGAACTCACTGCTTCTATAAAACAGGAAGCTGTATTTCGGGTGCATCTGATTCATGCTGCTTCCCACCGTCACCCCAAAGCAGCTCTGCCAATGCTTTCACTTCCAACTTTCCACCTGGTTGTTGTTATGCAGGCACATTTTGTTAAAAGCAAAGAACCTTCCCCAAATTCATATCCCTGTAGTTCAAAAACAAGTTGGTGAGAATTTTATTTTAGAACTATAATCCTCCTTCCACTTTCCCAGAAGAAAAACCAGACTGAAAAGTTTTTTCACAGCTTTTCAAAAATCAAAATATCACTAACCATCAGACAAAACCAGGCTTGTTAGTTCGATCCCACAGGACAAATCAACAGGACAAACACCTCTTTATGTTTTCTTACCAGCACAGAGTGGAAATGGTGCCCAGTCCAATGTGCTTAGCATTAGAGGTGGCCATGCTGGATGCTCTCTCTCCATCTATCCCTTTCACTACTGAGAAGGATACTGGGAAGGGAAATGTCTTTGTCTCCTTCCCTTGTTTCTACCTTAGATTAAATTGAAGGCAGAGAGAGAGATCTGAGAATCCATTCTCCTCACAATACCAGAGCCCAAAATTTGCATTAAGCATAGAAAGCTTATTAAAGCTCAAGGGTGCATCTACAAAATAGTCAGAGGAAAGCCTACACAAAGGCATCTTCTTTTCTCTCATCTACTGGGACCATCTCTCACCTACCAAAGCAACTCTGCAGGGTCTATTGCAGCCTGCAAGTTTTAACTTTCTCTGCAGTTCTTTCATCTAAATACAAAGAGAAGATCAAACTACAAAGGTGAAGGAGTTCAGTAAAACAAAGAAATCATTTGCACTTAACTCAGACCACGCAGATGGAGCTCAGGCCTCTTAAACAATTTTTAGTAACAGCTGCTCTTCCAAAGACCTTGCTTCTGTGAAATCCCTTTCAAGCACAAATGTCCTGTTTCCCAGTGAAATTAGGGCTGTGCAAGAGTCAGATTTTGGTCTAAATTTGTAAGCATTTTTTCACTGAGCAATGATTCATTTAAATACCGAAATTCATTTATGAGTGTCTGGAAGAAACAAATGCACTGCACTTTAGCACTGAAGTATCAGACTCTTTTTCCTTTGAAATATACTATACTCCATAGGGTATATCACTTGGGATTTGAAGTTACAATCCATGGGAGAGTGATTAACACTTCCTCTGTAAAGTACTTTTCTTGACTTTTTCCTAAAACTATGCAGGTCCAGCAGAGGGGAAATGATAAAGGGGAAGGAGGATGCTGAGTTTTGCTGTCCTTGGTGGCATATCTAAACCAAGTGCCTGAGGATGGAAGTTGATGTTTCAACTCCACTTTGACCTACTTTGTATGTACAATAAATAACTGGAAACAACATTTACATTTCCTCCCTGTGACACATATTGTTCAAGCAAAGCTGAACAGGCCAGGTCACAGGCCCAGCCAGAAGAGGGGACCTCTGATACTGCTCATTTATGTGCATTCCTTCTGGGGCAGGTAAGACTGTGCAGGGCAGCACTTACAGCTGCCAAGTGACACCATCACCCCTTGGTAACATACCCCATTGCTGGAAAACTGGACAAACCACCTGGCAAGAGTCCACTGTCTGCTCCATCTGATCAGTTTACACTTCAAAAAGCTGGTTCACAGCCAGGAATTAATTTCTACAGTCTACAGGGCATCAAAAATTATCTCTCCATCTTCTGCCTCCAATGTATGGCATTTTTCAAACAAATTTGCCTTCTCTAACATACAAATCTATACACAAATAGATTATTAAAAACATTAAAGCCAGACAAAACCACTGCACATACAGTCCCTTTAGGAACAGTGGAAAGAATTAACATATTACAAACATCATAGTAACAGGAAAACACAGTTTAAGATATTGGTACTGCAGAAGTAATAATCCAGGCATCTAGCTATTTCCTATTAGCGACAATCAAAACTGTTCTACTGTGAAAACCAGACATACTGTCTTAAAAGTGTACATGCTAATTCACACAGTAAGCACTCTAGACGTCGGAATAAATAAAGCCTAGCCCTCAGCACACGTGTACGTGCACAAGCATCTCTATTGCTAAGAAATTATGTATGGAAAATCAGAAGCAAAAGAGCTAAAGGCAGAGCTCATAACACAAATGCGCATTATTGCTTTGTGTCTAAGGTTGTAAACTTACGGAGGGAGAGAACAAGATTGGAATGATATTGGCATTACTTCACTTTCATACTGCTCTTTAATCTGTATATCTAAATCTCCACATAAAGCTTGACTTTGTGCTAAATAAGAAATGCCTTTGCACTCCACCAGCAGGCTCTGCCCATTCTACAAAATACGACCATCCATTTATTTCATCTAAAGGTCAAAAGTGAAATGCCTTTGGGAGATCCCATGCAACCTTAAAATAAAAGTCACATTCCTAAACTCCGAACTATCTAGAATGCAAGACAATGTCATCATTATCCCTTTGACAATTCAAAACAATTACTCGCTTATATTAAAAGCAAACCTCAGTAAAAGAAAGCATCCTAAAAACCTATGAAATGCCAACAGTGAGAATTTTAAATCTCCATGTTCAAGAAGCACAACTTTTTTTTTTTCCTTGCAGTTTTATATATCATGGAAGTCATGACACCTATGAACATTCAAAAGGGATTAAATTCTAATATTTGTTCACTTTAAATTAGAAGAAAACAGTTCTTATTCAAACACCAGCAGTAGCCAAAGAAGCCATCCCCATTATTCTTCAAACTTTTTAGTCATTCTTCCTAAACTCCATCTTTATGCCATAATGCCTACCTACAACGATTCAGCAACATTTACTCACCCCATTTGCCAAATCAGAACTAGAAACTCCAATGAAGCATGAACTTTGGCTGTCACATTTCTTCTAGTTTCCTTCTTAATTTCTTAGTCTTAGCACAGCCCAAAACTTCAACGTTCAAGATCTAACCATGAAACCATGGCTTTCTAGTTTTATATGCTTTGAAACTGTTGCATGTACAAACTATAAAACACCTGTTATAATACTACACTCAGTCTTCCTAACTTTCCTCTTCTATTGTATTTCTGTTTAGTCTGTTAACAGGCTGAAAACTAGATGCTTCCTTTTGCCCCAAGGACTATATATATCATTACATGATGCTATTTAGCCATCTTCACAATGTCAAATTACAGATAGCTAGACAACTCTCACCATACACACCCTGTGTGTTAAATAAATCTGCAATGCACACCAGCTTTACAATTAGTTTTGAGGTGCTCATTGCTTATCAGCAGTCAGTTGATGCTACCTACTACCAGCACTGCACAGAAGGCACCATATGTAAAAGGACCTTGTCACAGGGCCTCTGCTGATCATCTCAAAGATACTCTCTAAAGAGAAATGTGCTTAGATGAACTTCGAGTTCTACACATTTCAAAGTAACATATAATTTTCTATTACCACAGATAATTAAAAACCAGGTGCAAAAATCTGTACCTGTCTACATAAAGCCTAATAGTAACCGTTGTAGTTTTACCTTTGCTTCAGCTGAATGAATAGATTTTTATCATTCTCCAGTTGCTTCAAGAAAGCTTTTAGGTAGTTTTAAAAGTTTCATATTGGTGAGTTGAAAAGTAAGTTCCTGGGGAAGTCCTGCAGCATCATCTGACCTTTCCATTTTCTCACAGCAATTTTAAACATTGGAGAGCACAGTGATAAACACAACACAGAAGACTGCAGAACCAAAAATCCACCAAACAATTTCCAGGGAAAAAGACAATTGTTCCATCAACTCCTCCATGTTTTCAGACATACAAGTTATAGCTGGCAGCACTTCAGCAGAAAGACAGGACCACTGAAAAAGGACCACAGACTAAACATTGATTTTGTAATGGGTACATCAAACAAATTAAGCAGCTTGTAAACTGGAAACTGCCTGCTCATCAGCAGTTAGAAGGCAAAATACTCAATTACATACAAAGTTGACATCAAAACTTGTCCCTTGCTGTATAAACTTTTCTTGCTTATTTCAGCTAAAGCCAGTAGCCCTGCCAATATACATAAAGTCAACTGTTTTCATGTGAAGAAAGAAGAATAAGACCAAAATGATAGTCAAACACATTGGGACTGGGCTGCCAGGGCAAAGGATTGAGTCCACAGGAGGGCCACAAAGGTAATCAGAGGGCTGGAGCAGCTCTGCTATGAGGACAGGCTATGAGATTTGGGGCTTTTCAGCCTGGAGAAGGGAAGGCTTCAAGGAGACACTGTCTCAGAAGGGGACCTACAGGAAGGCTGATAAGGGACTATTTAAAAAGTCTTGTAATGATAGCATGATAAGTAAACTGGCAGAGGAGAGATTTAAACTAGATGTTAGGAAGAAGTTCCTTACAGTGAGGGTGGTGAAACACTGGAACAGGTTGCCCAGGGAGGCTGCAGATGCTCCCTCCTTGGAAGTGTTCAAGGCCAGGTTGGATGAGGTCTTGAGTAACCTGTTCTAGTGGGAGGTGTCCCTGCCTATGGTGGGGGGAGTTGGAACCAGATGATCTCTGAGGTCACTTCCAACCTAAGCCATTCTATAATTCTAAGGAAAAGGATGACAGGAAAGACAAACAGATAATGTAAAAGTAAAATAACAGATACAGTTGGGGGAAACACAATGGGCTGAGAAATTATGCAGAAAATGCAGAGTGTAGACATTTTCCTGGAGCAAAACAATAGTCTGGATGAGACATAGAAACACAAATTTCCATTTCACCACATCTTTCAGTAAATAACCATAAAGCCTTCGAGAAAATATTTTTAACACTACACCTTCCTCTCACCGCAAGAAAGTGATGATGGCACAACTGAGAGCAGCAAGGAACTAGTACCTATCACCCCAATTGCTGTAGCAGGCCTACACTTCACAACCTTTCATTCTGGAAATGGTAAAAATGGAAATGTGATGACATTTTCCTTTTTTTGTTCAACTTCAGTTATTTCTGGAGGTCTTAGTTTTACAACCTTCTCCTTCCATGCTAAGGCAAGATAGGAAATGTAAAATTAATATGCTCTGTGAGAGCTTCATGTAACCTTTTGCCCTGAGCAGAGGGTTACCTTTCTCCTGAACAGCTCTCCTGTTTCCCTTGTACAGGATGAATACATTGAATTGCTATTGCTCTGAAACAACCCAAGGCTTCCACACCAGTCTGGCCTGGCCAAGCTGACAGCATCTCTTCCTTGCAGCTTTGCTACCTAGCAATATAAAAAGCTTCCATTTTCTTTTCTTTTTTTTTTTTTTTTTTTCTGAAAATAGGCATAAGCTGTGAGATAGCATTGCAGTACCTGTCAGTGCCAGCCCTGCTCAGGTCAGTTTAAAGAGATCTTGAAATCTCAGCGTTAGGCTCTGCCATCATAACACAGGCTGCACGTGTGACTGCTGCTTGGTTGCCACAGGTATGGGAAGATGCATGGAGAGCTGAGACATACAACTACAAAGGTATTTCCTGGTTATGACAGTTGAGTAGTGCTGTGGAGAACAGGATTTAGTCCTCGTCTCTACAGTGAAATCCCTAGAACACAGAATCATAGAATCATAGAATCAACCAGGTTGGAAGAGACCTCCAAGATCATCCAGTCCAACCTATCACCCAGCCCTAGCCAGTCAACTAGACCATGGCACTAAGTGCCTCATCCAGGCTTTTCTTGAAGACCTCCATGATGCACAAATCATTTCCATGCTGTTCACAAGCAGTTACTAAGTATAAATTCTCAATTTTCTATGCGTTTTGTGTTGGATCTTTTCTCAGACCAAAGATCTCAAAGACCTGGCTACAGATGAAGTTACTGTGTTAAAAGCAAACTATTCAATGCTACTGAATGCATTCTGACATTACCTTCTTATAACTCCTCTCCCAAAGAATCAGCAAATAGCTATGAAATTTTAAAGAAAGCTTCTAGCACTACTCTAGCTCCCACAGACAGAATCAAAGACTCATAGAATAACTGAGGTTAGCAAAGACCTTTAAGATCATTGAGACCAACCACTAAACATGGAATGAACTAACTGATCACGGCAATACACTACCTTCTGCCACCTGGTGGGTAAGACTCCAAAAATCATCCATGCTTCTGTGAGGCATTCAGATATTACACAGTATCACAGTATCACAGTATTATTAGGACTGGAAGAGACCTCACAGATCATCAAGTGCAACCCTTTACCACAGAGCTCAAGGCTAGACCATGGCACCAAGTGCCACGTCCAATCCTGCCTTGAACAGCTCCAGGGACGGCAACTCCACCACCTCCCCGGGCAGCCCATTCCAGTGTCCAATGACTCTCTCAGTGAAGAACTTTCTCCTCACCTCCAGCCTAAATCTCCCCTGGCGCAGCCTGAGGCTGTGTCCTCTTGTTCTGGTGCTGGCCACCTGAGAGAAGAGAGCAACCTCCTCCTGGCCACAACCACCCCTCAGGTAGTTGTAGACAGCAATAAGGTCACCCCTGAGCCTCCTCTTCTCCAGGCTAAACAATCCCAGCTCCCTCAGCCTCTCCTCGTAGGGCTGTGCTCAAGGCCTCTCCCCAGCCTCGTCGCCCTTCTCTGGACACGCTCAAGCGTCTCAATGTCCCTCCTAAACTGGGGGGCCCAGAACTGAACACAGTACTCAAGGTGTGGTCTAACCAGTGCAGAGTACAGGGGCAGAATGACCTCCCTGCTCCTGCTGACCACACCATTCCTGATGCAGGCCAGGATGCCACTGGCTCTCTTGGCCACCTGGGCACACTGCTGGCTCATGTTCAGGCGGGTATCAATCAGCACCCCCAGATCCCTCTCTGTCTGGCTGCTCTCCAGCCACTCCGACCCCAGCCTGTATCTCTGCATTGTTGTGCTAAAAGCCACAGGAGCTCCTAAGAGTCTGTAAGCTCTGCCTCAAAAGCACAACTTGATTATGAGAACTTAAAGAAGTCCCAAAACGGGAGGGTGGGGAGAACAACACTACCAAACCCACAGAAAACCCCCTGCCTCCTCCCTCTCTCAGGCAGCACAGTCTGTTCTATATAGCAAATGCGATGGGATCCTGTGAAATCCATCAAGCAATTAAAGTCCTGTATGATGCAAATGGGGCCCGTATTTAGGTTGCACAGGGCTTGACTATGAAAACAGAACATACTGTGATGGTTTGGGGGTTACCCCGCCCCTCCCACACTTTGTATTTGCCCCAGCTAACTCAGACGGCCTCTGGGAATATAGATGAAGCAATTTATTTACAGCTAGCAGAATTTACAAGCAGCTATTTACAATATATACAGAAATATACAATTATATACAGAAATATACAAAGGATAAACAATATGAAAGCACAACTCCCCTCCCAGAAACCTGAGTCCCCAGGAGGGGCTCTCAAACCACTCCAACACCTCCCCCCGTCCCTCTCAACCTTACCCCAGTTCTCAGGAAGAAGAGAGGTGCAGCCAAGAGGTTAGGGAGCAAGGTTAGTAGGAGCAGGGTTAATGAGATGTGACCAGGTCTAAGGCAAAAGCAAGAGTGAGAAACAAAATGGAGAATGTTTTCTTCTTCCCAGAGTTCTCAGCGTGACTGTGAGAGAAGTTGACATCAATTGTTTTTCATTTCACTGCCTGTTATCTAGTTCTGTTACCAAAACATTCCAGCTTGCTTCAAACTAGCACAATCCACCCCTTGTCTACTTCGCTCAGAGTATCGCTGAGAATTATCCAATCTAATCTAAACCAATATTTACACTAAAACAATATATACAAGTTCAGTTCACACTTCAATCAGATGTAGGTGATTCAAAAGCTCAGAACAGGGACTCCCAGGTGATGTTGGGTTCGTGCTCACGTACTGTAGATTCTATTGTAGATTATCTCAGTGTTGGGCGCCGATGTTACCTAAAACAGAAAACTCCTAACAGCTTGAATTTAAACTCTCTCAGCTAAAGTTAGATTTCTCTGTGGAATACACTGGATTTCACCATTCTCCTGCATTACCCAGTATGTATGACCAGGACCTTCAGCAGACACCACCCCTCGGACAGGTTTCCCTTCGCCCGAAGGAGAAAATACCCAAACAGTTTTCCCTAACAGATTCTTCTCACGTACAACAGGAACTTTATCACCGTCTACTGTTTGGACCAAATCTGATTGTGCAGGTCCTGCTCTGTTTACTGAACCTCTACTATTTACCAACCAGGTAGCTTCTGCTAAATGTTTGTCCCAGTTTTTCAGAGTTCCACCCCCCATGGCTTTTAGGGTGGTTTTCAGCAAACCATTGTAGCGTTCAATCTTCCCTGAAGCTGGTGCATAGTAGGGTATGTGATAGATCCATTCAATACCATGCTCTTTGGCCCAGTTTTTCACAAGATTGTTCTTGAAATGAGTACCATTGTCTGACTCAATTCTCTCTGGAGTTCCATGTCTCCACAAGATTTGTCTCTCCAAACCAACAATAGTGTTACGTGCAGTAGCATGTGGAACTGGATAGGTTTCCAACCATCCAGTGCTGGCTTCTACCATCGTCAGCACATACTGCTTACCAGAACGAGATCGAGGTAAAGTGATGTAGTCAATCTGCCAGGCTTCACCATACTTGTACTTTGACCATCTCTCACCATACCATAAGGGCTTGATTCGCTTAGCCTGCTTAATAGCAGCACAAATGTCACAGTCATAGATGACTTGGGTGATAGCGTCCATGGACAAGTCAATTGACCTATCGCGAGCCCATCGGTATGTTCCATCTCTGCCTTGATGTCCAGATGAATCATGGGCCCACCGAGCTAAGAACAGTTCACCTCGGTGTTTCCAATCAAGGTCAATGTCAAGTTCAGAGTTGGTATCAACTTGAGCAATCTTAGCAGCTTGATCTGCCTTCTGGTTGTGTTGATGTTCCTCAGTGGCTCTGCTCTTAGGCATGTGTGCATCTACGTGCCGCACCTTCACTGGAATTTTCTCCAGCCGTGCATCAATGTCCTGCCATAGATCAGCACACCAGATAGGCTTTCCTTTCCTCTGCCAACCATTCTTCTTCCAGTCCTTTAGCCAACCCCATAGAGCATTGGCTACCATCCACGAGTCGGTGTAGAGGTAAAGGATAGGCCAATTCTCACGTTCAGCCACATCAAGAGCAAGTTGAACAGCTTTTACCTCAGCGAACTGACTGGATTCTCCTTCGCCATCTTTCGTTTCGGTAACTCTCCTGGTTGGACTCCAGACTGCTGACTTCCATCTTCGCTTGTTCCCAACAAGACGACAGGAACCATCTGTGAACAAAGCATAGTTCTTTTCCTGATCAGAGAGATCACCATAGGGAGGAGCTTCCTCAGCACGAGTTATTTTCTCCTCTGGAGGTTTGGAACAGTCTGTGCCTTCCGGCCAGTTGGTGATCACCTCCACCAGACCAGGTCGGTCAAGATTACCCATTCGTGCTCGTTGGGTTATCAAAGCCATCCATTTAGACCAGGTTGCATCTGTGGCATGATGCGGTGATGAACCTTTGCCTTTGAACATCCAGTTAAGAACTGGCAGTCTAGGAGCTAAAAGCAATTGTGACTCAGTTCCAATCACTTCAGAAGCTGCTTTCACTCCCTCATAGGCTGCTAGTATCTCTTTCTCTGTTGCGGTGTAATTTGTCTCTGAACCTCTGTAGCAACGTCCCCAGAAACCAAGAGGACGACCACGTGTCTCATTTGGAGCTCTCTGCCAAAGGCTCCAAGTTGGACCATTGTCACTGGCAGCCGTGTACAGAATGTTTTTAATGTCTGGACCAGATCTCACAGGTCCCAGGCCCACTGCATGGACTACTTCTCGCTTGATCTGATCAAAGGCTGCTTGTTGTTCAGGTCCCCACTCGAAATTGTTTCTCTTACGAGTCACATCATGCAGAGGTTTGACAATCTGACTGAAACCAGGAATGTGTAGTCTCCAAAATCCCACCACACCAAGGAAAGAAAGTGTGTCCTTCTTACTGGTGGGAACTGCCATGGTAGAGACTTTGTTGATCACATCCTGAGGAATGTAACGGCGACCATCCTGCCACCGCACTCCCAGAAACTGAATTTCTCTGGCAGGTCCTTTGACCTTGTCTCTCTTAATGGCAAAACCTGCTTGCAACAGAATGTCAATGATTTTGTTACCTTTCTCGAAGACTTCCTCAGCAGTTTGGCCCCACACAATGATGTCGTCGATGTACTGGATGTGCTCTGGAGCTTTACCTTTCTCCAGTGCATTGTGGATGACTGAGTGACAGATGGTTGAGCTGTGTTTCCACCCCTGAGGCAAACGATTGAACTGGTACTGGATTCCTCTCCAGGTGAATGCAAACTGAGGCCTGCACTCCTTTGCTATGGGAATAGAGAAGAAAGCATTATCAATGTCTATGGTTGCATACCACTTAGCCTCCTTCGATTCCAGCTCGTACTGGAGTTCCAGCATGTCTGGCACAGCTGCACTCATGGGTGGCGTCACCTCGTTGAGGGCACGAAAGTCAACTGTCAGTCTCCAGTCGCCCGTAGGTTTACGCACAGGCCAGATGGGACTGTTGAAAGGTGAATGAGCTTTCTCGATGACAGCCTGACTCTCCAATTGACGAATCAGCTGATGAATGGGCAACAAAGAGTCACGGTTAGTTCTGTACTGCCTATGATGAACAGTTTGAGTTGCAATTGGCACTTCCAGGTCCTCTATGTCATGATGTCCCACAACTGCAGATTCATCAGAAAGTTCAGGTCTAACAGACAATTTCAATTTATCATCCTCAATCTCTACAGATGCTATTCCAAAAGCCCATTTATGACCCTTAGGATCTTTGAAACAACCTTGTCTCAAAAAGTCAATTCCCAAAATGCAAGGCGCATCAGGACCAGTTACAATAGTATGTGTCTTCCACTCTTTACCAGTTAAACTGATCTCAGCCTGTATCTTAGTTAACTCTTGAGATCCACCTGTGATTCCAAAGATAGAAATGGACTCTGTCCCCTTACAATTAGATGGCAATAAAGTACACTGAGCACCTGTGTCAACTAAAGCCCTGTATTTCCGAACTCTTGAACTGCCAGGCCACCTAATGAATACATTCCAATAGATTCGGTTCTCTCCACTATCCCTTTCCTCCTCCTGGCTGGAGGCAGGGCACCCCTAATGCTGAACATGGCATGTAGGGTGTACACAATGATTGGTGGTGTTGTGAGAGGAACTGCAACTGTTGGAACAATTGCAATTGCTCTCGGGAGCTGAAGAAGTGACAGCTACTTTCCTGGCACTGCTGCCTCTGTTTCTGCCACTCTGCAGATCCCTGACCCTCTTTGAAAGAGCTGAAGTAGGTTTACCATCCCATTTGTTCATGTTCTCACCGTATGTGTCACGCAGAAGTATCCACAGTGACGCACGTGATTGCTGCTGTCTGGGTGGAATTTGTCTCCTCCTGGGCTGGAATTGCCTTGCAGGAGGTGGGCGTCTGTTCCTGACTGCAGAAACATGCACCCATTCAGATGATGCAGGAACGGTATCTTTTACCAGATTTTTGAGATCCTCCTTCAGTTCTTTCATGGTATTCTCAAAACCATCTTTCATGCTCTTTATTTCAGAAGTCATAGTTTTTATGGCACAGATTATACCAGAATGTGACAAGCTGTCCTCAATCTGTCTGAGCTGGTCAGTGAATTCACCAACAGTGAAAGATCTTCCATTATCACTCCTTGCTAGAAATTTACTGGCCAAGATGTTAGCATAGGATGAAGGAGCAAGCTTAATAAGCTTCTTCATGAGACCTGTTCCCAAAGGAATATCATCAGGCTCATGAGTGCCATGATCTCCATAAAGCACTTCCTTCACAGCAAACTCCTTCAGAAGCTTAATTCCCTGCTCAACAGTGTTCCACTTCTTGGCAGCCCATGGCAAATCATCTCGGGAAGGATATCTCATAGCCACAGCCAACAGAAGGCGTGTCCACAAGCTAACCCTACCAAGAGGACTTGCTAGGTGTTTGTCCACTCCACTCTCCTTAGTGAGTGGTCCCAACTGCTTGGCAGACTTGTCTCCTACCTGCAGAGCATTAGCACCAATACCACGGCATCTTACTAACCAGCTTAGGATTGGCTCACCTGATTCCCTTGTGTATTCCTTCCTAACTTCCCTGACCTCTCTGAGTGGATCCTTGGAGCCTTGGATGTCATCTTCCTCCTCTTCCTCCTGTTGTTCTGGTGGTGCCGGGCCTAACACAATCTTCCTCATAGCATTCCTAAACTCATTGGAACCATCCTCTCTCCTGGCAGCTAACCTCACAGCACTCCTCTCACTTGAGTATTGTTGTCTCAGCACATCTACAAGGTCTCGCAGACTAACTATCTCCTCTTCCTCCTCTTGCTGCTGATCACCAGAGGTCCCCTGTCTTACATCCTCCTGCGAACCACTCTTTGTCTTAGCTTTTGCCTTAGCAGGTGCCAGAAGGGCCTGAGCAGCAACAGACTTGGATGTGTCTGCTGGAGGATTTGAATCTTTAGGAGTCTGACCTGGAGGGTTTGAATCCTTAGGAGTCTGACCTGGAGCATTTGAATTATTTGAGGTCTGACTTGGAGCATTTGTATCCTTAGGGGTCTGACCTGGAGCTTGTGAGTTCAAATCTGCCTTGCTTTTAACAGGAGGATTTTGGTTCTGGTCTGCTGGCTGGGGGTTCGAATTGGCTGAGCTGGTGTCATTAGGATTTGGACTGACTGGGCTAGCATTACCAGCACTAGTAGTATTATTAGCATTAGTGGGATTGTTTGCCTGTCCTCCTGGGATGCCTGCCAACCCTGACTTGTTTTCATTTTTGCTAGGAACATTCTGATTTTGGGTACCTGTCTGTGCTCCTGAGGCTCCTGCTAAACTCTGACCATTATTTTTGTTTTTGCTATCATTGTTTACGTTATTGGCGGGAACACTGGCCGCGTTCCCAGCACTTGGAGAAGGAGGGGCAGAGGCTGGCAAGGGGGAAGCCGATAACTGTGTTCCTTTGTTTTGCTGTGAAAGAGACTGCTTCTGAGACACAGAATTTTTCCTAGTTCTTATAGAAGCTGGTTTTGAATTTTTCACCAATAATACCAAAATTAATATGAAAATTAAAATCATAAGAGCCATGATAATGTACAGCAACCCCGCCACAATCTCTTTCCTGTAAAAATCCTTGCATGGACTTGGCATTTCAGTTTGGGGCTGGATGACCCTCATGAGAGCAGTAGATAAAGCAGACTCTCGATTGATTGTAACATTATTGACAAAAACTCTTGTAATATCACTAGTAATATTCTCAGTGACACTAAAACCAGCATAACCAAGAATAAAATCACCCCAGCTCCAGAACATGTTTGAAAGCTTAACTTTAGCCTTCTTAAAAACTACATGAAGTAAGAAATAACCAATTTGATCTTTGATCCAGTTGTACACAAAAAACCAGAAAACAGGCCACATAGCAATCCCCACCAAGTACAATAGCTGCTTGATTAGCTTCATCTTAATTCCCAGAGCTGATTTCCACTCACTGAAATATCTAGCCCCACGTTGGGAAAGCCAATTAAAAATGTGATGGTTTGGGGGTTACCCCGCCCCTCCCACACTTTGTATTTGCCCCAGCTAACTCAGACGGCCTCTGGGAATATAGATGAAGCAATTTATTTACAGCTAGCAGAATTTACAAGCAGCTATTTACAATATATACAGAAATATACAATTATATACAGAAATATACAAAGGATAAACAATATGAAAGCACAACTCCCCTCCCAGAAACCTGAGTCCCCAGGAGGGGCTCTCAAACCACTCCAACACCTCCCCCCGTCCCTCTCAACCTTACCCCAGTTCTCAGGAAGAAGAGAGGTGCAGCCAAGAGGTTAGGGAGCAAGGTTAGTAGGAGCAGGGTTAATGAGATGTGACCAGGTCTAAGGCAAAAGCAAGAGTGAGAAACAAAATGGAGAATGTTTTCTTCTTCCCAGAGTTCTCAGCGTGACTGTGAGAGAAGTTGACATCAATTGTTTTTCATTTCACTGCCTGTTATCTAGTTCTGTTACCAAAACATTCCAGCTTGCTTCAAACTAGCACACATACTTTAAGCATTTTCCCTGTATGAAGATATATGAGCATTATGTCAGCATACGGACAGCAGTAAGAGGAAAGTGCATTTGGCTATACATCATGCAAATACATTTAAGGGCCACCACTGCCCAAAACTCAAACAAGGCTGCAGTTTGGGGAAACCAGTTAACAGCTGACTGTGACCAGGTCATCCTCATTCATCCTGCACCCCTCCTCGAGGCCTGATGTGTTAACCACACCTTGAAGCTGTGGTTAACACAGTTCCTGCAGCACAGCCCAAATCCCTGCTGCTGTTAACAGCTGTGGTCTGGCTCTGCTCCTACTCCCTCTCCTGTGCCAAAGCTGATCGTCAAGCAGCCAGTCATACCAGGAGCCAGCGTTGGAAACCAGCTGGTCTGAAACGGGCTCCAGCTTACAGCAAAATAAATACTGACACTAACATACATGAGGAAAAGGAGTGGAAAGGTCTCTTTTGGCAGCCCTGTGGGATGTAGCCACTTCAGCTTCAGCCAGCAAGGTCAGTCCAGCCTGCTTCCCTATCCTGTCCAGCCCTGCTTAATAAATCACCAAGCATTTACAAGTCAAGACAAAGTATCTTGACTCTCAATACCTTGTGGTCAGTCTATTCTAACTCCACTACAACAGCTGAATGAATGTTTGCTCAAATGGCTGCCTCTTTTTATTACTCTCAGGAAGGGAAGCAAATCCATTTTCCCACCAGATGGTTCTCCATACCAACTTTGCTGCTACCTGATCTTACAGGGGCGAGGAATTGGCAGTGGCTAGGTGTTCTCTTATTCTGAAATCAACAAAGAAAATTACATACAAGCAAAAAATAATGCTTACAAAAGTAAAACCATATCCTGACCTCACTTTATAATCATATTTAAATTCTAATGTTTCATCTGAATATCTCAAAAGGTGTATTTTAAAGAGGGGGAAAAGTGCAAAATGAAAGGATGCTTGCTTTACGTCCCTGTCACCAGTTCTGTAACTCAGCACCTGAAAACGGAGAAAATTAAGTTTATAACAATGATGGAGTGATTTATTCTCTATAAGCATACTTAAGACAGGCAAAGTATTTCTGTGCCCAGCAGAAAATACAATTAGTATGGAGAATAAAAAACATAGCCTGCTTTCTGTACTTCCTAAAGTAGCCTAATACAGCTTTTCTAAACAAAACCTATGTATTAATGCCTAAAATTTTGGTGATGAGGTGGTTTTATGTATTTTATTCTGGAACTTCACATTTATCTCCTCCATACTTCAACTGGTGGAGCATACATCAAGTGTCCCTGAAAGACAAAGTACTACAGTATACAGATGTGCCTATTTTTGAAGCATTTGGAGCAATTTCCCTGACGAGGTCAGGGTTTTTGGACCAAAAGAATAGCTTTACTGTTTGGTATCCAGCTGAGAACAGCCTGGATTCTCTATCTTGTCCAACTCTCTAAAATTCATTCTAAAAACTGTTAAATCACTTCCCCTTTATTTTCAGTCAGCAGTGAGCAAAGAGGAGAGCAGGTAACTCACTATCATATGATTACCCTGAACTTGTAGTAGTTATTTATAACAATCCAAAGCTTATCATCTGTTGGCAAGCCTTCCTTTTATTAATCTACTTCATTTACCCTTATTTGAATGGAAAAGAGTTTCATGTTAAAGAAACTGAGGAAAAAAAAACAAAACCAATTTAAAATGTCCACTTCCCAAAGACTTCTGAAATTCACTATTAAAGTGTTTAAATAGGTACCTTGTATGGCTTTTCCTCAGACAAATTGGCAAGCATCAAAACACATGTGGGTCTAAAGACAGTCTGTCCAATTACTTTCATTTTCCCCCTCTATACTAGACATCACAATTTATATAGATCACCTTTACTCATCCCAATAATTCAGGGAATACTAATCTTTTATAGAAGAAAAACCCCAGAATCTTCTGGTTTGGTGTCTTAAGCAGAAACTATGTAGAAGATAGGCTTCTAAATATACAGGAATGAAAGTCAAGAACAACTTTATTCCTGAAGGTTATGAAGAAATAGCCACAACAAAAGCTTCAGGTGGAAATCCCCTGCTAATCTAAAGGTTTTGGCTCTGCAATTGCAGTAAGAATACCTTAAAATGAAAAGAGCAAGGGCCAATACAGTGAGCGGTTCAACAATCCAGGGTTACACGTTAAATGATGGATGTGAATTGCCAGATTATGGGACATGTGCACTGCTTTTATTCTTGAAGCTGGTGATAATGAAAACCTCATTGGTCAAACGAATTTTTATTGTATGTGGACTTCAGTAAGCCATTTGACACTGTCCCCCACACCATCCTCCAAGAAAAAAAAAGGCTGCTCGTGACTTGGATGGGTAGACACTTGGCTGGGTTGAAAACTGGCTGGATGGATAGGGCCAAAGAGTGGTGGTGAATCAAGTTACATCCAACTGGCAGCTTGTCACAAGTGGTGTTCCTTAGGGTTCAGTTGTTTGGGCCAGTTCACATTAACGTATTTATCAGTGATCTGGGGAATGCACCCTCAGTAAGTTTGCAGGTGACACCAAATTGGGTAGTGGTGTTGATCTGCCTGAAGGTAGGCCTTGCAGAGGGATCTGGACAGGCTGGATCCACTGGCCAGGGTCAGTTGTAAGAGGTTTAACGAGGCCAAGTGACAGGTGCTGCACTTGGGTTACAACAACCCCATGCAGCACTACAGGCTTGGGAGAGAGTGGCTGGAAAGTTGCTTGGTAGGAAAGGACCTGGGTATGCTGACTGACAGCTGGCTGAACATGAGCCAGCAGTGTGCCCAGGTGGCCAAGAAGACCAACAGCATTCTGGCCTGTGCTAGGAGATGGCCAGATCCTAGCCATCAGGAGAACATAACTGACCTTACTCCTGTAATTAGCACTGTGTTCACTTTTGGTCCCCTCACTACAAAGACATTCAGGTGCTGGATGTTATCAGTGTACTAATAACATCTTGGAAGATGTCTCTTTGTTAATGTCTTTGTTACTTTCTAAACGTCTATCTCTCTGATGACTCAGCCTAGAGCCTCAGGAGGTATTTTTTCCCTTGCTAATATGCCTTGGTCACTACAGGTAGCTTTTCACCTGTCAGCAGAGTCAGAAGCTTTTAACTGTTTCCCAGCATTAGACAATAGCACATATTCTTGCATGTTCTGGTATATTTCACTTGACTAAGTTTTTTAGGGAGCTATCAGCCCATCACTGAAATAAATATATACGAAAAAACCAAAGTGGCTACAGACCTGACATTGGATTTCAGTCTAGGGAACAAGCTACCACTGGCTGAAAGGGAGGAAAACAGGCACAGAACACCTCACAATCCTCTTTTTCCCTCTCTGAAAATCCTCTCTGACAACCAAGCTGATGAAATTCATGCTGGCTGCAACTGCTACACTACTTCTCCACTGGCAGTAACTCTTCAGTGACAGAAGTGAATTCTCATGTCATGAACAAATCACCAAAACCCCCTTGCTCCTTCCTCTTTCTCATTGCCTGTAGTTTTTGAAGGGGATGAAACAGGCATTGCTATTGCTCCTAGTTTCCATTGTCTGGAGTGCTCAACTTCAAAGGTGACTGCAGGAAGGGACAGAGCAGCACCAGTTGGGCTTTCCCTGAAATCAAACTTCTATTGTCCCAGCAGCACAGGTCAAGAATGCAAGATCTCTGCTAGCCAACCTCGGGCTCATAGGAAGTAGAGTGGAAGAAGGAGGTGAAGGACTTTCAAGTCATGAAGATGTCCTGTTCCCACTGTTGGTTCCACAGGAGCCCATTCCTGCTGCTGGCTAGCCCAAACCTCAGCCACGCTTCTGCTTCAATGTAAGTGCTGGCTGCCAGCAAAAGGCAAACAGTGCTAACTCACCTGTAAAAGTTTGTGCAGGAGGTAAGAGTCAGGGAAGAAAAAGCCAGAATTGCCTTTTTCACACACAGCAGTATGGCAGGTGTAAGGAGAAAGTTGAAACACTGCCTATTCCACAGAGAGCACAGCACATATGGGAAGGCATTTGGACACAACTCAATATGGTTGCTGGTCCTATCCAGACAATATGCTTAGAAAATATTTCTCCACACAGCTGGTATTCCATATTTTACCACAACCTGCTAAGTGCCTCAGCTCTTTTCCACCTCACCAAAACCATGGCACACAAATGCAAGTCTAAAGAAACAGACATCTCCATAAGATCAGGCTTCTCCACAATAGACCCAGTTTTACACTAAACAGATCACTAAATAATTCCTACAGTCAGTCAGATATTTGCATATCAGAATCAAATTTAAAATCAAATTACTAATTCCTATGAATTAACTCACTTGATATTGGGCTATCAGATTAATAATCGGTACCAAGGGCTGCACACAGACTGCTGCCCAACAGCAGTGTCAACAATGAGATTGGTTAATCATGAAGGTACAGCATAATCCTGCCTTCAGCAAGTTGTGATTCAGAGTTAATGGTTTTTTTTTCTTGGAAGCTTCCATCTAAAGCTATAAATCTAAGCATGTGAAGTCTACACTTTCTAACAGAGCAAACCAGCTACAAGACACAGGTAACTTAACATGCAATATTATAAATTTCATTTTTATTACTGGTGTCGTGCCCAAGCTTTACCTGACATTCCAGAAACTCATTAACTGTCTTGAGGTACAGACAAACACATAAAAGCAGCTTACATTTTAAGTACATCTTTTCAGCAATAACTCATTCAATATGCACAACTTCATAGAAAACTCATTTTCCATCTTTGCAACTGATCTGATCCACTCTGGTGAGACCCCATCTGGAGCACTGTATCCAGTTCTGGAGCACCCATTACAAGAAGGATGTGGATGTGTCCAGAGAAGGTTCATGAGGACGATCAGAGGGCTGCAGCAGTTCTGCTATGAGCACAGACTGAAAGAGTTGGGGCTGTTCAGTCTGGAGAAAAGGAGGCTCCAAGGTGACATATTGTGGCCTTTCAGTATCTGAAGGGGGCCTACAAAAAAGCTGGGGAGGGACTTTTCAGGATATCAGGGAGTGACAGGACCAGGGGGAATGGAGCAAAGCTGGAGATGGGTAGGTTCTGGCTGGACATGAGGAGGAAGTTCTTCACCATGAGTGTGGCAAGAGCCTGGAATGGGTTGCCCAGGGAGGTGGTTGAGGCCCCATGTCTGGAGGTGTTTAAGGCCAGGCTGGATGAGGCTCTGGCCAGCCTGATCTAGGGTAGGGTGTCCCTGCCCACGGCAGAGGGGTTGGAGCTGGCTGATCCTTGTGGTCCCTTCAAACCCTGACTGATTCTATGATCTGATTTATAGATCTCTGGGTTTAGAACTGTGAAGCAGTTCTGCAGACAGCTGAATCGCATTTATCCAAAAAGTACAAGTACCATCAAAGCCAATCCAAGATGTGACACAACCACATAGGCACCCTCCCGTATCAATCCATTTAATACATCTCCCTCAAACAATACAGATACAGATGTGCAAAGCCATTCCGTGTAATTGCCCATTGCCACTGGGGTGATGGCATGCATCTGAGCAAGTACTTTTCACATTTGGTTCACTAGGGTAATGAATGGGGATTTACAAATACAAAGAATTCCTTATGGGCCCTACAGTAGAGGGTAACAGTCCAGACAAAATAAACCCAAGCTCAACAGAAGATAGCTAGTACATGACCTGTTTTGGCACTGCATTAACTTTTGCGTGCTGTCCTCTTTTAGAAGCTAAAATTATTCCATTTTAAATAGCAGGAGGCTAATTATGAGAAGAAATTATACTGATATTGAACAAATCTGAAACACCTTCTGTTGAAATGAAGTCCTCACTTACATGCCTGTCGACACCCAGATGCGTCTCATATTATATGAGTGACTAAAACTGTGCACAGAACTTTGAATTTTCAAACTCTGGGCCAAAACCATGACATGCTGGCTTTCATTTCAAGTTGCTCAGGGATTGTGTAGATGCCAGCTCAGACCTTCATGTAAGTTCTGTTACGCTTGATGATGCACGTTTTGTGCAGTTGTACTTTCTGTGTGCCTGGCAGCCTCCAGGAATAGCCTATCTATCTTCAGGATCACGCACACCACCTACTCTTACTGTCATGTTGTCAAGCTCACAGCAGCACTAGTAGCTCCTGTGGTATTGTAGAGAAAATGCTTCTGAATGCAAGGTAGCATTTAGAATAAACACCTTTTAGCAGGTGTGTACATGACCTTTGCAAGGACTGTGGGTCTTGGCCTTACACCCAAAGACAAATGGGTGTAAGGCAATCACTTGCTAGGCTTGCTCCTTTGAGGAATTTATTTGACGACAACATAAAGAAAACATAATTCTTAAAATGACAGCACATACAAGCAGCCTCATAAAGCAACCTGCATTTTTTGAACCATGCAGTTTTCTGGCTTTTTCTGGCTCTACACCTGATGTGACAGGCAGCACTGAGCTAGAATCACTGCAAGCATATCAGCTGCCTGCCTGTACATGTCAAGGGTTACCATTCAAAGCTTTTCTACGCTCATGACATTCATTCAGTCCACCCAAGATCACAGGCTCCGTTTCAACCAAACAGATAATTTCTGGGAAATGCATCCAAAACATCATCATCCACTGTTTGGCTGACCAGGGTCAATCAGAGCACCTTTTCAAAGGTATGTCCTCGTCAAGATGGATTTGTTCTTCTGCATGATTTGAACTGTTATTTTGGCATTCTCAAGGCCATCAGCTGAGACATTATTTAACCCATGGACTCTGGGCACTGGTACGACATTTGATACATCTCCAAATTCCATAATGGGAACTAAGTTTTAAAATAGTAATAGAAAGTCACAGACAGTACCATTACATTGCATAAGAATCAACATCACCAGAACCCACATCTGAGTCTTCTCCCAGCTAGAATTTACCAGTAATGATCAGATGAACAACTCCTTCTAGGCCGGGACTGTCGACTGGGGAGCCTTGCAAGTGGTGGTGGAGCCAGAATCAGCATCCATGGCTGTTCTACAGCTAAGCAAAACTCAAGTGCAGGGTTTCTAGCACTTAGTATTCCCCTCTTTTCTGACTTTTTCTTTTTTGAATGTACAGGTTTGGACAATCTCTTCTAATCTCTGCCTTCCACAATGCTTCTTGACATGCTTTCTACTCCAGCTCCTTATGATCAGTCATGCAGCCCTGACTCCTCAGAATCACTGTACCATTAAAAAAATTATATATACTTAAAATAGACTTCCTAGGATAACTTTCTTCTCATTTTTATTTCTAGCTATTGCTATTCCCTGTTTTTAT
Organism: Pogoniulus pusillus; assembly: GCF_015220805.1. NCBI lineage: Eukaryota > Metazoa > Chordata > Aves > Piciformes > Lybiidae > Pogoniulus > Pogoniulus pusillus. The sequence continues at coordinate 33,185,520 of NC_087268.1, read as the reverse complement.
CTAAATATTCCCATGATGAGTCAAAAAAATGTGCATTTGTTACAAAATTACTGCCCCAGATTTCAGCTAAAAACAAACCCAAAAACATCTGTAAAAAGCCTCAGTGTTTTCTCAGTTAAACAGTACTACTACAAGCATTTACAGTTTCAGACTTCCTTGCCTCTTCTTACAAACTGGTAAAAATGCACAGATGAAAAAAAAATGTAATGAGTTTTGGGCCTGAATACTGCTTGCATGTGCATCTTGGCTTTACAGCAGCTAGAATTTATCCTTTTTTATTATACTAGCAGATAAGTGTCTTACCATTTCCATAAAAGGGACAGAGCTTCAAGCACAATATGAAAATCCCTGGAATGTCTGACTCTACCCTCACTTAGCTGATTTTTTTCCCTTAATATGTGCACTATGAATACAGACCATTAATGTACTAATTTTTCTTCAAAATTTTGTTCTAATCCTTTACAGACCCGTAAGTCCATAGTACTGCAGTTTTTCAGCCTTATTTGGCTTTCATTACAATCTTAAGATTTGTTTGAGTGGTATTGGATTATCAAATACTTCAGCAGAAGTCTTCAGTAGACTAGAAAATAAGTTTTCTTCTAGTATATAAATAACTGTACTGAAAAGAACAAAAAACTTACAATATCCATTCAGCACAAAGCTATCCCATGAAAAGAGGCTAATTTGTTTTATTCCTTAGTTAACAACTGAAAAAAAACTCTCTATTTATATATATATATATACAGAGAGAGAGAGAGAGAGAGAGAGAGAGAAAGAGAGACAGAGTCATAGAATCAGTCAAGGTTGGAAGGGACCACAAGGATCATCTAGTTGCAACCCCCCTGCCATGGGCATGGACACCCTACCCTAGATCAGAGAGAGCCTTTCATGTTCTGGTATCTGTATACTAAGTACCCCATAAATTATCTATTGAAATAGAACCAGATAATAAAGCAATACATTTTCCCCCTAAGTTAGTGATTACTTGCATGAAAAAAAATGACATGCTGTACCATGAATCTCCAACATCAATTCCTACCGAAATAATCTTCACATAAGAACGGCCTCATCTATATTGATGAATTGGAACACGTTTATCTAAACCTCTTAGAAATGCTCTGCCAGTTTCATACCCCAGCATCAAGACAACATTATCATAAACAGAAGACATATGAGAGGGCACACTGGCAGGCTGAGCACCTTAGTGGAACCACAGAGCTCCTGTGTGGTCAGAAAGATTATAAATCCTACAGCAACTGAGACAAACATGGGCAGAGAAAGGCTAGACTCTGTTTTTTAAAGGTGGCAGAGGAGCATGTTCTTCTACTAAATGCTAGGGAAACACCCCCAGACTTCTGGCACCTTTTAAAAACGTTCGACATTCAGAAAGGAATCATTGCTTTCATCTTAGGTCAATTCAGAGATGAAGCACCAAGTCTGCAAACTTGAGCACTTCAGCTCTTCTGCTCCGACTTTCAACAGTCAGAAAGTGACACACTTTACCCAAAAACTGATTTCTGCTTCCCACTTGAATATGTCTTTAAGGTATATCATCTTGTTACCCACTCACAGGATAATTGATAATATGTCACACGCTTCATCCATAAAAGGCTGCATCTGTTCTGATCACAAAACATTTAACTCATGAGGTTTCTAATTAATATCTTGTATTTTGTCCTATTAGTCTTTGTGTAGTAAACTAAATCTTGTATTTGTTTTAGAGTTATGACAATTTCTTCCGCCAGTTCTCAGCCACTTTGAAAATCTTCATCTTCAAATGTCGCCTCTGTCATTGCTGCTGGCAGATGAAAGCCACAAAAAGATGAAAGAAAATTATTACTTTGCAGTTTGTTTACTCTGCACACTTGACAACACTTTGTGTTTTGTCCTTTACATTGTTCTGTTAAAGATGCACACCCTTCCTCAGACACTGCAAGAGGCTGTTTGCCAGCAGCAGTAAAGGTGAAGGCAGCAGGAGCACGCACAGAAAGAAAAGGCAGAGGAAAGGAGGGGAACAGGATATTTAGTAGTTCTTCTCCTGGATCCACCCAAAAAAAAACTTCATCCTACATAAAATTCCATAAAAGCAGCTGAATAACTTTGCTAAAAACACAGTCAAGCTTCTAATGGAAGTTTGCAGACTGCTGGAAAGTCTTAACACATTTATTTCAGAACATGTGTGAGGACAGCATCCTTTTGACATGAAGGTAACATTAGAAAGAGAAAAGAAAAGAAACCCCATCATTTATTTTCCAGTTCTTCTCTGGCTTCCCTCGTCTAATCTTTGGCCGTGCCTTTTTTATTATGTTACTGTGAGGCAATCCATGCCAAAAAAAAATTAAAGGGAGTTTTTTGCAGGCTGTGAAGCAAGACCGACTCATCACCCAAGCACATTCCCAGGCTGCTAGCTCCAACCAACCACCTGCTGCCTGCTACCACGCTACAGCATCTTGCACCAGAACTCCACTGATGTCACTGAAACATCCCAACACAGGTATAAAACAGGACTACAACTCTCATTGGAACCCATAAGTAGGAGTTTTCAGATATCTGATGACTTAGCAGATGAGAGGTGAAAAGGGGTATTTCTTACCAACCTACCAGTGGAAGTAGGCACAATTTAAGAGGCTTCCTAAAAATTACATTATTTGGGACAGTGGATCAAAGTGGTAGTAAGTGAATCCAGAGACAAAAAATAGTAGAGCAGGAGTACAAGGGGCTGGAAGCTGAAGCACTTCTAAACACACATTACTGTACCTTTTTTTTCCTTTCTTTCTTTTTTCAATTTAGAATGTTTATCTAAGCTACTCCTTCTGCAAGAGTATGTGTCACAGATACTGGAAGATTAAATACTCACTTTGGGAGGGTTTGAAACATTTATCCATATCTGCTTACTTATATAAATATATTTTTCTCAATGCTATATAGAAAAGTAAAGCTAAAGCAGGACATGGGTCATTTTGATTTCTTTTAATTAATTCTTTGGTCATCCTTTATCTGTTTGACCATGCTAGGCAGTAATAACAGATGGTGGCTTTCTGCACTATTTATTTATACTCTTTATGAAGAATATTTTCACCTTTCTCTTTATTGGAAATCACTTCATATTAGAGTGGCATAATGACAGCAATTGACACATACTGACTACCTTTTAATTTGTTCTGTATTTTCCTTCTCCATTGTTAAAGATACTTCCATATAAAGACTCTTGAGAAGCTAATGCCACAAGCTGGTGTGATCTATAAAATCACCAAGAATAAATCCAGACAGTCACAAGAATGTATCTTCCCACAAATACCACTGAAATGCAGCAGTATCTCATACCTTCAACTAATCACTAAAAAGGCACAGGTTGCTATTCCAATGAGGTCATTCATGGCCAAATTCTTCTCCTTGACCAAATTCTGCAAGGTGTTACAGGCCTTCATGATGGGAAAGTCAAAGGAAATTCTGGGAAGGGAGCACTACGTAACTTCTAAACACTGATGAAGTAAGTCAATTTATTCTCATGCTGAGGTTGTTGAATCTTCCTTTGTTTAGTCTAGTTCTATAAAAAGAACAATATTCATAAGCCTATCCCTAGAGATGGCTTCTGACATTTCTAAACAATTGTCCTAGCTGCCTGCAACAGCTATCCTACATTTCTCTATGTGATCAAGGCAACTGACAGTATCCTGTATAACCTAATATAACCTAACTATATAACCTAATTATAACCCAAGATTATATACACTGAGCAGATGAGTTGCAGTGAAACACTGCAGTAGTCCTGCAGGCGTCTCAGAAGTAAAAACTGGCCACTTGGGATGACAGTCCAGGAATGCACTTGCGTGTGCTGACACTCAACAACTGGCTCCAGGAACGCAGTTCACAGAGATGAGTCAGGAGTGACTGCTCAGGGAGACTCAGGGACCACGTCCTCCAACACAGCTGGCAGCAACTAAGTACATGTTCCCAAAACAGCCTACTCTCTCTTGACTCCAGCACCCTGCACTACGGTGCTGTAAAAGAGGTGGTTAGAGGAGAAGCAAGCAAGAAGGACAGCAGGGATAAGAAAATGTCCTTGGGAGCAAGGAGTCACCAGGCCTGCCCCCTCATCTCCAAAGTGTCCACGCATTTTGCTCTGTATACATACTGACCACATGACTCCCTGCTGCTGTGGGTGGATGGGCAACCCAACAAAGGCCACCTGACTGCCCAACCTCTCATGTCTCCCTGTGCTGCACCTTCAGCTATCCCAGATCTCATATCTCTTCATGTCAAACCATCTTGATCCAATAGGAGGAAAGCATAGTTCTGTACTGCTCTTATTCAGACCCTTCCACACCCCACCACTGTCTGGTAGGGGGAAGCAAACTCATTTCCTATTTCTCTCTGAAGCCTTTGAGCTATGACTCTGTGACTCTTGAGATTCCATCAGGTTGGAAGAGACCATCAAAGATCATCTTGTCCACCAGCCCTGCAGTGAGCAGGGACGTCTCCAGCTCCAGATCAGGATATGCAGGGTCTTGAATGTCTACAGGGGCAAGGCTTCAACCACATCCCTGGGCAACCTGTTCCAGATTTTTACCACTCTCCTTGTAAAGAACTCCCTCCTTATGTCCAATTTAAATGTACCCTGCTCCAGTTTAAAACCACTACCCTTCATCCTATCGCTACAAGCCCTTCTAAATACTCCTTCCTCAGCTTTTCTGTAGGTCCCCTTCAGACATTGAAATGTAGTTAGAAGATGTTCCTGGAGCAATCTCTTCTCCACACTGAACACCCCCAATTCTTTCAGACTGTTTCCCTTCTTCAAGTCTCCAGGGACTTCACCTGATTGCCAAGACTTGAGTGGCTTTGCAACTGCATCAGACAACTATTTCAGAACTCTGGGATGCACCTCATCAGGTAGATTCATGTATGTTCAGGTTTCTCAGGTGGTTCTGAACTTGATCTTCCCTTACAGTGGGAGGCACTTGACCTTGCTGGTCCACACCTAGTGCTCCATCAGCCTGGGAGGGAGACAGAGCAAAATTTCCAGTGAACTCAGACAAAGAAGTTATCGAGTACCTCAGCCTTCTCCTTGTCGGTTGTCACCAGCTGTCCATTCTCCCTCCTCAGAGGGGGAATGCTTTCTTTATCTTTGCTGGTTGAAGCACCTGTAGAAGCTCTTTTCGCTATTCTTTGCATCCCTTGCCAGGTTCAGCACTAGCCATGCCTTGATCTTCCTGATCTTATCTCTATATCAGGGCAGTGTTCCTCTGCTCCTCCCAGGCTACCTGGCCCTGCTTCCACTGCCTATGCAGTTCCCTTTAGCTCTTTATTTTGACCAGCAGGTCTCTATTCAGCCGTGCCAGTCTATTCCCTTCCTTGCCCAAGTTCTTACACATCAGGATTGAGACCTCTTGCACTCTATGGAAAACACGCTTACCTTACTGGAATTCATTTGTGTCTCTCCTGGCCCCATTTGCTCAACTGAAGTGACCATATCCCCATTCTGAAATAAAATCTGCCAGCTTTGTTAGGCACACTCTCAGTATGGACAAGTCCTTAAGGACATGGAGGGACAAGGATATTAAATGGTCTTAGGGGACACATCTCCCAGCATTGAAGACAGTAGCATCTCTAGATGCAAATGACTGCAGAAGACATGTGCCTGACCCAGCCTTGTTTTCCTACTAGAACACCCAAGTGAAGTGGTGTCAATCATTCAGGCTCAGTCATACAACTTTTCTTCAGTCACATGCCAAAAGCCCATGTTTTTTATCTGCTCACAATTTATCTGTTTTGTACTACTTCATCTCAGTAAACCATGGTTTTAACACAAAAGGACCAGAATACTCATCCAGATTTGTTGGAAGCAGGGTTCTTTTTTTTCACTTTTGGTGTAGGATTGCACGTGGCAGACTGCAGCCCCAAACACAATTTAAAAATAGGAGGGGTGACATGAGAAAGGTGTGAAGGTGATACAGCAGAGCTGCCTCTGCCCAACTATGGACCAGGCACCATTCCCCAGATGGGGCTTACCCAGGGACAGGAACCTCCTGGCCTCCCACCAGTGTATCCCCAGCTGCCTCCACATTCTCAAACAGCACTAGTGGAATCAGCATTGCCCTTGTGGAAAAAATTATGCATGCTTTTATCACTGTTTTGGCCCGCCTTCCCCTAGTAGCTGGAGTTGCTCTCAGCTCTGGCCCTGCTCCCATTTTGCCAGCACTAAAACTGAAAAGAGAGATGGGTTGGGGACCTGGAGAGACTGCTAAGTCCACCGCCGAGCAGTGACAGATAGGGCATCTCCTCCATTCCCCCAGCACTGTGTAGCTGCCAGCCCATTTGTGCAGAAGGCAATTCACCTCAAGACTCAAGTGCAGCTGGAATATCTCACTCTCTAACTGAAAGCAGAGGGACCGGTGCTGCAGCAGCATCAACAAGGTACCAAAACAAGAAACCAGGATTTCCATGGCATTGTCATCTCTCAACCAAGCAGTACAAATGTTAGGAAACAAACTTTCTTTAAAGGAAATGGCAGCCTCAAAAGTGTCAGAAATGAGAGCCCCTGCAGACATCCATCAAAACAAGCTTCTCCTGTAATGGTCTCGTGGGAGCAGTCTCTCAGCCTGACCTGGAAACATCTTAATCTATTACCTTTTCTTCCACTCTTGTTCTCTTTGTAATTTGAATCTCCTAAGATGAACACAGAGCAGTATAAAAGCCCACATTGGCAATAATTAATATTTTAATTATCACTGGTCAACATAAGCACTGCTGAGCTTTCAGTGCCACATTTGGATACATTTTATAGTGCCATATTACAACTTGTGGGAGCTGCAAGGGAGCAGCTCCCCTTTCTGTACTGAAGATCCTGACAGTTGGTAGCTCAAGGTTGGCTTTGCCATGTCAAATGTGTGAGAGTAATCCTTCCAAATCTCCTTGTATGTATTCAATCATGGATGCATCAATGATAAAAAAAAAAAAAAAAAAAATCACTGTTCCAGCCTTGTTACACTGTAGAATGACCACCACCAACAGAGCACAAGCTGCTTCTGTGACATTTGCAGGCACAGCCTAAAGCCTCACTTAATCACCCCTCCACAATCATGACCCACTTACAAAGACACTTCTTCCTGTGAGGGTGACCACTCACTGGCACAGGTTTGCAAGTGAAGTTGAGGAGTCTCCACCCTTGAATATATTCAAACTTGGATGGACTTGGCCCCAGGTAGTCTGCTGCAGCTTGCCCAGCTCTGAGCAAGTGGTTGGACTAGATGATCTCCAAAGTGCTATCCAGAGTGGCAACATGACGAAGGTTACAGGGCAATTAAGAACATGGTCTGACTGGCTGCATATATATGACTTTAAGTTCGGTTTTTTGTTTGTTTGGGGTTGTTCTTGTTGTTTTTTTTTTTTTGCTGTTTTTTTTTTTTTTTTTAAAAAAAAGGCTAATATATGCTATTTTGGGCCAGGAAAGAACCAGCCTGGACTTTTGTTCTTCCCTCTCGGGAAGAAGTGATTGTTCCATTCAGCCTATCACAATCAGTACTGCATACAATCCCATCCACCCTGCAGTCCTCTGCTAAAACAACTACTTTGAAGGTAAACAGTAGGAACATGTTCATCTGAAGACAATGCAAGCACTGGTCCAGCTCTGCCAGCTCTCCAAAAGCTAAAGTCTTGCCTAGGTGTACAGTGGATCACACCAGCCAGCCACAATTACTTAACAGCACCAACCGGTCTCAAGGACCTCCAAAGAGAAACCCCTCAACCACTACTCAATGACTCATATGCTGCTGACCAGCAGCAGTCTCCATAGCTGTTTGGATAGTTGCTAGTGACAGGCAACAACAGGGAGCCAGGGATAATGCCAACAGAACTGAACTGACTGGAAGGCCACCCATGTATGGGTGAAAGTTTATCTAAAGCAACAAAGCTACAAGGAGCTCAGCTCCCACAGCACAGTTGTGTTTCCTGGTGATGCTGATGAGGAACTGTCAATCTGCAGACAGCACAGCATAGAAAGAGCAGTTATTTATGGGGATAACTTAATAATGTAACAGCTCCAGATTGCATTTTAAGGAATTCTGATTTTAATAAAACAACTTATCAAGCATACATAGGACACTTGTAAAATAAAGCCTCTTCAGAGTTTCTTTAGAAGACTTGAAATTGTCTAAATGATATTAAAGTTTGTATCTTCTTCCAATAAGTACATTTTCTCTATGCAGTTTTCTGTCTTTGATTGACATGGCATGGTTTACTCCATGACTTCACAGGAACATGTTTCACAGACAAGTATTTACATCTCTCAGGATACCAAATTCAGAACTCAAAAGCAAATAACGTACTTCAAAAGACTTTAATTAATAAAAACATATCCTGAAAGGCACACAGTTTAGTCAGGTTAAGGCAATTCACCCATCACTTGGCATAAGAGGTGCATTGCAAGTCATTTACTACAATCACAGTAAGCCAGATACTATCTAAGTCTAGGAGCAACAGGTAAGCTTCTTACTTCAGCTGATTCAAGCATCCCCATGGTCACAGAGCATAATTCATTATAGAACTTAGCTTCATCTGTAACTGCAGAAAATAATGTAAATAACTCTTTCCAGTATTTGCTTCACTCATTAAAACACTAGTACAATACCTTACACTACAGCAAGAAGCATGACAAAAATCCATCTGCCCATGCCTACTTAGGGGTTTTCTCCACACCTGAGCTTCATTACTACAGCATCAAACTCATCAAACACAAGAAAGACACCTCTTTCAAACAACTAACTGCCCATTACTTAGCGGTACAGAAGGAACAGCACAAATACTTCAGGAACGCCGGGAGAGAGTCCTTTAACTTAAGGACAGCGGATAGCTAATAGCTCAGTGATAAAATTAGCTCCCTGAGCAAAACTTTCAGACTACTTGCATACTTTCGATTTTAAATGTCTGTGGCTCAATCTGGTTCCACCGCTAAAGGTGCCAAAACTAAACTTTAACCATTAACATCAAGATACTTTCTGGTCTCCAGTTTACTGCCCATCGCGGAGGTCAAAGGCAGCGAGCACAGCACTTCTGAGCCCAAGCAGCCAGCCACTTCTTTATTTTCTCTCCTTTATTTCGCCTTCATACGTTTACCGTAGAAACACAACGTGTAAGTCCCGACTTGATGAGCCTTTTATATTCCCTTCCAGGCAAGTGCCGTTCCTTGCCGAGTAGTGGGAAGGCGAGAGCCCCTCGGGGCCCGTCCCGCGGTGCTTGCCCGGACCGCTCCACCAGCCCGTGAGGCTGCCGTGTCGTGCCGACTGCCCCGCTCCGAGCCCGCGGAGGGCCGGCGAGCGGGCGCAGCCTCCGCAGCAGCTAGGCATCCCCCGCCAAGCCCACCTGGCTGGTCCACCTTTTCGAGAACAGAGGCCCGCACAATCCAGGTGGAGGCTGGCGGTAGCGGTGAGGGCTCATTGCCCCACTCCACATGGGCACCCCGTCCCACCCCATCTCGACCCTGGTTCTATCCCCGTGAGCTCCCCATCCCGCAACTCGGGAGAGCCGTCCCCCGCATACTCACCGCGGCAGACACGGCGCTGAGCTCGGCGCTCAGCAGCAGCCCGAAGCCCAGCCAGAGCCGCATGCTGCCGCGCAGCGCAACGCACCGCGCCGTCGGTCCCTGGCTGGCAGGGCGCCTGCGGCTTAAAGTGGGGCTTTGCGGGACCAGCCCCACATGCGCACCTCCCCTCCGTTGGCGGCCGCGGCGCCTGCAATGGCTCGGGGGCGAGGGACTCGTCGCGCCGTAACAGATGGGCGGTGGCAGCCCCCTCTCCTCCCTCCGGGCGGGGACCCTGAGAGGGCGCAACCTCGCCCGCTCGCGGTCACAGTTTCTCCTGCTCCTCCTCTCCTTTGAGGGTGGGTTACGGGTCAGCGGCTGCGGGAGCAGAGACGGGGGGTGTAGGCGGGGACGCTCCCCTTCCTCGCCCTACAGTGCCGCTGTCGCCCAGGAGGGCACGGCGCGCAACGGTGCGGAGCGGAGCGGGCTTGGGGGTCGGGTGGCGGAAGGGGCCGGGGCAGGGGCTGGGCGCGTTGGCTCTGCCCGGCCCATCGGGGTCCGGTGACTGCCTGGCGGCGGGACTCCGCTTTCTGCGCGGCGCGGGGCGCGGCGTGACACTCGCTCCGCTTCGCCCCGGCTCGGATCGAGCCGGATGGTGGGCCGCTCCCTGCCCCGGCAGCAGCGCCGCCGAGCCCGGACACCTCCCCCGGGGGGACCTGCGTTATATGTGGGCTCTTCTCTGCTTTTCCAGGGGCGGCCGTTCGGCCGGAGGGAGTCCTGAGCCGAGCCCCCAGGCAGGGAAGGAGCGAAAATGGACATCTCGCAGCTTCCCGGTGCACGTAGTTTTGTTTGTCAGTAAGTAATTCCTCTCGGTAGGCTTTTGGAAAGGACTCTTTTAAAGTCGTATTGTCACCTTGAACTGCAGAGTTTTATCCCGTGCCTGTTTTGTGCTATCTTAAAACAATGTCGTGTTTATTCACCTTCCCTGCAGGGATCTGGGGCTTCTGCTGATCCTGATGGAGGTTATGCTGTCAGCCGTCAAAGTGGATGCTGTAAGTAAAGTGTCTTAAGACTTTTACTGAGGAAAGGAGGAAAAAGTAGTTTCCTTGGTACCAGAAAGTGAGGAACTGCATTTTCCTTTTACAAATGGCTTATCTATCGTGCAGTTGAAAGAAATAACCAACGAATCGTCTCTGTAAGCCTTGCAGATTAACACCTTCCAAAAAACCCGGTGTTTAGCAGAGAAGTGCCAAGTTTCAGTGTCAGGTTGTTTGAAGTACTCCACTGTTACTTTAATTTCAGAGTGGGTAGTTTGTTAACAGCAAAGCAAGCTCCACAGCTTCTTCATTTTCGTAAGAAAAGCACAAAAAGTGCAGTGCTGTAGATAGCAAAGAGTACTATGGAGAAGTCGACCTGCAGGTGACGTATCTTCAGATAAGTACACACCTCATCTGAGGACTGAGAAGTTGAAACCATGACTTGTGGCTGCATTTGTCAGCCACTAAGTGTGAGTAAGGCTCTGTGGTCGTATGTGACCTTGATTGCATTTTTTCAATAGCTTCCCTACTTAAATTTTAATCCTTCTTTCTGGAACTATCACCTCTTTTTATGACTTTGCATTCCTTATAAGATATCTGGCGTGGTTACATCTTTGTGATGAGATGGCATCATATATTGAGGACTAGGAAATACTAGGGTTACTGCAGCAGGTATTGTGACATGGTGATTTAGCACTTAGGCTGCAGGCGGCACAGAGATTGTCCACCAGTCTGTGTGGCTGAGCAACAGGTGACAGGCAGGGGCCCTACGATCCCATGAGAAGGAAAGTGAGTGAGGACCTCGAGTGCCACATTCTGCTTTGCCAAGTTTTGATAGAGATATTCTGCTGAGTCACCCTAAATGCATTATAGTATTACCTCACACTAGTAAAAGCAGAGAAGTCTGGTGATAATACAAGTGTATTTGGCCAAATAATTTAATTATTGGGATCAGCTGGTATAAAAATATGGCATTTGTGGTATGACTTTACATGAAGTTGTGCTGTAGTGTATGTAGCATGATAGCTGAGCTTTAGCTATGACATGAGTTAATATATTCTCCTCCGTGTTCTTGCTTGTAGACTGCAGGCTGCGTCATTAACATAGAAGTATACTGAAGAGGTATTAACTGAGGTGCCTCAGTTAGCGCCTGCGGTGTGGTCATGGATGCTTGCAACTCCATATGCTTGCTTTCCTAGAGTGTTATGGAAGAATAAGTTGGCCTGCTTGGAGGTCTCATTCCCTTAACAGTTCCTAAGGTGGTGGCTGCATAGGAGATTAAACACCTCAGTGAATGTGACTGAGGAACTTTAGTCATGTTTCCATGAAAAATTAGAGCTGCATTGCCACCAGAATGTTTACCTCATTTTCTACCCATGTGCTGTTCCCTTTGCATGGCTAGCATAGGTCTTTCTGTGGTTGTGTGGTGGACCAAACATTTATCTAAACTAATCAGTTCCCTAAAAGAGAAGAGTGAGAGCTAACTTTAGCCTATGTCAGATCACTACTTATATTCATAGAAACCTGGGCTGGCATGGCAGCTGGGGCTGGAAGGATGGATGGGCTTGCTTCTTGCAGTGACAGCTCTGAGCGTGTTTGTGAGCTGACAAAGTAGGCCATGTGTGGGAAGCAGCAGCATCCGAGTAGTTGCAGGTGACTTGCTGGAAGTCATATTCTTTGTATTGCAATCCTGTTTGTCACATTGAATCTTCTACTATTTGTTACACAGATTATTGTGTGACAGTTATGAAGTGTTTTATTAGCATGGATTAAAAAAATAATACTGTGAGTTATTAAAGTCTGTGGGACCAGATCCTAAAAGTCATTGTTCTGCCTGTAGTGAGGCAAGCAGAGATGCTGAGTTTGAGAGCGGTATATATGTGAATGAGTTACAGCTGCTGGAGATAAGTGTTGTTGAATGAGTGAAGTTGCACCTAGAAAGAAACTTGAATGAGACTGAGGAGAAAAGTGGGAAAGAGGGGAACTCAGAGTATTTGACTGGCTATCTTTGGCAGGCTACTGCTAGCTGTTAGGGAGACAGATGTTTCTCAATAGAGAAAGAAATGAGAGGATGAAAAAGAAGGAGGATGTTTAGGGTATCTGAGGACTTGGGAAGAAGATATGATGTCCTTTGGCAAGAGAAGAGGATGCCAATTGCAGGCTTGAAGAGAACTAAGAAAGAGGAGTCCCTGAATGGAAGTACTAGGAGAGACAGCCAAGTGGAGTGGATCAAGCCCCAGTTATCTTTAGCACTCTTTGGCATACACTTGCTGGTGATGTTACAGGCCTCAAGTAATTATGGTACTCTAAACTATAGATTTAAGAGCTCATGTGGCTTAAATGAAATTCTGTTAACTACCTGAAGTTTAGCAAGTTTGCAGATTTGTCCTCACTCTTTCAGTTTTGACTTTCCCAAATCACACTTCTCCTTAAGTAGTTTTGTAACATTTGATTATTTGAAACTTACTTTTTTCTTTCAGGCTATATTTGGGAGGGAGCAATGGAATCCCAGAAAAGAAGGGAATGGCTGTCAGATTAAAGAAACAAAATTGAGAGAGAATAAGTTAAAATAACATTTGCAAAAATAACTAGAAGTGACAGATCACAACTGACATTTTAAAGGAGAACATATAAAAAGAGATTTATTAAAAAATAAAATAGCATTGAAGTGCTGCATGAGATAAAATTCTCTTGACTTCTGTAACATCATAAGGGGTTATATTAGGGCAAATGGCATCGGAAGTGGGAGAAGCAATAATCCTTAAGGCTAAAACCAATGTTACAGTGTACTTCTGTCAACTTCGTAGTGAAATTGGATTGCTGACATAAAAGCCTCAGTTACTGCTCTAAGTTAAAATGTGTCAATGCTCCATGGCTCTCTTACATCCAAGTTCTCCCAGGTGTGTCCTGGTTTATTTCATCTGTAAACTTTCGTGTGGTTGAAACAGGAGGACTTTTTATGTTAACCCAAACTGGAAGAAGCCAAAGTGGAGTAATCTCTCAGCCCATCCAGCTGGGCGTGTCCACTATGAATGTATGACAGTGTGCAAAAGGTGATCCTTTCCATATGTACTGCCCAGGTGATTTAGGAATGAGTTGTCAATCTGATGTGTTGATTTCTCCTGTCACATTACTTACTGTGTGTAAAGTGAAGGGAGTCCATCTCTTTGTTGGACATACCAGACTCTCTATCTGTGCTCTGCTTCAGAGATAGCTCTGTCTAGGAGATGCTCCCCAAAACAGATGTTGCAGTCTTATTTCTACAGCAACTTCATTTCCACACTGGCAGACATGGCTTATTGATGTTGGTTTAAATAAGTGTACAGTTTGTTTCATCTTTGAGTAAGAGTGGCATTCCTTAGGAAAATTGAGCACAATAATGATATCTTGCAAAAAAACCCCAGCATTTTGGGGAGTCTCCCAACATATCTGATCACGTCATTCAAAATTTCTTTGAACCTTGAAAGAATTATTGTGTAGTTCAGAGAGGACTCTTACTTGTGTTCAGTCATGGAGCTGTGAAGAAGGGGCAACTCCAGTAAAGAACTATGATAAGTCCTGAGTGACAGAGGTGGCCTCTAAGCAGTTACGTCAAGCAAAACCACTCAGTTTTGTCAAGACCAACAGCCATGCCTTGATCTGGCCATGCTGTTTCCATGATGAGGGTCACAGTTTGCATCATGCTGCAAGTGAACAGAAGGATGGCTGCTGAAATTTTATTTTTTTCCTTCTAACAGAGCCAGGATTTCATCTCTCAGTATCATATGATGTCAGGCAGACTAAAACACTCACTGCAAGTATTGCATACCTGGAAATGCAGTCATGGTCCATAGCTTTAAATTCCTTTTTTCTGCCCCTTATTTACTGTATACTGTCTGTTCCAGTTAGAGTGTTTCTCTAAATTCCTCTTTCCATTGTTACTCCTCAAACTTTTCCTTGAAATTCTTTTTCACTGCCTTGCGTATGAAACCAATATTTATGCTGATTTTTAAATTAATTCTTTATTATTTCTAGTAATATTAAGAGACATTTCTTCCATCTCTGTGTTGATTAACTTGGAAAGACCATATATGCAGTCATATCCTAACCCTGATTCAAGTTATTCATTCAAAGACAGGTTGCACTAAAAGTGTATTACTCTGGAGTTGGTGTGAAGAAGGAGATTCACATACACATTCGTGTTCTTTAGTTTCTCAGTCAGAAGCCACATACAGAATCTTTACTTTTGGTTGGTTGGTTGGTTTCATTTTGTTTTGATGACTAGATCAGAAGTATGCACAATGCATGCCTACTATAATATATTTGGTATCATTCTGGGTTTTAGAATTATTAAATGGCATACCATATTTAGAGTTATTAAATGGCATATCATATAATCATGCTGCATTTGGTTGGAGAAAAGACAGACTTCTGTCAGTTTAAAATGTATTTCTCAGAGGTTAAAATGTTGATACTGACAAGGTAAGCTATTGTGTAATAAAATTATCGTGTTATTTTTGTCACCTTGCTCTGACAGTGACAAAGGTGGTTTCAAAAATTCAACACTGCTGTTCCTTGAGCTTTTAAAAGTTGCACATCTGGGGTTTATTGTGTAGTAATTGTACCACAGGAAACCTTTATGCAGTATGGTACTAAACCTACCATGTATGTTTTAAGTTTTGCAGAAAAAGCGATATATAAGTCCAAACAGTTTTGTCTTATCCAAATGCATTGTGGCTTATTCATATCCTTACTACCAAATTCTGCACACAGTGAAGGCCAGGCCTTGGGCATCAGTTTTTAACAGAGTAGATTCAAGGCACTGAAAGGAAGTGGCAGAGGTTACATCGTCAGTATTGAGTGTGGCTAACACAACTAATTCCAAGGAGCACAACAAAAAGATGATGGCTCCCTTTTTCTTTTCTGTGGGATGGATTTTTTTTTTTTCCAGCTTAATTTTCAACTGAAGCTGCATAGGAAGTTTCAGAATTAAATTAAGCCTTAAAAAAAAGTTAAAAATTCAGGCTAACATTTTTACATCAAGAGTCACAAAAACCAACTAATATCATAAGATGAAACATGCCTCTGAAATCAATCTTAAAATTCACTAATTGGGCAAATTGAATTGCTCTCAGTATGTGCAGCACACTTAAATGAAATACAGACAATCTATTATACTATAAGCAAACACATTTGTTATAAATGTTTTAATTCAGTAGTTCAGAGCACAGTTAGTATTGGAGGATCCTTTTTTTTTCCTTATTGCAGCAATGAATTTCTGAGACCAGGCTATTTATTAATTCTTTGGGGTTTTTTCCTTTTTATTTTTTAAGCCAGAAATTAGTCAAGGAAAATTAGTCAAGAAAATACATTCTTTATATTGTATTTTACTGATTGAAGACATCCAAGATCTAGGGAGAGTTCAAAGTTAATTTAGTAGCTTACAGTTATGATATCTTTGCTTGTCAAAGAAAGCTGTTTATCTTCTCTAACCTTTTCTCCCTTAGGAAACTAATGCCTTGTGCTGTTCACAACACCACATTTGCTTCTAAGGAGCAAAATGCACGGTGAAATTTGCAGTGTTTCCTGACACTTGTCAGCAGTTTGGGTTTTTTACATGGCAGCAGCTACTTGACAATAGCAGTTGACTCAGCTCACAGTGAAACTGAGATTTTTATCATGTCAGTATTTCTGAGTGACTAAGGCCCTGCACTGTTGATTGTCACGTGTCCTTTTTTGTCTGTTTGGAAGCTGAACTGCTGATGTGAATCACAGCCATGCAAGGGCAGCTCCTTTTTTCAGACCATAGAAATGATGTGTGGCAAGGAAAAAGCTCTCACAGAAAAGTTAATGAGCAAACTTGTGTTTGCCTGAGTACTTCCATGTACTTCAAGTGAATCATGATTTTGGAGTGCAGTTTACCTTCTTCATCTGTTTAGTGGTGTTTCACAAGTCCACTGCATTTTCCAAACACACATTTCAGTTTGCACAACCTGAGAATGAGAGAAGATGTGGATATGGTTTCCTCCAAAACAGTGCAGTGTATTGCTCCTGGGAGGCAGGAGGCAGAGGTTGTAGTGGGTAGATGAGCAGCACCCTAGTCCTCCTGTAACATCAGCATGCAGCAGTTCCAGGACTGATCACTAGTGTTGGACACAGCCTTGGAGGGCTGATCAAGGCCATGGGAATGGGGATGAGCCAAGGCCTGGCTGGGATATTGGCCCGCAGGTGGAGGTCAGGGGAGCCTGTGCCTACACACAGGCACAGCTGACCCCAAACCACTGATGGGCTGAGGGGGAAGCCCCACTTCTCACGGCCTTTTCCCCACGCAGTTCATTTTGCACCCTTCTGCAAGGAAAGCTGCACAGCTGCACCAGAAGCTGGCCCTGTGCCCAGCTGGCCAGCCCTGGGGCTCCCCTGGGGTGGAACTGGGGAGCGGGGTCCAAAGAGATGCTACCAACAGCAGAGGCAGCTGACAGGCTCCAGTGTAGCCCATTCAGAGAGGATAGAGGCTGGGAGGCAGCAACCTTGCACTCTGGAAAAGCAGACATGCAAGTCTAAAATTCAATGGAAATTTTAGGGAAATCAGTGAGTTTTGGGAGAGCCAGGAAAAAATGTCAACATTGACCTCAGTTAAGTGTGTGAATTGAAATGGTGGTGTTACTGGGCTTTTTTTTTCTCCTTGTAGAGCAGATGTTCCTCAAAAAAAGGGACTCCTTATCAAAAATGAAAATACATTTCAACATAAACTTACCAATTAGCTCTAATTTTATTTTAGATGTGAGATCAGAAGAACATCTAGATCAGGTTGGTTACCAAGGATGCATATGTACTGGGATATTTCAAGCATCCCTATTTATCCATAAATGATCCCAACCTTTATTTTAAAGTAACTTTCTGAAGTGCATAAAGATCTTTCAAGTAAATAGGGCTTGGCTTATTTTTGGCATATCTTAGCTACAAATTATGCCTACAACTACTCACACCATTGGCTGAGGGAGCCAAGTAATAAATTCTTTATTCCAACTATAGGTATCCTTTATTTCCAGCCTTTTAAATGTTCTTTGCTGATCAAAATTACCTTCCAACTGTGTAATCAGACTATGGACAAAAAGAAGATGTCAGGCAAAGTGGAATATTTTGGACACATCACAAACCCTTCCATTTGTCCTGTCCTGCAAACATGGGAGGGTTTGCTGGTTTGGGTCTTTTTTTGGTTTGGTTTTTTTTTTTTTTCAGATTTAAGCCTTATCCCCAGTTCAGCTCTGGGCTGGTGAGTGCTTAGTCCTGATCTGGTTCGTGAAGCTTGTATACCAGTCATTGGTGGCTCCTGGAGCTTGAGTGCCAGCTGTTAGTGGCTCCTGGAGCCTGCATCCTGGCTGGCAGTGCCCTATGCAGCAAACAGAACAGCACAGCTGCCCGTCTGCACCTCCTTAGAAGGCTGCAGCTCCTGGCTCAGCTGGAAGCTGACCTCCTCACTGCGTGCCCTGGTCTCCTGCATCAATACAGGCTTTGAAACAAGCCTGCTTTTCATCTGGGATAAAATGAAAGAAAAAAAGAATAAGGAAAAGTGTCTGTGCAAATCAGCAATTGGCTTGTGAGTCTCTGTTGCCACATCTTGCTCACGCTTCTTGTGCCTTGCCGCCATGAGGAGCAGAGTCGTTTCTTAGGGCAGGGACACAAAAGTAGGGAAGTTTAGCAGGCTTTCCGTGTCTTGCTCATGTGCACCTCATTATCAGCAGGGTTGGCTCCTAATGCTCTGCCTGTGCAATCCCTGGGCATGCTGTAAACAGATGAAGAATGGCGTTTTTACGTTTGAGCTGCAGCCTCACTGACTCCCTATAACTGGTGTTTGGCCACCTGGTCCAAGTCTCACAGCACTCTGAACACATGTGCAAAGACCTCAGGGACCAAGTGCGGGACGAGAGTGGAACTGCTTGTCAGGGCTGCCAGTATGTCCTGGTGTGAGCCGTGACGAAGGGAGTGGGCAGAAAGGAATGCCGCTGCAGCGCAGGGCTGGGAATAGCCGCTGGGGCCGCGGAGCATGGGAAGCCTGCATATCTCCCCGAGACGGCCGCCGGGGGAACAGTCTGCTGGAAGGGACCCAAACCTCTCTGCATGACACTTGGAAAAGCTTAGTGACCCTGGCTGGAAGAAGGAAGTGACCAGGGAAGTTCAGGCATTTCCCCTGCAGTATGGGGCTGAAGCTGGGTTTCCTCCAGGTGCTCAGCAGGTGTGTAGTAAGAATAGGTGTAAAGGCATAGCTGATAAAGTTGCCCAAATCTTCTGTCCTCCGTAGGTGCCCGTGAGATAGCCAGCACATGTCATCTCTTCAGTCAGTAATGCCCATGGGCTGCTTTCTCTTTGCCTATGTCCCTTGCATTAAACCGCAGAGTCCCAGGTGTGTTCTTTCTTCTTGTGGCCAGTTGGCAAGGGCTGTTCCTGTCTGAAACAGTAAAGAGCCTCCATCGGTTCCAAACCAGGATGGCCTCTTGGAGACTGCCTGTGTTCCATACGTTACGCTGACTTCTGCACCGTGCCAAAAAAGGTCTTTGCTAAAGCAAAGCGAGTGCAAGCATCTTCGCACAAGCAGCAGGGAAGCATGGGACCTTTCTGACAGTGAAATGGTACAGATGGTCAAGTTGTGGGGCACAGGCCTACTTGACACATTAATGTAGATATGGAGCATGCATGCCTCAGGCTGTGACAGATTAACTGCCTGGAAATCAGGGCCCGTGCTTATTTCTCACATGCATCAGTGTATTGTTAGTCCTAAGCAGGGATGAAATAGAACTTCATTGTTTTACAGTGAGTTGCAGAAAATGTCAGCAGTTTGAATACTTGCAGCTTGCTTTGCCTTAGTATTGCAGTATCACCCACTCAAATAGGAAATTTGTGCCAAGGAAATCCAAAATTCATCCTGACAGCTTTGTTTTAAGCTTTATGTCTTGTTCTGTGGCAGCATCGTGCCCTATTTGTTAGTATCTACATTATGTGAGTAAAATAAGGGGCAAGAATAAGCATGCAAATAGATGTAAATGGAAACAGGCCACAAATCAAATTGCAGTGGCAGAGGCATCGAAGTGACATGCTTTTGTCATTCCACTAATCATCTTTGTCATGCTTAAATGTTAGGAAAAACAGTGCTTCCCAAGGCAAGGGTAGTGTCTAGAGTTTGTAGCAGTTGGCTATGTGCTTGTTTTCTGGTGCATTTTGCTGCACTCCTGAACTGCACTCTATTTTTGGAGAGTTACAAACACTGCAGTGCACCTCCTTCAGTTGCCTATTTCTGCGAGAGATCTACATGGAGTGGTCAGATGAGTGGAATGGCAAAAACGATGCTTTTAGTCAATGATAGGTGAGTATTAGAAGGTAGGGTTTTAATTGCCCTCATTTTCTGGTAATTGGGATTTATCAGTTGTCAGTCACACAGTGTCAGCTTCCAGATCTTTCTTGCTTTCCTATTCTAGACCTTTCCTGTGGCAGCAGTTTTCATTCCTTCAGTGCATCACAGCCTTTTTGCCTTATTTATGAAGTTATTAATATTGCTTAAATGATGGGGCAGGGGAAGCCTTCTATAAGATTGTCTGTTCAGCTTTTTCCCCAGTCACAGGGAGTAGGGAGAGGACCTCCTGGAACTCCATTCTTTCAGTGATCCAGTGACTAAGGAGATCAGTACCCATTTCTGATGAGTTAATAGACTTAATACAGTACTATTTCCATACATCAAACTATCCCTTTCAAGGGATTATTTAAATAAATTTCTATGGCCAGTGAGCTAGGGAACAATCTGGATAAAATCTTCTTTCTCATTAACATTGATTTCCTTTTGTGAATTTATGTCATGAAATTAAGATCCAAACATCTTACAGTATCTGTCTGATACATGATCTGACCCATGGTGATCTGATCATTTTTCTGTGCAAGAGAAGAACCATTCTACTTTCTTGTTATTAGTTCAGAATAATCCTGTTTGTGCCTTCAAGGAGATAAAATGGTGTCTGTTCTTGATAAGACGTGCTCTGTAGCTGGAGAATATCATGCTGTAGATAGAGAACATCAAGAAAATGTTACCTCTGCTTTCACAACTCTCGCCTATTGTTCCCTAGGGACACAGTACTGCATAGGGTCATCATTGAGTAGATGGATGATTAGTGAGGTAGCCTGAGACTGGATCATAAATCACTTTGAAGAATGGGACTGTAGTCTTGAGTTTGTCTGGGTGAGGAATCCTTGTGAGCCCTACAGCAACATGCTTGCATGATCCTGCACTGCTTAACAGGTATGCAGGGCTTCATGCTTTGAACCAAGTGGTCTGTTGTTTTTTTTCCCCAAGGAAAAACATGCAGCAGGTACTATAACCAAATCACTGACAGTCAGAAATAATTGTGCTGGCATGTTGAGAACAACTTCTGTATAAAATTGAGTTTCCATGAGGTGGACTCCAGGCTCGTCAGCTGCTTCACTGCAAGTGTGCCATCTCAAATTAGGGGTGATGTCATTTTTACTATTTTGTCAAGGTACTTGGTTTTCATTTAATGATTTCCATGTAGTCATGTATCATTCAGTGTCTTCCATAAAGCCAGTAACATGTGTAAACAAAGAAAGAGGAACTGAAGTACAGCCATCATTTGTTAGGAGCGAGAAATAGACAGATCTAACCTGGCCATGTACTCTTAGCCTGAAGGTTACCAATCTTTCATTAGGCTGTAACAAAAATGTTCCATTAAGACAAGCACAGATAACGTCATAGATTAGCATGATTAATTTGGGGAGATTATCTCCTGAGAAGGACAAGCTTTAAAGGCATATGAAAATGCATGTGCCAAGTAGTTTCACTACTTACCCTGCAGACATAGTCAGCAAAGAGACTGCAGTGGTGCCTGCAGGCAATGGGCAGCCACATGGCAATCCAGCTGTCTATGCACATATGTCAAATCCCCAAACCCATGTATGTACATACAGAAGAAACAGGGTTTTTTTTATTTAAACAGGAACAAGGACTGTCCTATGACTGTTCAACTCCTGTCTCAAGATCCACCCCAGTTAGCAGCTTTTCCATAAGCATAAATTTACTTTTTCTTTGAGGAAAGTCCTGTTCCCCAGTAGCTGAGAAGCTAGGCCTGGGGTCACTCTGTCGTGTCTTTGTGGTCTGATTGCCCTGAGGTTGTTTCAGCTGCAGAAATCTTGGTCTTCAATCTCAGAATTTCTACTGTGTCTTCCTACTTTGAAGTTTGCCTAGTGTCCATTTTCCTACAAAAGGACATGGGAAAATGGTGGATTGAAATAAAATTTTATGCAAGGTTGTTGCTTGTTTGTGTATTTTTGGGGGGGTTTTGTTGTTGTTGTTTTGGTTTGTGGTTTTGGGTTTTTTTTTGGGTGGAAGACCAACAAATTGTTGCCATAGCTTGAAGAAATGTCTGTCTTTTTTTCTGGCACTTCAGAGCTGAATGTAATTTTAGATAGTCTAACTAGCCTTTCCTTAGTAACATCAGCTGTCCCTTCCATCTTTCAAACAAGCAATGTACAGAAAGGCTGTGCTCCAGAGGACAAGCAGGAAACACTTCTGACCTTTTGATCTGATCATCTGTTCCTAAAATCTCTGCATGTCCAAAAGCAGCAAGACGAATACCAAACTTAGAGACCAGAGGGAAGAAGAAGCTCCAGCATTTCACAAGCAAAAGCAGAGAGCAGTTCCCTAAGGGGTCCAGCTGCAGGACAGAGCTTCTAACTGAGCTTGTGAGAGACCTGGAAATGTTGGTTGCTGTAGACCCATGCAGCTCTCCTCCTTCAAGCATAAATATCAAATTGTCTATAAGCATTTGCAGCAGCAGAGCCACACAGACTGTCTTAAAGCATAATCCAAACATGAGAGCTGTAGCTGACTAACTAGCAAGTGGGAGCAAGTCAGGACTTGCTGCCTGTCCATCCCTGTGGTGCTGGTCCTCCTGCAGCCACGGTGCAGCTAAGCCATGGCCCAAGCCATGTGATGGAGGTGTTCATTGCCTGACCAAGTATGTAGGGGAGAATAAGCTCCTTTTCCCTATTAGTGTATAAGCAGGGTGTTAACTGTTTTCTCCTCTTTGGCATTCAGTGCACACATCTGTGCTGCAGTTGCATTACATTATCTGTAACACCTCTCAGCTTTGAAAACAACAGGGAAAGAAATGTTACATCCTTCCACACTCACAGCAGCATGCTGTTGCCTGCTGATTTCCATCGTTACAGGTTACTGAGCTGGCTACCTTGCCAAGATAAAAGTTGCTGTCAGTAGGCCCTGCGTTTCTGCAGCTAGAATTTTCCTAATGAGTTCCTCTCGCAGGTTTTACAAATATACTACAACCTGTGTTACTCAGGCCAGATACAATACCCCAAGGTGGGTTGTTGAAACTTGTTTTTTTTAATCTCTGTGCTGCATTGCTACGTGCTGCGTTAGACATGCCTCAAAAGATCCCGTGTTTCCAAAGAATATGTTCAGTATGCTTTGTAAAGACTTAGCAGTGTGAGATCTTGGTATATTACCTTATAGAATCTGCCTAATTATTGAGGACATGTGACTAGTTGCTTTGAATCTAAATCAGTAAGGCTGAAGAACACAATACTTTCCTGGCATAACTGTTTTGTAATGATTAACTGCAGCGTTATGAGAGCCGTTTTGTGTCACCAGCTTTTAAGCAGAACAGCATGTTGTCTTCAACAGAAAAGCTGATTTAAGTTGGTGCTATCAAAAGGTCCTATGTTTTCAGCCTGTTTTTAAAGTGGGATTGCAGTGAATCTTAGCATACTTCGGATCAGGCCACAAGCGTTTGACCTTTTCTGTTGGTTGCTGGGAGATGCCACAGAGCACAATAGGATTGACTGAATTTAATGTTCAGGGTAACAATTAATGGAAACACTGCCTCTATATGCTGACAGTGAGTTTCATGTTAATTGTTACTGAAGTTCTGCTCCCCCAAGCCTCCCTCAGGTAGTAATAAGTGACTCAATACATCTTTGGGCTTTCCTGGCTTTGTAGGTCATATCTCTCCAAGCCAAGAAATGCTTTATTACAAGCAGGTTCAGTTTTTATTCACTATAAACTAGAAGTTCTGAATGGGGTCTTGGAAGAATGAGTTCAGAATTTGTCCCTAGACTGGTCACCTACACTTGTTACCAACCAGTAAAGTTATGTCTGGGGATTGACTTAAATGATGATCTTGTGAGCAGACAACTGGAAATTTTATTCATTTCAGGCCTATGACACTCCACCACAATTACACTTTGTTGTGTAAGACTTAAAGCACTAAATCGCTCAGTCTTTTATCTCTCATCCTTGCGTATCATCAGCTGGAAGTACAGACTCAGTTTGGCAGGGTGCACTTGGTTCATGTGGTGTATTGGTGTAAAGAAAAACATGGAATGTATAAAGCAAGACTAATATTTATACTGTAGGCTGTGAGAATTTCCTGAATTTAATTAATCTTTGAATGGCAGTGCTGGTTTTAGAGAAACTTTCCATCTGTGTTTTTTGTTTTTGCAATATCAGAGTCTGTCACAGCCCTTGCTAAATTGTTCCAGTAGTTGGTTACTCTTAAAATAAACAAACACAGATGTTAGACCACATGGATCTAGCTTTAAAATCTCTCTGAGCTTTTGTTTTACCTTTGCAAGGTAGATGAAAGAGTTCAGCATTGCAGTTTTCATTATGTAGATATAATATACATAGCTTGTTGCATTGAACCCATTTTGGAGCATTACAGGGCCTGCCATGGAGCTGGGAAAAAACATGTCCATGGTGTCTGTCACCATTGCTGATGACAGTGGTATCTGGTGAAACAATTGCTTTAAACTCCTGTTCTTGCTTTCTTACATAGGTTATCAATAATGTGTCACTAAAGAAGCCTTTTTTCTGAATCTTTGACTGTATGGCCTTTCTCCAAGTCCTCTTCCATTCATACTTGAAATGATCAGTCACAACTGGACCAAACATTTCATTAGCTTAACTAAGAAAATTGCACAACTTCCTTATTTCTATTCAGTCCTACTCAGTTTACATGGCCAAATGTTGCATTATTTCTTTTCACTGAAGCGTGGTACTGGGACTTCAGGTTGAGTTGGTGGATTATCAAGACCCTGTTATGCCTCGTCAGAGAAACAGATACTGCAAAAAGAGTCCTTTTTGCTCTGTATGACCCAAGTTTCTTTATTTATGGATAAGAATTTACGATGAGAAATGCTAAAATGTATTTTCACTGCTCTCATTTTAGCACTTAATCTAGATTCTACTTTATTTTATACCGCTCAATCTTTGTGACAGAGAAAATGTTATATGTGTCCTTCCGTATAACTTATATTACTGCTAAATAGCACTGGGTGAAGAATTAATCATTGTGGGATGTCACCAAAACCCCATTTCTCTTTAACTGAAATTTCATGTGACATTTAGCAAAATATGTACTTCAAACCTTTTGGAAATGTATTGTGTTGATTTTCTTAGATGGTTTTATATGATTCATAATCAGAATGTCATGCAGCAGTAAGTCAAAGAGTGATTGATGCTGTAAAGGGTTAACCTTCCTGGTGGTGTGGTCTTGACCCTGACCACAGATCCTCCTGACTCCTCACCAAGGGTGGAGCTAAACCTTACTCCAGGTGAAGTGGTTAGCCCACTCCCACTTTCTGTCTACCCCCCTATAAAAACAGAGGAACTTCCTTTGTCTCTTGCCGTGGCTGACTGTTTGCTACCACCTTATTGCTGCTGCGATTTGTTTTACCACGTGGCCATCTGGCCATCTTTCCACAATGCCAACAAACCCATTGCCATCAATCTGGTTGTATATAAATACTCTTTTAGTTTTTTTCCTTCCTTATACCTCTTTGTAACTCCCCTACCCCAAATACTTTTTATTTATAGAATCATAGAATCACAGAACCATAGAATCAACCAGGTTGGAAGAGACCTCCAAGATCATCCAGTCCAACCTAGCACCCAGCCCTATCCAGTCAACTAGACCATGGCACTAAGTGCCCCAGCCAGGCTTTTCTTGAACACCTCAAGGGACGGTGACTCCACCACCTCCCTGGGCAGCCCATTCCAATGCCAATCACTCTCTCTGGCAAGAACTTCCTCCTAACATCCAGCCTATACTTCCCCCAGCACAACTTGAGACTCTGTCCCCTCGTTCTGTTGCTTGTTTGTCTGGGAGAAGAGGCCACCCCCCACCTGGCTACAACCTCCCTTCAGGTAGTTATAGACAGAGTGAGGTCCCCCCTGAGCCTCCTCTTCTCCAGGCTAAACAACCCCATCTCCCTCAGCCTCTCCTCATAGAGTTTGTGTTCCAGGCCCTTCTTTTTAAACTTCCAAGTCAAAGTAAGATTATTTATTCAGGTGTATTTTACCCTTTCCTCTCTACATCTAATTCCTTTTTTAAAAAAAAAACCCAAAAGGGGGCCGGGGGGAAGGGGAAGGCATCCTATAATTGTATTGATTCTGTTAGATATATTGTGAGCCTTTGGGAAATTTAAACCAGAACCAAGACCGATGCAGTGAAATTGTCTTTGGTACTCCATGAGAAGAGTTTCAAGAATCGATTATCTCGTAGTGCTAGGTATCCTTTTCAATTCTATAGACCTGTAAGTGAATACAAGAAATTTGCAAAGTGCCACAAATCAGAAAAATTGATCTAGTTTTTAAATCACAGCCAACTGTGTAAAAACAGCCCTTCCTTTCTTATTTCTTACATACTTTCTACAGAACCTGTGAACCAGGTTATCCTGTCACTAGTGCTTTGTAATTCCCCTAGTGATGGTTACTGGATTTTGCAGATGTAGCTGAAAGGCAACTATGGCTTAATGTGTGTGTTGGTACAGAAAGACCACCGGAAGCATTCTAGCCGTCATAATAGTTACAAAATTGCTTCCTTTTTTGCCATCCACCCATGATGCCATCTAATTTTATGTTCCTTGGCTGCTAGCTGTTAGCCTCATTAACCTTACTTGATAGAGCGTTCCCACATTTATGATTCTCATGTGAAAAATGTTTCCTGACGGCTGGAATTTGTTTTTGTTTAATTTCTACCTTTGCCCTCTTGTCCTGTTATGTGCACTAAGGCTGAAAATAGTAACTTCAGATTGGTGTGCCTGCTCCTTACAGTGTAATGAATTCCAGTTAATTCTCTTGCCTTTTCTTTCTCTTAAGATAGTTGTGATTATTAAAAAGAGTTAACTGTAATCCTACTTCTTTTTCACTTAGGTCTCTTATGTTGTTACATGTAGTAACAGATTGTTCTGTGGAAGGAAATGAGGAAAATGCAGATATGTATCATTCATCAGTTGGCCCATTTCCCTGAATGTAATGTTGTCCTGATGTCATTGACTTCATTGTCTTACTTGGCATATGGAGTAGGGCCAAGATGCTATTACTGTGGGCAGTGTAACTTGTCATTTGTAAGGTTAAAATTTCAGCAGTACATGCAGTTTTCCTCTACACGGTGGCAAAGTCCTTTTTCTTAAGTCTAAATCCACTTCAGCTAGTCGTGATGATCATTTAAAAAGTTGTAATGGTAGGAAATATGAATTTAATCCCCATTCACAAATAAAAGAGATTTTTTTTCCCTTTTAGGGGGTCCTGCAGAGCCTCCTCTGTACATACACACTACACTTCCTCTATACATGCACACTAACAGCAGATTTCCATCTAGCACAGGTCAGCAGTAGAAGTACTACTGCAAAGACAGCTGGAAGCTCCACAGTAACAGGAGCAAATACACTTTTTTGTTACATTTTCTTTATAGCTTTGATGTAATAAAAAGATTGGATGTCAGTCTGTTAAGTGCTGCTGATACAAATGAAAGATTGGTCCATAAAGCAGCATCTTTTCTTTATATGGATGCCAATTAATTTGAAATCCTAGGTGTATTTTGTGACAGAGCACATTGTACTCTGGGAAGCCTCCAGTAATTTATTAAGACTAATCAGAAAATCTAACACAATATTTCAATTAACTTCTTTAAGATTATGTTAAATTCTTTAAAGCTGTCTACAATTTGGTGCATTTATCTCTTTCTGATGTTTACTTTGTCATTTTTTAATACTGGTGTCACAGGGTGAAAAGAGAAACTCAAACTGTGATACTTGATACCTAGGAAAAGGGGCTGTCCCATTGAAGAAGAGAATTGTTTACAATTGTTTGCAAACAATTCTCTCCAGTTGGACATTTTAATTAAGTTTATAAAGGATGACAATGGGAATAGGAAGAGATTGAGTGTTCCTTAACTGGGATGTTTGATAACATAATGCAAAGAAGCAGTCAGTGTGCTTAGAAAGCACAGCCAGACTGAAAGGGTGAAATGACTCTTACCATTCACCAGCAAGTATTATGTTTTAAAAGTTCATCTCTCTGGATACAATTGGTTTGAGGGCCATTTCATCTTTTGACTTCACTGCTTTCAAGATCAAGAGTTTGTCTGATGGTCTCTGCCATGTAAGAATGCCATGCAACCAAGTTTTTCTGTCTTTGGAAGTAGTTATTGAAGCGTATACTGAAACTTACCTTTGAACTTGGTGAAGAAGCACATTGTAAAGCCAGTTTTGGCTTTACTCATTATTTAAAGCCTATTCATTCACCTTGTTGCCAAGATCCCACTTTCTATATAGAGATGGTATTTTTCTGAAAGGTTATCTTGCTTCAGACAAAGTTAGTGGGTTTCTGACAGGCTGTCCTGCTTGGGACAAAGTTAGTAGGGAAAACTTAGTTTGATTAACCCATCTGTACATGCTTCTGTAATACATGTCATTCATTCCACATAGAAAATAATCCCCACTGTGAACCTCTTTAATTATTCTCAACCTACAAAACCTAGTATCTTTTAAAGTCTCATTTTAGGGAATTTGTCCTATTAAAGAATACCATGCAGACAAATGATTCCACATTTCTTCTTTTGCAAAAATAACTCTAGGTCACACATTTGCTGGAAAGAAGGTTATACTACCAAAAATAAGTATTTACTGAGTCAAACATTCCAATGCTAGGTTCTCCCGGGAGGTGTCCCAACAAACAGAAGAAGCCTTCCCTCAAGTACTGTAGATTTAATGGTTATGATAGGATCTCCTGGAAAATCCATTATAGAAACTAATTCCACTCTTAGAACAGTAAAACAAAGCTTCCTGAGTAAATTAAACCTTTATCAGGCTTACTTTTCTAATACTTGCATTTCTTTTCCCATTTCTACATCTGTGCTACAAAAGACACCCATCACTCCCTTTGCTTGCTGCTAATCTAAGATTTTCTCCATGTCACCAGGAAAAGTGAACAAAAGATGTGTGGCTGAAATCCCCATTGCCTGCTTGCTTGATGCAGATTGACTTGATATACTCAGTAATACAACATTTTTCCCTTCGTAATGGTCAGAGTACTGCCAGGAGTAAAAGTCTAATGTGGGATGCTGCAAAGAAGTCATTTATAAAAACCCAAGGCTTGGCTTCCCCTCACCTGGCATTACCCATGGAAAAGTTTCCCAGTAGGTCTAAACTGACTGCCAGGGAGGAGGTACCCAGTGGCACATCTGAGCCTGTTGCATGGCATGTGTTTAGAGAGGCACAACAGTCGGACCTGGTGGTCCTCCGGTGATGTCTGTGTCTCTTCCCTGGTTGCACAGTTAGCAAAGACTGTCAAACAGGTCTTTCTCGGGTATCTCAGCAGCATACCTGATCTTTCAGGTATCCTCAGCCATTTGTCATTTAGAAAACACTGTTGGCTTGTGCATATTAACATGGACTCAACTCTGTGCCTCCTAGCATGTTAGCTCCCCAGGCACTTTTGTTTATTGCCGCAGTGCTTTTGTTTGTCACGAACCTGCAGACCGCAGCTTAGCTGCATTTCATCATGATCACATGCTTGTAACAAGAAGCATCGTCCACCTCCTGAAATGTATCTCTGAGGTGAGCTTCCCATCTGGGGAAGCTGCTGCCATCTGCCAGCTGCTGTCAGCCTCTGCCCCAGCCTCTACTGAAGCAGCTTTAGCTCAGCCCTTGTCCAGTGCCAGGGGACTGGGAGCTGGAGGTTCTCTGCAAGGAGGAAGTGCGGATGCCCCTGGTCCACACTCTGTGGTGATCTGAGGTCAAGTGGAGGAGAAAGCATGCCTGCTGAGGTGAAGCACAACACACCACGTGTTTCTACCTGGCTCAAGATCCTGGTCCACAGTCAGCAGGGAAGCAGGGAAATGCCTCCACACAAAGAGATACTTGGGAGAATAAGTACAGAGTGGTTCTTTTAATCACTTTTAAGCCTGAGTGCATCTCAACATGGTATTTCTTTTTTGCTAAAGGAAGATCAGGAGGCAGGAAGATGAAAGAAAACTAGTTTCAAAAACCCACTGAGTAAATGAATTACAAAAACCAGCAGCAACAGAAGGAATAATGGTGCTTTGTTTATTCTTTCCCTTTGAGCTTTGTGGACATATAATAAAGTAGGAGCAAGAGTAGAAATCTCTTTCTCTTCCTCCTCTCCTCTCTGCCTTGCTTATTTTTTTTTCTGTAGCCATTAGCACTGTGGGAATCTACCACCCACAGTGTCCATTCATTGGCTCTCCAAAGAGGCCCAAGAGTGTAGCCACCCTGCACAGGATAACCTGGCCTCAGAGGGCAGAATGATGTAGCCTGAAGCTAGTTGCTATTTGTATAGCAACATGACATTGCAGGAAAAGAGTTTAGTCATGCTCAATTTTGCTTCTGGTATTGCAAAAGCAGCACATCAGTTGTGGAGTCATGCAGATTGGATGGAGATAATTACATTAAATTGCTCCACAGAAGCTTTTTTTGAGAGTATTGCATGTAGAAAACCAGGCCTTTTTTTTTTTTTGGCAAGGAATTGATTCATATGAGGCTACATGGAGCATTTGTTTTATCTGTAAGAGTTCAGGTCACCTTCTTCCTTGAGAAAACTGAAAGAATGAATTCTTTATGAAATTCCTTGTAGCATTTCCTCACCCTTTCTTCCTCCAGGCATTTTCCTTCCTCAGCCTGGAAAAAAAACAAGATGCATGAGTAGCATGAAATGTGCAGAGAACCCAATTCCTTCTTTCTCTCTGCCCCTCTGTGTTCCCTGTGACTGTCTTCAGTAGTTTAATTGGTCAGATAAATGCTTTCCATTTAAAGGTCCAAGGACCCCAGCCTTTTGTTCTGAGTTTTGTAGTTGAATGAGAGACACTTTCCAGATGTTTTATTTATCACATACAGGGCAAGTGCTCCTTAAATCTGATGCTTTGGATGGGTATAATTTAAGGTGTATGAGGCAATGCTTGTGCTTCCCTGGACTCAGTCCAGCTTGTTTTCCCCCACCTTAAATTTTACTGAGACCACCAGAATACTCCTGCTCAGAGCAGGGAGTTATCTTGCTTCATCAGTGAGGATGACAACTGAGTTCCTAGTGTCACAACACTGTTATTTATTTTCCCTGCTGGGACTTCATCACGCTTTTAACCAACACTAGTTAAAAACATCTGTTAAACAAATTCCTTTGGAAAATTCCATATACAGCAACCAGAGAGATAAGAGATAAGTTTAAAGCTACTTTGCATACTTCTACTTAGAAAAAGCAGCAGTACAGAACCTGGTGTGACTTTTTCTTAAGTGCAATCAGAAGATTCAGTGTAGCATTCAAATGATTCTCTTTTTTTAGTGCGTTCCTTGAGATTGTAGGTTTCTTCATTCTGCTTTCTGTGATGCATCACATTTTTTCCTCCACCTTAGCCTCGATGTAACAGTGGCCCTATCATTATGGCAATTATATAGCATGAATATCCTAAATTATCTGCTCTATTATGGCTTCTCAGGACTAGCACTGATAAACATTTTCATGGGCCACCACAAGTGAGGGAACTCCAGATCCCTAATACTAAAGCTCAGCCTGTGAACAGACTTGTTTGACCTCTGCTTCATGAGCTGGGCTCCATTAAGAAGCCAAATGCTTGTGGCTGTGTCTCACAGTCCAAATGGACATAGCTTCTGTTTTCATGGAATGATCATTTTACTGCAGGCTGCTGTGCAATTCCCAGACCATTTATTTAATGAACTGGCCGTGTAGGCACATTGGAAGTGGTGCACATGTGCTGGCCAGAGGTGGTAGCTTCCAGCTCTGCTCTCTTGAGCTAATTGCCCACATGCAGACAAAGTAGCCACTTATGTTACTGCCCCTTAGCATGGACATACTGCAAAGAAACCTTTAGGGAATCTGCAGGTATGACTGAGGATGCTGGAGCTAGGGCATTAACGGAGAGAGTATATAGCAGGAGGATGAAGGCAGTGATTGCACAGGTTAAATTTGTGAATTTAGATTAGTTTATCAATTCAAAGAATAGATACACACACTTGTGGAAGAGTTGTTGCAAACATTCAAGACAGTCTACAAATATCTTAAGGGGAGCTGTCAGGTGGAGGAAGTCAATTTCTTTTCAGTGATGCCCAGTGATGGGATGAGGGACCATGGACATAAACTCAATCACAAGAAATTCTGTCTCAGTATGAGAAAAAAGTTCTTTATTGTGAGAGTGACAGATTACTGGAACAGGCTGCCCACAGAGGTTGTGGAGTCTCTCCCTCTAGAGATCTTCAAAACCTACCTGATCTTGTTTCTGTGTGACCTGCTCTAAGTGGTCCTGCTTTTTAGGGGGGTTGGACTCAACAATATCTGGAGGTCCCTTCCAACCCATAGTGTTGGACATTGAGATGCTTGAGCGTGTCCAGAGAAGGGCGACGAGGCTGGTGAGAGGCCTTGAGCACAGCCCTACGAGGAGAGGCTGAGGGAGCTGGGATTGTTTAGCCTGGAGAAGAGGAGGCTCAGGGGTGACCTCATTGCTGTCTACAACTACCTGAGGGGTGGTTGTGGCCAGGAGGAGGTTGCTCTCTTCTCTCAGGTGGCCAGCACCAGAACAAGAGGACACAGCCTCAGGCTGTGCCAGGGGAAAATTAGGCTCGAGGTGAGGAGAAAGTTCTTCACTGAGAGAGTCATTGGACACTGGAATGGGCTGCCCGGGGAGGTGGTGGAGTCGCCGTCCCTGGGGCTGTTCAAGGCAGGATTGGACGTGGCACTTGGTGCCATGGTCTAGCCTTGAGCTCTGTGGTAAAGGGTTGGACTTGATGATCTATGAGGTCTCTTCCAACCTTGGTGATACTGTGATACTGTTCTATGAGCTGCTTTAGGTAGTGTTGCTTTAACATTTGAGCTCAGTTACTTTGCAGTTTTTTAGCTACAACACTCTTTCCATCTACTTGTTGACAGACATGTAGAGAACAGGAAGGATGGAGAGAACCATTCTTCCCATTATTTCATTAGAATACTAAGTCTTGGAAACCTCCCTGCAGTCTTTGATTTTCTAACTTTAGAATATGCTGCACTTACAGAGAACGTATTTAGCTTTTCTATATTTGAGAAACGGAAGAAAACTATGTTATGTCTCTGCATACCCCTCATGTCTGCTCACATTTATCAAGTAAAGAATGACAAATATGCTAACTTGTTTTGTCATCACAAGATAAGTAGTAATGGTGCTGTTCTCTAGTCCAGGCAACCCACATTTATTTGCTATTCGGCCACCTTGGAAAGTTCATTTTGCTGTCGGCTGTTCACCAGGGATCAGTTACAGAGATAACAGAGGCCTGGAAGCTCTTGGCAGTGTTCATCTTTCTGCAAATGAGCAAGCAAGTGAAGAATGTTCTTTTTCTGTACTGCTAGCCAGGAATCTGTTCCACGCTGCCTATGATACCTCCTGTTTTCCTCATGCAGTAGGTGTTGCCATGTCCTAAAGAAAGGAAGCACTTGAATGCCAAAAGAAAAAAAGTCCTTCCCATGACACGTTCATGAAAGGGTTTTAGTGAATCAAGGCAGAAATCCTCCATAGAAAGGTGACATCATCAACAAGATCGTGTAGTAAAATGATACTAAACTGCCTTTTAAAACACATTGATGCTTCTCTGCTTTTGACTAGCAATCTGATGCAGCAGGCTGTGCTATAGCAGCAATGTCTACAGCCTCCAGCTGCGCTTCAGAGATAGCTGCAACAGCTTTGCTGGTTTTCGTGGCCTGCAGTGCTATCAGTCCAACCCATAACCTTATCAGATCTCCATACCAAAGCAGAGCTGGGCAAGCCTCCCTGAGGCAGAGGTGTCCTGGAGCATGGGCGCCTTGAGTCTGTATGGAGGCATGGAAAACAAAGTTGCCTGACCTTTCTATTACTCCTTTTTTTCCTGAAGGTGTCTGCTGCTTTTAACTGAAAAGAAAGCAAGCTACATTTCAAATGTATTTAATATATTTTATGGAAAAATATCTGAAAACCATTTTTTCCCTGTTCAGGAAGAAGAAATGAGTAAACTTAAGAGATCTGTTATTCTTACACTGAAGGTGTATTTTACATAGAAAGTATGTTGCATTTATGCAGCTTTTTCTGACCTGACTTTATGGTGCTAAAGATGTAGTCAGAGATGGGGAAAGCCAACCATCAAGTTTACATTTTTGTTTGAATTAAAAACAAAACCAAAACACAAAAACCCAAAAAAACACCACCAATGTAAATAAAGTTTCCCCACATAATCTTTGATGAAAGGCTTTTATGCATATTGATACTGTTGTTGCTGTCTTCTACCACACACAGTTATTTTTGCTATTTCTGAGCCAAAGGATTGCAGAAAACACAGTAGCTATAAGCATATAAAAGGCATTTTTAGACACTATATTGAATTTTCATCTCGAGAATTACTAGAAGAAATGTGAAGTGCTGTTAAAAAAAAACAAAAGAGCATAATGGATATGTTTGGTAGTACTGATCTTGATCGGTTCCTCTGGTGGCACAGTTTGCACCTATAATTACTTAGGTAGAATGAGCATCTGCCCTGCTGTGGGCAAATGTGAAGTATGCAGCCTGAACTCACAGGTTGAACTGCACCACAGAATGCATGTCAGAGGTACTATGTTGTAGAAACAGAGCTTCTCTAGTGTGAGGCAAGGTGACTGACATACCAGCACAGACTCAGCAATGCAGGTTAAAAATAATTCATGTGCCTGGAGCCACTGTAGAAATAAAAGCAAGAAGGAGGTTTTCATTGAAGCTGGAGCATGATGGCCATGTGAGACAAGGTGCAATGGGATGATGAGTGTCAGTAACAGTTTGGCTCACGAACTTGTCACCTCCCATGGCATGTCAAGCACTCTTTGCCCAATCTTTGAAAGCTACCCAAGCAGCACCTTTACTCAGCTCTTGAAGAAAATTCCCAGAGCCAGAATGCAGATGGTATGAAAAACATTACCAGTGTCTTTCCTAGGCAATAAGTATTTTATTAGCATATTTCACACTCCAAGGAATAGGTAGTTCAGATGTTAGAGGACAAGGAAGTTTTATTACAGGAAAGCATAAAATTCAAGGATAGTTCTCCAAAAAAGAAGAAATTCCTCTAGGATTTCAGTTTTCACTGTAGTTTCTTTCTAAGAAATTAATTTTTAAGAAGCAATATATCTGAATCCAGAGAATATCATGTTTCATATGATCTCTCCCAAGAAGAACAACTCAGTCAAAACTGTGTAATATCTAAGCATATAATACTATTACAGCACTCAGTGTTTACAGGTAAGCTTATTATTACAGTGGAATGGACAATGTTGCATTGTGCCATCTTGTTTTAGTTGCCTAGCTAAGTGTAAGGCTCTATTTAAACTATCTGTAACTGGGTCTGCAATCCAGATAGCTGTGGATTGCATCTATACACTTGGAATCATAGAATCATAGAATCAACCAGGTTGGAAGAGACCTCCAAGATCATCCAGTCCAACCTAGCATCCAGCCCTAGCCAGTCAACTAGACCATGGCACTAAGTGCCTCATCCAGGCCTTTCTTGATCACCTCCAGGGAGAGTGCCTTCACCACCTCCCTGGGCAGCCCATTCCAATGGCAAATCACTCTCTCTGTGAAGAACTTCTTCCTAACACCCAGCCTGTACTTCCCCCGGCACAACTTGAGACTGTGTCCCCTTGTTCTATTGCTGGTTGCCTGGGAGAAGAGGCCACCCCCCCCCACCCCCCCCCCCCCCCGCCTACAATGTCCCTTCAGGTAGTTGTAGACAGCAATGAGGTCCCTCCTGAGCCTCCTCTTCTCCAGGCTAAACAACCCCAGCTCCCTCAGCCTCTCCTCATAGGGTTTGTGTTCTAAGCCTTTCACCAGCCTTATCTATCATAGAAACTTATGTCTTTGCTGACAGAAGTTTCTATGATAGATAAAGCCAGGAAGGCAGAGTCTGCACTATTCCCAAATCATACTTTTTGCATGTAGATACACCACTAGCAGCAGTGTAACTTAACAGTGTGATTTTAATAGCAACCTTTCCTGGCTCAGCTATCCTTGTGATGTGTTGCACTTCATCATGTCCGTCTATGCGTGAGATAGTTAAGCTTCTAGATTTGATACCTGTTCATAGGCATTGCTGCTTTGCCCAAATCATTCAAATGTCTCACCCAACAGGCAATTCAACATGAAAGAAACCTCTCTGGCAAGAATCATTATAGGTCAGAATACATTTTAGCTCTCCATAGTGACAACAAAACCCACCCCACAGAGCCAAACAAACTGCACTAGTCTGAGCCTCCACCCAGAAATCTGGCAATCTAAATTACGTTCTCTTATTGAGCAGCACTTCCCTCCACAGGAACAATGAATCAAACGAAAGGGCCTAAATAAATAAATCTTTACACTTCCCTGTTCTTTCTCCCTCGCAGTTAATCATACGTCATTTGGGAAAAGCTAAGTCATCCGCAGCAGGAGGCACCACTGCCATCGCAGAGTACATTCACAGCACCAACCATCCCTGAGGTGGTGGTGGCTGTGGTGGCTTGTCATTTTCCTACCCACATCCTGTCACCCCGCAGGAGCTTGGTGCCCAGGTCTCACAGTGGATGGGCACTGTCTGCAGCTGAACCTGCCCTGGCCCTAATCCATGCCCCTGTACTCTGCACTGGTTAGACCACACCTTGAGTACTATGTTCAGTTCTGGGCCCCCCAGTTTAGGAGGGACATTGAGATGCTTGAGCATGTCCAGAGAAGGGCGACGAGGCTGGTGAGAGGCCTTGAGCACAGCCCTACGAGGAGAGGCTGAGGGAGCTGGGATTGTTTAGCCTGGAGAAGAGGAGGCTCAGGGGTGACCTCATTGCTGTCTACAACTACCTGAGGGGTGGTTGTGGCCAGGAGGAGGTTGCTCTCTTCTCTCAGGTGGCCAGCACCAGAACAAGAGGACACAGCCTCAGGCTGCGCCAGGGGAAATTTAGGCTTGAGGTGAGGAGAAAGTTCTTCACTGAGAGAGTCATTGGACACTGGAATGGGCTGCCCGGGGAGGTGGTGGAGTCGCCGTCCCTGGAGCTGTTCAAGGCAAGGTTGGACGTGGCACTTGGTGCCATGGTCTAGCCTTGAGCTCTGTGGTAAAGGGTTGGACTTGATGATCTGTGAGGTCTCTTCCAACCTTGGTGATACTGTGATACTGTGATGCTGGTACTGTGACATTCTGCTGCCCTGAGCTGCTCTGCTGTTTTTGCCATCAGTCACTGCTGCTGCTGCTGCTGCTAGCTGTGACTGCTGCCCTGGCAGCTAGCTTCCTGATTACTCTCTTCCCTGGTCTCTCCAGCCACCACACAGCCATCTCTTTGGTGCTTCTAGTCCTTTACAGAAAGTGCAGCAGTGCAGGGATCCACACAGTGCCCCAGCCATGCAGAACAGGCTTATTGAATTGTCTTCTTCCTCTCTTAAAGGGAAAAGAAAAAAAAATCTGCTTGAAATCTTTTTTCCCCACATAGACACATTTTTCCACTTCTCATGACCTAAGCAGTATATTAGGACCACTGATCACCCCAGGGAAGTTAACCAAGTTTTTGCAAACATGTTGCTGTGTACCATTTTCTGCACTTTCTTACTTAGATGTTTTTAACACAAAGGAGCAGAGTAGTAGAAAATAAATCACAGATTTAACCACTTTGGGAATGACCTTCGAGATCATTGAGTCCAGCCTATCACCTAACACCTTCTAATTAACTAAACCATGGCACTAAGTGCCTCATCCAGTCCTTTAAACACCTCCAGGGACGGTGACTCCACCACCTCCCCAGGCAGCCCATTCTCATAGGCAAATCACTCTTTCTGTGAAGAATTTCTTCCTAATGTCCAGCCTAAACCTGCCCTGGTGCAGCTTGAGATTGTGTCCTCTTATTCTATCACTGGTTCAAATGTTCAAGTAAGCCTTATAAATTCTGGTCCATTATTCCCTTCCCTTACTAGTGGGTGCTAACAAATTATATTTCTTCTCTAGGCTGTGGAGGACATTCATTGTCCACAGCAGTTCTTGGGGAAGGACTGCTCTCCAGACCACCAGCTTTAACAGGAGAAACTGAGTTTGCCCAAGCTCCCGCTGCTACATGAAGAGTTTAGAGTTCTGAAATGCCTGGTTATCACTCCCATGACAGGAGTTTCCTAAGCTACTGAGTTTTGTATTCTCATGCCACGCTTTCGGTGTTACGCAAGGTCCAGAGCAGAGAAATTGCCACGAAACAGATCAAATTCCCAGCTGGAAAGGAAGTTCTGAAATTATCACAGGAGGCTTGCTGGCACAGGATTTCTGGTGTGCTTTTGCAGAGCATCAAATAGCCCAGATAAGCGCTCTCCATTGTGGGTACTGATCTTTAACTCCAGATCTTTTGAAGTTTGCCCCTCATGTATTTGAAGTCTATGTCCTTTAAAAAGAGCTGCTTCTAAATTAAATAATTAAAATTTCTTTGTGTCTGTGGTTGGAGCTGGATGATCTTTGAGGTCCCTTCCAACCTAAACTATTCTGTGATTCTGTGGTTCTAGGAGAACCCACATGTTCATTTACAATCCTTAGAGAGAAGGCAAAATTAATCCTGCTGTCACTTGCTGAAGTATTACCAAATGACATTACTTATATTAGATTTAGGCATAAGTCCCTGTTTCCAGGGGCAGCATGTCCTACAATAGTGCAAAAGGGATATTTTTTCCCCCTTTCTATCTTTGAAGCACGAATAATATAGACAGATACATCTTAATGATCTAAAAGGGCAGCCGCTATTGCCAAGGGGTCTGTAAAAGGGCAGTCGCTATTGCCAAGGGGTCTGCAGGCTGAAATAATGTAAAGGTATTTATTTGAATTTCTTTTTCAAAAGTGTAAAGAGCAAATAGCACATAAAAGATCTCCTTTTCACCAGAAAAAAAAAATCAGAGGAGATTTTCTAGCTCATCATTGCCAATAGCGTTCTTGTTCCTACCACCAGCAACCACCCCACCCTTCTGGTACGTAGGCAGCAGTTCCCTCCAGTGCTTTGCAACTTAGAGGTCTCGCTGTCTTTTCTCTGATTTCCTTCCTTCAAACTCTCCCTTCACATTTCAGTGGTGTAAAACAGCCAAGATAAGAAGTAGCTGTCTCTTCCCAGGAGGAGACTGGACGGATGTGAAATTCAGAAGAACAATTCCTTTATTCCTACTGTCTTCCTGGAATGAAGTAGGGGGAAGTGAGAAGTGAGTTAACCTCCCATGTGCCAGCTGTGCCTCTTCTTAGCAAAACAAAGCAAGCAAAGTGTGTCAGTACTGTATTGCTATCATCCTGAAAGCACAGAACTATTAAAAACAAGCAAACAAACATAATTAAGATAGGAAACAAAGGCAGCCAGTAACTTGTTCTTTTAGCACCTGGCATAAACTGTTGTCTTGTCATGTAAGTCATGTTTCATTTAGGCACCCTGTTGCTATTAAAATGACAGGAGTGATTTAGACTGTTACCATCATGGTGTGAAAGTTCCGTTTGTTGTGGGTTTGTATGAACACTGGCATCTTGGGGTTTGGGTCTGCAGGGGTTAAGTACATTTGTGTGGAGGATGAGAGCTTCTGCTACTGTGAGGTTCTGAGTAGCTTTTTACATGACTTTTGTATTATTGCCGTGACTTAATGAGAAAAACACAAGAACAAATGTTTTCTTGGTTACTTAAAGATAATAAAAAACACTAGAAGCAGAAGAATCTTTCTCATTTGCCATGGGATCCTCACTCACATAGTAGCAGGAATTCACAGCCAAGAACATTGCACTTTATGATGGTGATGAAGTTCTTCAGTATGCAACAAGAGACTCAGTTCCCATGGTTAAGGTATAGGATTTAGAGGGACAAATGAGTTTTTATCTGCTGTCACAGTATCACAGTACCACAGTATCACCAAGGTTGGAAGAGACCTCATAGATCATCAAGTCCAACCCTTTACCACAGAGCTCAAGGCTAGACCATGGCACCAAGTGCCACGTCAAATCCTGCCTTGAACAGCTCCAGGGACGGCGACTCCACCACCTCCCCGGGCAGCCCATTCCAGTGTCCAATGACTCTCTCAGTGAAGAACTTTCTCCTCACCTCCAGCCTAAATTTCCCCTGGCGCAGCCTGAGGCTGTGTCCTCTTGTTCTGGAGCTGGCCACCTGAGAGAAGAGAGCAACCTCCTCCTGGCCACAACCACCCCTCAGGTAGTTGCAGACAGCAATGAGGTCACCCCTGAGCCTCCTCTTCTCCAGGCTAACCAATCCCAGCTCCCTCAGCCTCTCCTCGTAGGGCTGTGCTCAAGGCCTCTCCCCAGCCTCGTCGCCCTTCTCTGGACACGCTCAAGCATCTCAATGTCCCTCCTAAACTGGGGGGGCCAGAACTGAACACAGTACTCAAGGTGTGGTCTAACCAGTGCAGAGTACAGGGGCAGAATGACCTCCCTGCTCCTGCTGACCACACCATTCCTGATGCAGGCCAGGATGCCACTGGCTCTCTTGGCCACCTGGGCACACTGCTGGCTCATGTCTATTTGCCTTGGGAGATAGTTTTTGGGAATAAGTAAGAAGAAGCAGGGCACTAGAAAGTCACAAGAATTTCTGGGAAGTTTCTTAATATAGATACCCTTTCTCTCAGTAGGTATGGGAAGGGAAATCCACAAGCAGAGTTTTTTGTTACCATGCCAAGTTCTTCACAGTTTGATTTTGTCATGCCCATATTCTTAGTATCTTGTCTAGCTGCATCAGTGATGACCTGGACTCCAAAATGTAACTCACGTCTAATTGCAGCAGCACAGGAGTACCAGTAGAAAGAAGCACTCTCCTAAGCTACTGAAGCCAGTATTCTGCAAAACAGTGGACATCAGCAATTGCTTAATACTGACATGTTAGGATTAATGTTAGTGTGGTTGTTGTCTACTTTAGGGAATCATAGGTGTGGAACAGAGAAAAGGAAAAAGCATGCATATGCATAAGGAAGGTAATGGGCATCAGTCAAAAAAATCTGGGAAAATTAAAATATTATGCTTGAGTTACCAGGAATAAGTATTCTAAATGGACAGGTGGTGCCATGAAAACTGGGAGCTGCAGAGAA
Organism: Pogoniulus pusillus; assembly: GCF_015220805.1. Lineage (NCBI taxonomy): Eukaryota > Metazoa > Chordata > Aves > Piciformes > Lybiidae > Pogoniulus > Pogoniulus pusillus. Next base: position 33,144,586 of record NC_087268.1, on the reverse strand, counting down.
ATGGTCCAACTGTGCTAAAAGATTGTACATCAGCAGCCAAACTGAAATTGAAACAGAGGTAGCAGCTGATCTGGCATATCCTACTACCAAGAAGCAATTGCCTGTGTGGAACCCAGTTCATCAGAAGTAACATAAGTGTAAGGAAAAAGAGGCAGAAAAAAATCCTATCCAGTTTCACAGCTGGAAAGTTAATTACACTTGCATGTGTGTAAGTATACACTAAGGAAATAAAGAGGATGAGGTTTGGAGTGAATGCCTCCAAGACTTGTAGCATCTTTCCAGTTCAGTTACAGTGGTTCAAAATCTTATAACTGGGGAAACCCTCATCTTGCCTTTCAGGATACAGAAGGGAAAAGATTACAAACTAAGCAATATAAATAGAGAGTGGGAATTTTCTGAGGACTGTCACTCATTACATGGAGAAATTAAGTTCTAGTTACTCAGTGCTGAAACCCTCAAATAATGCTTAGTGAGATCTGTTTGTGAACAACAGCAGTTGCTCAGTATGATTGGACTCAAAACCTCCTTACTGATCCAGTGTGTGCCAGTACTGCTACCTTTTAATGAAAAAGACCTGTCTTTCAAAAATCAACCATAATCATTTATTGAAGGCTGGGGGCGAGGGGGAAAGGAACTCAGCAAGTGTGAAGAGGCATCAATGAAGCTTTTTTTACTGTTCTTTCAGCACTTTGAGCATTGAGTATCTTCTCTACAAGTGAATGGTGAAAGAGGATTTTGCTAGCAAAGGAAACAGAGCAGAATTCTTCCAGAAACGTACTGCATTTGAGATCTATCCTGCTCACAAAATATGTATAGGTACTGACTTTTTCAGGATCAGTGAAAAGAAAGACAAGATAAATACACAATTTTTCTATTCCCTTCTGATGCTTGGAAATTAAGCTGTGGCTTTGTGTGGGAGAGCAAAGGGCCCTCGGAGAGCAATCTTGACAGCGATTGAGCCATACCTGTGGTAGTGATTCACTGGCATCACAATTGCTCAGTCAACATGTGGAGAGTTGTTTTCCTCTACTGGGCTTTGGAGTTCAGCAGAGCCTTGCATCTTGTGTCAGGTAAAAGCCATGAGGGTTTTGTGTTTCAGAGCTTAAGACAGGACTGACGTCTACCCTGATAAGGTGGTACCTGACACTGACAGACTAATCTCTGGTCTCTAATATGAGGATTTATTCCCAGCAGAGGCATGAGGTTTAATCTGTGAAGTTTCAGGGAGTCAAGCAAGGAGGTAGAGCTTCATAGAGTGTCATAAAAAGCTGCTCTATAGCAAAGCTGAATGCATACATCCAGTCTGCTCATTGCAGCTTTCTAATTCAGAATTCTAATTCCTGGATTTCTAACTCAGAGTTATTCTTCCCTAGGTGGGTGGGGTGTACAGTTTATACAGGAAGTGCATTCTAAATAAATCATCAGTTACCAGTTGCTAAGACCTTGATGAGCTTAATGAGCCCTCTGGGGGTTGTCCTACCTCTTCTAAGAAGACTCAAGCCCATCTCATTTCTGATACAGTTGACTATAGGTGTGTTCCTTACTTTCATCTTTGTCTGCTTTCTACTTGTTACTGCCAAAGCTTGAACATTTCTTTGATTTTTGTAGATCTATTTGCCAAAAGACAAGCATATAATGAAAAAGGATGTGGAATAGAAGCCAGATGGCATCACTTAAGTCAGTTTAAAGAAGCTTGATATTTGGTTGTTTATAATCTCAGTATGTTAGTTGTTTGTACTGTGATAAGAGCATTTTTGGTGTGGAGACTGAGCCACAAGACTTATTGCAGCAATGCAGACAGTGTTTGTCTGTTGGTTAGGGAAATGGACTCCAAGTCAGGAAGGTCTTGGGTCCTAGACCAAGCTGAACTCAGTGACTCATCACACAGCTCTGGGAAAGTGCATTTAACTCATTTTGCAACATCATGGAGATCTGGCTGCTGATCTGACCTGAACCAGCCTGTAAATCGAAAGTCAGTGGTGAATGTGGGAAATATGAGCCCTTTTTTTTAATTCTGGGTAAATATGAATTCTACATTATCTTCTCCTGAGCCAAAATTTCACTCTGTGGATGTGTTAATATTCTTGTATAGTCAGATGGATATTTTGAAGGAAATGGAACCTCTTCCCCCCAGTAAAAAACTTCTGCATCTCCTATGTAGAAGTGAGTATGAAGGATCAAAAAGTATCAGAAGTAAAGACTATATGTTATTTATTTTTTAGTATCCTGGAGAACTTAATTTAGTCATTCCAAGTTTCAGATTTTGACATCTACAGTTATGCACACACAAAATAAACATTATATTGAACTACAAACTTCGTCTTCTGAGTAGGTAGCTACTTTGCTTTTTGATAGAAGTAGGAATACACCATGCAAGTTTTATGGAAGGAATTATAATGCTTCGCCCACTTGAATTTTTCAGGTGTTCCTCATGCACATTGGAACATCCTATTTGCAAAATCAAAGCACACAAAAAAAAAAAAAAAGCTTTTGCAAGTCCTTTCTTTTCTCATATGAGATATTATAGGAGGATATTTGGCCAATCAAAAGTATAGGTGTGCTAGTTTGAAGCAGGCTAGAATGTTTTGGTGAGAAGAACTGGATTACAGGCTTTGGGAAGAAAACAATGGTGATGTCTACTTCACTCACAGGCTTGCTGAGATGTGTAGGAACAAGAAAAGCAAATCACGGATAACCACTCTCACTGGGGCTGGTGGCTGAGCTGCATCTCTCTAACCTCACCCTCCATTTTGGACTAATCCACTTTGCTTCCTAACCCCCTGGCCAAACCTCCATTCTTCCTTGGGACTGGGGTAAGGTTGAGAGGGGTGGGGGGGAAGGTGAAGGGGCAGTTGGGAGCCCCTCCTGGGGACTCAGGTTTCTGGGAGGGGAGTTGTGCTTCTGTATTACATTCTATTTTGAATATTTCTGTCTATAACTGTATATACTGTAAATATCTGCTTGTATATTGCGTCAGCTGTAAATAATAAGCTTCATTCATATTTCCAGAGCTGGCTGAATCTAGTCTGGGTGATTTCTAAGGTGTGGGGGACCGGGGAACACCCAAACCATCACAATAGGAGTGAGAAAGGAGGTTATCGCTTAATAGTCAACTATCAGTCTTTATGTCCACAAAAAAGAGGTGACTGTTTTCTGAACACCACCTGTATTTTAGATTACCTGTCTTGACCCCATTGAACATAACAAAGCTTTCACAGAGGTCTGCATATAGTCCTGATATGTCAGATCCTCTTATATACCTTCTTTTTCTAATGTGCCCCCTCTAACAATCTGCTTTACATAAGGTGTTTACCAGTCACATCACTGATCAGCTTGGAGCTGCAAGGCAAAGGATCAGGGAGGAGTTTTAAGTTTTGAAATCCAGACTGAAAAGTGAAATGGGTCAGTAAGAAAGCTAGTTCTCATGGGCTTTTTGTGTGTGTGTGTGTGTGTGTGTGTCTGAAATGAAAAGGAAGTGGTGGGTATTGCATCTGACCAAGTAGTTAGCAGTAAACACTTCCATCATCAAATGCAGTTCAGCTTCCAGATTGCAGATCTCTTATCCATTTTTCTTACTTTTAAGGAAATACCAATCCAGCCCCAAGAAGCAGTTCTGAAAAATTGCGTAGCAAATTTCCACATTGAATATTTCCCGTACAGTCATTTGTCTGACAGCCAGCTCTGAAACCCAAGCCAGGGCATTACACTGAACTAGGCTTACCCAGCAGCATAGATGGTAAAAGCACTGTTAGCCAGTCTGTGCCATCTCTGATAAACCCGTTCTTTTCAAATGCTGCTCTCAGTGATAGCTCCATCCTTCTAGTTCTTGGTATGTATTTCTAATTGCAATTTAGTAAATAATTCTGCATTTAAGAACCTAACTCTTTCTTTCTGTGCTATATTTGGTTCTGCAAGCACAGCAAGATTTAAAAAAAGGCCATTAAAAAATCGCCATCCTCATCCCTCCAAGGCAACAACAACAACAACAAAAAAATCCTCCCTGGATCTCTCTGAGTGCATAAGAAGCAGGTCAGCAGGTCATGGCTGCAAACAGCTATTCTTCAGAGGAAAACTGACTGACTAGTTCAGTGTATAAATGCACCTTGTCCACAATCAACTGGTTTTCAACTGATCAACTAATTTTCAACTAATTGTAGAAAACACAAGACTGGAATAAAATCTGGCTGCATATGCTTGCATTTTGGGAAACCTTGGCAGCATTGCACTGCATCGAATGAATGCAGATGACGCAGCCTTGCAAAGAGCTGTGCAGCTGGTTTCTGTCAGTCCCCTTCGCACAAGAAGGGCTAGGCAATGGCATAGCTGCTGGTTCAAACCCAAAAATCTTTCCTGCATTGGCAGGTTGGTTTATCCTTAGTACAGTAAGTGCAGAAATACTGTGTTCTGAATTTTAGACCTTTGAACTATAATTTAGCAACTTTTAAATCACTAAGAATAATATGTTCTTAAGTAAGTTTCCTGAGTCTGCCAGTTTACGTAGGTGAGTAAACTAGACAGGTCAAATATCTGGCGTGGTTTATAAATAGACTAAAAAAATAATCTCCATATATAGAATAGTATCCAGACTTTCTATTGTTTGAAGCAAATGATATAATGATTTGGATGTCTTTCCAGAACTGAAAATGACTAGACTTCGGAAACTAAAAGCAGTTAAATATAGAAATCGCTACTTTAATGAGTGGATGCTGTGTTTCACTATTGTGCTACTAGTATGTGAACAAATGCCTCTCTGTTCCTAGGGATGAGAAGGAGGATTTTATTCCAGTAATATAAGATACTAGACAAAAGCCAAATTCAGATTAAGGGCTGACAGTGTCTTTACCCTCATTCCTTAGTGGAAATATTTTCCGTTCCACTGCACATGTGAGGTGATAACACTGTCCACTAACTGGTGCCTTGCATAAGCCTTTATATTTTTGCAATTAAAAAAAAAATATATACAGTGGTTTGCATGCAACAGTCCCAGCACTGTTACTCTGAAGGCCACCAGATAAGGAATGCCATGTTGGGTGCTAAATGAAAGTTCACAGTATCACAGTATCATCAGGGTTGGAAGAGACCTCACAGATCATCAAGTCCAACCCTTTACCACAGAGCTCAAGGCTAGACCATGGCACCAAGTGCCACGTCCAATCCTGCCTTGAACAGCCCCAGGGACGGCGACTCCACCACCTCCCCAGGCAGCCCATTCCAGTGTCCAATGACTCTCTCAGGGAAGAACTTTCTCCTCACCTCGAGCCTAATTTGTTGTCTCAACAACAGTTGTCTCAACTGTCTCATAAGAAGAGTTAGTAGACTAAAATAATATGCATATCTCAAAGCTTGAATTTTCAAAGATTAAATCAATTTTAACAAGATGCCAAAATAAATTTTGATCTTCCAGCACAGATTTTCCTTTAGCTACTTACATATCTTCTACCTTCCTCTCAGATTTAGCTAAAAATCTCCTCTTGAACAAAGAGTCAGTTGACATGAAGCCTCCTAAACTTAGGCGTCTACATATCTCAGACATAAACAAGGTGTCTGAGTTCTTACTATCATCAAGGAAGCCCATGGGCTTGCCTTAACTAATAGTAGTACATAACGTATCCACCTTTGCTTACCTTTATTATTACATTTTCAGCTTCAGACCCTTCCTAGACTCATATCTGTGGGGTTTTCCTGCAAGCAAACTTGATTCATAAGTTGCTCAAACTGAAAATAGAATACTCAAGAGCAACACTTCCATTGTCCATCTGTAGTCACTGTGGGCTATGGTTGTCAGTTCATGACTATATAAAGTTTGCCCCTTTGAAAGACGTAAGAGAGATGTCCAGCCATTGCTGTGTGCTCTTCAAAGAGTTTGGTTTGCCTGCAGCATCACTTCTCTCTTGCTAGTGTATGTTCAAGTGATGATTAAGACAAAAATCATCATTCCTTGAGGCAAATCAGTCACCTGTCTCAAATAGAGGAGTGCCAGAGGATGTTGTTCTTCCTCCACTGAAAGCAGTTCTGCTCTAGGAAAAGCCTTCTGCATCTTAACCCTCCTTCATTCTTCTTTATGAGCTCTTGAGAGCTGGAGCACCTTTACATGGAGACCCATGCCTTGTTTGTTAGTATCCCCTTTGCCATGGTATTACTAATTCTTCAAAAGTAAGGCGGAGTGATGATTTTTTTTTCTATAGTGGTGACTTTTTTATCATGTGGGATTTTAAAACACTCTAACTAGATTCTCTTATTCTCCTCCCTTTCTTAGGATAGTGTCTAATCTTCTCTGTGAGGGGAAAGAAAGGCAAAATGCAGCTGAATCCAACTTCATTACCTGCAAATTATGAGACTCCCCATTCACTGACTTCTTGACAGTAAACTATATCATGGGTTATACTGCTTGCTCAGAAGTGTATTGTTTGCAAAGAACCTCATGTTGGACCAGTGGGCAGGACCCCTGGACAGTCATTCAAATGTCTGTGGTTTATATTTAGGAAGCTTTTGAGATTTACTATCTGACTGAGCCTCTTAAAAGACCTCGGTTTGTTTTTTTCAATGCCTACTGTATCACACCAGCTCCTTCTGAATTCCATCTACTTTGCTGTGTAAATATGTGTTTGGATGAAAGCCACAGAATTAGAAATGCTTTTATGAGAAGTTCACACTCTCACACCTGGCATCTGCAGTTGTTACAAGGCAATGTATCAAGACTGCAAGGAGTGAATTTTCGATTCGAAGAGGGGATGGTAAATAGCAACTAAAAGAAAGTGAACCCGTGCAACTGCGAAGTTTCACTTCCAAATGAAACTATGTAGCCTTCAAATCGAGGCTGCATGCCAGAAAGTTCATATAATCAAGATCCACAAGCCAACCCATAAGAGGAAAGTCTTTTTTTTTTATAGCTTCACTCCTGAGAGGTACAGAATTCGTGTTTCCCGTTGCTGGCTTCAACATCCTTGCCAAGACACACTTGAGAAGACAAGCTTCTGTCTGTTGGGGTCTTGTCAGCATCACAGATTGCGTATTCTCTTGCCCTTCCTTCACTTGCATTGAGTATTCTGTACAGGCATCTGAGGCCCTGGGAGAAGTGCTGCTTTTGGATACTCCTCTTCTGTTGACATGCCCTTCAGAACTCAGAACCAAAGCAAGCTTCTGACTTTCTTGGCAACCTGCCTCCCAGTTTTCTTTATAGACTCCATCATAAGAGGGAGGTGGCATGTGAAGCTCCACACTAGTTGGCAAATGACTGCCACAAGCATGGCTGTTCTGATTGCATTGGGAAGACCATTCTAAGCAGTTTGTAGGAGACCAGCTTTCTTAGTATGGCTTCTGGTGAATCTCTATGTGTTCCTCCTGGGACTAAGTTCCTCCTCCAGATTTTTTTCACTGAGGGAGGTATAAATACATGGCTCACCCAACTTCTGATGGGAACAGTCATATGATATCAAGGTCATGCAGTAAATCATTCCAGTTGCCATGCATCCAGTCTAGAAAAGGTTCTGGCTCCCCTTCAAATATGAAAGAAAGAATTATTCATTAGCTAAATAATTCTCAGGACAGTTGGAGAGAGGATCCACACCCATATCTTTTCCTTCCTCTCCGAATGTGCCAATTTATCTCTCTCTTTCCCTTGCCAGTTAGGATCTTGACAGTGGTCTTGCTGCCCAGTGAACTGGTAGCTCCTAGACTGCAAGCAGGTGTTTTCAAATGGCTAGTTCTTTCTTTGTCATTGTAACTCTGGGGACAGAGCTTTTTCCAGGCCAAGCCCAATGCTGTGCAGTTCAGACCTGCACCGCTGACAGTGTCTTCCATGCTTGTTTTGAATGGATGTTTATACATGTTTCTAGAGAAATGAGTTTGGCATCCAGGCAACAAATGTTTTGAACTCTAAGGAGTCAAAATGCTGATTTTGAGCAAATACAACTGTTCAGCTGCATTTGAAACTACTGACATTCCCATCTGTCTGGTTGATCAACACCAGGACTACCCTGTCATATTCCTACTTTATTTTTCTTTCACCTTTATTTTGAAGAAAGCAAAATATGAATATTTCAAAGTCAGGTCTTTCTAAACTGAATTTTAAATGAACACAAGTTTCAAAGGTCGAAACAGAGGTGGAAACAGAGGTCTGTACTAGAGATGTGGGCTGGTCTGGTCACCAAGGAAGTGACACAGAGGGCTGCCTCCCAGGCATGTCAGGAATCCCGTTGGGGCTTGCAGGCTGAAGTCTGACATGAAGCATCCAAATATGCTGCTTGTTGCTGTTCTGCAGAAGCATGTGATGTGTCAGCACCCCCAGTCACAGTTCAGCTTTTCAACAAGCTCCCAGACCTTCTAAAACCTCTCATGGCAAAACTTATCTGGCTTGGAGGAGCCACTGCAACTGATGGAGAGAACGGATGAAGGCTTGTCAGGGCAAAAGTTAATGCACAACTTTATCAAAGAAAATGTCCTTTGATTTTGTGTTGCAGTATTTTCATTATAATTTCCTGAATTTCATTTTTTTTTTGAGCTGTATGCAAGGAAATGGCTTATATTTCCTGGTCTTTCTGTACTCATAGAACTCTGCTTTGAGGTCTGTCCTCTGGCTGCCTTTGTTCTTTGTCAGAATACCAATCCTTGAAGTGGAGGTACTTGAATGGGCACGCAAAGATAACGTTTACACAAACATGGCCAAGATTAGTAATAAATAAATCATTAATGTCTGGAAACATTTAAAAAGAACTGCATATATATTTTAGGAGGGGGGAGGTGTTAAGAGTGTGGCTGAAGGAAGCTACATTTAAGTTATCTTTTGTTGTATGAGATGTGCAAGTACAGGAGAAATACTGTTCAGGGACAAAAAAAAAATTAGAAGAAAGCAAGAGGGGGAAAAAAAGATTTTGTGCTGGGACACCCACATTTTATACTTGCTATTTCACATACATAAAAAATGAAGAGGTATTTGCAGTAGGCAAATATACAAGCTTTACAAACATAGATGGCACTTGCATGTTTTCTCTTGCTTGTGTTTAAATAGTATTCACTTTGAACATCAATCTTATATTCATTCCAGCACGGTGACCCAATGATCTTAAAAGAAGAGTTGGAAAAAAAATCCCTCTTCTCCTTTTCCATGTATTGCTTTCCCTTCTTTCTCTGTCCGTTACAGCCTAGTTCACAACTGGCTGGTTAAAGCTTTTCCAGGGGTAGGTACATGTTTGATTTTCTCTGTCACAGCACTGCAGTTAGGTCCCCTGTTTCCTAAGAGACTGTTCTGACTGCTGTGCTATTGTATGCAATGAATGGGGCAGAGTAAAGCTGCTTCGCTTGGTCTTCCTCTACCTCATCATCCTCCCCAGCTCTATTTTAAAAATGAAGGAGGTTTAACCACATTTTCCAGAAGCTTAGGCACTGTGAGCTAGACATGGGCCTCTATGGAGATACCTAAACTAGTAAATAAAAGAGGGCAGAGAGCAAATTACAGATATTCCTGTTCTGGATTGCTCAGCCCTGTTGTCTGCAAGGTCTGCTCGAGAGATGCCTAGCTTTGAACACTGTGGACCTATGCAGATCTGTGCCACCTGACTACAGAGCTGGGAGTCTGTCTCCAGCCCTTTTTATGTGGTAGTCTCTGCCTGGCTTTCAGATCTCAGAGCAAGTTGGCTGGAACCCACATGGCTGAGGCAGCACATACTTGTATGCATGACCAGAAACAGGACTGTCCTCCTGCCAGCAGGAGTTGGAGGTGGCCAGGATATTTTTCTGCCTCCAGGATGAAATGGTAGAGAGGTCTTAAACAGCAAATCCATCTATCCTCTTTTAGACTGGAGATGCTAGACAGAACGTAATGATGTTTACTTACTAAAGAACATGCCTCTAAGAACCTAATAATACTTTAATTGGCAAAATAACACACCACTGTTATTGATAGTGTAATTCACAGCTACATTACTGCAAGAAGCACTAAATTACAGTTCTATTTCTTATTCCTAGTGTTGCTACAAAGTTACTGTAAAGAAATCCTATGAATCACACAAAAGGGTTATTGAGTTGCAAATCTATCGTCTTTCCTCCTGCAGTTGACATTCAGGTTAAGCCTATCCTTCCTTACAAGTTGTTCCCTTCTTCTCCAAACTCCTGCAACAAGCTTTTCAGGAGCATGCCTGATGAAGAATGCTATGAACACTTCCAAAAGGGCTTCTACATTGTCTGTTGCAAATTTTAAACTGGGCTTTTTGTGTGTTAATTGTTGCCTGATACACATCTGTTTGATTTCCCTTCACCTCGTTTGTATGTCCATGCTTCTCCATAATTGTTTCTGATGAAGTTTTACAAGGATCCTTATTTGTTTTTTAACATTAACAAACTGTTAAAACTCAATGGTTTATACTGTAGCTTCCCTGTAATGTCAGATTAAATAGCAGTGCAATTATTTGCCTTCAAGAAATTATAGTCACTCACATGACACCAAGCTAGGAGCAGGTGTTGATCTGTTGGAAGGTAGGAGAGCCCTGCAGAGGGACCTGGACAGGCTGGATAGGTGGGCAGAGGCCAATGGGATGAGATTTAACAAGGCCAAGTGCAGGGTTCTGCACTTTGGCCACAACAACCCCAAGCAGCGCTACAGGCTGGGGACTGAGTGGCTGGAGAGCAGCTAGGAAGAAAGGGACCTTGGGGGTACTGGTAGATAGCAGGCTGAAGATGAGCCAGCAGTGTGCCCAGGTGGCCAAGAGAGCCAATGGCATCCTGGCCAGCATCAGGAACAGTGTGGCCAGTAGGACAAGAGAGGTTATTCTGCCCCTGTACTCAGCACTGGTCAGGCCACACCTTGAGTCCTGTGTCCAGTTCTGGGCCCCTCAATTCAAGAGAGATGTTGAGGTGCTGGAATGTGTCCAGAGAAGGGCAACAAAGCTGGTGAGGGGCCTGGAACACAAACCCTATGAGGAGAGGCTGAGGGAGCTGGGGGTGTTTAGCCTGGAGAAGAGGAGGCTCAGGAGGGACCTCATTGCTGTCTACAACTACCTGAAGGGAGGCTGTAGCCAGTTGGGGGTTGGTCTCTTCTGCCAGGCAACCAGCAACAGAACAAGGGGACACAGTCTCAAGTTGTGCTGATGGAGGTATAGGCTGGATGTTAGGAGGAAGTTCTTGCCAGAGAGAGTGATTGGCATTGGAATGGGCTGCCCAGGGAGGTGGTGGAGTCACCGTCCCTGGAGGTGTTCAAGCAAAGCCTGGATGAGGCACTTAGTGCCATGGTCTAGTTGACTGGCTAGGGCTGGGTGCTAGGTTGGACTGGATGATCTTGGAGGTCTCTTCCAACCTGGTTGATTCTATGATTCTATGGTAGGTAATAAAGTAGAAAATGCTAGATTTTACTAAAAAGTTATCCCATAAGAAGTCAAAAAAATGAAGTAGAAATTAGACATTAGGGAGGGCCTAACTATAATCCAGAAGAGATATATTAATGCTGGTCTCAAATGTTCTCCCATTATATTCCTTACCTTTGGGGAATCTTTGAGATTTTTCTCTTCATTATCTGAAGAATTTATGTGCATAAAAGGATGTAAAATGAGAAAAATAATAATAATTAAAAAAAAGCTTCCTAAAATTGTGGAAGAAAACAATTGTGTCCCCACATTAGCTGCTGGTATTGTTACAGCATGCACATTAAAATGTTGGATGGTAGATAGTACACAAACAATAGACCTTGAACTTCTTCCAGTTGAAATAAGCATTAAAAGCTTTTTTTTTTTCCCCACAAGGGGACAAATATTTGCCATAGTTCTGATTCCTGCCCTATTTTCTCCATAGCAACAGTTTAACAAATTCAGAGTAACACTGCTAATTAAGAAATAAATAAACTTATTATTCTCCTTCTTGTTTTCTCAGTAAGCACACATGAAAAATCATATGATAAAATGACTGCATCTGTCAATCTGTTCCTGTTAGGCTGGGATATACTGTTCTTTATAGGTCCAGGTAAAACAGGCCTTCTACAGCACTACTTAGCACACTTCTCAATGAAGATGTGTCCTGCAGAAGAATGTGTTCACACAGGCCATGCATCTACACAGTGTCCATTAAACTGAATAGAATTATTGTTAATTTCTGAAAAATAATTGTGAGGAAAACTCTGTGAAATGAAGGGACCTGAGAAAGAGATGCTCATTGCATCTGCAGGTAAGTTCATAAGGGAAAAAGCAACATGGAGATAGTGAGTTTGTGGCCATCCAAGTATTTAACACTGCAGGTGTGGCCAGTAGGTCAACGGAGGTTGTTCTGCTCCTGTGCTCAGCACTGGTCAGGCCACACCTTGAGTACTGTGTCCAGTTCTGGGCTCCTCAATTGAACAAAGATGTTCAGATACTGGAACATGTCCAGAGAAGGATGATGAAGCAGGTAAGGGGCCTGGAACACAGCTGTGTGAGGAGAATCTAAGGGAGCTGGGGTTGTTTAGCCTGGAGAAGAGGGGGCTCAGGGGTGACCTCATTGCTGTCTACAACTACCTGAAGGGAGGTTGTAGCCAGGTGGGGGTTGGTCTCTTCTGCCAGGCAGCCCACAATAGAACAAGGAGACACAGTCTCAAGTTGTGCCAGGGGAAGTACAGGCTGGATGTTAGGAGGAAGTTCTTGCCAGAGAGAGTGATTGACATTGGAATGGGCTGCCCAGGGAGGTGGTGGAGTCACCATCCCTGGAGGTGTTCAAGCAAAGCCTGGCTGAGGCACTTAGTGCCATGGTCTAGTTGACTGGCTAGGGCTGGGTGCTAGGTTGGACTGGCTGATCTTGGAGGTCTCTTCCAACCTGGTTGATTCTATGATTCTATGAACGTGAAGCAGAGTTCACAACATGGCATAGAACACTGTTACATCTATGAATTCATTTTGTGAATCAAGTACCTGACCTTTCAGTGCTTAGGGCCGTGGTTTCAGCTCACTGGATTTCTTTTATCAGTATAAAACCCTACTTCTTTCATTGAATTTTAGAATTAAATATGAAGGTGAAACAAAAGTATTTTAGTATTTAAAAATATGAACCCTCTCATGATAAGCATAAGAACATGTTTTGGGAACTGCTTGTCATAAAATTGAGAGCCTGTTATATGAATATGACCAAAGGAGTATTTAGATAATGCCAGGTACCTGCTCCAAAGCTTTTATTCATTTGGATCCCAAGGGGGAATCTAAAGGCTGAAGCTATGCTTTTGGGTGCTTGGTAGTGTGATGGAAGAAGTGGATACCTGAGAAGTGTGATCCAGCAACCTCAGGTGCTGAGCAGGGGATTGTTTAGAGCTACATGAAAAATACTAAGCATGGCAGTGTTGGTTCCTCTCTTTTTAGTTCCTTTATTTAGGGCTAGGGGCATCTACTGCCTATTTAAGCAACAGCGTAGCAGTTCAGAGCATCCATCTTGGTTTTGGGGACTTCTTTATACCTCTGTCACCTCTTTTCCAAGCTATGAAGGAGGCAGAGGGGGCGAAGGGACCATTCATTCCTGCTGCTGCACAACTGAGCATTCAGAGTTCTTAGAGCCAGGAGGGGAGCAAGTGACATGGAGCCTGACTCTACCTTACAGCTGCAGTGCCTTGAGATTTTATCTAAGGAGTGGTGCATATGAAAATAAGCAGCCACCCTGAGTAAGGGCTGTGACTCCAAGGTGTCCTTTAAGTAGCCACTAGACTTCAGTCCTGCCTGTTTTTCTTCTAACTCTGCTAATTATTTGCTGCAGGGGAAACCATGTTCCAAAATAGTGATAAGAAATCTCCTCCTCTTTTCCCAGCTTACTTACTAGGCTGCTGGGGCACTTTCAGGGATTCAGTATCCTGAGCTTAGGTGGACCACAGGCTATTCTTCACAGTATTCCTAATTATTAAGTTACAGTTACAGAAGTCACACTACAGCACGCACAGCATCTCTGCTGTTCATGTTTCTGGACAAGAGTGCCTGTGGCTGCTGCATTTCGTGCTGGCAGTGTGTGCTAGGTGTAATCTGAGCTGGCCAGCCTGTTGATGTCCATCCAAGTATTTGCATGAAGTGATGCATATTTTGTGATCCTTGTATTTGCAGCTCAGACCAAGGTGGTTCTGAACAGGCTGGAGAGATGTAGCTGCAACTGTCTACCTACTCTAGGTCTGACTTCCTGGTCACGGTGGTTGGTGGTTAGCAAATTTTAGGTGCCTTCAGAGTAGGCAGGCATTGAAAAGGAGAGGACAGGAGTTTGGCTTATGATTTTGAACATGATACCTGTCTTCCTTTATGTCCACCCATAAGTATTTCAAAATGTAACAACGATTTAGGGTATGCATAGAAGGATGTGTTTCATTGTGACCTAGGGCTTAGTCCACGTCCCCGAAGAATCCAAGCAGCTGTGCTTCTGCAATATGATAGCTGTTGCATGTGTCAAAAAGATGGGTGAGAGACTGCTCAGCATGGAGGTGCAATGTTTTTAATATGTGGAGGGAAATTAATAGAGTAACATTGTATTTATTGATGCTGATCTCTAAGAACTGGAAAACCACTCATGACTGCTTCTAAGCGTAGCTTAAAGAGGTTTCAACTGAAAAATCTCAGATCTGATTATGGCTTTAGTGTGAGCAAGTTCCAAACAAATCTGCTGATCCAAGTTTATTGTGCTGCACCAGGTATTGTAGCTGGTATCTTTTAACTTTCGTTTTATGTGTATTCTGATTTGCAGGGTGGAAAGAAATACACAGGACCATGTGGAGGCAGAGACTGCAGTGGAGGCTGTCAGTGTTTTCCTGAAAAAGGAAGCCGTGTAAGTAACATTTGTCCTACTAAACATTCTTGGTGGTACCGGTTCAATGCTGTTTGCTGTAGGTGGATTTTCATCAGACTACTAAGAATATTCAAGTATTTTTCTTTCAGGAAAAAGGTGGGGTTTTTTTCATCTTACATTCTAAAGAGCTTGTAGACTTGGAGAAATACTTTGTTATAAAATAGAACAGATTCTTCTCTCAAAGATCGGGGCCAATGTACCTAACAGCCATGACAAGATGATCGGATAAGAGTTTTAGGGATGCTGTGTGCTAGAACATAGTTGAATTATGTCACAGTCCTAAATGAATATAGGCAAAATCACTCAGTAACATTCTTGAACTCTTTCCAACAAACTCTGATTAAAAGATACCCCATACATGTGAATTCCATTAAAGCCAAAGGGGGCCAGGCCTGCAATACCTGAAATCCCTGTTAGAAGGGAACTGCTTGGTACTTCTAGGGTTATATTGTTGCTAATAGTTTGTTCTTTGTTTTGAGGAATAGCAAGGAATGAGGCAAAGGAAAGGAAATAGGGTGGAGAGGATTAGCCACCTGCCACAAAGAGCTGTGAGAAATAGGGCAGTTCCTGTCCTGCATGGCTTGGAGCCCTGTCTGGCAGGCACCTTCTGTACAGCTTCGTCTTCTGCAGCTGAGACAGTGACTCAGTCATTTCCATCCAGCCATCTCTAAGAATAGGTTAGGCAAGAGATGTGGTGGCAGGTCATATGCTCACTCTGCTATCACAGTCCTCATAAGATATTACAGTTCTCTGCCTTCCCTCCACACAGCAGGCTGTCAGTTCCCATTCCCATTGCATTCCTCAAGCTTGACTCCACGTCTGAACAGAGGAAGAGGTGGTAGGAAAGTCACAGTGTAGGTGGGAGGCAAAGAACACTCTTGTTTACAGCAGAAGTCCTGATGTCTCTGTGGAAGTCAGATGATCCTGGGGTTACCGTGCCATGAGGACTGTAATGGTTATCCTCCCATCCCCTGACCATGATCCATTTATGGTCTGCTTTCCATTATAACAACCTAATGGCAAACTGTTGAAGCTGAGGACAAACAAGCCCTCCCCAGAGTCACAACTTCTGGTGGGGCTCTCTCCAGCTGTTCCTGCCTTATCCTCATCATCCAGTAGTACATGAAGTTTGATGAGTGCCTTCTGCCACTTCCCTACAAGGGCACTGTAATTCAAAACCAGTGTTGTATGAAACGGTTTCAAGTATCACATTTCTGTGTCTTTTTACAGTAACTCTTTTATTTTTGTTCTAAAAGCAAAGCATAAGTGTACTTGTTCCCCATTAGAATTCATGAAAAGACATGGCTAAAGAGAAGTAATGGCATAGGTTATAAATGCTGGAAGTGTTAAAATTACCAGAGTAGAGAACCAGTCAAGTGCCACTGACAAGGAGCTACCTGTGAGTTGCTTAGTGTCTAGATTGGGAGATAAGGGCAAATTTTGTGCACTTGCTTGTTGCCCTCAGTCTTTGATTTATCTCAGGAAAGTAAGTAAGCCCAGTAACTAATCACACTGGCCTCCCTTTAAATAGGCATGGGAAAAAAAAAAAAGAAAGAGAGAGAAAAAAGGAAAGTTACAAAGCATAAATTGTGTTTTGTTACTCGTGGTTAGTTGCACAATGTGAAGGAGTTTTGGGAAAAGTGATGTAAAGAATTGTATAACTCTTCAAAAACTCCATTTGAACTCCCTGAAATGATACACCTCATTCTGAGTCAGCATACACTGCATGCATTTTTTTGTCTGCTGCTCTCTTCAGATATCACAAGCTCTATTAAACATCTAGTTTAAGGAACAAGGTTGATCTTTAGAGGCTAGCCAGATTGGACGTAGCTTCTGGTCTCATGCTAATCCTCAATGGGAATATTTATTTTCACAAAACCTCTGTATAATCTGGCACGACACACATTTTCTGTTCCAGGTGACTCATTACATGCACAATAGACATATTGCGTGTTTGCACTTGCAAGAGTGCCCGAAGCAGTCTGTCACTGCCTGCTTCTGCAGTGACTTTTCATTACAGGACAACAGGCCCGTCATTTGTGGGCAGGGCATTTGCAGCTCAGGTGGGAGTAGCACTGCAAGGGTCTGTAGACACCTGTGAGCCCAGCCATCCCCTGAAAAGACCTGCCTCTCAAAACCAGGGGCGGATAAAAAAAGCCCTGTCTTTGGATTACTGCTTCTGAATGCATATCAGAAGCTGTTGAATGAAGTGAATGTGTTGGAATGGTAAATAAAGTGGCAAACTCTGGAAGTAGAAGAACTCTGAAGAATGCCTACTTTTTATTTATACATGCTTCTACTTCATTTTCTGTCATTGCATCAGTTACAGTCTTAAGTCTTTATTTGTTCTCTTAGTGCAGTGGCTTTTGTTTTTGAAAGAAACATTTTTTGATGAGTGTGCCCACTGATGTCTTCTGGTGGGCTCTGTACTAGAGGCAGAGGCACTGTCTAGGTGGAGGTATAGGCTGGATTTTAGGAAGTTCTTTACAGAGAGAGTGATTTGCCTTTGGAATGTGTTGCCCACGGAGGTGGTGGAGTCACCGTCCCTGGAGGTGTTCAAGAAAAGCCTGGATGAGGCACTTAGTGCCATGGTCTAGTTGACTGGCTAGGGCTGGGTGCTAGGTTGGACTGGATGATCTTGGAAGTCTCTTCCAACCTGGTTGACTCTATGATTCTATGTGAGAATACAGCCAGGCTTTGATAATCTGTGCCAGGTCTCCAGATGCAGGACAGCTGGAAACTATGCCTCCATCTATACTGCTTTTGGTTCAGGACTGATGAAGCTGGGCATGAAAGTACAGGAAAGTTGAACCATGTTCCAAACAGTTTCTAGGGACAAAAGGCCACCTAGCATAAACTAGTGCAGGTACTTAGCAGGCCTTCTGGAAAAAGATGCATGGTTTTAATTTTTTCTCCACTCTTTTTTTTTTTTTTTTGGCTGTGCTGAGCCTTGAAGCTTTCCCTGTGTTCAGACACTGCTTGATGAAATCCAACTGGGACAGGAAAATGAAACAGCAGAAGCTTCGTTTGTCTGCTGTAGTGGTGGGGGAGCTGCTGTACGTGGGCAAAGGCAGCAGCTAACCTGCAACCCTCCCTCCTCTAATTAGAACTGCTCCCAGGACGCTTGTGAAAGGCTCTTTCTACCTCGTTCCAAGGAGTAGAACAAATAGAATTCAAACATTAGGAGAACCACAAGACATTGCTGATAACCACACTGGCAATTTGTAGCAAATGCTGATCTATTACTTGTAGAAGTTTATTTAAAGGAATGTCTTTCTTGGACCACACATGATCCTCTTGAAGTTCCCACCTCCTGTCATGCTTTCAAATTAACAACTTCAGACAGAAAAAAGAAACTTACTCCCTAAGCTAGGTTTTTGTTAGTGCCTAGCAACATTCTACTGTTTCTTCTTTTTCACTGCACTTTAGTTATTTTACATCAACCTAGCTGGCTATTTACTGTTTGCTGAATATGAGCATCCAGACTATCTAACTGTACCTTGCCATTAGGCAGGTGGTTGGAGCTGGGGCTACAGGAGACAAGCTTGGGCCATGCCCTCATATTCCCTTCTCACTGCTGGCAAAAAGTTACAGTGAGAATCAAAGCTCCTTCAGGTGTGTCCAAATCTATATGAAGAGAAACCACAGTATAAGCCTTGGTGGAGTGCACAGGGCGAAAAGGGAAAGGAAAGGCAACAGATTCATCTTCTCCCTAAGATGAGACAGACTCATCTTCTCATCTTTTTCTAAGACAAGGTCTTCTAAGTTGTTTTCCTAAGGTAATACATACATCCTCTCCCTAAGCTGGATGTGGAGAAAATACTGTAAGGGGTACCTAGGTGCCTGGTTAAGACAGAAAGCAGAAAAAGAAAGTATTGAGACAGTACTGAAATTCTGGTTTGAATGAAACTCCAGACTAAAGGAAAAATACATAAAAAACTTCTATTTACTTTCTTTTTTTTCCTTTATTTTTTTTTTATTGCAACCCCTAGAAAACCCCACACCTTTGGGCAGAGTACAATATATGCACCTTTAAAATTGGTTAAACATTAATGTACTTATGTAGGAAACAACAACTCCTTTCAGTACAATGGCCAACTGGTTGACTTACTGAGGTTTATAATCAACCTCACTTCACTATCAATTCAGAAGGCTTTGTAGAAAGTGGAAATTTTTGATCTTTCTGTAGAGTGAGAAAATGCACTCTATTGAAATTCCACTTTGTACCTTCTGTCTGAATCAAGCATCTAAAGGTGCTCAAGCCATTTAGACATCATTTCCGCATGGAATAAAGGAAACTATGAAATTAAAAGACAGCTTCATGTCCCCCTATACAGACCATTTTTTGGGGGAATGCCTAAACATTTCATTTTAACCAAGGCTGACATGACAGTTCACTATAACTCCTTTACAGATACCTGTTATATTGCTTTTGCTAATGTGGTGACTGAGGGTAAGCTATTACCAATTCACTTATAATCACTTCTGTCTGCTTTTTGGTGCTATACTAGTGTGTGGTTTTTTTTCTTACAAGCATTTTCCACACATGATTACATTTTAACATACAAATTTAACATACATTTAACATACATCTCTAGAAGATGGTTTTCTTTATTATTAAAAAAGTCAACATAATACAACACAGCAATAGAGTCTAAAGTCAGTTCCATTTGTCTGTCATGGAGAAATGTTTAAATCAAATAAAATCATTTTATTAACTGGTAGTGCAATTGTAAGCACCACAATTACCTGGCTTCTAAGCAAGTAAAATGGCAGTAGTTTCTTTGTGACTGTTGGTTAATGTAAGTTGATCTAGCTGATGAACTCTGATATTTTACTCTATTTTTACAAAACAGAACATAGGAAGTGCCTTTCTAAATTAGTCCAGTAGTTCATCTAGCCCACTACTCTGTGCCCAACACTGACAGCAGGAAATGCAATTGAGAGGGAGCACAGAGGTCTGACAGCTTTCCACAGTCCATTTCCACTGAAATGTTCCATTGTTAGAGATTTGATGTACTTAGTTGTTAATTCAGTGTCTGTGTTTATCCCTGAATTTGTCTAATTCTTCTTTCAAGCTGTGGTAACTGAGTCTTCACAAGTCTCTGTGCTGCCAAGACATTTACTACTAAAATGGTGCAAAATCCCTGTCTGACCTGTTCAAGCCCAGTCTGCTTCTGCTGTATGGAATCATAGAATTGTTTTAGTTTGGAAAAGACTCTTAAGATCATCAATTCCAGCTATTAGCCTACCACTGCCAAATCCACCCTTAAACCATGTCCTTAAGTGCCTCATCTACACATCTTTTAAATACCTCCAGGAATGATGACTCAATTGCTTTCCTGGGCAGCCAATTTTGATTCTTGACAGTCCTTTTGGTGAAGAATTTTTTTCCTAATAACCAATTTAAACCTCCCCTGGCACAACTTGAGGTAATTTCCTCTTGCCCTATTTCTTGTTACTTCATCAGGTACACTCCGTTTCTAGTCTTGTAGGATCTGAAAAGGAGCAGTTTTGTGTTTGCCTTCTTCACTACTTTCCTAATTTTAGAAAACTCACACTCACATGTTCCCTCTCAGCTTTCTCCTGTCCAAAGGAAAAGTTTCAGTCTTTTTAGGTTCTCTTTTGAAGGCAGCACTCCAACCCTTAGCCCTTTTATTCTTTTCTTTCTGTGGGAGATCATACTGTGCACAGCACACAAGATTATGGATGCATCAAGGTCTTAGCAACATAGAATCATAGAATCAACCAAGTTGGAAAAGACCTCCAAGCTCATCCAGTCCAACCTAGCACCCAGCCCTATCCAGTCATCTAGACCATGGCACTAAATGCCTCATCCAGTCTTTTCTTGAACACCTCCAGGGACGATGACTCCACCACCTCCCTATGACACCCTTTATTTTCTTCTCAGTGCCATTCCTTATGCTCCCCAGCACTGAAGCCTCTCTGCCCACCCACTTTGGTGAGGTCCTTCTAAATCAGCCAACATAGGAGATCACCAATTCTCCTCATCCTCCATCACCAGCATAGCATTTAACAACACGAGAGAGATTAGAATCATCTACAGAATAGCATGTTTCATGGTTCAGTCCTTTTTCTAGCTCATTGTTGAAGTCTTCACTAAACCATTTCTAGTACACCTGCCCGAGAGAGGACTCCATCGCATCTCCATTTTAAAATCTGACCATTAGACACTATTCTTTTCATCTTATGCTGTAACAGCCTTCAGAAAGAAAGCATTTCTCTTCCATCCCCAGAGGAATTTATTTTAAAAAGTGCTGGTCAAGTACTTTGTCAAAGCCATTTTGAATGTCCATATATATTATGGTCACTAGGACCTGCTTTATCCTTGTGCTCAGTTATTGTATTCCTTGATACAAGGATTATTGTACTTCCTGGCCAAGAAGAAAAGTCAGGCAAACTGGACCACAGTTCCCAGGATCTCTTCTTGAGCCTATTTTTCATGTGAGCGTGCTTGATTGGTACCATTAGAATCATAGAATCATAGAATCAACCAGGTTGGAAGAGACCTCCAAGCTCATCCAGTCCAACCTAGCACCCAGCCCTAGCCAGTCAACTAGACCATGGCACCAAGTGCCTCATCCAGGCTTTTCTTGAACACCGCCAGGGATAGTGCCAGTGCCAATCACTCTCTCTGTGAAGCACTTCCTCCTAACATCCAGCCTGTGCATACCCCAGCACAACTTGAGACTGTGTCCCCTTGTTCTGTTGCTGGTTGCCTGGGAGAAGAGACCAACCCCCACCTGGCTACAATGTCCCTTCAGGTAGTTGTAGACAGCAATGAGGTCACCCCTGAGCCTCCTCTTCTCCAGGCTAAACAACCCCAGCTCCCTCAGCCTCTCCTCATAGGATTTGTGTTCCAGGCCCCTCAGCAGCTTTGTCACCCTTCTCTGGACACGTTCCAGCACCTCATCATCTCTCTTGAATTGAGGAGCCCAGAACTGGACACAGGACTCAAGGTGTGGCCTGACCAGTGCTGAGTACAGGGGAAGAATAACCTCCCTTGTCCTACTGGCCACACTGTTCCTGATGCAGGCCAGGATGCCATTGGCTCTCTTGGCCACCTGGGCACACTGCTGCCTCATCTTCAGCCTGCTATCTACCAGTACCCCCAGGTCCCTTTCTGCTGGTACAGTGGCAGTTTTAACGATGGGTTATGGACCTTGTCCAGAAGTGCTATAATTTCATACTTTAGTTTCTTCAAAATTCCCAAGTGAATGTTACACACTCCTGGTCACTTAATAACACCTGCCATATCTGTTTTAGCTACTAACTCCTTTATATTTACCTGAAATTCATCTGGCTCAAAGAATAGCTTTGATTTAGGACCATCTCAGACACCTTCAGCAGTAAAAACTTATGCAAACGATTCATTAAGTTTCTCTGCTATTGCCTTACTGTCCCCACATGTCAGTTATAAAGCCTTGGCATCATGATAGTGCTATTTATTTCCCAAATGGCTTCTTGCTTTCCTTTAAACAACTTTTTGCTATCATCTTGATGATTTTATGCACAATATTCCTGTTCTTTTTTAGCCATCCTAGCTGCCATTTGCTTTTTTAACTGGTTTTAAAAATGTTTTTTTCCTATTCATTTCAGTGTTTATTTTTTAAACTCTAACCTTTTTGCCTACCATAGCCCCTTAAGCTTCTTTTATGAGCTATTCAGGGGTTTTATTGCACTGTTTTACTTCCTTTTTGATATATGAGAAGTAGTTTACCAGGACTTTTAATACAGTATTTTTTAAAGCCTCCAGTTTGATTTAGGCTTCTTGCCTTTTTGACTGCTTTTTTAGGTTTTCATCTATTTTTGTGTTTTTTATGTATTTCCCCCTCTTGAAATTGACTATCTGTGTGATGCATTCATTTGGCTTATTCCATTCCACCACAGCATTAAATCCAGTTATGTTGCGAAGCTGTTACAGAGCAGTTCTCATACTGGTATCTCTTAAATCAGGTGCTATGCAGCACTCAAGACTTAACACAGAGCAGTGTCCTTTCTTGCAGGTCACAGGGCTCACCAAGCTGAGAACCAGCCAGCTACTGTGTCCAAAGATTTTACCTCCTTATCTCATTTGGATGAGGCACTGTGCCTGACAGTGTATTGCTGGTGTTACTATCTGGGCTATTCTTGCAACTTCATAAACTGGCTTAGGTAGGAAGGGACCTTAGAGATCATCTACTCCAGCCTCCCTTCCATGAGCAGGAACAACTCTCAACTAGTTGAATTCTCAAATGTCATGATCTGCATCTTTCACAGAGGAGTCTTAAGTACAAACCAAGCCCTGCCTTTTTGTTATTTCCATCCACAAGGATTCCCTGATCCTCTCCTCTGCCCCCAGTATATTTTTTCAGTTACACTTTGGTTTTAGCCTTCACATACTGTGCCACTGCTCTGACTGTAGCATGTTTTCTGTCATTCCTGTAGACAGCCTGACAATTCTGTATACCCCTGGTTATCCTCCTTTCACCAGCATGAGACACCTGTTACACCAGGCTTATCATTTGTTGCTAAGCACTATGATTCCATAATCCTGTTTTTCAGACCTCTGACATTGCTGTGGAAGCATTTACCAAATTTGCCCTTTCCCTGTTGCAAGCACCAGTCAAGTGGGATTGTAAATGGTGTTATTTGCCTTCCTCATTTTTGGCATTTATGGTACTCATTTTCTCACTTGCCTCTTCAGGAATGTGTTGAGCATTAGCTGTGTCCCCTTGCTAGATTACTTCAGTCTGAACCAGGTGCTCCACCATGGTTTGTCAGTCTTCCCCCTGTTTCTAGTTTATTGCCTCATGAACTTTTTAATTTCCACTAATAGCAACCTAGTTCCATCCTGACTGCAGTCCAACCCATTCCTCCTGTGCAGGTTTATTCCAAGGAGTTGGCAAGGATTGCAGTCTCTTGCAGAGCATCCTAGATTTAAATCTCTAGGACATTCCTGCTCTACTTTTCCACATAAGTGGCATAACATAGATTGTGATCACTGTTTTCTCTCTTCTAACAGACAAAATAACTACCTGGACATCTCATGGGCTCTGCTGCCTTTGCATTCAGCAGGTTCTTCAGTCCTCTCAGCTGTTTCAAACCCAGCTATGTGTTTCAAATAATCCAATCTCTCATTACTATCACCTGTTTTGTCCTCTCCTGGGAGATTTCCTCTGCTCTGGGAGCATACTCATGTCAGTTAGCTGCATGTTAGAGTTTTTCAGAGATTTGACTTCTTATTCTAAGCTGTTTATCCACCTTCCCTCCAACTGATATCCTCTGCATGCATGTTTACATGGAGGGGGATTTTTGATGGTGGTCATGTGGAGGTGGCCATTTGAAGGTGGCCACAACAAAGATAGGACTGCTCCACCACATTCTGGAAGGCCTTACTTTCTCTTCAGCTCAGACACTCTTGTCTCTAGAGAACAAATTCAGGACTTTTGGTATGACTAGGAGCTGCAGACACAAAACCTGCCTCCTTGGTCAGCAAAAACAGAGACTGTTGCTGCTCTGTTGCTCAGATTCTGTCTGCATCCTGAGCTTACACTGTGATAGTTTTTGACATTTTATTTTAGGATGGCTTCTCTTTTGAGAGGTGCTCCACTCATGTTAAGCTCTGTAGCAAAAAAAGATCTGGCCTAACTGACATGTGCCTAGGAGTCATGGTGAGATGGCAAGCTCACCTAAGCCTCTCTGTATAGGCTAATGCAAGCTCCTCTGTTGTGCAAGATCATCTATTGTAGGGGTCAAGGAGCCACCTTGCCAGTTAATACACCACCCAGCGATCCTTCAACTCAGCAAACACCCAAATGTGAAACCACTACCAGAAGAAAGCCCAATGATCATACAAGGCAGAAATACATAAAGCTTACATGCTTTGCAGTGGCCTGCCCTTGCTTGTCTTTCTCTTTTTGTTCTTACCTTGCTGAGACAGAAAAGGTTTAAAACAATTTCCATTTGCTCTCCAGGAATCGCCACACGCAAACCTTGGGGAGTGAGCTTGATCATACACCTTCTGAAGTATTGTCGTATTCTGCACTAGAATGAAGTGCCAAAAAAAGATGCTTCAAAATTTCACATTGCTTCACAGGCCAAGGTTAAGTCTTTGAAACCTTTCAGGAAGAAGAGCTGCTCTCAGAGGGGAGGTTTTTGAGGTGGTGGCAGATTTGACAGCAAGATACCAGTTATGCTAATGAGCATTATGCATAACTAGCTGGCATTCTTCATTATTTCAACACTTTAATCAAGTCTGGTACATTAAGATTTAATCAATATTTTTCTCTTAATCAAGTCTGGTAGATTAAGGTTTAATCATTTTTTTTTCTCTAGTCAAGGTAATAATGGAAAGCAGCTTACTAGTGACTGCAGAAGACAGGTAAAGGAATGTATAACCATTAAAAAGTGTTTAAGAGATGCAAAGCCAAATTCTGCTTTTGAATGCAAGACTGCAGTTTCCTTTTACACACGTTTGAGGACACAATTTCAAATGCATGCTTGGCTATGCTTTCAAAACGCTGCGTCTAAATCCTGGACTTAAAGCTTAACTCCATGGAGTGTTATCAGTAAATAAGCCCATAATCTTTAGGTGGCTACCAAAGGCAGGCATGATACAAGTTTGCTTGATAGAATTTGAGTCAGTCAAAAAACTTAATGCCCAGTTTGTGACCTAATGTGTCCTTCAGTAAAAATTGCTTAACTTGAACTACACTCTCAGTCAGTCACATAGCTGGATACTCATGTTGGTTTCTACTTGCTCTTCTTTAGTACATTTGTCTTGACATTTCTCTGAGTGAACTATGCATGTTTCCTCTTTTTTAGCTCTGTTTATACATGTTTAATCAACATCAGATATCTCTGAACTGGTGGAAGGAGGTTAGATAACTTTCCCATGTGCAAGTAGTGATGAAATCTCCTTCCATGTATGCATTCTACATAAAATCTGAGATTTAGGAACAGATAGTGAAAGGTTTTCCTCAGAGTCTGTTTAAAATATAAAATGCAAAATACATAAGAAAAAGGCAGGGTGTTTTGTTTCAGTACATGGAGGAATGCAATTAAATTTGCACACCAAAATCACATTCTCTTTTATGAGCATTCAGAATACTGTAAAAAATGTTTAAAAGATAAACTCAGATGAAGTCTTTCTTTCAAGCCAAACAAAATGTGCACATTGGCTGAATTTTTTTCCCTCCTTTTTATTCTTTTTAATTTTTTTTTTCAGGCAGGCATGCAGCAGTCAGATATTAAATGTTTGATTCCATCAGTAACCTTTTAAAACTGTGTTTGTATTCTGCATAACTACAGTACTGCTAAGCCCATCCCATGCTAACAAATCACACTTCCTTTCTTTTACTTCAGCCCTGAAAGCAAAATTCCTTCAACCCCTTTCAAATCAGCTGTACAGGAGAAAAAGAATGGTGCTTGACTCAAAGGCAGTCAAAAGGAGACATCCACCTTGTTACTTCCATTTTCAACTTGACCTTTTAAAACTTCCCTGGTTTGGCATCCATTATATTCAGCAAAATAAGTACAGGTATGCAGCGTTCATACACACACTGCACTTTCTATCCAGAGCCCATTGACCTAGGTTAGATCTGTGCAGATACTTCTCCTGCAAGGTTACATAAAAAACCTTTGCAACCTCTGCTGATGTGACAAGAGAACAATTCACTAGTCTTGGAAAAACATCAAGAATTAATGTAATCAATCAAAATGAATACCACAGTTGTAGTTTAAACAAAATTATGGCTGAAGAAAACAGGCTGGATTAACTCTTATTTGTAGTGTGGATTCAGCCCTTGTGTTTGAAATGACAGCATTTGGTGCCTTTTGCGTTGCCTGTGTAATCCATCCATTTATACTCCATTGATTTATGGACAAGTTATGCTCAAATAAGACCACAAGTCTCATGGCAGCTTGCTAATAAACTGAGAAGGTATTTCCATGGTATTTTAGGAATTTATTTTGAGGGCAGCATTTTGAAGAGTGTACTTGGCCATCTGCGTATCACAAATATGAACAAAAATGGAGGGGAAAAAAAAAGCAAGGGAAATCACAGTAAGGTATCAAGAACCATTTTGTTGCTGTGGAAAATAGAACTTAAAATGTAACCACAGAAAATTTAACTGTAGTGAAGAAATCACAGAATCACAGAATTAATCAGATTGGAAAAGACCTGTGAAATCATCAAGTCCAACCTATCACCTAACTCTTCTAATTAACTAAAGCATGACACTAAGTGCCTCATCCAGCCTCCTTTTAAACACCTCCAGGGATGGTGACTCCACCATCTCCCTGGGCAGCCCATTCCAATGGCCAATCACTCTTTCTGTGAAGGACTTCTTCCTAACATCCAGCCTAAACCTGCCCTGGCACAGCTTGAGGCTGTCCCCTCTTGTTCTGTCATTGGATGCCTGGGAGAAGAGACCATCCCCTGCCTGGCTACAATCTCCTTTCAGGTAGTTGTAGACAGCAATAAGGTCTCCCTTGAGCCTCCTCTTCTCCAGGCTGAACAATCCCAGCTCTCTCAGCCTCTCCTCATAGGGCTTGTACTGCAGCCACCTCACCAGCCACGTTGCCCTTCTCTGGATGCATTCAAGCACCTCAACATCTTTCTTAAATTGAGGCATCCAGAACTGGGCACAGTACTCAAGGAGTGGCCTAACCAGTGTTGAGTAGAGGCGCAGAATGACTTCTCTGCTCCTGCTGGCCACACTATTCCTGATACAGGCCACAATACCATCGGCCTTCTTGGCCACCTGGGAACACTGCGGGCTCATGTTCAGTCAGCTGCCAACCAGTACCTCCAAGTCCTTCTTTGCCTGGCTTCTCTCCCTAGCCTGTAGTACTGTGCGGGGTTGTTGTGGCCAAAGTGCAGAATCTGGCTCTTGACCTCGTTAAAACTAATGACATTGGACTGTGCCCATCTGTCCAGGTCCCTCTGCAGAGCCCTCCTGCCCTCTAACAGATCAACACATTCTCCCAACTTGGTGTCGTCTGCAAATGTACTGATGCTGGACTCAATCTCCTCATCCAGATCATCAGTGAAGATATTAAACAGGGCTGAGCCCAGCACTGATCCCTGGGGGACACAACTCATGACTGGGTGCCAACTGGATGTGGCACCATTCACCACCACTCTCTGGGCCTGGCCATCCAGCTAGTTCTTAACCTAGCACAGAGTGCTCCTGTCCAAGCCACGGGCTGCCAGCTTGGCCAAGAGTTTGCTATGGCAGATGGTGTCAAAGGCCTTGCTGAAGTCCAGGTAGCCTACATCCACATCCTTCCCCATATCCACCAGACAGGTCACCTGGTCATAAAAAGAGATCAGGTTGGTCAAGGAGGACCTGCCCCTCCTAAATCCATGCTGTCTGGGTCTTATCTTCTGGCCATGATGCAGGTGCCCTGTGATTGCACTCAGGACAATCCATTCCATTCTCTTGCATGGCACTGAGGTCAGGCTGACAGGTCTGTAATTTCCTGAGTCCTCCTTCCTACCCTTCCTGTGGATGGGAACCACATTGGCCAGCTTCCAGTCTTCATGGACCTCTCCAGTGAGCCAGGACTGTTGATAAATGATGGAGAGTGGCTTGGCCAGCTCATCTGCCAGCTCTTTCATCACCCTAGGATGGATCCCATCTGGTGCCCTAGACTTGTGAGGATCCAAGAGGCCAACAGGTCCCTAACTACTTCCTCCTGGATTACAGAGGGGGGCTGTTCTGTTCCCTGACCCCACCTACCAGCTCAGGATACCAGCTGTCCTGAGGACAACCTGCCTTACTATTGAAAATTGAGGCAAAGAATAATAGAACAGGTTGGAGGGGAGTAGTGTGGAATTGGTCACAATAGCTGATGCTGGGATACAAAACCTTTGGATGTAATTCCTAACCACTCAAAAACATTACCATACCTTTTTTGCTTAAACACTTTTCCCCCTGTCTTCCTATGAAGACCAAATACTGAAAGTGTATTCTACCTTATTTAGGAAATTGCAGTTAAGCAATTTCATGCCTATCTGATCGTTTCTAATCTTTCCAACTCATTCTGGTTAATAATGTCTGCACAGCACAGTACTTTCTCATGCATCATTGGTGTTTTTGTTTGGTTTTCACATATGACTTACACTTCATTATGAAAATGAAACGTGCTGTCAGGATTGTTTTAGTACAAATATACTGCCTGTTTGATTAGATCTTTGGGCTTTGGCTTCTTACAGTCAGACACTGCAACTACTGTGCAACAATATCTTTTGTGCTTTTGGCCAAGTTTTGCAATTTCTGCTTACTGTGAGCAGAAATTTAAAGAACATCCAGAGGGTGGGTGATAGCCTTTGCTCTGTAACTGGGTAGCTCACACAGGCATCCGAGGGGAATAATCCAGGTCATCTCTTAGCACTTAAATTAGACTCTAGAGATTGTAAATGATTTCTCATGACATGTATCTGAGGCTTTACAAGTTTCTCAAATGGTGCTTGTTTCTATTTTCTGTATTTTTGTCACATGGGAGCAAGTAACATTGACCCATTTTCTTTTTGACTGCTTTGTTAAGTACCAAACTATTAGTGGAATCCTTTGAGTCTGACCTGGAGAGACCAGGAATGTGGGAATGAGCAGGCTGTCATCAAGAACAGCATCTGCAGAGGCAGACTGAGCCTGTTCTCAGCATTTTCTTTCTGACACTTAAGAGAAGAAAAATGTTCCTTATTTGCCTCAGTTGGTACATAAGATTTTCAGCATCTTTGCATAATGAACAGGGCTGTAGATGTATCTGTAACTAGTTCCATTACACTGATCTGGAAAATGGTGACAAACACTAAAATATCTTGCATTTAGTTATTTGCTTTGGGAGCATGTAGAGCAAAGGTCCTGAAGGATAGAAATCTGTGTTTTAGGCATGGAGAACATCTCTAGACAATGAATGATCTGCAAGCCCAAACAAATAAAACATCCATGCAGCATTTTTTCTCCCACAATCTAAAATTATTCTATGAAAATATTATATTCTGTCAGAATCCTTAGGAATCTGTTACTTGGCACTAGGGTTGTTGGCAAGGCATACTACCAATGTAAGAGCAAAAAAGAAGGTTCTTGTGATCACTGTTCTCCCCAGGTATGCACACTGCTTCACTCCATTTAGGGTACAGCGGCCAACTGTGTCTTCCTATCCAGTTTAATTAGGACTTGGGTATGCCTGTATTATTTTCTTCTGATCAAAATGCCCTTTTTTTTCCTTTATAAACCACCTCTCACTTTTGGTTGTTTCTAAGTAGCTAGATCCTCTGCTTCTTCTCTGTTATTTTGATGACCTGATTCCAAATGTGCAACATCTTTTCCTTTGCCATTTCACCAGCCTTTTTGTGTTGAAGGCTTCCCATAAGAGACTTCCCTTCTTGGTAGGCTGAAAGAGGAATGAGAGAAGCCATTTTTGTGAGATGAACTCTTCCCCTCACAATGTGTGGTGCCATGGCCGTGACAGTTGGCTATGCTTGGTGGGAGTCGCCGTCCCTGGGGCACTTCAAGGCAAGGTTGGACGTGGCACTTGGTGCCATGGTCTAGCCTTGAGCTCTGTGGTAAAGGGTTGGACTTGATGATCTGTGAGGTCTCTTCCAACCCTGATGATACTGTGATACTGTGATACTGTGATAAACTCCTTGGGGTGGGAACTGTTTGCCTGTGGCTCTTTTTATGGTGCCAGGAGCACTGTTAGCGCTTCCATGTTAGCAGCAGAGATAGCAGTATGTAGAGGGGGAGAGCAACAGCTTCTTTCTAGAGTGCAGGGACTCTAACAGCCCAGGGCCCAGAGGCACCACACCACAGTGGATGACAAAGCCATGTAAGTTCAGTGTTCCAGTAGTTAATGAGGCCATGTGCTGGCATGTGGGTTTATGGACAGTACATATTTTCCACAGGAAACTCTTCAGCTCAAGTACAGCTGTTCTGCTACTGCAGAGTATCCCTTACCACTGTGAAACTAATTCCCTTTCCATTACAGAGCATCCTCCTCCATGTCTTTGACACAGAAGTATGGTGTAACACCATCCTGTACCCCTTTCCACAGCTTCTCTTTTACTTTGTTTTACACTTAGTGTGGACTTTGCACGGTGACCATTCCACCACCATCAGTGTGCCCTGCAGACTGGGACAGGTTAAATTACATGATCTCAGCTTCATCATTCCCCCACCCTTCTGCACAGAAGGCAGCTGCAGGATAATGGAAGGGTGGGCTCTTCCTGTGTGACAAGGGACAGCTTCTGGTGCTGTCCCCTGCAGCTTCTCTTCTTCAGACCCTGCCACTGAAGCAGAGGCAGAGGTAAATGTGCAGACTGACGACAGATACATTTGTTTTTCTTGTTTCAGCAAAGCCTTGCAAACCAAACTGTGGAGTTTGCACTCCATTAGCTCGTACCTGGTGCTGCTACCAAGGTCTTTGCTGAACTGTACAGCTGCAAGCATCTAAAACTGCTCAGGATTGCCTGAGCCACAGCTCTCCATGCAGGTCCTCTCTCTCTCCTTCTCATCTGGCTTCTTATTTCAAACAGTTGCAGAGTTGGTTTTGCTAAATGACATGAGGTTATAATAAATCAAGTGAGAAGATTTGTGCTGTGCTTCCTACTGTATGGGAGAGGTTCATATGCTTAAATTACTTCCTCTGTGTGTCAGATATGTATGTATAAAATCTCTGAAGTCATGTGTAACTGCCAAGATCCTATGGTGTGGTTTGAAACATCCATGCAGTGAGCTCTCAAATGCTGCAGATGTGCTATGAAATGTAAATATAAAACAGAAGAAGGCAGTTTACCAAATTCAGCAGCAGCATTAGAATTGGGTTAGTGATAGAGAGATCCAGAAAGCAGCAGAACAGAAAGGGGAGAAGGACTAGATAGCTTTCTCAAGAGAAGATGGAGTTTTATCATCAAAGAAGATGGGTGAAAAACATTATGCCCCCTAGGAGAGCAACAGAGCAGCCTGAGGAGAGGACACACCTAAGAAAACCACTTGGTGAATTGTAAAACCATCTGAAAAATGTTGTCTTAAAATACAACTGCTGCTCACAGCAGATCCTTGGCCACCATAGGAAATTATTTCTAAGAAGTGAGCTATTCCTGTCTTTGCAGACAAAAATACAGAGGAGGGTAAGTAGACCATGTAGATCTGTAGATCCAGGATCACGCATGGGTCCATGCACAGAGGATGGAGCTGGAGACTGCCAGGCTGGGCCCAGTGCCTCCTCCTGTGCTCAGCATGTAGCGAGGGTGCTGGAACAGCAGCAGTCCTTGCCTCTCTCCCCTTCTCTTTTTCCCCTCATACTGCCCAGCACAGCCACAGGTGGCATGTGTCTTTTCTTGACAGAAAGGGAGGGGGCAAATAAAACACAATGCCATTCCCAGGAACAGTACCTAGCTCTTACCACTGCACAACCAAGGCAGGTGCAGCCCTTCTCCCACTGCTGGCCTCAGCACTGCTGCTGTTGGCATCTCGATGGGGAGCTGCTCACTCCTGCATCTCTAGAGCAATTTTCTTGAGGCCTGACAGGCCTGTAGTGGCATATTTTCTATCTTGCACAGCAGCTTGAGCATCTCTTGAGAAGGGGAATGGTATGTGTTGAAGTGACATTGTTAAAGATGCAGGGCACCTCCATGAGATCAAGTACCTCCAGAGCCCGATCTGCAGTGGTAAGTTCAGTCAAGTGTACTAGAGAACAGGCTTGGTTCTCCTGATTGCTGAGACACCATCTTTTTGCACTGTGCCACTGAAGCCACCTGAGGTATTCCAAAAATCTGGAAGCAGATAACAGGTCTGTTTGGGTTAGTCTGGGTCTGTGGCTACCACCAAGGCCAAGGAGGATAGAATTACTTCATAAAGAAGCATCTATGGGAGGGATCCAAGTGGCCTTGACACTGCCCCAAGGATCCAAAACCAGCAACTTACCAAGACATTTCAGCCTGTGCCCAGTCATTGTACATAGTGTGCAGAGCATGAAACATGCATAGTGATGGGGTCCTCCCTCTCAGGATAAGGAGACCAGTATGTCCAGTCCTCACTGGAGGGACACACAACTCTCTTATCACAGGAGTACTGTCCTCTTTAATAACATATGCACATTGCTATCACAGTAATAGTTTTATTAAATAGTAGTTTCTGCTGACCTAATTGTCAGTACTAATTGTATCAGCCATTAGAGGAACAAAAATCCTCTAAATAATTTCATCGTGTCCCAAGTATGGCAGTTATCCCTTCATGTTTACCAAAACATAAATAAATGCTAAATACCATTCACAGTAAGCACACTTAAAAAAACAAACAAACAATATTTTTATCTGCTTAAAAAGCTGCAGCACATCATATACATATACAGTATACACTTCATATTGTCTGCCGAGTCTGTGAGCTTGGCACATTCACACAGCTGCAGTGTGGGTTGCTGTTTACTCTCCCCATCTCAGACATTGTGTTCTGCCTTTTCCCTTTAAGGATTTTCCTTCTCTATCTATTCTTAGTCCTAGGCAGAGACCCATCCTAATTTATATACGTTGTGTAACTTAACTGACTTCAAAGATGTTCTGGGCAGTGTAAATCAGAACACCGACTGGCTGAATAAAGTGTCCTGCAATAAGGCATAGCTCTAAAGCTAAATGTGTCCCTGCCTCGATGTACTCAATCACAGGAGTCCTTTTCATTTCTGTGGGATAAACATACTTCTATGCCATGGATTTAAAATCACTGAAACACTCTTACAGCCATTTGTGACTCTTTTGCTTCAAGAAGGGATCTTTTATGTAGAGATCTTTCATACTGTAAAATATTCCTAATTCTCTAAACAAAAATCTGTTTAGAGTCTTGGAAAGTGTACACAGTTAGAGCTGCCTAGCTTGTTATCCGTGCCTGATGGAGTATAATTTCTTTTTCAGTTCAGTTGAAAGCATTTCCATAGTGACATTGAATACCCAGTATTAGTTTGAAATCTATTTATGTAGTTTGTTTATTGGAACATCTGGCACAGTTTTCAGAAAGAAGATTGGTCAGCTTGTGTTTTCTCAAGTATCATAATCCATTCTTACCATGAATTTAAATACAAGTCAAACTTCTGCTTACCCCTTCAATAACCATTTAGGTCAAGGAAGCACTTCCTCAGAATTCACTCAGTAGGGAAGCAAGTCAGCCCTAGAGTCTATGAATTAGCCAGATTCTTTAAGCAAGTCCTTCATACCCTTTGAGCATGTGTTGCCAATGAATCCTTTTAGCTGCAGGCACATATAAAGTTATGGGAGGTATCCCACCCCAGCAGTGGGCTTGAACTGATCGCAGCAATTTCCGCCAGACACAATTGGCTGAAGCCCTGCAGGGATGTTTCTGGTTTGATGACTTGTTATCATGATTACTGGTCTGGTTAGCTTCCAGAATAGGTTTGGCTTTTTCAGAGCTAACTGAACATCTAAGAGTTCACAGAAGTTGCAAAGCATGTCTCATAAGAGAGCAGGAACATCACAGGAGGGTTTTACTGTGTTTGACCAGGGGAAGACCCAGGTGTTTTAAATCAAAGCTGCAATAGTAACGGAGACATTCCAGAGGGTCCAGAAAGGAAATGCTTAAGCTTCCAGTTTACCTTTCTGTGAGAACCTTTCAGTTTCTTTTAATGGAAATAGGAAGTGGCCATCTTTGCTTAAATTTGACTTGCAGAAGAGAATTCAGATTAAACCGTCCGGAGATATTAATCTACAGCTCTCCAAAGCAAAACAGCATCAAGACTTCCTTCTTGGAAGTGCCTCCTTCTCTGGGTACAGAGCTTTTGGCATAATCAAGCATAAGTTCCCTGGAGTTGGTTAGAGTGAGCTGTAAGAAAGAGAGGGTGGTTGTCAGAGAGAAAAATTGTAGAAGTGTACATAGCTATATGTAAACTAAGCAAAAGGCAAGGCTTTCAAACAAGCCACTAGCATTTAGATACTGAAGTGTCGTGAGGTAAGCAGAGACAAAGCAAACCTCAGTAACAAGCTGTTATTAAGAACCAGTGATTGAAAGAAACATTTTGTCTCTTAGCACATATTTTTTTCCCTGGGAGAGGAAATATTACACAACCCATAAACACTCCAGGATGCAGGAGCATTGGCCAACTGATGACTGATGAATTTCATTTTCTTCCAATATGACTTCTGAATATTCAGTCAGATGAATATGCTAAGAATAAATTTTGATAGTGGCTGTGAAAGAATCTCCTGCTTTGCAGGAGCCAGGCCAGTTTAGTTTGTGGCTTGTGCCTACTTTGTACCATGTCATGGAGCTTGTAATGATCTATTGGCTCTTATCAGCTTTTAGCCTGTCATTTTTGCTCCTCCATGTTCTTTTAGAGAGTCAGATGTGTCTCTGCAATGATGTAATCTCCTCTGTTGCTGTCAGTGTGATATGTATTTTTACTGCTTTGTGGTAGTACATTAGGAGCTCAAGTAATATGAACTGCCTGCCTGTTGGCTTTCCATTGGGTGCTGCTTTGTGTATTCCTGTAACCACTTCAGGACACTGTTACTTCTCTCACTAAGTTACAAGACTGTTTTCTGTGCTTTGCCCCTCACCTGCACGTTGGGACATTATGTATCTAAACTAGGTGAGATGCCTATGGCTAGCCCACTTGCATTTCTTCCTCTGTGTTTTTAACCCGAATCTCTAGACTGCAAAATCAGTGTCTTGATATTAGAAGTGAGCTGTTGTTAGGGCTTTTTCTTAATGAAGAATTCTGACTAGAATTGCTTCCTTGGGTGAAAGCTAACCAAATGAGAAATTTGGACAGAGGGAATTTTATCTCATCTTACTCCTCCAATTTAACTTACTGATTATCTTTCAACTAAGGTGGCAGTCACCACCTATCCCCCACTTGCTTTCCAGCCTGTCTTCAGAAGAGGGGGCAGTCCAGTCAGCAGCACGCTGGAATAGCTTATAGATGGAAGCACAAATTCAAGTACAAAATTCTGACCTGCTTGTCCCTCCTTAGAACCATAAAGTGTATTCGGTGGCAGGGACCTCCAAAGGTCATCTAGTTCAGCTCCCTTGCAGTGAGCAGGGACATCCTCCACTAGACCAAGCCCATCAGAGCCCTATCTTCAAGGATGGGCCCTCGGGTACATCCCTGGGCAACCTGTTCCAGTGTTTCACCACCCTCACGGTAAAGAACTTGCTCCTAACATCCAATCCAAATCTTCTCTTCTCTTATTTAAAACCATTGCCCCTTGTCCTATCACTACAGGCCTTTGTAAGCAGTCTCTCTACAGCCTTCTTGTACGCCCCCTTCAAATACTGGAAGGTGACTCTTAGGTCTCACAGGAGCTTTCTCCAGGCTGAACAACCACATCTCCCTCAGCCTGTCCTCATAGGTAAGGTGTTCCAGCCCCCTGATCATTTCTGTAGCGCTCATCTGGACGCACTCCATCCTGTGTGGTAAATCTCTTGTGTAATCCAGGAGCATGTGTTTTAAACATTCAAAATGATGACTGTTCTGACTGTCCTTGCCTTTATGCATTGTTCTCTACATAGAGTACAGCCAGCGGCATGCCCATTTGGTCATAAAATCCCTCTTTCATCAGGTGTCACCAGTTTTGTTTAATTTTTTTTCCAAAACAAACAAAAAAGATCAACCTCTTCTTATGCTGGTACTCTGAGTCCCCATCTTCTGTGCCACCAGGGCCTGTCTTTCCTCTTGGAACTCCACTGCTGATCATTTTCACAACTTTGCTTCTGATTTTTCACTTGTCTCGAGCTGGCATCCTACACCAACCTCTTCATCCAGCCTTCCAGTCTTCCTGGGCATGCTTCACACTTCCAAGTGCAGACTGAGGGTGGACAGACAATCTGCTCTCCATTTTCATGTTTGTCCTGGGTTGGTGTGGAAGAGGAGGTAAAGGAATGATTCTCCCAAAGCTCTTCAGCTTTAGGGCGGACACCCACTCATGAATGCCTACCTCAGCTTCTGCGAGGTTGGCACCACTCCACACAAGTGACCAGCAGGGAGGCACTGCAGATCCAGCTACCTGGGGTGCTCCATCTTCACAGGGCCTGGTCCTGCCAGTGGGCTGGGAAGGTTTGGGTACAGTCTAAAGAAATGAGATCTTCCTGTGTTTTGACTGCTGAAAGTAAAAGGCTTTGCTGAGTGTATGCAACTTTACGAAGATTTATAACTTGCCCAAGTTTCATATAGAGGTCAAAAGTTGCTTTCCTAACACAAAATCTTTTTTCTTAATGAAATGTGCATCCAAGGCAGACCTATACCATGATCAAGCACAGACAGATGGTATGGGCAGTGTAGTAAGGTTAAAGATGCTTTGACTCCAGATTTCCATGTTCAGAAATGTTATGTTAGAAAACTTAACAGGAGCATTTCTCATCTAAAACTGGTAACTAGAATCGTAGAGTAAGTCAGGGTTGGAAGGGACCACAAGGATTAGCGAGTTCCAGCTCCCCTGTCATGGGCAGGGACACCCTACCCTAGATCAGGCTGGCCACCACTAGCCAGTTACCCTGTGATAACTTTTCTGACACCTCCTGCTTAAAGCCCAAAAAGCCAGAAGGATCATGAGGTCCCACTTTCACAGCCTATAGTCGTACCGAAAATCAAGATCAAGTGAGCTTTTGCCCTTCTGCTCCATGGGAGGTTTCCATCCTCCCTGAGCTCACCTTAGGACACCTGCGTTACGCTTTGACAGGTTGTGCTAGTTTGAAGCCCCAGTCAAACTCCGCACCTGCCGCTGTCCCCGGGGCAGGTCGCTCTGACAAGGATGTGCTTAGCTCTCTGATTGTTTTCTGGAAATCGTGCTATAGAGAAGAAGCAGATCAAGTAAAAGCCTGGATGAGGCACTTAGTGCCATCGTCTAGTTGACTGGATGGGGCTGGGGGATAGGTTGGACTGGATGATCTTAAAAGTCTCTTCCAACCTGGCTGATTCTATGATTCTTCTTTGCTATTACTTAAAAGAAAACAAACCAACCACAAGACCTCAAAGGCACTCTCCTAAACACAGCTTTGCACTAAGTATTTGAGCAAGAGTTAGGGTTGCTCTACCATCTTTTGCCTCACAGGGTCTGAGCTCACTGCTCCTAGACAAGGAAACCTGCTGTGCTGTGGGAGCATTTTAAAGACAAAACTGACCCACTCTCTCCCACTGAGATGATGTAATTTCACATGGCACACTGAAATCTTATTAGATCAGAGATGGGAAAGTGAGTATCTTCCTTTCTTAATGACAGTCCAAAGCACTGGAGCATGATATGATTCTATGATAAGTAGACTAACAGGTAATAACAATTTATGGGTTTTGGAGGTCAGGATTATTATATATACCATGCATCACACCTTTTTCAGATACCACCACTCCCATGCATTCTTTGCACATTAGATTTGAAGAATTAAAAGGGAAAAAGTAGCAGGATCCACCTTCTGTATAGTACAGAGCACTTTTGCACAATTGTTTCTCTGGAGAGAAGGGATGTGAATCATTTGCAGTGGGGACAAGGGAGCAATCTGAACAATGCTGCCATTGGAAGCGAAAATTAAACCAAACCAAACAAACAAACAAAACCCCCAACTCACTTGTCTTCAATGTTTTCTCCTTTTACATTTTTAGCCAGATCTCATGTATTTTGGTACATTTTTAGCCAGATCTCATGTGAGTATTTTGGTACCACTGTCATGAACCCTCTCTTCAAGTACAGGCTCCCCAGAGAGGTTGTGGAGTCTCCTTCTCTGGAGA
The DNA here is from genome assembly GCF_015220805.1 of Pogoniulus pusillus. NCBI lineage: Eukaryota > Metazoa > Chordata > Aves > Piciformes > Lybiidae > Pogoniulus > Pogoniulus pusillus. The sequence goes on along the minus strand of NC_087268.1, from coordinate 33,106,090 downwards.
CTTTCAAGGCCTGTCTGGATGCATTCCTCTGTGATCTGTGCTAGATTGTGTGGTCCTGCTCTGGCAGGGGGGGGTTGGACTCAACGATCTCCTTGGGTCCCTTCCAACCCCTGACATTCTGTGATCCTGTGATCCTGTGAAGTACTAGAGAAAGCTGAGAAATGACAAGACTATAAATGTATGTGCATTTCCCAGATGAACTGTGTTTGCCAACCAGTGCATAGGAACAAAACGAGTTGAAAGTCAATGCGGAGAAATTCCTGTGCAGATTTTGATTATGAGAAGATTTGTAAGGCTTTACTGTAAGATCTATAAAGTATTTCAAACTGGTTTGTTTGTTTTTTTTTTTTAGTGTCACAGCATAATTTTTGTTCAGAGCAAAGTTCAGAAAAAAATTGAATGATTGTGTATGATTTATTTTTTACATGCCATAGCTCCTTCATATATATATGTATTTCAGAAATGATAGATTGCCAAGTTGTCTGACTCCTGAAGAAAGGAAGTTGGGAGGACAGTTTAGTAGTATTTTCTTTCATTCCCAATGTGGAATAAGATCAAAAAATATGGATTTTAAATTCTGTTAATAGCCTTATCTTTTCTAAACCATGAGGTACTGGCAAAATAACAGCACAAGTAAACATGGCTCTTGATGCACCACATTAAAAAAAAATGGCTTTTGTTTATGAAAACTTTTTTGTGTTGCAGAAACTTGTGGGAATAATGTTGCATTAATGGTAGGATGTTGACTTTTTCCAGCTATGGAAGATAGTCTCAGAACAGGATCCAGGAAAAACAAACACAAAAACTACTTAACTCCTTAGTTGTGTGCCTGAAACTTTGTGAGGAAGCATTATTTAAACTTAGGCTATTGTACTTAGGGATTGTGTCATTACATTAAAGTCACACAGACACACACACAGCCATTTTCAGTAAGCACAAAGTTATCAAGAGCTTAAGGGAACAGATAACTTCTATGAAAAGGAATATTGTTATAATTTTGTGTAATATATGTAAAAATATGCAGTCCTCTGTTATTGTCTGTGTTTTGTCTACGTTTATTTATAGCCTCCCAGGTCAAAAGTAGGGCAGATTTTCTCCAGTTTTTAGGGTACACAATGTAGTTCAGCTGAACAAGAAGTTATACTGAGAAAAGGAATGAAAACAGTAAGTTCCCTGTTACTATGGGCTTGAACTCCTGCTTCTCTCATAGGCTGAAACTGTCCTCTCTGGCTTCTTAAGTGCAAAGCCCTGAAACGCAAGTGAACAACTTACACATGTTACCTGGTATAGTAGAGTCTACCAGCTTACCTTTTAGAGTGCTCTGTGCCCAGTAAGCAAAGGAGCAGAAATATCATTTGCAAAATAAGTGGGTTTTTTTCCCCTCAAAGAGGTACAAATTCTCTGTTGTCTTTAGACAAATGTGTAAGTACTGCTGTTTAATTGCCAAGAGTGCACTTTTTTACCATTCTGGAGTTCCCAGGCTGACTGGGACACAAGGTACTTCAATACCTATATTGCTTGTCAGTACAGAACCTCAGTATCAGTTTTGCATAACATGGCAGTATGTCAGAAGTTGTTAGCAAAAAGTAGAAGCAAAAAGAGTTTCCCTGTTACATATATTGTATGAAGTTGTCCTTGCTCCCGAGACGGTTTGGCAGCCAAATAATGAAGCAACAGGTAATCCTACAGCTCACAGTTGACCCTGCTGCCGTGAGTCAGCACTGACTTTGGCTCAGCTGTACATACTCCTGGTAGTTCAATAATTACTACATGAGCATCTGAGTTGTGCCCGCAGCCAGTGCATAAGCAGTAATGCAGTGCAGGAGTTCCCGTACCCTCCAAGCAAACTGTCCTACTTGTAGCTTTGGGCTCTCAGGAAATGCGTCACTTCTTGGCTTAGTCACAGACTCCTGCTCTGTCGAAAGGGAGATCATATAAAGAGCATCTCTTAAGAGCTCAGCTCACTTTAGTTACCTAAGTAAAATGGATTTTTGAAAGTGTTCAACTCTGAGTTCTGTCCATTGTGTGCTCGTTTTTAGTCATCATACTTATTTACTGAGAAGTAAATAACTGGGGGTTAAGTGCTCTTTAGGGAACCTGGAGAACTAGGGTTTAGTGCAGGGTGTCTGGAAGCTAAGTTCTTGTCTTTTCATTACCTTAGTAAAGAAATTAACAATTCCTTCAGCCCTCTAATTTATTACCATGAAAGCTCTCCGAATTGTCATTCAGTATGCATATAGAGTGACCTTACATGGAGGCCCTGATCTCTTGGAAACTGTAAATAGTGCAATTAATAAGTATTTACTACATTTGACAGGGCTTTTTTTCTTGTTTATGTCCTAATAAATTGTAAATATGCCACTTCTGCTACGCTTGCCAGCTGAGATATGTCTTAACCCTCTCCTATAAACTTCCAGTGATGGAGACTCAGCAAGCTTGTGAACATATCTGAAGTGCACGTGCTGGTATCTCTGCTATTATAACCCACTTGGTCTTTGCTACAGCAGTTTAGGAGAGGTGACTCATTCATTTATTACTTGTAGGTAAACTTTCTTGTATTACTAATCTTTTTTTTTTTCCCTCTGTGCTCTTGAAATGCAGTGTCCAGAACTAGACTTAGACTGTGTGGCCAAGAGCTTATCGATACTGAGAAGAGCATAAGGATTGCTTTATGTGTCTTATGAGGTACATAAATGCAGTGCTCAAAAACTCAGAGATGAGAGAGGCCAATAGATGAGGCACATGCAATTTCCACTTTGGGTTATGCTGTTGCTGTGGCATCTCTGTGGACTTGAATCTAGTGTTAGACGAATGTGTATGGATCTGAATATTGCAAATTCAGTATTTAGAACAACTTCTATTGCCAATTAACTGCTGTTAGTGGGACCTATACATAAAGAATTTAAGCCTGAGGAAGTGGAGAATTATCTCATGGACTATAGGACTATCTCTGTAATAAATACTGTACTGAAAGGGTTGTGAGGCACTGAAACAAGCTGCCCAGGGAAGTGGTGGAGTCACTCTCCCTGGAGGAGTTTGAAGGACATGTAAATTTGGCGCTGAGGGACATGGTTTAGTGGTGCCCTGGTGGTGCTAAGTTAACAGTTTTACTTGACGATCTGAAAAGCCTATTCCAAACAAAATGAGTCTATGATTCTGTGGTTGTCAGATAGTTCTCTTCTATTGCTAGAAGGTTTCTTCTGTCCCCAGTCACAACCTCACACCATCCAGAAGACCCTGAACGTTTCTGGGGAAATGCCAGAAACTCCACTCTGTAGTTGGTAATAGGTGGGGAGCCTGAGAAGAATGTAACATTCACCAGGAGTTGCAGAAATCTGTGTATACCCCTTTGGCTTTTAACGTCATTTCCCTTATCAAAGTTTGGAAGGAATGCTTGCTCAACAGTATGTCTTGTTTTGATAGCTAAGTAGTAAATCAGAATAAGGAGGTATTAAAGTGTAAGTGGCCACCTGTAATTGCACAGCACTGCATGGACCCATGATGGTTTCTACACATGGAGTATGATACCTCCTTGACTCCCTGTGATTCCAGAAAGTGAGAAATCCTGTAAAGGATTTCTTTTCTTTTCAAAGCCAGTCAAAACAAAGTAAAAATAACTGGGATCTTAATCAGCCTCTGCAAATTGGCACAAATGACTGGGCACGCTCTGCTGAGGTCAGAATTTTTCTGGAACATATCAGCTAGCGAGAAGTTCATTTGCAATGTAACTATGCCAATGAATGGCCAAAACATAACATTTCAAAAACTCAGTAGACAGACAGCTCTCCCGTTTGTCAACAGCCATTTTTCCAGCGTGCTGAGAACTGTGGGTGGTGTTGGAGGGTTGTGGGAAGGTTTCAAGGGGTTGGTTGGAATGGTTTTAGTATGATGAGGGCTGTCTTTTAGCTAATCAGTTTTATGAGTGGAATTTTATCTCTACTGGGAGGTGAGCTCATTTGCCTTTATCGACCTCAAATCAGTGTTTATTGAAAAAAAAATCAAAGTAGGATACATTCTTCTTCTTGATGGCTTATTCTTACAAAACACAACTGCTTTTTACCACCCAGTGTCTTGAAAATTATCTATGTCTTGATTTCGGTATGTTTTGTACTTTCTTCTGCCAAAGGAAAAAATGCAAGCCTTCAGATTAGCTCTTTGTGTTTCTGGCTATTTTTCAGTGACAGATTTTGGAGCATCTCACAAACCATAGAAATTTTTATCAAAGTACTTCAGCCACCTTCTTCTTGTTTTCTTTCTTTTAAGAACAGGTTATTGAGTAGAAGTGAATTAAACACCCATTCTATCCACTCTTGAGGTTCACTAAAACATGGCTGGCCACCCATGCCACCAGGCAAGGAATTTCCCAAGTCTGCATAGTGTTTTCCTACTCTGCTTTCATTGCCTGTTTGTTTTTCTTTTTCTCCCTGACTATTCCCATGCCAACCCCACCCTTCACTTGTACATGTTGCTTTTTTTCTCCAGGAATGTGCACCTGATGAACCTGAAGATGCTCTTCTTGCCAAGTGGCTATTTGGCTATGGGGTTTCAGAAGGGTGTGGGAGTGGATGGTGAAGGAGACAGGAGGAGGAAGGTTATGAATGTGATTTGTCTAGGAACCGGCAGCAGATGGCTGGGACTAAGGCCAGATGAGAAGATGAGCAGCGGGAAGCAGGAGGGAACAGTGAGCTGGGCAGTAAAGGAAAGCAGTCTAAGCACAGCAGGGCTCAGGGTTGCACAAGAGGAGGATAACTTGGGTCTGTTCTTTGTAAATGTTTATGCTGTGGACATGATCCTCAGTAAGCTGTTGTGGAGCAGAAGTTCCCTGTTTGAACAAAGTTGCTGGAAATGGAGGGAATTGGGGTATTGTCAGTGTAATGTTTTCTTTGTCCAAGAGTCAAGTTAGACTACCAGATATAAAAATGCCTATCTCACTCACCATGGGCAGTCAGTGTGCTATTTAAATAGACACCTCAGTGCCATCTTAGCCTCTCTTGCCATAGGCACTGGAGCACCCAGCCCTCTCTCAGTGGTGTCAGTGAGTGAACGAGGGAACAAGGGCACCTTTTCTGCCACATTACTTCAGGGGAGAAGGCACAGGAGTTGAGGCAGAGGAGTATAAAGATGATTTAATCACATCTTGAGTTGGGCTAGTCAGCAGCAAATGGCCTTTATTTCTCATGTACTCTTATTAAAAAATGCTTCTGCTAAGCTAAAATTAATCTGCTTCCCAAGTCAACCTTTGGAATATTTTCAGCAAACCACTTAAAAATGCAGTGAGGACTTAACAATATAAATCTTACTTTTGCAAATAAACTGAATCACAATTTTCAAAAGCCCTTCCAGTGGTGCATTTCGTAAGGCTTCCTGGGTGACAGAGAGAAGAATGTCAATGTACACTCTTTTCCTCCATTTTCCCAGGCAGCAGGAAAGCTGAGGAATGGAAGTGCGTGCTTCCATGAGACAGAAGAAGTGACTCATCCATCTTCCTCCTTGAGTACTGCCTAGGAAGGACAGCACAGGCTGTTTTGCTGTGTCTGTCCTTTGCTGTAGAGGGACCTTTCTGTAAAGGAAGTGTGGCTGGTCTCTGTTGGTCAGAAAGTACTTATGTAACCAGGAGTGAGCCCCACAGCTTGCTCCATGGAAATGCTGCCTATCCTACTGACTCCTTGAAAGAGAAATTCCTTATGCAAGTGTTTGCAATCTTCTCCCTTCTGAGTTGGCTACCTATAGCTCTGCCAGCCATCATGCTGGAGGATCTGATCTGAGCTGATCCTGTTCTTCAAGATCAGACATAAAAATGATGAGGAGAATAGCTAAATAGGAGACATGTTTTATTGGTGTTTTAGATAGAGCTAATACACACTGGAAGCACTAATAAAATGAGGACATTCAAAACTAATGATAGTGTCACTCTGTACAATACACTGTAGATTTTACTCTAGCAATTTGGATTTAGTTTTCTTTCTAATTAGGGAATTGGCAGTAAGAGGCTCTAATGTGCAATTAAGTTTGTAGAAATACTCATTATAAAGAAATGCTAAACCTCTTGAACTTAACACACATTAAGATAATAATCCAGTTTGTTCTGAGAGAGCATAATGAAGGAATTCAGCAAATGGGAATTACATAAACTTCCATTGGTGTTGAAGGACATGATCTATAAATTAGGAGATTGGGAGTAAACAGGAAATTCCACAGAACAATTTCAGGATAAAGAAACTATAGCAGCAGATGGAAAGATGTTTCTGCTGGAAAAGTTTGGAAGTTGGTTTTGATACCATCTACCTTCTTTAAAAAAGAAACAACCACTCAGTATCTGTGTTTTAGTTGTGAATTTCAGCTGTGCTTCAGCAGAGCAGTGCTAGTGCCAAGTGGAGCAAAATGCTGCACAACTCTTGTCAGAAGTTCTTGTTCCTATATACAGATAACTTTTTTTTCCCCCCAGCTCTGCACTTGGTCACATTGACAACTTTGTGGCCATTACATGTATGAAAAGCACCCTAAATATGTTAATATATGGACAAGCACGTTTGAGTTTGTTCATGTTTTCCTTATGTCTAGAGCAAGATAATAAAATAAATGGAAACAAGATCTTGCAAAGAAAAACAGCTGAAGCATTTATGCATAATCTATCTCATGTACTGTAGAGGAGATGTGGATCATTTAATATTATGGGTGAGGCTTTAGTGATAACTCCTAGTGACAACTGCACAGAAAGACTTGCTCAGTCTTCTCATTTCAGCAGCTTTTCAACATCACAACAAAATTCAATTTGCTTTCTACAGGGATATTCCCAGAGTTATATTACCGTTCATACTCAACAAAAAAAGACCCTTTTAATATTAAAAAAAAAAAAGACCAAAAATGGTCATGTCCACAGATTATTGCTATTTTCATAGCAACTACTTTGTAAAATAACACGAAGTACACAAAAACAACAGAAGAGAGACTAATTAGCAAATAGTTTGAATGCTTGAGATAAGGAATCATAATAGCTAGTAGGAAAGAAGAAACCTCACGTTTAAGATAGTTTCTCAGCAAGCTGCATAGTAATGTTGAAACATACTTCCTTTTGGCACATGCCCTTATACACAGACAAAGAAACAGGAAAGGCTTTTTTTTTTCAGCTCCCTGTGTCAGAAGCACACACTGATGGAGATCTCAGACGTAAAAGTACATTATTATTCTTACTAAACAGAAAACAAAACAGCCTCGGTTTTGTGTGGAGCACTGGAGCTGAGAAGGATGCTTTCATGGATCAGGTTCTGGTTTTCACCTATAGGCTGTCTCGGCTTGGTATTACTGATGAGCTGTACAAATGCCAGTGGAGTGTAAGCTGACTTGTAGTTGATAAAGAAACATGGCTCTTTGCTATGCAAAGTGTGAATTTTCAAGGCTGCTGTAGACATGGCAATAGGAAAGTTGCTCAGTGCAGCCAATGTTCGACTTCTCAGTTGTTCTCAGATCTAAATATAGAACGCTGTTCATATCACATTTCTTTCCCTGGAGGTGGACTTCCAGAGAGAGGAGCTCAGCAGGAGCACAGCTAAGCATGATGAGCAAATGGGAAAGAACTGTGGTTCCCCTCCTCCGCAGAAACAGACACCTGCGTGCTAGACATGAAGAGCTTTCTGCGTGCACGTTTGTGTGTGTGCATGCAAAACTGCTTACTCATGCCTTTTACTAAACAAATTGCTCTTGCAGTTACTGTGAGTTTACTGGGAAAAGAATTCTTGCTAATAATTTTAGTCATTTTCTCTGTGATATGACATAAATTTTAAGGCATAGACTTCTTTACTGGAAGATCCAAATTAGTATGAAAGAGTTACAGCTGTTCTACTAACATTATTATGTTAGTAGACATTTCAGACAGAAATTTGATCCTAATCTGAAAAGAGGCCTTTAGTCACTGCAGTTATGCAAATAAGGAGAAAAAGATTCAGTTCTGCGGATGCAGAACATGCTGCCTATTGAAGCAGCAGAAGCAGAGAGGCTGGAAGAAAGGAGATCGTATCTACTGATGCAGCTCTAAGAGGTTTGCCAGTGTTAAGAAAGCAAGCCGTGGTGGAGCTGAGAATTAAACTGCTCAGATCTACAGTCTTGGCATGTTATATTAGCTGTGAAATCACCGCAGTGTTCTTAAGTCATGCTTGATTCCATGTAAATGTTTGGTACCAGCTGTTTTGTTAGACTGGTATCTAAATTGAAGTACACTGCAGATTGTCTTGCAGCTAGCCCTGCAGTGTTGGTGGCCCTACAAGTTCTATTCTTCCATCTTCATGAGCTTCATGCTCTCCCAATAGAATATGAGGCAACCCTGGAAGGGAAAGAAAGAGGCAGGCAACACTTGTGTCTCATCCTGATATGCAGTAAGTAAACAGATGAGGGGAGCTGGGAATCTGCACCATGTCCTTCTCTGTAACCCAAACTGTAAAGGAGGACCCAAATTCTGACCTGTATATATAAGGACTTCTTCTTTTAAAGACCAACAGCAAGACCTCCCCACTCCTCTGTGAAAATTCCAGAGCATTCAATGTGAAAAATCTGACTTCTTGCCTTGTTGAGACGTGTTTTAAATATCCTGGCTGGGTCGCTCTGCGGGGATGCTGACGCCACCCTAAATAAAAATACGCAAGCAGTCTGGCTATGATGCCACATTAATCTCCACAAGGATATTCTTCAAGTGCTGCTGAACATACAAGAGCTCATGTAGGAGGAGATGATTATGCAGTAGCAACTTTGTTTAACATTTCTTCACGTCTATGGCTAACGATGAGTTCTCGAGTGCGCTAGACACTACTAGAAAAGGGAAGGATTTTGCAGCTCCTGGCACCACATGTTATATACCAGCAGAAAAAAGCAAAGATTTATTTTTGCTTGCTGAATGAGAGAGAGAATGAAGTGCTGAGAGCTCTGTAACATTTCATGCTGTCTGAGATGCAAAGGGCCAGATGAATATTGTTGGAAAGAATGTGTTTATACAAGAATCATATTTATCTCAGAAGCTGGGGTCCTAACGTTAGATGAAGCGTAGAGTGAAAAAGCTGAGCACATAATAACTCAGCAAAAATCCTGCTCCTGCCATGTATTTGAGTAAGCTTCAATTACTTATTTTTAGAGGATATTTTCAGAACAGCTTGCATGCAGCATGCTTGCATTTGCCTACAGATTGAGAGACAAGAAAAAATTGCTCACTAAGAAAGCGTGGTTTTCCAACTTGGCTCAGCTTGCCCGGACAAACAGTCGCAAGCAGTACTCTTTAAATGCATACATCTGAGGCTTTGAAAAGAAGTAATCACCCAGCTTTTTGACAAAGTGTAGGGCTTGGTTTAAACCTTGAACAACATTGCAGGTTGTTGATAGCACAGTCTGGATGGATTCTTCAGGGATCTCAGAGTACATTCCCATGCTCTTTGACTTCATTGATTTAATGGTAAATGGCACATTCTTGGAATGCTCTCAGCGGAAGGATTCTATATAATACAAATAAGAATAAGCATTTGAAATAGTTTTTACTTTAGGCAGAGCTGTTATTCCCTCTCCTTGTATTAGTGTGGTTTCTTTCATTCCCATGTTATTCCTAAAGCTTGTTATTGTGAAAGATCCTGAGCTATGAGAAACAGGAGTTAAACTAACTTTTTCTCTAAACTGCTTTCTAAGAAAAAAAAGAGACACTGGAAATTTTCCCACTGCACATCTGTTAGATGTTAGACCCAAATTTGTTCCCAGTTCAGCTCCACTGGTCTGGTACTGGAGTGGTGTAATTGAGCTCAGTGGAGTTAGTCAGAGATGACAAGGCAATACAGCTTGTTCCAACATACTTAGTGTTTAAAGAGCAGTGATGGCTGTGTAGTGAAAGGTAAAAGAATCCCAAATTAAGAAGTTCTTAACAGTGAAAGGCAGAAATATCTATGAATCACAGATTATAGCTTGTGGAGTCTCCTTCTCTGGAGACTTTCAAAACACATCTGGATGCAATCCTGTGCCAACTACCCTAGGTGATCCTACTTGGCAGGGGGGTAGGACTTATCAAATCCCCTCTAAATCTTCTCTTCTCCAGGTCCCTCAGCCTCTCCTCATAAGCCATGCTCTCCTGTCTCCTCATCATGGTTGTAGCCCTTTGCTGGACCCTCTCCAGCAGATCCTTGTCCCTCTTAAACTGGGGAGCCCAAAACTGAACACAGTATTCAAAATGAGGTCTCAGCAGGACTGAGTGGAGGGGGAGTATAACCTCCCTTGAGCTGCTGGACACAGTCCTCCTAATACACCCCAGGATCCCATTGGCCTTCTAGGCCTCAAGGGCAAGTAGGTGGCTTGTGTGGCTTTATGTTTCCAGCTTTGTTTAGCCCTACAGATCTACAAAAGCCACAAGTATGCAGTGGCTGAGCTTGTGTTTCACTTGGTTTTTTCACAGCAAGAAGTGTGAAGAGCTCTTGTATGGCCTACTTGGGACCTGTAGGACTTGTAGCACTTAATTGCACAGGGTTGTTTTTTTGCCATTCATGTCCAGCCTTCAAATGCAGTGCTGCAGGACTAACTGCAGCTTATTCATCCCTTTACCATCCATGGGCATAACGTTTCACTCTGAGTAGTGCTGCTGAGAGCACACTGCACTCCTGTTAATATTACAAGACAGTTTGAGATTTTTTGGAAATCTCTTCTCTCAGACTGTTTTATTCATCTACAGTGATATTTGTTTAGAGATAATGTTTTACAGTGTGTTTCCTTACAAATGTGTCAGAAAATTGTTTGCCAGTGAAATCTGGATAAAAAATGTTTAGTATGTGTGTATCAGTTGCCAGTAACTTTTTTCTATTCAGGTTTTTTTTTTTAATTGTTTAAAAATACATAATAATGCAAAAATTAATATATTTCAATGATGAAAGTTATTTATTGGGGGTATATTTAGTCTGGCTACTCTTTAATCAAAATAAACTAACAGACCCCCAACTTGTTTTCTCCATTCAGATCAAGAGTGGTGACCATTTGGACCTCACTTTCAGAATCTTTTCTCACGGGCATTTCCCACTCATGTTGTGGATAGTCTGTCTCAACGACAGTGAAACAACCAGGCAAAACCACAATGATTGTTGCAGGCATCTGATTATAATTACTAGCAAAAGTTATCAGCTTACTGGGATTGTTTAGCCTGGAAAAGAGGAGGCTCAAGGGAGACCTTATTGCTGTCTACAACTACCTGAGGGGTGGTTGTGGCCAGGGGGAGGTTGCTCTCTTCTCTCAGGTGGCCAGCACCAGAACAAGAGGACACAGCCTCAGGCTGTGCCAGGGGAAATTTAGACTGGAGGTGAGGAGAAAGTTCTTCACTGAGAGAGTCATTGGACACTGGAATGGGCTGCCGGGGAGGTGGTGGAGTTGCCATCCTTGGGGCTGTTCAAGGCAGGATTGGATGTGGCACTTGGTGCCATGGTCTAGCCTTGAGCTCTGTGGTAAAGGGTTGGACTTGATGATCTGTGAGGTCTCTTCCAAACTTGGTGGTACTGTGATACTCCTCTATCTATAGCTCCAAATATTTAACTAATAGCACCACACACAAACATTATGGTGATTGTACTGGTGGATTTAGGCAGTGGGCAAGACAGACAAATCTTGCAGCAAGTGTTTGAGAGTGACTCAAAAACTCTTTGCTGTGACTGCAGCTTGTAAACAAATTTGCAGGAGACAGAGCAGAGCATGTGAACAGCAGTAGGAAACTATCTGAACTAATCAAACCAACTTACCATGAATGGTCTTTCTGTGGAAATAATGAGGAGGGAATAGACTGGAATGGTGTAGGAGAACTTAAACAAGGAGCTCTGTATTTCGTGCTTATGATAGTAAGTGGCCTTGGGACATTAATTTTTCATAGTATTTATGATTTTTTTAGTGTGGTGTTCATGCAGGGGATTGAAACTAGTGCCTCCTATTGTTACACGAACTTTACATGACTTTGTAAAGAAAACTGAGTACTGCACTCACAGTGTTAGTTTTTTGGTGTTTGTGGAGCTATTGTAGACCAATAGCACAGAGATTGACAGTCTTCTTTGCTTGAGGAGGGTGGGCAGCACTTAGAATCATAGAATCATAGAATCAACCAAGTTGGAAGAGACCTCCAAGATCATCCAGTCCAACCTAGCTCCCAGCCCTGGCCAATCAACTAGACCATGGCACTAAGTGCCTCAGCCAGGCTTTTCTTGAACACCTCCAGGGACGGTGCCTCCACCACCTCCCTGGGCAGCCCATTGCAGTGACAAATCACTTAACCAGAATTATGGATGTACAAGTACTGGGCACTACGCTATTCATAGAAACATAGAATCATAGACTCATTAAGGTTAGAAAAGAGCTCTAAGATCATCAAGTCCTACCATCAACCCAACTCTATCATGACCACTAAACCATGTCCTGAAGTGCCATGTCTATACATTCTTTTAATGCCCCACCACTTCCCTGAGCATCATGTTCCAATGCCAGACCAGTCTTTCAGTAAAAAAACTTTCCCTAATAATCAAAACCTCCCATGGCTCAACTTGAGTTCTCAGTAGGGTGGCACTGAAGACCCCTTTAGGCAAGGCCCCCAGAAGGGAAATTCTCCTTTGTTCACCCCTTCCCTTCATCCTCCCCAGAGGAAATTCACTGAGAAAGTGGTACGGAGATGGCCATGTTGCATGCATCATTTCTATCTCCCAAAGAAAGATGAGGAAACTTCTCTGGCAGATGCTGTGAGAAGCAGCTGGCAGTTTGGGACAACTTCTTTTGAGCTGTCCTGTTAAATAGACAGAATCAAAAATCACTGGCGTCTTTTGTAGAGTTTGACTGTCCCACTGAATTCTTGTGGTCCTTAGGAATGATGATGAGAAGAGTAGCTGCACTGCACAGCACCCATCTCCCCCCAAAATAAATTGGTATGGAAATGTTCCAACAGTCTCTGCAAGTCTTTAGAGAAGGAAATCTAAGTACAATATTTGAATCACTGAATCACAGAAATATCCAGGTTGGAAAAGACTCTCAGGATCACCAAGTCCAACCCTGCTCTACAAGATTCACTTTAAACCATATCCCTAAGCACCACATCCAAATGACCTTTAAACACATCCAGGGTTGGTGACTCAACCACATCCCTGGGCAGCTCGTTCCAATGCCTGACCACTCTCCCCATGAAAAACTTTTTCCTAATGTCCAGTCTAAACCTACCCAGACTCAGCTTGAGGCCATTCCCCCTTGTTCTGTCCCAAGTTATCTGTGAGAAGAGACCAGCAGCAACCTCTCCACAGTGTCTCTTCAGCTAGCTGTAGACAACAATGAGGTCTCCCCTCAGCCTCCTTTTTTTCAAACTAACCATTCCCAGCTCCCTCTGTTGCTCCTCATAAGATTTATTCTCTAGGCCCTTCACCAGCTTCATTGCCCTCCTCCGGACCTGCTCCAGCACTTCCACATCTCTCTTGTATTGCAGTGCCCAAAACTAAACACAATACTCAAGGCGTGGTTTCACCAAAGCCAAGTCCAAGGGGACAATCACCTCCCTACTCCTACTAGACACAGCACTTTTAATACAAGCCAGGATGCCATTGGCCTTCTTGGCCACCTGGGCACACTGCTGCCTCATATTCAGCCTCCTGTCTATTACAGCCCCCCCAGGCAGCTCTCCAGCCACACTGCCCCAAGCCTGCAATAATGCTTGGGGTTGTTGTGACCCAAATGCAGGACCTGGCATTTGGCCTTGTTGAAACTCATCCCTTTAATGTTGGCCCATTGATCTAGCCTATCCAAGTCCCTATGAAGAGCCTCTCTAGCCTCATTCAAATGAACACTGCCACCTAACTTGGTGTCATCTGCAAACTTACTGATGACACTCTCTATGCCTGAATCAAGGTCATCAGTAAAGATGTTGACAAGAAGTGGTCCCAACTCAGATCCCTGAGGAACACCACTAGTGACTGGATTTAATTCTGTTGTCCACCACTCTCTGGGCCCTCTTGTCCAGCCAGTGCTTTATCAAGGAGCCAATGTGCTCATCCAGGCCATGAGTAGCCAATTTGTCTACAAGAATTTTGTGGGGAACAGTATCAAAGGCTTTTTTAAAGTCTAAGGATACAACACTGACAGCCTTTCCCTCATCCAGTAGCCGGGTGATCCTGTCATAGGACATCGGGTTGGTCAGGCAGGACCTGCCCCTCATAAACCCATGCTGACTGGGCCTAATCCCCTGGTTGTTGTCTATCTGACATATGATGGCATTTGAGATGATCTGCTCCATGACCTTCCCTGGTGCCAAGGTCAGACTGACAGGTCTATAGTTTCCTGGATCTTCCTTTCTGCCCTTCTTGTAGGTAGGTGTTACATTTGCTACCTGCCAGTCCATTGGCACCTCCCCACTTAGCCAGGACTTCTGGTAAATAATGGAAAGTGGCTTGGCAGGCATCTCTGCCAACTGCCTCAGCAACCCTTGGGTGCAGCCCATCTGGCCCCACAGATCTGTGTACATGTAAGTGGCGCAGCAGGTCAGTGACCACTTAATTGTTTAATGCAATGTCCTCGATCCAGTTCCCCTCCCAGACTCCTACTTCACGAGGGTGGGTGCCCAGGGCACTGCTGGATCCAGTGCTAAAGACCGAGGCCAAGCAGGGATTGAGCACCTCAGCCTTCTTCTCATCCTTAGTCATGAGGTTTCCCTCTGCGTTCCATAGGGGATGGAGATTTTCTCCAGTCCTCCTTTTGCTGTTGCTGAATTCACAGAAGCACTTTTTATTCTCTTCAACAGCTGTAGCTAGGTTAAGCTCTAGCTGTGCTTTGGCTCTCCTAATTTTCTCCCTGTGTAGTTTTGCTACATCTTTATAGGCCTCATAAGGAACATCTCCCCCCTTCCAAAGGCCACAGACTCTCCTTTTGTTCTGAGGTCCAGCCAAAGGTCCCTGTTTAGCCAGGCTGGAGCCTTCCCCAATGACTTTATCTTTTGGCACACAGGCACAGCCTGCTCCTGTGCCTTTAAGACTTCCCTCTCGAAGTGAGTCCAACCTTCCTGGACTCCTAAATTCTTCAGGATAGCTTCCTAAGGGACTCTGTCTGTCAGCCTCCTAAACAGGCCAAAGATTGCCCTCCTGAAGTCCAAGGTGGCCATTTTACTAACCCCTCTCCTTGTTTCCCCAAGGATAGAGACCTGAATCATCTTATGATGACTGTGCCCCAGACGTTCTCCAGCCTTTACTTCCCCTACTAGTTCTTTGTTCACAAGAAGCTGATCCGGGAGGGCACCTTCCCTGGTTGTCTCTCTCACCAATTGTGTGAGGAAGTTACCCTCCACACACTCCAACAATCTCCAGGACTGTTCTCTCACTGCTGTATTGTATTTCCAGCAGGGAAGCTGAAATCTCACACAAGAACAAGAGGTAGCAATTGTGAGACCTCTCTCAATTGCTTATAAAAAAAATTTATGTACCTCTTTGTCCTGATTCATCCTCTTCATCTTGGGTCTGTAGCATACTCCCATCACAACATCACCCTTGCCCTCCTTACTCCCGATTCTCACCCATAATGACTCAGCCCTATCATCACTTTCATTAATTTGTCTGGTTTCATATGCTTTCCTAGTATAGAGGGCAACTCTCCTACTATAGAGGGCAACTCCACCACCTCTTCTACCTTGCCTATCTCTTTTGAAGACTTGGTACCCTTTGATTGCAGCACTCCAGTTGAGGGAGTCATTCCCCCAGGTTACTATGATGGCTGCTATATCATAGTTACCCTTTAGTACAGTGGCCTCCCGCTCCTCCTGCTTATTGCCCATGCTGGGTGGATTGGTGCATAAACATTTCAGGGAGGGAGTTGAGTACATTGTTTTAAATCTTGAAGTGTTCATGCCACAGCCTTACTACAAGTAATTATTCGGTGTTGTACCATCTAAGTCTCCTGAAGGTTAAATAGGAATATTTTTAAAAGAAGAGCTTTTAAGAAGTACCTAAAATTGCTTCATAGATTTTTCCCATGGACCTCCAACACCTCTCAGCCACTGCTTAGAAAAAAATAGAGAGTTGCTGTACCTATTAACAGCCAAACTTGAATGAGGCTTTGACAATCACATCATATCATGTTGTGTGGTATCGCATGGTGGAGTCGCCGTCCCTGGGGCTGTTCAAGGCAGGATTGGATGTGGCACTTGGTGTCATGGTCTAGCCTTGAGAATTGTGGTAAAGGGTTGGACTTGATGATCTATGAGGTCTCTTCCAACCTTGTTGATACTTTGATACCGTGTGATACTGTATGGTATTGTATCATGCACACTATTAAAGTTACCTGAAAAGGTAGGCATATTTTGAGCCCTACTTTGAAGGTCATGAAATGCCTGTTTTTCATGTCTCAGTCCATTCAGTGGCTTCTTGTGTACCTGTGGCCTATAATTTGGTGATAGTCCGTTTTGCTATGAGGATGTGCTGGAGCAATTCTCATATTTCTTTGACTCGTGTCTGCTCACAATGACCTGCAAGGTGCCCTCCTGATAGTTCTGTCTGTCTAAAGCATTGTGCTTCAATCCTCACTGTGTAATGTGCTGGATGCAGAACAAGGCATATGGATTGCAGGTAGAATCTGATCTTTTCAATAGTGATTTTTGACTCATTTCCCAAAATTAAAGGAAACTATGTCATCAGTTCTTTAAATCTGGCACTGACTACTGAACACACGCACACATTTTCTGTTAGATTCAGGGGAAAAAAGTTCTTAGTAATGTATTATCATTTTAAATGGACTCTTGCATGTTTTCTATTTAATCTCACATTTGTTTTTTTACTGTGAATCTCTGGGATGGTACAAGAAGTCCTGCCGCTGGGTAACATCAGTTGTCTTAAATTTCTGGATGTTCTTTTTAATTGCAAAGATGGAAACATGCCCTTTTTTTTTCTTTTCTCAAGATTTTTTGCATATTAAGATTTGAATTTGTATGTGAGAGTTCAGCCTAGGAGAGACTTCCACAAAAATCTCATAACTACTTTGCACAAAATAACTACAATTATTTGAATTTCTGTTGTGATGTGAAATGTAAGGCATCTATATCTCAGGGTCCAGACAGGCATTTGTAAATAGCTAGCATTAATTGGGAAATTACACTAATTTGTCTTTCTCTTCAGAATAAAATAGTTTTATTGAATACTGAAAGGAAATGGTTTTGATTTTTTTCCTGTCCAGTCTATCATAGTTAATAGTGCAAATGCTTTCTCTGTGATGCTTCATTAAAATTCTTCCTGACGTGAGTAATCCCCATGGAGCTGCTAAACTCTGTCCTCTTAGAATGCATAGAATGGTAGGGATTGGAAGGGACCTCTGTAGATCATATAGTCCAATCCGCTTGCCAAAGCAGGTTCACCTAGGGTAGGTCACAGAAGAACATGTCCAGGCAGGTTTTGAAAGTCTCCAGAGGAGATGACACAACCTCTCTGGGCAGCCTGTTCCAGTGCTTCATCATCCTTACAGTAAAGAATTTTTTTCCTGTGGAGGTAGAGCTTCCTGTGTTCTCCATCTTCTCAAGGTATCTAATATGTGTGTGTGTGTATATGTATATATATATGCACACACAGATTATTTTTTTTATATATATATATATAAAAACACATAGATATATGTGTGTGTGTATATATATGTGTACATATATATATATATATATATAAGCTGGTGAAAGGCCTGGAACACAAACCCAATGAGGAGAGGCAGAGGGAGATGGGGTTGTTTAGCCTGGAGAAGAGGAGGCTCAGGGCTGACCTCATTGCTGTCTACAACTACCTGAAGGGAGGATGTAGCCAGGTGGGGGTTGGTCTCTTCTGCCAGACAATCAGCAAGAGAACAAGGGGACACAGTCTCAAGTTGTGCCAGGGAAAGTCTAGGCTGGATGTTAGGAGGAAGTTCTTCCCAGAGAGAGTGATTGGCATTGGAATGGGCTGCCCAGGGAGGTGGTGGAGTCACTGTCCTTGGAGGTGTTCCAGGAAAGCCTGGCTGAGGCACTTAGTGCCATGGTCTAGATGACTGGACAGGGCTGGGTGCTAGGTTGGACTGGATGATCTTGGAGGTCTCTTCCAACCTGGTTCATCCTGATTCTATGATTTATGGAACTAGTGTTGCATTAGCCTAAGTAGCATGACTAAAAATAAGTTTTCATTGATTTTTAAGGAAGTGCTTGTTACTGCAAACTTACACTCTGAAAATTCTTTCAGCCTTATTAAGACAAATTCATTTATAGTCTTCTTTTCATGCATGTGCTTCAATATCTGTTGTGAGTTTCTTGCTTGTTTGGAGGTGGCATGTGGAATAGAAAGAGAATACTGCCCTAGCTCAAAACTATTCAGAGAAAGCTGAATATCTCTATCACCTTTCTTTTTCTGACTCTTTTTTACATTCTCTTTCAGTTATTTCTCATGCCACAGACTGAAAAAAAAAAAAAAAACACAACAAATCAGGCTGTGTTCAGAAGAAAGTAATTTTTTTCTCAGGATATCTCACTGATATCTTCCTATGGAAACAAGTAACAGCACAAACTTGTACAATCTAGTTCAGAATCACAAGGACTGCATAAAGCAATAGGCTCAGTAGAAGGCAGGTCTGGCAGGGTTTTAGCTGAAGTTATTAAAGCACTTCAGGACTGTAAGTGTAGCTTTTCTCATAAATACCACACCCATCTAAATTTTAAGGATAGTGGAGAATTCACACATACACAAATGTCTGCAACAAGTACACAGCCACTATAGCCACTGGCAGATAGCTGTAAACTTCCATCTTGGCTTTTGTTTATAATAATTGTAACTGTAGCTGAATAGTTCATAGTTAATTATCAGTCTTGGGCTGTAAAGAAGTATATACACCACCTCATGTCAGGGACTCCCCCCACTTAACAATTTTAAAGAAACTAGAGTGTTTTATGGCTTGAGTTGGATACAGAGATCTGAAGACAACAAACCAATGGAAGAATATACACAAACACAGAAAAATTCTGCCTATACCATGGAGAGAGAAAAATAAATCTAAGACCTGGCAAACAGCTACATTTCAGGACCTTGAGGATTTTGCACATCAGCTGTATTGTCGTATTTCACTGAATGACAGAATGGCTGAGGTTGGAAGGGATCTCTTAAGACCATCTGGTTCAACCATTTCCTGCTCAAGCAGAGTCAACTAAACCAGGTAACTTATGGTTAGTCTTGGTTATTGTCTAGGTAATCTGGGGGTTATCAGTCTCTAGTGACTCATTTAGCCATGCACATTATCACAGTCTGTATTGAACATGGTAGTGTTCAATAATGATGTTGCTCAGTTTTCTTCAGGACCTATCCAACAAATGCATTAAAAAAATTCCAGTAGCTTTTGAAGTCAACATTTGAGATTATAAATGGGATTTCTCCTTGAACAGCTGTGGAACTGCCTGCTGCTGATACTGTCCAGAACATCCTTTCCCATGAGTGCCGAGATTTTGGAATCTGCACAAAAAGTGTGGGCACTCTTGGCCCACATTATTACTACCTCAGTCTGAGTATAACAGAAAAAATAGATGCATATGGAGACCCATACTTTCCTCTTCAAGTTTATATTCTGCTCTTCAGAACTGTTATCACAAGTTATATTCAACAGACAGACAACTTTTTTCCTAATAGGTGATATAGAGCTGTGTCCTTCAGGATTCAAAGGGAAATAGTTTTACTGTCCTTCTTCCTGACTTCAAGATAAAAAAAGGAATGAAAAAGCCCCAAACCCCAACTTGTGTGGGGTCACAGAGACATCTCCAAGTAATTGGTTGCTTTACGACTTTCTCCAGGTCATCATATCCAGCAGGTCAAGAGAGGTGATTCTTCCCCTCTGCTCCATTCTCATGAGACCCCATCTGGAGTACTCTGTCCCATTCTGGAGCACTGTAACAAGAAAGATCTGGACATGCTGGAATGTGTCCAGAGACGGGACACAAGGATGCTCAGAGGGCACCTCTTGTATGTATAAGGCTCGTATAAGAAGACCTTATTGTGGCCTTGCAATATCTGAAGGGGGCCTCCAAGAAAGCTGGTGATGGACTTTATAAGGTTGCAGGTAGTGATAAGACTAGGAGGAATGAATCCAAGCTAGAGGAGGGTAGATATAGGTTAGATGTTAGGAAGAAGTTCTTCACCATGAGGGTGATGAGACACTGGAACAGGTTGCCCAGGGAGATGGTGGAAGACCAATTCCTGGAGGTATTTAAGGCCAGGCTGGATGTGGCTCTGAGCAACCTGATCTAGTGTGAGGGTCCCTGACCATGGCAGGGAGGTTGGAGCTAGATGATCCTGAAGGTCCCTTCCAACCCTGACAGTTGATTCTGTGATCTTTGAGCTTGATGTAGTATTGTCAACTTACAACAATCTTTTGTAAATCCGGGCATGCAAAAGACATGAAACTTCTCTGTATTGTATAAATGACAACTGGTGATCATTTTCAGTATGTCAGTTTACTATGCAAAGGTGACAAGACTTTTTGTAGATTACTTAGATTATTTTTTAGTTTCAGAAAGAAACCCAACATGGTTCAGTTTAAAGACTGTTATATTGATTATGTTAGAACACGGCATCCACTGGAAAGCATAAGGGTTCAATTAGCTTCAGAGCTGACTCAACAGCAGGCTTCAGCAGAGTCACAGTTGCTGAAATTTCTAGAGCAGCCACATTGATCCTAGTGTCAATTAGCAAATCTGGTAGAGAAAACAGTTGTGCAAACTCCATTCACCACCTCACTGCTCTTGAGATCCATCTGTCCAGAAACTTTAGGAGAAAAAAAAAGATGTCTCTTATTCAACAATGATTCCTCATATTGCCACACACATCTGCCTTAAAGGCTCCCCCATCCTTCCCAGTGGTTCAGAGCCAATCATCTGGCCTTGCTGGGAACTCAAGCATCATCCCAAACGCTAAATTCCCATGACCAGAGTGTGAGGGTGTCTAAGGTCTGCACCGAGTCCTTTGTACATGCTGCTGGACTCTGTATTCTGGGCTCTCACGCAGAGAGGGTCTCTCAGAACACAACTTACTAAAAAAGTCACAGCCTGTCTATGAGAGTTAAATTCTTTCTACAGTTAAAGCAGCCGGTAGTAACTTATATTTGCAGGATCAAATCAGTTTGGATGGCTGTTCCCACCACAAAGCAAATAGTTATGCTTTGCTTTAAAGAGAAGAGGAGCACGGAATGGAAAAATTGGCATCTGACAAACTGAACTCCTGTAGGGGTTTCAGTTTTCACATACTCTTAAACTCCTGCTGCTGGATGAGCTTAGCATTTTGGCCAGTTGCACAATTTTGAAGTTTCAACAGCGAACGGTTTTTGGACAGGAAAAAAATGTTCTCACAAATATGAAAAGTGAACAGATGTTACTATTGGCGTTTCCAACGCCTACTGACATCTGTATTGAACTTCCTGAATTTTAGGATCTTGAGAACACTCCCACACACCACTGAAAGCCATTTGAAAGCAATTGGGCTGGCAGATCGGCTTTCGGGTCTATGACTGAATGTTCTGGCACGAGCAGGTGCTGCTTGTTGTCTTGCTTGAGGAGTCCAGCCAGCCAAGAAGCAACAGCTATCTGACCCCCTGTGTTATGCAAGTTTTTAGAGTTTCATGTGAACTGTGATTTCAAAGTCAGTGAAAGCATTAAAATTAATTGAATGAACACAACGAAATTAGAGTAAGTTATTTTGGTGTGGCTGCTAGCAGATGAGGATTGCTTTGTATAGTGCCCTGGAAAGTGTCTGGGTTTTTCAATCCTGTCAAAACCCATGCTGAAAAACACGGGATTTTCTTCTGTTTTGAAAACAAACTCCTTGTGCTAAAGCTCTGTGAGGCGTTTGCCATCCTTCAGAGTGCTCAGTCAAACCTTTAGTAAGCACCATGGCCAAAGTCTACACTGTTATATGAGCATGATACAGCAACTGTCACAGAGTAACTGGGAGTTCCCTGCTTCCTCCTGCTACACACCCAGCATCTTGATGTGGCTCTGGTTGTAAGAGCAAATTTGGCAAGACCATTTTCCTCTCTGGTGGATTTTTTTGTTGGCTATAAATGAGCCTTCTCTAATTAATTAGTAATGAATGCTTTGCAAAGATGAATCAGCATCATTCTAGTGCTCTGTAAAGAATCATTAGCTCGTGATCTCAACTTAGAGTTGATTCAAAGTAACATCTCTCATTTATTTTAATTAACTCTTTCTTAAAGACAGTATTTAGTTGGAAGCCTGGGGAATAACATTTGCATGAATAGAGGGAGTTTTGGTGTTATGGTTCTCTTAGGCTGGTGCTCTTAAACTTAACCAACTTGCAGTGAGTAGCTCCATTAATTGCACTTTCACTCTCACACTAACCCAAAGCATCTGCCTGGATTGCAGTGTCAAGCCATCTCCAGCTCTGCTGGCTCTGAGATTTCCCCAGGATCTCTTACATCCTGGCACAGCCTCATAGCTGTGATAGAAACTGTGTCTGAGTAGCCAAAAGGAAGCAAGATAGGGGCCAGATGATGTACTTGGGATAAATTAACATACCTTTGAGCACACAGCATTAGCATCTGATCATTTTTTTTATATACTGAAACATTCCTAACTTTAAAGAAATTCCTGATTTACACCACCAATAGTAACACTTCTGGCATACACTGCCTGCCTAGTTTAGTGATTTTATTTCATTTATATCCATCTGCTTTCTCATGCAGCATAATTTTCCTGCTCAAGTTTTGAATCTTAATTCTAAATGCTGAATCCAAAGTTCTAGGACTTGATCTTTTAGGCTATTGCCTTCTTGCACAGTTTGGAAAGCAGTGATATGGCAGTCAACATTTGAGCTCCCTTTTATAGGCAGTTAATTAAAACAAGCACATTCAGGGTGCATTTGTTTGACCTGGTTTGAGTATCTGTGTTGAGATATATCATGCCATAAGATGTCACCCTCACCTCCTGGGAGCTTTGGGCGACTCTACCACATGTAGATGTCTGTATCTGTTCAGTAAATACAGTCCTTGTCAAAAAAACAAAGCGTTTCAAGTCGTTGCAAGTCTTAACATATACTTCAATAGAGCATGGTTACTAGATTGGTGTATTTGTCAATATATGCCTTAATTGTGATCCTAAATTTCCTAGTTTGTCTGAGCAGACATCAGCAGAGAAGCTGCTTTGGACATTCAGAGCTATCCCCTTAGTGATCTACAAACAAAACCACCCTTCCCTCTGCCCACCTTTTCCTTCCTGGATCTTCTCCGCATTCCTGTTCTCCTTTCCTCTAGTCAATAACCTTCTGAAGATTTAGCATGGAAACCCTTGTGAGATTTTGTGTACCCTTATCTCCTCTGCTGTGGTCCTAGTATTGTTCTTTCTACAGCAGCTCTGCAGAGCACAGAGTATTTCTGACATATATTCCTATGTATTTTGTGACAGAAAAAAAATTTCACAGTATCACAGTATCACCAAGGTTGGAAGAGACCTCACAGATCATCAAGTCCAACCCTTTACCACAGAGCTCAAGGCTAGACCATGGCACCAAGTGCCACATCCAATCCTGCCTTGAACAGCTCCAGGGACGGCGACTCCACCACCTCCCCGGGCAGCCCATTCCAGTGTCCAATGACTCTCTCAGTGAAGAACTTTCTCCTCACCTCCAGCCTAAATTTCCCCTGGTGCAGCCTGAGGCTGTGTCCTCTCGTTCTGGTGCTGGCCACCTGAGAGAAGAGAGCAACCTCCCCCTGGCCACAACCTCCCCTCAGGTAGTTGTAGGCAGCAATAAGGTCTCCCCTGAGCCTCCTCTTCTCCAGGCTAAACAATCCCAGCTCCCTCAGCCTCTCCTCATAGGGCTGTGCTCAAGGCCTCTCACCAGCCTCGTCGCCCTTCTCTGGACACGCTCAAGCATCTCAATGTCCCTCCTAAACTGGGGGGCCCAGAACTGAACACAGTACTCAAGGTGTGGTCTAACCAGTGCAGAGTACAGGGGCAGAATGACCTCCCTGCTCCTGCTGACCACACCATTCCTGATGCAGGCCAGGATGCCACTGGCTCTCTTGGCCACCTGGGCACACTGCTGGCTCAAAAAAAGTTTGTCCAGGATTTGAACCCGGGACCTCTCGCATTTTCAACTGGTTCTTTGGATTACCCAACCTACATTCCAGCATATATTTTTCTTTTACACATGTTTTCTCTTCCTGGGTGACAAAAAAGGGTTCTGGAAGATCAGAAATTAAAGCAAACCATGGGAACAGAAAACAGTACAAAATTGTTCCATTTACTGTCTAGAGAAAAGGGCTGTGGCTTCTGGTAAAGAGAACTCTTTCATAGTTCTGGGTTTTTTTTTTCTTCTTTTTTTTTAATGAAGATTTAATGTTTATTCCTTCCTTCATTAAAAAAAAAAATCCAAAAAACTCTTTGCAGGCTGAATCACTGCTCTGGAATTAAGTCAATGTCATTTCATCACTAATGTCCTGAGAGAAAATGTCGCATGTCCAGACAATGTAGTTGAAAGAGCAGCAAATTGTTACCATGCCACAAGACTGAACTAGATTCATTTTTTTAGCTACTTTTAACTTAAAGTGCATTTTATATTTTTTTGTTGTTTGTTTACTTTTTGGTACAAGCAACAACAACAAAAAAAAGCTTTTTAACAAATGAGAAGTAAAGGGTTTTTTCTCTAAGAACACAAGCTTTGAATGTAAAACTCAGCTAAAGAGCTTTCTCTGAAGCAGCAAACAAAAAATTGCAAATAGAAATAACCATTAGCTATGCCCTTTTCTTTTAAAGCCTGTTGACTCTTTCAGTGCTACTCTGTGTTTAAGAATTGAATATCACACAGCTTAAGGCACATGGAAAAGGTTTGCTTTATTTGCTTATAACATTCAGGTTAGGTTACAGAAGTCCATTTCCTTCTAATGCTGGTGGCCACGTGATGGCAGAAGCTGATGCCAGCCCTACAGTAAAATTCAGGTTCGGAAGATACAAGCCTGTGGTGTTAAATGTAAATTTAGAATCACAGAATCAGTCAGGGTTGGAAGGGACCACAAGGATCATCTAATTCCAACCCCCATGTCATGGGCAGGGACATCCTATCCTAGATCAGGTTGGCCAGAGCCTCATCCAGCCTGGCCTTAAACACCTCCAGGGATTGGGCCTCAACCACCTCCCTGGGCAACCCATTCCAGGCTCTTGCCACTCTCCTGCTCAACAACTTCCTCCTCACATCCAGTCTGAACCTACCCATCTCCAGCTTCGCTCCATTCCCCCCAGTCCTGTCGCTCTCTCATATCCTAAAAAATCCTTCCCCAGCTTTTTTATAGGCCACTTCAGATACTGAAAGGCCACAATAAGGTCACCTCGGAGCCTCCTCTTCTCCAGACTGAACAGCCCCAACTCTTTCAGTCTCTCCTCATAGGAGAGGTGCTCCAGCCCTCTGATCATCCCAGTGGCCCTTCTCTGGACACATCCACATCCTTCTTGTAAAGGGGGCTCCAGAACTGGATGCAGTACTCCAGGTGGGGTCTCAGCAGAGCGGAGTAGAGGGGGAGAATCACCTCCCTCACCCTGCTGGCCACACTTCTCCTGATGCAGCCCAGGCGCTGGTTTGCCCTCCAGGCTGCAAATGCACACTGCTGGCTCATGTTGAGCTTCTCGTCCACCAGCATCCCTATTTCGCTCTCCTCAGAGCTGCTCACCAGCCAGTCACAAAATTAGCGTATAATAGGTTTAGCAACTAGTAAGTTTTTCTCGTTACTCTCAGAAGACCAAGTCCTTCTACACCACAGAGGGCAAACATAACACGCACTTCAGAAGCCATGCAGCTCAGTTGTGTGATGCATTTCATCCCATCCCTTTGCACTTTCCCAGCTAACTGCCAGACATTTTGCAGGAAACCTTCTGCTCTTGTTTGCTTAGACCTCACACAAAGACATTTTGACCCTACCTGAACTCCTTATCAGATTTCCTGAAGGTTGTAACATGCTCTGAGGGAGTGCACCTGCAGTGGTCAGGGCTTCGTGCAGCAGCAACGGTTGGTGCCATCTAGTGAGGAACTTCTGAATGCTCACTGCAACTCGAGATTGGTCATCTGGCCTTTGGAAGCAGAAGTAAAGAGACAACCTCTTTTAATCACTAAGCCCGCACAAAAATCAGGATTTTTTTTTCTCCCAGGTAATATTTTTTCCAGTGGGTAGCATCAGCTGTGTTTTGCACCTGTATTTATGTTTTCTACCATCCCACAGACTGTTCTGGCCTATTTTCTCAGGCAGAATTGCAACCAAAAAAAAAGTTTAAAGCTTGCTTAAACAAAACTCTGAATTACTGGAGTGGATGGAACCATTCAAACTATGTTACCAGGGTTCAGCATCATGCTCCTGATATAGCAACGTGCCAGTGTCTTCTGCACCTTGGTAGATGTTGTACTCATTGATGACCAAAGCTGAACCTAGTGAGGTTTTGGAAGCAAGTTGGTTTAAATTTGCTTCATTCCAATAGCCACTGAGAAATGCAGGTAAACAGAAGTTTCACCTTAGTAGAGCTGGCAGGAGAGGAAGACTATGCATGTGTCGCTGCTGTGGAGAAATTATGCAAAAATAGCCAGGCAAGACACATAGAGTCTTAAACTTGCTTTGGAATTCACAGAATTGCAGAAATGATCATATTGGGAAAGACCCCTGAGATCATCGAGTCCAACCTATCACCTAACTCCTCTGATTAACTAAACCTCATCCTCATTCAGCCTCCTTTTAAACACCTCCAGGGACGGTGCCTCCACCACCTCCCTGGGCAGCCCATTCCAATGGCAATCACTCTCTGTGAAGAACTTCTTCCTAACGTCCAGCCTAAACCTGCCCTGTCCCAGCTTGAGACTGTGTCCTCTTGTTCTGTCACTGCTTGCCTCGGAGAAGAGACCAACCCCACCTGGCTGCAACCTTCCTTCAGGCAGCTGTAGAGAGCAGTAAGGTCTCCCCTGAGCTTTTGTCTTCTCCAGGCTGAATTGATGCTGTAGTTAGAGGGCATTGTGCAACAAGCTTTCTGGCGTCTGTCCTTGCCGGGCAGCCTGGGGCCTCCAGAAGCAGACACTGACTCAAAATGCTCTAGCTAAGCCTCCGTGTGGTCTGCTTTTCTCTGCTTCTCATCCCAAAGCTGTGCTATTCCGTGACTGAAGTATTTCTAGCACAGCATACACTGCGTGGAGCTGAAATCCCAAAGCCTCCCTTGCTTATTCCCCTCTAATGTGTCCAATCCATCAACTTCTGCATTTACCATCCAGGTGGTGTGCCTATCCCAGTCAGACTTAGTCTGCCACAAAAGGGTTCTTCAGATTGCCCCTTGTGGTTTGTATGTTTTGAGGGGTGGGAGATCACTACAGTTGTACAATTTTTAGTTTGGGGCAGCAGTTGCTTTATTATCCCTACCTCTGTGGAAGATGCCTCAGAAAATCATAAATGTCACAGTATCACAGTATCATCAGGGCTGGAAGAGACCTCACAGATCATCAAGTCCAACCCTTTACCACAGAGCTCAAGGCTAGACCATGGCACCAAGTGCCACGTCCAACCTTGCCTTGAACAGCTCCAGGGACGGCGACTCCACCACCTCCCCGGGCAGCCCATTCCAGTGTCCAATGTCTCTCTCAGTGAAGAACTTTCTCCTCACCTCAAGCCTAAATCTCCCCTGGCACAGCCTGAGGCTGTGTCCTCTCATTCTGGTGCTGGCCACCTGAGAGAAGAGAGCAACCTCCTCCTGGCCACAACCACCCCTCAGGTAGTTGTAGACAGCAATGAGGTCACCCCTGAGCCTCCTCCTCTCCAGGCTAAACAATCTCAGCTCCCTCAGCCTCTCCTCTTAGGGCTTGTGTTCAAGGCCTCTCATCTTGACAGCATTCCATTTAAGAACTCTTTTTTCTTTCGTGTGTGCCTGTGGGGATGCCTTTTCCTGGGTTAGCACTTTTAATCAGTCAGAAGTTGCTCTTTATAACTGACTTTACTCCCTGGTGAGTTGCTCTCTGTTCCACTTGCTGGTCTCCCTGTGGTGGGACCGCGTCGAGGTCCTTGCTGTTGCATTCTTTCCCCATCTGTTCTTACAGGGCTTGTCCCAGGCTGAGACCTCTTGCAAAAAGTCCCAGCTCTGGCTTGTCTGTCACGGTCAGAGCACCCTTCCCACAGGACGTGAACTTGGCCTTTCACCAATGACCTTTGTGAAATGTCAGGGAATTAACCTCCTTTTCTTCTTGTCCACTATTAAAGAAATAATGGCCTGCAAGGATCGTTGTCATGTGGGGAATACTGAATTGTCACATTCCATATACCAGAAGCAGTTGCAAAATGGAAGTCTGTAATGAAACGTGGAGAAAGGGGCTCAAGACAGTGGAGCTCTGCAGTAATTCTCCTTCTGTCTCCTCTTCATTGCAAATTTGTCTCCTCTTCATAGAATCAGTCTCCACACCAGTAGGTGGATTTCTCACCAATTGGTGGTAACGTTCTCGTCTTTTAAAACTTTTGGAGCAGGCACTGTCATTTATTGTATCTTTATTTGTGTAACACCTCAAACAATTGCTTGCTCTTAAAATTACTGCACCTTCCTCTGCCAATTTCGTTTCCATGCTGTAGATTTAGCAGTAAATTAGAAGTAAGAACGTTTTGCAATATGGCTTCTCTTGTATTGAACTGATCAGAAGACAACTGGAAATGAAAGTTCAAGCTGCAAAACGTGAACATTCACTATGGATTTTAAAGTCTGTCCAGGACCTTCTGAAGTCCACTGGGACTAGTTGGGAAATGCAGTTATCAAATGCAGCCTCAGCTCCGACGGCACTTTCTTTCATGCACATCTCTTGACAAGCGACAATGTATATACAGCATTGCAAATATTTTCTGGGGAGATTTCCTCCAGGCTTCCTAAATTTCTGACCTTTGCTCCTCTCTGTAAATAGCTTTTGCACATGGCTGGGCTGGCCTCATAAATTATGTGAGGCCTTTTCCAGTCAGCTGAAGCCGCAGGAAGAACAAAGCAGGGGCTGCCTGCTTAGGGCTGTATCCTGACGTTGGGAGCTTTGTAATTCATCTGAGCAGTCATGGAGGTTTTGCATAAGAACAAAGTAAAAGCTCCTTGTTAGTCTTCAAGATATCACATCAGCCCACTCTTTCCTTTTCTTTCTCTTTTCATGTGCTCCCCCCAAGGCATTGCCACGCATGCTTAGGTAACCCTCTTCACAGTGGCCTATAAATGCAGTGATGGATAACATGGAATAATCATGCCATGCTCTGGACTTGGGAAGAGTTCCAGTTCACACCAGCAAAATGAGAGGCCTTCTGCTGGAAAGCACCATAGGCCAGAGCATATTTGTGCGTTGCTCTTTCATTTAAGAATAGGGAGCACCAGAAGTACTTTGTGAGCTGTCTGAAATCTGACAGGGATAATGTGTTTCCCTTGGCATGTTTGTTGGTCTGGTGGGTTTTTTAACTGGAAGCTTCATCCCAACACAATTTCACGGCTTTGGAGAATTTTCTAGGATTTCTGACCCTCCAGGAGCCCAAGCAGAGCAGTGCCATGCATGGCATGTTTCAGACACGGGGATTCAGGACTCTAGTAATTGAGTCATGCTTTATTCAACTAAACCTTTCAAATTGATTGTCCTTGCTTAAGTCTCCTCAGTGACCTTTACAAAAGAGAGAGTGTTCTTAGGTCATTTCCTAATGAAAAAGGGACCTACTTGCACAACAAAGGCTCTAACATAAAGGAAGGGCAGTAAATGCTGACAAGTCTGAGTTAACGAAGGTTAACAAAGTTATTTCAGTCATCAAGCCAATGTACTAAACGGCTGAAGAATTACACAAACATTGTCATGATATTAATTGCTTCTCCAGCTCTGACTCTATCACTGTGCTAAACTGGTCCTCAAAGGATCGATTCCCTGGTCCTTATTGCAAATAGTGTTAAATAACATTTGCATCTCAACAACCAAATGATCAAATCGTTGCCAGGAAATCATGGGGAAGAGGCACTGTTTGGAATGGAGTGTTTTCCATTCCTTGTTTACTGCTTCCTCCACATCAGATAGGAAAATGGGACTGGAAGTATGAGAGTGACATTTGATGTAGGAATTAGAGAGATAGTCTTGTTCCATGTAATGCTTCCTTTGAGGCAATGCAGCTCCACATGGCCCCTGCAGAAAGTCAGGCATGTATCTGACAGTTCTGACCCTAACTAGTACTTGCCTCCAACCCGCTGCCCACAAAAGGGCTGTAGGTGGGCACCGAAGAGGAGATTTGCATTTCTCAGGTGCTCTGGGAGTTTATTCGACTTCAAAAATACTTCAGAAATGAAGCAGCATTTTTAGTGTACAGATTCCATGATTTCCTTCCCTTGTGGAAGTAACTGAAACGTTTGTGTACATGACTTCACTAAATTGAAACTGGAGCAAACTAATGTCTCTTCACTTGAATCTGAATAATTTTTCTGTGCTTTTTGCAGGTATGTAAGATAGATTCTCATTCTTTTTAAAGGTTACTTTCCATATTTGTGTGTACGTGGATGTGCTAGTTTGAAGCAAGCTGGAATGTTTTGGTAAAAGAACAGATAACGGGCAGTGAAATGAAAAACAATTGTGTCTACTTCTCTCACAGTCACGCTGAGAACTCGGGGAAGAAGAAAGACTTTTTCTCCATTTTGTTTCTCACTCTTGCTTTTGCCTTGGACCTGGTCACATCTCATTAACCCTGCTCCTACTAACCTTGCTCCCTAACCTCTTGGCTGCACCTCTTTTCTTCCTGATAACTGGGGTAAGGTTGAGAGGGCCGGGGGGAGGTGTTGGGGTGGTTTGGGAGCCCCTCCTGGGGACCTAGGTTTCTGGGAGGGGAGTTGTGCTTTTTGTATTGTTTATCCTTTGTATATTTTTGTATATAACTGTATATAACTGTATATATTGTAAATAGCTGCTTGTAAATTCTGCTAGCTGTAAATAAATTGCTTCACCTATATTCCCAGGGTCCCTCTGAGTTAGCTGGGGCAAATTCAAAAGTGTGGGGGGGCGGGGTAACCCCCAAACCATCACAGAATAAACTAGCAGAAGTATTTAATTAAGTTTTAAGGCCATATAGCAAGATACAAATATTTTATGCTAATATTTGCACAAGAATTGGTACTGCTTTACACAAAAAAAAGGGTTTTTTTTCTATATGCTCATATATACTCTCTCTTAATTTCTTTAGACTTAAATTCTGAATCATAAGTAAGAAAAGTCAAGAAAAAAGTGATGTCAGAAAAGATTTTTTTTTCTGATAATTGGGACTCACACTGATGAGCATTGATTGAGATTTCAATCACTATCGCAGTGCTTCTAATCAGCATCTTTCTATTTGAGTAAGGTAAATATGAAGACTATGTCTGCTGTGAATCTGTTTAGAACAGCTTCATAGGATAACTTTTAGAGATTAACTGATTTCTTAAAAACTGAAACCTGTTGATGTGGCTGGCATGGAGAAATGAGCAGCTATTTGTTCAGATGTGTATGCTGATATAAGTTATATTATGTTTTATATATGTTCATGTAAACATTGTTACTTCTCAGTTCATTAACTAGAAAAGACATTGAACTCCTAGCGCCCAAGATCCACATGAGCAGGCTTGGTTTAGAAGAAGGGTTGCTATATAAAGTTGCATTTGGTTGCAAGCAGAGAGGAGACTGTTTTGCACTGTTGTCTCATACTTAGAATCGTAGTATCATAGAATCAGTCAGGGTTGGAAGGGACCACAAGGATCATCTAGTTCCAACCCCCCTGCCATGGGCAGGGACACCCTACACTAGATCAGGCTGGCCAGAGCCTCATCCAGCCTGGCCTTAAACACCTCCAGGGATGGGGCCCCAACTGCCTCCCTGGGCAACCTGTTCCAGGGTCTCACCACACTCATAGTGAAGAACTTCCTCCTCATGTCCAGTTTGAAATCCATGGTGTCCTTTGTCTATGCTCCTAAACCATCTGCTTTATCAAATTAATCATAGTAGTATGGAAACAAACAAACAAACTGAAAAAAAACCTCAAACCATACTGTAAGAGATCTATCCTGGTGGCTTATCCTGAGGAACTCCATGTTATTTATTCTTCATGCTGGCTCATTCCTAGTCTGCCTTCAAGAAAAAAAAATTGCACTGACTTTTGTACTTTCTTTGGCTATGTCAGTTTCTCAGTAGGGACTCACTTGATATAATAGAATAAGATTTAATGTACAAAGTCCAACAGCCATTGCAAGAGCCATTTTCCACAAAAGCAGTGTGGAAAATTGATTTGTTTAAAAAGCAGAATTGATTTGTTTAAAAAAACACTGTCTTTCAGTCATAGTGTTTTGTCTTCAGGTTTGTGATATCAAATCAACTGCAGCACAGATAAATGTTAATTATAGACAGATGTTGACAGTGAACTTTTTATGTCACAAATGACCCTATCCTTCAATATGAGAGTAAAACAAATTTTGCTTAGTATCAGTAAGGCATTGTTCAGTGTCTTTACTACAAATTTCTAAATACAAAGAAATCAGGATATCTTCAAGTTCATTGGGTGATAGGTTGGACTGGATGATCTTGGAGGTCTCTTCCAACCTGGTTGATTCTATGATTTCTGTAAGTTCCCACGCTGTCCTCCTTCACTTCTCCCACCTGAATGGCATTAAATGAATTTGAACTATTATCCTGCTTGGACAGGGATAGTATTCATCTTCTAGCTCTTTCTTTCTGGGCATGAGCAACACTGTAAGTATTTTAATCTAAAACAAGGCATTATTTTTATTTACCAGCTCATTTATATAAATATGTATCTGTTTGTTCATGCCTTGCTGTAATTCTTGGTTTGTGAGACACTAATGCTGTTACAGACCGGTCTGTGAAAAACACAATTGCATTTCAAAAATAATCCATTGGAATAAACTTAATGAGAATGTCTTGGTAAATGATGCTTTGTGCCATTGAAGCATGTTTCTCCAGAAAAGATTGCTGCAATTTACTCTTCGTGTCATTAGTGCGCTGCGCACTGCAGAGCATGCGAAACATCTGCGTTTGGTGATGCTACGTCTGGAACAGGTCTCAAATACTTTGGTTCACACATCTCAGACATATTGTCACAACTCATTATTTAAACCACCACTGTGTCATTTTAGTTTGGTTTTTTTTTTCCCCTCTGTTGAGCCTTGTGATGTTGGCAGTAAACAGAGGATTATTTTTAAACAACCTTTGAAGTGGCCTGAAGAGAGACGAACCAGTGCTGGAAAGGAGAACAACAAGGAAGCCTTGCGTGCAACCTATGTAGATCCATGCCCATTGAATCGTTTTCAGGCTCCACTGCTAAATAGAAAGTATCATCCCCAAAGAGACAGAGATTTCTGCCATTAAGTGCTGGGCTCCATTTGTAAGAAATACAGCCACTAAGTAGATTTCACAGTTACGCATGTTTTTCTTGTTTGGAGTGTAATTAGTGATGTTGTGGGTCAGTGAGAATCTCCCTTGGGAAGGCATATTCCACAGAAGACACTCTTTTCATAGAATACATATGAATACTCAAGTAGTGAACGTTGGTTTGAGTGTTAATTTGCATGTATTGATTTTGTCACACACAAAGCAGTCACTGTTGCTGGAGTTTGCCTGCAAAGGTGGGCACTGCCACTTCACTTGGTACCTGAGGTCATCTAGAGTACTGTTTGTTCTGCCTACATTTTAGAGCTGGTTATTTACTTACACAGAAGGAGAAATGAGTGCCAGGAGGATGGAGCCAGGCTCTTCTTGGCGATGCCTGATGACAGGACAAGGGGCAATGGCTGGAAGCTGAGGCATAGGAAGTTTCAAGTAAACACAAAGAATTTTTTGACTGTGAGGGTGACAGAACACTGGAAGAGGCTTGGAGATATTCAAGACTTGCTTGGATGTGTTCCTCCATGATCTGGTATAGGTTCAGTTGAGTACTCCAGGTCATGCTCAATGAGCTGAAAGAAGCAACTCAACACAGAGAAACTCAGTCTAAGGAAGCGTACCCAGCACCCGTGAGCAATGTCAGAGCAATCACATGAGCAATGTCAGAGCAATCATGAGACCTAGCCCTACCTAGCCGGGGGGCCCACCAGGCCCCCCGGCCTTTGAATCCCCTCCACCATTCACCCAGTGATGCACCACAGAGCACTCACCGGTGATGATCCGAGGAGGATCCTTCTGCCCACAATGGGCAAACTTGGGGCTTGCCTTTCCTGGGGCCACTTATAAAGGGGAGTGGGTGGGGGGGAGCTAAGTGGTGACACCTGGGGTGGGAGGAGACTGCAATAGAATCCAGATTGAAAAGAGGAGTGGGCTGGGAGAGCAAAGTGGTGACACCTGGGGTGGGAGGAGACTGCAATAGAATCCAGATTGAAAAGGGGAGTGGGCAGGGAGGGCAAAGTGGTGACACCTGGGGTGGGAGGAGACTCCAACAGAACCCAGGTGTTATGAGTTTGGGGGAAAAAAAGGGGAAAATGAATTGTGCAGGAGAGAAAGAGGTGGATATGGTGGAGAAGGGAGGGAAATGGAGAGGAAAAGGATGGAGATGAGAACTGGAAGATGGAATGGTCTATTTGCAGTCATCTTGAATGTTAAATTGCACAGCAAGTGAGCTGTGAGTCTGGGCAGTCCTGTTTTCCTTGTGTTTCTTTTCCTTTGCCTTTCTCACATTTGTCAGCTTAGCTTATTTTTTTACAGGCTGGATAAAGAGAAATATTTTTGCTTGGTGTTTTTGGAGATCAAGTTGAAGTGTGTAACAAAATTATATACAAATCATCACTGAATAGAAGTCAGCAGTAAGATTTTGTAACATTTCATCACGAACAACAGTTTGCAAGTTATGCAGAGATGTCCACCAAGAAGCCAGAAACATGCTCTGATTTCAGCTTGGAGAAGACTCCACAGAGACCTAACAGTGACCTTCCAGTACCTAAAGGTGGCCAACAAGAAGGCTGAAGAGGGACTGTTTACAAAGGCCTGAAGTGGCAGGATGAAGGGCAGTGGTTTTAAACTAGAGAAGAGATTTAGGTTGGATATTAGGAGAAAGATCTTTACCGTGGAGGTAGTGGAGCACTGGAACAGGTTGCCCAAGGAGATAGTTGAGGCCCCATTGTTGGAGATAGTCAAGGTCAGGCTCATCAGGGCTCTGGGCAAACTGAATCAGTGCAGGATGTCCTTGCTGACTGCAGGGGAGTTGGACTAGATGACCTTTGGAGGTCCCTTCCAACTCAAATTGTTCTATGATTCTAATATTAGTTTCTCTGCATGGTGATTCCAGATGACGTTCATCAAAGGGTCTGGCTTACTGGAACAAAAAGAGATCCTGTGTTTATTTTCTCTTCAAGAGATTGACTCCATTGTAGCAGTGACAACCAATCCAGCTTTATGCCTCACAACTGTTCCTAAATGAATGCTTTTTTATTATTTTTATCAGGGCCAGCCGGGACTCCTTGGAGCACAGGGATTCACTGGACCACCAGGATTGATGGGGATCCCAGGAGTGCAAGGTCCCAAAGGTCACAAAGGTGAAAGAGGATATCCAGGAATAAGTGGACCCAAAGGAGAAGTGGTAAGTTTTGAATATCAGATATTTTAGCTAATGAGCAAAATGCTGGCAGAACATAATTTTAATTGTGCTGTTTCACTCTAGGGACAAAGAGGAGTTACTGGATTCCCCGGGGCAGATGGCATTCCTGTAAGTAGCCAGTTACCTCATCTATAAGAAATCACTAACTGCAGATATTGCAGGCTAGCTTAGAGCCTTTATGCTTTAATTAAAATCTCTGGGCCAAATTCAGCGTCTGCCACATACACACTTTTAAGCTAAGGACATATACTGAAGTGAGTGGAACTGCAGATACAAAACAAGAGAGCAGAATCTGTGCTCCCTCTCATTCCCTCAGGTAATTAAGATCCGTTTGCTTTGTCCTATGGAGAAATCTTCCCTTGTCAGTGGGACAAGAAAGGATGGAAATTTCCTGTGTCCCTGGAGGACACTCGGCTAAGCATGTTCTTTTGTAGGAAAGAGCTGTGAGATAAGTGCTTTGCATATCTTAAGCTTGTAAGCAAAGGACACCAGTGGGTCATTCCTTAATTATTTCAGAGTTGCAAAGCACACAGAAAGACCAATGTTTTAAGAATACTGGGTTATTATTTGCTTTATAGCTCATATGGCATGCTTGAGATAGTCTTTAAAAACTTACTGAACAGTAAACAGTGTCAAACTTGGAACAAATTGACCAGGTCCATGAAACTGAAACATTCAGAAAGGAAACACGGGTAAAGTTCACAGCACAGTATTTTCCCAGCTTACACTTCTTTACATCTTGTGTCATAAAATAACAAAGAAATCTGAGTCACTGGAATCCCTGGACAGAGTTCCCAGGCTTGGGTTTCCTTTGTAGTGCTCCCTGACACGGGCCGTTCTGCAGCCCACACATCCACATCCACTGTGATTTCACCCTTTCTTTGTTTCCAGATCTCCCTATTGAGTTTCAGGGCTTTCTCTCTCACAGTCTTCCTCCTCCTCACTTCTAAAGGAAAAGCAGAAGACCCTCTTTCCCATTCCTATTAAGGATCTCGTTCATCTCACCACATCATACTGAGTTTTTTCTAAGCACTGTAATGCCCTGGGAAGGAGTAAATCACTCCCCTGTGAAACTCCATGTTCCTATAGCTGGACCAAGGCTTCTCTTACCTGAGCAGGTTTACTTTTTCAGCCCTACCTTCCCAACCTCTGCACGTTGCACTGTGAGGGATAGACACCTTCAGACAGTAGTTGAACCTGCATGCTCCTTTACCCTTCTCGCTCACTTATGTTCTCCAGTCAGTTTTCCTAGGCCAAGACTTAATACTGACCATCAGGAGGCATCAGAGAGACAGGCACATGTACAAACTAGAATGGCAGAGTGGTGGGATGTGGGGCTGGAGGCTAACAGGGCATGATGGCAGGCCTGAATCTCTTCTGGGATATGGAATGCCGGTACTTGATGGAGCTAGGTAAGGATGTGAACAGATTTCTTTTTCTTCTAAGCAAGAAAACTGAAGCAAAGAAAAACCAGTTGCTTTAGATACAGAGGGAAAAAAATGGTTTATGTTGGTTTCTGGTTTTCCTGGCTGAGCTCTCTGGATCAAAGAGCTGCTCAAACGCAGATTTGCTTCTCATCAGTCGCAGTGCAAACAAGAAGCAACAGAATTTAAAATGAATGTAGGTACAGCAGTGGAAATCCCATTTGAGACAGGAGTAACTGTCTTAGAGTCTTGGTGTGGAGGTTCTGTGGTGCCTCTGGCTTTGAGCCTTACTGTTTCCTTCCCATCTTCATACTTGCAGCCTCATCACAACACTGAGCTTAGCTCCAGAAGCATCTCTGACAGTTTTTCCAGCTTGGAAGCTGTTCAAAGCCAGCAAAAAACCTTTCTTCCCACTATTCCAGTGTGAAGCACTGAAATGCTTAACAATCTCAGTTCTTGATGGCTCTCTGCACAGCAGCCTCATCTGGCTTAGTTCTCTGCCTAACAGAGCCTGCATTGAGCATAGCTTTCCTACCCTTTCTGAAAGGTCCTTCGCTACTCATTTTTTCATGCTGTCTGGGGCATCTGGTTCAAGCTGCAGTTATATTAAAAAAAGGCACTGTCTGTTTCTCTCTTTGAAAATCCTAGTTTCCCATGGATCCAAGCCTTGGGCTTAATGTGAGAATGTCTAAATACTGTGTGACTACAGGAAAGGGAAAACTAGAAACAGATGGATAGATAAACACTTCTTTTTTTCCTCTTTTTTTCTTTCTCTCCCCCCACCCCCCTCTCCTCAACAGGGTCATCCAGGGCAGCCAGGATCAAGGGGGAAACCAGGTCATGATGGCTGTAACGGGACAGTAGGTGACCCTGGTGACTCAGGAACTCCTGGGTTCTCTGGTTTCCCTGGCACCATTGTAAGTAGCTGACAGTGAGTACCTGAAGCTAAGACCATTGCTGAAGTGAATTTCATTCACATGTGTGTTAGAAGCAAAGGGGACATCTTTAATGGAGCTCCCTTTTGGCTCAGCGTGGCAGACTTACCATGGGCGCACTAAACTATGCTTAGTTATTAAATTGCAACCATCACTGGGCTGTCTGCCCAGAGCTACACCTGTCACACAGGTCTTCCAGAGAGATTTCTACAGGAAAATCTGTACAGCTTTATCTAGCATCAATAAAATAGTATTAAACTCATAATTTCTAATGAAAGTAACCTTTTCCTTCCCTGCCCAAAGCCAAAGTATTGGCTTTCCATGGTGTGATACACAGGATCACACTGAGGGGACAAGTGTGGCTCCTGAATTTCCCAGGGACTATGTCAGCCCTGCAGCTGCTGCTCTAGCTAGTAGGTGCTGCCATGTAATGTCATGCCCAGGTAATGGCTGATTCTTCTCAGGAATTCATTCTTTCATGTGCTGTGGGAATGTACACTTTGATTTTAAATCATGAATTTCCAAAGCTGTACGTAGTCTCTGCTTCTGAACAGGGGTATGTGTATACTCATGAAAGCCCCAACAAATATTTTTTGTTACTCTTAGATATTTAAATGTTAACATAAATGATATGAAAGCTTACTTCTGTCATTATTTTGGTACCCTCCAGGGAGTCCAAGGGCCAAAAGGCCAGAAGGGGGAGCCCTATATATTGCCACCGGACATCGCAAGTCAATACAGGGTATGTCTCTAAATCCTGAGAGTTACTCATCTTCAACAGTTTTACAAGCAGATGATGGAGAGTTAATTTTTCTTACACTCTGACAGATGTGTCCCAGGAGGCGTATTTCAACGCTATGCAAGCTTTGCAAAGGTGGCTTCTGCTTTCTCTGGTTACAACAAAGTCTGTCTGATATCCAGGGGGAAAAAAATCCACTCACTTTCTTGCAAGCAGTCACACTATGCAGGCTGATTGCAGAGGCACTGGAGATGTTGTAGTTCAAGCATTACCCTCTTTACTCAATTACTACCTTTGTGTCATGCATGCCAAAATCATTCCTTTGCCATATTTTTGCCCATTGAATGATTGTATTTAATATTAGCATCCTTACTATGTAATTTTTACCCAGGAGTTTGATTGACTTAAGATAAAATGCGCTTCGCTATATTAGTTAAGTAGCAAACCTCCAGTATTCCTATGGGTGATTTTACTGTACCTATCCTTAAACCTTGTTATGTGATCACTTGAAGCTTTTTCTCATGTAAATAGTCGTGCATAATTTGAAAGTATCAGGTGAAGAAAAGTGGCTGCAAGTGCTGTTAGAATATGTATTGTGACAAATTTATGTACAAAGCCACACCTGAGCTGTACTCAGCACAGAAGGGATCTGCTGACATCGTTTATGTTTACTTTGTGCCAGCAATGAATGCCAAAATAGTTTTTTCTTTTGACATATTTATAAGTTGCCTGTATTTTTTGATGGAATCTTATTTTACTTTCAGAAACTCTTTAAATCTGCACTTGTTGGTAACTAGGTATGGTTAAAGAATAACTAAGTAATGACTAAGAGTTGCTCAGTCATACTGTAGACAAAGATACTGACACCTGCATTCATTTCATAAAATACTTGGTTCCCTGAAGCATTCTGTTAACTAAATTCAATTTAATTAGGTCATTCAGATGCTATTCAAAATGATTGAAGGTGTCTGGACTAAATACCACGTTATTTATGCATATTGGAAAGTCTTTGTGCTAGAACATTTTTTGGATCCAATTTCCAGAAACATTTCAACATGTACTGCAGTTAAAATATGTGGTCAGTGAAAACAGTATGTTCTAAATGCTTTTAGTGACTCAGAAGAGAATCAAAATGATTCAGTAATCCTCATACAACTCAAGAAAAATGAGCTTGTGCATTGCAGCTAAGGTTACAGTCCTAATTAATGGACTTTTTCATGGAAATTTTTCAACAAAATAATTAAACTTGGTCTGTTGTCCATGTCAGCCTTGTAGATTGGATCCCCAACAAACTTCTTACCCTCCTATTCTTCTGTGTGCAACCATGCTACGTGCAGAAAGTACAAGATCAGTGTGGCCCACGTTCAATACCTGTATCAAATGCATCTGTATGTAAGGGTTTGTGTAGCACTGGTGTTACAATTAGTTTTTGGAGTGAGAGAGAAAAATTGAGTGAGAAAAAAAAATTTATTCATTTTTTTATATACTATATATTAATATATATATAGTATTTACTGCTTTTTTGGCTCCTTGTTTTGTTTGGTTTTTTTTAGGGAGAACCTGGGGATCCAGGACTCAATGGCTTTCAGGTAAGTAGTATGGCAGCAACTGTAATAAAGTCTCAATAGTAAATGATATCAGGACAACATTAACTGATGTTTGGGATTTTATTTACTTAAAGGGATCTCCAGGTGCTCTGGGAATTGAAGGACCTGCTGGTCCACGAGGAGTGCGAGGAAGACCAGTAAGTATATTTAAAATATGTTCTATAGAAAATGAACCTAACAGATGAATTACCTCATCAAGTTCTATTACGTTGGATTGCAACCTTGCAAAAGGATAGAAAAAACAGGTTATAAATAGCAGGTACAGGTGTCTTTGGCTGCAAAACCTTTTAAAACTCCATGTGAGACAATGATTCTACAAAGTTGAATATTGCAAGAAGAGATGTGGTTTCTTTCATCCCATGTTGCCAGAGGTTTTCAATTCATTATATGTTTCTTGAACCCCCTTGAAAGCATAGAATCAACCAGGTTGAAGAGACCTCCAAGATCATCCAGTACAACCTATCACCCAGCCCTATCCAGTCAACTAGACCATGGCACTAAGTGCCTCATCCAGTCTTTTCTTGAAGACCCCCAGGGACGGTGCCTCCACCACCTCCCTGGGCAGCCCATTCCAATGCCAATCACTCTCTCTGGGAAGAACTTCTTCCTAACATCCAGCCTATACCTACCCTGGCACAACTTGAGACTGTGTCCCCTTGTTCTATTGCTGGTTGCCTGGGAGAAGAGGCCACCCCCCACCTAGCTACAATGCCCCTTCAGGTAGTTGTAGACAGTAATAAGATCACCCCTGAGCCTCCTCTTCTCCAGGCTAAACAGGCCCAGCTCCCTCAACCTCTCCTCATAGGGTTTGTGTTCCAGGCCCCTCACCAGCTCTGTTGCCCTTCTCTGGACACGTTCCAGCACCTCAACATCTTTTTTGAATTGAGGGGCCCAGAACTGGACACAAGACTCAAGGTGTGGCCTGACCAGTGCTGAGTACAGGGGAAGAATAATCTCCCTTGTCCTACTGGCCACACTGTTCCTGATGTTTGTAAGGATTATTCAGTGCTGACCAATTTATATGCCCCTACACTGAGTTGTTAAAAATACCAGGATATAAATATGTCACCTTTTCTGCTCATTAAAAAATGTGTATATTAAATCTCCACACTTCCTACAGAAGATTGAATAGTTAACATTCTTCATTACTATCTAGAATACAATTTCATTTTTAAACTATTTTTCAGTTATTTTTTTCCAAAATCAACATTTACAGCATTGATGTGGAGAACTGTTGCTGAACAGTTTCCTGGGAAGACTGTATTGTCTCCAGATACCATTTTCTACATTTCTTATTACCATGGTTAATAGTTTTATGGGTGAGAAACAGTTGTTCAGATTCAATATATTTTGGTTTCTTTATGCCTGCTTTAATTTCCTGTCAGACAGCTTTATAGCATTTGGTTTTTTTTTGCCACAATTCACTTTGGACCTGTTGTACATATGTGATCTGAGGGAGAAAGGGGTTAATTCAGAGCTTCTTACGCAGAACCGCTACAGCTAGTTTCAGGGACACCTCCCTCAAAAAAAGGTAATTTTTTGGACAAAATCAATTATATCCAATCAATTATATCTCCAAAGTTAGTTTTCTGTAGTGGCCTATTTTACCATGTGGAGCAAGCTGCACCTTATTTTTCTCCACTGGTCCTCCTGAAGGGAAAACCCTTTGGTCCTCTGCTTTCTCTTTCTCTAGAGTGAGCCCACAAAGTTCGTGAGCTTCACATAGAAGCCCAGCCTGCAGTTACTCATGTTCTCAGTGCCCTGTCTTGGATGTTAGGAATGCTGTGAACCTTTCATTTTGTGAGCTCCGTGACTACGTCCTTCTGGTTGCCATCTTGGCAGCATCTATTCTGAATACTCTTTACAGAATGAATGGATCCCCACCACTTTTAGCTCTTACAAAACACTCTATTTACTGTCCCTAAAGATGTAACTTGCTTGTAGGAGGGACTAGGGAACACTTCCCGTATCTGAGACTGATGTTCCAGCATTCCTCTTCTCTGAGTCCTAGATCTGCATGAAGGTACACATGGCTCCCCCCAGTCACTGCAGAGCCTCCAGCCAGTGGTATCCCCTGCACGGTGCACCTGCACAGTATATTAGACAACAGCTCACAGGCTGCCTTTCTAACCCAAAACTGATCCAAAAGTGTTCTCTCAGGGCAAGTCTACTATCCATGCACACAAAGGTACATAGCAGAGATTCCTAACGAGTTCAGGTTTTGCCTGAATGTTCCTATCTTCTCCTTGCAGGTTGAGGATTGATCTTACATAATCCAGTTGCATCTCCTTTGGGGCTTAGTACGTGGATAGTTCTATTTGCAGGTCTTTCTCTTTTCTGTGCTTCTTGTTCACTATCTTCTCTGCACAGATCATGTTTCTTATTCACCCCACCTTTGCTGCATTTGACAGCTTTTAATGTGTGGAGCCTTTTGGAGCCTCTCAACTACCTCAGCTGACTGAAGCAAGGTAGATTGTCTCTCCAATTAATGGCTCTCCTACTGCTTTTCTTGTTAGACTCTGGCAGCTTTTATCTCCCCCTAATAGTTTAATTTCCCACCATCTTCATTGGATTTCACTCTGTACACACAAGACAGGTCATCTAAG
The DNA here is from genome assembly GCF_015220805.1 of Pogoniulus pusillus. Lineage (NCBI taxonomy): Eukaryota > Metazoa > Chordata > Aves > Piciformes > Lybiidae > Pogoniulus > Pogoniulus pusillus. The sequence goes on along the minus strand of NC_087268.1, from coordinate 33,063,208 downwards.
ATGCATATGGTAATTCAACTCCCTTTACAGATGGATGCAGTACCAAGACTTCACCAGTCCAGCGAAGTACTTAAAGTCATACTTAACTTTAGGTATGAGCTTAAAATCAGGATCCAACACCACAAGTTCTTACTACTTGAAAAAAAAAAAGGAACTGGGGAACTGTTACTTTGTTAGGAAAGATCACCATGTGCTTTAGCAGGGTATTTTTTCAGAACAGTAAGCATGGCTGATAGAATGAGGATAGTACATTGCATGAGGAGGAATACATTACATTCTAAATATGCTCTTCCATTTCAACATAAAGTGATTGACCTCCTGCATGCACTGATTAGAAAGCAACAAGTAACTTGCTCTCCCCTGTTGTGCTTCCCCAGGGACCACCAGGGCCCCCAGGACCACAAGGACCACAAGTAAGTCTTTGTGTCAGAGTTGTTTATGTTGATTTTTGTGTGGCTGAAGTTTATCCAAGACACACTTCAAGGCAGTAAAATGAAGAACCACAGGCTGTACCAATGGCTGGGTAGCACAAGACCTTCTGTGCTGGCTGCATACCACGAGAAGTTAATCTTACACTGGGATTGCCTGCCCTGAAAAGATTAAACCGTTTCTAGAGCCAGATTTAATTTGCTACTGTAGTCACAGTAGCTTTCCATGAACAGAGGATCCTTGCGGTCTTTACAATATTCAATTGTATCTCTGAAGAAAAAATAGGTAAGTTCATTATTCCAGCTGACTTAGGTATTTTTATTTAAGATCCAGTGCTGTTAAAAACTTACAAAATAAATGCTTGATCTTTTCACAACATTGGTCAGTGAATGAATCAAATTGTGTTGTAAGAAGCACTGGTAGCATGAGATTTTAATTACAGTTGTCTTTCTGAATGTTTAGGACTATAAAAATATGCTTAAATCTACAAAAATACTTTGAGGTAAATCTAGACTACTATTTGGTTGCAGTTCCTTAGAGGTGTCCTACAGACTCATGTGCCTGAGAAGGCCTTTAAGTATGTTTATGTTTAAATTTTACATTAGAAAACTGAGTTGTACACTTAGTAAATCTTGATCTGTTGTTTTTTCAGGGCAACAGGGGCCTTGGTTTCTATGGAGAAAAAGGTGAACAGGTAAAGGAAAACTAATGAATTAATAGCAGCACTAAGGGACAGTTTGATGTCATTTGCTATTTATAAAGGAACCTATTTTAACTACTCTCTGAATTTGTGGTTCTATTATGTAATTATAAGTGAAAAACAAACAAATAGAGCTTTGACAGTAATTATCAGTAATTATCATCTCCGTAAGGGATGCTATAGCTGAACTAACTTCTGCATGTCTAAATCTAGCTGTGCCCTCCTTTACACCAACACAGAGGTTAACACGTCTGAAATTTGTCAAGCCAGACCACTTTGTGTAAAGTGATAATCTTCATGCTCATTCTATTGTTGCAGTTGCTTGACAAGATAATGTAAGTACTTACTGCTAGTAAATGTACCCTTATGCTTTTGTTCCAGGGCCCCCCAGGTCCTCCAGGTCCACCAGGGCTTCCTACAAGAGAACTGATGGGTGTCCCCTCTGACAAACACAAGGTAACCACAGCGTGTTTTGCCAAAATGCAAAAGGAAATAAGAACTCTACAAATACCAAAACTAAAATTCTGTGCAAATGTTCTTTTACACACAGTGCTTTAATATATCAAAAGAGAAATCTGCCACTTTTCCATAGCCTGGATCATGAAGTATTTATTGAAGCTATGGTGGATGAAGTCATTCAGAAAGCACTTCTCACGGCCTAGAGATGCTTTAGGCAAACTTGTTCTTTCTGTTTAACCATGCAGCTACTGGCTGTCACACATCTTCTCATTTTACAAGCAGGAACACTTGCTGAGAAACCATCCAATATCATACTTTTCATAATAGTGAGTGAAATTTTCTTCCTGTGAAAGAAGCACTTTTTTTAGGGAGGCTCTCTGAGTTACTGTGTTTGGTTATACAACATCTATATGGCACAGAGATTTGTAAACTTTTTCATACATTTTGGAGAAAACCTCATCAGCAGGGTGCAGTTTATTCTCACCTCTTGTTTCTTGCTGAGAGCAGAGGTACTCATGCCCTGTATGTGTTTATTCTGGATCACACACCAACCTCCAGAGCAGTAGATTTTCACTCCAGATTTGAAGTTAGAAAGTTCACATGGCTCATTCAATTTCTGCAGCAAGCTAAGTCGGTTGGTATGATATCAAAAAATGCCTGTAATGGTCTGCAGCCTGCAGTAGGTAATATACATGTTGAGATTGCCATGACTAAGCAGAGATGCCCACATATGAGCTACTGATCTGGAGAGCCTTTATAATAATTGGTGTGCTAGTTTGAGCCTAGCTGGGATATTTTGGTGAGAAGAATTAGATTATAGGCTGTGAAAAGGAAACAATGGTGATGTCTACTTCACTCACAGGCTTGCTGAGATGTATAAGAACAAGAACACAAACATAGATAACAGAGTTGGTCTCTGTCTCTGGGGCTGCATGAACTTCTCTCTACCTAATTTGCTGCCTTACTAATCCATCTGCTTCCTAACCCCCCTGGCCAACCCTCCAAACTCACCTTGAGCATAAGGCAAAGTAAGTCTGGGGTAAGGTAGAGGGGTGGGGAGAAGGTGGAAGGGTGGTTGGGAGCCCCTACTGGGGACTCAGGTTTCTGGGAAGGGAGTTATGTTTCGGTATTACTTTTTAACTTGTATATTTCTGTATATGTTGTAAATATCTGCTTGTATAATGTGCTAAGCTGTAAATATAAAGCTTCATTCAATTTCCAGATTGACTGAGTCTAGTCTGGGTGATTTTCTTAAGTGGGGGAGGTTGGGTAACACCTAACCATTGCATCTTTACTTTGGCACCCAACATGTCTCATCCTAACAACAGCTCTTTCTTACTTCTGATGAGACAATATATAGATAATCAGTAGGTAAAAATTTATTTGTAGGCATAACTCAGACACTCACCACCCATACCTCTCATGAACGACCCTGAAAACGAGCTGAGGTGCTTGCATTTCAACAGACCTTTTTACAAGCAGCTTTAAAATGCTTTATGAAAGCATAGATTGCATGTAACAAGTGTATAAAGACTGAACAGCACAAAGGTGGTGGTGTTTTTTCTCTTGATAAAGCTTTGTTGTAGAAAAGTTACTGAAATGTAAATGGGAATGTCTATCATATCTGAATATTTTTCCTTTATTGTTAGGGTGAAAGAGGAGAGCCTGGACAAAAGGGGGAAGCTGGAATTCCAGTAAGTCAAGTGGAGAAGAACAAAGCCAAACAATAATATTGGAGCTAATACTGCTGCATTCTTCATTGAAATGGTGCAATATGCAGAGCAACATAAGCAGAGACCTAAGTTCTGTTGCTTTAGAAAAGCTAAGCAATGTGACATGTCATAACTCCTCAGTTCAATCAGTTGTTCCTTTACTGCTTTACCAAAATAAGTTTATTCCCTCAGACACTTTTTGATTTTATCTTTAGCTATTAATAAATATCATTATTGTTGTGGATCTATGTTTAAAACCTCCAGGAAACTGCACTAAATAAGTATATATGGAGATTTTCTCTGTCCTCTTCAGTCTGATCTCTGGGACATGCAGACTTTTGGTCTCATTGATCAGTAAGCCTGTTTGTTGAGTAAGCAGACAGTAATCCCATGAGTTGCAGTATCATTTAGAGATGTCAACCAGGCTTGAATGAATGTGGTTTAGTTAACTCACAGACAACCTCTAGTCTGTCTAAATAGCTTTGCCATTGAGTGGTTCTTTTTTACTGCCCAGAGTGGTTTAAAATGCAGTCTTTACCAATTAGGAATGCCTCACTGAGCATTTTGCAGAGCTTTATTTTCTCAGATGGTCTGGTCAGCTTCTCTGCAAGGTTATGGGAGAAGGTCACAGTGTGAGCCCTGATGCCCTCCATGTGCAGTTGTTAGCCAGTTCTTCAGCTGTTGGTCAGATTTTACACATGCAGAGTTTTGTTGGCTGCATTAGGAAGAGCATAGAATTTATGCTGATGTAGCAAAAGGGGCTATGTGTTTTTGCTAGTGAGATGGATGGCAATATGCCTGTGTTTGCCAAGTAGCTCTCTGAAGTTACAGTTTGGCCATAAACTGAGTTGCTTAATTAGTTGTATAGATGAACAATTGCTTTGGCTCTTCCTCAGAGTTGCAGCCACAGAAGAAAATAAAGGAGGAGGAGATGATAGAAGGGAAACCCTGTCCTCTCCCTAATGGCCTGCTATGGCTATTGTAATGAAGGAAGCATGTTACACTTCATTTTAAGGACAACAGTTCTTTCACATGCAGCTATTATTAGATCCTCCATGTGTTACAATGATGTCTTCTTCCTGTTTGGCTTCCCTAAAACAGTATTACAAATTTTTGTCACATAATGAAGAAATGTGTTGAATTGACATGTAATGTTTCCTAGGGTGTACTTCTCTTTCCTCTTGAAAAAGGTGAAGAAGGGGTAATGGGCTACCCGGGACAAAGGGTAAGTCATTCATTAAAGGTAAAATTCACCCAACTGAATGTGTAAGTCCAAATTGAGAGTTTGCCTTCAGGAACAAAACCCAGATTAACAGACTATAGAAATGAGAGTTCTTTGGCCCATCAGGTTGTGGCCAGCTCTGAACTTTCTGATAGACAAAGTGAAAATGCTGTTTTGAAGTGGTGGTGGGAGAAGGGCCCCATGAGACTCACAGGTGTGCCTGTACCATCACCAGGAAGTCTTGTACATCTCTTACCTAAAGCTGTGCTCACTAACCACTGTTACTGTTCTGGTCTACAACAGACCATATTTCACTGTTTCCACCTCAGCTCTCTTCAGAGTACTGTTTACAAACACAAGCTTGTCTCTGGTTACTTGTGACCCCAGAAAGATAGCTAATTTAAGTATTACTACCATGTAGTGCCTACAGGTGCTTCTTTTGAGACAGTGCTCCTCAAATGCTGAAATAGAGTAAGAACAGTACTCAGCATATATATTAAAAAAATCTCAGTCATCTTCAAAATCCTCATGATCAGCTTAGAAAGTATTGATTAAGAGATGAAAATGAAACACCAGATTGGATTTCAGACCCATCCTCTCTGCACCATAAATAAATTTAGTTGATAAAGTATCTGAACTCTCACTGTTAGTGATAACAGAAATAATAATGATTCTTAACCATTAGGATGTTATGATGTCACTTTTGTTTTGCTCATTTTATTGTCTTCAATAGGGACTGCCTGGCATCAATGGTTTTCCAGGACTCAGTGGAGACAGAGTGAGTATTTCATACCAGACTGTGGGTTTTAACACATATGTAGACAATCTGTCTGGAAAGTAAACCATAGAAGAAAAATTCTGTCTGTAATTACACCAGCTGTAGTCTAACAAATATCATCTGGATTCATCCATCATTGTAATTTTGGGTCAGTTGTTCTTCTCATTAGTGAGGAAAAGGGGAAAAAAAAAAAGGAAAAAGACAAAGAAAAAAAGAAGAAGCCTGTAATTAAAGTCTACTTTGTATAAAACATGACCATGTTTTAAGAGCACGATGAGGTGTCATTTTCATTGTTCCCACTGCTGTGACCATGATTTCTGTGTTTTCCTATCTACATGCAAAACTTACATTTTTAAGTAACTTTCTGGAGATGTGTTTAAGATGTATGGCTTATCTTGATTCTGAAAAAAGAAGAAGAGAAGGAAACTGATAACTATCCCAGTTGAATCTGTCCATGTGGGAACACACCCAGATAGCATTCTCTCAGACAGAGAAGACCTCATACGTTCTGTCTGGTCTCAGAAAAAGGCTTCTTCAGTCAGCATTAAGAAATCAGTTCCATGATGTATTGTGGAAGCAATGGGATGAGTGACTTTCCCATGCTGCTCCATCCTCAGTTGTTTAGGATTGCCACCCAGGAGTAATAATAACAAGAAACACATGGGACATGGAAGTACATGAAATATAAAGAAAATAAGAATGTTTGCACAGCTATCTGGTCCAATTACAGAACCTGGTGGCGTGGAAAGGAGTTATGTGATTGGCAGTAGGTAGATGGAGAGGTTAAACCCATTTAGGCTTACTGGTTGTCTCTAGCATAGGTTCATGCTCCAGTCAGAGACGGTCAGAGCCTTCTTCGTACTGAAGGTGAATCCTGGCAGCAATTTTAGTGGAAGGTGCATTATTTTGGTTGGGCTGTCATTATCGAACGTGTGTCTGAGAGGGGACGTCCTACTCGGTGTGGTGTTACGACCTCCCTGTTGTTGATATTTGAGTGATTGGGTTCTTAATAAAGGACGGACGATGAAGTCCTGCTTGCGCACAGGTGAAGCCGCAGTGACTTCGGGAGCCGCTGGCTTCACTTCTAGGACACCAGCGCCACCTAGTGGGAGGAAGCCTTACAGCGGATACTCAGGAGCATCCTCATTACGGAAAGGTCTCTGGGGCGCGCAGCTCAGGTTGTGGCAGCCTGCTGAGAGCTGTGCTATTGGTACTGCTTCAAAACTGCAGCAAGTGACTTACAGAGCGGGTTATTAGCATTCGCGTTCCGTGTAGGAGTTGTTGTGCCCACTGTGAAACTTGGGAGATGCTGAATTTTAAAGAAGTTGGACAACAACCAGTGTAAATTACACAAATCTAAAGGTTTCGGTGAAACTGTGTTAATCCACACTGGTTGATGATCTGGCCTTTTCTTTTTTTTCCCCAACTAATAAGCCCATCATATTAAAACTAGTGCTTTTCTGACATATATATGAATGTTTTCTATAGAGAACGGAAGTTGTCAAAGAGCTGAGTAAAGCATATGGAAGAGATCACCTCTTCTGTAGCAGCATCACTACCATTTGCCCTCTACTCTGTGCACCCCTGGCAGCTGAACTATGCTCTCATGTGATAGGGCATACCGTGGTTTGCTCACAGGTTTTAGTCCGTGTGTTCTGCATCTCAAACATTTGAAAGAATGAAGTGGGCAGGACTTTAAATGTTACATTTACTGGGTTGAGGATGGAGAATTTTCTCTGGGATATGGCATGCCTGGTGGAATTTGATGAAGGTGCCTCCAGGGCTGGTCCTGAGTTGTTCTCATTCAGCCAGATTTAGTCAGTTGTTCTCATTTAGCCAAACACATTCCAGCCACCTGGAAAATGGCAAAAAAGGACCTGTTCACTTCAGTGCTGTTACAGGGTTTGCTGGTGGCATTCCAGTGAAAATATGTCCACTTGTAATGATTCACACTTGTTTAGTTTTCTTGGAGCAGGTTGGTGTATTCTAGCTGCCTGGCTCATGTGTCTCAGGGTCAGCTGGCATAAAGGAGATTCCCTTTCTCCTCAACTATTCTGCAGCCTCCATGGGATGATGTTGATGTAGGTGCTTCTTCCATCTGCAACACTGTTAGGCATGGCAGAGCCTGGGCCACAGCACATCCCTCTGGCCTTTGGTGGGACTTAAGTTTGATCAAAGAGATGGAACATCAAAAAATAAGGATAGGTCCTGAATTACTACACCCCAGGGTGACAAACTGCTCAGCTATGTTGCATATTTTTCACACAAACATCAAAGCAAGCCTGCTGCTACAGATCAAATAATTTTACTCTCTTTCTGATAAAGAAACTCACAATCATTTTGACGTGTATTGCAGGGTTTTCCAGGATTTGATGGCCCACCAGGTGGCTATGGTCCTAGAGGAAGCAAGGTACTTTATGGCTTTCTTTTGCTAGAAGCAGTAACCCAAGTGTAATTTAGGTGGGTTATTTTCTTTTCTGTCACGTAGCGTCACTTGTGTTTGTTCATCATTATGGAACCAGCTATCTGATTTATTGAATTGAAATCTCTGAGCTTTCTTAGAAGTCATGGCAGTGTTTTTGAAAGGTTTTTTTTTCCTTTGTGTTTCGTGGGCATACTTTTCCATTGTAAACAAAGGTTTGAAGGTTAATGTGCTTAGATGTAATGCTTCAACTTCTGTTAATAGGGGGAGCAAGGCGAAATGGGTCCTCCAGGACCAGTCTCCTATTTTCCTTCACGCATCCCAAGGAAAGGTGCGTTTTGCTTAGATTGCTTATTGTTTACTACCTTCTATGTAGATCAAAAGCATGAAATTCTGAGAGTGAATTCCTTTAAAAACTGCAGCATGCTAAACTGTTCCAGGCCTAATCACCTTCCAAGAGACTGCCTTGATCACCTTTATGCAGACAGGTGGCTTCTTTGTCTCTCCTACAGAAGTTGGGTTGCTATACAAAAGGCATCCATGCATTCTTGTGTCCAGAGAGAAGAAATGTGGGGAAAAAAGTGTGACTTTGTTGTCCAGTGAAAGGAATAATGGCAGAGGCTGTCTTCTGCACCCTATTTCAGAGACTCAGATAAAGTGCAGCAGTAGTAGCACAGCAGAGACTATTCTTATAATTCATATATAGAAGGAAAGAAAAAAAAAAAAGGTTGTTGTTTTTTTTAAGTTAAGGGGTTTTGTTTGGTTGGTTTTTGTTTGGGCTTGGGGTTTTTTCTTGTTTTTTGTTTTTAAGTGACAAATTTCCTTTGTGGTTTTTTCACTGGGCTTGTAGCAGCCACTGTCTGCTTTCTTGCAGTTGTGGTGGCTCTAGTTGACCAGACTAGAAGCACGTAGAAGGTGATACTCATTTGCCGAGACCAAAACTATTCCAGGGAAAGTGCCAGCAAACAGTGAGGATAATCACATGCTATTGCCCCAGCCTGTTTCCTCATACCATTGAGCTGTTGAAAGCCAGTGAGTCTAACAATGAATGTTTGCCTTCCACCCAGAGAAGGAAGGAAGAAGGCCCAAAGCACTGTTCAGGTCACCCTGAACACCTTGCTAGGCTTTTGGGAGCTGGAGAGACCATGTAGAGAGAGAGAGCAAAGCAGACAGGGACATGGACACACCATATACCTTCTAGTATTTTCTTTGAGCGTGATATTTACTACAGGCAATAGTTGAGGTTGTGCAGATACTATTGGTGCTAAGGAGCAGAGGGAAGCTTACTTGTCATACATCTGTTATAATAGTAACTTCGTGCAGGAAAAGGAGAGGCTGTCCTCAGTCTGTGCTTCCCCAGAGCAACATAGTTCTAGCAGCATGTTATAAGAGCTGAGAGATAAGCCCAGAAGCTCCATACCATTCCTGTGACAGGCCATGCACAGCTCCCAGGTGTCTGAGCTTCAGCAAAATCTTTCAGATACATTTCTTTATTCAGACTGAGGCAGCACATGATAGTAGATTTTCATATTTCTAAAGCTACCTTTGAGAAACAACTTTAAATTCTAATACTCTTAAGTCCTGAAGTTCTAGTTTTTACTTTTTTTGATAATTTAGCATTCTGCAGTGTATTGCAAACCAGCATATATGGGTCACAAGTACCTTCACACTAAAATACATGTGTTGTGGAACTGGGAATATCTTTCAGGTGCAAGAGGCGATCCAGGCTTTCCAGGTGCTTCTGGACTACAGGGAGACCCAGGAGAAGAAGGAGATCGTGGTGCCCCTGGTCTTCCTGGATTCTCTGATGGTAACAATGCATGTTCCAACAGCTTAACTTTGTAGTGAGTTGTAACTGATACAGGGTCAAGGTAGAGGAATTACTCGAGCAAACCATAAAGAAAGCAGTAGATATGGTGCTGAGGCACATGGGTTAGCACCAGACTTGGTAGAGTTAGGTAATGGTCTTTTCCAACCAAAAACTTTCTGTGACTCTGTGATTACTGGGCAGAAAATGAGAGAAGTGTTTCTCTTCAGCCTCAGTGACGCTCTGGAAAAACATCTGAAGCGGAGATGGAGCGGTGGGTGAAAGTTGCAGCATAAGAGGTTCCACTTCAATACAAGGGGGAACTTCTTTACTGTAAGGGTCACAGACCACTGGAACAGGCTCCCCAGAGAGGTTGTGGAGTCTCCTTCTCTGGAGACTTTCAAGGCCTGTCTGGATGCATTTCTCTGTGATCTGTGTTAGACAGTATTGTCCTGCTCTGGCAGGGGGGTTGGACTCAATGATCTCCTTGGGTCCCTTCCAACCCCTAATACCCTGTGATCTTGTGATGACAAAGTCTTGCTTCCGTAACTGCTATTGATTTGCTGAAATGAAAAGTACTATTTTGGCTCTGTGCTAAATATTTCAGTTTTTCCTTGCTTGCTGCATGTCATTTCATGAGTCTTCCCTTCTGCTACCTCACAGCTCTTTCAGCAGTGTTGTAGTTGTTCTGACTTTCTTCCCTGGTTCTGTTTCAGCGGATGGGGATAAGCCAGGCTTACCTGGAGAAATGGGACCAAAAGGCGAGAAAGGTGAATTAGGATCCCCTGCTTATCAGATGGGCCCACCTGGGTTCCCGGGTAAGCATGGGGAACCAGGACTCCGTGGTCCGCCTGGCCCCATTGGATTCCCTGGTAAGTGCATGAAGAGAGATGATAAGAACTCACAGGAATATCTTTGATTATTTCAAATGATAGCTGCTGGCGAGGCAAAACAAGAAAGTAGATTGAGGGAATGAAGCAAAACAGGTGGCGAGGAGAGTAGATAATGACAGGCTGGGTTGTTATCAAGCTACCTAAAAGGAGGTTGTAGTGACGCTGGAGCTGGTCTCCCGAATTACTAATGATAGGACAAGAGGAAGTGGCATCAAGTTGCATCAGGGGAGGTTTAGCTTGGATGTTTGGAGGAAGTTCTTTACTGAGGGGGGTGGTCAGGCACTGGAACAGTCTGCCCAGGGAGGTGGTGGAGTTGCCGTCCCTGGAGGTGTTTAAAAGGAGAGTGGATGTGGTTCCTGAATCTATGGTCTAGTGATGAAGGATGCTGGGATGAAGGTTGGACTGGATGGTCCTGATGATCCTTTCCAACCATAGTGATTCATAGTGACTAGATGCTGTGCTGAGGGATTTGGTTTAGTCAAGGACTTGTCAGTGTGAAACTAATGATTGGACTCAATGACCTTGAAGGTCTTTTGCAATCTAAGAAATTCTGTGATTCTGTGATTTCTGTGGTTTAGATGGTGAATAACATTACAGGTAACAAAAGGGCAAATGCAGTGCACCTCAAAGGAATGGGGAAGAAAGATAAGAAAATTAAATCTGCAGTGGTCTAATTTATATTTTTATTTAATTAAACTTCTAGGTGCTCTCTTTGGATTAAAAGGACAAGAGGGAATCCCAGGTCGATTTGGCATGCAAGGTTTCCCTGGGCCAAGAGGACAAAAAGGACCTAAAGGTAAGTTATAACAAATAATTTGATGGATGATCTGCTGTTAAGTGTGGCATGAAGCTACTGTTGTATTCAGTCTTGAATTTATTGAGTTATGACATGCCTGTGAACCAACAAGTTTCATCTAAGGCTACACAACAGTGGAATATTATGTTAGTTTCTTATCAGTTAGAAAACATAGAAGTGCTTTTCTGAAGTTCTGGAGAAGCTACTACTCAAGTATTCTCAAGTCTGTATTTATGTAAGTGGATGCAGCTGAAAGTCTGTCTTCTGTGGCAGGATGTTAATTCTTCTCTTTCCAATTCTTTCCTTAGGTGAAGAAGGGGATTGCAGTACATGCCTTCTGAGTGATGAAATGAGAAGGGGCTCTACTGGACCCCCTGGCCCTCCTGGCTTTCCAGGAACCCCTGGCCAGCCTGGGAGAAAGGGAGAACCTGGTGATGAAGGACCACATGGTGTTCCAGGTTACCCTGGACCAAAAGTGAGATACTTGTTTCTTTATTGCATAGTTATATATGCTTGCTAGAGAGAAAAAAAATCCAACACCATTCTCCATGGAAAAATGATTAAAAGTACAATTTCTCTCTTTATGTGCCACTTCCATAGCTTTCAGATTGCTAGCTACAAAATACCAAGAGCCAGAAGTTGCTATGATGGAGGGGACAAATAGGATATTTTGGGAAGAGCAAGAAATTTCCACATAATCCAAAGTCCACTTTCTGTTTATGCAAAAATGTTTCAGCACAACCCTTTTGAGCAGCTGTAATACTGACTGTGATCTGACCATCCAGAAGGGCAACAATTCCAGTAGTAGCTTAAAGCTGTTGCTAATAGATTGCATATGTCAAACTGGTGAAGCGCAAAGTTCCTAAAAGCCACTATTCAATAATCCCAGGAAAAGGGCTTTGCTTGCAATTGCTTGGTTGTTACTTGCACTTAAAGGTGCACTATGTGGAATGCTGACTGCAACACAGTTCCTTAGGAATTGCTGACTTCAAGAAGTCATATTTCTCAAGGTTTTAGAATGAATTTTTTGTAAAGATGGCCACAGACTGATTTTTGTTTATGCAAAGGTGTCAGAGCAAAGATATTGTTTTCAGTTAGTGCCTTAAGTCCTTCTGAACATAAAAAAACCCAAACAGACTTATGTATAAGCTACACATAAGGTCTCCAAGTATACTTAATCTAGATCAGATCTATATGAACTTAATAAAAATCAAGTTTAGCCCAAGCAAAGGCTATTTTTGCTGTGGAGAAAGAGAGATTAGAAACAGCTTCAAAATATTTTGAAAACATCTGTGTGCTAAACCACACTAGACTCAACATGTAAACATTGCAAACAAAAAGGTAGCAATGCAAACATTATACTATCAATGCAGCTCATTTCCACAGTTATACAATCAGTGAAATAATTCAGCATAATTTAAGTTCCTGAGATCTCTTTTGGCCTGCAAAAAGCAGTGTCTGAAAGAAACGTTACTATGGTGCATAGATGTGACTTCACTAACCATTAAAATGCACTTTGCAGCTATGACCCAGGTAAAGCAGAATCCTTATACCCAAACCTAATCTCCCCCTTCACACTTACAGAAGTGTCAGCCTGTATTGTTGAAATCTCCTGCAGCTGAGATAGATTTGCAATCCAAGAAAATCTTGGTGAATGTCAGTAAAATGCAAAAAACATCCTTTTGAATAGTGTGTGGCACAGGAGTATTTTAAGCAATGAACAAATACATCAAGTACATCCATTTCATTCAGTGTCTGACCTGGAATTCAGTAAGAGGAGGCTGTGGAAAGACTAACATGTGTAGCTTATATTTTAATGAGCCTAAATGTATAATTATTCAGAACTAAAGCTAACTGGCATAAAATAGTCAATGGCAAATGATTCTGTAACCTTTGGACCTTGCTATCTATCATGGTAGATCCCTTATTGAAGGGTTCTCGGCCAAAAACTAGCTGTACCACTTTGAGATGGGCTGTTCAGAGGGATTCTGCATTATGCCGAGGGATCAGGAATGCCACAGACTGGTCTTTGTCTTCATCACAGTTTGCCTTTGAAAGAGACAAAATCTCTCCTCCAAGATTTTCAAAGCTTGATTAGGCAAGACCTTGAGAAAGCTGCCCTGGCTCCCAAGTGCTGGGTTAGACCAGGAACCTCCAGCTCTCCCCTCTAACCAAAACCTTCCCTACAGGTCTGTGAGGCAGGTTGCTCAATTAAAGGAAGTCAGTGCTACTTTTCAGCCCCATGGCAGTGCTGTAAATCCCAGTACACTGCAAGCTATAAGGCTGTCTTCTTTTGTAGCAGAGAGCAGGAGGGCTTGCAGGTCAATATAACCCTGAGTTTTGTTTCCATGGTGCTGAAGAGTTGCTTACAGCATTTTCTTTAGTGGCTAACAGTGAATAATCTTTTGTGTTTTCCCCAGTACATTTCTGCAGCTGCAGTCACCTTCAGGACTCTAGCTCATAGAAGCTACAGCTCTCCCAATGCTATCCTCAGGCAGGAGCTCCTCTACCATGCCACATGGTTCTCATTAGAGCATCTTAATGATGGTCCAGGTGCAAAAGTAGAGTTATTGAAGAGGAAGTAGTTCACAGAAAGTAACAGGAAAGCACTAAATTTAAGGAGACTTTTAAAAGCAGGACAGTTGTAATACAAATCTTGATCTTTATTTCTCAAGTGGTTCTGTTTCTTTTCTTTTCCAATGTATGTGACACCAGGGACGTTCAGGTCCGGATGGATTTCCTGGGCCGAAAGGAGAAAAGGGAGAGTCTCTTTACATAACTACTAAAGGTAAAGATTCATATCACATATGTTTTGCTATTATTTATACCTTTCATGGGAGATGGGTCTTGATGAAAAATGTTATGTAGGCACCAAAGGAATCCGAGGGGATCCTGGACAGCCTGGCATCAGAGGTCAAGATGGTTTCCCAGGCAGAGATGGATCAGATGGTTTACCAGGACAGCCTGGCCTTCCGGTAAGTAGCAAATCACTTGCACCACACTCAATTGCTAATGCATTTAGTTCTGAGGGGTTCTGATCACCAAGCTCTCCTCCTTTCACAGATAATGATGCACAACTAGACTGACTTTGATGGTTGTTCATATATTAAACATCAGGTTTACTCTCAGGGTTTTTAGTACAATCTTTCATTTTTATTTCCACTTTATGTAGACAGCTAGGCACTAGTGTAGAGCCTGTATAGGCCAGCTGGTTAGCTTATGGTAATTAGTGCTTTATTAGTGACTCCTTCTAGCATTGTCTAAAAAAGACTCTGTGTGACTGAACTTCAAAAGATTTGTTATTAATGAGTTAAGGAAAAACAAAATTTACTACAATTTTACGCCTGAAGATTGTATGTGGGTGTCAGCATATATATGCTTGATAGCACCTCACCTAACTGCAGCCATCTAGAAGTTAGAGGTGAAGTGCTTGTTTTCTAAGTGCCTACAGAAGAAAAAGTTAACCACCTTGCAAGAAGAATTCATCTCACCCATCATAAATGCTGGTTGGGATCACTGGGATGCTCTTACATCATATTTGAAGATGTGCCAGAGCCATACTGTCCGATCCGGACCACAGTGCTTTTTACTACCAGTAAAGATGGTATTTGATACTACTTCTGAGATGGAAGCATTTTATAGTGATGTTTGTAAGGTGTTGATTAATGAGTGTAGAAATATCACTAGAGGAACAGACAAAGAAAAAAAATCCACCCATTTGGGCACAGTTCTGTGTCAGCTTTTTTCAGGGTCTCAGAACTGAATGTCACACCAGAGCATCTGCAGCAATGCATTTGGTTTCCTCAAAACCCACTTAGAGCTTTGCTGAAAGAGCAGTAACTCTCTCCACACAGCTGTTCATGGGCCAGCTTTTCTCAATACCTGAGAAATTTTCCTGTCTGATGTTATTCGTTCAGAGTAGCTCAACTGTTTATCTGTTTCTCAGCAAAATCAGGAGTGACCACCTCCATTCACTTCCCACAGGGTGATGGTATCAGAGGTTTCCCTGGCGATCCTGGTTATCCAGGTGAATTAGGCCCAAAGGGTTTTCCAGGAGAAGCAGGCCTGCCAGGTGAAGGATTTCCTGGTCAAAAAGGGTACCGGGGTCCTCCTGGTGACCGTGGACAAGATGGAAGCCCAGGACCTCCAGGTCTGCCTGGTCTGCCAGGGGAGCCTGGCCAACTAGGTAACTGACATCACTTTGTCTTACATCAAAGCTATGGGAGATCATTGCTGATTTGTGTACAGCATCTATACAGCACACTGTTCAAAAAGCAGTGCTTGGTGGGGGAAGTTACAAGGGTAAAAAAAGAGGGTTGCTTCTATTAGTTCTCCAGAAGTTTTACAGAAGGAAATACTCAGAAAGCCCAGTAGTTTCATGTCAGGTAACAAAAAAGGCATTCATTCATGCTATTTCAGTGCATACTGTTAGAAACAGCAACAAACATCCTTCAGCTTTCAAGCAGTTAGAGGCAATGAAGCAATGTCCTGCCACTGGAGTACATGCAAGTGCTTTTTTCTAGTCTTCCCTCTCCAAGGTAATCTTCCAACTGACCAAAGAAAGAGAAAGTAATGTATCCATCCATCCTTCAGAGCTCTCCATAGTATCATTGCAACTTCCCGATTCCCTTCCAGAGTAAGAACATCAGTCCTACATTCACAGGAGCTCATATTTTTGTTGTTTGGTTTCAAGATGCCTGGCAGAATATTCAAGCCTTAGCAGGCACCTGCCAACCCTTTGCAGTGCACGGGACACACAGCCTTCTAACTTACACGGTTAGGTTTCAGGCCTAGATTAACTGATGTATGGCTAGAGAGTTCTAGTATGTTATAGCAAATATCTGGCTTTGTATGTGTGCATAATATGTAAGAGAGTACCTTATCTGCTGTTGCAATAGACATTTTGGTTAGAATCGAGAGCAGTTTACAATCTTTGTCTTTTGAATAACAGCTGTTTTTTTCCCCATTCTTTGCTGGTAGACTGTGGGCAGGTCATCGAAGACTTTTCTAGAGGAGATGCAAGCGAGCCAATATGGTCAGGTACTGTACCAGCAAGTGGCTTGAATATATTTCAGATGCTCAGGGGTGACCTCATTGCTGTCTACAGCTACCTGAAGGGAGGTTGTAGCCAGGTGGGGGTTGATCTCTTCTCCCAGGCAAGCAGCAACAGAACAGGGGGACACAGTCTCAAGTTGTGCTGGGGGAAGTATAGGCTGGATGTTAGGAGGAAGTTCTTCCCAGAGAGAGTGATTTGCCTCTGGAAAGTGTTGCCTACAGAGGTGGTGGAGTCACCGTCCCTGGAGGTGTTCAAGAAAAGCCTGGATGAGGCACTTAGTGCCATGGTCTAGTTGACTGGCTAGGGCTGGGTGCTAGGTTGGACTGGATGATCTTGGAGGTCTCTTCCAACCTGGTTGATTCAATGATTGATACTTTCTTTCTGATGACTGCTTTGGATGCTCTTGATTGTGAACTATTTGAATCGTAGTTCACAAATAGCCACCTACATAATCTACATAGCTCTCAAATAACATAATAAAATGGAACATATTCTAAACTTATTGCAGTTTTAGCTCTGCAGTTCAGAAATTCTTTTATTTCAACGCTCCTAGATGTTTATTGTGACAAAATAACCAGTACTATGCAATCCATAACAACAGTTCTAGAAGTTAGATGCAACTAAGCAGATTTAAGCAACTTTTTTTAAAGAAAAGCTTTGAGTATAGTTTTTCAATGCAGTTTGATATATGAAGGGGGAAAAAATCTCACCTTCATTGGTAACACAAATTAACTTGATTTCTTCAGCAGTATGAATTACCCCCAGGGAAGTGAAGTGTCTCTCTCTGAAAAATACAGTGACCTGTGAGGTCGGACTGTCCTTCCCATGCCAGTCTAGCTGGAGCAAACACCACAGCCTCCGTAAAATAGGCAGAAGAGCAGCTCTTGTAAAACTCAGCTCAGTGCTCCCCTGAAAATGTCACTCATGATTTTTTTTTTAATGAGGATTTTGCCTGTTGCTTTCGTTCACCTCATTTAATGGTATTGTCTCAGCTGCAATCACAGAGCTGATGAGAGGCAGCCTATGAGCTTGTAAGGTGTGACTAACCTTCTTTTTATGCAGGTGCAGGCTGTGTGAGGCCACCGAAGGGATCTCAAGGCAGGCCAGGACTTCCAGGAGCCACAGGTATCATTTTGCTTTCACTTTTGTTTCAACTATGTTTTGAGGGAGATCTTCCCACGTTGTTTACAGCTGATCCTTAGCAGACAATGAGTTTTGGACATGACAGCGGAAGGCAGTGATAACTTGAAACTACCAGAGCAATCTAAGCAGCACACAGTCCAGGTGGCTGCACCCATTCCTTTGATAACAAGTGTCAGCCATGAAGCAGAAGATGGAAAGAACAACCCATTTGCTACTCTCCACATGTGAGAGTATAGAGAAAGAGCATCCAAGTTTGTGAGAGGATATACTGAGGTCTTTCAGAGCTGACTGGACACCACACATGGAAAATTCTATCCAAGCATGGAAAATCCTGTCCTCTGAGAGCAGAGTGATTAAAAAGTTGCAATGGAGGATTGTCCAACTATTCCTCCTTGTGTTACAGAGTGTCTTCAGCAAGTGTGAGCCCAGAGACTCGACCAAGTCTCAACACAGCTTGCTGGAATGGGCCAGGTTGTGTGGTGTAATGCAGTTGTGCTGTCTGCAACCACAAACACCTTCCTTGCAGAGCTGGTCTACTCTAGCCCAGAGACACCATCTGGTGATCCTGGGCCCTTCCACCATTTAGAGTTCCCTACTTCCTTGCAAAAGGAAGAGAAAGAGAAGGTGGGGATAGAATATGGAGGACGGTGTGAGATGAGGTTGAGAGAAGCATAGACAAGGTGTGCTGAGTGTTCATAACAACTGATCTTGAAGAGGGAAACTGATCAACATTGGTAGTTCCAATAAGCTTATCTACTCTCAGCCTGAGAAACAAAGCTGTTTTTCAGTAAATCCTTCTCACTTACAGCTGGTAAAGGTACTGACAAAAAGCATAACTGGATCCTTTAGAGTTTGGGAAATGTCAAATTCCATGTTCCTTGTGCTTTAGCCAAGGTCAGAGATCTGGACTATGCAATTTAAGGTCAAGCCTTTTTTTTTTCCCAGCACAGGATTTATTATGGCATGCATGAATTGATGGATTGATTTATCCACATACCAATGGAACTAAAGGAAACATTTTATCTCTCTTTAGAGTGTATGCATGTCTTTGACCTATATTTCCTTAGCTTTAATGTCTTTGTTTATTGTCAGGATCTCTGCTTCTGAAAGTTTTCTTTGTAATTTTTTTCTGAGTATGACAATATATTTTTTCATTTGCATGAGCTTGAAAGTTCTTTCAGTGAATCCAGTCAGATTTAGCTGCTAGCTGTAAGACTGCTGTAATGCAAAGTGGTGCTAGTTTTGTGTGCTTTGTATTTGTACTCTTGGTTCTTAAGAAGTTCTTTCTCTGTCAGCTTATACTTTTCAGTAATTTTAAGTTTGGTTTGTTGGGTTTTTTTTGCATCACTTCCCTCCAAAAACTAGGAAAGGGCCCTTACTGATCCTAGTGCAGGACTGTGTTCTTAGCCACCTTTCAATCTGAGGCAGTTCTACAGCTGGAAACCTGGGAGGAACAGGATGCATTTTACAACTTTTTGCGAGGTGTTGTTGCCATAGTTGTGTCAATCTGGTTTCCTAGAGCATCATTCCTACCCACATTCACTGGATTAACACAAAAGCACCAACACCTCCTTTACACTCTTTTAATTGTCTGCTTCAGGTAATGTGTGTTTTGTCCAGAAGGCTTCCTGGCACCTTCTATCGCAGCCAGGATGGAGCTTCGCTATAGACAATCAAGTCTCTCAGTGTCCCAGATGTTGATGGCACCCAGTATATCAAGCAAGGAGTCATCTTTACAGTCTCACATCCTCATATTCATGTGTTCATTTGAAATTCCTGGCCACATACACAGCCCACCTTAAATTTTATCCTAGTCATTCTGTAGTTTTAAAGACCTACATGAGCGCTGTTGAAAAAAATCTTGAAGTTGTTTACTGTTTCTAAAGCACTTTCAAGCTGAACATTGGTCTGAAGTAAGAACATTTTCTTATTGCTGTTTGGCACAATATGTTAACACCAGCTAACATCACATAATGAGTTACTTAAATATGTGGTAAGCAGCGGCTGCATTCTCCATCTGCCACCCTCTTTCTCTAACATGGCTTTTTAATTAGCGCAATACTGAATAGAATGAATGGAAGTTATTACAGATGGGAAACAAGACCAAGATGCTCTTTGGCTAAGAGGCACATTAGAATTTTACACTGAGACCTGAAAGCCTAGGATTTTTCCTTTTAATTTCTTTCTGAGAAGTTATTATTTATACAAGAGAGAACAACAGTCCTACACAGCGCTGGGAAAATATTATTCACACTGCATTAGCTGTTTATGTGCACCTTATGTGTGATCTTATTAAAGGTTTCTTTCTCCTCTTCACAAACAACTTCTAACAGTTCTGTTCAATATATTTATTGATGATCTGGATGAGAGAATTGAGTCCAGCATCAGTAAGTTTGCAGATGACACCAAGCTAGGAGCAGGTGTGGATCTGTTGGAGGGTAGGAGAGCCCTGCAGAGGGACCTGGACAGGCTGGATGGGTGGGCAGAGGCCAATGGGATGAGATTTAACAAGGCCAAGTGCAGGGTTCTGCACTTTGGCCACAACAACCCCAAGCAGTGCTACAGGCTGGGGACAGAATGGCTGAGAGCAGCCAGGTGGAAAGGGACCTGGGGGTACTGGTAGATAGTAGGCTAAAGATGAGGCATCAGTGTGCCCAGGTGGCCAAGAGAGCCAATGGCATCCTGGCCTGCATCAGGAACAGTGTGGCCAGTAGGACAAGAGAGGTTATTCTTCCCCTGTACTCAGCACTGGTCAGGCCACACCTTGAGTCCTGTGTCCAGTTCTGGGCTCCTCAATTCAAGAGAGATGTTGAGGTGCTGGAACGTGTCCAGAGAAGGGCAACGGAGCTGGTGAGGGGCCTGGAACACAAAGCCTATGAGGAGAGGCTGAGGGAGCTGGGGCTGTTTAGCCTGGAGAAGAGGAGGCTCAGGGGGGACCTCATTGCTGTCTACAACTACCTGATGGGAGGTTGTAGCCAGGTGGGGGTTGGCCTCTTCTGCCAGACAACCAGCAACAGAACAAGGGGACACAGTCTCTAGGTGTGCTGGGGGAAGTCTAGGCTGGATGTTAGGAGGAAGTTATTGCCAGAAGAGTGATTGGCATTGGAATGGGCTGCCCAGGGAGGTGGTGGAGTCACTGTCCCTGGAGGTGTTCAAGAACAGACTGGATGAGGCACTTAGTGCCATGGTCTAGTTGACTGGCTAGGGCTGGGTGCTAGGTTGGACTGGATGATCTTGGAGGTCTCTTCCAACCTGGTTGATTGATTAATTCTGTGAATAAAACTGGAAGGAAAAAAAAGAAAAAGACAAAAAAAAAAAGAAGAATGGTTACATAATCAAAATTCTGAAATACAAAGTGGAAAGAAGTAGCAAAATTCAAGTGTTATTTTCCTTGTCATAGTTAAAGGTGGAGGGAAGTTTCTTTTCACTGTAATAAATAAATTGGATGTAGTTCATGGTGATGCTAAGCAACAACACTTAAAATCTTAAAGCATGTTGTTGACCTTCAAGCTTGAACTCAGAGTTGAGGAGCTGGAGAGGAGTAGGGAAACAAAGTATTCCACTGGAATTATTTTCAAAGAACTTCAAGAAAACAAAAATCTTGATCTTGGCATACAAAGAACTAATGAGACTCACGTAATAAAACTATTGCATGAAATTAATGAATAAATAAATTATGTACTTCATAAATGTAACAAAAGAATCCTAGGAAATGCTTGCAGATTTTGAGGTGTTATGAAATGGCAACATTTGTCCTTACCTAAATGTTAAATACTGTTTCATAAGGAAGTGAAGTCTCATTTTACCTGTTAGGAGGTAGCTCAGTATGAACGTGAGTTCACTTTGTCAGGGCACAGCTCTTCTTTTGCTACCAAAGCTATAGACCTATACTGCTACAAATATACTAAGTAGACTACTTAATTTATATTCAGTTTCTAGGATGATTAGATCTAACCTTTAGCCTTACAGTTCTGTTTTGCGGTTATCTAAACTGGGCTGCCCTTTTTCTGTGATCAGGTTATCAAGGAAGGGAAAAATTTGTTCCTCATACAGCATCTCATTTGTGCCTGATTCTGTTAGGTGTTCTTCTGTGACATTGCCTTTTGACCTTAAGCTAAAAGCCTTCATTTACAAAAGCATTAAGATCTCCAGAAGTTTATGAGACTGACTGTTTTTACCCTAGTAGTCTTTGGGTCGGGTTAATCCATGTTTCCAAGAGCTCTTTGCCCAGATTTTTGGTCCATGCCTTGGGATCTTGAGTACTGCTAAAGAGCTGCAGTATAGTCTCATGCAATTGAAAAATGAAGTTTCATCTCTACACCTGGAAACACATCATGGTGACATTTACCACTGCCTTTTCTTACATCACATGCTCAATTCTATTTTGGTTGCTCAGAGCATGTTTTCTTATTTTCTTTTATATAATACAGGTGCAAAAGGAGCAAGAGGATTCCCAGGTGATCCAGGTCCAGTAGGATATCCTGGGCTAAATGGTAGTCGAGGTGATCCGGGACGGGAAGGATTTCCAGGTCCTCCAGGTATTTTGAAATAATCAGTTGTTCTCCATATACTTTTGACCTCTCTACTACAGTCAATGAAACAGAAAAGCTTGATTGCAGACATGTTTTCACCTCCCTTCCCTTCTACGTTCAGACAATAAACTGTTACAGAAATGTGATGGTTTGGGTGTTCCCCACCCCCCCCACTCTTTAGAAATCACCCAGACCAGACTCAGCCAGCTCTAGAAATATAAATGAAGCTTATTATTTACAGCTTAGCAGAATATGCGAGCAGATATTTACAGTGTATACAGTTATAGACAGAAATATACAAGTTAAAAGGTAATACAGAAACACAACTCCCCTCCCAGAAACCTGAGTCCCCAGGAGGGGCTCCCAACCGCACTTCCACCTTCTCCTACCCCTCTCAACCTTACCCCGGTCCCAAGGAAGAATGGAGGTTTGGCCAGGGGTTAGGAAACAAAGTGGATTTATCAGAGAGATGGCAGAGAGGCTAGAGAAAACTGCAGCTTAGGCAATGCCCCAAGAAGCAGTGCCTTATCTCTGTTTGGATTCTTGTTCTTGTACATTTCAGCAAGCCTATGAGTGAAGTAGACATCACCATTGTTTCCCTTTCACAGCCTGTAATCTAGTTCTTCTCACCAAAACATTCTAGCTAGCTTCAAAGTAGCTCAAGAAAACTGCTACTTTTCAAGTCCAAAGGGATTTTCTGCAAATTCTATAATGATGAAAAATAACAGAGGCACTTACTTTGTAAAAAGAATCTGGATTGTAGTCCAAAATTATAAATGTGACAGTAAAATATCATGAAGTTCACATAGAAATAAGAAAATTCAGTAACAAGATATTCCAGGTTCCAAATGGAATATACTTAAAATGATGACAATGCAGAAAGGAAGCAAATACTATTATTAGTATTTTTATTTAACTCTTTCCAGCATTACTATAAATTGTACAAGACATATCAAAAGCTAAGGGCTAGCTACTCATCTTGCCCATAGCTGGCTCTGTTTCCAAACAGTGTTTGCAAATGCTCAGTGCCTGTCATATTTTGTGCTGGTCTGTAATAGCACAGATTAAATCCCAGGACTTGTGTATCTCTCCAGAGATTCCTGGATGTCCAAAACACAGCAGTTAATAGCATGTGTAGTTGATCCATTTGTAGACAGTAAGTTACAGGAGTCTAGAATAGTGCCACTGCACACACATACAAGTTCACAGGTTATGTTTATGGATCATCAGTCAGTTCAGCAAGAGTTACTGCCATTTCTCTGTGACTGACCAGGTCAATTTGGTGAGAGAAAGAGTCAATGAGTTTTTTTTCCTGCTGCACAAATCAGAAGCCATTAGTGCAACATCATTTAGGAGCTCTTTAGAAATTCTCCCCATCCATCCATTTTCCAAGTCAGTCTCACAGATTCTGAACTACTGCAGACCTTCACCCTTCCCAGATCCAATGCCCAGGTGCTGCTTCACCCTAAGGCAGCACATGACCTGAAAGTATTCTCTGGCTGCATCTGTAGTAGCAAAAGAGAAAGCAAGGAGAGGTGGTGCATATCCTGGTCAAAAGTCAAGGAATGCTTTATAACAAATGGCTCTGTGCAGTGTAGAGCAGTATGCTGAACCTGTATTCTTCCTTCTAAGTTCTGCACAGTGCTCCAAATGCTAAATTAGGTCTCCCATACCATATGGCTCCAGGACACAGCATGATCAGTACTTTGACAGATTTCATGCAGTCTTCCATATTGTCTTTCACAAATTCCAGTGCAGATTCAGTTTCCAGTGCACAAGAAGCCTTTACTCTGCCTGCAGGGTGGATGATGGAGATGGTGGCACTTCTTCATCAAGAGCATGAAGCAAATGGTATTGGCCCCTTGAGATGTGGGGGGCAGTACAACAGCAGTGACCTATCTGGTCAACTCCCTCAGGTCTTCCCATGTCACCAATATGCATTCACTCTTTAATTTTTAGATTTGGCTCCCTCTGAAGTGTTCTGCTTATACTGCACATCAAACAACGTTTTTTTGTGTCCAGGAGCTATTTTCTTGCCTTACAGAACAAGATGCTTGTAAAATGCTGCAATAACTGCAATAACTGTGTCAAAGTCATTGCACAGAAGTAGCTGTGCTTGGAATTGTGGATCTTTTATCACTCAGCCACTACATATTGAGAGGTTGTACTTAAGTTTTGCCCATTTCCACATCTGGTCAAATGGTCTCACATATACTACATGGTTTCGAGTCATTGTATAGCACCTTGCTTGATTCTGCAGATTTCTGCTAAGAGAAATTACAGTACACATTTACAGTAATATAAAAGACATTGGATGGTGCATCTGGGTGTTTAGGGTTAACACTCCAGGGGGAGTAACCCTGAACCTGACCCTAGGTGGTCTTGACCGCTCCCCAGGGGTGGGTCTGAACACCACCAGGTGATGGTTATCCCACTCCCCCTTCCTGTCCCATAAAAGCAGGGGGACCTCCTGTTTCACTCTCTCTCTGCATCACTCCACTCCCTGTGTACCAGCATTACCATCAGTTCCTGCTTCCTCTCTATTTGTTCTACCACGTGGCCAGCACCCACGGGGGGAACAAAGCCATCACCATCACAATCAAGTTGTATTTATACATTTTGTATTTGCTATTCTTCCCTTCCCTATCCTTTGTAACTTCCCTACCTCAGATACCTCTTTTAAGCTATTGTTAAACTTTTCTTTTTAACTTCCAAATCGAGTGAGATTGATTTATTTGGGTGTGCTTACCTCTCTCTCTCTCTCCATCTAATCCCTGTCTTTTGGGAAAGAAGGGGAAGAGGGAAGGGCACTTTATAAAATTGTTATTGGTTCTATCAAATTTATCTGAGTCTCTGGAAATTTAAATTAGAACCAAGACACTGGGCTTTGAAGTTTGACATCTGCAGTGAACAGTGCAGTATATCTTGCTTCTGTTTTACTTACAGGCTTTACAGGACCCAGGGGAGACAGAGGCCCGAACGGTCTGCCTGGACTGCAGGGACACCCAGGCCTTACAGGAAAATCTGGTGCTCCAGGAGCAGCAGGACCAAAGGGCCTTCCTGGTGATGTTTTAGGAGCACCAGCAGGTTCCCGAGGGGACATTGGGCTTCCTGGCTTCCCGGGGTTAAAAGGCATGCCAGGAGATCAAGGAGTACCAGGAATTAGAGGTAACAGCTACCTCAAATAAAGAAATGTTTGAGTAAAAGTGTACTATAAATGTAGCCAAATTGCAAATGTGTGAGAGTAGTAAGAGGTTGTATTGGGATGCACTGGAGGTACTCGCAACCCGTCCCCATCTACCTCAACTCTTACGCCTGGCTCTTCCAAACACTGTCTGGAGATACATTGTTTATGTCCAGCATTCAGTCACACTGCACTACAACTAATACTGTGTACTGTTATTTTTTCCCCCTGTAGTTAAGGGAATGATGATGTAGTTGCCATCCTGAATTTGTATTTGTATACTGCTTAATAGTGAGATTGCTTCCCGTGCCAGAAGATATTTGGGCAATACATGGCTCTGCAGAATAGCTCGTTGCACTAGTGCAGACTTTTTACATTGTAAGCAGGACACAGTGTTTAGTAAATGTTTAAAAACTGTTTTACGTGGTCCCTGCAGAGGGACCTGGACAGGCTGGATGGGTGGGCAGAGGCCAAAGGGAAGAGATTTAACAAGGCCAAGTGCAGGGTTCTGCACTTTGGCCATAACAACCCCAAGCAGCACTACAGGCTGG
Source organism: Pogoniulus pusillus (assembly GCF_015220805.1). Classification (NCBI taxonomy): domain Eukaryota; kingdom Metazoa; phylum Chordata; class Aves; order Piciformes; family Lybiidae; genus Pogoniulus; species Pogoniulus pusillus. The sequence goes on along the minus strand of NC_087268.1, from coordinate 33,037,524 downwards.
GGGCAGAGTGGCTGAGAGCAGCCAGGAAGAAAGGGACCTGGGGGTACTGGTAAATATTAGGCTGAAGATGAGGCAGCAGTGTGCCCAGGTGGCCAAGAGAGCCAATGGCATCCTGGCCTGCATCAGGAACAGTGTGGCCAGTAGGACAAGGGAGGTTATTCTTCCCCTGTACTCAGCACTGGTCAGGCCACACCTTGAGTCCTGTGTCCAGTTCTGGACTCCTCAATTCAAGAGAGATGTTGAGGTGCTGGAATGTGTCCAGAGAAGGGCGACAAAGCTGGTGAGGGGCCTGGAACACAAACCCTATGAGGAGAGGCTGAGGGAGCTGGGGTTGTTTAGCCTGGAGAAGAGGAGGCTCAGGGGGGACCTCATTGCTGTCTACAACTACCTGAGGGGAGGCTGTAGCCAGGTGGGGGTTGGCCTCTTCTGCCAGGCAACCAGCAAGAGAACAAGGGGACACAGTCTTAAGTTGTGCCAAGGGTGGTATAGGCTGGATGTTAGGAGGAAGTTCTTCCCAGAGAGAGTGATTGGCATTGGAATGGGCTGCCCAGGGAGATGGTGGAGTCACCGTCCATGGAGGTATTCAATAAAAGCCTGGATGAGGCACTTGGTGCCGTGGTCTAGTTGACTGGATAGGGCTGGGTGCTAGGTTGGACTGGATGATCTTGGAGGTCTCTTCCAACCTGGTTGATTCTATGATCATATACTTATAGCTTTAAGGTGTTACTTTCATTAGTTCAGACAGCTTTAAAACACTGTAAATTCTCCACAGAAACTGGAAGAAACCACAGTTTCTCTACAAAAGTCTTTGTCACTCTGAATTCTGTGGAGGGCTCTCAAAAGCAGGTACACCTGCTGCACAGTTCCAGTAATGTTTGGACACAGCTAAATTTAGGACTACTGATTGCCTCATTGCCCTGTTGTGGAAGTGAGAAAGGAATATTAACTGTGTGAGTAGCTCAAAGCAAGAAGGTGTAACACAGGAATATGTTATGGAGACTCTTCTCATGATTTTCAATATAAGTAAAAGAGAAGTAGGCCATCATCTTGATGATAGTCTGTTTGAAGAGAGGTGAGCTGATTTGACCTTCTGTAGAGCTCCAGAATGAAGGAAAGGGATGAAGGTAGCCCTGTGCTACTTGGCAAGTTTGAGAAAAGTAGTTTGATGTCCTTCTTATGCTGGGAGCACCAGAACTGGATGCAGTACTCCAGGTGGGTTCTCACAAGAGCAGAGCAGAGGGGAAGAATCACCTCCCTGATCCTTCTGGTCACACTTTTTGATGCAGCCCAGGATACAGTTGGCCTTTTGGGCTGCAAGTGCATGTTGCCAGCTCGTGTTGAGTTTTTCAGCAACTGACACCCTGAAGTCCTTCTCCTCCAGACTGCTCTTGAGCCATTTTTCACCCAGCCTAACCTTGACCTTGCTGAACTTCATCAGGTTGGCTTGGGCCCACCTCTTAAGCCCATCCAAGTCTCTCTGGATGGCATCCCTTCCCTCCAATGTGTCATCTGGACCACACAGCTTGGTGTCATCTGCAACCACGCTGAGGGTTCAGTCAATTCTACTCAACACATATGCATCTGGTGACAAACTGTTTCCATTTCTATTCACTTGAATGAGCCAGTCAGCCTTCCCAATGCAAATCTTGACATCAATATTGGTAATATCACTTATTTTAAAACTAATGAGCAATCTTTTGATTTTACTTTTCTCACTGAATTTTCAGAGATAGAACACTCCCTGAAAGACTAAATCATGCACCAAAGTGATAACATGATGGTAAGCTCTCTAGGTATTTATGCCCTCTAATGCGTGGTTATGGTATTTTTAGGAGCGGATGGTACCCCAGGTTTGCCAGGAGCCAAAGGAGATCCAGGGCCACAAGGTCTCCCTGGTTTGATGGGATTGCCAGGTGCACCAGGAACACGAGGATTCCCAGGGCTACCAGGAAACCCTGGGCCTGATGGCAGGCCTGGCCCTCAAGGACCTCTTGGTGAGGAAGTATTGCTTTCTTGTGTCACTCATCTTGCTGGTTCTTTGTGGTAGGGCAACTGTATGGTTTCCATAGTGGGAAGTTAAGCTTGGGGTAGTGGCATATGTCACGCTTGAATTCCCAGCCAGGCAAAGGACAGTAGTAGTACAGGCACTGACACTGCAAGTTGTGCTGATACCACAGTGGAAGTAGGGAGGATGATGGTCCTCACTGCCAAAGCCACCCCTTTTCCTTCTGTAGCCACCTACACAGTCAAGTCAGAGCTTACTGGTGACAGACTAAGTGAAAGGAGCTGCCAAATGGGAGTAAACTTCTGGAAAAGGGGTTTAATTCTTAAATTTAAGAGGAGGGGAAGGACCTGTAGGGATAGTGAGACTGATTTGCTTTGAGGAGCTGCTTTGTCTTTATAATCATTTCTGCAGTTCCTTGCTGAAAAAAAAATGCTACTTTCCTTCCCCACACCTGCCATCCCCCCATCCCCCCTGCATGAAGCTGGTAGGATAGTAGCTTTCTTCTTCAGCTACTTTGTATGAAATCATCATGTGTGTCATGTCCACATGCTTTTTAATCTCCCCGTTTGCCTTTTCACATGGCAGGTCCACCTGGTATTAGAGGAGACGATGGAGAGCAAGGTTTTCCTGGCCCTGTGGGCCTGAAAGGTCTGGCTGGTGACAAAGGTGAAACAGGCTACCCAGGGTTACAAGGTACACGTGGTGTGACTGGTCCCCCTGGCATAAGTGGAATGGATGGCTTTCCAGGAGATAAAGGTGAGCTCTGGGCAGCTGCTTTGAAAATAGTAATGTTGCTTAAAGCTGTTCTGTGCTGAGAGGAACGGTACGTGTTGTCTGCTGTGCTACCTCTGTTTAAAACAGAAGATTTAGGGTCATGTGAGTAATGTATTACCTGTGTTGTGTTTGGCAAAATGCTAGCTTGTGACATGCAGCCCTAATTAGAAAAGCAATGGTGGTTTTATTTTTCCTTTTAAAAATCTGTACAGCACCTATTCTTTTTCTCTCCCCAGAAGTCTTTCCCTTGTGCTAGTCCCACTGACTGTCAGTGAAATTGTTTCCTCAGACTTTAAAGTTTTTTTCAAGCTGACAGTTGTGTACTCAGCAATACCAGACACAAGACCTCAATGTTGACTTTTCTCAGGATGCTAATTTAACACATAGAAAAGAGGAGTATAGAAATTCTTGGCCCAACCAGTCCCAGGTCCATAGTTTGTATCTCTTGCATGGAACTAGCTACCTGTCTGTAGTTTATCTGTAGAAGAGAGGTTGAACTCATCTGTCAGAAAAAGACACAAAGTTCTGGTCATTTCTACAGCATCTCTTGGCCAGTTGGGGCAGTTCAGCATACCCCCCCTACTCTTCTTTACCTCTCAGGGAGCTTGAGTTCCTGATCTTGAGCTGCAGATTGCTCTAGGCATCAAGGTGCTCAAAAGAAGCACTGCTGCATGGAAGTTGTCATACTGTTTTAGTCATGCACTGTTGGTTCACATTTGTTTGGTTTGCAGAAATCTGAAAGAAGTAACAGTTCTCTTCCCTTTCTTTCTTTGAAGGCTTAAAAGGTTCACCTGGCATTGATGGCTTCAAAGGCATGACAGGCCTAAAGGGAAGACCAGGCATCAAGGGATTCAAAGGAGAATTTGGCCTGCTTGGGGCTCAGGGTGATAAAGGCTCACAGGGTGCACGTGGCTTTAAAGGTATTTGCTTATGAGTGGTACTAGTGTGTTTGCTTTTCACATCTGGAGAGATATTTTACATGGACACAAGGAAGAGACATTTTTCACATGGTAAATTTAGCTCAGACATCTCTCCACCTATTTCACACATGGGTCTATGGCCAAGAGGCCTGGATTTTGGGTTTAGGGGAAAGGTTACTTCTTTGTGGATCTTTACACGTTTGAGGCTGGAGACAGGCATCTCATTTTTCAGCTAAGCTCAGATAATGGCACCTCTGGGCATGGGCAGAACTCTACAGAGCCTTTTCCCAGAGGTGTTTGAGGAAAAAGATTAATTTTGCTACAGTTGCACTGTAAAAGCACTGAAATATTCAGAAAACTGAACAATTAAGTACTTAAGTTGATATCAACATCAGTGAAATGAAGGCTCTAACTCTTTTCTTGGCATACAACTACCTTTAAATGCAGGCAAGCACAAGACCAATGTGTTCTGCCTAGGGACCCTGAGATAGGTACTAAGGATAAAAACCATTCTGCAATGCAAAGGTTGCAAACCAGTGCACAGCAGTTCAGGAGAGGCCTGAGCAAAAGGCAAGTGTGAAAACAGCCCTCGTGAAGAAACATGCAAATGCTCCTCTTGGTGAAGAAGTGCAACACAGTGCATGATTGTAGGTGATAGGTCTGGGTGGCCTGTCTCTGCGTCCCACAAAGAACTAAAGACAATCACACGGTCTGCTTGGGTCTTTTCTTCAGGATATTATTTACTGGTGTCATCAGTAACCTTCAGGTCAAGAAAACAGAAAGAATAACTGGTAACAAATCCAAACACTTCCATTAGCCCAAGGCTTTGAGTGAGAGCTTCCCTTTCCCTGGAATTAACCTGCTTTTCTGTGCTTTCTCCTGTGTGCTTTTTGAGGTTCTTATAAATACACAATACCTAACTCTTCTACTGGGAGACAAATTACTGTGATGGTTTGGGTGTTCCCTGCCCCCCCACACTTTAGAAATCACCCAGACTAGACTCAGCCAGCTCTGGACATATGAATGAAGCTTATATTTACAGCTGGCACAATATACAAGCAGATATTTACAGTACATACAGTTATAGACAGAAATATACAAGGTAAAAGGTAATACAGAAACACAACTCCCCTCCCAGAAACCTGAGTCCCCAGGAGGGGCTCTCAACTGCACCTTCACCTTCCCCCTACCCCTCTCAACCTTACCCCAGTCCCAAGGAAGAATGGAGGTTCAGCCAGGGGGTTAGGAGGCAAAGTGGATTAGTCCAAAACGGAGGGTGAGGTTAGAGAGTAAGATGCAGCTCAGCCAGCAGCCCCAGTGAGAGTGATGCTGAGTGTGTTATCTGTGTTTTGACTTAAGCTCTTACACATCTCAGCAGGCCTATGAGTGAAGTAGACATCACCACTGTTTTCCTTTTACAGCCTGTAACCTAGTTCTTCTCACCAAAACATTCTAGCCTGCTTCAAAATAGCACAATTACCTATCACAGAGGAGCCTGGGTCTGGCCACCCAGTACTGTGTGTCCAGAATTTTCAAGTCAGTTTTCATGTTTTCCTATGCTTGGCTGTTCTGCTGACACATTGTATTGACACGGGTCACTTTTTCTGCAGGTAGATTTCCCAGAGCTTGTGCAAGATTATCTATTAAGCCCTTTTTGCTAAATTCATGCTTCCACTCACTTTTTCCAACACAGTGCCACTGACTGTCATTTTGTAATGTGGTCTTTAGGTGACCGTGGGGATCAAGGGCCCCCAGGAGAACCCCCAAAGATCAAGCCCAGTATGATGATGGAAGTTAAAGGTGAAAAAGGAGATGTTGGAGAAAGGGGAACCAAGGGATTCTTTGGCTTAAAAGGTCAGTGTAAAACAAAGTGAGTGCATTCATGACTTTCAATTGGTGTCTTAGTTACCACATTTAATATTGCCTTCTTACCATACCACTGTGCTGCAGCTCCCACCAGTAAAGTTTCTGACAGTGAAAGCTTAGTTCCTGACTGCCTTTCACAAAGTCCTCTCCAAGGAAATCTTTGCTGGGTTATGTCATATGTGTGTTCTGCCTTTTTTTGTACTGGTGCATCATGATGCTATGTTTATAGAAGGCCACTGCCAGGACAAGCAACTGCATGTCAGCCTTCCCAGCTTTAATAGCTGAAGTCTTCTTTGCTTTTCTTCTTCCTTGCCTGCAGGTAGCAAAGGAATGCCAGGTGTCCCTGGAAAGACAGGAACACCAGGGTCCCCTGGGCATCCCAGCTACGTGGCCGGTGCAAAAGGGGACATTGGTGCAAAAGGGCTGACAGGTCTAAAAGGATATCCTGGTCCAGCTGGCTCTCCTGGCATCAGAGGCTTCCCTGGCAGCACAGGAGGGAGGGTGAGTTCCTGCCCATGAGATGATAAGAGTGTTCTTTTATTAACATTCACCCTTTCATGTGCTGAGCAGCTAACAGAGCAAAGAAAAACTGCAATTAAAAAAAATTAAACTTATGAAATATTTTTGCTTGATTCATCCAATGTTCATTAAGCAGTGTCCTTTCTTTTCTCATTGGGAGACAATTAAATTTCTTATGCCAGATTTTTGCCCTTGAGATTTGCCCCAGGCAATCCCTTCTAGGTAGAATTTAGTCTCAAAGATGAGATTACTCTTCCCTTTCTCCCAGTGATTCTGTGAAAAAAAAAAAAAAGCCTTACAAAAGGCCTGGCAGTAGACTTACAAACATCTCTTACTTAAGAGAACCCAAAACTATGTTCCTTTCTCAGGTAGCTTTGCCCTTAGATTCCATTAAGACTTCCTAGCCAAGGACTGCAGAAGTGTTGTTTAACCCCAGCTTGCAACTGAGCACTACACAGCTGCTTTCTTGCTCCTTACCCTCACGGGATGGAGGGAAAAGAATTGGAAAGGTAAAAGTGAGAAAACTCATGGGTTGAGATAGGAACAATTTAGTAATAATAATGATAGCTTGTAAAGAGAAGAGAAATAACAAAGGGAGAGAAATAAAACCCAGGAAGACAAGTGATGCAAATGAAAACAGTTGCTCACTACCAACTGGCCAATGCCCAGCCAGTCCTCAAGCAGTGGCCTGCTGGCTAATCTTCACCCTGTTTTACTGCTGAGCATGACATCATGTGTTACTGGAATATTTATTTGAGACTGCTGTCTTTGTTGTGTTCCCTTCACAACTTCTTGTACACCCCCAGCCCGCTCACTGGTAGGGTGATGTGAGAGGTGGAAAAGGCCTTGATGCTGTGTAAGCACTGCTCAGCAGTAATGAAGACATCAATGTGTTATCAACACTTGTTTCCAGCACACATCAAAAACGTAGCCCCATACCAGCTACTTTGGAGAAAAATAACTCTTTCTCAGCTGAAACAGCACAAGGAGTGTAGAAAGATGGTCTCAATTTCAAACCTGTCTTTGCAAAATTAACTTGTCCCTTGGTTTGCACTGGCTTGGTGACTATACTTGCAGAAATTCAAAAATGTAATAGTCTTTTTGCAGCATTTCCAAACTATGCTGCTTGCAAGGTGGAATAAATCCTCATCCTCGTTAACTGATACCTGTTTTCAATCATATTATAGGGAGAAAAGGGTGTTCCAGGAATTGCAGGCCATTTTGGTACACCTGGCTCACACGGTGAAATAGGTGAGTTTGTTCTTTTATCTGAGTGCAGTCTGTATGTTGGCCACAACAACCCCATGCAGAGATACAGGCTGGGGTTGGAGTGGCTGGAGAGCAGCCAGACAGAGAGGGATCTGGGGGTGCTGATTGATACCCGCCTGAACATGAGCCAGCAGTGTGCCCAGGTGGCCAAGAGAGCCAATGGCATCCTGGCCTGCATCAGGAATGGTGTGGTCAGCAGGAGCAGGGAGGTCATTCTGCCCCTGTACTCTGCACTGGTTAGACCACACCTTGAGTACTGTGTTCAGTTCTGTGCCCCCCAGTTTAGGAGGGACATTGAGATGCTTGAGCGTGTCCAGAGAAGGGCGACGAGGCTGGGGAGAGGCCTTGAGCACAGCCCTACGAGGAGAGGCTGAGGGAGCTGGGATTGGTTAGCCTGGAGAAGAGGAGGCTCAGGGGTGACCTTATTGCTGTCTACAACTACCTGAGGGGTGGTTGTGGCCAGGAGGAGGTTGCTCTCTTCTCTCAGGTGGCCAGCGCCAGAACAAGAGGACACAGCCTCAGGCTACGCCAGGGGAGATTTAGGCTGGAGGTGAGGAGAAAGCTCTTCACTGAGAGAGTCATTGGACACTGGAATGGGCTGCCTGGGGAGGTGGTGGAGTCGCCGTCCCTGGAGCTGTTCAAGGCAGTATTGGACGTGGCACTTGGTGCCATGGTCTAGCCTTGGGCACTGTGGTAAAGGATTGGACTTGATGATCTGTGAGGTCTCTTCCAACCCTGATGATACTGTGATACTGTATTCATTAGCCATCAAATGCTCAGCATTGAGTGCTGAAGAGTCTTGAGGGGGGGGGTTGCGTCTCTAAAGAGTCTTCATACAGTCTTACAGAATGATACCGTAGATGTGGGAATCAGTGATAACTTTGATACTGTTAATTTCATCCAGTATGTACTCTCCCATGGCAGGGAGGGGTGGCTGTTCTAGAAGCTTTGTGTTTTTTCATTCTTGAACTTATTTTTGTTTTATTCTAGAAAGATAACAGTACTGATTGTTGCCTCAGAAGTAGCAATTCCTTCAAAACAGCAGGAAATACTATTTAAATTGAAGCCTTATCACTCGTGTGTTCATTTTTCCTTGAAACAGGTGATCGAGGAGATACTATAAACTTACCAGGAATGCCAGGCCTTAAAGGAGAAGTTGGTGTGCCAGGCTTAACAGGTATTCATTTCACAGTTGCTCTGGATATAGAAGTTTTCACATACTGAAGTCCACAGAGGAAGGAAGGGGGAGCTTACTGCTAAGCCTGTACTCTCATGGCTGTAATCTCATGACGGGATAGGGCTGGGTGATAGGTCGGACTGGATGACCTTGGAGGTCTCTTCCAACCTGGTTGATTCTGTTCCTGTAGTGTGGCAGGTTCCCAAAGAGGTTCATCTTTTCATTACTGATTTTTTTTTTAATTGAAATGTATCCATTGAGTATGTGCTATGTTTACCTCTTCAACTGAAAGTACAGTTGTAGCACAAAACATCAATCACATGCAACTCCAGTAATCATTCCCATATAGTTTGTTTCCATTGAAGACAAGAGGAGCAATATCAGACCATGATTATAGAAGATGCCATGGCAGAGTCCTGTTCATTTTTAATTGAGTTGATGAGGTAATGTGTTAAAATTTCCCAGCACATGCAAGATGCTGGAACGTCAGTGTCATATTCCACATGATTTGGGGGATGCTTACAAAAACAAATGTAATGATGGTTTGGCTAGCGTACTGTAGATCATTCATTTTGTCCTAGGTCATGCAAACACCCTGCGGTGAGAAGAATGCCTTTTTGTGGCAAGATCGGACCCATTCGATAGCCATCCTCACATCGTGCATGTTAGCTTAGGGTTATAGTGAGATTAGTTACAAAAAAATTACTGCTTTTGTGATTTTTCCAGGCACAAGAGGAAACATAGGACCAAAAGGTGAAGGTGGTGATCCTGGTTTCCCTGGCATTGAAGGCATCAGGGGCACGCAGGGTGTCCCTGGCTCTGTGGGACAGGAAGGTAAAATATTCTTTTTAACACTCTAAAGAATAAAACTATTTTAAAAGAGAAAGGAAAAAAAAATATCTTTTTCCCTTTGAAAGAAAGTCATGAAGATTTTTATATGTTGCTCATTCTGCAAGTCTGTAAAGAGCAGTGAAAAGGATGTGGAACTCACAGCTCAAGAGGAGATTTCAAAAGCGTAGCTGCTTCATACTAATCTCTTTTTGTTTGTAGCAATGGTGCCCAGTCAAAGTGTTTCATTGCTGGCATACTCAAGTACCCTAAAGCTGTCTCAGCACCATAAGGAGTGGCTTTTCAAAGCTCTTTTCTGCCATAAATGAGAACAATATCCCTTCTGACCTCACACTCAGGAACCTTTAAGCCAAGCTCACTGGCCAACTTTACAAGAGGAACCAAAGTCAGGTTCAGCCCTGGATGTGTCACAAACTCAGAGCTTAAGAACATGTCTTACTGCAGAAGGAGCATGAAAATGGGCTTTGAGAACAGTTGCTCCACATCTCTCATATAATTACAGAGCTTAGAAACTTCCAGCCAAGACTGGAGCAATTTTGGTAGGTACCTCACTGTGAAACAGTCCTTGTTTGATCAGCTTTCCAGTTGGAAAGGCAAAACAGACGCAACAGAAGGAGAAACTGAAGTGCACGTGAATTAGCTTACTTATTGTATCTGGCAATAGAAGTAAAATCAGCTTTTTAGTATAGGAGAAGCACAGTGTGTTTCTGAGCTTGTCAGAAACCTGGAGTTTGTAATGAATTGTTTTGTTATTCCTCTTCACTTGGATGAGCGGTGTCAGTGTCACACAATGACAGGAAGGGAAAGCCTTCATTTTCCTACCTGGGAGAGTGAAGGTAGTAAAAGCCCAGGTTTTGCTGTTGGTTTTAAGGATGCTCATGAGCAATTATTCATTATTGTCACACAGGTTTGCCGGGGCTTGTTGGACCCCCAGGGCAACAAGGAAGCTCTGGGACACCTGGATCTAAAGGCGAAAAGGGAACTCGTGGCTGGCCTGGCTTACCAGGACAACCAGGTATTCATACAGCTTCAGCTATTCAGTCTTATCAGTGCAAGCACTTGCTTTTGTTCTGTTGGGGTGAAGAAGGGGGGAATCTTTCTGCAGCTCAGAGTGGCAAGAGTTCCCTCTAATAAACATTTATTCCTTATAAAGTCCAGGTGCATTAGTGAAGGCCCTTGTTGCTCATTTCTCATTTATGGCTTCTGAAGGACTGTGGTTTATCTTGATTTCAGTAAAGCATTTGACACTGTCTCCCACAGCATCCTTGCAGCTAAACTGATAGTGAGGTGGATTGGGAACTGGTTGAAAGGAAGAAGTCAGAGAGTTGTGGCTAATGGGATGGAGTCTAGTTGGGGGTCTGTAACTAGTGGAGTCCCTCAAGGGTCAGTACTGGGACCAGTACTATTCAATATGCTAATCGGTGACCTGGATGAGGGCACAGAGTGCACTGTCAGCAAGTTTGCTGATGACACCAAACTGGATGTAGTGGCTGACACACAGGAGGGATATGCTGCCATTCAGTGAGACTTGGAGAGGCTGGAGAGCTGGGCAGGGAGAAATTGAATGAAGTTCAACAAGGGCAAGTGTAGAGGCTTGCACCTGGGAAAGAACAACCCTGGGTATTAGCATAGGTTGGGGACTGACCTGCTGGGGTGCAGTGAAGGGAGAAAGGACCTGAGGGTCCTACTGGATGGAAGGTTGACAATGAGCCAGCAATGTGCCAACAACTGGCCAAGAAGGCCAATGCCATTCTAGGGGCTGTGGTCAGTCGGTCGAGAGTTCTCCTCCCCTTCTACTCTGCTCTGTTGAGGCCACATCTGGAATATTGTGTCCAGTTCTGTGCCCCTCAGTTCAAGAAGGACTGGGAACTGCTTGAGAGAGTCCAGTGCAGAGCCACAAAAATGGTTAAGGAAGTGGAACATCTTCCTTACATGGAGAGCTGAGGCTCTTTAGCTTGCAAAAGAGGAGACTGAAGGGTGACATCATTCATGTTTATAAATATGTAAAGGGTGAGTGCCAAGAGGAGGGGGTCAGGCTCTTCTCAGTGATGCCCAATGACAGGATGAGGGGCAATGGGTGGAAGTTGAGGCATAAGAAGTTCCATGTAAACATGAGGAGGATTTTTTTTCCCTGTGAGGGTGACAGAGCACTGGAACAGGCTGCCATGGTGGGTTGTGGAGTCTCTCTCTCTGGAGATATTCAAAACCCACCTGGATGTGTTCCTGCATGAGCTGGTTTAGGTGATCCTGCTCTGGCAGGAGGATTGGACTAGATGATCTTTCAAGGTCCCTTCCAGCCCCTGGTGTTCTGTGATTCAATGATCCAATATCCAGTGTTAAGGATAAATGAGTTACAGCTCAGATAGCATTCTGCTACGAAACACAACTGGTAGTCTAAAATGAAGGTGTTTGTATCTCCCAGGATACAGCATCTCATTGGTTGACACAATTACTTAATATTAAGAGTAACTTCTTTTTTCTCAGTAGAGCATCTCATTGGCTGACATGTAATTCCTTCATATTAAGAGTAACATTTTTTTCTCTCCAGTACTGTGAGAAATTGCCCTGCTTTTTGTAAGGTTCATCTATCTGAATGTGCATCAAATCTAAGTTAATACAGTTATGAAGGCTGCCTTTATAGATAATGAAGGAAGAGAAAAACACTTATTTTTGTGAAGGTTGAGCTGTCCCCCAGAGCTCTGGCCACTGATTAGAGATATCTCTCTAGCTTTAACATCATGCTTTACACTTTGACAGGCAGAAATATTAACTGTAATAGCTGCAGCTCCAGCAGCTATTAGATATTTTGTTATGGTTTTGTTGCTTTTTAAAATGACACAGAGGGAATTCCTCCTGATGAGAGCTTCATTATAATCACATTTAGAGCTTACAATTATGCTATAATTGTCTTGGTTTGAGGATTTTGGAAAGCTAAATAGTTATTAACAAAATTCTGGCAGTAAGACTGGAACTAATGGCATGATACCAGAGACACTTAAGAAAATATCTCATGTTGAGCTTACTGGACAATAAGAAAACTTCCCAATCACAAAACCATGTTGTGGTGTTCTTGTAATGACCTGGGAGTGCTGGTGGATAACAAGTTATCCATGGGACAGCAATGTGCCCTTGTGGCCAAGAAGGCCAATGGGATCTTGGGGTGTACTAAGAAGAGTGTGTCCAGCAGATCAAGGGAGGTTCTCCTGCCCCTCTACTCTGCCCTGGTTAGATCTCATCTTGAGTACTGTGTTCGGCTGTGGGATCCCCAGTTTAAGAGGGATGGGGATCTGCTGGAGAGGGTCCAGTGGAGGGCTACAAGGATGATTAAGGGACTAGAGCACTGCCTTATGAGGAGAAGCTGAGGGACCTGGGACTCTTTAGTCTGGAAAAGAGAAGACTGAGAGGGGACTTATTAAATGTTTATAAACATCTGAGGTCAGCTCAGGAGGTGGGGGGACAGGCTCTGCTCACTTGCTCCCTGTGATAGGACAAGGAGCAATGGGTGTAAGTTGCAGTACAGGAAGCTCTGCCTCAACACAAGGGGGAACTTCTTTACTGTAAGGGTCACAGAGCACTGGTACAGGCTCTCCAGAGAAGTTGTGGAGTCTCCTTCTCTGGAGACTTTCAAGGCCTGTCTGGATGTGTTCCTCTGTGATCTGTGCTAGACTGTGGCCCTGCTCTGGCAGGGGGGTTGGACTTGATGATGTCTTTGGGTCCCTTCCAATCCCTAACATCCTGTGATCCTGTAAGGAATTAATTTGCATACACTACACAAGATTTTAATACAGAATAGTATTTATCCCTCAATTTAAGGTTTTTTTTTTTGCCTCAGAATATATATAGACTCATGGAAACTATTTTGATAACCACTAATGCAATTTTCAAACAGGCTTGCCTGGCTCAAGGGGAATTGGTGGACTGCATGGTTTACCAGGCACTAAGGGCTTGCCAGGATCACCAGGTAAGTGAGATTTCTGGCTGTTCATAGGTACAGCATTGTGCTGGCTGCAAGTCTGGCCAGTGACTTTGCAACGTGACCTTCTTAACTGAGTCATCTAAAGCGCAGTGTGGAACTTGCTTTATTATTGCAGAATCTGGCAAACAACTTAATACACTATGTGCTGCCTCACATATGTGTTAGAACACAACTTCAAACTGTAATTTCTTTTCTCTTAAAAAGCTAAAGCCTCAAGGTTTTAGGTGGGGTTTTTTTGGGGTTTTTTTTCCCCATTATGAGCCATTTTTTCAATTAACCTTATGTATTAGTGAATCTACCTCATGTATTTAGTAAATCCACACACTCTGTAGTGTACTGTGTTAGCATGCTGATATATTGTAACATGTGGAAACATTTCAGCTTTCCTCCTAATTTTTAACAACTCCACAACAGGTCCAGATGGCTATGGCTCTGCAGGGATGCCAGGTGCAGTGGGTGACAAAGGGGAAGCAGGAGAGCCAAGCAGAGTGGAAGGCAGCCGAGGACCGCCGGGTCAGAAAGGAGACAGAGGTGTCCCAGGTTTGTATTCCAGAGAATGAGATCTACTTACTATTTGCTTCAGCTGTAGGTGTTAGAGATGTCACAAAATGTGTTGCAGTGTAGACAATTGTATCAGAGAGCTCCTGATGTGGGAAAGGTCCCTGTTTGGAGCCAGTATTGCAGCTCAGCCAGCCCTTCATTGAAAGTAGTGATGTGTATTGCCCAATGCCAGAGGAAACCAGCCCCTCCAGGACAGCCTGGGTCCTTCCCTATGGTAGTAGCATCTTGTAGCACCCACTGAGCTCAGCACAATGCAAATGTCAGAGGGTACTCTCAGCCATCAGCTCCCCATATATTTTTAATGAGGCTCCTGCTACACAAATGCTATGAATTTTCCCTTTCCTTTCTTCATGTCTGTCCTCCTCTATTCCTGTCTTTCTTTATTGAAAGTCTGTCCATTTTTACCTCACCATTCATCAACATGTGATCATCCCACTGATCCTCCTGGACCTCCAGTCCATGCACAGCAGTTTCCTTGTACCATTGCCTATTGTCCAGTGTATGTATACAACTTTCCAGCTCAAACCTACCTTATTGTAGCAGGCTGCACTTATCTCAGTGTGGTTCACCACCAGCTTTTCCACCAGGGAGCAACTGTATTGCCATTATGGATGAAACAACTAATTACAGGATATTTTTAGGAAGTTTCCCAAAATTTTGGCTCTGAAAGAATGAAGAACTGGCACAGATACCTTACTGCCTTTTGCCTACTTGGTTCAATTGCTCATTTTTATTCTTTTGTGGTAGACTTTGCTGTTATTAACTTGCTGTGCCGCTTCAAACATGACTCAGAGATTTATTATCAAGCCCTGGAAGAAACAACAAATCCACTTATTCATGTTTGCCTGTCATAATCAATTCATTTTAAAACAAAAATTCATAATCAGAAGAAATGTTGTGGTTTCCTCACAACTTGAATCCACTTGAACTAATAATCTGCCGTTGGCAGATTTTTGACCTTTTAATGCTTTTACCTGTAGAGAACTTCAAGGATTCAAGCTTTTGGTTTTAACTGACCCCTAAGTGCCTAATGACCCCTGACTCCACAGGACTCAGAAAGAACAAAGCTACTTTCTTGTCAGCTTCAATATAACTACAACATTTTGATCACTTCCTATCCTGAATCAGTATCAACACCTGGCATTTCACATCATGAGATGTAATTAGCTGTCCTGAGAGCTTTGGCACAGAATTAGTATTTGATTGTTTTAAGAAAAACTTCCATAATATAATTGGGGGGGGGAAAAAGAAGAAAACAAAACCCAGTGAGAACTGAAACTGGTTTCCAGTTTGAAAATGCCATTCTTTATACTTAGCCTAAGATGAGTCGTGCAATGTGATTGTGCATGTTTCTGGCACTACCGATTGTTTCTTCTCTTCCTTTCAGGAATCCCGGGACCCTTGGGTATTCCTGGGCAGGATGGGTTTCCAGGCCTTCCTGGGGTTTCAAATATATCAGGATATCCTGGTGATAAAGGCTCCCCAGGTCTAGATGGAGTGCCAGGTAATTCATGCCTTGCTCCCCTCGGGCAACAGCAGAAGATTAAGTGCTGGGTTAGCAGCAGCAGTCATTGTTATTTCTGTGTTGATTCAGAAGAATATCCCAGTATAATAGCTGGACAGAACTAATGGTACATAAGATAACAGGGACAAACAGCTTGAAAGAAAAAGCCAGTTCCTCCAGGTTGCTTTGAGGGTTTAATTTTCATACAAATAATAGATTTAATCACACAGAATTCTTTGGACAGTTTTCAGAAGCGTTATGCAAATTTACTACTTGAAAATCTGAGGCCTATGACAGATTTGCAAGACTACAGAATATTTTCTTAATAACTTACAAACTTGTCTCACGTGAAATTACCTTGCAAAGTAAGTTACCTTGGGAAGGATTAGCTCTTCTCTGTGAAATTCCATGCTATAAGCCTGCCTCCCTCACAAGGGACATTGTAGCCAGGTGGGGGTTGGCCTCTTCTGCCAGGCGACTAGCAAGAGAACAAGGGGACACAGTCTCAAGTTGTGCCAGGGTAGGCATAGGCTGGATGTTAGGAGGAAGTTCTTCCCAGAGGGAGTGATTGGCATTGGAATGGGCTGCCCAGGGAGGTGGTGGAGGCACTGTCCCTGGAGGTGTGCAAGAAAAGCCTGGATGAGGCACTTAGTGCCATGGTCTAGTTGACTGGCTAGGGCTGGGTGCTAGTTTGGCCTGGATGACCTTGGAGGTCTCTTCCAACCTGGTTGATTCTATGATTCTATGATTTAGGGCAAATACAAACCACTCTGTCTCTCTGTATTTAAAGGCCTGTTGTTTATTGGACTCTACAGTCATTTCAAACTGTAGTGCCGTGGTGAAGAGCTTGTAGAAGAAGTTGCAGGTGTCCTATTATCATCTTCATTTGATGCATGGAAGTTTTTATGTAAACTCAGCAAATAACCAACATGTCACAAACGCTGTACAACAAGCAAACCAGTTGAAAGCCAACAAAATACCTGTGTCTCCAAATAGAGAATATTTGTTGGCCCAACTGCCTACAAATTAGGCAGTTAATCATTGGATTTAAAAGCAATAATAGAAGCAGTTGGGAGAGTGGGAATGGAAGCACCATCTCCCAGCAAAAATGGTGAGACAGGCGTGCCTCACTTGTACTTTGCCACAAGTAATCCAGCTTCATCAGGAAGCACGAGAGATGCCCCACTCAAACCCCTAGTTAGTAAATCCCTCTCTCCTTGGATACAAGGTCCAAATGTCGTCTTAGGCAGCAGAGGTAACTGAAGAGAAACATGTCAGGTTTGCCTTCAGAAAATGTGTACTTCTGGAGAAAGATGTTCCCATAATTCTCAAGACAGCATGAAGTAGTTTGTATCAACTGAAGCAGTAAGACACACAGAACAGTAATTTCTTGGTTTATTTACCACCTGGCACTGAGTCAGATACTCTCTACTCTCTAATTTCTCCCCAGTTACTTGGATAATTTAGGATGAGGCAAAGAGGCACCTAGTTAAGTGGGACATTTGCTGGGGCAGCAGTAGCTCAGTGAAGGCTGTATCTTGGCAAATACCCCACTTCTGCTGAAATCTTGCTTGAGATAACACTATGCTTTGTGGGAGCTCTTCATGCTCTATTTCTTCTGCCACTGCTGCAGAAGGGTATGCCAGCCTGTGTGCAGGAGCACTGAATAATTCCACTGGGGAGCTAAGCATCGGCTCCCTGCTTAAATTAAGGAAATAAAACCTAATGGGATACAATTAGGTAGCATCATTGTTTTCCCCTGTCTTAAGTATAAGGAGCTTACAACCTGTATGTGCTCTGAACAGGCTACCCGGGACTACAGGGGCAACCTGGAATACCAGCTCCACCAGGAAGCAAAGGAGAAAGTGGTCTAATAGGTGTGATTGGAGAAACGGGTCCAAAAGGAAGTAGAGGTGATCCTGGATTACCAGGGAGACCTGGTGTTCCTGGGTATCCTGGACCAAAAGGTAAGAATGAGAAACACTGACCTTGGTTGAGGGCAGAAGAACCTCCTATGCCACAACCCCTGTAATAACAAACACAATTTGTGCACTCACTTGATCTGTGTTGCAATGTAACAATGCCACCTGCCCTTTTGCATTAAAGGTCGTAAGGGCGAGCAAGGTGTCATCGGCTTCATGGGCGCAGTAGGATTTCCAGGTGATCTGGGGCCCATTGGACCCAAGGGAGACAGGGGAGTAACTGGTGAGTAAATGAAGTCAGATACCTAACTCCTTTCTAAATGACTCATTTTGCAACTCCACAGAGCTGATCTAACTGCCCCTGCCTTGAGCATGAGCTAGATGAACTCTGGAGTCTCCTCCAACCCATATGACTCTGTGTGGCCCCTGGCAAATGCCTGAATTTAACATGGGTAGTCAAGTTTTTGCCTCTGAGGGAGCTGGGGTTGTTTAGCCTGGAGAAGAGGAGGCTCAGGGGTGACCTCATTGCTGTCTACAACTACCTGATGGGACATTGTAGCCAGGTGGGGGTTGGCCTCTTCTCCCAGGCAACCAGCAATAGAACAAGGGGACACAGTCTCAAGTTGTGCAGGGGAAAGTATAGGCTGGATGTTAGGAGGAAGTTTTTCACTGAGAGAGTGATTTCCCACTGGAATGGGCTGCCCAGGCAGGTGATGGAGGCACTGTCCCTGGAGGTCTTCAGGAGGAGACTGGATGAGGCACTTGGTGCCATGGTCTAGTTGACTGGCTAGGGCTGGGTGCTAGGTTGGACTGGATGATCTTGGAGGTCTCTTCCAACCTGGTTGATTCATTCATTCTCTATGAATGTATTTTGTATGAGGTGCCAGCTCCAAAATCAGAGCCATTTTAGGGGTTAAAAGAAAAAAAGGAGAAGAATTCCTGATCTAAACTAATCCTTCAGAGTAGACATACTGGATATTTAGAAATATCTTCAAAATCCTTCACTCCATCTAAACCATCAGTTTTGTGCCTCCCAAACCCCACCAAAAACTCTGCTGGACCTCAGTGTGCTCCTGGCTGCTTAGGGAGAACTTTCCAGGTTCCCACATCATTAGTGAGGGAGCAGTAGCATCATTCATTTCCTTCTGCTTATCTGCATGCTGTCCAAGAGAAAACAATCCCCATATGCATACAAGTTCCTGCAGTATAATAAATGCAGCTGCTGTACTGAGGTTGGTGAGACCACAGTCCCTCTCTCACACATGCAGCCGTGTAATAGCAACATAGCTGGAGATGATAGCATATTAAATAAAATACAGGTTGGGTTTTTTTTAATCAGACTATTTTATCTTGCTTCTAATTGCAGGCTTTCAGGGCCCTCCAGGCTCTCCTGGTCCGACCCCTCTTCCTCCAAGGTTGGTTGCTGAGCAAGGTTCACCAGGCCCCCGTGGAAATATAGGACCTCAGGGAAGCCCAGGAGATACAGGACCTCAGGGTCCACCAGGCGATCCAGGTAGGAATCACACACTGAGAATGAAAGCTTAGCTTCCCTTAGCAGAGTGAGGCCACCAGCAGACTGCTTTGGCTTTCTTCTACTTTAAATTCCATAAGTCATAAAGGAGAGGCAAATTTTGGTCTCTCAGAGATAGGGCTTGACATTTTTTCCTCCTCCTAGCACTCAGAACATAAGCAAAACTTCGACATCACTCACATAGCCAAAGCAGCACCAGATTTCTGTGGTGAAAATGTGCAGTTAATCCAGGGAATGTAGTGTTGGTGACGTGTGGACCTGATGCAGTGCACCTCTTGCTACTGGCCTCATCAGAGATGCATAGTGGTGGCAAGAGTAAAACATTAGGACTGTGAGGCTCATGCAGTCTTGATCCCAGCAGTCTTTTCCAGTGATATCACTGCTTTTTGCCTGAGCAAGAACCATAGGATCTTGCCTTTAGCATAGAATGGTAAACCTGGTAGATAGGACCAATCATACACAAGTAGAGCACATGTTAACAAAGTGGGTAGCATGTTGATACCTCTGCAATCATTGTTTGTAATCATTATTGGTACAAGGTTTCAGAGGCTCACCTGGGGAAGCAGGACTCCAGGGCACAGGCGGTATTCCAGCTCCTCCTGGCTCCAGAGGTGAACAAGGACCATCAGGTTTTCAGGGTCCAGTGGGATTTGAAGGTATGAGTTGTCATGCAGCACTTCTTTCCTGTTTCACTGCCATAAATTGTTCTGTGGTTATGTCACTGGATGGGGAGGAGGGGGGAGGGAGAGAAAGTTTCTGTCTTCAGAGCTTCTTCAAAAGGAAAACTAAGTTTTAATGCTTATTGAAAGCAGTATTTTTGGAATACGTTTTGATAGATGTGGAAGTCAGCCCACTTCTATGAGTGAGTTTGTTTTGATCTGAGTGTACTTCAGTATTGGTTTTCTCTTAAGTATTTCTGCCTCATGTTCTACTAATAGTCCTGGGAAAGGGCAGATGATATTTGGATGGATGATGTTTAGGGAAATGTGTTTGTAAAAGAAGTATCTATGTCCTTATCCAATTGAAGAGCAGAATGATTACTACCTTAATTAGCTAAGTACACTGAGAAAAAGCTATTTGCAGAGTGTAGCTTCTACCATATGAAGCAAAAGCCACTGGTTTATTTTGGACTAAGAAATGGTTTCAAAGTAAAAATGTGATCTGTACTGTACAAAGCATGCTCAAGTTTATCAAAGCTTTATATGTGACTTTCCCTGGCTCCGAGAGTGAAATAACATCATCTTAGAGAGCAGGGGGCCTGATCCAGCACCAATCTACTTCAAAAGCTGTAATCCTAGAACTACAGCTCCTTTACAGATAATTTACCATAAGAACAAGCATGGTGCAGTTAAGCTTTGTTCATCGGCAGCTTGGCGAGAACACAAGCTAGCCTCACAACATTTGTGAGAACACAAACTAAGCTCTATTATTTCTTTCCCTTCCTCTTCTTCTAAGGTCAGCCAGGCCGCCCTGGTAGCCCCGGGTTGCCTGGCATGCCAGGTCGCAGCGTTAACATGGGCTACCTGCTGGTGAAGCACAGCCAATCCGATCAAGAGCCAATGTGCCCAGTCGGCATGAACAAACTCTGGAACGGATACAGCCTGCTGTACTTTGAAGGACAGGAGAAAGCACACAACCAGGATTTAGGTACGCACAGGTATCACTGACAACAGCCTATGTTCCAGCTCTCTGGCTGAAAAACAAACCCAAAAATAAGTAACTAGAAGTTGAAGAAAGCTGGAATTTCATCAAACATGGAAATCAGAAGATAAAGACTGTATGTCACAATGTCTGTATGACACAGACTGTCCCTGAGAATGCATCTGCAAGTTGTTAGTCTTGCAGAGGTGGTTCTGTAAAGCCAGTGAGTGTTGTTCTAGACTAGAGAGTTTCAGTGACACATACTTGGGAAGGAGCAGTGAACTGAAAATGTGCATTGTCTCCTGAGAGAATGATTGCCATAATTGCCTTTTTGTTTTTCAAATGTTAACAGGGCTGGCTGGTTCATGCTTGGCTCGCTTCAGTACTATGCCATTCCTCTACTGTAACCCTGGCGATATCTGTTACTATGCGAGTCGAAATGATAAATCCTACTGGCTCTCAACTACAGCACCTCTTCCAATGATGCCTGTGGCAGAAGATGACATTAAGCCATACATCAGTCGCTGTGCAGTTTGTGAGGCCCCAGCTGTGGCAATCGCCGTCCATAGCCAAGAAGCTTCTATTCCTCACTGCCCTGAAGGCTGGCGCAGTTTATGGATTGGATATTCCTTCCTTATGGTATTTGTTCTCTGTTTGTGTGGCACTGGGTTTTGAGTCTTAGATTCTAGGAAGGTGTCTGTTTTACCAATGTTTTTTGTCAGACTAGCCTCTGTAGTCTTTACTTTATGTACAAAATAATGCTTTGGAGCAGAGCATAGGGACAGCTGTGGATTAGCAAATAGTGCACTGAGGTGCAACAGCATTTTCCCAGCTAAAGATTGGGAGTTAGTTATGTACATCACTATTAGGAAGCTGATCTGGAGATAAAACCAACATTTTCCTTTTCTTTTGGAAAATTAACTTCATTGGTATTTGGTTGAAAATTCAGAATCCAAAATCTTTCACTTTGTCAGGAGAGAGAGAGAGACAACCTCTTGTTTTAAAATTGAAAATGTAATGTTGTATTTCTACTGGCCACGAGAGCTGAGCTATATATCCCAAGGCAGTATATGCCACAGCTTATAGGATTTCTTAGATCTTGTGATCTCACAAATAGGAAATGATATATTACCACAAACCTTAGCACTAGGTGTGCAATAGAAAACCTCCCAAAGAGCCTGGCCTAGTTTCCTTGCAAGACTGTACAGAGGGATCATGTAAGCACTGGAGGGATTAACATGATAAAGAGCAGATAGTGAATGTATTAGTGAATGATGTGACAGATACTCAATTTTTTTACTTGCTTGATGTACATGAGTCAAAACCTGCAACAGTATGCCATGTTATTAACTCATTAAAGACTGAACTGAGTGCTAAGCTAAAGAGGGTTGGGGGGGGAAATAACATTTTTCTGGCAGAAAATATCATAGAAGAACAACATCCAATCTTAATAACAAATACTTGTTTGTTAAAAGATTTTTTTCTTCCTCAGAAAATGTTAAAGGAAATCTGATTTTCTTCACTTAGGGAAAAACAAAAATGTTTTGAGAGGGTAGGCCTTATATCTGACCTTTTTGTTTTATTTCTCTAACAAACCCTGATACCAATCTCAGTTACTTCACAAGAATTCCAGGGATCAATTAAATGTTTGCAAAGAAGCCCTGTGTAAACACTAAGCATTGTTAAGAACAAAGCTGTCACCTTAGCAAGACTCTTTTGCCAGGGTAAAGTCTGCCAGCATCACAGAACATACAGTGAGAAGAGTTCACATTTTCCCTGCTAGCATTCAAAGCAAATTAAAAGTTTGGTGTACGCTTCCCATGCAACTATGGAAGAAGCACAGCACACTTGTAGTTTATCTTAGAGTACAGATTGGTTTACTTCCTTGGCTTAAATTTGTTACCCCCTTTCCTTGAAAGTCTCTTGTGGAGATTTTCAAGGCCTGTCTGGATGTGTTCCTCTGTGACCTGTGTTAGATAGTATTGTCTTGCTCTGGCAGGAGGGTTGGACTTGATGATCTCCTTGGGTCCCTTCCAGCCCCTAACTCCCTGTGATCCTTTAATAGGGAACAATCATACAGGGAGTCATCATGGACTTCTGCCTAAACAGCCATAGCAGACAGTAACATTTCATATAGCAAAGGCACTCCACTCTCCTGCATCCTAGAAAGGTGGCATGGCATAAGCACTGCAGCAAGACAAAGAGCCATGGCAAATATTAGAAGAGAGGTGATAGGCATGGAGCTAGTGCTTGCTCACAGAGCGCAGGAATGCCAGGGCTCATGCAGAGGCTGTCAAGTGGAGTCTGCTCTCAAGCTAGGGCTCAAACAGCACACACAGTTCTCTCAGCTCCAACTGCAAAGGCCTCAAAGCTACATGAGGAGCCATATGCTGCTGCTTACTACCTTTATTCTGGCAGAGAGTGATGGAATGGATTTGCCCCTAAACTTCACAGTTTAGTGAATTTTGCAACTTGGTAAGATGGCTGGCAAGTTGCAGCTTTGGGTTGGATGTTTTTCCGGGGGGAAGAAGATTTGTTGTTTGGGGTTTTTTGGGGGGAGGAGTGGGCTCGTTGGGGTTTTGCTCAATTCATTGTTTTTTGGTTGGTTTTTTTTAAAGCTTTCTAAAGCTCAGCAACATCTACCTCCAGCTAGAGATCAGAGTCCTTTGTTAAAAGGTGGCCACTTCTGTTACTCATTTATATGAACACAGTGGGCCTCTCACAGCATAAGCTAAGCCAGCTTGCACTTTCATGCTATGGTGTTTATTAAAATATAGGCAGGCAAGCATATTAACTGTGCCCAGACTTCTCTCTACATCTATCAACTTCATTTTCCAGCTGTTTTCTTTTACATTGCAAATTCCTTCAGGTTTTTAACAGAAAATTGAGCAGCTTCACTTGAAAATGTACAGTTCATAAAGGGCCAGCACGAATGCTTGCTTTGTTAGTGATGCCTTTGACAGCGTTCTTGTTTTTAAAGTTAAAAGTTTAGTGTAACACTGAGTTCATTCCCACAGTACGCATCAAAGGTAATAGTTGCGTGACTTACTGTTAAAGAACATGTCACAGAGGGAACTAGTTACTTCTGCAGAAGCTAATTTTGTTTCCACAGTGCTCCTCCTGTGCAATGAGGACTAAGACAAACTTCATAATTAAGGAAATTCAAGTTAGATGTATGGTGGAAAGTTCTGAGTGAGAGTAATCAAAACAGGAATATGCTGCCCAGAGAGTTTGTGGAAACTCCATCTTTGGAGGTATTAACAACTTGACAGTGCTCTGTCAACTTTTGAGTCAGCCCTGTTTTGAGCAGAGGACTGGCTGGAGTGACCTCCAGTGGGCTCTTCCCACCTAAATAATTCTTCAATTCTAAGACTTCCAACAGCAAAAATCTTAACTATAGAAAAGATATTTGTCAGAATGAGAGTTTAAAGTGGTATCAACATAAGAGCTAACTCCTTCATATAGCTAAAGCCTGGGGAAACCCTTAAGCCTTACAGAGCTGGAGGATTAGCTATGCTCTGGAGGTAAGAACTAAGAGCAATTCTCAGTAGTTTTTCTCTTTATCCATGTGTAAGTTTTTGACAGCATTGCCTGAGGTTGCACCCTGACTGCTGCTCTCCTTGTCTCGTTTAGCACACTGCTGCAGGTGATGAAGGTGGAGGACAGTCACTGGTTTCTCCTGGGAGCTGCCTGGAGGATTTCAGAGCGACTCCTTTCATCGAATGCAACGGTGCACGTGGAACCTGTCACTACTTCGCAAACAAATACAGCTTCTGGCTCACTACAATTGACCAGCCCTTCCAAAGCAAGCCCTCAGCAGACACGCTCAAGGCAGGACTCATCCGAAGCCACATCAGCAGATGTCAAGTCTGTATGAAAAATTTATAGAAGTCTTTCACAGTCTAAGGAACCTGCTTATCATCTGGTTCTTAGACAGCGAAACCTTCTAGTCGAATAAATCATGTTGGTGCTTTTTTTTTTAACTTATTACCTCAAAAGCTGAATGGAAAATCGAATTTTAAAAGTGTCTGTTAAAGCAACTGAAGTGTAACATGAATTAAGTCTAACTCACAGATCTAGTGCTGCGTTCTCCTACTCTATAGTGGTTTTGGCTACTCTGACGTTACGTCATTTGCCAAATGATGCAAATGCTCACAGCTTTGAAACACCACAGAAAAACTTCAACAATAAATGGGTACCTTGGCCAGATACCCACTGCATTTACTTCAGAGAACCAATGTATCTTTTCTATTTACTCTGTTTGTTACGAGATGAGCACTAACAGCTGCAGTTCCATAAATTAACACAGGGTGATCAGTGCTAAACTCTTGCAAAATCCTGAAAATATACTCTGGAAAGTGCCTGTGTCCAGCACAGAAGTCTAACTTTGATTTTAGTGTTTTAGGCTTCGACATTTCAAACACACCAATCTTTTCAGTGTATTTTTTTTTCCAAGCCTGGGCATGCTTTTAGCACTTAACCACTGGCAATAGCAGAAAAGCCCACAGGTCTCCCAATGATACTGACCACAAAATACAGCTCTTTTTGTCTTGGTTAGGCGACTATGAGATAATGGTCAGCGTTTTATTTTACAAGCTCGATGGTTCTTTTGTAGACACACTCCAGGCCAAAGGTCTCTTGCTCCACAGCAGTGACGCCAAGTGGCTTTAGCATTGCAGATTTTCCCCTCAGCAGCAAAGCCACTCATCACAAGCAGATTTTCACCATGTACTGCTGGAGCAGCTATTAGACACAAGGTAGATTTTGCAGTGGAGCATACTGCTCAATGATCTCAAAACAACGAACTTCCAGATCTGCCAGTTGCCTGTCTGAAGGAGGGCTGTCCTGGCAGCTGGGGACACGTGGCAAGAGTATGACCATCATCCCAATTCGCACACAGCCACCTCTGCAAAAGCAAAGGGGAAGGAGGCAAGACATTCATTTAACGCCATCTTTTCCCACAAAGAACCATGCTATTGCATGCCAGGCTTGATAAATAGATAGAAGGGCTAGTTCTTTCCTTCTGTAGGAAGAAGCAATTTAGCCCAAATTTGTTTGTCACTACTGCAAGACAAGGGGAGAAAGAAAGAATCATCTGCACATTTCCTATTCATATAGTCCAATTCTATACCTGAATGCTTAAAATTGAAACCAGACTTTTATAGTAATGACAGTTGATTTTTTTAACAGTTCACCTCACCCCTGCTTCAGGCACTTCTTGGCTTTTGTAATTACATTCCATCCTCACTGTATCATAAATAAACCCTGTTTTTTTTTCTACACCTCTATTTGTTGATGATTTCCATTTTGTAAAAGGGGATTGTCTATACAGTGCATGTGGACTGCTCTTGAGCGACTGAGTTTGCAGCTGAGATATTAGAAAAATCACTACCAGAAAGTTCCTTCCACTGAAATTCAAACTCTTCAACCAGGAATACACTTATTTCATTGCACTTCAAAAGATCCATGAGGGAAGCTGTGTTTCTAAAATGGCTTCTTTAGGCTGAACTACTGAAATACTATTTTATATGTTAGGAAGAGTGATTTAAGCCAATACATTGTGATGTTGCAGATTAAAGCAACATATTATTCACGCTCTACAAGAGTCAGGAAACCAATATTAACTAAACTTGACAAGCATTACCGCCTCAAAAAAATACAAACTATAAACTAAGTTGAAGTTCTGTGATTAAAACACTGCCTAACCTGGCTTAGTTTTATGTATAATTAGATATCACAGAATCACAGAGACATTCCGGTTGGAAAAGACCATTGGGATCACCAAGTCAAATTGATATCCTTACTCTACAAGATGCACCCTAAACCATATCCCCAAGCACCACATCTAAATGACTTTTAAACACGCCCATGGTTGGTGACTGAAACACCTCCCTGGTGCAGCCCATTCCAATGCCTGACCACTCTTTCTGTCAAAAAGTTTTCCTAATGTCCAGTCTAAACCTACCCAGTCACAGCTTGAGGCCATTCCCTCTTGTTCTATTACTATTTACCTGTGAGAAGAGACCAGCACCAACCTCCTCACAACATCCTTTCAGCTAACTGTAGGCAGCAATGAGGTCTCCTCTCAGCCTCCTCTTTTACAGACTAAACAGCCCCAGCTCCTTCAGTTGCTCCTCATAAGATTTATTCTCCAAGCCGTTTGCGAGCTTTGTTGCCCTCATCTGCACTCCAGCACCTCAACATCTCTCTAGTAATGAGGTGCCCAAAACTGAGTACAATACTCAAGGTGTGGCCTCACCAGAGCAGAGTACAAGGGGAACAATCACCTCCCTGCTCCTGCTGGACACAGCATTTCTAATACAAGCCAGGAGGCCATTAGTTTTCTGGGCCACCTGGACACACATTGCTTGCTCACATTGAATTGCTTGTCAATTAGAACCCCTAGGTCCCTTTCAGCTAGACAGCTTTCCAGCCACGCTTCCCCTGCCTGGAATGTTTATTGGGGTTGTTGTGACCCAAGTGCAGGATCTGGCATTTGGCCTTGTTGAAGCTCATGCCATTAGACTTGGATAGATTGGATCGACGGGCCAGTGTTAATGTACAATATGTACAGAATACGTACACAAACAGGGAAATTACCTGCCCTTGAAGGGTTCTCTGGCCATGCTGTAGCTCTTAAAAGATAGCCCTGAAACAAACTAGTCACACCAGCATTCATTTCAGCTAAATAAATGATTTTGAATTGGAAAAGTTGCAGCCAGCATGAGCCAGATCTATTCTGCATTTGCCAATTCTACTAAATTACAGGTGACAGTAGCAAACTTCCAAGAATCAGCAGTCACCTCTTCCCTGTGTTGCCAGCCAACAGTGGTTGTGGGATGGGCACACAGCTACCACCTGCAATTTTTACAGCAGACAAATCTGGCAACAGAGCACATTCAGCATTTAAAAATAGTTCACCTGGATCTTACAGACATCTGTAAAAATCAATGATGGCAACAACAGCAGCAAACTGTTTGAATTTTCATGGACAGTATAATGCCTTACCTTCCTGCACAGCTGATTTTTCTTCTTTTTTTGCATGTAAACCTTCAGCACATAGGTCTTCCTCCAACAGTTGCAGTGCTTCTTAATTTTGTCTTGCATAAACTGTTCTCAACAATTTGTTCAGTATGGTCATAGAATAGAATCATAGAACCAACCACGTTGGAAGAGACCTCCAAGATCATCCAGTCCAACCTAGCACCCAGCCCTGGCCAATCAACTAGACCATGGCACTAAGTGCCTCATCCAGGCTTCTATTGAATACCTCCAGGGATGGTGCCTCCACCACCTCCCTGGGCAGCCCATTCCAATGCCAATCACTCTCTCTGGCAAGAACTTCCTCCTAACATCCAGTCTATACTTCCCCCAGCACAACTTGAGACTGTGTCCCCTTGTTCTGTTGCTAGTCGCCTGGCAGAAGAGACCAACCCCCACCTGGCTACAACCTCCCTTCAGGTAGTTGTAGACAGCAATGAGGTCATCCCTGAGCCTTCTCCAGGCTGCACACCCCCACCTCCCTCAGCCTCTCCTCACAGGGCTGTGCTCTAGGCCCTTCACCAGCTTTGTCGCCCTTCTCTGGACACGTTCCAGTATCTCAACATCTCTCTTGAGTTGAGGAGCCCAGAACTGGACACAGTAGTGTCA
Organism: Pogoniulus pusillus; assembly: GCF_015220805.1. Taxonomy (NCBI): domain Eukaryota; kingdom Metazoa; phylum Chordata; class Aves; order Piciformes; family Lybiidae; genus Pogoniulus; species Pogoniulus pusillus. Next base: position 33,009,360 of record NC_087268.1, on the reverse strand, counting down.
GTGTACCAGTGTGGTATTGGCACAGTGTTGAGGTGAATGCACAGGCATGGTGCAGGAAAAAAACAAACACCAAACCACAAAATCCCACCAAGCTGCCAAGCAGATTTGAACTTCTGTACTCTGCCTGTGTACGTCATGTGCTTTGGATCTGTGTACTGACATCCTTGCTTCTCGAAAGCCTGCGCAATCGTTGTTTGAGAAGGGGAGGGAGCTCATGCATGCAAGCACGTGCCAGCCAGAGGGTTTCGCCAGGTGAGCTAACTCAGAGCACTGTATGCAGGGGAACTGACTTAGCTTCTTAGCTGCAAGTTTACATTCCCTCCTATGGAGAAAGGCAGAGAGTTAAGGTTGTTGAGCCTGGAGAAGAGAAGGCTCTGAGGAAACCTTGTTATGGCCTTTCAATATATAAAGGCAGCTTATAAGCAAGACAAAAAGAGACCTTTTACAGATGTCTGTATTGACAGGAAACAGAACAGCTGTTTTAAAACAAAAGAAGATAGATTTCAACAGGTTGCCCAGAAAAGCTGGGGATGCCACATCCCTACAAGTGTTCAAGGTCAGGTTGGACAGGAATTTGAGGTGTCTGACTTAGTGAAAGACACCCCTGCCCATGCCAGGGGCATTGCTGTAGATGATCTTTTAAGATCCCAACACAAACCATTCCTTGATTTGGCCATCCCAGGACCTACTTTCAAGAAATTAAAATATTTTTATACAAGAAAAAACAACTACAGCAAAACAAAACTATCTTTTTACTGAACTACATTACATCTAGCCTCAGATGTAAAAACTCTAAGTGTTTTGCCTGGGTCTGAAGCACAGGATTTGACTTGGTCAAAATGTGCTGTTTGTTTCTCACACTTGCGTTTTTGAAAGCACACTGAAGTATAACATGAAGTTGTGCCCAGAGAATGTAAAGATGTTATTCCCCCTTTGTGGGCAATAGTGCATCACTCTATCAGCACAGATAGAGCGAAGTCAGTATAGCAACATCAGTTGACACCAGTTCCTCAGAATGTATCAACTAGATCAGTCAAGTTCATTCACACCCTACCTGACTGGGCTTGCTCACAGCTGCTGGCAATAGAAAAATCAGCAAACAGCAAGTAGAAAACACAACCCTGCAATAGAAAGTATCAGATTGCTCCCAGAAGAGAGGCTGGGAGTCACTGTTTATGTGCTGATGGCACCCTGATGCAGTTAGCAGTAGCCCTTCTACCCCTGCACAAGCCAGCAACAGCCACGTGGAAGGCCAATAGCAATCTTGTTCCTGCACTATCAGTGCAAGGGGCAGGAAGCAGAATGGGGTCTTCCCAACTGGCCTGGCACAGATCCTCACCTGCTTGCCTTGCCATCCCTCCCCATCAGGGCACAGCCTGGCTCATGTGAGCCTGTAGCTCACATTCATGCAGCGTAGCAAAACATAAAATCGTTTTTATTTCACTGTTCAAACACTGCACATACTCCGGACAAACTTAACAGGGAGAGAGAAGGGAAAAATAAACACTTGTGAAACAAAGTTTCCCCCACGCAGGGCAGGGAAGGCAGAGCACCTGGGTCCCTGCTCTTGCCCTGCATTGCTAGTCCTGACAGTGAGGGGTTTCGCTTGGCCCCAGCAGCGCAGCCACCACCAGCCTGGCTCCAGGCTGCACACCAAGGTTGTTAAAGGGGAAAGCAATCTCACAGCAACAGAATGCTTGTTGCAGCCGGTGGGACGCATCAAACAGATTCACAGCGGAGCCACTGTTTAATGCCTGCACTAACAGAGCCGGCTGGACTAGTGGCCCAGCCTACAGCTGCTATGCTAAAAGTACATCTACTGCTAGATTGTGAGGCTGCTAAGACAACAAGAGCTACAAGTGTGCATCAGTACAGTTCCTGTGCTTCCAGTCCTTACCCTGCTGCTTCACCACTCCTCCCCATTAATAAGCCAAGCTGAATTGTTCTGGTAAAATGATACAGGACAGGGAGGGCTGGGATATCAGGATGCACTTCCTAAAGCATCATGTAAATTAATTAATGCATGTTAGGATACTTTAATGAGCACAAAAGCAGGTCATATTGTATGGCCCCTCTAAAAAAACAAACAAACAAATTTAAACAAAAAAACCTACACCAAACCAAACAAACATAAAAGACAAAAGCACCACTAAAGAGGAGAAACGACCAGTAGAATTCCAGTGCTGAGCATTGAATTGTGCTCTCTAGTAATGCTTGCAGACATGCATAGGCACTGCTGTAGGAGATAGAGCATCAAGACTGGCCTGTAAAAACAGAGCTTAGCTACCAAAAAAAAAAAAAAAAAAACTAAACTAAGAAAAATCAAACTCTGTGCCTTCAAGCAAATCTTGAAGGTTTCTGATCTGACTTCTGAAAGTAGTAAAGAAATGGGGGCTAGCAAGCATACTGAGCAACCCGGATCCTGACCTTTTGTCAGCCTCTTGGGTTCTGCTGTGCAACTCCAGGATTTCTCACTGGCTGGCAGAGTGCCAATTTGTCATAATCCAGACATTTCTCAAAGAACAATAGCCAGCAACACTAAAAAGGCACAAAGAACATGCCAGGAAGGGCTGTGCTATGGAGAAAAAGCGCAGCATGCGTGAGTGGCTCCCATGTCATCTCTTTCTGTGAAAATACACAAGTTGGAGCTTTAGGGAAGACTAAGAATCCCTTAAGATCCCATAATAATCAAATGCTGGTGCAACTGAATTGCAAATATTTATACCTTAAGAAGTGCTAGATAGCAAATTTACAAATATTTTCCCTTTCTAGATGAACATCCCCAAAGCATCTCCCAAAAGCCTGACGTTGCAACTAGTGCATGCTGGAGGTTCAGTTGTCAACAGATCCAGAAAGCCAATGGTGGATCTCTCACGCACATTGGCAGATCGGTTTGGTCACTAACAAGGCTGAGGTTGTAGTCTGTCTCTTCCCTGGCCTGAGGGAAGACTAGATACTGGTCTTGGAATTTTCTTAATAGCTACAAGGTTTTTACTTATGTACAGTTGTAGATAGCATAGAGCAGGTGCAGTTAAGTCTCTGACACACTGGCAGGTGTTAAACTGCAAACCCCTAAGAAATCCAAAAGTTAACAATCCTTAGTAGAGCCCCTAGCAGTAGGAGTCATGATTTTAAACCAAAGGAAGGTATGATTAGCCTAAATATAGGGAAGACATTTTTTATGATGAGGGCAGTGAAACATCAGAACTGCCTGCCTAGAGAGGTGACATTCCCAGAAGCATTCAAGGTCAGGTTGACAGGGCTCTGAGCAACCCAACGTAGTTGAAAACGTCCCTGCTCATTGCAGGGCAGGGTTGGACTAGATGATCTTTAAAGGTGCCTTCCCACACACACTATTCTATCATTCTGTGATTGAAGTGTACAGAAGATTTTCTCTTGAGATGTTCTTCTCTCCTACATATGTGCTGTGTATAAACTCAAAGGCAGAAAATAAAGCTAATACTCTGCAGCAAGATGCTCAAGATGACATAGCCGGGGAGAGGGAGGGGGAAGAGTCTTAAATATACTTACTATTCATGTAGGAATTGTCTCCCTGGGTACCATATATTATCATTTGGGTGGGACAGAGCATAGGAGTAACTGACTCTTTAGTTTTATGAAATTATGCCAGAAGCATCCATGGGAAGATGAAGGAGTTCCTACACAGCAACTTGTATAACTGAAAACATGAGGTGCATCCTTTGGGAGTTTGTTTGTCTGGGGGAGGATCTGGTTTCTCTTTTAGTGGTAGGAGGTGTTTTGTTTTGGGGTGGTTTTGTTTGTTTTTAAAACTAGCAATTTTTTGCTCTGGTTACAGTGTCTCAGTGCAAGCTCCTGGGTTACTGCATGCCTTCTTTGCAGCCAAGAGGGTTGAGAAACTCTAAGAGCATGAATATTAGTTCCTACATTTTAGTGCAGTTAGGAGAGGAAGCCTGTACCTCATTGGTGCTTCTTCATGTGTCTTTCTACTCCACAAAAGGCAGTTTCTCTTCCCCTCCTCTTGCATTACTCAGTTTCACATCAGAAATTGCCTGTTCTCACTTCCCTCCAGGTAGATGACAATGTCACACATAGCTGCTAAAAATCAAAGCCGCAGCTTTGCCTGGGCACAGCTCTGGAAGAGAGACGGAACACAGGTATTCAACATCAAGATATTCTATAGGCATCATATGGTGGCCTCCACAAAATGCAGAAAAAAATTAGAAAACCAATTCCTTCCTGAAAAGAAACCCAAACCAAAACCTCAACCATTTGGTATCCACATTAAAATAAATTACAGGGGTAAAATGAAAAAAAAGGAAAAAAAAAAAATCCTCCTGCAGCAAGAGCTGTGACACTGCCTGTTAATACGCAAAAGCCCAATGTAAAAGGAGAATTCACATTAATAAAGTCTCCAAATGAACAGTACATAACCAAAGTGATTTTAATAGTTCAATTTCTGACTCTTACACTGCCAAATATGACATAAAAAGACTGTCATTGATTTCTCAGCTACAAATATAAATTATACCTTGATTTTCTTTTTTTGTTTGTTTCCTCGAGAATAAAAAAGCATCGCGTGTTCAACCTTCCAAAGTTAGAGTCTCAAGGGGAAAGATAACAATCATGTGAAAGCTGTTGAGAGTACAGAAACAGATCATTTGCATGCAACATGAAATGGAGAGTTGTTAAAAAAGATAATCAGACTCCATCAAAACTGCTCAAATGATTGTCGCTAACAGCTGTACTAACACACCATTTGTCTTCAGAGCCCATGAAAACCGGTAAGTCTTCTTCCATCATTTCATTCACACTCCCATTTTCATACACAAAGCCTCCCAGAAACCTTTAAAAGGTCAGAAGATTTGTTTTGCTTTGTTTGGTTTTTTTTCCCACGCACACCATTTTAGTCTATTTATCCTTTGTCGTTTCCTTCCTGGTGAACTGTAAGCATTCGTTACTCCTCAGTTTGCTGGAGTGAACAAATGGCTCCCCTTTTCTAACGTCATGTAAATGGTTCAGGCACAGCAACCAGATTTTGTCCTTTTGGCTGGCTTGTAGTCTGTAATGTCTACAGTTTGCGAAGGCCCCTCAGCTTTCTGCCGTACAATTATTGGGACTACCATCTCAAACACTGTTTCAAAGAGGTAGTCCACCTTGTACCCCGTTTTTGCACTGGTCTCAAAGCACATCTTCTCAGCTGCTGGAACATCCTTCTCATCTATCATTTTGTATTTCAGTATCTTTTTATAGAGCGCAATCGCATCCTCTGAGCGGACTTGTTTTCGCACCTTTGAGCCGCAGCTAGCAACAGACTTCTCAGGTCTATTTTCATCTGGTGGTAAAGCACAGTCGTCGGTGAGGTCAACTTTATTTCCAACAATAGCAAAAATGCAGTCAGCACTCGCACTGTCTGTCAGTGACAAGAATCTTTCTTCCAGCTCTGTCAGGCTTTGGAGGCTGTTCACATCATACGTGAGGATCACAGCAGCTGCTCCTCTGCAGTACATAGATCCGAGACCATGAAATTGCTCCCGACCTGGCAAAGGTTTAAACACAACAGAAAGTTAGTGTGCTGGAAGCTACATTAACTGAGTAAAAGGAGTTTAAAGAATTTTAAGCCAATTTCCCAAGTTTGGATGAAGCAATGAAGGCAAAAATGTGTTATTTGTAGTATTTTCAATTTTCTTCCTTCAGCTTTTCCTTTTCCAACAGAGACACGGAATAGCCCAGCTCACTGCTGGTGAACGTGTAAAGATGAGTGTGCCAGTGAGCGTCACACAGCATTGGCAGTTGCAGAAATAAAGTGTTTGGGCTTTATTACATTTCATACTAGCTTGTGTCACAGTAGTAACTACCCTGCTTGCATCCACAGACAGCCCATTCCGTCTATTTATTTATAAACAGAAAATAAGTTCTCCTGTTTCAAATTCTGCTAGATTTTATTACACTTACGAATTCACTACACACTTCCAAGTACATGCAGTTCAAAAATCTGGATCAATGTCATTAGTTCATTTCTCCCTGGGTTTTGAAGGATTTCATAAGCAATTTAGTCCTATGCTACGTGCCCATAGTTCTCAGGTATGTTGGCTCCAGAGTAAAAGACTTGTTGCCCTTGATGCTGCTTCACAGAAGTTGCACTGACATGCATCTGTCCCACCGGAATTATTCATGTTTTTTTAGAGTCTTAAATGCACTCAATAAAGAGAACCCTAACTACATTCTAGGAGTAGAGTAGCTTAAGTTGACCTTCAGTCAAACAGTTAAAACATTTCTTCTTCCTGCTTGTATATTGTGCCAGCTGTAAAGATAAGCTTCATTCAAATTTCCAGAGCCGGCTGAGTCTAGTCTGGGTGACTTCCAAAGTGTGGGGGGGTGGGGAACACCCAAACCATCACATCCATTCAGTATCTACTATCACTTTCTACTACACCTTGATATTCTCTTTCAATTTTGTTTCTTGAAAGACAAAACTGACTTCTCTTTAAATTCTGAGAAGCAATTCAGTAGTTCCAAAGGACTAAGGGAAATTAGACAGAAGACAAGGAGTGTTCTCGCTTCCTAACAAGAACTCCAACTTTCCCCCAGTATCTGCTCCATGTAGAATTTGCTGCAGCACACTCACTCTACTCCTCAAAGCTTGGCTGAGAAAAAGATAAAACACACGAGTCAGCAGAGTCAGCCCTAGGTCACTACATAAGTATGAAAGTATATATATTTTTAAAATAACATAAAACCTCTTCTGAATATTTAAGCACCACCATCAAGTGGTTTTTTTTCAAGTCTCTTTGCACAGAGCCTCCGTTTATAGAAAATCTGGAAATGATTTGGTTACATTCATTTTCTGCACAATGCTACTGACCACCATGAGTTATAGCATCAGGAAATCCCTGTAAATGACTGTGAAATTGGAAAGGCAGAAGAAATTCATGATGAAAAATACAGGTCAGGGTGTACTGGGAAAACACATCTGCAAATGAACATTCATCCTGTATGAGTAACTTAGAGCCTGTCTCCAGTCAGGTACAGAAGGTAAAACGTATCCCTGAGTCAAGATCTTAAGTCCTTTGACAGACTTCTGGACTCTACTCCATGCTGGCCAGAAGACTGACAAAGTGTTTGTCATCAGTAAAACAAAACTGGGAAATGTCAAGCTAGAAGATGGAATCCAAAGTTCACCATACCTTTAACACTGAGTGAAAGTCTGGTAACTGACAGACAATTAGGTTTGAAAAGCTGCAGATTACACCATAAAGAGGTATAAATGGAAGCTGGTGAAGATTCTCAGAAGCATGCAAAACTTCTGCATGAGGACAAAAGTGTGTGATCTCTGAGGCTAGTGAATAACTGGGGGGGAAAGGACATAAACAGATGTCTTTAAATTCAGGCCCAATAGTAAGAAAGTAACCCAGGAACAATTATTTACTCTCCTCTCACATAACAGAGAAAATGAAGATTTCACCTAGAGAAGAATAATGTCTGTAGCTTAAAAACCTTCCTGCGCAGTGTATAATTGGCAATAAAAGTTACATGACATTGCAGAGATGAAAAGTTCAACAAATGGTGTTCAGAAAGGCATTAGGCAGCTTATGGACAATTGCTCCTGTGCAATTTTGTATAACCTCCAATTTTTCTTCCCCCAGCAAAAGAAATTCCTTAACCAATGATTTAGTAGGTAGGGAAAAAAAATATATGCTTTTGTGCAGGTATGCTGGGCAAGGGAGACTAGGATATAGAGGAGGGAAGAGGTCAGTGCTTTTACACTTTTTCCCTCCCACCTCACATTCAGAGTTGTGCCCTCGGCTGCACTGCAGCTGAGCCTTTAAAAGTCTCTTAATTTTGCAGCAGAAGTTTGTGCTGTGACCTACTTTGTTTTCATCTGAACCCTGATTATACTGTGGTCTAGAAACCACAATGGAACGTATATCCTCCTCCATACGCCCACTTCAGATGCCTAAGCCATAAAAATCCAGCCCCCAGAATCACTCATTGCAGGATCCAGAGTACTAGAACAAGACTATTACTTACTTTACACAATTTGTATGCTAATCTAATCTTGCCCCGCGTTAACGTAAACTATGACACTTTTACACTCTAACTACAAACTGGTTACTGCTACAACTACTACATTGTTGAAAGGGGGAAAGCAGCAGTAAGAAGAATTTACCCTACATAAGGGATTAATTATGACAGAGGAATTATTCCTCACCCACACATAGCACAATCCACATGAGGAAAAAAAATGCATATTTTATTCTCACAGCGCAGTTTCCTTGTACAAACCTCTTCTGGGGCTTAAAGGCTGGAAAGACCCTAGATGTAGGAAAAAGAACCCCAAAACTACACAAGGTATTTAAAAATGTTACCTGTCTCCAAGATGTCAGGCAAAATTCTGTCAGGTATTACAGTGAACAACTTGATGCAGGAGAACAGCCAGTCCCTTCTTACAGCAAGTTATTCCTTTTCTGGACCCACCTGGTCCCACTCCAACCATGTAGCTTTTCACACAATTAGGTAAATTAATCCCAAATCCAAGAATTAAACAATTCCCCCCCCTTCAAAAAAAAACAAAGGGAAGAGTGACAGAGCTATCAAATAATTGGCAATCAAAGGAATTGCAAGAGGAACCAAATGAAATACAAAGACAAAACATCAGGGAAATGTCATTACACCAAGTCATAGAATCATAGAATCACAGAATCAACCAGGTTGGAAGAGACCTCCAAAATCATCCAGTCCAACCTAGCACCCAGCCCTAGCCAGTTATCTAGACCATGGCACTGAGTGCCTCAGCCAGGCTTTTATTGAATACCTCCAGGGATGGTGCCTCCACCACCTCCCTGGGCAGCCCATTCCAATGCCAATCACTCTCTCTGGCAAGAACTTTCTCCTAACATCCAGCCTAGACCTACCCCAGCACAACTTGAGACTGTGTCCCCTTGTTCTGGTTGTCTGGGAGAAGAGACCAACCCCCACCTGGCTGCAGCCTCCCTTCAGGTAGTTGTAGACAGCAATGAGGTCCCCCCTGAGCCTCCTCTTCTCCAGGCTAAACAACCCCAGCTCCCTCAGCCTCTCCTCATAGGGTTTGTGTTCCAGGCCCCTCACCAGCTCTGTTGCCCTTCTCTGGACACGTTCCAGCACCTCAACATCTCTCTTGAACTGAGGGGCCCAGAACTGGGCACAGCACTCAGTGACTAAACTCACATTTTATTTTTCAGTCCATCTTTACATTTTGCCCTGTTTATAGCAGCTTGACAAGCCGGTGCCATGCCACTACCTCCAACACCATTCGCTCCTCAGAGGCTCTTCCAGCAGCCATACGAAACCCACTGTTGTAGACCCACTCAAGAGTCCACTCTGCAGCTGTGTGGCCAACAAGTGTTTTCCAAGTCCTGTGATGGTTCTTATAAACGAATCTACGACTTCACAGGCAAATGGACCTCAACAACATAAAGGCTGTAAGAAACCCAAGAGAGAAAGAGGAGAAAAGCAGATAGACCTTGCAAGAGGCCAACCTAATAATGGGACAAGGCCCAAATTTAAGACCTAGGCAGCCCATGTGAACACTGGATGGGACCACAGCCTGACCAAGGGTCCTCTTTCCCGCCACAATGTGTGATCCACTGACTGCAACAGCACTAGCCACTGCCCCAGTCACTTTCCTGGAGCTCTCCTCCTGCCCGTAGTTCCCAAGGGTGCCATACAAAGCAGCCTGTGAACATTTCTGTTGATGTTTACAAGAACAAAATATTTCCCCCAGACAGATTTGAATCTTCCTTACCTATAAGCTCTTCAAAAGCTTTCACAACTTCTTAAGCAGCATAACTTCACACACACATACTCTTTCAAGAAATACTCTACCTGAAGAACAAGTTTTAAATCTCTCAGCATTGAGCACATACAAGAATGCAAAACAGACTGTCACTTTAAGTCTTGAAGGAATAAAACATCACAAATGTGTGTGCTACAAAGGTCTTCCAGAAAGTACTGCAAAAAGTAATCTTGTTACGGTGATAATGCAAGTCTGAGCAGGGTCCTAAATTCTGAGTTCTTGAAATAAATAGGTTATGTGGGAAAGTGCATGAAGGAAAGTGATAAAAGCACACTAAGACTGCATTAAAAAGTGAGCAGGAGTACTTAGGCTATAAACTAGGCATCTTCCAAGGATTTTAACTGTCATTTAAACTGGACTGTAATCTGAACAATATATAGAGAAATGAACACAAGCACAAGATATCAGCTGGGCCTTGCCCTTCAAATTCTTTCTCCTTTATAAGAGAGTCTGAACTTGAGTGCACAGGAACAGAGATAGGAACTGTGCCCTTAGGAAAGAGCAAAAACAGGAAAGGAAAGAGAAAGTAAGAAACTCATGACACAGCACAGAAATAAATATTAGAAAGAAATGTGAGATTCAGCTGCAGTGGATGAAGGTTCAAAGGGTGACCCTGATGCTCTTCAGTTACCCCAGTGGGAACATGCATGTGACCATCAGAGTAGACAAAGAAGCTCCTTTTTAAGGAACAGCATTTCCTTCTGTTTGCAGATAAAGCAGCAAAGTTGTGATCCTTTAAAGGACATTAGGGGGAGATAATTTTGCTAGGAACTGAGACTTCTGCTTGTGCACCAAGATACATAATGACTATCAAAGAACAAACAATAAAGGTCCCTGAAAGTCCCCTGCCCACACGTGCATCAGGCTGTCAAGTTTTGGTAACTGATGAACTCAAGGTTCTTCACTACTTTGGTCAAGATTGATATTTATTCCTCCTAGGTGACTTTACCACATTATCCTTGAAGTCAGGAGCTTTATTGGGAACACAACTATGTCTGTGGGTTACTTGGGAATAAAAATAACGCTCTCCATCCCAAATTATTAACATGGAGGATGACAGTAGGAATTAAAGGAAACAAATGAGTCAGAAAGCACTGGGGAGCTCAATTTTTACATATTCAGGAGCCTTCTATCTGATTTCCCCAGTCCACTAGAAAAAGGCCAACATTTGGTTTTCCTGCAAGACAAAATTCCCAATAGAAAAAGAATCTGAGAGAGGATTAAAACCCAAACAACAAACAAAAAAACCCACCCCACACAACAAACACAAACAAAACAATCAAAACAACCCAAACCAGCCAGAACATCACACCACATCCACCAACTCCCAAAAAACTCAACCACTGAAACAAAGCTGAGCAACTAGAAAATTCATTTAAGCTTTACCTTTACCTAGCATTACACATTTGCAATGCTACATTATAGAATATTCTTGTGTATATTGAACTTTCCTAATACAACAGACCTCTAGCACTGCTAAAAGTCAAGACAGTATCAATTTTGTTTACCCTCATTACTTAGATATGAATCAACATTCAAGGCATGAGCTTGAGTCCTATTTTAGGAACTTCTATTTAAGTTATTAAATTAGATATGGATATCTTTGACGAATCAGAACATAATACAAACATAGGAAAGTACTCATCTTAATCCCCAAAGGGCCTCACTTTCATGTTACAAAGTAGAAAGGGCTACACATGGAAGAAGAATATAACAGCCACATGGGTTAAAAGAACAACAGACAAAGGAATCTTTTGTAATCAAGCTCTTCAATGAAAAAGATATCAAAAACAGTCAGTCAAGAAGCTGGACTCCATGTAACATCTGAGTGGGATGAGCTTACTCCATTTTTAAATGCAATTCACTCTCAATTCCTAATTGTTTCTACCTTGTAACAAAGATTCATAATTATGAAAGAGGCCATTTCTTCCTCTAAATCCATGTACCTTGCCCAAGTGAGCAAATAATTTGAGTTTTGAAGGAGTCTGAAGTTTCCAAGACAACTGAAATGTCCCCACTCAATGAACGTGAATCAGTTTGGACTTGTAAAGCTCATTCTGTGAAGCTGCAGCTCAGTGTGAGCAAGTAACATGAGCAATCGTTCCTTTCTCACATAGGCAAATGAGAAATCATGATCAAAGTGAGCCCCATCCTTCAGTCACCTTTAATTATCATACTAGAAATATCACACCCTCACTAACAAGCATTACACTTGGACACAAAAATCCATGGCTAGAAAGACTGAACTTATCCACTGCATAATCATGGTCTATGAATTACTTAAATCCTCGTAAAAAATGGGGGTTATTCAAAATCACTTTTACAGTAGAAGCAATTAACACAACTTCAGTAAGGGATCACAATATTCAAAAGGTGCAAGTCTTAAAGTCAGAGCAGTGTGTGATGTATTGAAACTGACTGCCACAGACAAAAGAGCCTTACAAAACTGTAAACGGTGAAGGAGATGTTTTCTAACACTCTTCATGACATTTGGATACAAGGAAGATCACAAGAGTGCAGTGTGCTGCTATACAAGAGAATGTGACATTGTTTTCCTGATTTGGAAATGCCATTATATTATACCACTATAATCCAGTCCCCAGCAAATTAACATATAGAAATCTTATACAATCTACTGGTTGATTATAGAATAGAATTCAACCAAATACTTAAAACATTCCACTCAACAGATCTGACTTAACAGGTTAAGTTACTTGAGAAAATTCCAACTGGCTAACTGGAGGCAGAGAAAGGTTCTGATGAAATTGGAAATGTCTTGGCACTCTAATTCCAAATGTATGAGCTGTGGTACCACAGGATGGCTTTTATCCTGATAGATTAAAAAGAAATATTGAAGACAAATTTCTTTTTTTTTTTAATACCTACTAAACTATTGTCAGTGATCCAACTGTGTCTATGAAAGAAACATCACAAAATATATGTAAACTCTGTTTTTGGGGAACCTAAAGTTTGACAGAAATCAAAAAGAGGAAAACTACACTGCAATAAACGACTGAAGGGACATCTGAAAGGACAAAATCCTAAACAAAATGTTAAAAGAGATCATAAATCTTTTAATTTTAGAGGACAACCACTTGTCCTCTACAAACTTATGCTGGAATATTTAACAGATACTTATGCATACTCCATGAAATATAAGAAGGAGCTAGACGGCATACAGGGAAAACTGGATGAGACAATTAGCATTACCACATGGCAAGGCCCTACTGAGGACTCTGTCTCCAAAGTAAAATGGAAGGGAAGAAGTAAAACTCTTCCTCATTTCCACTCCTTTAAGTAACACAACCAACATTCTTTCAGGCATCTAAATTAGCTATTAACATCCTGCCAAGAGAAGACAACTACGTCCTGGAAGGCTAGTCTACACCAGCAACTACTGGTGTGCCTTATGAAAAGAGACCCACTTCTACCTCCTCTGCTTTAGATAAGGGCACTGAACCCACAAATCATTTATTTCTGCCCCCTACTACTTTCACACAAAAACCAAACAAAACTAGACATGGAAACACACACAGAAAGTAGGCCAAAAATGGGGAAAAAAATGTATGTTTTTTAAAAGCATAGAGATGAACTACAGAGAAAAAACTCAGAATCCCTACAATCAAAATGAATCACTAGAAGGAATCGGAAATTAAACAAACAAAAAAACCCCAACATTATTAAAGGGCCATCTATTTACTGCAAATGGAAATTCCACTACACTCTATGCCTAAAAACAGTAATGCATTTAATTTAAAAATAACTACACCCATATTTCTTTCAACTTACTTCTTTCCCCTCCCCTTTAAGTGTAATAACTGAAGTAAAAATAACCCATACACCATATAAGGTTTGCAGGACATGTTTCACCAGAGACCAACAAACATGAAGTAAAAGATTCTGCCCTAAAATTCTAGCCACTTTACCTACCTCCTGAAATATGAGCATTCCCTTAAGAGGATGAACATCTTTTCCCATATTAATACTCTCTGTATTTCCTTACAGGCTCATGCTTATTCTCAGTTTACAACCTTTTCAAAAGGAAAGTTACCTTAACAGCCAACTAAAATAAATGACAGCAGCAACTACTAATAATTTGCTTCTCCTTTTATGGTTTTCATCAGTAAAAAATCACTCATTATTTTATTTTGTCTGTGTTCCCTTTTTAATTTTTTGCTATATTCACCCAGAGGGATTATAGCAAAACCCATTCAAGACAGCCATGACCAGCTGGGAGAACAACTCCCATCATGACCACATCCTTTCCGAGAACAGCTTTTCCTCATCACACTTGAACTATACCAATAGGTCAAGCGGTTTCAACTGACCCTTTAATTGCTATTAAAACACCAATTCAATTAACATTCCAAAAGCAACACTTTGGTGCAACTCACATAAAACAATTCTTCCAAAGAAGTTCATTTAAATGGGTCTTTTATTGTTACGACAAAGAGCCTGCTGAGAAGTTACGCAAGAGTAATGCCAGTGTGGTGTACTGCACATCACATGCCAAACTCTTGCAAGACATGGTTAATGACCTACAGGATCATCTGAGTTTTACGGGAAGAAGATGGGCTTGTGGTGATATATTTTTCTGTAGTCAAAGGCTACACAAAGCCCTGTTTAATAGAATTGGCAAAATAGAAAAGAGTGGGAGTTTTTACTATACGTCCCTTTTATTTCATGCAACACCAAGGTTCTTTTTCTAGGCATGTGCAGGTAAAAGCTTTGAAATCAATTTCTAGTCTCAACACTTTTCCAATGTGCTGAAGAAATGACTCAAAAGAGATGCAGCCTTAACGAACTTGCAACTGAAACCCACATAACATTTTGCTGCTGACAGCAGTGCGACAGTTTCACAAAGAAATGTTCTTTTAAATTAAAAACTTCACTTTCTAAAGACGGCTAAAAAATTTACAGTAGATGCCTAGCAGTTTATGCTGGTGCTGATCACCCTGTTGTTAGACCGTGCAGAGCATGCTGAGTCACAGAGGTATCCATAAAAGCCGATTACTACAGATTAAACGCTCTCACCCATATCTCAAACTTGCCTCCCTCGGTCATCATGTCAAATCCTGTACTATGCCATCATGAACTAGTTTAAAGAGTTCCAAGAAAGTTTTATATCTAGTCTAGTTTATCAATTTTCATTCCATAACTGGCAGTCAAGGCTTTCATTACTGGTTCCCAAACACAGATCTGTCAGACACACTTGAGAGAAGGAAGAGATCGAACTAACAAGACAGAGAAGGGGAAAAAAATACAAAAAAAACCCACAACCAAGCAAAAAAATTCACAGAGCAAGGCCAGCAATCAAGTGTAACCCTCATTCAAGTCTGACCTCCTGCGTAACAAAGATGACAGAATTTCACTCTGCCTTCATCTTGTGACTGAGGAGGAATTTGTATTACATAAAGCAGTTAATAACCCACAATTTACCTTGCTGTATTCCAGTTTTCAGACTCTGAATTTAGATAGACTTTCACCTTAAAAAAAAAAAAAGGTGAAAAGTTTGACTTTCACCTTAAAAAAACACACAAACAAAACCCAAAACACTGCTAACACTATATTCCCACAAACCCAGAAAAACTCCATACTTCTTCCTAAAGAGTAGTCCTGTATGACTTAAACTCTTTCTTATTAGGCCAGAGAAGTCAACATTTTTTCACATTCAGGGTCTTCACCTCTGGCAGATTCCTCTAAACTATTAGCCATACCTGTAACTCTTTTCTCCAATCTTTCCATGTTATCCTGTAACCAAGACTGCAAAAGAGTCTCACCAAAACTCTATCTTCACTTGAATTCTTCACTACTTCCATTCTTCTCTGCACTTGGCATACTTTTCAGAACAGCTCATAGTCTCAGGGACACATGCAGTACCAGTAGCTCAGTTTCTCATCCGAGAACTCAATGAACCTTGCAAAATACATATTGTTGCCCAAATGAGTGAAGCTTAACCTGTTACCAGCACTCCATACCATTAGTCTGTCTCCATTTGCAGCCTTATGCATGTTTCCAGCAGAAATCATCTTTTTATAAAGAAGCTTATAGACTGAGCATCTTTGGACTAAAGGCATATTCATGGTACATATAACCAGCAAGGTCTTCACCAGACAAAGAAGCTACACAACTCCTATATAAAGGAGAAAAAACACTATCAGAGAAGATCCCTATCATCTGCAAGATTTAGCCCATGAACTAGTTTCCACCTTTCTGGGACAAAACAGTACCTGGAATCTGTTGCATATATGCAAAATTATTTTTCTGGCTAGCAAGAATAAACCAGAGCTTACAATCTAATAGTTAAGCTAAGCCTGAGCTTCTAAACTCTCAATAATTTTAATTTCAAAGATCCAATAGAAATACCAATTTTATTCCACCAACATGCTTTCTATCCAAAAATTTTATTGGATGTTATGCCTAGTAATACAAAGCATTACAACAAAAAAACCCACTCCTAACCATACTACCTAGCATGATTTTAAACCAACAAAAACTTGGTCTAAGACCTGAAAAAAACAAAACAAGAAATATTTGCAGCTAAAGATCCCATTGCTGCCTCTACTACTTCATTTGAGACTTACTGTTTTCAACTCAGCCATTTCATTTGCTTTTCTTGAAATAGTGTGTTTACTTCCACGACAAGGAAATAACCCAAGAAGCTTCAAGTAGTCCACAAATGTACAGCTCTCTGGAAGAAGAGCACCTTGTGAAAACTGAACAGAGGTGACCTTAGCCCTGCCAAACCAGCAAGCATATCTTGAGTGCACCTGCAGCACAAACTGATAAAAAGTGGGGGGGGAAAAAAACCCAACCAACCAACACCCCAAAAACAAAACCACACACACATATTTATCTGTTTTCCTCCGAAACCTCGCAGTTGTGTAGGAAGATGTTTTATGTAAATACTGAAGTCTGGCAACAGAAATGCAGGTGTGCCAGATTTATGGGGCATTATCCTTCTGTCTACAAGCAAATGCTCCACCAGAACTTCAGATGAAATCTAGCATCAACACCAACTATACTGAAAGCTACACCAGGGGAAATTTAGGCTGGAGGTGAGGAGAAAGTTCTTCACTGAGAGAGTCATAGGACACTGGAATGGGCTGCCCGGGGAGGTGGTGGAGTCGCTGTCCCTGGAGCTGTTCAAGGCAGGATTGGACGTGGCACTTGGTGCCATGGTCTAGCCTTGAGCTCTGTGGTAAAGGGTTGGACTTGATGATCTGTGAGGTCTCTTCCAATCCTGATATTACTGTGATACTGTGAAAAGAGAAAGTGGCCAGATGCTTGGCAGTTAAATTTATGCATGTATTAAAACTAGAGCAGGAGTGCAAGGATTAATTTAGGAAATTAAATGCAAGTAAAACGTAAGCATTGATGTAAAATTCCTCTGAAGCTTTGTGTTTAAATGACAATTTCAAGCTGTTATTTAAAAAGTGGCATTTGGCACAAGACCTTCTTAAGGAAAGATATGATTGGAATCAAACCATAAGGAAAAAAAAAACCCCACCCTTCAGATTTACTTTGGAAGAGTTCTGCAGGAAGCAATAGCACTGAACACTTAACTGCAGCAGCAGAGCTTGACGGTCAAATTGCTCAGTGGCGGGTAGCAGGGAGGCCAGTTACAGGACAGGGATGTGGAACAACCTCGCCTACGTGAGACACTCGCCCCTGGCTTGTGCAAGGAGCTTTTCGGCTGTAATGTCTCCTGGAACACCAATCCATCTCCTCGAAGAAAAGCAATTCATTTTCCACAAGATAAGTTTTAGAAGTAGCTGGGTTTTTTTATTTCCAATACTCGAAAACGGATACTTTTTCCTTACATTTACAATTCCTTTCCTCAGGGGAACAGGCACTGCAGATGAGTTCCCTTCTCTCCATAATTGCTAAGCAGAGGCTGTTGCCAGGTCCTTATCTCAGTGTCATTCAGAAAGGGGATTTTCAAGATCCCACACTCCCTCCTAAAGTGTGCTCTTCACACCGAGAAGCAGGTCCTTTGCTGAGGCAGGAATGCGCAGCCAGGTATGCTTCAGCACTGTGTGACCAGCACCGCAGGGTGAGGAGGTCAGTCCACACATACTGCATGTTTTCTATTGCTCAACTGACGGCTGACTCGGCTTCCAAGTCACTCAAGCAAACACTGATTCAGGCATGTGATTTAAAAAAGATAAAATAAGTCCAGAAATGGGTAGGGTTAATTGAGACTGCCCTCCTCAATGTGTCTCAATAAACACTCTGGAACACTCCCACTTGACAAGCATTCCTGCCAGGTCTCAGAGGGGAGTTAGCCACTCGGCGGCTGCCCACTCACAATATCATCAGGGTTGGAAGAGACCTCACAGACCATCAAGTCCAACCCTTTACCACAGAGCTCAAGGCTAGACCATGGCACCAAGTGCCACGTCCAATCCTGCCCCGAACAGCCCCAGGGACGGCGACTCCACCACCTCCCCGGGCAGCCCATTCCAGTGTCCAATGACTCTCTCAGTGAAGAGCTTTCTCCTCACCTCCAGCCTAAATCTCCCCTGGCGCAGCCTGAGGCTGTGTCCTCTCGTTCTGGTGCTGGCCACCTGAGAGAAGAGAGCAACCTCCTCCTGGCCACAACCACCCCTCAGGTAGCTGTAGACAGCAATAAGGTCACCCCTGAGCCTCCTCTTCTCCAGGCTAAACAATCCCAGCTCCCTCAGCCTCTCCTCGTAGGGCTGTGCTCAAGGCCTCTCCCCAGCCTCGTCGCCCTTCTCTGGACACGCTCAAGCATCTCAATGTCCCTCCTACACTGGGGGGCCCAGAACTGAACACAGTACTCAAGGTGTGGTCTAACCAGTGCAGAGTACAGGGGCAGAATGACCTCCCTGCTCCTGCTGACCACACCATTCCTGATGCAGGCCAGGATGTCACTGGCTCTCTTGGCCACCTGGGCACACTGCTGGCTCATGTTCAGGCGGGTATCAATCAGCACCCCCAGATCCCTCTCTGTCTGGCTGCTCTCCAGCCACTCCGACCTCAGCCTGTATCTCTGCATGGAGATGAGAAGGGCTTCCTGTTTGTCTTTCTTTTTATTCCTATTTTACTTGGGGTTTTCAGCTTCCTCATTAGATATTTTGGTTTTGCTTTAAATACTCATTTACAAAGCTGTTGTTTCTTTTTTAAAATCACCATAGAATTTTTTTGCAGAAGGGCAGCCCCAGGCTTAGCAAGTCTATCAGGAAAACCTACCACACCATTTTTTTGAGTTAGGAAATAACATTAATTTAATAAATAAAGGACAATGACATTTTAAAGAAGAAAAACAGTCCACTGTTACTGAGGAAGTTCTTCACAGAGAGAGTCATTTGCCATTGGAATGCACTGCCCAGGGAGGTGGTGGAGGCACCGTCCCTGGGGGTCTTCAAGAAGAGACTGGATGAGGCACTTAGTGCCATGGTCTATTTGACTGGATAGGACTGGGTGCTAGGTTGTACTGGATGATCTTGGAGGTCTCTTCCAAACTCGATTCTATGATTCTGTGATTGCAAATCCTCTTTGGATGAAGCTTTGCATCCAACCATAAATAAAACAAAGTAGTCTAATACATTAGAAACATGATCCGATTTCCACATTACCACTTTCTTTAATCTCAAACACAAAATATGCATCTCTGCCTCCTGGCTGTCAGTTTGCAAATGCCTTCTTCCCAAGTATTGGAAACCAAACTACCAGTTAGACACTTCTACATGCACACGCACCCACAGAGAGTCATACTATCGATAATAAGTTAGCCTTCTCTTTCACAAACCTACAGGACAGCTTCATTTACAGGAACATAGCTATGGCACTACCTGTTTTCCACCAGCCCCACTTCAATGACACTACTTTGCATCCTGCTGTCAATACTTAAGAAGCATTAGCAAAGAGAGCAGCCAGGCAGAAAGGGACCTAGGAGTGCTGGCTGATAGTAGGTTGTACATGAGGCAGCAGTGTACTCAGGTGGCCAGGAGAGCCAATGGCATCCTGGCCTGTATCAGGAATTGTGTGGCCAGTAGGACAAGGGAGGTTATTCTTCCCCTGTACTCAGCACTGGTCAGGCCACACCTTGAGTACTGTGTCCAGTTCTGGGCTCCTCAATTCAAAAGAAATGCTGAGTTAATGGAACGTGTCCAGAGAAGGGTGATGAAGCTGGTGAGGGGCCTGGAGCACAAGCCCTGTGAGGAGAGGCTGAGGGAGCTGGGGTTGCTAACCCTGGTGAAGAGGAGGCTCAGGAGTGACCTCACTGCCGTCTACAACTACCTGAAGGGAGGCTGTAGCCAGGTGGGGGTTGGTCTCATCTCCCAGACAACCAGCAACAGAACAAGGGGACACAGTCTCAAGTTCTGCCAGGGGAGGTATAGGCTGGATGTTAGGAGGAAGTTCTTGCCAGAGAGAGTGATTGGCATTGGAATGAGCTGCCCAGGGAGGTGGTGGAGTTGCCGTGCCTGGAGGTGTTGAAGCAAAGCCTGGCTGGGACACTTAGTGCCATGGTCTAGGTGACTGGCTAGGGCTGGGTGCTAGGTTGGACTGGCTGCTCTTGGAGGTCTCTTCCAACCTGGTTGATTCTATGATTCTGTAAGTGACCCACAGACACCAGCCCAGTGCTGCCCCTCTACTTCAGGGGCATCCCATGACACCAGCCAGAGTTTTACACATCGCAAAAAGCTCAGTCATCAAGTATTTTCAGGAATCTCCAGAGTACTTTTACCACAGCACCAGAAACAACAGCTTTTTAGCCCTAAGTAATAGCATGGACGAGTATGAGGATAATCTGGTCACATATCCCCAAGAATGCACCTTCCCAGCCCTCCCCACTGGCAGAGAAGACCTTCTCCTACAGCAGCAGAATGACTTTGTTTAGTGCAGGCAATGGGACTCTCCACTAGCCATGGTTCCCCTTTAGGAGATAACACTAACTACTAAGTTCCCATATAGACAGTACCTTAAGCATTACATCCATAAATCTTTGGTGCTACTCATGTCTTTCCAGGTTGATTAGGGATAACTGACAGCATGTGGAGGACTGGAAATACAAACTACTTAGCTTTTAGAAATCAGGAGTTAGTGTAAGAGAGCAGCTCAATACTGGTAATCATCACTGTTCCAACACTGAAAGGAGAAAAAAAACCCCACAGTGTTAACCAATCACAACATTCATACTCTGAAAAACGAAAAACAGGTTTGACAAAAGAAGAATTGAGAACTGGCAAGTTGTCCTGCCAGAAGTGACCTTCTGTGTCACATGTTTCAAACCTGAAAAATTACTCTTGCATGCACAAATAACACAGAGTTTTCCAGAAGACCTTAGGAAGCCATCATTAGCAGATCAACAGCAGGCATCCACAAATGGGCTGCCCCAGCAGATGCTTGATCAGTGCCTCTTCTTTAAGGTTAAAGCATCTTTTGATGAAATGGAACTCAGCTGAGGTATGTAACTACATGCTAGCTCTTCATTTGTAACACAGAGTTTAACTTTAAACCAGCCTTCCCTAGCAATTAAAAAAATGCTTAAACTTTGCTAAACTGGTAGAAGTAAAAGCCACAGATCTCACAAACTGAATGTAAAACTTACCCTTTTTTTAAAAGAGAAACTCACATTAGTAACATGGGACATGACATAAACCTTGGCCCTATCAATAGACAGCTATTTTTATGATTTGTTTCAACACTGGTTCATTTATAGGTAGGTAGGTTCTTAACTGCAAACACATGCAGTTCATTCATGTATAATTCATCCTCAAGAAAATGATAACTGCTTCTACTCCTTACCAGAAACCACCAGTTTCTGTTCTGTGTCTGTCTTCTTCACTGGATGCTTCCAAAGAGTTGCTATTTGTAAAAAGCAGGAGGAAGTTCTGGTGACCTAGCGGGCAGCCTTCAGCAAGTACCAAAATGAAAGACTGTGCCAGGCATAAAGCTGTTGCCTGGGCTTTAGAGGAATGTACTTAAAACTTCTCCATTCTGATAGTTTTATCACAGGACACATGGCTTGTGTTTTCAGAACTTGCTCTGGCTAGGATGAACACATGGCCTCTACATTTCCAGCACTACTTCTCCCCTTTAATTTCACTTCTGGCATCTCCATCTACACTCTTAAGAGCATATTTAGTATTCAATGTTTAGAAGCATTAATTTGTGCAATAAAGAAAGAAAAGCCACTGAACAGCCATGGTAAAAAACAACCTCATCTTGTTCTCCAACCTGGCACAAAGGAAGTGCCACTGAAAACCATACACAACTCAGTTACGAACTTTCTATGCAGAATAAGCAACACTGTGCAGGGTCTACCTATTCAACTCCCATACCATGTAGAGAAGCTGCTTTCAGAAAGGGAGCTGCCTGCAGCTTTGCATGCTTTACATCCTTTCATAATTAAAGCAACCAGGCAGCATCTCTGAATCAGAGTGCTTTGCCAGTAAAGAGAGGATAGAGACTATGTCATTTCCACTGGTCTTCCAAAGCTTCAAGTGGGGGAAAAAAATAAAAAGACATTGAGCACAGCAATGTGGAAAGGGCACACAATGCTACAACAGGAAAGGAGATATGGGAAAAAATACAAATGTCAAGCATATATCTGTCTGCTGTGGGAGGGAGAGCTCACATCCTAAAGACAGACTGATAGGAGTTCCTCACCATAAAAATAAGCTACCATACTGGCAGGGGTTGGAGGAGCTGAGCAGTTTGAAACACTTTCAGTTTTGCAAAAGGATTTAATTTTTAGACAATCAACAGACTGTATCAGGGGAAAAACAAGGAAACAAACAAAATACTTATCTCCCACTACAATTAGAACCCAGTGGGGTTTCTTGTTTTACTTTAAACCACCTAAATTACCCACAGCAAGCCACAAGATTTGACAATAGCTTTTATGAAGCTTGGAAGTTGACAGTTCAGCTACACAGGGCTTTTTCTTTTGTTCATTTTTTAACTATAACCCACTAGAGATTCTGGTCATTTCTTCCTTTTCTGAATCAAAATCTATGCATTTTTCTTTAAGAGTGAATGACGGAGAATGTAAGCAATAACTAATAAACAAACCCCCCTCTAAAATATTGACAATTGACAGCAATGACAGATTTGTACATTCAGATCACAGACCCCACCACCCCCAGTGAAGAACAAACTGAGCTTCTGAGCACTTTCACAACATTAAACATCACGAATCTTCAGTCCCATCACTTAAGTAACCTGCACAACCAGAAAGGGAAGTCAGTCAGCCCAAACCCCTCGGGGAAAGGGAAGCATGGAGCAGCTCAACCAAAGGTCGTTGCAATGAGGGCACAACATCACACATGCACATTTTTATACCACTGTTGCTGAGTGGACTTGGAATGTAAGCTTTAACGGAAATCAAAGTACGTTGACTCCATGAAGCAAAATATTTGCTTTAAAGTCTATTTCAATCTACTAAACTTTCACTCCACATTCTTCATTGAATGTGCAACACATTAATTTCTCTTGGCCCACCTCCCAAACTGTTTCTTTGGGGATTCTAGCTAATGGATTCTTACAGGAAGACCATTTTCCTAAAGGTCTAGCCATGCCATCCCTCACTTTAGAGATCACAATATAATCAAAAGAAAAAGAAATTCTCAAGTATTTAAGTATCTGTGGCAGATTAGTATACATGACTAAAAATTCCTAAGTAGTCATTAGCTGCAGAATCTAAATTAAAAATGGCCTGCTATTCATAGAATCCACCAGGTTGGAAGAGACCTCCAAGAGCAGCCAGTCCAACCTAGCACCCAGCCCTAGCCAGTCATCTAGACCATGGCACTAAGTGCCTCATCCAGGCTTTTCTTGAACACCTCCAGGAACAGAGACTCCACCACCTCCCTGGGCAGCCCATTCCAATGCCAATCACTCTCTCTGGCAAGAACTTCCTCCTAACATCCAGCCTATCCTTCCCCTGGCACAACTTGAGACTGTGTCCCCTTGTTCTCTTGCTGGTTGTCTGGCAGAAGAGGCCAACCCCCACCTGGCTACAGCCTCCCTCCAGGTAGTTGTAGACAGCAATGAGGTCACCTCTGAGCCTCCTCTTCTCCAGACTAAACAACCCCAGCTCCCTCAGCCTCTCCTCATAGGGTTTCTGTTCCAGGCCCTCACCAGCTTTGTCACCCTTCTCTGGACACATTCCAGCACCTCAACATCTCTCTTGAATTGAGGAGCCCAGAACTGGACACAGTACTCAAGGTGTGGCCTGACCAGTGCTGAGTACAGGGGAAGAATAGCCTCCCTTGTCCTACTGGCCACACTGTTCCGGATGCAGGCCAGGATGCCATTGGCTCTATTGCATCATAGAATCAACCAGGTTGGAAGAGACCTCCAAGATCATCCAGTCCAATCTTCAGCTGTATTGAAGATCGTTTTAAAATTAAGTATATGAGAGTCATTGGATGGCTGGACAATATCTCTCCATATTTCACATAAGAATTTTCTGAAGTACAGAAACAGTGGTTAGGAATATTAAACTGTGTAACAGAGTAAAGAAAGAAATGTCAGTGGATCAACAAGGAAGGCCAGGAGAATAGGAAAAAGTATCTTCATCAGATTGAACATCATTATTTAACAAAATTAGTTAGACCAGGAAAAAGGAAAAAGAAAGTATTGTCTGTAGCTGAGGAAATGGGAAGTTATTTTCACAGAAAAAAAAAAAAAGGCAAAAGCAAGGAAATAATTTGTGAAAGGACAGAACAGAAAGAACCTGAAAACACAGATGCTTTAACTCTTAATAAGATGTGAGTCCATTTGAGCACTGCAAGTTTTAAGTGACTTTCCTCCTGGAGTACTGTACATCAAGTTTCCACCATGCTATAAAATAGACTGAAACATATGGATATTCAGTGGAATCAGTGAAAAAGCAAAAGCTCAAATACACATCTTCCTCTTTATCTATAACACACTTAGATTCAAGCTACACAAGTCATTAAACCATCAGCAGAGTTGTCTCATGAATGGCTGCTTAGTAGCTCATTCAAAATCAACTCCAGTTCCAGTCTGCTTCGTAAGAGATAGACAGCTAAAACAGAACATTTTTTAAAACCCCGTATCTGATGATCTATCTTCCTTTAAAAACAATATTAAGAAGTTCCCATCTAGATTTGGTTTGGTTTTTTCCTACATCCAGGTAGTTTAGGATTTGGAAATCTTGAATACTTATTCAGTTGGTTGTCCTAAAGGATATTATCCTGAATCTCCTGTGGTGAAGGATGGCAAACTACTTAGGCTGAGAATTAACTCAAGAGGAAAAAAAGTAAAAAAAAAAAACCAACAAACCCCACATTTCTTTCGACCTTTGCTTTCAGCAGTTTGACTTGCATAAGCTAAGTTTAATCGTGGACTCAATGATTTCCTTGGGTCCCTTCCCACCCCTAACATCTTGTCATCCTGTGATCATGTTCAAATGCCATATATGAAGTCATAGGTAATATGGCAAGTGCAGGAAAAAGAATTTATCACAAGTTTGATGCTTTTTAATCAAATTCCAGGACTCACTTGGAAGAAAGCAAATCATTCAGACTTGGGAGAGAAAATTATTCTTTCTGTTCCAGAATTTTTAATGGCTCCAAACATATCCACCACAGACTCAGGGTCTTTCTCGATAGAGACCCAAACAAAGGTTACTTGTTTGGGTATTTTGCAATAGCACAATGTGACTCAGATGAGGAATTACTAAATGTACCTTCAGTTCAGGCAGTGAAACACTGCCAAAGGAGAAATCACTTGGAAGTTCACGTGGCTAGCGACTCCAACACCAGATAATAGAGCAAAGTCATGTACAATATAGAATGTGATTACAGTGTCAAGTAAAGATACTAAACTAATCTGAGCATCAGAAGCAGCTTAGCCAAGGCACTGTGAAACTGCAGCTATGAGTCTTCCTGGCTTTGACATTTGTGCACCATAGTGTACATCTACATGCAAGATAAAGCAAGTACTGACCATACACGAGTACTCACAGAAGTAATTGTACAACCATACAGCTAACAGCTAGTCACCTGCCCTGTACTTGTACTTTTAAGCACCTGCTGTGACCTTCCTTCTGAAAGAGTATGAGTTCATTGCACAGTCAATAGAAAAAGACACCACAATCCAGACTGCCCAAGTTCAGGCACCTAAACATACAATATTTATTTTAAGTAGCTATTTGTTTTTCATTACTCAATGTGCCTGGTACCCCAGAAATAGCCAGAACTGAGTCAACATGAGTTCTCTGTACACATTCATCTCTGTGTTACAGCTAATGAAGCTTTTTGCTGCTCTGCGCAATACTATTTACTCATCCAGAGAAAGAACTACTGGGGAAAAAAGTATTCCACTTCATCCCTGTGTTTTCCCCTTCGAGCTCAAACTATTGAAAAAGTGGTCATTTCTTACATCAGGTTCACATTTCACAAATACTAAAGCCAAACTGAAGAGTGCAACAGGCCATTAATAACTTGCTTTCCTTCACAGACCATCTATTTCTGCCTTTGCACATACCCTACTAGAAGATCATTTTTACTGAAGTGAATAATTCAGTTCCTGGACACCCTTCTGAAATTTTCCACAATTGCTCCAACCTGCTCCCCATTACCAGGAAGACGGATTTGCATACATCTGGTTTTTTTATTGGCAGCTTTGCCATTGCCTTTACATTGTTTAACTATTTCTCTTGTTCATGCCTCCCATACATTTTCAGTTTTGTTACAGCAAGGCTTAAAGTAAGTTTTGAGCTGTCAAGTGAATTTTGTCAGAGAACTGGAAAAACACATCTCTTCCTTCAGTAAGCAGAGGACAAAAGATGCCATGCCAAAGGCACAAAAATCATTATGAAGATTCTCTCTATTGCTCCATCCTAGGATCTGGGGCTTTAAAACATGAGCATAAGACAAACATCTTCAGTTAGTTCAAGGTCTTGTACAAACTCACTTGTATCAAACAAAGCTGAGAAGCAAAAAGTTAACAGAGAAACAGGAACAGATGCCAGAGACTAGACAAATGTATATTCTTGTTCTCCCTTCCACCATTGCAGATGCACTTGACAATGGTCAATATTAAGATACATTACCAACATACTTTACAAGATGACTCTAAAACTCCAGCCTCACTCCAGGCTAAACTTAGAAATCAAAGGCAGCCTCTTTCATTACTGAAGCTGAAGTTGCTAATGTTTGTAAAGCTGCAATGCCATGGCATGACCAGGACGGCTTTAGCCAGACTCAGACCTCAGGTCAGCAATACTATTCAGACAGTCTTACTGACCCATCAAGTAGTTTCCCACTTGGGCAGGAAGAGCACAGGCACTTTGCACACTGTTATTAAATACCGCATGCAAAGCGAGTATTTAACATGGGGGCTGGAACACACAACTTGCAAAATGGAGATTTAACGTGAGGGCTGGAATACAGAACTTACCACAGAGGTTCAACACAACATTTATCTTGGCCTGTATCAGTACTCACAGCAAGCAGGCTTACCCTACCCATTGGCTTGGCTCTACAGGAGTTGGTACTGGAATTAAACATTAGAAATAAAACTCCTCCTTCAAACAACTGAGCCAGCCATAGTTGAATAAATCAAAGCGTGCTGCTTCTGCCTCCTGTTTCTTTTTTTATGTGTATTTTTCACAATTCTCTCTATGAGCTATTTCCATATTTTTATTTCATTTGCACACAAAAACACTTCATTTCAGCAGTAGTGAGCTTGCTACCTTTGACTTTACATGTGGATCATATTTTTAAGTTTTGGAACACTGGAAATAGAATTGCCTCCAGGACTTTATCCAGACAATTCTTCATATTTTTAATCACTAATTTGCTCTTTTCAGAAAACATTCATTACAGGAGAAAAAAAAAAGTATTCTGATGTACTGTTTCACAACAACAAAACCATGCTAACCTTTTATCCTGCCTCTGAACCTACTTCAGAGGCTTTAGATACAGGCCGTGCTGGCAGTGAGCTCCCTTCAGGGGTTTTCCCCACAGATACAAGAGATTTTTCCCAGCAGCTAGCCATACAGTCTCTTTGAATTTCTATTCTTACAATTTCCTTTTCAAGATGCCAAAACTAAAACTATACACAGTAATCCCAGGGACACCATATTATTTGTATATGAGGCACTGGTACTCATCTGCCATTGTTTTACATGCAGCAATTGTGGACAACTAATAGACAGAGGCCAGCATCTCATTCTCCTGGGTAACTTCCCCCAGGGCAAAAAGAATGGGAAAAAAAAATAAAGTCAAAGTTTCTTGGTGGCAAATGCCCCCCAGGCTGTGATTCACTAGCAACAAAAAAGGCATTTTATTCTCATAATTTCCATCTCATAGCTTGTTGAGTTCTTGCTCTTAAGCACAGGTACACTCTCAGCTGTCTTCCACTCAATGATCCTGACGCCCAAGACACTTTTTGAGGTGATATCCCTTACATCCTTCTAACAAACAACCTCCTCAATTAGATACCTCATGACATACCAACACCCAACCCCAACTGCTGCTCTGTCACCATTTCATTTGGTTCAGAAAGGCTTTCGCTTATGCCTCAGAATCCTCTTTCACTTTGAGTAACCTACTTAACCATTTCATCTATAGCTTCTTTCCCCTTTCGCAGCCATCTACTTCCAAAAGTCAAAAGCATCTGAGTATCAGAGTAGTCCAGTTTTCACTTATGAGGAAAATACATCACTTAATCCTACTCTTTTTTTTTTTGGTTCTGTTTCAATACGAGAGAGGTCCATGCTTCTTCCCTACCTACAGAAAATCTGTGTATTTTTCACCACACGCAGAAATATCTGCCTCCAAGGCAGCAGAGACCAAACTACCTGGGCTGATGTCATACTCCAAGTGCCGAGTCACACCCCATCCTAGGTTTCACCTGAGAACTTCACTGAGTCACCCCCTTTCCAGGATCAAAACACAGCCAGAAGGAAGCACACATCCATGTAGATCAATTCAGAAAAATAACCAAACACTTCAAAGCCTAAGCAAGGGAGGAACCTGACACATCTTACCAGCTAATCACTTACGCCTAGCCCAAGAAAGCTCAGCACAGGCAGTTGCCCACACTGCTGCGAATTCACACATGGCTCACCAGCACTGATCCACCAGATACCAGCAAACTAGTCACCAGAGGTGTAAGCATTCATTACACAGATGCTCTGCAGTTGACCCAGGCCACAGATAAGCCTTTTCCAGGCTGCCTTTATCTCTTTTATCCCTACTAGCTCTGACAAGTTAAAAGCCACTAAAAAAAGTCAGCAGGTGCAAAATAAAGGGGAGGAGGGTGTAAAAATATTAACTGATCGATGAATATTCACAGAACAAAACAGACTCAAACAGTCAAATTCTTGCATGAAGACAGGTAGCTCATGATGAGAGGAAAGAAAAGAAGAGAAGTTTCCTTTCCTAGCTGACCTTCATCTTTTCCATGACTGTCAGGAAGTTCAAAACTCAGTCTCTTTCTTAAAATACAATTATAGCATCGTGAGGTGAACTTTATTAAATGCTTGTCAGTAACTTAGCAGTTGACTGCTCAAATATTAAGCCAGCAACACAAGGGACATGGCCACTATCAGGGAACCTTGTTGCTGGAGGCACCACTGTCTGTCAGATAAACAAATGCTAACTTAAAGAGACTGAAATCGAACATGAGAACAAGTTTTTCCTTTTTGAAATACCGAAGCATCAGAAAACATGCCTGAACACCCGAAGAACTCCCACAATATTGTTACCTGCAGCTACCACATATTATTATTCCAGGCTTAAAGGTGGAGCAAGACCCAGAACTTCAGCATGTGTTTGCAATGCCTGAGATAAAAGGCTACGTGCTAGCTCGGAGCACATGCATGCCTTCAACACCCAGCAGGAAGTTTTGGGTTACTCCACAGTTGCTGTCAACACTGCCTAGAAGATATATATATATACACACACACATGCACTAACATACATATATATATAGCTTTGACATCCTGAGTCCTCAACTTCCACTCCTTGCACGTGAGAAAGTTTTTCTGCTGGCCTTTCTTGTAGTAGAAAAATACTACTACATACTACTATGAAGGTCTCAAAGTATATGCTCAAAAGTTTAAGAGACTAGGACCCTATCCAGCAGACTGCTCCTTTAAAACATGTTTACAGTTTCTCTGGTTTTTACATCATTTATGCACTTCTTTTAAAAAATGCTTTTAATTAACTAATCCAAATGGCAAACAAGCAAATATCATTTGTAACATCCAAATTTAAGAAGCAAATAAATAACTTTTCTGAACCAATATTAAAACAGCAGCCACACTGAATCAGACATAAGATCATCTATCTGAGCCTCTGACAATGGATAAACAGTCAAAAACAGATGGCTATGAAAAAAAGAGCATTAGAACATGGCAAGCGTATGACACTTCTCCCAAGCGTTCTTCCATCTGTGACTTATTTGTCTCCTTGAGTGGAATGCAATTTCCAAATAACTTTTCCCGTAATCATCAGAGTGGGTAACTGGAAATGCTGAATTATTTGCTGTGAGCATTTACATTAAAAAGTAATCAAACCCACCAACTTTTGCACACCCATTTTTACAAGACTTGTGGGTAAGAATACCAAAGATTCAGACTACACTAAGGAGATGATTTTTCCAAGATAAGGATGGGTGTGAATATACAGCCAAGAGTCCTCCTTAGAACACTTGATCTGCACTTCAGACCTAACTTAGTAGAACAGGTTAGGTGTACAATTCTGTGATTTACTGAGAGATAACAATACAGATACACAGATTTTAAGCACTTGACAAGCAAATTTAATTCTTCCTGAACAAAATGTAGGATTTTTCTGAATAACAGAGTGAGATGTAAGGCAAGATCAAAAGTGATGAGTAAAAATTATATGCTTTAAATAATTCAGATGATCAGCAATTAAACTGATGTAGCACCAATATCAATACATACTTAACTTTCAATGCATCACTGCTACTGCAGATATGCTCATCAATCTCTAAAGTCTAACCCTGCAAAACCGAAACTCTGTTAGAAATACAAAGCTTCAGTGTATCCAGGTTTACATCACTACAGCCAACTGCTTTACCTATACCAGAATAAAAAAATACCAGCCAAACTGAACTGAAATTAAAGCTAACAGGGGACTCCTATGGAGATAACAGTCTCCAAAACAGTGCTGATAAGCAAGAATAAAAATCAACTTACATTCACACACTAAATGTAATATGAACTAAGAAAATCTCAAAAGAACATGAATTCCAGTTAACTTTATCTAATAGTCCATTTTATCAGAATGCTATTACAGTAGCTGTTGTCAAGCATTCCCTCCTTTCCCGGGCTAGTTTTTCCCTATCTCAACACTATACACTGTGTAAAGTGAGGTACACTACTGAGGTATTAA
Source organism: Pogoniulus pusillus (assembly GCF_015220805.1). Lineage (NCBI taxonomy): Eukaryota > Metazoa > Chordata > Aves > Piciformes > Lybiidae > Pogoniulus > Pogoniulus pusillus. The sequence continues at coordinate 32,978,172 of NC_087268.1, read as the reverse complement.
GACAGACATCTAGAGTTGGCCTTCAGTACTTAAGTAGGCAAGGTGAGTGCAAACACTGAACTACATGAACAGTGTCATGCTGTTGTGCTAAAGAAATTTTAATATCCTGGAAGATCTTTTATTTCTGGATTCCCCTATTCCACACACACAAGGTTAGAAAAAAAAGGATCTGTATCTGATGACCCTGTAACCACTTCACAAGAATTCAGCAGCAAGTAACATCAGGTTAATAAATGGACAAAAGAGCTAAATTTTAAATCCTCCTTGCTACAAATACTACAAGTTTACTTGGTACCCACTTGGAGGTAAGACAGTGACACCATAGGGAGATAAGAGTCACAGACCAAGGACTGCAGATATGTGGCCAGCAACAGGGTAAGGTCCACACAAAAGAAAATAACAATTAAAAAGAGATACTGCAAGCTTTTAAATACCCTTTTTGACTTAACATCAAAACTGCAATGTCCACAAGGTCTCTTCCTCCTTCACCAGGACAGAAAGCAGCATATGTGCCCTGGGAGCTGCTGTTTCTTAGAAGATTAACAAGAAGTGTTGCTAAAGCAGAGCCCACAGGCCCCACCGCAGCCTAGCCCAGTCTTGGCAACTTCCATCATTCTGCTGGAACACAGAGCAATAGGGAGACAGTACAAGATACCTGCCTCTGAAATGCAAAAGGGAGGTTACTGGGCTCAGCACTAATTCCAACAAGAGAACGAGAAAGATGTGTCAGGCTGCCCTCAGTACAATACTTTCCTGCTGGCACTCTGCAAACAGAGCTCCAGCAGTCCTGCTACAGGAGCCCTGCCCAAGCTCAGGAAGCAGTGGGAAGTTCTACTGCCGTGCTACACAAACGACAGCACCAGCAGCAGCCCTGCTTCAGGGAGTAGAGCGAGTTCCAGTTGCTTGGAAAGCAAAGAGCTCCGAATGCTTGCGTTGTCTGGAGGCAGGTATCGCCTGGGTGATTCCCCAAGCACATAGAGCTTTCTAGATCCCACATAAAGCTGGAGGCTGAATCCTCAACTAACACTCAAGAACTTACTGCAGTAAGTGTAAGCAATTGGAAAAAGGAGTCTAAACCCAGAAGATGAAGCCTGTGAGAGTCTCATTTTATAGTGTATGATTTTAAAAAAACAGCAGAGGGTCATAAGGGAAAACTACCACAGAATAAACTCATCAGGATAATTCTTCTGCTGAAAAAAAAACCCACTGCTTATCACTTGTGTGAGTCTGGCTTACTAGAAACAAGCAGCAGTTACAAGAAAACCTCCACAGTAAAATACATCACGTCTAAAACCGAAGTAGATTTCTTTTTTCAGTACTGCAAAGGGCATAAAAATATATATATTTAAGGCAGAGCTACTGGTAGCAAGCTTTCATCACTGCCATAGATTAAAAAAATGCAAGAAGCAAAAGCTTAAACATCTGCTTTTCTCCTTCAACAAGTGCTTCTGCATAACTTAGCAGTTGCATTCCCCTCTTCCTCCTTCTCAATTTGTGATGCAGGAAAAAGCCATTTAGGAGTAGATTGTGATATGAAATGACACAGCACACGAACTTCCCTCCCAGATGTCACCCAGGGGTAACTGGAATATTACATCACACTGCAGATCCCCGAGTTTCTCAAGCACATATACTCTGTATTTTTCATGCTGCCACTAACAAATTTTGTCAAAATCCATCTAAACATGAAAATAAGAAAACATTTGAACAAGATCTTTCTCCCACAAACAAATGAACAGGCAAGAACAGACCTCACTTTTCAGAGTAGCCTGGCCCTCTACATGACAGAGCAGAGCTTCCTGATGCAGTAACCAAGAGCAAAACATTCATATGACCAAGACCACAAAACCACTTCTCCAGTCAATGCCCTCCCACTTCCTTCATCCCAAGACTCCAAACCTCAACTCGCACTCCCTCCTGCATCCAGAAGATGCTGTCTGTCGCAACACATCAGGCCAGACGACTGCTTGCTGCTATCCCAAACAGAAACTGCCTGCAGCCCAAGCTCTGCACATTTAAACCCTTAAGCGTGGACTGCTTTCACTGCGGTGAAAGAACGAGTCAGGTCCGAAGGAATCATCAGCTGCATGCATTTCAAATTTGGAGTTTGACACCAGCTGATATCGACCGGACATGTGAAGGCATGCAGCGAGATGAACGAAAGTTATAACCTCTAACTCCTGCCTGAATTTGCAGTCAGTAGCTACCTACTTAGGCAAAAAGCAAGCAAATGGGCATCTCCGCATTCACGTTCTCTAAAGCGGGGCAAAAAATACAAGAGATTGCCAGCTGAGAGGCCCCTGTTGGTCCGTCATAAATGTGTTTCTTTTCAGACTTTGTTCTACTGCCAAACCATTTGTTTAGAGCGACTGACTTTACACAGCGCGCTGAGGATCAAGCGCCCAGGGAAGATTCCCCGGTCCGGGCTCCCCACGCCGGGGCCGAGGGCGCTTCACCTCTCCACCCCCTGCGCCAGGCTCCTTGGAGAAGGATAGCTGTCGCGACCGAGGGCACCCGACCCAATCCTTACACTATAACCGAGCCAAAACCAGAGGGAAAAAAATAATCATACTCATAGCAACCACACCACCGGTGGTGTAGGCGGACAGTCTCCGCCCGAGACGGCGGAGGAGTAAGGACTCAGAGGAGAGGGGCGGCCGGCAAATATCCCGCAAGTTTCTTTAAGACCCCTCCGCCGGGAAACACCGGGAGCCGGCGGGGCCGGACGCCCCGCTCCTCCAGGCGCCCTGCACTGCGCCAGGGAGAGGGGCCGCGTCGTGCCGGGGGGCCTCACCTGCCGTGTCCCAGATGGAGATGTTGTAGGGACCCCACTGCTTCAGGTAGAAAGCGCCGCCGACGGTGCTGACCGTCTCCTGGAAGCGCCTCTCCATGTAGCGGTGCAGCAGGGAGGTCTTGCCCACGTTCATGTCCCCCAGCAGCACAACCTTCCCGTCCGGCTTCTTCATCGCGGCTCGGCTCGGTTCAGCTAGGTTCGGTTCGGCTCGGTTCGGTTCGTCTTGCCGGTGGCCGCCTGCCCGCCTCCTTTTCCCGGGCGCCCGCCGGCCCGCTCCGCCCGGCGCGGCGGAGCCCCGGAAGCGGCGGGATGAGGAACGAGAGCCGCCCTCCGCCACCAGCACAAACTTCGGGGGCTCCACCGGCGCCGCCACGACCCGGCCCCAGCGCGGGCTCCTCCTACCCCAGCCTGGCCCCGCCCATGCGCCCGCCCCTGTGCCCGCCCCCTCCGCCGGCGCCAGGGGGAGGGGACACAGAGCAGGAAGCGGTTGGAGTTCTGCGAATGTCGCCGGCGCTCAGGCCTTTGTCTCAGCCCTGCCCTGGAGAAGCTGCGAGATGTGCTCCGACCCCTCTGCTCCCCCCGGTCCCCCCCATCCCACAGCAGGGTGGCTGCTAACGGGATGCTGGGAAGCCGCCTCCCGCGAGCATTACGAGACTCGATCTCGGCCATGCTGAGCCTTCGGGTCGGGGGTGTTGGTGCCCCGGGCTGCCAAGCTCTCCAGCCGGAGACAGCAAAGTCACCAGCTTCGCAGTTCTTCTATGAGCCCGGGGGGAGAACTCACTCCTGCTCCACCCCCTAGGCGTAAATGAAGAGGCAGAAAGTGGCTCCAAATTAGGGATCTCCCGCGGAGCTGTGGCAGTCGCCAGACAAGCGCTTTTGTCTTAGTGAAAGGTAGGTTTTCAGGAGGAGGCAACAGGGATTGTTTTACGAGTCGCAGGTCTACTCACAAGCAGCTGCCCCGATGCTGTAATTCCGTTTAAATTCAGTTCAGGTGTCAGAATTGCAACGATTCGTGTTACCCACAGGTCTAGCCTGTCCTTTTGGCATCAGTCATCTTCATGCTAAACAAATCCAGAAAATATTGTAATAGGATGTTAAGATGCCAGAAATTTTGGGCCAAGAAAGGGATAATGAGTAGACCAGCTAAGAGTTAAACACATGTTAAGGTATTTTTTTTTAAGAGAAGTCACCAGCTATTAGTTTTGTCTCCCTCTCCACCTGGAAGCATTCAGATGGCAACACATTTCATAATAAATGAACAGCCATACTCACTCCTGCCTGTCTCATGTTGAAACTGTTAGAATTTCATTCACCAGTCTAGGTTTCACATTTCACAAATGTTTTGATTCTTGTTTTTTTAATTTACTTACTAAAAAGGCCTTAGCTCTATGGCAGATTGGTTGTGTGGTTTGTTAAGCCATGCCCTGTTAATTTTGCTTATTCCGCTTTTGCTGCCCAGATTGGTGGGTTTGCAGCTGTACCTGGTGATCAATAATTTCAGTTCAGAATCAGATACCCACTAGATACTAAATTACTGGACACCTGTAAATTACCTGAAGACAGACAATGTTACATTACTTTGAAAAATGTGTGCAGCTTTCACTCTGATTCCCATCTCACTCCCAGAGACGGGAAGGAGAAATTCATTGAATCAAAGTGCTTCTCTGAGATAGTGCAAAGCAAGTTAAGTTCGTCTGGGTGTCTATGAAAAAGATCAGTTGTTCTGGCCTGCATCAGGAACAGTGTGGCCAGTAGGACAAGGGAGGTTATTCTTCCCCTGTACTCAGCACTGCTCAGGCCACACCTTGAGTACTGTGTCCAGTTCTGGGCCCCTCAATTCAAGAAAGATGTTGAGGGGCTGGAACATGTCCAGAGAAGGGCAACCAAGCTGGTGAGGGGCCTGGAGCACAAATCCTATGAGGAGAGGTTGGGGGAGCTGGGGTTGTTTAGCCTGGAGAAGAGGAGGCTCAGGGGTGATCTTATTACTGTCTACAACTACCTGAAGGGAGGTTGTAGCCAGGTGGGGGGTGGCCTCTTCTCCCAGGCAACCAGCAATAGAACAAGGGGACACAGTCTCAAGTTGTGCTGGCGGAGGTATAGGCTGGATATTAGGAAGAAGTTCTTCACAGAGAGAGTGATTTCCCATTGGAATGGGCTGCCCAGGGAGATGGTGGAGGCACCGTCCCTGGGGGTCTTCAAGAAAAGCCTGGATGAGGCACTTAGTGCCATGGTCTAGTTGACTGGATAGGGCTGGGTGCTAGGTTGGACTGGATGATCTTGGAGGTCTCTTCCAACGTGGTTGATTCTATGATTCTATGATTCTCTTTGCATGGATATTATTTGCAATTTCCCATGTGCAGTGTAAGTTACACCTTCTGAAGTGGCAGGCACCGCTTCAGAAAAGGAAAAGAAGAACTTTCCATCAAGGAGTGTAGACCATGAAAATCGGAACCAGTGAAAGGATCCTCAAAGTACCTCACTTTATGCATTGATTTTATTTCCATGTAATACAAGAAATACCTACAAGCTTCAGCACGATTATTGATTTGCAGCAGTGTGTCTGTAACCAAATCATAGTAGTTAAAGCACTTAAAACAGTTGTTTCTGTGTTTTACCAAGATTCTGCCATACTCGAGTTATTTTCATGTACTAGTGAAACGTAACTCTTCTAGTGTCCAAAGTGGATATCCATAGTTTCTTAAAGTGATACAGACAAGTTAGGACAGAGAGCAGTTTTCAGTTATAGGGTAGAAATGCAGCTGGGACTTCAGGTTTTGTTAATAAGTAACACACACACTATAAAAAGGGATTACAGCTCCATTCACAAACGTGTTTTCCATGGTTGCTTGAAACAAATACCCACATCTTCACATTTTTGAGTGTGTGCACTTCCAGTTAGCAGCAGTCAGTAAGACAGAGGATTCTCCTGGAAGTGTCACCAGCTAACTTTCACTGATGGCAATTATTACTTTCATATGTTAACCATAGTCTATCTAAATGAGATGACAAATCCCTCAGGCCTAGTGCTCTTTTGGACCTGGTACCACAGCTAAACACTCTGACAGAAATATGCATTTATCTGCTACTATGCACCTCCCATTCACCACTTGCTTAGAGGATCATGTCTGTTTCAGTGTAATTGTATCTTACAGTTAACATGCTAATAATTCTAAATTATAAACATAAAATAGGAAAATTCCAGAGATGCTGAATAGGAAAGAAGTAAATAGAGGACTGGTTATAAAAGAAAAATAATAGGTAAGCCAAGAGAGGAAAAGGCTCAGGGGTGACCTCATTGCTGTCTACAACTACCTGAAGGGAGGATGTAGCCAGGTGGGGGTTGGTCTCTTCTCCCAGGCAAACAGCAACAGAACAAGGGGACACTGTCTCGAGTTGTGCCTCCCACAACTTCCATATAGGCTGGATGTTAGGAGGAAGTTCTTCCCAGAGAGAGTAATTTGCCATTGGAATGGGCTGCCCAGGGAGGTGGTGGAGTCACCATCCCTGGAAGTGTTCCAGAAAAGACTGGGTGAGGCACTTAGTGCCATGGTCTAGTTGACTGGATAGGGCTGGGGGATAGGTTGGACTGGATGATCTTGGAGGTCTCTTCCAACCTGGTTCATTCTACGATTTACTACATTTGTTGGACTAGTGTAAAGTCTGCTGCACAAACTGTTCTATCTCCTGCCTCCTTTTTCCCATTCTGACTGACCTTGTATGGCTACACTACCTCGGCTGAGTAGATAACCGTGAGGCCTGGTTTCTCTTGTGGGAGGAGAAGAAGGTGGCTGTTAGCGGCTTCTGGGTTTGTCCAGCGGGGGGTCATTGTGTTATTTCTAAATTGTAAATACATGTAAATATATTTTGCACATATGTGTTGTATTACATGCTTTTAGATTTTAGTTATGCTGTAAATACAGCTTTATCTTGCTACCAAACCTTCTGAGCTAGTCTGGTGATTTTATTTTGGGGGTTAATTTTAACCCTACCATAGTAATCTACTAATGGTATGCAATAAGGTGAGAGAGTACTATGCATTGTTTCATCTCCTTGGGAGAATTTAGGAAAATGGTGGCATGGACAGGTCTCAGGGATGTGGAAGGACCACAGAGGTTAAGTCCTTAAATACTGAGTACTGAAGTTTTTGGCAGCCTGAGCTTCCACTGACCACAAGCGAATACATTTGCTCAGCACAGTGCAATGTGTTAGGTTATTGCTGCTGACACCTCCTTGTAGGAATGCCCTCTAATCTACAGTGTACAATTTAAGTCACCTGTCGTTCAAGTCAAATGGCTCATGATAGTCTATAATGCAATATAGATAATAACAGAGCACATGTGAAAATATCTGAGAAAACATCAAGAGTCTGTAATTTGCTCTCTAGCCCTCAGATGCATAGGTCTGTTGCAAGATGATTTACCCAGACCACTGAGTTGTCTGTAGCAGATCTCCAGCACAGCAAGTATGGGCATGAACAAGGTCAAAAGTTGCTTGATAGGAAGGGACACAAAATACTTTCCTGTTTGGGTAGTGCAGGCCACATGCATTGTCTGGGTTCACTTGTTTTTCATTTTAGAGCATCTGAAGACACAATTTAATTACAGTGAGGTTGCTCATTAGTCTTTCTGGCAGCATGGTGATGTGGTCATTGTGGTTGGTCTCAAGGTGTTCTGGAATTCTGGCACTTGGGCTACCTTATGGAGGTGATATGAAGTTTCCTACCAATTTGTATGCTAAAGTAAAACCCCTCAAGAATGGGAATGTCAGCCTTGTACACCAGCCAAAACCCTCAGCCAATAATGGCTGTACTGGCATCAGGCTAACTCAACCTTTCTAGTCTACAGTACAAAAGCTACCTAATTTTGCAGGAGAAAATTAGAGCCTGTTTATTTGCTTCCTTGCCAACCTTCTCTAGGTGTTTTTATATATTGTTCTGTCTGTAGACCCCATTTGATCTCCAGGTTAACAGTATTTTGTAAGTCCACAATGAGGTGAAATGTTTGTCACAGAGCTGGGTTGATTTTTTGCTGAGCCAATCTTTTGGAGACGAGCAAGTGGTTGAAGGTGTACTAACTGCTGTCCCATGTACGTCCCTTTGGTTTTGAGCATTTCAGTCTGTTCTTCTTTTTCCTCATCTGGTTGTGTCTCTGTAGGATGTTAAACCACCATGACCAGAGGATCACTTTCTTTGAGATATCACACAAGACCTGAATAGGACTGTTGGTAATGATAAAAGAGGTATAAACTTCTGAAAGAAATGCACTGCTTTTTAAACATGGACAAATATGTAAAATCACAGAATCACAGAATGGTAGAGTTTGGAAAGGACCTCCAGAGGTCATCAAATACATCCTGTCTGCCAAGGCAGGATCACCTAGGGTAGTCTGCACAGGAACACATCCAGGAAGGTTCTAAAGTCTCCAGAGAAGAAGACTCCACAACTCTCTGGGCAACCTGTTCCACTGCTCCATCACCCTCAGTGTAAAGTTTCTCCTTGTGCTGAGGTGAAACCTTCTATGTTCATGAGGCATGTGCCTCAGTTATCTAGTGCATCTTCGACAAGGCCTTATGAACAAAAGAGATGGGCAATAAAGGAGACTTATTCCTCATCCTCAAAACATGCTGGCATTCTGGTGGTTTATTTGTTGGATCTCTTCACAAAGCATGAGGTCACTGCAAAAGCTGTGAACAGGTAGCAGTTTGTGAAGCACAGCAATTTCTGCCTTTGTTTTTCTGTATTGCCTTCCTTTATGACTTGTTTTTCCTAAATGAGTATGCAAGCTCATTAAACAGAAATATTTGTACTCATTATATTCCAGACAGCCCTAACGACACCACACACTCAAGGCACTCTCTTTTAGGCTACAGAGCCTGAAACAGCCTGAAACATCACATTGCCACTGCTCTGCCTGCCTATTTATTCTTATGTAGACTAAATTCCTCCTCTTGAATCCACAGAATAGTCCACAACCTAGAAGCCCTAATCAAGGGAAACTGTCCTGCACATCAAATCATAAGTTAGTCTGCTTTCTCTAGGATCGCGTTTCCATTCCTTCCTCCTTTTCCCGCTCGTTTCCCTGTTCTGGCACTAGCTTCTGCTTGACCCTTCCCTGAGCCAGTTGAGCTGGATGAGCTCATGAAAAACTAGCTCAACAGTGGAAGTAGTTTTTTGGTAGTTTTCTGATCAGCAGTGTAGAGGAGGCTGATGAGACAGTCTATGGTTGGGACTACTGAGCTTCAGTAGTTCCCTGGAGCTTCAGCTGGGCAGCATTGGTTGCTCATGCCAGATGAGATACACAGGCCTTTGCTTCCCCTTGGCAGGTGTCCCTGCTCTGCCTCCTCTCCAAACTGTGCAGCTCTTGAAGCACCTGGGTTGTAGGACTGTTTTCTTTCACCAGGATTGAACAAGTGTGTTACTATATTACTTCTGCCTGGTGGATATCCAAATCACAGCTCACTGAAAATAGGATGGGTAAATAAATCAGCTTGAGAAATCCTTATCAGGGAGCAGCCTGACCTGGGTGATTAGAATCTGCCTGTGTTACAAACAACTGAAAAGAAGGTCTTAGATGGAAACCATGAGACAAACTGAGCTGTAGAAACAGCCACTGAGCTGTAATAAATTCTTCCCTGATCCTACACATGCTAGAGATACAGAGGAAAATAGGGGTTCAGAAGGAACTCTCCACCCATGTCTTTGTAGGAAGTTATTTAGCCTTCACTGCTCAACTGCAAGTCGAGCTTGCAAACCAGCATTCTTCAGCAAGGAATCTGAGTTTGTGGACATCTCAGATGTGGAGAGAGTAGCTCTGTTGTGTCCATGCCGTGAGCTAGCTCAGCTCTATCTTCACTAGTACTTCTGATTCACCCAAACCATCCAAGTCTTCCAATATTGTGTACCTATCTAGATAGATGTATTTTACTGTATAAGGCAATCAGTGCTTTTATTTTTCTATATTTTCTGATACTGTGAAAGAAGAAAACACTTTTTTAACTGAATTTCAGAGTGCTTAGAGTGAGTATACTCACAAAATTACATGCAAGTACAGGAGCAAGGGCTTGACCAGAAGGTAAGCAATTGTGATTCAAAGCGATCACAAAGGAAGAAGTTCTGTTAAGTGCAAAATGTGAGTATTGCATAGATTTCATTTTTATAACTGCATCATTTTACAGTCCAATTAGGCTCTACTAACACATGACAACCCAAGGCTCCTGAATTTTAATAAAGCCCTGAGTGTGGATCTATACTGAGGTCTATATGCAAATTACAGAATCATGGCTTATAAAAATATTTTTTTACTCTTCCCAGCATCATGAAAGGGATAGAGCAAATTAGCTGGCAGTAAAACACAATTTGCTTTAGTCTTTATAAATTCCAAAAGGTTATCATTCATGTCCAATGGACTGCAGCACCCCACAAATGGGAATCTGCATGCAGATTTGACAGTCAGATGGCATGATTCTAGTGACATGTGAGCCAAAGGGAATACAATTTCACTTTTAAAAGTGGAGTTATTTCATGACACAGGCTTGTGCCAACTAGAAGAGCTTTATTTTTATTTGCAAGGTCAATACTGCTGTCATTAGAATCATTAAAGAAGTAACACATACAGAACAGAATTGTTTTGAGCTGAGCCCACCTTAGCACTATTGACATCCATGCATATCGAGTATCTTCTACATTTTATACCCTATTTTAAAGGAATTTCACTCAGCTGTGAGCCACAGCTATTCCCTGTGAAGAAATTTGTGTTGTGCCAAACCTGTCAGCGCTGTTTCTGGTCGGGAAGAAAAGGCCACTGTAATGTCACAGACAACTTTGCCTCAGGGCAAAATCACATCCAGTCAGGAATTGCACTTTGTCCTGCCTCCAGCCATGTTGCTACACTTTAATTTCACCTCTTGGCTGGACAACTCATTGTGTTCCCCTTTTTTCCTTCCTCTTTGAAGTCCTCCCCACCCATAGAGTCAGTATGCAAAGCAAAGGGAGGACTTCTCTGAGTGCTTGTTAAAGATCAAATGAATTTGATTGAATTAGACAGTAAACAAGAGCTGTCCTCTTTTTATCCCTTCACAGAAAGATAACATTGTGACCTTTAAAGAGTAAACTGATCACTGCAAAATTACATTTATCAAAATGATTTCTCCTAAACTCATGGAGTCCTTCACAGGCTCTGTCTTCATGCACCTCTGGCCCTTGAGTGAGAGATGCGCCAGTTATTGGTGCATAATAGAACTCATTTAGAAAGGAAATATTAATGTAACTAGGAGTGCAAGGACAACCATTATTTACTTACACATGTGAAGATGGAACTTGGAGATTAAAAGAAGAAAGGATGATCAAAGTGGAATTTAGAATATGCAAATAAAATTGATACCAGCATGTTTTTGGAGAGTAATGCTGGGCATTTTTGTGTAAGTTTGTAGTCTTCAGATTAGAAACTTACTGTATACAATTTTCAATTTCTCTTTTAGTCCTAGTTTAGAAGTAGAAAAAAGGATGCTATGATGATTTTGATAGTAATAATTACATCTGTAACAAAAAAATCTTTTCCCTCCTAGAATATGAAAGATTTCATAGCTGCTTTCTAACTTGAATAAAGAGACAAAAAGAGTATTTCAGACCTGAGTTGATAGGTAGTTATGTAGGCCTTCGCTGCATTGTACAGTGTATCTAGGCACTAAATTCTACTAAAACAACCCTAAGCTTTATTAAAACTATCTCAAACACAGCATAAGGGCAACATTATTATATCTGCCATAGCATGATACCCAGCAGAGAGTCTACATAAAGATGCTGCATTCAGAATTTCCTATTTTCTGTGTCTTTAACCATATATTCATGACTAAAGTACACCACTCCGCAGGGCACACCTTTACGTCACAGTATTTCTGGGAGTTCATTTCTGTGTCGTTCTTTCAAGTGCATTTTCAATGTCATTATTTAGAAATTTGCTGTTGATTGATCTTATGAAACTGTTCTGTTTTGCTTTTGCCCTTTCTTCTTTAATAGCCACGTTTTCCATCATTACTCACCTTGGGTACTCCTCCGGAATTCTTATTGAGATCAGTGGAACTATTCATAGCCAAGGTATGAATAAGCATGATGGGATTTGACCTTCAGACACTGAAAAAAAAATCTCCTATCTAATTATATAGACATAATCCTGCTCTAAATTCAAGTGCAAAAATACTTTGAAATTGTCTCTAAAAAACAGTGTCTACTGTTCGCAGCTGAAACTGAAACTTTTTGTCCTGCCATAATACAATTATCCTCTAAAGAGTTATACTATAGGGGAAAAAAAAACATAAATGGTGCTTGTTGAAGCAGTATATACTTTGGCACTGTGTTTCTGAATCACTGCTGTGAATTACATGCTACTGTTCTGACATCTTTCCAGACTGTAGATGCTGCTGTGTTTCTTGGGAGCCTGGGAAGTTACCTAGAAATGAAACCTGTTGCTGATGCTTCCCTTTATAAAAGCAAGCTGCTGAAGTAATTGCTTGGTCTGGCTTCAGCTCTGAAAATATTATTTGAAAATTTTCTTTCTTGCTTTTTCCACTTCAAATGGCAAGTGGGAGGTAAACATAACTGCAGCTTTCTGTGTTGATTTGCACTGAGGCCAGTTTCACTGAAACTTTGCTTAAATTAGTTATGGGAAAAAATCAGTTCTGTATTTGGCCTGACCCATCGCTGATCAGTTCCAGCAGCTCTGAGTATAAGATATCCCAATCTCTCTTCACAGCCAGGTTAAAAAAACCCTCTTAAATCAGAGAGAAAATCTAGAATCATAAAGGATGGAAGAAGGAATATGCTCAAGGAAAATATTTCTCTTTATTATGAGATAAATTTTTTTTCATAGAATGTACATTGCATGTATCCTTTTACCACACTAAGTAAACAGCTTCTGTGAGATAGAGGGAGTTGCAGAAATTGCTAATGCTTGTTGATATTTAATCTAAATCCCTAAGTTAAACAGAAGCGCTGGGTTAAACTCATTCCAGATTTAATATTATATCATTTATTTGACTTCATACACCTGTTTGTGTCAAAGCTGCTTTATTTAAGGAGTAAAAATAACAGAGTAAAGAGCAATTTTAGAAATACTGGAGATGATAAAGTAAGATTATTATTGGAGTGAGCATGTTCCTATTTAATTCAAATAAAGAAGTTTGTAATTCTCTAAAGCTCAGATATAAGATTACTATAAAATAACATAGCAAGACTGCTATTTTTGAATCAAAAAAGGAGAAAATTAGTTTGATGTAGACAAATGAAACTGAATAGAAACAATAATTGAAATGAAAAGGTGAACAAAAGGAGGGCTGTCCAAAAGACAAGAGAAGAGGATACGATGTGTCAAACAAAAGCTTCATTATAGAATACATATATGGAAAAAGAGAAGGGAAGAGAGTAAAAATAAAGAAAAATAAACAGAAATACCCACTCTGGTTGAAAGACATTGGTGACTGTAGAAAAAAAAAATCCATTCTCAGTGAAATGGCAAGTAGGGACTGATCATGTAGCCTGTTCCTGGTCAGCAGAGTGCTAGTGTATTTTCTTTGCTCTTAGGAATACTATTAACAGTTAAAAGCACATATAAAATGCCTTTGCCAAAATTCTTCAATAAAGATGGATGGACTTGAATTTAAAGTCTATTATGAGGTTTTGATTAAGGGGTGTAAATTGGACAACGTCTGAACATATCAGTAATGGGCAGCAACAAAAGGAAATAAAAAGCAATGGAATATGAATGAAGAAATCACAGGAAACACTTCCTAGCTTTATCTTTCAGAGCAGGTAGAAAGAAACATCCATTTCAGCAAGTGTCAGGTCGAAGTCTGTGTTTTGACACAGATGAAATGCAAGTTCACAGTGCCTCTATTCATTGGAAGTACATCTTGCAATCATGAATGAGAAAATATTGGCAATAAACCTTTGTATGAAGGCACGAGAACTGTGACAACATGAATCTCTATGCCTTGCAACGGGCAATGGCTTCAAACTTGAAAGAATGCAGACTGAGGTTAGATATAAGGAAGTTCTTCATTGTGAAAGTGGTTAGACAGATCACCCAGACAGACTGGGGAGGCTCCATTTCTGGAATTGTTCAAGAACAGGTTGGATGATACTTTATGCAGCCTCATCTAGTGGAAGGGGTCCCTGCCCATAGCAGGGGACGTGGAACTAGATGATCTTTAAGGTTCCCTCCAGCCCAAATCTTTCTGTGATTCTATGGAGGAATTTATTTTCTTTTCCCGTGCATGCTTGCTTACATAGCAGAACTTTTTGTCCCCTGCTCACTGCAGGGTGGTTGGACAAGATGACCTTTGAGGGTTCCTTCCAACCCAATGCAATCTATGCATCTGTGAATATTTGCTTTGAGGAGGCCAAAAGTTAAACACAAAGCTAGACTAATGGAAATCATGAAGTACCAATGTCACTAGTTCTCAGACACTTGTGACTTTTACTAGGTAGAGGTCCTGTATGCTTGCTCTGTTTCACACTTGAATCCTTCTCACCTCCATGAAAGGAATATTTTTATGAAGCAGCCCCCAAACTACTGCAGTTACATAAAAATATAAACTGAAATTTGGGTCATCTTGTCTAAAAACACTAATATAAAAGCCATGCCATTTCAGGAGCTGAAAGTGACAGCTTATTTATCCCTTCTGTGGGATGCCCTGATTTCAAGGCGCGGTCAGTGTAGGAGGTGACTGAAGAAAGGGGCTGCAAAGGACTCCCAAACTCTGGGCTGACTCAGCCTCTGTTATAATTTACACCTGCATGAAGAAAAAACAAATTAAGTAGAGTGGATTTCAGGAAATAGTATAATCTACACTAGAACTAACCCCCAAAATGTAGAGGTAGTAGTTATTATAGAAATTAAAGGTTTTGCCAAAAACTGTGTAACTTAATCAAATTTTACATTAGAGTTTAGCTTTAAACTGTCTTGAACAACCTGATAGTAGTGGCAACTGACTATTCCGATCTTTGTAGCTTCCTCCCATCTGGTCTTCTATTTCTGAGATGTTTTTCTGTTTGACTCTTTTATTAGGTCTCACTGGCAAGGCAAGTGATTGCTTGTGCCCCATTTGCTTCATGCTGGAAATAAAATTGAACCACAAGAGGCTACAGAAATAAGTGGTTCGTATTTTCACACTGCTAAAATAAACATTAACTCTGAGCCTTCAAATGTGTTCAGGAGATCTGACCTAGAATTTATCAGGCACTTGTAATAAACTGTTAACTATTAACCAGTAAATGAAGGCTAGTTTGATCACAGTCTGAGATCAGCCATTGCCAAGGGATGAGACAACTCATGACCTTGCAAACTGTGTGTTTCTGATTGCAGAAGGGGAAAAAAAAAGGTCCTTTTCTAAGCAAGGAGAAGATTAGCATCAACTGTTTGTGCCTGTTAATTGTATTTACATAATATGGTAAAAAATGTAACAATAAAAGTAACTCCTCACTGGGGTGTACTCAGGGGCTAATAGTCCAGCATCCAGTTTTGACATCATTTGTCTGAATTAGCATGGTTGTTTTCTAGCCTTATTTACAGTCTTTCTTTCAGAAAACAAACACACACCTACAAAAAAGGCCATGAGTGGGTTCTTAAGACCTCAGCCTACCATGGGAGGAGGCATCCTATTGGAAGGAACTCATCAAAAAAGTAATGGTGAGACTATGAATCTGGATTACCCAACTGTAATCTGGATATGCTCAATCAACTCAATGTCTTTCTTGTAGTGAGTGTCCCAAAACTAAACACAGTCTATGAGGTGCAGCCTCATCAATGAAGAGTACAGGAAGACACTATTTTTGATGCAAGCCAGGATACTTTTGGCCTTCTTGGCCACCTGATAACACTGCTGGTTCATAATCAGCCATCTGTAGAACAATACTTCTGGGTCCTTTTGATGAAGTTGTGGAGGACAGGGGTGACGATCTTAGGCAGACTTAGCCAACCCAACTTACCCAATTCTATCTTGCCCAACCAAGAACTTGGGAAAGCCTTGTATCTGGTGTATAAAAGAGGAATGACAGGAGTAACAGACAGGAAACTTAGCTACCTGAGAGAAGGAGGTTGCAGAGAGAATCATACAATTGTAGAATGATCTGGATTGGAAGGGACCTCCAAGGTCATCTACACCAACCCCCCTTTACAGTTGTCCTCAGCTAGATCAAGTTGCACAGAGCCCTGTTGATTCTCATTTTAAATATCTCCAGGGATGAGGGCCCAACCACCTCTCTGGGCAACCTGCTCCAGTGTTTCATTACCCTCATGCTAAAGAAACTGTTCCTAACGTCAATCTAAATCTACTCTTTTCTAGTTTGAAGCCACTGCCCCTTGTCCTGTCAATACAAGGTGGATGAGGTGTGTGTTGGTCTCTCCTTCCAAGTAAAAAGCATCAGTACGAGTGGAAATGGCCTCAGGCTGTGCCAGAAAAATTTCTTCATTTAAAGGGTTACCAACCATTGAAACAGACTGCTTGGGAAACGAATGGACAACTAGAGATCATCGGAAGATGTGTAGACTGCGGTGCTTCAGGACATGTATTCCTGGTGGACTTGGCAGTGTTATGTTTACAACTGGTCTCAACAGTCTCCAAGATCTTTTCGAACCTAAATGATTTTATGATTATGTGAAACTGGTGAGTGTGTACAAAGCACAAAGGACCTCTGCACCTGTACCACAGAGGCAACGTAGGTACCCTGCCAGTAGTTTTGTGAATTAGTCTGCCTAAGATCATCACCTCCATCCTCTACGACTGCATCAAAAAGACCTGGTCAACAGTCAGCTGAATATGAGCCGGCAGTGTGCCCAGGTGGCCAAGAAGGCCAAAAGCATCCTGACTTGCATCAAAATAGTGTGTTCAGCAAGACTAGGGAAAAGATTATCCTACTATACTCATCCCTGGTGAGGCTTCACCTTGAACACTGAGTTCAATTTTGAGCCACTCACTACAAGAAAGACATCCAAAGCACATCCAGAGCACACCCAGATAAGGCCAACGAACCTGGTGAAGTGTCTAAAGAACAAGTCTTATGAGTAGTGGCTAAGGGAATTGGAGTTGTATGGCCTGGAGTAAAGGAGGCTTGGAGGAGACCTTCTCACTGTCTTACAACTACCTGAAAGGAGGTTGTAGTGAGGTGAGTGTCAGTCTATTCTCCCAAGTGACAGGACAAAAAGAAAACAGCTTAAAGTTGCACAAGAACTGGACATTGCTAGGTTAACTGTTTGATTCAGTGGCCTTAAAAGTCTTTTCCAACCTAAACAATGATTCTGTGATCTGAATTGAACCATGGATACTTGGTGTACCTTGTCCTAAAAGTAGCCTTCTGCTTGCTTTCAGTCTGTGAGTCATATTTGTCCCTTGTAGTTTGTGGACTGAACGTAAGCTGTACAGTCAATGAAGAGAAGTGTTTTTGAAGGCCTTCTACAGGACACCCTGTCAGCTGAGGTAGGTGTCCCTGGGGTGAATTGTTTCACATGTAGTAACAGTAAGGTTCATCTTCTGTGTTATCCCTCCAGTTCTCTGAATTTCTACTTCCTCTTTTCTGGACATAGGTAAACAAAAGAACTTGAAGCAGGAGGGATAACTTGCCAGAAGTAAAAGCTAAGCAAATAGGGTGAATGTTTGGGTTCCCTCTGTGTCATTGGAGATAAATTGGAATCTCACCACAGCAACTTAATCCATGTAGCAAATGGAGTGGGGCCAAAACCACCTTCTTAGACAAAGCATAGTACAATGGCCAGTATTAGAGAACACAATCCTACACGTTGTACCATTTCTGAGAGCCACCTCATTCATCTCTCTTCTTTAACTGACCTTCCATTTTTCTTATTTTACATACCAAACCATGTCATATCTAACACAGAAACTCGAAAATACCTGCTATTAGCTTTTTGTCATGAGGCAGTGCAGTGTTCGTTTCTAACACACTTTCCACTCAGCTATATTTTTGCTCCATAAAAACACTTTGGCTGTCTCAGTCTGTTGCTTAATCAAACAGTATCACCTTGGAAAGGGACCTGGGGGTACTGATAGATAGTAAGCTGAAGATGAGGCAGCAGTGTGCCCAGGTGGCCAAGAGAGCCAATGGCATCCTGGCCTGCATCAGGAACAGTGTGGCCAGTAGGACAAGGGAGGTTATTCTTCCCCTGTACTCAGCACTGGTCAGGCCACACCTTGAGTACTGTGTCCAGTTCTAGGCCCCTCAATTCAAGAAAGATGTTGAGGGGCTGGAACATGTCCAGAGAAGGGCAACAAAGCTGGTGAGGGGCCTGGAGCACAAATCCTATGAGGAGAGGCTGAGGGAGCTGGGCCTGTTTAGCCTGGAGAAGAGGAGGCTCAGGGGTGATCTTATTACTGTCTACAACTACCTGAAGGGACATTGTAGCCAGGTGGGGGGTGGCCTCTTCTCCCAGGCAACCAGCAATAGAACAAGGGGACACAGTCTCAAGTTGTGCTGGCGGAGGTATAGGCTGGATATTAGGAGGAAGTTTTTGGCAGAGAGAGTGATTTCCCATTGGAATGGGCTGCCCAGGGAGGTGGTGGAGGCACCATCCCTGGGGGTCTTCAAGAAAAGCCTGGATGAGGCACTTAGTGCCATGGTCTAGTTGATTGGTTAGGGCTGGGTGCTAGGTTGGACTGGATGATCTTGGAGGTCTCTTCCAACCTGGTTGATTCTATGATTCTATGATTCTATGAAATATATTCCTAAGCAGGATGAAAAAAAGCTAGCACAGTTCACCCAGACTTTCAACAGGCTTTAAAAAGATTCATTATATGAGGATAAGAAAGATACTGAGTAGTTGTGGGCCAAGTGTCTGGTAAACATAGTGGATTTTTTCCTTTAAGGCTCCTTGTTTTCTTTTGTAGCTTTTGGAGGATTTTGTTTTAAAATGTGCAATGAGATAGTAATTCAGAATTAACTACACATTTGTGTAGTACCATGGTTTCATGACTCAAGGTCATCTCATTGACATTTTGCCCAGTAAGAATGATGAGGAAAACAATCCTTTCCATTTGACCTGAATTATGTCAGAGAGAGGCGAGCTGAGTCAGTGTATCTTACCACTGCTAGCACAGCAGAAGCTGTGGGTGGGAGTTATGACAGCCTTAACTACGTGGAGCTGTAGTCACGTATTTGGCTTCCACGCAGGCATACCCATAGAGGCGTTTCTATTTTGGCTAAGAAACTGAGGATTTTACTGTGTTGCATCAACTTCCTTTTCATTCATCAGAACACGGAAGCATGAGCTCTCTTGTCACATGTACCCTCATAGACACTGTACAGTTCACAGGAATTTGGCCAAAATTGCAAGAGTTCAGTGATTGTGATCCGTGCATCCCCCACGATGATGTGATATTATATCCTCCCACCCATTAAACGCTTCAGAAGGAATTCCAGTTTCTGCCGTTCTGGGGGGTTTGTAGTGATTATCCAGAGAAGATATTCTTTGGAAGGCATTCTGGAAGACTCTACAACCCAAGTTGCTGTCTAGTTTCATATGACAGTACATAGAGGTTTTGTGGATTTGTTTTATCGTGTCCAGAAACATGAACTACTCCAATCGCAATAAGACAATCAGGGTATGACTGTATTATGGGGCATGAAAGCACCTCTCCGTTGCCAAGTGTGGATACTTAAAAACTTTTGTCCTGATTTTATGCTATTAGAGTCATATAATCATAGAATCCTTTAGGTTGAAAGATACTTTTAAGATCACCAAGTCCAACCATTGACACTGCTAAGTCCACCACTAAACCATGTTCCCTAAGTGCCACATCTACATGTCTACCATTTCCCTGGGCAGTCTGGTCCAGTGCCTGACAACCCTTTTGGTCAAGGAATTTTTCCTAATGTCCAATCATAACTTCCCCTGGCACAACTTGAGGCCATTTTCTCTCATTCGATCACTTGTTACTTGGAAGAAATCGGCCCCCACCTTGCTACAGAGGTGCAGGTGCAAAGGTCCTTTGTGCTTTGGAAAGAGTACTTCCACTCTCGCCAGTTTCCTAGACCCAGCCGGTAACGCAGCCGTACTGCACACGCTGCTGGGGAGGTGATGTGCGAGGCGCCGCTGCGCCACGCCGGGGCTTCGCAAGGCGCCGCCGCCGCCGCCAGGTGGCAGCACGGGACCCGCGCTGGAGGGCTCGGCCAGGGCCGGAGCCGGAGCCGGGGCCCGGTGGTTCTTATCCCGAGAGCCGTTAGCGACCGCCCGGCGTTCGCTTCTCCGCCCCGCGTCTCGGCTGTGGTGGCCTGTTAAGTGTTTCTGGGGTTCTGCACTTTTCACACGTCTTGATGCCAGCAATTCGCAGTGCTGCGACGGGAGTCAGCCAGCCTGTCTGCTCTCCTCTCGTATTCCTCCTCACGGAGCCGTTCAGTACCAGGTCCCAGGTGTAAACTGGGATTTGGGCAATTCGGGCTGCAACGGTAATCTTGTTGGGGACCCTCACCATGAGCACATTCATCTCGCCATCCTGGAAGAATCCCTGGAAAGCCAAAGAGCCTTTCGCTGTCCTGGTCAGTCCGTGTGCTTGTTGAACTAATGGGAAAGTGAATCACAGAATCGCAGAACGTCAGGGGCTGGAGGGGACCTCGAAAGATCGGCTAGTCCAGCCCCCCTGAAACGACACAGAACAGCCCCACAACTAATATCCAGGTTCAGATCTTTCTTCTGAGAACCAGGTGACTAGTAGCAGAGGTCACACAGCTTAGCGTGTAGTGTGTGCCATGAGCCAAGGAGAAAGGTGGACATCACTGTAGGGGCAAGCATACACTCCCCATGGAAATTAAATAGCTGTGGAAATCACAAGTAATGGAAAATCTGGTTCTAGGGTTTTAGGCTGCAGACCTGTTATATTTCAGTGTTCTGTTGCAAAGCAGTACCTTTGGCAGAGCAGGCATCTCTGTGTGGTGGGTGCCACCCCCTCATGGACCCACTGAGCCTTCTGAGCAGGCTCCCTCTGAGCGGATCCGCAGAGGTGTCAGCCCCGCCCTGTGGAGAAGGACATCGGGAACAGATTCGGGCGAGCACTGAGTTGCGGTTCCTACTCCCCAGCAGCTAGGCGGTGAACTAGCTTGAAAGAGACGAGGAAAGCCCTTTGTCTCTAAGGGCCCAGGAGATTGGCTGTCTCTAAGGATTTCCTCACTACTCTTTGACCTCTGCTTAACCTGCAAGGTCACATATCTAACAGTCACTTGGCTGCAATAAGAGAGCATTGCTTTAGTGATAGATTGATGATCACACAGGATCGCAGGATTTTAGGAGTTGGAGGTGACCTCCATAGATCATCGAGTCCAACCCTCATCTTCCTTCATTCAGAAGATGCTGGTGAATGAAGGAGCTAACGATCAGCTTCAACTGCCTTAATCCTGGAGAGGGAAACCAAGAGCTGCCCACAGTCTGTGCCAGGGGTTCTTACCGCTGCAGCTGCTCAGAGGGTCTCACATCAGGAGATGGTTGCCCTGGTGCAGTTCAGTGCTGGTCGTGGCAAGGGTGAGATATGGACCTGGGGGGCATGTCTTTCCTTGAACACATCCCCACTATGCCAGAAGAGGACTACAGCTCTCTTAATCCCTCTCCCTCTAATTCAGGGAAGAACAATGTCATTAAACTGCAGCAATGTGGCAAGTAAGGGCCAGCGTTTATCCTGTTTGGATACTGTTCTACTACCACTGCTCTGAGTGAATGATCCTATCCACAAATTAAACTGACAGCTTATCACAGCAAGAAATACTTGACAACAACTAATGATTCAAACATCAGAGATTACCCAAGTTGTTCATCCTGGAAAAACTCTGCTGCTAAATGCTGTGAACATACTGTGGTGGAGATGGAGAGTCTCTTCGCCTGAACAGTCACAGCATGAGTCCAAAAATAATTTGTATTGCAGTCACACTGCACTGAAATGCTGACATGCTTGGGATATTGCTGTTCATGTTCCCTGTCACAGGTCATAGTTCACCACTGCAGTAATCAAGAATAACCCTGAACCTAGGAGAGAAACGGTTTAGGGGCCACTGCTGAATTGAAAGAGACAAAAGACATTACTTTTTATACCATTGGTAAAATGGTCCCTTGATACATTATTTCCCAGAATAATCTGGTACCATTAGTCAGAAAAATGCCTTAAGTCAGCAATACAAATGAGCATCCCAGTGGAAATTACTTCCCATGATCTCTGAACTGGAAGAAGCATTGGCAGAAGGCAATAATCAGCTGTTGGTAAAGGATTAGTCACAAATCCAACCACTATGCAGTGTGTGGAAGCGTCCAGAGCCCTTCACCATAGCTCCCTGGTTGTCATGACAGCCCAGAGGCTGCTACCACCTGGAGATTCACCAGCCAGTGTGAGACCCCTCTTCACACCAGCTGGAAATGTATGCCACAGGAAGAGTGCTGAGTGCACAGTATCTTGGGAGCTGGATGCAAACAGTCACCTTTTATTTACAGCATTGAAATTAGAAGGTTTTCATTCTTTACCCACCTTTTTCTGCTCTGCTTTTACAGTAAATTCTCTGTTATGGAATACTCCATCTAAAAAAGTAATAGAAATGTCATTGTATTCAGAAAATGCTTGCATGTGCAGTCAGGTGCTGTTTGGATCCTGCTCATGTTCCTGGAAAACTTGTTTGCTATTTATTTCTGATGTGCATAGAGGCTGATGGCATCCCTTAAACACGTGAAAAGAAGTAACTTCATTTAAAGTGCAGTTTATATTCCTTGCTTCCAGTCTCACAGATGTACCAGTATAGTATATCCTCCTGCTTCCTCCTATGCGGGCATATAGCATGCTGAAGCCTGTTTTGAACAAAACCCATGTCAGGAGTCCTCTTGTTGCCTGATGGATAATTTTAAAGGTGTGTTTTACCACCTGTCTGTGCCAGGGCTGCTACAGAGGATGTTTTGTTCCTCCTGTGCTTACACACATATGAAAAACTTCAGCATTCCTCAACAGCAGCTTGATGCATAGGCTCTTGTGTGCAGGCTGCTAGCACACCTCTGTCCATGCCTTTTTTCTAGTCTGTCTTTTTTCCCTTGTACTGGTAAACTATAAAATGGCAGCACAGCTGGTACAGGGCACAGCTCTGCTAGTCCTGCATGCCTAATGCCCAGTGAAAAGCCTCTTTGAGTGGAGGAGATTCTCTACTGGCCCTCTCCAGAAGCACCAAAACCCTTTGCTAGAGCCTGAGCTGTGCAAAATGGTCAGAGCAGAACAGAAACCCAAGTCATAGCAGCATGTGTCCTGAAACCTGCAGAGACATATCCCATTTGACAGATACTGCCTCATCTGCAGGACTCACAGAGATCTTCACCTTGCAAGAGTTACCTAATTCTGTGTCTTTGGGAAGAGAAATTCATCTCTCATTACTGTGTACAACCTGCAGGAATAAGCAGGTGTACTGGATTAGGCTGCTGAGAGTGAAAGTCATCAAGTCATCTTCCAAGATTTTCATCTCCATATTTCCCATTCTCCAAGTCTCAGTGCAATGTCAGTGTATCTACTGTTTAAAAAAAAAAAGTCTATACATTATGTTTCATCACCTACTATTTATTGGAAAAAAAGATGCAAAATAACTAGCTGAAAAGTAGCCTTACTTTGAAGGAGCCAGTGTCTGACACTATTTTCAGTATTTGTAGATCACAGTATCACAGTATCATCAGGGTTGGAAGACACCTCACAGATCATCAAGTCCAACCCTTTACCACAGAGCTCAAGGCTAGACCATGGCACCAAGTGCCACGTCCAACCTTGCCTTGAACAGCCCCAGGGACGGCGACTCCACCACCTCCCCGGGCAGCCCATTCCAGTGTCCAATGACTCTCTCAGTGAAGAACTTTCTCCTCACCTCCAGCCTAAATCTCCCCTGGCACAGCCTGAGGCTGTGTCCTCTCGTTCTGGTGCTGGCTGCCTGAGAGAAGAGAGCAACCTCCCCCTGGCCACAACCACCCCTCAGGTAGTTGTAGACAGCAATAAGGTCACCCCTGAGCCTCCTCTTCTCCAGGCTAACCAATCCCAGCTCCCTCAGCCTCTCCTCGTAGGGCTGTGCTCAAGGCCTCTCCCCAGCCTCGTCGCCCTTCTCTGGACACGCTCAAGCATTTCGATGTCCCTCCTAAACTGGGGGGCCCAGAACTGAACACAATACTCAAGGTGTGGTCTAATAGCCTGTAATCTAGTTCTTCTCACCAAAACATTCTAGCTAGCTTCAAACTAGCACACATCTCTGGTTGGAAATTATTAGTCAAATCTCCTAAAAGTTAGATAATTTTTAGGAGGGGCATTTTGAAGCCTGTAGAGTTACACTGAGAAGAAAATAAAAGCAACACTGAAGTATGGGTAAAATGAAACTTTGCACAAGCTTTTTTAAGAAAAGTTTTGGTTGTGTTTTTGATTTATTTTGTTTTTAATCTACTTTTATCCACATTGAAAAGGGATTAACTTTTTTTTCAGCCTGGAGGCAGTCTGAGTCTTTTGATAGTTATATATGTACACTATCATAGAATCACAGAATCAACCAGGTTGGAAGAGACCTCCAAGATCATCCAGTCCAACCTATCACCCAGCCCTATCCAGTCAACTAGACCATGGCACTGAGTGCCTCACCCAGTCTTTTCTTGGATACCTCCAGGGACGGTGACTCCACCACCTCCCTGGGCAGCCCATTCCAATGCCAATCACTCTCTCTGTGAAGAACTTCTTCCTAACATCCAGCCTATACCTACCCCGGCACAACTGAGACTGTGTGCCCTTGTTCTATTGCTGGTTGCCTGGGAGAAGAGGCCAACCCCCACCTGGCTACAACCTCCCTTCAGGTAGTTGTAGACAGCAATGAGGTCACCCCTGAGCCTCCTCTTCTCCAGGCTAAACAACCCCAGCTCCCTCAGCCTCCCTTCATAGGGTTTGTGTTCCAGGCCCTTCACCAGCTTTGTTGCCCTTCTCTGGACAAGTTCCAGCCCCTCAACATCTCTCTTGAATTGAGGGGCCCAGAACTGGACACAGTACTCAAGGTATTATCACTAACATGATAATACTCCATTGATTTACATTTTGTCTACCGATTAAATGCACATAGTCCCATCACAAAAACATTGAAGATTAGGATATCTAAACTAAACCCCTAGATACCACTAGATACCTAAAACTAGACTCCTATAGTAAAAGGTCTCAGAAGACCCAATGAGATAGTTGGTGCCTTCAGCCTAGGTGCTGAGACTTAGAGTGCTTCCCATCAGGCCAAGCCTGTGGCTGTCAGAGCAGTATTCTGTAAGAGACTCTGATTATTCAATTCTAGCTTTGCTCTCTTTCTAGACCAATATTATGTTCATTAAACAGCAGAAATTATGAGCTTTGAAATTATTATTCTTTAAAACTGTAAAAGTTCAGGAGGAAGAAAAAATGTGTAGTGTGTTTTCTTTGACAAGGGAGTTCTGATCCAGGGTTGATACAGTCTTTTTATGTAATTATGAGTGAGCCTATAAAAAGAAAAATGACCCTGTGTAAAACATGTACATTAATCAAACGATCAAACCCTGTGCAATCTGAGCCATGGTAAGAGTAACAGAGAACAGCAGCAGGGCAAAATGCATTTTAATTTATACTGATCAAAAAAACCTGTTCCATGTCTGTTCAGCAAAATAATACGTGCTAGTTTCTGAAGGCAAAATGAAATCATGACACCGTAATAAACATACTTAATTTGTTTTTAATTTCTCCTACAGTTCCCAGTCTTTCAAACAGCTTGTTGAATCCCCCAAAGCTACATATATGACAGATTTTTGATCGTTGAGGTTACAGACTTGTTCCTGTGTGTGAGGTAGGGTTCCAGAATGTCTCTATTAATTTTCACAGGAGCAGTCCTCTGCAGTCTTTCTTGCTCTGCTGAACACTCCTCGTTTTGATTCATTCAGCTTGCATTTTAAGCTGAATGCATTAAAAAAAAAGGGGGTGGGGGGTGTTGCAAAGTCTTCATTAGCTCATTGTGAATATGCTATCCTGGCCAAAACCTTAGGAGTGACTTTCTTCTGTTATTATTCATATTCCTTCACTATTCCATCCTTTGGTTCATGCCTCTGATAAAGAGAATAAAAAAGCCCTTATCTTCAGCAATTTATTTGAAGTCTAAGAGGTGTGGGAAAAGGTAAATCATATTTTACTTGCATGTTTCACAGGCTTTAATAGATGTGTTAGTGATGCTGAATGTGGTTCTGGAACATATTACTTGGTTAGACATCTGCCCCTCAGCTACAGAAGCAATTCACCTTCAGAAAGCTGCTGTGTTTCCAAGGTCTGAAGTGCAGTAGTCTGCAGAAAGAACAGATAAGATAAAGACCTGGTCTTTAGCAGGACTCAGTTGAGGTTAAGAAAGAGTCAAACCAAGTTAGACCCATTGCTCTCATCCTTATAAGCAAGGAAACGTTTTTACTGCAAGCTGAGAGAGAAGGCTCCCACAGAGACTTTCTCCAGTCAGTACCAGTTGCCAGTTTGGAGGCAAGGGGTAGATAAATTAAACTGCCTCCACAGGGTGTGTAAAGATTACCAGTGACAGACCCTGTAGCTTCCATCATGTAATATTTTAATGCTGTTACAAGGTGTAGAAGGCAGCAAAAAAACCCAATCCTGGGTTGTTCCTACACTGCAGGCACTCTTCTGCTCTCCCCGTTCCTCCAAAAATGTGACACTCCAATCAAACATGCTTCTTTGCCAAACCATTTTAGGAGCATGCTCTGGAAAACCCCAAGGATTTCTTTTGCACTACCTCAGCTTCCCAAGGAACGAAGAACAGATTTTTTTTTCCTGGCTCACTTAATTGAATCCGGACATTTCCTAGAAAGTGTAAAAAGAAGCATCTGTGTCCCCAGCCAACCTCGGAGGACCACCTGGTCAGTGCAACTGTTCCATGAGTAATATTGCCTGCATGGTTCTGCTTAGCTCTTGTTACCACCAGCCCTGAAAAAATAACTCTGTGTCAGTCCTATGAAAATAGTCAGAGAAAAATTTGTCTGGAATGAGGTTCTGAACATCTTTTTACACAGTGTTATTTTATGGGTTCCTTTCTTCTCCCTTTGTGACAGTATTGTCTGTGTTTTGTGTTCTGGAACAGGCATTAGGGTTTCTGTTTCATATGCCACTAGCCAAACGTTCAAGCCAACATACTCATGATGGCATGCTCACAGCCTTTTTTTTCCAGGGTCTTATATGTCAAGAGGTATAAAGCATGAGCAGCTGCGACCAGCTGCACTCCTGTGGACACCAGAAAGTGCAGAACCTGAAACCTAACAAGTGGACATGTTCAGGGATTTGGATGAAGAAACTGAACTGATCTTCATTCTATGACACAATTGAATAAAATAATCCTCTAGGCAGGTTTTGCAACCTACCTAGATGAAATGAAATTTCAACTTGAAATAATTTCTCAAATCTGTAACATTTTGCTAATTGATTATACACACATTTTATGATAATTGGCTAATTCTATTTTTAACTCTGGCTGATGGCAGTACACAAGAAACCTTTATGTCTACTGTTAACCTGAACAATTCAGATTTAACCTCATTTCAGTCTGCTTCCTTTCTCTTGCAGGTTTTGATTAATGATAGAGCAGTTCCTACAACCCTGTAGTTTTCAAGTTTCTTTCACAGCCTGTTGTGTGAAAGTTCAGACACTAAATTATTTGTCTGGGTTTCTTTCTCCCTTCCTTTATGAATTCTCTACAAAACAGGCACAAAATTAGTCAGAATTTCTCCTTATTACAGATGATAATTTGCTCTTAAATCATAAATATCTCAGTATTCTGACATCCTCAGTGTGATTGCTAATTTCTGTTCTTAGTAATGCAACTACAATTGCTGGTTGGCATTTCTTTGGAATTTCTTCATCATTAGCAATACTTCTGTCATTCAGGATAATGCAAAAATAAAATATAACTTAACTGGTATTCCTGGGGTTAGAGTGAGGGTAGGGTTTCATCTCAGCATGGCATAATAAATGTGAGATGTTCACTTGTAGATTAACAGGTCAGCTGTTCTATTCTTTATCACTCTCAGTGGAGAACCATCCAGTGCTGATGGTCACTGTAGAAGTCCACCATCACAAGTCATTCTGTCACTCTTGTGCCTTCATAGTTGTATTCTACTTTTGTTACCTATGAAGAGGGATGTCCAAGTTTGGTAAACACTGAACTATCACCACCAACTCAGTCATCCACAGCAGTTGGAGCTAGTACCCTGCATGCTCTTTAAGTATAGTGGAATAAAACAGAGGATTTGTCTCTCTTAGATGCCTAACATTTCACAGGTATTCATTTTAAGATACCACATATCAGATCTGATAGTACATTTCACTGGTTATTGACTATAAAAGGAACCTACAATGACAATTAAGGCTAACTACTTTATCTTCAAATCCATAAATTAAACGAGTTCTACCCCTGCCTTTCAACTTGCATAGGGAATGCACATGCCAAGAGGTTTTGGACATGCACACAAGCACTCTCTAGCCTTGTCACAGCCAGAGTGGTAAGCTCTAATCTACTTCTTCCTACAGCCCAAAATGGAGAAATATTTCCTCACAAGGCATTTGTATTGAGAGATCCTAGCAAAGACACTGTTGTGGGGCACTTCAGACACTACAGTCACACACACAAAAAGAATCTAGTCTATCCACACACCCCTGGAAGATAACCAGAATAATCAAGCACCACTTGAAGTTTGGAATTTATTGTAGCTACAATGCAGATAATGTGAGTAGCTACAGATTGCTGTAGACTAGCCAAAAGAAGAAATTGTATTCTTCTTGGCAAAGGCAAGACACAGAAAGCTACTGAAATGCTTACAGCCTGAATCATCACAGGTATTTGGTCCAGTGCAGGTGAGTCAGAGACCTGAAAGGACCAACATTCCTTGGCACAAATCATGAATTCTGCTTGGAAAGAGAGTAAGAAGAGATCCAGTGAATGCAATGAAGCTAGGGGCAAAAATGCAGAGCACCAACAAAGAAAAAAAAAACATACCTTGTAGAAATCTTTGAAATCCTAAATAGTAATGTATCTCTCTATATATATATTTTTTTTTTTTCTTAAAAAGTAGAAAATCTTCTCGTATCTTTGCCTACAGTGTTGTTTCTGTAGTAATAGTACCTACAGGCTCTGGACAAGACCCAAAGGCCTGGATGCTGAATTAGTATCTGTCTCAGTAAACTCTTCCAAACATCACTCCAGGGAGTTAACTTCAGGACATGTGTAGATGTATTCATGAAACACCATCTGTAGCTAGCAAGCATGACCAAGACATTAAAATGATGTGCCAGCAAACACAGGAATTTAGGGTAAGGGCACACAGCTGCTGCTGACATATATCCAGTTGTCCAGGAAGGCATGCTCCTGTCCTTGGAGAACTTACATTCTCAACTCTGACTCTATATGTTCTTAGTCTTGCTCTTAACTTTTAGCACATTAACACCTCCCCACCCCATCTTGGAAGTCAGCTTGCACACTTGAGGTTATACAGCTGTGTATGTCTGTGCAAGTCCTGCCCTGAGAAAGTGCTTAAGGCAAAGTGGGAAAAAGCAATGAAATGCATCCTCTCTTCCTTTTGTGCTGACAGTAAATAAAGTTTACATCTCCCCATTTGCTCCTTTAACATAAAAGATGTTTTCATCAACCTGTGTGAGCACATTCACACCAGCATGGAATGAACATGCCTGTACTGTGTGTTGGAAAGAGCATTTTACAGAGTTAGAAAGTCACCACCTATGGATGTACTTACTCATTATCTTCTGGTACTATGCTGAAAGCTCCCAGCAGCAAGGGAAGCATTTTGAATGTGGGTTACAGCCCTAGAAAAGTTTTTCCTTATTAGATGCTCACCCAGATATAATCAGGGACCCAGAACCTCTTTAAATTTCTTTATGGAGAGTGGGTTGCAATGACACTGTTTTAATTCATCTCTCAGGCACATTTACTAGCTACAAGCTTTACCTGTTTTGTCTTTAAAGAAATGAGACCTCAGCATTCAGCTGCTGTAGGACTATAGACTCTTCACCCCTGTGGAGGTTCTTTAGCAGCCCCTTGCCCATAGCTCCAAGCTTGAGTATTTGGGTGTTTCACTTTCTCACTTCTGCCACCTGTGGCAAGGAAGACAAAGAGTCACATAGAATTGCAGGCACTCTAAAAATAATTCCTTTATTTTTTAACTCAGATGGCCAGCACCAGAACGAGAGGACACAGCCTCAAGCCATGCCAGGGGAAATTTAGGCTGGAGGTGAGGAGAAAGTTCTTCACCGAGAGAGTCATTGGACACTGGAATGGGCTGCCCGGGGAGGTGGCGGAGTCACCGTCCCTGGAGCTGTTCAAGGCAGGATTGGATGTGGCACTTGGTGCCATGGTCTAGCCTTGAGCTCTGTGGTAAAGGGTTGGACTTGATGATCTGTGAGGTCTCTTCCAACCTTGGTGATACTGTGATACTGTGAACTAAAGCAAACATTGGGAAAACTGTGGAAAAGCTTAAAACTAAGTGTTTTCCTTCCAATTCAATCTTTTCAGATGGTGTGGCATAAATTCAATGACGGATAAAGAAGGGATGAGGAGATGCTTTATGATGAATAAAGGCAAAAAATGAGTTCATAAACACAAGACCTGGACCATTTTCAAAAAAGTCAGGTGCACAGTGAATGGAAGCTTTTCCAACTCTCATCCTTATACTGCAGCCAGCAGATATTGTACATCTATGTCTGAGCAACCAGCTGTCATGAGTATTAAGTGTTCAGCTGACATTAAAGAGACAGAAAATTAAAATGGAGAGCCCAGAAAACTGAGCACCTTTTTTGAAGCTTGCTGTATCTACATTCTTTTTCTCAAAGGTATTCATGAACACTTTAAAAATTAGAAGAATCATAAAAGCAGCCATAGACACATAAAGAGATCAATGGTATATAAATAACCTCAAGCAATAAATGTGGAAAACACATCCAAAAATGACATCATAAAATTTCAAGAGATGAGTCTAAAAGTATAGGAGTGAGACAGAAGTGGCTGCCAAAGGCATTTGAATGGAATCCCATCAACCTCTTCTCCTTCATGGGTTTTGTGATCTGCTTTGTAAAGTAGCTGCAGCTTCACACACCATGTCTGATGGCTCAAAAAATCAGACTGCTCTTGCATAACAAATACAAGGAGAGATTACTTGATACAATATGTCATAGATCCAAGAGCATTAGGGTCCAGACACCCACTCTGTCTCCATCCCGACTGCATACTCAGGGAAAGGTAGATGTTTGTGCTAAACCTCTTCTGGCACAATTTAAGTCTATTTCATTTCATCCTACCATTAGTTATTTGGGAGAAGAGACCAACAGCAGCCTCACTACAGCCTTCTTTCAGGTAGTTGTAGAGAGCAGCAAGATCTCCCATTAGCCTTCTCTTCTGCAGAATGAACAGACCCAGTTCCCTCAGCCACTCCTTGTACAGCACAGCCTCCAAAGCCTTCACCAGCCTTGCTGCTCATCTCTGGACACCCTCCAGGACCTCAGTACCTTTCTTACACTGTGGCACTCAAAACTGAACACCATACTTAAGCTGTGGCCTCAACAGGGCCAAGAACACTTCCTTATTCCTGCTGGACACACTGGTCTTGATACAAGCCAGGACACAAGGAATTTGAAGAGAAGTTTCAGTCTGAAGGTGGTGTCCAGCTTATAAATCTGCCTGACATTCAGAAGACTTCTGCTGTCAGTAATTACAAGGGTTTAAGATTACACAGGGCATAATAATGACAAAATCTTTTGTTGGATAGGCAGCAAAGTGCAGTGATATATATGGGTTACAAGATAGAAATCACCTCTCTTTCAAGCTCTCTTCTTAAAGTATGAAAACTAAAAAGATTCATAGTACTGCATCTTGCCAGGATGTTCTGTGTTTGCATGAACAGTGGCCTACATCTAGGGGATGTAAGAGCCTCAGAAGTCCAGGCCCAGAAATTAATCTCCTGGAGGAACCTAATAATAACTAATGTAAAGGTGCACTGTTATGTACTGGAGATGGTCCTGCAGTACCTAAAATCCTGCACTGACAGCTACTGGTTTTGTAGAGAGACATTCCTGTGGCACACTTCCAAGGGACAGTGAGAGTCTTTCAGAGGCAGATTTTTTCCCACAACAGACAGAAGTAATAGACTTTAGTTGCAAACAGAATCCTAACAACAGCAAGAAAGGACATGGCTGTGTAGAAACAGTGGCATAGACAAAGTTGCTGCCGCTTTTAAGGCAGATGTGTATCACAAATACTTTGTGAAGGGAATGTGCAATGAGCACTGAAGGACCAAGAAACTTAACATGAAGTGCAAGTCAATTATCTATGCCTATATCCTCCTATGTTAGCCAATGGCATTTATCCTTAATATCAACTTTTAAGTACTCCTGTGTTCACACATCTGATATTGAACTGTCTGAACATGTAGCACTTCCAGAAATGCTCTCTACTCCTCTTATGGTCTACTGTGAAAATCCATTAATAGTTAAATTCTTGTAATCCCTGTGCAATACAACAAAAAGACTTGTGACTTTGTTAGTCAACCCTGCAAAGAGAGACAAAAAGGAGATCTGATAATGCAATTGCAGGTCTGTATGGGCTGAAATTTTTTTTAACCTTTCAGCTTGAGTAGTGGATAAAAGAGAAATATATGAGGAAAGTGTCTTTTCTCTTATAAATGAGTGAGCTATGGATGTTAGTGCTGGAGATAGAAAATTTGGCTTTAGCCTTCCCTGTATGTTCCACATATACTCCACCCATATATAGTGTCAGGGTTGTCATTTCACAGCTTTTCAATTGATAGTGTTTATGGCAGACATACCAAGCCAATCCTACTAAAGACTCCTGTGTCCTGCAGCTCCTGTCCATAGCCTCACACTGAAGTCTATGCCCACATTGGCAGAGAGACTGAACAGATGAAGCCCTTGGGCTTCCCAGGAGAAGGCAATGCCACGTTTATGTCCTTCGTTGCCTCTACTATGTGAAATAAGCAAGTATATGAGCCACTTTTGGGATAGTCAAGGAGGCTTGCACTGATGGATACATTACACTCAGCTGTCCCAACCATCTGGTATGTTTCAATGTGGCCGAACATGTTCATAGTTTTCCCCTGATGGCACAGTTACCAGAGAGATATGTGTGCTTCCTCTGGCTTTGGGGAGCCCTAGGAATCTGGGTATGTTCCAAACAGACTCAACAAAGTTTTAGAAGTACCTTAGCAGCAGCACGAGTGCATCTTTGACTGACTGGCTGAGTAGGTGTGTAATTTAGGATGAGCTTGGTAGTTCTCCAGGACCCCATAACTCTAAGGACTTGATCTCCATTGCTTGAAATGGAAGTTTAGGTATGTGGCTTACAGGCAGTTACCTACATTTAACTGCTAAATTTAGGTGTCTACTATCTGGAGCAGAATTACACTCCATATTTCCCGTTACAGCTCATGACCTGGCAAAAATACACAGCCAGAAGCATCTGAAGTTCTTTGACCTCCTTTATTACCACTTTTTCCACTACTCTAAAACAGTTCTCACACACCTCCACAATTAGGTCATCTTTGTCCTCTGTTACTTTGACCTCACATTTTGAGCTTTTTTACTCCCACTGAGTAGTCTATGTATCTTTCTGTAACAGACACAAGACTTTGAAAACCCAGAAAAAATGAGATTTATATCTCCAGACTCTGCACATATGACATGTCCATAGGTAAATGTATCAATAGGTGTCCTTTGTATCTTTAAGATCCTAGAACCACTGCATAGTAGCTAAGATTAACCTTATGGACTTTAAAAATCTGAGAAGCCTTGTGCCCTAAAAATATTACTATACTAGAGGATCCTGGCTCAATAGATGTGGTGGGTTTGAGAAATTATCCCCCAAATAAAATTTACCAGACCAGCTCATATAGCTTGGAAGTAAGATAAAGCTATATTTTACAGCAAACTAAATTTACAAGCATACATACAAAATATGTTTACAACTATATACAGTTATTTACAATTGAGAAATAACAGAAATCCAGTCCTCCCCCTCTGGAGAAAGAAAGCCCAGAAGGGGCTGTGATAGTTTCGGTGTTCCCCACTTCCCCACACTTTAGAAATCTCCCAGACTAGTCTCAGCCAGCTCTGGGAATATAAATGAAGCTATTTATTTACAGCTGGCACAATATACAAGCAGATATTTACAGTATATACAGTTATAGACAGAAATATACAAGGTAAAAGGTAATACAGAAACACAACTCCCCTCCCAGAAACCTGAATCCCCAGGAGGGGCTCTCAACCACCCCTGCACCTTCCCCCTACCCCTCTCAACCTTACCCCAGTCCCAAGGAAGAATGGAGGTTCGGCCAAGAGGTTATGAAGCAAAGGTGGATTAGGCCAAATGGAAAGTGAGGTTAGGGAGTAAGATGTTGCCCAGCCAGCAGCCCGAGGCAGAGTGCGAGACAAAATGTCGAGAGTGTTATCTAATGTTTTCCTTTCTTCTTCAGCAAGACTCCGAGGGAAGCAGACATCACCATTGTTTTCCTTTCACAGCCTGTGATCTAGTTCTCACCAAAACATTCTACCCTGCTTCAAACTAGCACAGGGGCCAACACCACCTTCTTCTCTCCTCTCAGATTGAAAACCAGCAAGGCCTCATGTGTTATTAGGAAAAGGTTAGTACATGGTATGGAGGAGTCAGAGAGGCAAAGGAATGGCGACAGTGCCAGAGCCCAAGAGCCAGGAGAGTGAAATTGTTTATACATTGCCGGTTTGTCCCTCTTGGCAAACCAATGAACGATCTAGATTTTATCATTATTTTCTTTTTACAATCAATGTCCTGCTCATTCACTCTATATTCAGAAGAATGTCCAGAAAGTTCCTCTCTCTTGTTTATAATTTAGAACCAAAATAGAGTGCTAGCTCTTATACTGCTACAATAGGACAAAATACAGGTAAGGAGAAGGGCACAGAGACAGGGCACCTCTGAGCAGAATCAAGGAAACACATGTAGAAACACTTGACAGAAGAACTAATAACCTCAAGCACCTGTTAAACCTGATAAATAGCATTATTTCCATCGAATATTTACGTCCATGACATTACTCAGTAATGGCTTTGCCTTGAAGTAATGTGTTTCTGAAAAGTGACTGAGTCACTTGTGTAGTCACAGATCAGCAGCTTTAATAAACTCAGCCTAAGAGGGAAAGAAGAAGGTCACTTTTCTGATAAAGCAAAGACCTGATGTCTTAGCCTTGGACCCACTGTTCTCAGAAGGATAGTTAAGCCCAAATAAGCAGCACTTCTTTTTCCTTGGTTTAGTTTGAACAAGGTGATTTTGAGCCCAATAAACAAAGGGTGGATTAAAATAGTGTGTGCGCAGCTGCAAATGAAAGGTATCACATTTTATCTCAAAACAGTGTCATTCAGTTTACTTGTTTTCCTAACCAGCAAATTCCTGTCTGCTCTGAAGCACTGTGGAAGTGCCCTTCCTGAAAGAAAATCAAGAGTGATTAATTTTTAATTCCCAACGCTTCCCCTCCCTGTTACACTTTCTTTGTAGAGACAGCTCTGAATGCCTGAGCAGAAGGGCAGCCTGTTAAATCCTTCTTAGACTGCTGCAACCTTAAAATGTGCCACTTTACTTGCCAGAATAGAAGCAGGACTACTTACTGGAGGCCTCAGGGAGGTGACTTTTTGTCTAGGCAAGGAAAATCTTTCTGTTTCTTGTGACAGATGAACTGATAAGTGGCTGGATGGGGACTGCTAGCTTATGCAATGGAAGGTGGACGCTCGCCATGCCAATATATCTCGGAGACTAGATGGAGTTTTCACTGAGCAAAACATATATTTTATTACTCCCCAGGAGTGGATAAAGCAAGTTCAGTGATAATCTGGTTTCTATATAACAGGAGGATGCCTTCACTGCCACTTAGAAGGCAATGCCTTAAAGAGACCTTTTTTACAGCAGGTAATTTGCCAGCTGACAACTGGGCTGAAGGTGGCTCACAGACTATTTCTTTGTTCCTCTGCCGTCAAGTGCAGAAGCCACTCACCTGTGGCACATATAGTTTATCATATGGAAATGCACAGTGATCTGGTAGAATTGTGTGAAGTTCAGCATCCAGATGTAGCACCTGCTCCACTGCAGAGTGTTCCCTCACGTTCAACATAGTGATGGGACTCCAATCTTTGCAAAATAAAACACAGAACAGGGGCCAAAGCAAGCTCTGCAGTAGGACAAGGAGGTGTTCAAGAGAAAAGGTAAGTGGGGATGCAAAAGTTTAATAGTAATAGTCTGAGGGAGTGAGATGAATAACTAAAGAATGGGCAAGGTACAAGGATGTCCTGGAGTCCTTATTTGTAGAATAGGGGTACAAAGAGAGCTTTTTGCTCTTCTCTGCCTGGATGGTGTTGAAGATGTGGTTAGCATGATAGCATATCAGCCAGCACTGAAGGGTAAAGACTATATATCATGCTATTGCTCACTTAGAGCTCTGCATCTCCAGCTGAAGGTTGGCCCCAGCAGCAAAAGGCATTCCAGCCCATTATCACTCTGTCACCCATTCCCTCCACCACAGTACCAATGGTTGTACTGGTTAACTCTTTCTAAGGTGTCTGGACTTTGCTGCACACACCTCTTCTTTTTTCTCTATCAGGGTGCTGTCTAGGTGAATTTTTGTGAAGCACAAGCTGTGTTTGCTTTACTGCCAGCAGTAGGAGCCAATTCTTCTGCAGGGAAAGTGGGAGCAGGCCACTATGCACAGCTTCAGCACATGGCAGAGTGAGAGTGGAGCCAGGCAGCACCTAGCACTGAGCCAGAGGGAAAGAGCCAGCAAGGGAAGGGGCCAAGAATGGGCAGATGCAGGGGGAAAGACTCTGGAGATGAGAAGAACCAGCAGGATAGGCTTAGGGCAGCAAGACTTTCCCCTTAATGCATGGGCAAGTAGAGACCTCTCCCCTTCACTATGAGAGCTTAATCTTATTTTCATCTGTGAATGGACATGAGTTTGTTGGAAGACACTGAAAGACAGGGGGACAGTGCAGGAGGGGTGGGCTGGTACTAAGTGGTGACCCCGGCATTGGCTGCCTGAACTCTTTCTATGCCAAACTAGAGGTGAGAGCAGGAGCTGAGGGGCTGAAGAGCTAACTGCTTCTCTTCTTTCCTGGCTGTGCATTCTCTTTCTTAACATGTAACATTTGGCAGCCCTGGTTCTAGGCAACCATCTGTCAAGGCTCTCCTTCCCACCTCTCTTGATCTTTGCTGCACCTTCATTAACTACTCTTCATGAAAATGCAGTATTAGAAGAACAGGATTAATTGACGTGGCATGCCATGTGGCATGTGGGAAAATGACAATGAAGAACAGAAAGTGGAAATGTAGGATTGGGAAGTTTACTTTACATGAAAGGACAAGATTCTTTATGGAAAACCACTGGCCACATGAAGTAATTTAAGATTGCCATAGGCTATTTGGGGCTGGTCTGTCAAAAATAGGTACCATTTTAACTATCATGATATAACTAAAGCAATGCAACTTCCTAACAAGTCTATAGTTACATTTGTATAAAGGTGCTTTATACTAGGATAACTATTCCCATACAGTAAGGAAAGTAATCATTTTGATGTGTCATCTTTACAACGACATAGCTATAGCCACTCTCTTACCCTATTTCAGCTTTTATTTTTAGATGACCTTCTCTTCCCCCAGTGGGATTAATTATATCAGCAAAACTTGCAGAGCTGGCCTTAGCACAAAGAAAATGAATTGTTGCTGCCCATACGCTTATGCAGCTGTGGCAACAACGGGAAGAAATAATATACATGCATATATGCTGACTTTCATGTAGAGGAGGTGGTAAGCAAACTCAAGTACACATATTAAATTTTAACACCTGTACATTGAGGAGCAGGCATATTAAGGAACAGACTGTATTTTCCATACAGAACATCTCAGGAATATGTAACATGAACAGCTCTCACAGGAAGGAAAGAGAACTACAGCATTTTCCTTCAGGCAACAGGATTATGCACAACTCCAGAAGCAACTGGAGACAAAGTCATCACCCGTGGCATTACAGCAATCTGAGCCTGACTACAAATGCAAGGCTTAGGGGCTTGTGGGGAAAGCAACTACAAAGTCTCCAGGAAAACCTGGGGACACAACTACTGAAGTTGATATGCTGAATCTGTGAGATGACTAGCAACATATTAGAGGGGGAAAAGAAGGGGAAAAAAAGGAAGCAAGAAACTTTGCAGCATTCAAATATCTTTGTGGTTATAGCATGTAGTCTTCTTCTAGCAGTCATGTTCAAGATATACTTTGTGTTTCCAAGAGTGAACTGAACTGTGTCACTTAAGGTAAAATCAACTGATCCTTTACAAATCTGTCCATCATTTTGAGAGTCTCTCTTAAATGTGCACAAAGCTGAGTTTTGAGCAAGGAGCTGACTTACGTGCACGTACAATACCCAGGCAAAGCCTCCAGGCTCAGCTACAACACAACTAATATAAAACATCAGGTAGCCATTGAACAGTAAAAAATGAGTATAAATGAGCAGTGAATTAAATGACAACAACATTGCTCTAAGTTATGGAAGTTATTTGATTTGGCAGATGTTAACTTTTGCCACCAAAGGACAGAGCAAAAACAGTTTTACAGAAAACAGTGTAACTCCACAGTATTTATTTTCTTAGAATATTATTATTCCCTAGTGAATAAGAGACCATATGTTTTAGCTTTCTGGAAATTGTTTAAGAGATGTGCAAGTCCATATATTTTTCTTTACATTAGATATCAGGAACTCATTTGAAGTTGGACGAGTCCAAAAAAAATCTTCTTGACTTCTACTATAGTATACAGATCACTTTTATCACCTGATCTAAGAATCACAGAATCATCCAGGCTGGAAAGTACCTCCTCGATCACCAAGTCCAGCCATTTCACCCACTTCACCAAGTCTGTTCACTACACCGTGTTCCCAAGCACTAGATCTATATGGCTTTTAAACACCTCTAGGGATTCAACCACCTCCCTGTGCAGCCTGTTTCAGTGCCTGACAACCCTTTCTGCAAAAATTTTCCTAATGTCCAGTCTAAACGTTTCCTGCACAACTTGAGGCCATTCCGTCTCATTCCATCATTAGTTACTTGTGAGAAGAGACCAGTGTCTACCTATCTACAACCTCTTTTCAGGTAGTTGCAGAGAGCAATAAGGTCTCCTCTCAGTCTCCTTTTTTTGTAGATTGAACAGCCCTAGTTCCCTCAGCTGCTCCTCATAGGACTTGTTCTCCAAGTCTTTCACCAGCTTAGCAGCCCTCCTCTGTACCTTCTCCAGTGCTGCGATGTCCTTCATGTACTGCAGTGCCCAAAACTGAACATAATACTTGAGGTGTGGCTGCTATGAATTATGCAAAAATAACAACAGATATTAATTTTGATATCCAGGCAAAGATTGTTAATAACTGTTAAAATTGTTTATTGACATTAAATCTCATCAGAAAACTTATTTACAAGGTTCAAAATGCATGGTTTGGATACTTATACACACAGGGAACAGGCAGAAATAGAACACTTTAAGAAATAACTAGCAAATGCAAACATTAAAGCTGGAAAGAGGTTCTTAGTTTCAATTATACTCCTTGCCCAACTGCGGACCTGAGAGGCTCCTTCCTGCTACTAAGGCAGAAAGGCACAACAGAATCTAGTTACAGATTTTTTTTAGAGAGAGGCTTTGACTATTTACTCACAAAAATTAGTCCCCAACTTGTGGGGCTAGTTACAGCTTCAGACAGCACCCAAACACTTTCAGGGAGTTCTGTTGATGCCTTGTCAGCTGCTGAGGCTTCTGATTCTTCCCAGGCTTCACAGGGTGCTGAGGAAAGGAGGCAGATGGTCTCTGATCCCTCTGGATAATCTGTGTGTCCGTTCCAGGGCTTCTCATCTTGGCAGGTGTAGGCAGGATGCAATAAGGCAGCGAGGCATAACACTGTCAGCAGCAGAGAGCAATGGCAGCAAGCAAGCATGCATACAATGGCAAAGCATGTTGTGTTACCTGCTCATCTCTTTTTATCATTACAGCCCAAGACTAATGGGCCTTTGGACACAGAATGGCAGTTAGCCAAGCCTGACCATATTAGGTGAGGTCATAGTCTTGCTTTACCCAAAATTTGCAAAAACACAGGCCTTGCACAAGGCAGGCACAGGCCAAGTGTTGTAAACAGGAGCAGAACAAGTCTGAGCAAGCCAGTCCTTAGACTCAGTGGCTCCAGGTTCTTTGTCCTCTTTCCCATGGTTGTTTCTCCCCACAACAAAGAGAGGGAGAGCAGAAAAATATGTCTGGGCAAGCCAGGACATGTTCTGGCCTATTTAAGCCTACCACAACAGTGGCCTCACCAACACTGAGTACAGAGGGACAATCACCTCCCTGGTCCTGCTGGCCACACCACTTACAATACAGGCCAGGATGGAGTTGGCCCTCTTGGCTACCTGGGCACACTGCTGGCTCATATTCATCCTCCAGTTAATCAGTAACCCCAGGTCCTTTTCCACCACACAGCTCTCTAGCCATTCTTCCCCAAGCATGTACCATTGCATGGGGTTGTTGTGGCCCAGGTGCAGGATCTGGCACTTGGCCTTGCTGAAGCTCATACGGTTGATCTCGGCCCACTGATTCAACCTATCCAGCTCCCTCTGTAAAGCCTCCCTACTCTCAAGCAGATCAACACTCACACCTAATATTGTGTCATCTGCAAACTTACTAAGGGTGCATTCAATGCCCTCATCTAAGTCGCTGATAAAGAAATTAAACAGGACTGGTCCCAACACTGAGCCTTGAGGAATACCACTTGTGACTGGCCTCCAGGTGGATTTAACTCCATTGACCGCTATTTTCTGAGCCCAGCCATCCAGCCAGTGATATACTCAACAGAAGATGAAACAGAAATGTTCTCTTTATTGTTTCCTTGATTTTTCAGATTTTCTTTTTTTTCATTAGCACTCAGCAAAAAGAAAAAATCATACTGCTCACTTAGGATAAACAATCCAGTGAGGCATGGGGCTTAACAAATACTATTACACTGAATATGTCTAGAAGTGATAGTATCTGTACTGCCCTGGTGAAAATACAAGGAATTACAGAAGCTGTAGGAACTAATTTATTACACAATATTTAATCAGGAGTGCGTGTATTTCTCCTAATTTAATTTCCTTTCCCCTCTTCAACCCATGTGACATTCCTGTTCAGGAAACTTTATAGGTAAACTGAAGCATGCTGATATGTTTTTGTAAGGGACTGTTATTGATTACTTGCTGCTATCCTTTCTACTGAATATAGAAATGCAAAGAAGTGTTGAGGCAGGAGTAATTATTATAGCTTCAGGTCTTTTAATTCTTAGTTTCCTTGCAGCCTAGAGAAACATTAAAACCAAAACTAAAACTTATACCATATAAGAAGACATTTTGTCCTGTACTAAGAGAAACACAATATTTGGTGTAAACCATGCCCATTCCCTCACTTTAATAGCAGTAAATAGCACTGCTAGCAATATCTGGAGGATTGGCCTTCCATTGTATCTTGACATATATATCATTACTGTCTTCCCCTTTGTCACTACCAATTCTAATTTCTACAAATCAGCTAGGTAAACATCCAAATGAAGCTAAGACTTTCCACTTTTTTCATCCTTTTTCATGATGAAAAGTACTTCCAGATTCAGAAATCTTTGGTTATATTTTATGGGAAGTTTCAATCAAGCTAATTCTGAGTTCTTCCATTATCCCAGACCACACACATACTTCAACCTCCTGTTGCAGTTATTAAGATGGATATGTTAGAATGGATATGTCTATATGATTTATTAAATTAAGTGATGGTTCCAGTATGTGCTGACAGTTGAGTGGAGAGAATGCAATCAAAGGATGTTGCAAGCTTTGCTATTGCCACCTGCTGTCCATGTTCACCTTGGAATGGCTTGGGCAAGGCAGGGTTGTGCAGGGTTGCACAAGTTACGAAATGGGTGGCAAGGACTCAGATTTAAGTGCTGAGTGGGTACAAAGTGATCAGGAGCAAATACTGTAAAAAAGAATTCAGCATGAACCTGCACAAGCCACAGAATGGTTCAGTGGTGGCTACTGTGGGATCTTTACTCAGCAGGGACATTTAGCTTACAATCCATACCATACTCCATCTATGTACATAAACTCTATTCCTTGCAATCATCAGCTGTCAGTTACTGCTGCCTTCGACTACTAAGTCAAATCTCCAGGCTTTTGCCTATCTTGAGGTAGCAGGACATTGTCAGGTTGGCCACTGACATCTAGCCTTCCTTCATGTAGCAGGAAAGGAAGAGGTTGAAGTAATTATTCCACTAACGAGGAGGCTATGTTGTGATGATAGCACAGCTAGAAAAGGGTTAAGATGCTGAAACGGAAGGCTGAGCTCAAGAGCTATGGAAAGATGGTCAAGACCCTGAGAAAACAGGGGACAGCAATGTTTTTGGTTGAGTCAGAAATACTTGATGGGATTAAAAAAAAAACATTTTCATTGTCCTTCTCACTCTCTCTCTTCTAGACATAAAGTCAGTACTGGACTTACAGGAAATTTACATGTTTTTTATCCTTCTAATTGGAATTAAAACATGAGTGGTGTTCAACAACCTCATATCCTTCCTTTCTAGGTTAAACCTCACACAAGGAAACAATGTGAGTGGTTGTTGAATTTATCTTTTGGCTTGCCACACAGTCAATCAAAACGTAAAAAAAAGCATTACTTGTGCTTACTGGGCAAATTTTACTGACCTGGTATTGCCTTTACAATTGTACTAAATGCCAGAATCTACAGAAGAGTAACTTTTTAATAAACAAGTCAATACCTGGCAGTGAACTTATCAGATATCCAAACTCCTGCTCCAGTACCTGGGTTACTGTTCAGTCTGGGTTACTGAAAAATCAGGTTGTCTATCTTGCAGCTTGCAGTGTGGCAGCTTAAGTGACTCTTCCAATGACAAAGGGCACAAATCTCTCCTGCTTGTGTTTGTTTCAGGAAAAACTGGCAGGTTTGTTTGATCAA
Organism: Pogoniulus pusillus; assembly: GCF_015220805.1. NCBI lineage: Eukaryota > Metazoa > Chordata > Aves > Piciformes > Lybiidae > Pogoniulus > Pogoniulus pusillus. Next base: position 32,935,291 of record NC_087268.1, on the reverse strand, counting down.
AGCTTATATATATATGTAACACAAAACAGTAAAGGACAATGTTGCCTGTCTTCACCCCTTCAAAATATTAACTGATTGAAACATTTTACTGCTGTAGTTACAAGCTTATGTGAGTTAATGACACTCTTGCTTGAAATACCCAGGAGCCTAGAACAGAAATTACAGCTGGTTTAAGCTTCTATGTTTCAGATTTTCCAGGCATATAATCACCTTAGTTTTTCCTAGGTGACGCTGTGTTTTGATTTATTGTTCTAGATTGAGTAGGTGCCATGGGACGAGAGGTGATCATCAGCTGGTATTTCCATCGTCTCTGGTGCATTCGAAAGAAAGTATTAGAAAATTGCTGCTCTTAAGCGACACATCTAAGCTAGAAATAGCAGAATAAGCTTAGAAATGAATCACACTTGTAAATTCAGGGGTTTGCTCACCGGTACCCGGAGAAGTGCCGGACATGATGAGATTTCAAATGTTGGGTACAATAAATAGCAATTCCTAGGGGTTTTTAATAGCTGCCAATTAAAAGGGCTGTTAGCCGAGACAAGTAATGTGTGCTCCACCGCTCCCCTCCCAGCCTGGGCCCCGACACACAATCGCCCGGCCCTCGCTGCCACACCACAAGGGCGCGCCCTGCGCACTCGCCACCGCTCCTCGCCCCACCGCGAGGGCAGCGTAAGACCGGAGAGTGCCAGGCCCAGAACCACCGCAGAAAGCCAAGGCCCCCGGCAACCGAGGTTGTTACCTCAGCGCGCTCGCCCGCGCAGGCCCCGCGCCGCCATTGGCTGCCGCCGGGACTGGGGGGGAGGCTGCGGCGCGCCGCGGGGAGGCGCGGAGCGGTGTCAGGCGGGCGCGGAGCGGAGTCAGGCGGGCTGCTGCTCCCGCGTAGGCCTGCCCGGCCCTGCCCTGCCCGGCGCGGACCCGGAAGCCGCGCCGATGAGTTGTGTGCGCCGCTTGCTTGCGCGTTTGGCGGGGGGTGTCAGGAGCCCCGCGCAGTGGCTAGGTAAGAGAAGAGCGCGGCCGCAGCCCCTGTCTTCTCACCAGGGAGGATGTGGCCATGGGGCTGTGTCACTGCTGGCGCCCTGGCTGCGCTGGCCTTGGCTGCAGCTTTCTGGTTGCGGTGTGATGAAGGTATAAACATCTCTGCGTCGGGGCTCTGGCGGGGAGGGGGTGGGGCCTGCCCCTGAGGGGAGGCGGGCGAGTGGGTGCCGAGCGACTGCAGGTGTCGTGGGCTGCTTTCCGAGGGGGCCACGGAAACCCACGGGCGGGCACCCTCGTGGGTGTTCTCATTGGAAAGAAGGGCCTCTGACCGGGGGCCTCGGCTGCGCTGCGCAGCTGGGGCGGGCTTGAGAGAGCTGGCGGCGGGGTCCTGTGACAGGGAGGTGGGCTTGACACCGGCGCCTTGAAGCTCCCGCTTGGGGAACAGTTTCGGAGCCAACCCAAAGCTAGATGGCAGGGCCCGGAGCGGCGTATGGCCGGCAGTAGGGCCCGGGGATGGCCTGGTACAATGACACCCATCCCTGTCTGACCGGGCAGCTCACCTGCCTTGCGAAGGCATGTCCGGAGGCGGGATGCGCCCAGAAACCTGACCACCACCGTCATCGCAGGGGTCTGCTAAGGGCAGGGGCTACCTGATGCAACGACAGCCTTTGGGAGGCGCCCTCACTGCTAGCCGCAGCGTGGGCTTTTGTGGTGGCCTTACACGGGGGAGCCGAGCCGCCCCTGCCTGGGCTTACCCTGCGCCGCAGGTACCACCGGTGCGTGCCTGAGCCTGGCTGCGTACCCCGGCTCTAACCGGGCACGGTGGTGCTGGGGAAGGGCAGGGGTGTTGTGGCCCGTGCTGGCACAGGGTGGCGTTGTTCCAGGGTGAGGTAAGGCAAGGCGCTGAGCGAAGCGGAGGACTGTCGCTTGAGCTGCAGTGTCCTGCCGCGTGTGCACGGATCGCGCTCCACTGCGGCGGGGAGGGAGGAGGAAAGCAGGCTGGGAGGGAGGCGCACTGTGATGAACAGGGCCTCCAAGTCCAGCCAGCGCCGTCGTCCTGCTGCTCCCAGAGGAGCCCGGGGCGGGGGAGCGGCTGCCGCGGCCGCGCACGAATGACTGCCCGAGCGAGGTGGCGTCGCGTCCTGCCCTTTGGAAGGGGGCCGCGGCTGTGAGCCGGAATCCCAATTGGCTTTTTAACCATCATTGTTTTCGGAGGGAGCGAGCCAGTGAGGAAGGTGGTGTTTGGGGTTTTTGTTGTTTGGCTGTGGGTTCTCTTGTTTTTTTAACTCCCCTCCCTCTTTGCAGGTGCCCGCAGCGCAAAGCGGCGCCTGGAAACTTTTGTTTGCGTGCGTGCAGGCTGCGATTGGCGTGGGCCGGGGTTGGGATGTGGGGCCCGGAGCCCCGCTGCCTCCAGTTTTCTGTCGCACCGCGATTATCACGGCCGGGGCCGGCGTAGGCGCCCCCTGGGAGAGCCGAGTGTGAGCATTAAACCCCCCTCCTTCCTCCCCGCCGCCCTCCTCCGCCCCCCTCCGTCCCTCCCTCACTCTCCCCCTCCCTCTCTCCCTCGCTCCCTCCCTCCCTCTCCCCGGTGCGCGGCCATTGCAGTGACCCCGGCCGGCCAAGGATGATCACGAACACGCGGGGTTTCCTGTGGTCGGACCTGGAGACGCGGGCGCTACTCGAGATCTGGGGCGAGGCGGACGTGCAGTCGGCGCTGGACGGCAACTTTAGGAACAGCCATGTGTACCGGGACGTGGCCTGCCGCCTGGCCGAGCTGGGCTTCGAGCGCACCCCCGAGCAGTGCCGCATCCGCATCAAGGGCCTCAAGCGCCAGTACTACCAGGCCCGGGACGGGCTGAAGAAGAACGGGCACGCCCGCAAGATATGCAAATACTACGATGAGATGGACCGGATCCTCAGCTGTCGCGGGGGACCCGACGGTGCTCCCGAGCCGCTGGCCCCACCGCCCGACAGCGGCCAGCCCACGGGGCCGCTGGCCGGGCCGCCCACGCCAGGCACGCCGCACAACAGCCGCGAGGTGGACGCCGAGCTGGACGAGGACGCCGAGCTGGAGTCCCCCCGGGACAACTTCACCGAGGACTCCGGGGAGTGCTCCTCCTACGCCGACCACCCCATCAAGGTGGAGTGCCCACCCTTCGCCATCCCCGTACCGCCGGGCGACGGTGAGTAGTCGGCAGGCTCTCGGCACCGAGTGTCCTCCCCTCACCCCGCACTTCCCTCCCGCCCCGGAGCTCTCAGCCGAGCTGCCCGTGCCTCCGGCTAGCGTGCTTCTAGTGGCTTCTGCCTTACCCTCCGCCCTCCCGCCCCGTCCTCTGCGCTCGGAAATCCGCCCATGTGCCCCCGCCCTCTTGCCTGCACCTTGCTCGTCTCCGAGAGCCTCTCCCCCCTGAACCGCGAACGCTGCCTCGAACGGGAGCGGGCTGCTCCGGGGTGGGGGGAAATGCTGCAAACCTGGTAGAAGGAGATGCTGAGGGACAGAGACCGCAGTGAGTTAATATTTGTGCTTATCGGGAAACCAGTGGAAAACTAGCGCAAGGATCATCAAAACAGTGTCAGGTAGTGCTGTAGAAGAAAATAGGCATCCTTGTTGCTGGAGGATTTTCGCGTACCCTACAGAACTATGTGCAGTTTTGTTAATCTGAATTAAAACGATGATGGCAATAATACCCGAAAAATCTGCTAATTGTTGCAAATGGACCAGAAAACTAGGGGAGAGGTTTCATCATTTATTGCTTGAGTTTTAGAAACATCGCTTCTAACTATAGGGTGCTTGTGGACAGAAACAACCCTTAGATAAATTCAGCCCTTTCCTTGCCGGTTCTTCACTCAGATCCGTATTTTAAATTGGGGCAGGGAGGCAGTGTTATTTGTTTGTTCTAAATCTAGATTAATGCCGTGGTTTTAATACAAACATGAACCTGTCTTCAAAAGTTGACATCACTGAGGAGCCAGCCAATTGGCTGACATTTAACCAACCTTCTTTTTACACATAAACCTCATCAAAGAATTGTTTACACTAATGTGCTTTTGAAATGCAAATCCAGAATGCCAACAGACTGAAACTCAATTTAGATTAATGTAATTACCTGCAATACACAAATGAGGCTATACTATTTAATAGCCTTCGCTTAAACCTTTTTAGAAGATCAAAAAGACTCCTATTGTTGAAGTTTAGTACTACAATTAAAAGATGCCTTTGTATGATTTTCTTATTACCTTTATAACCTTGTAGAAGCTTGTGATTTTGCTTTGGTATTCTGAGATAGAAGTGTCTGGAATAATTACAGTTTACATTGTGATGCATTAGGTGCACATCTCAAAGGGATAATTTTTGCTGCTTTCTTCTTAGAAAATTATTTTTCTTCAGAAAAATTATTGTCTCTCATCTTGTTTTAGGCTTTAAAGAAATCAGTGCTCCAACTATTACCCCACCTCTCAGTCAGCCCAAAAGATCAAAAAAACGCCATGCAAATTTAACGTTGGATAAAATGATGGAAAAATTTCTGCAGCAGAGCGTGGATACAGAAGAGAAATTCTACAGATACGAAGAGCAGAGGCTCAAAATTGAGGACAAGCGTCGAGAAGCTGAGCATGCTCGAGAAATCCAGATGTTACAGATGTTGGGACAGATGTTGGCAGGAATTTCATCTACAGTATCACAAAGGTCACAATCTATACCAGCAAGTTCACCTCAGAGAGCGAACCATCGTTCATATGGGGATAACTTTAATTATAATGCTATGACAGCAGCACTTTCTCCACCGATAGGTACTTCCTTCTATAGCATAAATAAAAGCTAGGTTTTTTTTTAACTTCTGTGTGAAAACACTGGTAATAAGTAGCTTTTGAAAATAAAAGCTAATTTGAATTATTTAATACTGTGGTGAAGGTGTCTGTCTGACATAAAACGATCTTAAATTGTCATTTGTACAATTATACTCTTAATATAGATATATTAGCTACAGCAAATTTATAGCAAGAAAAATCACACCTTTTGAACCCTATAGGAGAAGTTTTATATGTAAAAAGTAAGTAGCAGGTTTGCCAAAAACTATTGGGAAGCACTAGCTATCTTGTAGCAGAAATTCTGCTGCTGTTGAACTTAACAGGCCTGAGTCAGTACATGAAATTAGGCTATGCATGTGACTTTTTTCAGACTTGGGAAAAGAGTGTTTTGCCTACACTGAAGTCAATCAAGTGTCTTTAAAATTAATTTATTTAAATGAAAATTTTGAATCTTAAATAAACATCATGTTGTCACAGTAGTTGTGGTAGAAGATGAAAATATTTGCACATATTTTTTTCTTCTGCACCAGTTCATTTATAAATTATTTGGGCATCTGAATTTAATTTAAAGATAAAGGCAGAGCAACAACTCTAGGATTGGCATTTCTGCACAGACTTTTCCTTCCATACCTTATGTGTTGTGTGAAAATGGGTAATTGGATAGAAGCATCCATTAGCAAGACTTCTCAGAATCTGTGGTTCTATGTCATTTATCACATTCTCCTTGCACATAGAGGTAAACTGCATGGGCAGGAGGAAAATGGATTGATGCTGAAAACTGGAGTCAGGTTGGGGCTCAGCAGTTGTAGTCTGACTTGTGGAAATGAAGCAGTTCTTGTTCTGGTTTAATTCTAAATTTCACACTTCTTGAAGAATGAAGTACAGTGTGAAAATGAAACAAAACCACCAAAAAAAGACCTGAAACACCCAAAACCCAACACACCCTCAGTGTTGCATATTCAGTGTGCCAGATCCTGAAGGGCTTGCTCTGATTTCCTCAGAGGATTTGGGAGCCTTTTCATTTCAGTTCTATGTTGAATACTGTGTTTTCCTGTAGAATGTGGGGAGGATTGGATAGTTAGGCTTGCTGTGAGTTTAGTCTGGCTTACTTGGTTGTGTTTTCTTGACTGGATAATTGGTCCATAGTATTTAGTAATGGCAGACTTCTGCAGATAAGTTACAGCAGATATATGGATCCTGTGTTTTAAATGTTTTAAATTAAAAGGAAACCTAAAGTGCTTTAGACTGGGGTGATGATACCTACAAGGCCTCAGCATTACTTCTGAAAGGTGTTTTGCTGAAAAGAGTCTCATCTGTAATGACGTGAAACTAAAGTTCATTTTTTCTTCTTGGAGTGCAAAAATGCATTTTTTTTAATATATATATTTAGTAGGAGCAACTATATTCTAATCTCTTACTTGGTGAAGGTGTTATGGGTGTTTATAATAAAATTGTGAATATAATGCTTAAGGCAGCACATCTCTTAAGGAATTAAGATTTCAGTTGTTTTTTGCTAAGTATGCTTTAGCTAAGTTGGGCTCTATTAAGAATCACTTTTTGCATAGTTCTCTGCTTTCTTCCCATTTATTATGCAATCACTTAGTATTTACATACAAACAAACCCCAGAAACATTGTACTTTGATAAGCTATATGAAAAGTATGTTTCTTGTATGGTTAAAAAACACCGATTATATGAAGTGTGATTTAAAGAAAATAATCCATCCTATTGCCAGAGGAGATGAGAGGGTTTTTTCCTCTGGGTCACTGAAACAGTATTTTGGCCATAATCCAAAACAGAGTGTTTTTTTATTTGTCTTTATTGTGGTGTGGGTTTTTGTTTGGTTGGGGTTGTTTGGTTTTTTTTTGGGGGATGTGTGTTTATTTATTTTCCTTTAATTCTTTCCTCAATAGAAATAGGAAGCCTGTATTATAGAAGGACTTTAAAAAGCAAAAGATCAGCCTGGAGTATTTATAATTATTGAATACTAAATCACTTTATTACTGAGGATTAGTATGTCTGATTTAGGTTTATGTTCAATAGAACACTGAGAAAAAGAAGAGGCTTTCTGCTGTTTGCACATAAATGCAGAGTTTTCTTGTTTATTACATTTTCCTCCTCATTGTTGTGCCCAAAATTTCTGAAACGAATTTTCCTTAATTTTTTTTCTTCTCCTCTAGATTTTGGAGTTGGGATTGCTAACTTTTATACAGCTGAAAATAAGGGAGTAAATTTTTACGTAATTATGCATTACTATATCATATTTTTCTTGAAATCTTTTTAGAAGATCTGTAAGAAAGACTAATGTTCAAATAACAGAATTGAGCCACTAATGAGGAGTTTTGTTAAAATGCAATAACAATCTTTTAGTGCATTTAATGCAATTTAATGTGTTGTTGATAGAAGTACTGCCCTTCAGATTTGTTCTGTGTTAGGTAGGTGCTTTAATTCTTTAATTGCAATTGCTGAAATACTTCTTTCTTTTAAGTCCTCATAGCCTTTTGAAATAGTACACTGAAGATGTATCCTTTTGAGAGTGCTGATGTTTTAATATGTAACTGGACATTGTGGCTTTGCATCAGAGATCTGTAGTTACAGCTTAAAATTACCTTTGCATAATATTTGTGTAGTTTGTATCTAGTGTATTAGTTTTGCAGAAGGACTTTAATTATGCTTTGTAACTGCCTAACAAAAAAAGGTAGGCTGTGATTCTTCATAAAGACTTCCACCTTTAAGCAGAAGTGAAAAATAAGATAGAGTGTACATTTAAAATGTGGACTTAGTTGCTTTGTGCTTTCTCTGTCTGAAATGTATGCTAAGTGCACCTGTTTCGGTTGAGCTTAATTATGGGAGTGATTTCAGGCTGAAGTAAGAGATTTCTAGTTAGAAAATGTTCACATAACTGTATTAGGCTGTTGCTTCTTACTGTACCTGAGCCCTAAATTAGGATTGTGAACATTCAGTGGGAATATTCTCTGCATCAAACTCTAATTTTTAGAACTGTCACCTTCCCTAGTTACTATTTTAAAGGCCTTTAGGTGATGAAGAATTTAGTTTTTAGAAGTATGTCACTTTGTATGCGAATAACTTTATTGGCATTCAGGAATGCTTTAAAGAAATGCTGATAGTAGTTAAAGAAAGAACATACTTTAATGCTTATTTTCTTCTTTTCAGTTATAGAGAGATCTTTTTCACTGCACAGAACACAGTCTCTGAAGGATATGGAGAATATTTTTCAACTGGTGCGCAATGTTATCCCTCCTCTAACAGGGAAAAGACATAAAGGTCAAGATGGACGTATAGGCATTGTTGGAGGATGTCAAGAGTAAGTTAAACAGAAGTTTAATTTATCTTTTTTTTTTAAATTATTCTGAGGGAGTTTGAGGATGTCATAAGTACTTCTAAAAGCTGTTGGAACTCACCTTACATTTAAAACATGAGTATGTTCCAAGAGACATTTTCTAGTCCATCATCGTGACCATGCATACTTACGGAAAAACAGATCTCCATGCAGTTGTGTTGCAAAATTTTGGTAGTGAATGTGGTCAAAACTTATAATGTTCTGTGTGTCTGTGTCTACCTTTATTGTCTTTACTCCACCACCAAACACTCTTTCATTTCAACATTAGTCTTTTCCCATGACATACAAAGTTACAGAGTAAGTGAAACAGTGAAAGACAGTGGCCCATCTGATGGTCTTTATATTGTGGTAGCTTGGGAACTAGGTCTCTTAAATCAGGAATAGAATATTTGCTAACTGCATTCTTTTTATTTTGATAAGTTGTGATGTTTAGCCAGGAGTAAGATTTCCTGCAGGTCTGACGAGCTTAGGTTCATACCTCTAGGCAGAAATAGTCACTTCTGGAGGATCATTCTGCCCACGCTGCTCATAAAGAGAATTTAGAGCAACTGGAATCACAGGTTTTAGGTGTTTTGGTGAAGCATCAAAAGCCAGATGGAACTGACCCAAGTCATGGGTCCCAGATTTGGCTTGAAAACAGTGTTTTGTTTGTCTTGAAACTTTTAAGTTGGTTGACTGAGAAGAGTTTTGTAGCATGATCTTCATGTATTTTTCTATGAAAGGATCAGGTGGCTAAGGTGAAATCCTTTGCTGCTGAAATCAAAGGAAGACTTGAGATTGGCGTCAGTAAAGCAAGATTTTATCTTTTACAGCAAATGAAAGAGAAAGCTGCTTTAAAAAATTGCTCTGGAATTTAGGACTTCATTATGGTAGGCTGATTTCCAGATTATCTAATCTCATTATTTTGTTTCCTAACCTAAATTTTATTTCATTCTAGATACACTGGAGCACCGTATTTTGCTGCAATTACAGCTCTCAAAGTGGTATGTGTTCTTCTATACCAATTCAGAATGAACTTTTCATCATTTGTATTGGCTATGTGCCATGTTTTGAAAGCATTCCTTCTGTGCTGCATATTAAATTTGAATTCTAAAATGTATTCTATTTAACAAAATCCTTAGTCCTGGATTTGTGGAAATACATAAATACATGTCATCTGCTAAGGTTTCTGTAAATATCTTTGTATAAGGTAAAGTTAGACATGTCAAAAATGAAAAAATTCAGAGGGGGAACTGTTTTATTAGAGACTTGGATAAGACATTTCAAGACTCGATGCAATATTTTTTCTGAAAGCGAAAAATAGTAACTTCAGAGTAATGTTTAAAATGACATTTTTCAGTGCTGCAGTCAGTTCTTCAGATTTTTTTTCTGGATGTGATAAGTGTCTTGACTGAAGTAACTTTCTTTCAATGATTAGAACTTCAGGCTAGTAAAATTCTTACAAGCTCTAAATCTAAATATTGTTGATTGAATTTCATGTATTTTTTTTTAATAACACTTTTTATTTCCATCATAATCCGTCACTGAAGTATTTTCTGAGCCTATTTTAGCCAGTTAATATGTGACAAAAATGTTTACTGCAGATTATATAAATGCGGTGGTGGTTATTAAAATATGTCATGCATGCATTACTTGTTTACATATACTTTTCAGTACTCTCACTATAGTGTATCTGTATTTCCATTCATTGTGTGTGGTTGGTTTTCTTCTGGAAGATTTGCTTCCATAGGTAGTAACCAATCCAGGTATTTCTGTACCCCACCTCCCAACCCCTGATGCAGTCCCACAAGGATTTTTAAATTAAATTATATTATTTAACGATCTCATATAAGATTTCAAGGCCACTTGGCTTTCTGTTCTCTGTGTGCAAGTACAGTAGCATACTAGGAGGTTGCCTATTGAAGTCATTTAGTCTCAGATGATTACATCTACACATGAGTCATAGAATCAAATCTCTACATGTAGCATTTCAAGCTCCTAAGCAATGCACAGCACAGAGGTAAAATAGAGGAGACACCTTCTTAACCTTGGGAAATTTCAATACGTGTAACAGATACACAATCAGGCTTTCTGGTCACTGCTTAACATGATTTTTGTATGTGTGTCTGATTTTTTTAAGTTGATAACAGAAGCTTGTGGCTGAACTCCTCAGCTTTAATGCTTAACTGAAGGGGTGTTTTGGAAATTGTACTGGCCTTTATCTGGTACAGATTTGGCCCATTCAGCAAAAATGGCAGGACTGGAAATGTGCTCACAGGTTGCCATAGCTATATTTTGCAAGCATAGTACAGTATTATTTTTTCTTTCTAACACAGGTTGTCTCTTGTTCAGCTGTATTCTTTTGCCTTCCTTATTACATATGTGATATTTTAGTCTTAGTTTATCTGCAAATGAGAAGCATTTCTCAAGTGAGTAAAGGTCAATATCTGTGTTTATATCAGGTCAATATCCTGTTAGTAGAAACAGAAAAAAAATTATATTGGAAGCTAGTTAAAAAAAAAAAAATCTCCAAAACATAGCATGATAGTCAATGCCAAAACATGAAAAATAAAAGTTTGCTTTAGATACCAAGAAGAAAGGATTCAGGTGAATTATTCACTGAGTCAACTTTGCAATCATAAAGTTTGTACTTAATAATTTGATAATTCTGTTTGCAAATTTTGTTTTCTAGGGTGCAGATTTATCCCATGTGTTTTGTACCAAAGATGCGGCAACAGTAATCAAATCATATAGTCCAGAGCTGATTGTTCATCCAGTTCTGTAAGTGACTTACCTTTTTGTTTAAATGTGCAAGTCAGGATTGCTAGTTTGAACATTTAATTCTGACAGCTGATAAGTTTGCATTTTTGTGTTTTGGGATTTTTTTGTTGTTTGTTTTTATTTTTTCTGAGTTACAGTATGGGTGAGGTGGTGTTTACAAAAACTCCACAATTTATCTTTCATTGCAAACAGTTAGGTATCTAACATAGGACAGTTGTGACTTTTTTGTCATTACTATCCAAGCACAAATTTTTTCAAAGCGAAGATACTGCTTTCCTGCTACTTGCTGACATGTGTTCTGTGATTGTATTGCATTTAACAGGAGCAAAATCCAGAAGTAAGAGTCACTGCATAACAGCATTGTAGAACCTGCATTCAAATGGCAATACAGTATTTTCTGTTGCTTCTTCAGTCGTAGAAATATTTAACTGTAGTTTGTCTTTTTTTTTTTTGCCTCTCACACTATGTCTTTACACAAAATTACTGGGCAAGAGAGATGCTGATTCTCATTTGTCTTCATAAGTACATTGGATTAGATGCATACATGTTCCTAGGAATAAGTGGATATTCTAAACTACAGAGTTCATTAACAGGAAGATTAAAACTTCAATAAGCAACTGTCCTAATTGGGAAAATCAGTATATGCTTCCCTGAGTTTGTATTCTGAAATATATGACTGGTGAATTTCTGCAGGATAAATTGTTTCAGTTACGTGTTGTGATGCTTTACTCTGGGCAGTACAAATTAGAGTTAAGAAGAGTGCCTTAGATATTCATCCCTGAGCTTAGCTTGTATATCAGTCTGTTGGTATACATAGCAAAGCTTTAATTAAGTTAGAAAAAACATAATCTAAAATAGAGTTTGTCAGATATTACTGTTAGGATTTATGACAGTAGAAATATTTTAGTTTCTTAGAAGCAGAATATGATCTCCCTTATGGGGATACCAGCAGTTGGAAGCCATAGATGTATGACATTCTAAAGATGAGTTTCATTCCTGTTGGTGTAGACAGAGGTGCTGAGAAAGAAGACTATTAAACAGACAAATAATCAAGGGTTGTGTTTTGTTTGCTTCTTTTCAAAGATAGAAGAAACTTACAACTTTGGCTTTTAGGGAAAAAGTGATGTTTGAAAGGAAATGGAAGGTACAAAGGTAGTGTTTTTACCAGTTCAGCATCTTCAGTTGACATTCTGTCTGATAGAAAATGATAACAAATGATACAGAGAATGGTAATGGTAACTTGTAACTTAGATTGAGATACTGTGTATGGCTGTGTCCTGTGGGAAGGAGTTACTGACCTGGGGTTGGGAGAAGCATTTTTCATATATGCAGGGTTCTTGGTGTCTGTGGTAATGGTAGAGTTTAATAGGAGAAACAGAAACTGCATAGAGAAAAAAAGAAGAGACTGTGTGTAAACAGTGAAATTTATGTGCATGGAGGACCAGATTGTGCCTACTAAGTAAGGGTATTTTTTTGTGTACACAGATTCTTAGTGTCTTCTGTGGAGTTTAGATCTCAATGAAAACCCTGATTTTCCTTTTTGCAAAGAGAGCTTAGGATGTTTAACTCTGTTTATAAATTTCTCTAGTAGTACAGCAATTCAAGAAATTTGCACATCCATTTAACTAAGTCTGAAACTCAATGTTTAATACTTTTATTCCAACTCTGATTAATTTCACTCAAGCAGCTGGCAAATTGCATGAAGCAACAGATCTGTAAATATTGTGGAAAAAATTGCAAATATCAGAATGTTCAGATTTTGTTTGTTAAATTTTCTCAACTTTTTATCTCTCTTGCTTCATTTGAGGAAAAGGGAAAATGGTCTTTTCTGATTAGAAAGGAAGAAACCTTGACTGACTCTATTGAGCCCAGGTTTTATTCAGATTTACACAAACAGCCTATTTTTCCCTTAAGGTCCTTTGTCTTCAGTGTCACTCTTTTCATATGATCTTTTATATGTTGTGGAGCCGTTTGAGTTCTGCAGGCATGGCTGACCGCTCTTGATTCAGAGCCTGATCTCTTAAACAGTCTTTGTACTTTCTCCTCGGCCGCACTTCACGCATGGAAGAACCTCCGGGTAAAACCCACCGAGCAGCTACGTCATTGTTTTCTTTTGTGTCTCTCCTTAAAACTTTGCTTTGTTATGATTTCTCCATGACCCTTCAGAGTAACTAGGTAGCTGTTGTACCACTCTGTTATTATGCTAATCATAATTATGGCTCAGTGTACTCCTCAATTCACTGTTTGAACAGCTTGGCATTTTGCCAGGGTTCAGCTGCCATTTTGTACTGCCAGGAATCTGACATTTTATCACCTCCTCTGTGATTTGGCTGCCAATAACCTTTCCCTACTGCCTTCACCTCGTAGGAGATCACCTCGAAGGAAAAACATGTTCTTTTTTTGCTCCTGCCCCCTGAATGCGAGGGCTCTTCTGGCTCGTTAGAGTTGCTGTTAGGGATCTTTGAAGTCATGACTAGCAAAGGTATGCAACAGTTAGAAGTTGCACTGTTGCCTTGACAAATGCCTGTCACCTCGAGGATGTGAGGAATGTTGCATGTGAAAGATTGAGTAGTATTGTAGAATAAGGGTTATGAAAATGGCCATTGCCAGTCCAATTTCATGTGGCTCTAGCTCCATGCCACCCAGGGCTCCCTTTTGCCAATCTGGGTATGCTCCTAATACAACTTTCCCTGTGTTTTCAGTTTTGTGGCTTTATTCCCTATTCCTATGCATGAAAGTGAAAGAGTTAAGTCTGCACATAGCAGGTGAAAGAGTTAAGACTGCACATGGCAGCCTGGGATCTGGAAAGACAAGACTTCCACCACCTGGCTATGTGCTTCCTGACCACCAGAGCTGAATAGTGGTATCAGGACCATGAATAGCCAATGTTATCAATGGTACTATTCAGGGATTCTGTTAAAGGTGTTACGGCCCTTTCTGTAAGGTCTTGGTGTTAATGAAATTAATAATTAGAAACTGGCTAGCTAACCAGTTCAATATTTTCGCTGACTGACATTTTGTTTTCCCATGGAGAAGTGAAAAAATATATTGCAGAAGTCAGGGTCTTTTGAATACTGGCATATACAGAGTCTTGGTCACAGCTGCCTTACTCTTGTCACCACTTGTTATGTTTTTCTGTTTTCTCAGCTAACATGCTCCTGCTTTACACAACACTTTTGCAATTTAGTAAGTTCTCTTACATTCATTTTCTGTATGGATTTCTGCTGAAAGTGTGTGCAGTCTTCCTTGCACTGATGTTAACTTTCTAGAGAGCAGATCTTGGTTTTGTTTTTATGTTCTTTGTGTTAATTCCCTGTCTCAGGTCGCATTGAATAGACTTTATCTGGTCTTAATAGGTAAGTGACCACAGAATTAAATGAGCTATATAAACCCACCTGGTTATATTTTAAAAGAAGAGAGAATAAATCTAGTGTGTTAGATTCCCTCTTGCAAAGACTTTTTCATAGTCTTACAGAACTTTCCTTTCTTTGTAGGCCAGGAAACGTGGAGGTACTACTGAGCAACTCAGTTATAACCTGCTTGTCAGACAGTTTATAAAGTCAATAGTTAATGCATTCCTTGATCTGCAGAATTTTATCAGAGAAATAGAATCATGTCAGGTCATTAAATTCTTGTGTCTTCTGAAGATGTCATATAGTTTCTCCAGTATCTCAAAAAAATCATCCTTAAACTAGGTATGAATTTAGAACTAATACCTTCCTCCCAGGTGATTGTATCTGTGAGTCTGTGTGGACTAGGAAAGATTGTCAGAATTACTGAAAGTTTTACAGTTCATTGCATAGTTGAAGTTTTGGGTTGCATTTTGAAAAATACTTTTATTTGTTTGGGATAAAAATAATTAGCAAACGAATGAGGCAGGCTTGTGTGATGAGGTTAGTTACCATTGATAAAGAAACTTAGCTTTGTTCAGGGTTGCTGGAACATATTTTACTGGTTTTATTGGATGTTCTCTGGTTTGATGATTTGAAAAAATCATGACAATTAATCGTGGACAGCAAGTTCCTGATACAAGGTATTTGAGCACTTATAACTAGTGCCAGGTCTCCTAAAGAATGAACAGGAACAGTATTAAGATTTTTGACTGTTTCTAATTTGTAATGTGGAGAGAAGCAAAACTGGTGGTCCTTTGTGGGAGGAAGCTGATACCTTTTAGTGGTGTTTAGTGAGAACGGCTATTAAACATTTCTTGGTAATGTGGGACTAACCTCTTTTGAATCAGCTGCTGGAAGAAGTGCAAGAATCCTTACTGCCAGGGAATGTCAAGGAAAAGCACAAATTACTCCAATTACCAGAAAGATGCCTCCCAAATGGTGTGGCTACTGGATTGCTATTATACCTGCAGAGAAGATGCAGGCATAAACTTTGTAATATTTCTCCCAAACATCATTCAGACAGCAGCCTGGCTAGGAAAACACTTGAAAGTTTTTGGTTCTCTTTTTTTCCCTGTAACAATTTAAAGAGAGATAAAGGTCAGTTTCTATGTGTATTTAAACTGTCTCTAATCATGTTGTGCAGTGCCATTGACAAAACTTGCTTATGGACTTGTTTCCTGTGTCCAGCTTTCTTGGCAAAAAGCAGCTGCTTCTTTGCTGTGCACTGCAGAGTGAATAAAAGACAGGAGTTGTATATAGGGCCTTTCCTTTCTGTTGTAGCAGAGATGCTTATTTGAAATGATGGTAACAGACATTTTGTCACCACCTCAAAATGAGAGAAGTGACCAAAGATTTTTAGCATTGCTGTGAGGATTGCTGATGTTCTTGCTGCTCTCTTGATACGTCAAAAAAGATGTGTATATATGTAGGATGGTTTTACTCCACTTAGATTCTGGCCAAATGCATCCATCTGAACATTTACCATGCTGCTGGATTAGATTTCTTTGGTATTTAATCTTTCTTGGGTTTAAGGCAGGCATGCTTTGGATTTGCTTTTGCATTATCATTATTGCTGTTGTTATTATTGTGATTACGATCATCATGTTCAAGAAAAGACTGGATGAGGCACTGGGTGCCATGGTCTAGTTGACTGGCTAGGGCTGAGGTATAGGTTGGAGTGGATGATCTTAGAGGTCTCTTCCAACCTGGTTGATTCTATGATTCTATGTTATAGGGTCTTCTTTTTTCCATCTGACAATCAGTAAAGTAGATATTTAGACAGAGTCTTGTCTTGTTTTCTCATGCCCACATCTGATTTGCAGTGTTGTAGCCTTATGGGTATTGATTCAACTCTCACCTGTGCCTTAAGAGTTGAATGTAAGGTAGAGAGGGATACCACTATTTGGTTTAGCATTAAAAAAAACCAAACCAATCAGACAAACCAACATCAAAAAAAAAAAAAAACTCATCAACAACCCTGCATTGGTTTTCCTAGGGACATTTTAAGTCTGTTTCATTGTCAGCTTCATACTGTCACAGGTTTCGGTTGACTGCAGTCCATTTATTTGACAGATTCTACTTGCCAAGTCAGTTCACAGGAACTAGTAATAGGTCGAGACCACTTCCATGAACTCTGAAAATGTGAGATCAAGACATTTGTTTATCATTGTACTTTTCAGGGCAATTGCCATGGCACACATTGGTAATGAGACTGAGATCAAAATATACTACAACTGCTTTAAAGACCTGGTTATTTCTAAGTGCAGGTTGTAAAATGATTGTGGTGGTACCTCTGATGTCTTTACAAGGCTAGATAAGGTGAAGCTTGAGTGCTGTTATGCTCATGAGAAATCTCAGAAAATAGAATCAAGCAATAGCTGCTCCTTTGGGGCTCTTTCTCATGGGCTGTGAGAGGCTCTGCTGCGTGTAAGAAAAGTGACCGTATTAGTATAATGTCTTTAAGTTCTTTATTAGGTTGTTTTTGGATTTGATGCCTATAGTGTGTTGACAGTATAATTTCTAGTGAAATGGAACATCTGACACCTGAATGAGTATCTGGAGTGCAAAACATTTTGAAGTTTGTCATCATTGTGACATAAAAACTATGATACAGTAAATGCAGGACTTTTTCTAAATGTGTACCTCAATAGGTCATTCATAATGTTGCTGCTCTGAAGGTAGAATGTGGAGCGAGTGAAGATTGTGGTACCTTCGTATCAAGAGCAGTCTCTTGCTACAAACTTCTTGTACCAGTGCCTCTCCTGAATAGTGGGTTGCTGTTCTTGCTGTTGTGTTTTTAGTATTCAGATGAAGCCTTGTATGTTCTCTTCTGGTATATAAATTAACTTACTTTGTCCCTGAAAAGAAACATTTGATTTGAATAGTATTCAATCCCTCTCTTATTACAGTATTTGTTTTTCTTTCATTTTCTTCCCTGTCACTTAATCAAAGGTAGCAGGAAAATAAGGATTATCTACTCAGCATTTACAGACTGAAAATACTTGAAAGATCTTTCAGCAGCCTGATAGGTGAAAATGAACATTTTGTTTTCTAAAGTTGGTGAAAAGGTGGGGGGTGTGCGTTTTGCTAGACAACTCTTAATGTACTAAATAACCTCTTTTTGATCTCTAATTGCACCCAGCTAACTTTATGCAACTGTTTTGCCTCTTGGCATATGCAGTTAGCTTAGCTTTATGATCAGAATCTTGGTTTTGCGCTCTTGGTTTTGCCTTTAATGTCTTTGACCTAACCTTTCCAGGATAATCTCTGTATCTTATTTATCCAATTTCCAATAATGACCTCACCCAAGGTTTACCACAATAGTTAATAATTAGCTCTCTGAGATATCTTAAAATTTAGAATTACACATTATGTCCTGTCTTCTGCCCTTTTGATGTGCTGTATAACATGACAGGATCTAAATGTCAGCAGGTCTAACATTTGATTCCCATTAATACAATTACCTGCAGTGCTTGGACAAACAAAACTGAAACTCTTTCATCCTCAGATCAGAGACTTCTTCCCATCTTTGAAGATAAGACTCTAAGTTGGCTTTGAAACTGCCCACTTAAAGTGGCTTTGCCTGAGTTTACCTAACAGATCTATGAAATGGTTCATTTTAATGCATTTGGAGTTGCCTTGGTCACACTGAGTGTGCACAGATAATGAGAGAACTTGAAAAATACTCTCTCCAGAGAGAAGCCACATAGTTGATCAGGTGACAGCAGTCTTGTTTGCATCTCATGTTCTTCTCTAGCAGGGGGTCCCACTGATTGGCATTTTGCGATGTCCAAGCTACATTTCTGATTACTAAGGTGGTTCCAGCTCTGACTAAAATACACATGAAGAGCTGCAGTCCCACCGCCTCCTCTTAATATTGCATTCATGGCTATATACTGTTTCTGTAGCTCCGTTATACCCATGCTGACTTGGCTTCTCATTTTCTTGTTTCCATGTACAGTTTGACAAGCCTGCACCTTATCATGGTTGTTCCTTTCCCTCCTCTAGAAAGCAGTGACAGTAACTGTCATTCATAGTGAATGAGGGAAGCTGCTGTTTAAAGCTTTCTGTAATAATTTAAAGCTCTTGCCTTGGTGTCTTTTGATCATTTGGTGAAAGCCAGCCTTTGCATAAAATGCAGCATACAGCAAAATTGCCTTTTTGGAGGGCTTGGGATATGAGTTGTGTTTCAAGCCCTAGCCATCAAGTGTCCTCCCACTCTGGGCAGGTGACCATCCAGAGCAGACTTTCAAGGAAATGGCACCTGCCAAATACCTGTTACAGCCTGCTGTGGAAGATGTTAAGAAACTGGGGGGATATTAGGGCAATAGCCTCCTATCTTTTTTCAGCCTTTTCCTTTTGCATTTGGTTATTACATCAAGCTTTCACTAGGATGAGGATTTGCAGAACTGTTTATTGTGTGCTAATGAAATACATAAAAGTCCTGAAGAGCAAAAAAGTTGACTTAGAAGTTCTTGTTTTCTATACTAGCTTTTCAAAACTGAAAGTTTGCATGCAAAAATAAATGAGGTGGTAAGCCAGAAGGATTTTTTTTTCAGAGTGCATTGGTTTCAATTTAGCCAAAGTTACCAATAATTCACAAAGACAATTTCTCCCTACCATTTCAGAGGCTCTGTGCTGTTTAATTTGAAGAGTCTTTGTAGATTTTGCTATGGAAGGTACTTTTCTCAATACATTCTGGAGGCAAAGAAAAGAACCAGAATATAAACATGCAAGACACTGAACACCGTACCTTGGCCTTATCTACACAAGGCTTCAAGGAAGGCAAATGATAAAGTTGTTGTACCTGTTTTCCCATGAGATCACAGTCTCAGCCTGGACTGAGTGAAGTTTTGTCACTCTTACTTCTTAGGAAAGGTGATCAAGTAAAATATCTGCAGGGCCTTTTTATAGTGTCACCCCAGCTTGTGAGACTCTATATGCTAAAGTTAATTAAATGATTACTGACATAGACTCTTCCTTACCTAGTAGACCTCACAGGGATGAGTAGCTAGAGAGCCTTCTTCCGTTTTCCTTGTCAATGATTATATTGTCTTGCAGTTGCTATTTACATGTTTATCCTGTGACAGTTCATTTCTGTACATGGTCTGAGCTTTATGGAATCCCCTCCAGACAAGCTAACAATTTGAGGAATCTTTTGGGGTTTAGTGTTGTGTTTGGCTGAACAAATGAGCTGTTGTAATCTGGATTTTCATCAGAATGGCATCTGATAATATATTACATAACATAGCGGTTAGCTGGGGAAGTTACCTGTTTGACGGTGTCCTCATTCCCTGCAAACCTACAGCTGCAGTCTATCACCAGAATCTTTAATTGCATATATTTGCACAATGGTGCTGTAGTTCACTCTCCTCTTTACAGGTGTTACTGCTTGGATTCAACTCCTCAGATTATTCCTGTTGTGTATGTCCATGGTGCAGAGTTTGTATTTGCAAATTACGGGAAAGACAGACTGATTCCCAACTCTTGCTCCATCACCACACAGAAAAGCTTGCTTCATTTTGGGGAAATCACTGACTTCTGGTTAATCAGAGTCCCTCTCAGAAGGTTTTACCTTGTTTTCAGAAATTAAAATGCTGGTTTTCGTGGCCTTGAAGATTTTCTGACTTCTCTTAATAATAGCTTTGTGATTTGGAATAGAGGCATTGTATTTGGGATTTCCATTTTGGAAACAAGTAAAGTCATGTACCGTATGGTTCTGCACCTCTAGAGCCAGTACTGATTCTTGTTTTCTTGATCCTTTTCTGGCAGAGTGTGAGGATTGCATCTCTTGATCAAGAGGATGTCTTCTTCATACTTCATACCTTTCTAGATACTTGAAAAAAAATACTGTGCTAATTTCACTTGTGCTTCTATCTCTTGGGCAGTGGAGGTGATAATTAAATGGAGAGGTTTGAAAGCAGGTTAGTAATCAGATGGAGAAACTGGCACAGAGACAAATGTTATTGGTATTTTTTAATGTTATTTGTGTGAGCACAGTGCATAGCAAATATTTGAGGCCCTGACTTGCATTCTGTGCTGGTGCATCCAAAGCATTTTGTTGGTTTTGGTATTCTTTCTGGTTTTGATCCACAGGCAGGCAAGCAAGCATGCACATTGGCTTTTTTCTCTCATAATACATTGAGCACTGCTAAGAATTCTATTTGTTCCCAGGTCCCTGAACATGGTTACCTATATTGGCAAATTATCCATATGATCCTTGGGCTGTGCCAACTACCCTCTTTCTCAGGTGAAGAATTCTGTGGTCCAGGGACTGTGCCTGGGAGGCAGCTTGAGCAATACCTCCAAAGCCTGAGGTTGTAGAGGCCAGCTGACCTTGGTATCAGAGAACATTTCTGGACATGTGTAAATGTTGTGTAAAGACACAACATTTTTCTTAACATAGCTGTTAAGAACACACTGGTTCTTAACCTAGCTGTTAAGAACTGAAAGAGTTTTTTGTCTTTTTGCTAAATCCAGTGGTCAGGAGCATTCAAGGTGACCCCCTTCCTGAGGAAAGCCACTTGCCGACCATTTATACCCTTTAAAACACTACTTTGATGTCTGTGTGTGGGAATAAATTCTAAGATGACACAAGAGCTCTCACACTTTCAGAGAAGCTGTAGATACAGTGTATTTGTAAGGTGTCCTTAGCTGCATTACCACAGCTGTGGTAAGCATCCAGTGTCTCGAAGTGAAGTTGGCCTGATGCTTCTCTGAGGCAGTATTTGTTCTTTTTCTTTATGAAGATCAAAATTCATCAGTTATTTTACAGCTTGTTTTTATAGCTGATTTTGCAATGTAATAGTTATTATCATCATTTTAAGTCTCTTGGTCCTTTATATGCCTTGAGTTGCTGCTTCTGTGAAGTTGCAAAGGAGTTATGTGAAGGTAATGTTTGTAAAATGCTTTGAAGATGAAAAGCTCCACAGTAGGCTTTCATTATTACCGGAGGCAAAGTGAGCAGGAGTGGCTTAATGTTGAACTGTTATTTCCCAAGAGATGGCTTTGTTTTGAAGAGTGCATGTTATCAGTTGGGTAGGAGACAAAATTATCTTCTTTCAATCCCGAATATAAATAAATTCAGCAACTTGAGATTATTTGGAGATACTTGTAGAAGAGCAGAGCAGTTACAGTTCCTATGTATGGCACTGTTCATAGCTTAGATTTAGTGGAATATTTATTTCATGTATTTGGCTTCTACTATCTAAAGATATTTTGCATTCAGTCAGTTCAAACATCCATACATGCACAGCATGGCATTTTTATACTTATGAGATAAGGATTTGAGAAATAATATGTACTTGAGATCTATATTGCTCTTTTAGAGATTAAATCAGTTTTGACATGTAGATAAAAAAGATGGTCTGCAGTCAGAAATGTTGACCTTTTATTAGAGTTTGGTTCACAGTTTTTCACATGTTCAACCTACCCATAGAAAAGAACTGGCTTTTTAAACAGTGCTTTAAATGTTTCTTGAATATTTTTTATTTCCAGTCTCTATCTACATAATGAATTGATAGGGGGGGTGTACAGGGACAGAAAAGGGCGGGGGGAAGTGGGCTGTCTAACAATTCTTAATCTGCTAGTGTTCTCTTGTGAGTTAGAGCAGGGAGGGAGCTGCATCGTTCAAATGAAAATGTATCTCGGCTTGCTAAGCAGGGGACTGCTTCGGGGACACAGATGTCCTCCCGTGGTTCGTTGTCTCCCTTGACCTTGCAGCGGGTCATCGCTTCCACCCAGCAGCCTTGTTCTGACAGAGCTGTTCTGTGGTGTCAGCACAAGGCTTCTTTGGGAGACAGCGCTGCTGCAGCCGGGGATTTCTGAAGCAGCTTTTGTCGGTGGAGGGACTGCTGGGTCTCGGCCAGGCGGCGAGGCACTTGCATCCCTGCGGCCTTGAGTGGGCGCCTCTCTCCCTGCAGCTGCGAAAGCTTTGGGCTCCTGCCTGGCACTTGCAGAAATCGTTGTGGAATTTGCTGATTCTGCCAGACGTGAGCCTAAACACTTGTTCCCAAGTGGTGTGTCCCATCAGTACAGCTGTTGGTTATGAAAAAGATGCAGGGGCTTTCATCCGTCATAATAGACCTTTGTTGAAGTAGTGCAAGCTCATAATATTCCAAGTAACGCTATCAAATAATACTCCCTTGCTTTGCCTATAGGGCTATTATTCCCCCATGCATCGGTTAAAGTGTTCCTTTGTTGCTGTCACTTATGTTAGAGGTAGGGAGGGAGGTTAAATTCTCACTGATACTGTCAGTAAGGATTAACTGATGTTGTTGGGCAGTGCTTTCAAAATATTCTGACCTATTTACACAACAAAACCAATCAGAAGAAAATAAACAGTTCTACTCAGGGACTGAATGCTGTATTGTGTCAGCTCTGTTTGGCAGTGGATTTTCTCATCATATTTCCAATGCAGACAAAACCTGAGCAGTACTGAAATCTTAAGCATTACAAGCAGATAATACCCTTAGTGAATAGCTTAATTCTCCTCTTGCCTTTTGGGGAGAGGGGATGGTTTGACCATAGTTCAGTTGAAAAAAATGCTTATAAAGCAACTGACAAAAAAGTGTATGAGCAAATTTATCATTTTGCCATGTGGGCTAATAAATAATTGCATCGTTTCCAGCAAGCCATATACCTGTAAGATGGTGAATCTCTCTCCAATGTGTAATCTCTGCAAAGAAAAGTGAAATGGGGAATTGTGTTCAGGGAATTTTTGCTTTCCTGCTTGGGTTTTACTTTTTATTTTGTAATAACTACAATGGATGCTTGCAATTACTTCCTAATTTTTATGTGGAACCCTCTAAGGAATCAATCCTAGGTCAAAATGTTTTGATAGTTTGGAGAGTAAACTTTCCTGGTACTTTAATATAGATAGGATATAGACAGATACAGATATATCTATCTTTCTGTCTTGCATCTTCAGCTCAGAATCTGAGAGTACTGAGATGAAACCTTTTTAAACTTGCCTTTTTTTCCCCAATTTCATGTAGTGATAGTCCCAATGCTGTCCATGAGGTGGAAAAATGGTTACCTCGACTGCACTCAGTTGTCATAGGACCTGGCTTAGGCAGAGATGAAGTTCTGCTTGAGAATGCTAAGGTAATGTGCATACCATTGTTTCATTCTGTGTCTTCATGTTGAATTTTATTAACCAATTTCCTGTCTTCTGTATGATTATACAAATGTTTTTTTGTAGGGTTACTAAGCAATAAATTTAATAAAATATTATTGGCTGTAAAATTACAGCTGTTAGCCACAGCCTTCGTTATTAAACTGTAAGCATCATTCTGAATTTTTAAGTGCTCCTATGGTTGGTTTCATTTGCTTTTGTTTTGGTTGTGAAAGTTGCTAATTAAGGTACAGGTGTTTGCATCTCTAGATAAAGGGCTCTGTGTTTTCTTCGGTGCAAAGTACTTGTACTGTCTGCATATAAATATGATTGTGAGCTCCTGATTTTTCAGAACCACATTTGAGAATGTGTATCAGAAGAGGTACCAAAGAACAGGGACTGTGTCCCCTTGTAATAAATAATACTCTTAATTACAGAATGTTGCAGATTTCGGTTCTGGATGAGGAGATAATCTTGTTTTCTGTCAAGCCTTAGTAGAGATCTGAAAACAGAAGATCAGATAGTTCTGTACCCTTAAATAATACATGTTTAGGCTGTCATCCAGATAACGTCTTGAATTGCTGTCAACACATATTTGTACATTCAAAGTATCTTTCAGTCTAATGCCAGGCTAATTTTGTACAATTTATTTTTTTTGTGTGTGTGAGAAGTCTTACTGAATTAACCAGTGATATTAACAAGTGGAATTAATATAGTTTACAGAAGTGTTGACAGTGATACAGTGGAATTACAAAACAGGGGAGGCGAGAGATAGGAAACCACACTGTCCAAGTAGTTTAGGATACCTTGAGACCTACGGAGCATGATTTTTTTCCTAGGGTTTTATTAGAGGAGGTTGCTGTTGGAGCTTCTCACTTCTTGGTTCTCCTGCTTCCTAAAAATGTTTAGCTTTTCATAGAGGTACAGAACTACTAAAGAACATGGATTCAGAAAGAAAGAATAATGACTTTTATTAGAGTTGATCAAGAAATTCTATTGTGAAAGAAAAATTTCAACATATGTTATTATTTTCATTTTTTTTTCAGAATTTCTTTTACAGAAAAAAAAAAAATGAGCAATGATTTTTCTGTTTTGGTAGTCAGGAAAACAGCTTCCAGCAAAAGAAAACAAGAATTAATTTAGAATATCTTTGATACCTAACATAAGTTGATCTATATAAGAATTCCACCTGAGTTTTATAAAGATCTGTCAGTCTACTTATCTGTATTACAAAAGTATCTTGGAAGTGTCCTTCTTTTTTTTATTATTATTATTATTATTTTGTCATTGCTAAAAAAAAACTCTTTCATAGTGAATTACAACCATACTTTTACTTCACACCTGGCTGTCCAACATGAAGAAACAAATTCAGCCAATAAGGCATTTAGAATTTACTTTATGCTCAAACCTCAGGCTGCATTCTTATGAGCTGTGAATCCAACATTATTTATTTCAGGTCACGTTAAAACTCAAGTTCTTTTTTCACATTGTAATTTTTAAGTGTTCATTAGTTATCCAGTGTTGGGTTTTTAACATAATTTAGGACAAGTGAACCCTTCTTACATGCTCCAGGAAAACTGGTGCTTCTCTGTGCTTAGGAAAAACTGAGTCTTCCTCTTGCTTCAGTAGCAATTTCAGGCTCTGTATCCCTCTTCAGCTTCAAGAAAAAAAGCAAGAGATGATAGCATTGCTATTTTAAACTTTCATAGGAGACTGCCTTGGTATATAATTTTCTGTTTTCCTTTAAGCTAACCTCAGCATGCTGTCCTGTGAATGCAGAGCTGAGATATAGATTAGTGTCTGCTTTCTGGTCAGGGTTTTGTATCAGAGTGACAATGGCAATCAGAGAGAGCTCTCCCCCTCTTCCTCCTCCTACCCCATTAAAGTGCTGAGGCATAGCTGTCTGTCACTTCTCTGATGCTGTTCTTATATCAGTTCTTGTCAGTGTTGTACCAGCACATTGCCAGTAAATGTGGTTGTCCAAACAATCGTGTTTAGGCTGGTTTTCTCTTCTGAGCATTGAAAAATGAAATGGTAATGCAGTAACCTTCAATTTCTGATGTACAGTCCATGAAGCTTGTTTTGTTGTAGAGTAGCCTGAGTACTTTTTGACTTTTGGTGTATGTTCTGTCTTCAGACCAAATAATGCTTTGCTTCCTCAACATTTTAGGTTGTCACCTGCCTCCCTCATATTTAATGCCTGCAAGTGTGTGTGTTGTGACATTTCAGCTCCTTTCAACAGTGTGACAGAAAGGAAACACCTTGTGATCAGCTTCCTTTCATTCTTTCATTGATTTTTTTTTCATTCATTGAAAGCAGAGTGTTGCTCTTTAAATGCATATTTGCTGTCTCTTTCATTGCCTGATTTGCGCTGTAGCTTCATTTACAAGTCCTGTTACAAGAAGCTACAAGATACTTCCCTTTCTCATAGGCTGCTTGTGTGGGTCTGTGGCAAAACTCTCACACGCTATTCCTCACTTGCCTCGGTGAGGGCTGATGGCTCTGTCAGAGCTCTCTAGGCATGAATTTGCAGGCCCAGAAGATGCAGCTTCAGAAAAATCTAATAAAAAATGCATTTGTTGTGTCCTACTAGCAGTGCAGCTGGGTTCCATGCAGATGTGGTAGTCCTAGTCTGGGCCTGGTTAGATCCTTCAACTCATAGAGTCATAGAACTGTTGGGGTTGCAAAAGACCTTCAGAGATCATCAAGTCTAGCCACTCCCCTAGAGCTTACAACCCCACCACTACTGCTAATCTACTACCACTAAACCACATCCCTTAGCACAGCATCGGCATCTTTTAAAAACCTCACAGGGATGTTGACTCCACCACCTCCCTGGGCCACGTATTCCAATGTGTGGTAACCTTTTCTGAAGAAATTTATCTTAATGTCCAACCTGAACCCTCCCTTGGCACAACTTGTGTTCATTTCCCCTTGTCCTGTCGCTTACTGTGTATGAGACCAGCCTCCACCTCACTCCAGCCTCCTTTGAAGTAGTTGTAGAGGGTAGTGAGATCTCTCATCATCCTCTTGTTCTGAAGACTGAATGACCCTAGTTCCATAAGACTTGTGTTCAAGACCCTTCACCAACTCTGGAGTGAATAAACAGTGTTCTTCATTCAGCCATTCCAGGGATGTTTGAACTTCTGGTTTTACTCTGATCTGGGTTTACTCTTAGTCTGAGGTTTGGAAGTTGAGGAATTTCTGCCTGTACTGTCAACAGCTGTTCCAGAGTTTGTGGGAGAGTGATGAGTGCAGTTCCTGAGAGGACTTTGGAAGGAAGAGTATATTCGTTATGTAGCCCTCTGCAGGAGGAGATGATGTTATCTAATTCTCCAGGATATTCTGCATTCTGCTGCTGCTCAGGAGCTAGAAGCTTGGCAATGTCCTTCAGCAGTTTCCTGTCTCTGGTTACCTCCATTCTCTTATTCCTTTAAATGGGATGTTCCTGTCAAATTTTCTGCTTAAGAGTTTGAGTCTTTAATGGCCTTTTTTCCTGATACAGAATTGTCAGTGGAGTAGTAGTTACCATTGGGATCAGTTAGGGGAAACCGTTCTTGTTTTCCATCTCTAGTGACATCATCTTAAAAGTGTATGGAAGTCACAGAAACACTGAACATTAGAGGTTGGAAGGGACATCCAAAGACCAAGTCCAAGTGCCCTGCCAAAACAGGATCACCTCGGCTAGTCCTCACAGGAATGCATCCAGGTGTGTGTTGAAAGTCTCCAGAGAAGGAGACTCCACAGCCTTGCTGAGCAGCCTGTTCCAGTGCTCTGTCACCCTCACTGTAAAGAAGTTTCTCCTTATATTGAGGCTAAACCTTGTATGTTCCAATTTATAGCCATTGCTTCTTGTCTTATTGCTGCTGACCACCTAAAGTTGATTGGCCCCATCCACCTGACACACAGCCCTAGGTCTCTCAGTCTCTCTCCACAGGGGAGATGCTCAAGTCCCCCAGTCATCCCCATGGCTCTCCATTGGGACTCTCTCCAACAGGTGTCTCTTCAATTGAGGAACCCAAAATTTGACACAGTATTCTAGGTGTGGTCTCACTATGGCAGAGTAGAGTGGGAAAAAAACCTCCTTAAACCTGCTGGAAACACTTTGCTTGATGCACCCCAGGATGCCATTGGCTCTCTTGGCCACAGGGGCACATCGCTGTTCCATGCAGAACTTGCTGTCATGAGGACTCCAAGGTCTTTCTCCACGGAGCTGCTTTTCCAGCAGGGTAGCCTCCAGCCTGTACTGGTGCCCGTTGTTATTCCTCCCCAGATGCATTGGCTGGCAAAGAATGGGAGAGGTCTGGGGCACTGTAATGGATTACCTTCGTGGAGTGTGCCCTGAAAAAGCCCATTTGGAATTTTTTCATTCAGATGGATTTTTAGTTCCACCTTAACTGAGGTGTCAGCTCTTCTGTGTTTTAGGTTAGTTGAATTAATTCCCCCTTTCAAGCTTCATGCCCTCAGGATTTAGGTAATACTTCACAACCTTTATAAATTGTCAGAATGGAACTAGGTGCTTCAGTACACTTACCTGCACTAAGTTTTACAAGACCAAGAAAACTATGGAATATAAAGCCACCTTTTGTTGTCACAGTAATCCATTAAACGCTAAATCTGCTGCTATGGGCCTTGAAAAGCATTTTCCTTTTGACATTTGAGTAGCCCCCTGGATTCCGTTTGCACCAAGTATAAGACACCTGAGAGGCATCTCAGGCTAATACTGCAGTTGGTAGATGAGTAGTATTCTCTGTGGTACCTACCACAATGCACAAATATGAACAACAGGATGTGCTAATGTTTGGAATCATTCCACGTGTCGAGCAGCGTGTGTCATGCATTTGCCTCCTGCCCTATTGATACTCTTTGGAGAGTCCTCTGGGGAGGGTCTTGCTGTGGAGATTTAAAAATTCCTAGGGAACTGAAGTAGCAGCAACAACACACTACTTTCTGATCCCAGTCCGCAGCTAGGAGGAGGTGAGGTAAATGCAGTCTTGTGCCTGGAATACTATAGAGGCAAAACACAGGGCAATGTGTGTGCACCCGCTGTCAGAATGTGTGTGTTATCTCTACCAACCCAAATATTGATTTATATACCACAAGTAGTATCCAGTGGAAGCTATTCCTACTACCCAAGCCTCATTGTTCACAAAGAGCTTGATGAGATTCAGAATTTGTGAGCATCTCCTCCTGTTAGCAGTTGCCAACAGTCCTTTCTTTGTGATGGTGGTGCTGGTATGGATAAAGCTGCTCAAGGCAGTGAGATCCTCTTGGTTGTGCTAAGACCTATTAGTATTCCATGGCTTACCTACAAATACCTTGATTTATGAAAGCAGTGTTTGAAAATACCCTAAAAGGACCTTAAATACAGGTTTATGGAACTTGCAAGCAGAATTTATTTTCTAATATATGCAAGGGATCTTGATGAAAGTCATTCACAGTGAAGTGGGATGTTCATTTGCTTTCTATGTGTAGGCTTATATTGTTGTTTGGCTTGATTTTGATACTTAGAAACATTTGTAAGCAAAATGCTGCAATTGGATACCTTTTCAGCTCTTTCTAGAGCATCACTGAGCCTGAAGCCCTGAAAGAAAAAATTGCAGTGATTAAATTTGGAGCTCATTTTAAGTTTGTGTTGATTTAAGACAAAAATGGCAACAGCTAACCATAAATAACTTAATCAAAATTTAACATCAATATAGTCTACCATAAACTTGAAAGCTTGGGGGGTTTGCTTTGTAAGTGCAGACATTCTGTAGATGAGACAGCACAAGAAAACTTACTGCCTTCACTTATTCTGTTTTTTTAATTTGAATTGGAATAGACAGGATTATTTCTTAAACTGTATTTGGATGTTTAGGGATAGAAGTGTAAAAATGTAGCTTTTAAGTAGTGTCTGGTTGTGATCATTAACTTGGATGAAATAACTAAAAAAGGAGCTCTCTTTTTTCATAATTAGGACAGTATTTCAGAGGCCTTTGTTTTCTGTGTCTTTTACATTCAGGCATTACTTTTGACTGTGTTATTTTTTAAACAATTTAGCGTGTGATTGAAGCAGATAGTAAGAAACTGTTAGCTGCTGTTTTCCTACAGACTTGACAGCAAATGTATCTACTTTGAATTGAAAAAGGGAATCTAGAAGTAGA
The DNA here is from genome assembly GCF_015220805.1 of Pogoniulus pusillus. Classification (NCBI taxonomy): domain Eukaryota; kingdom Metazoa; phylum Chordata; class Aves; order Piciformes; family Lybiidae; genus Pogoniulus; species Pogoniulus pusillus. The sequence goes on along the minus strand of NC_087268.1, from coordinate 32,905,736 downwards.
TTATTCTCTGCCGTCTTCATCTTGGCTAGTTTAAACAACAGCTTTAACATTTCAAAAGCACTTAATGAGTGTGATGGTGTACTAGGGTACTCTTTAGAGTTCTTATCACCCTTTGCCTGGTTTAAGTGAGGTATTTTCCTGTGCACCTGAAAATCTGTTTTGGAAAACAGGACCTGGCAAGTGGTACTACAGTTAAAAGGCGAAAGACACAGTTAAGTAGAATGGAGTATAAACCATGAGATAAGCTGTTTGTTTCAAAGAAAAGCTTTTTGTCTTTACTTGTGACTCTTCATTGAAGTATAGTATTGAGTGGTGGTTAGTTTGAGAGCTTAGTGGTGTGATTAACAAGCTTGTGGTAGTTACAGATACTGGAATATGTAAAGTAAAAAACTCAGGCAATAAGGCTAACTAGTGGTGATTTACCTAAATATTGTCCACAGAGAGAGATTTTGACATTGCTGGATTTTGAAAAGAGGATAAGTTCTTGAATCAGTTTGTGGAAACAACTCTAAAACTTGCTTTCAGTAAACTGCATATAAAAAAAACCCAAGCAACAGAAGAAAACAAGTTACCTACAATACAGCTCTGGTGTGAAAAGTCTCAAACAGAGGAACTCCATTTTAAACATTTTTCAAAACCTCCTGTATCAAATGGCCTTTATTTAGGGAAACTTCTCTCCACTGCCAGCCCTAACTGTAGCCTTGAGGACAGTCTGTGCTTGGGATATTTGCTTACCTCTAGCTGTGCAAGATTACAAACTTATGCTCACCAAGCCCATTTTCCCAGCATCTCCGACACAGAGCTGCATCCTGACCTCTATTGCAGCTGAGTCTGCGAACGCTGCATTTATCCAGACTTGAAGCAAGGAATGCAGAAATGCTTCCGAGGGCTTTCCGTGCCTATCTGTGGGAATTGATTTGCAGTGTGTTGGGGTGGAACTTGTTTCTCCCGGGCACCTTGGAGAGAGAGGTGTGCAGAAATGCCAGCTGCAGCACTTACAGGAAAATTTTGGCTATTTCTTTCTCCTTTCTCTCTGCTTCAGAGAAAACTATAGATTCAGGCTTGTTGGATGAGAGCACATCCACATGGAAAATACAAGCAATTATAGGTGACATTTCAACTGCAGTTTCGGATCTTAGCTTTCAGTAGCAGGTTCTTTGTGAAAGGGGCTGCCACTCCTTTTTGATTATTTAGGGTTGTATGTGACATAACCAGTACAAAGTATTTGCATGTCTCTTCGAAACCAGTGTATGTGATTATGTATTTGGTGTGGGCAGGTCACAGCAGAATACATCTTCAGTCAGCCAAAGGCAAGATGATACAGCTTCCTAAAACGTTTGAATGTCATCATGGTCAATGCTATCCATTATTATGGCATGCTGAAGCTTGATCTTCTTTTTGAGCATATGGATCACAAGTTTTGCTAAGAGCAGGTCAAGATAGGACTCCTGAAAGCACCTAAAAAATACAGTGTTTGTTGATAGTAAAGAAACTTTGTCAGTAGAGAAAGCTTTGTCCGCAGTATTTTTCCTTTGCAGACTAGAACACTGACAGTGTGATGTACCTTCAGTGAGAATTAATTACCATTGTGGGATAGATTTTGCTTTATATATGCTGCTATTGTGGTTTTGTATTTATTTCATTAAAATTCAACCTTTCATTAAAACCGCTAGCCCTGACTTCCTGATCCTTGTCTTTGCAAACACCAAATGTCAGTTACTGTGCAGCTAAAGCAGTTCATCACAAAAACCACACAGAGTGATATAACTAATAATACATTAAAAGTAACTGCAGATGTTCTGCTGCCAATCTACTTTAATTAAAAAAGGCAAAAAATATAGATGTAGGCAAAACTGTACATAACTGTAGTTTCTAAAGAGCTGTGGAGAATCAGCTTGTGTGCTGTTGTATGCAAATGTTGTATGTAAATAGCATCTGTGTGTTATCAGTGGCTTGTGGACTTGGGTGAAGAAGTCCAGACTGACTGCAGTGTTGCAGGAGGCTGTCAGTGCATACTATGAGTGAACCACCTGCCATCTGCTCTTGGTGCCTCGGGGTGGCTACTCCATGAAGACTTCAATGGCTGATTGGATACCCTTTGATTGTACTTACAAGCTTTGCAGCAATTTATTTCCTCTTCACATGTTTTCCCCTTTCCTCTCCTACTTGTTTTATCCGTCCAGCATCTTGCACTGGCTCCTTTCAGCCTGTTCATTTTTCCATAACAGTCATGGAAGTGTGCTGTCACTGACAGTGGTAACGGACAAGCAGCAACAACTTTCAGTTTCATGCAGTTGCCCCTTTAATCTAATATCTTCGTTAATGAAGTTAGTATAGATTTTTCTTCATGAGACATCTGCGTACCCATTGTTCTCGGTGGCTCACCTGTTCAGGTGTCAATTTGATGCAGACCCACGTCTCAGCACTGCCGTCTTGTTGCGCTTCACTGCGCTCCATTACCACCATTCGCCTTCCACAACCAAAGTCCTCACATGGGGCACCATTTGTTGCCGCGCAGTAGTAGTGGACAAAGCAGCGCCAACTTTCGGTTTCATGCAGGAGCCCCCTTTAATACAGCCAGAGCTACCTTTTGTACCATCATACAAACAGAGCATTAACATAAAAACAGATGATGTACAGCCCTGTTTTTAACAGATTCTTCCCCTTCATGTCTTGTTTTTTTCCAGACTGTCTGGCCCATTATCTTAGTCGCTACTTCTCTCCCGCAGGGGAGACATCTTTAGCTTCTGGGAATCAAGGCTGTTCACTCTCTACGCAGCTCATTATTTTTCTTACTTACATTTCTCTTTGCATTCCCACAGTGTGCAAGAGTCCTGGATGTCTGTGTTAGTGCAGAAGAATCTTAAGTTTCACAGCACAGCCAAAGGATATCAAACGCATAACTTGTGTCCTGCTTTTTTTGCATTGCTGTGCCCTCTTTCAGCAATAGCCTATCCATGCATTTCTTCAAGTTTCTTCCTCCTGGAGGTCCTTTCAGTGTGAATGATTCTGATTTAGTGTGCATGTTGTACTGGTTTCAGTTTGTTGGCAGTTCAGAGTTTTGGTTTGTTTGGAGGGATTGGGTTAACTTTTTTAATAAAATGGAATTTGGTTTGAGAATCTATTTTTAAATTCCTCTATGAAAGCTAGGACAGAAATCACAGATTTCTACTAAAATGAATGTTTCAAGGAATAGCTTCCATGGTAACAAACCATGTAATTAAGCCATGTAAATTCTCTGCTCTTACTTTGTAAATTTTCCTAGTTACAGTAAAATGTTATTTTTACCCATACAGAGTGCTGTTTTCTACTGTGACACAACTGTTTGAGTCCTTATTGAATATGTTGCCTACATGCAAGTCCTAAGTACCCAGTCAGGGGAAAAAAAAAAGGTTTCAGGAAATGGCATATTTCAAGAGTGCAGTGTAAGTAGATTCAGGTTAATTTTACCCTTCTGGCTTTCATCCCCTCAGCCACTTCCACCAAAACCTGCAATTGCTGAAATATTTTTGGCATTCCTAAATGTCAGGTATTTGTTGTTGCTAAGAAGTAATAACTATGTGAGAGCTTGGCCCATACAGCACCTTCATGGGATGTGTGAATCCATGGTAATTTCCTCTTTAGCGTAAAAACTTAAACTTTGGTCTTCAGTTATTAGGAGAGGAAACTCTTGTTAGAGATTTGGTCTAACACAAGTCCTAGAGTCTTACAATACAGTTCATCAAAACTAATTTTAATCAGAGTAGGCTGGAATCCATTTCCATTTTCTCATCCAAATGCTGTGGGCTGTAGAGTCGCTACTTCAAAGAGTCACAAAGTATTTAGACAACTGACACAAAGCAGAGTATCTAGCAAGTCACTGTCTAAACTTCCACAGTTAGGATCCTCTAGATGAAAGGTAGGTGACTGGAGCTTGGGCCTGGCTGTGAATATTGGTAGAGGAAGGATACACATTCCAGTCTTTAATGTCCTAGCTAACCAGTGTGGCTGTAGGTCATGAAGTTGGATGATAGCAGCTTGTTGCTCCTCCTAATTGTGCTCTATTTTCTAACTGGTGCCAAGGTTGCTTTGAGTCCAGTCTTTCATTTCTGGATATCCTTGAGTACTGAAGTTTTGAGTGGAGTGCTTCTGTCTTGGTCTGCTGAACTACATTTGTTGTCATATAATATATTCTTTACACTCTGAGATATCCATTGAAGTATCTTGGAGCTAGGATCTCCAAAAATCTTATGGTTTGACAGGAAGGCATGATGTCTTGAATTTACCATTGATACTTGGCCTGTGTTATTCATCAGTTGTGTGATTGGTGATTGACTTTCAGGTCTTGTCTTATTAACACTTGTTGCTATTTTCAATGGGTAATGTTTTCTTCTAAATCCATATAAATACCTGTTACATGGAATAAAACCGAGTAGGCTGTTCCTGATCGTACATAGAGTCCCATCAGAAACTGTTAAATAGGTTCTGGTGTTAAAGTAAGTTAATCCGAGCTGTATTAATTGTGCAAATAACAGTAAAGATTCTTGTGTATGCTAAAAGTATTAACCAGGAAAGTCCATGCCAAATACTGAGATACTGATTCAGCTGAAAACTGATTTTTGCTTCCAGGATGTTGCCATTATTTCTGTGAACACAACTTATACAAGCAGATGTTGGGTTTTAGTTTTGCTTTTTACACAGTATGTGCAGCAGTAGAGGGTTTAAAAGTGGGTTTCATCTCACCTAATTCTTAATGTCTAAAAAAGCTGTTAAGTGTCTGCAGTAGCTGAGGAGAGGCATGTATATTTGTTGGTGATTCATCCTACCCTAAATGCAATATTTGAGCTGCATGGTTTGAATTGTCCTCCAGTGGGGAGCTATTTGACCTTTAAATGGTGACAGGTGAAATGGGTCCTGTCCAGAATCAATAGGAAACAGAGGTTTTCCAATTAATGTTGTGTCCTTCAAATGGGTGGTTTTAAAGGATTCTCTTACCTCTATTACTGCTTTATTATGATTGTCAGATTACACCCTCCCTCCCCAGAACTTCCTCCCTGAGGTTCTTTTTCTGTCTCCAAGCAATTTCTGTCATGTTTTCAAAAAGGACAAGGAAAGGAAAATAATTAGGGTAGGTTTTTTTTCATTTGGTTGGAGTAAGAAATTTTTGTGTTGTTTTTTTTTATTTGTTTGTTTGTGCTTGTTTTTTTCTTAGTCAGAAATGAGCTTTCTTGGTAAGACAAAGGGCTTTCTATCCTCTGATTATTTGTTTTAGAATGAGAGAAAGAAAAAGATCACTCAGTATATTAGATTAGAAACTGATACCTCAGAGACTTGGTACACAATAAAAGTTGCTTGGTCAGTAGATTTTACTTAGCAAGATGAAATTTCTCCTCAGAACAGAGGTCAGATGTCTCAAAATTGTGGAGGCTGTGCTGGAGAGGTTGGACCTCAAAATGTTCTTAGGAAGAAATGCCTTATTTCTCTGGAGTGTACAAGTGATCCATTCTTCCAGAAGCTGTTTACGTATATTTTCATGCTTTGTAGCTTCCACCTTTTTGGTTGGTTGTTTTTGTTGGTTTTTTTTTTTCTGGTTGATTGGCTGATTAAGTTTGATGGTTTGGGTTTTTTTTCTTACACTTAACATCCTCTTTGGTGGACAGTGGATCTTCAGGATTCTGTATTTAGCCAGTTGTTAGATAGATTATCTGCAGAAAAACAGAGAAATCTTAAACAGTAGTCAAGATGACAGTTATGAGGAAACATGAAAAGGGGGCAGACAGTAAAAACAACAGCCAAACCTTGACTGTTTTGAGAACAGGACTGTGGCAAAATTAGTTCTCTGGATTGGTCGTAATAGTTTGGAAGGATATGGACTTCTGAGATCTGCTGTTTTCCTTCAGACTTGAAGTTTCATGAAAGACAGACTTGCTAAAGTTAACATACTAGAACAAACTGGTGATTCATATTAGTAGGAAGTGGAGCATATTCATTGCAAGTGTAGTGAAGGAGTTTGGTTGCCAATGAGAAAATTAGGTTGCAGTAGATGGTATTTATGTCTTCAAAAATTGGGAGGGGATGATCTGAATGCTTTCTTGTATCTTGCTAACCTCTGGAGCTCATTGCTTCTCTAATCTGAAGAGCCTAGTATGGTTCAAAAATAATTGGACTGTTGGATGCATATGGAAAAAAACCCACCATAAACCTGGTTGTCAGATCTACCACCCTATTTTATTATAACCAAGTGAGTCAAATTAAACATAATTGTTAATGAACTTAACACAGCAGGGGTAAAGCAATACAGCTTCTATGATACAAAGCTGAGGTGTGCACATCTGTGCAGATTAACATTAATGAATACAGAAATGACTCTGTCTTAGAAATGTCTTAAAAGCTTTGAAAGTAAGACTTCCTGGTCTTTCAGTATGCTGTGACTAATTCTGGCTATGTTTTAAGATTCAATCCTTGCACAGCTGTTAAGTATACTTATAATTTTTTGAATAATTCAGTAGTAGCTGAAACAATATGAGTTATGTAAAACTTGAGATTGGTTCAATGTTACTTAAGTAGCTTAATATAAAAAAAGACTTGTGGTGTTCCCTTGCAATCCCAAGGAGCATGGGTATTTGCCAGCCAGTCTGTGACACACAGCCCAAGCTTGAGACCTTTGCAAGCATGTGCGTATTATGAAAGGCTTTTATTCTGTAGTAGCTTCTAATGTAGCTCTAGTTGTGTGTTGAGACAAGTCCTCACATTTGGAGCAGTGGGTAATATTTCAGTCGCTTGCTTCTAACATGCAAACAGTGCTCAAACAGACAAAAGTAGTATTAGGCTGAAGCACACTGCTAAATTCTGGTCATCCATTTGAAAACAGAAGGGAGAGATTTCTGCTGATACTAGAAGAATCAGAATCAGGTAGGAATGAGATCATGAAGATGCAAATATTCCATAATGAATAGTTTGCAAGGAGCAAAGTGGGTGGTGTTTGTTTTGACCACAAAACAAGAGCGGATTGACATTCAGTACCCTGAACGTTAATTAAAAACTGCTTCCTTATTATTCCTTACATAACATCTTGCTAACCTGTGGAGCTCGGTGCCATGTGATAGCTAATCTGAAGAGCCCAATATCATTCAAAAATAATTAGAGTTTTGGATGGATACCATCCTCTGTTATCTTCTACAGTAAAAGAAGATAAAACTCTCCAGCTTCAAAGACAAGTTGGTAATGACCGACATTCAAAAAAATTGACTGTCAGCCATTGCTCATTAAAAAAGCTGAAGCTTCAGTTGTTACCACTGCTCAGTTAGGAGATGCAACAATGGCAGGCAGTCTGCTAGTAGGTACTGCTCACTGAAAAAAAACTTGCAAATATTCTGTTGTCTGGGCTACCTCGGTTTTACTTTGAAAAGTATAAAACCTCCAGGACTATGAGTGAAATGATGTCTTACATACTACTGGTCTTGGGATGTTTGATTGTACGTAAACTGAAATACCACAGTGGGGCTGTCATTAGAGAAGCAACTAGAATTAGTACTGTAGTTACTGAAAAATTCCTGTCAGGGCAATACTCAGTTGCATTTTTCTTCCTTTTTAATTGGACATGTGTGTTTATCACATGTGGCTTAGTTTGGCATTGCACACCTCCTACAGCAGGGAAAGTGAGACTGCACACTACTCTTTTTGCGTACCAACACCAAAGCATCAATTATGAAAACCCTATCGATACTGCTTGTACCTGAACATTGGAGAGAGTAATTGTTCCAGTGGGTTCTTTGGGAACCAGGGAAACCACACACACATGGGTACCCCACTCAGGGTACGGTTTCAACACTTCTTTTATAACTCAAACACTAAAATCATAGAGAGAAAGGTATATGACAAAGAATGCTGAGTAACTCTGTTGATCACTCTAACTGACCAGCAAAACTCCTGAGATACATAGATTGCAGAGCTTATCTTCTTAAGGTAGGCATCCCCACTGGGAGCCACACTGTCATGGTGGTAAGATTGGTGCTGCTCCATCCCAGCTACCTAGGCTCTCAGTATATATGGCTTCAGAACTCTGTGATGTATGTCTAGGACATCCCAGAAGGTCAAATGAAGGAGAACAGAGCTCCTCCTTTGTTTTGGAATCTGTTACATACCATCTCTCCTTACTCTCATGAGCATACTTGCAAGGCCAGTTTGCTCAGGTCTTATCTTTTAGTAACCTAGTGATCAGTCTGTTGTAACTTTTGATCAAACACATACCAACTCTTCCCTCTTACAGTAATGTGATTGCAAAATTACTGGTTAACATAAAAAAATGTTTTGCCTTAGTCTGCAGAATGTAACTGGCTATTGTATTTTTCTATCTTGCTTTGTGAAAACAACTTCCATGATCAGATTCATTGTGTGACTTTGGTCTGGATCTTACAAGATTTAAATTATCAAGCACCTTAAAGCTATCTGCATTTTTTTTGTTTTTTGCAGGGTATTATAGAAAAATCAAAAGTGAAAGGAATTCCTATCATTATTGATGCTGTAAGTATTTTCTTATTTCAGTTGGTGATTTCACATGTAGGAAGCTGTTCAGTAGATGATGTTCTTACTGGTTTTTTTTCAGGATGGACTGTGGCTCATTTCCCAGCAGCCTTCTCTGATTCAGGGCTACCAGAGAGCTATTCTTACCCCAAACTACATCGAGTTTAGCAGACTGTATGAAGCCATGGTGAGCTATTTTCCTTACTGATATTTCACAGAATCACAGGACGTTAAGGGTTGGCAAGGACCTCAAAAGATCATTTAGTCCAGCCATCATGCCAGAACATGCAAGCGCATGCAAGCTTAGTCTTTTTAGTCCTTAAAAATAAACAACCTATTACTAGCTTAAACATTACATGCTGCTTCTTGTATGCAAAAGAAGCATTCTCTGAATTTTTATTCCATGGGATAACTACCACAACAATGAATATTCTTAAACAGACCTCTTTTTGAAAGACCCTTGCTTATGCATTTTTTTTGTCACTGCAGTGGTTATAGGTGAAAAAAAAATACCTGCAATGACTGATGGTGCTGCTTACCAATTTTTAACCCCCCCAATATATATGCTGAAGTAGCATGTGTTAGGATATGTTGTTCTAGTAGTAAAATATGTACTGTGTATGAAATTTTTGTGTTGTAGCTTAGAGATCCTGTAGACAGTAGTGATCATCATGGATGTGTATTAAGACTCAGCCAAGCCATGGGGAATTTGACAATTGTTCAAAAGGGAGAAAGAGATCTTATTTCAGATGGAGAGAAAGGTAAGTGAAGCCTTCTGCTTTTAGCAGTGTGATTTTTCTGTTGCTTTGTTTGCTTTGAGTCATAGTCCAGTAGTTAGATTGTGTAGTGATTGTTTGCCTGTATTCCCCTGATGATTGAAGGGGTGCGATGGCTGTCTTCACAGATCACCTTTAGATGATTTCTATAAATTGAGGTTACTTGATGAAAAAAATGCTGATTTTATTTGTCATTTAGACAGCTAATAAGTTTTACATTACTGTGACCTGTTTTAAAATTCTTATCTCTAAGTGGAGGTGTCATTGCTACATTGATATAGAATAATATTGTGGTTTAATCATATATTGAGGGGGTGTGTTAAAAAGACATCTCAAGGTTTGTGAGCTGCTTGGTTCCTTGATGCCATTTACTGCTGGGCTGTAGATTAGCATGCATATACATGACTTGTACATTAGCCCTGACAACTTTAGAAAGAAGCAAAACAAATCTTGGAGGTCTCTTCCAACCCGGTTGATTCTATGAAATTAACTCTAGATTGCCATCACAGCTTTTTTAAACAGCCACTCATTATTATGGTTAAAGTACATTTGATTGAACACATGCTTTTTTATAATGGTCATTTACTGGTACTAGTATACAATTAGCTTGTGAGCGCCTTCGTTGCATTTTGGCTGTGTGGTCTTATTTCACATACATAGCAAGCAGCAGCTCTGCTTCTAGTTACTTGGAGTGTTAATCTCAGATAAATGTTTATGCTGTTTCAGACCTGGTTTGTACATACAGACAATTTTTGTTACTGTGAGCCAGGGGAGTTTTTTGTTACAGAAAAACAGTTGTAAAATGACAACTGGGTTGTGCAGAGCCATACCCCTATTAGTACAGATACTACAGCAGACTGAAGCAATCTGGAATCTGGAAGCAATAAAGTTCTGTGTGGTGAAGCACTCTGGTTGGTCATATAGTACCTAAGCTGCCGTGCATGAAATCTGCTGTCAAACTTGCACACGTAGCAGGCTTGACAGTCAGACCAGGTTTAAAGGAGGATGATTTTATCTGCCAGCAGATAAATTATCCTGCCTCCAGTTTATGCCAGCTGGAGAGTTGTAGAGCACTGTAGTGTATCTTCTTTCTCTGTTTATGACAATAACATTATTTTCATACAGGAATATTGGGAAAACTGAGTGAGCATTTTAGACTGAGCACATTAACTTGCATATCTGTGTTCATCCTTTGAGCTGTTACTCTTGAGATAAATGTACTCCCACAGGTTCACAAAAATAGGAAACAATGGAAATTCTTTCCAATTTCAATCCTGAATGTTCAGGAGTGGCACAGGTTTGGTGTGTCTTGTATGTTTGTGGGGCTTTATATGGTTTGCTTGGTTTTGTTCCCTCTTCTTTCTCTCTCATGTTCTTTTTTTCCTCATAGTTAAATGGATTTTTTTATTTGAAATAAAAAGAGTTTTGTGACTTTACAGTCATTGTGTGATGTCCAGCTGTCAGCTGCTTTCTTATTCTTGCCTTCATTCTGGCACTGATTCTTGCTCTCTCCAGATGACAGACATTTCAGGTAGCATTGTTGCAGTGTTGTCATGTGTAATACAGGCTATAATATCAGTTACAAACACTCTTTTTAGGGTCTGTGTTGCTTGCAAGGAGACTCCTGTGAATTTTGCAGGAACTATAAACTTCATCTTTATCAAGAATCTTCTTTGGGTCTGGGTGGTATTCTCAGCCAAGTTTATAAAAGCTTCTCAAATGCAAACTTACATTGAGAAAGGAAATTCTACTGTCTGCTCTGTGCCCCAACACAGAACATGTTGTCATGTTACTGATCTTGAATTCTCTCCCAGATTTTTCACTCCTAACTACTTTTTTTCATCTGTTTGTTCTTTTGATTGGATGTTGTCGTCTTTATTTCATCTAAGACAACACACATCATGGTTCCAGCATGAGGGAAATCCAGATAATTAGATTAGGCCAATGTTTTCTGGAAGCAGTCAAATACTACAAAAAAACCTGTCTACTCCTCTTGCCTTTTATTTTTCATGTCAGGGTTGTAGTGCTTAAGCTGTACCTATTTGCAGGCTTTTTCTGGTTAAGATCATTGCTCCATACAATGACACTGCAGTTTCCATATATAATTTTTAAACTTTCTCTTTTAGGGATATGCTGAATTCATGATTTTTTTTTTTGGGGGGGGGGTGGGGAGGCAAGGAGGGGGTAGAGAAAGGAAGTCTTAGTGTTCTCCAGGGAAACCAGAAATTGCATACTTACTTTTGTAGCTTTAGTGTTCTGTGCTTGATTATTGTGCAAGAAAGGCTTTTTGAAGATGCTGAAATTTGCAGCAAGTGAGACTGGCTTGGTGAATACCTCATAATTTAGAGTGATTGTAGTGGTTATTTTCACAGTACTTTTGTTTATGAGTCTGTAGGAAATGTACTACTTTTATGTGAAAACAAAAACAGTTATTGGATGATGTGATAGTGAGCTGAAAGTGCAGACGTTGGTGGAGGATTACTGTCAGCAGATACATCTGTAAGCAGACAGGCACAATATATTCCGACTGGAAGCTGAACCTTAGTAAATTGAGATTAAAAATTAGGCAATCTTTTTATTAACAGAAAAAATACCTATGACAGTAACATACCTAGAACTTTAACATACCTAGAACTTTGGAAGATTGCCAAACTGAAGGGTATGGAGGCATTCTGAGGTTTGTTTTTTCAAGGTCAGATGAGGTGATTAGGTGGTTTCTCCTTCCTTAAAATCAGTACTGAACTACATACATGGCCTGTGTGAAGTCAGCAGCAGTTCTCCCCTGCAAAGGAGGTTTTTCTAAAATCCATCTCCATTTCAGTTATGAGCTGCCAACTGCCCTGTAAACAATCACCAGGATTAAAATTAAGTTTTATATACTCTTTTTCTCTTTCCTTTTGCAATTTCACATTATAGCTTGGTCTACAGTTGTTGATTCCCTGCTCTACAAAGATGAGCTTCACCATGCTCTTGGTAGGTGAGATCAGTGCCATCACTGACCAGGGTAGGAATGAGTACTCAGCCTGTGGGTAAAAGGTAAGTCAGCTTTAATTCGCTATGACACAGCTCTCTAAGGTTTTCTTATTATTATTCTTTGGAGAACTGGTCAATAATAAAGTGTGGTTATACCAGTTTTAGTTCCTAACATGTTTAAAATTTAGCTAGGTCCTTGAAGTAGAAGATTGGGACTTTTGTTTTTAAATACTATAGTGAATTTTCCCCCACTACTTGTTTGTCCTATTCTTGCTTCCAAAAAGCAGACTTTATGGGTAACCAGCCTGCTGCTTCCTTTGACTACTTTTACCTGGAGCTAGTAGCCAAACAGAGTTTCCCTCCAGCTGCCCAGCTGCAGCTATGGTCAAGAGAAGCAATGAGGCCTGCGAGAGGGATTATTAAGTACTGAATATAGGGTAAAAAGACAACTCTTGCTATAAATCTTCCAAGCAGTACTTTTGATTTCTACCATTCATTCCCTATGCAGCTGGAAAGGAAGCTCTTCAGTTCTTGTCAGTCCCTGCCTCTGTCAGATAAAAGCTCTTACAGTGACAAGCTGCCCAGCAAATTTTACCTAGGCTTTTAACCAAGAGGCAGCACCTTTGTCTCCAGTCCTGTTTGTGCAGGATGAGCAAAAGGAAGGTTGTGATTCCTGTCCTTTGTGTCCCTGTCCTCTCCTTTGCACGTGCAGCCCAACCTGTTGTCACCCTGGCACTGTTCACCTGGCATGGCATCTGTCCTGTGGCTATAGCACTTAACAGTATAAGTAATGCAAAATTTGGATAATTTTATAATTGCCTGATGCCTCACACTCAAGGACCTATCTAAGTTTTAAAAGTGTGATTAGGGAGTATAAAAGTATAAGCACCCTTTATATAAAAGCCAGCTTACATTTTCCACATCAGTTGAGTTATTTCTCCAGACAAAGTCATTAGTCTTGGTTTCCCTGTCTGTATGCGTTCTGGGAATCCACAATTTCCAGCCACGTGCTTTTGTGAACTAACTTGTGAAAGGAAGATACATTTCTTACTATGTGGGTATCAGCCAGGTCAGAGATGTGTATTGGTAAGCGATTTTATTCAAGATGCAGTAATGATCTAAACCTGAACCTTACATTTGGTGGAGCAGAATGGTCCTTGATAGCTACTTCGTCTTGCATAAACTATGAAGTTCTTAAGCTTTTTAATTGAGCAAGAGTATTTGTTGTTCTGTGGGGTAGCTGGTGTTAGCTGATCCAATCCAGATGGATCATGCCAGAAGTAAGAATGGTTGTGCCTTTCATACATGGATTGCCAAGCACATTAGGATCAGAGTAATGGTCCTGCTTGGTACCAGGAAAACAAGTGCAAAGAGCTTGTGGAGGACGTCTGAGATTCAAGAATTAAATTATAATGTCCAGGCTGTCTTTTGGTCTGCAGTGTCAGTAAATGTGATGGCTTCACACAGGGCTCTTCAGCCTTCTTTATCGTCATCAGTACTGCATGTTTAGCCATGGCAACCTGTCCCATATTTCACATTCTGTACTCAAATACAGATGTGAAGAATGAATCCCTGGGTGTCTGGGTTTTTTTCATTACTGTGTGAATACTGTTAGTTGAGAACATGCGTTGTTAGCATGCGTTGCTTTGTATACTACATGGGCCTTTGGTTTTCTAACTGCAGTATGTCTAGGAGCTGTTGTAAGTAGGGCTGTCTTTATACAGCTGTATCAGAATCTGTGTTTCACAGTTACAGCACTTGACCTCAGCAAGCTACAAAATTCTGGGGTTTTTTCCTCCCTTCAAAGAGATGACAGCTATTTTCAGTTACATAACAGACTGCTTTTTAAACTAAGCATACAATACTTGTAAGTGGGTCATTCTTCTGGGCTTTGATCTGCCAACACAGTCAGGGCTGGGAGTTCTTTCAGCTTAAAACTTGATGGCAGTGGTACAGTTAAGTGTGACACCATACTCTGAATGCTTACCCAAATGCTAATATTTACCTCATCTTCAAGGAGTGCTGAAAAGAGAGTGATGGTAACTTATTAATTGGCCTGAAATATGTTAAACATAGAGCTACTAATTAACTTGGCCGTAGTCACCCAGGAAGTATGGGGCAGAATTTTATGTGGAGCCTAAAACTTCTTAACTTTTACTTCTCCATTATTCTGTCAGTATGTGACAGCCTTCATTTGTTTTGCTTATGTCAAACTCAGACTTTAGTACATTTTTTTCCATGGACTTAGAAGAAATCAGTGTGACTCTGTGAGGTGAAGTATTTGTTGCATCCAGCTCTGTCAATATTTATATGCATTTTAATTGCTGAGGCATGGTTGAAATCATCACCTTATGATAACAATACCAGATTTGGTTGCCCAAACCCATTAAAAAAAAAGATGCCTTGCCCCAGTAGATAATTTGCCTGGCATTAGTTGTGTGTTTCCATCACTTAAGATCTGTCAGTTGAACTATAGATGAACCTCTCCATTATTTTGACTGAGATTGGTGTCAAACTCATTGACTGACCTTAAGTGGCCCTTGTTACTGCCTTTCAGTATTGACACATTGTGGTGATTTCAGTCTTTACAGTTTCTCTGTTGTTCAGTGTCTTGGTCTCCGCAGCTATTCCAAGAGCCACATTTCTGGGCTTTCTGGTGCAAGTGTTCATCCCTAGCTGAACGTAGTACAGCTTCACTGAGTGATGGACTGAAAAATACTTTGCCCTCGTGTAAATACTTTGTTCTGCATCTCCCTGAGGAATAGAACTGCCTCCCTTCTCAGCATCATCAGTGACTGTTCAGTCATATCCATCTAATCGAAGTCTTGTAACGTTGTCACTGGTTGTCACTGCTCAGTGCAGCACATAAGGATGTCACCCCTGTGGTCCTTGAAAGAACTGCTTGAGCTGTCTTCACAGCAGGTCACAGACATTTAGTGGGGGATGTTGGATTATGGGAGTGGGAAGGTGGCAGTTTTATTTTTGTCGTTCTAGAGGAGAGCTGGGAAGAGCATATCAGGAAGACTTTGTCCTTTGTGGATTTGGCAGTATGCCAGTTTGTCTTGATGGTGGTGTGGGATTCCTGCTTTTACTTTAAAAGCTTCTAACGGTGACTATACTTCAGAGGAGTTTTTCATTCCATTTCCCATTGCCTGTTGTGCTGTTCGTCATCCTTTTATTTTGAGATGTTCTTTGAGGAACTGAGCCTCTGCACAAGAAACTCAAGTGTTTTGTTTCCTTTCCCTCCCTCATTCAAGTGAATCTCCAATAATTCTGCTTCTTTGAAGGTATTGCATGCATTTGTTTTCCAGCATCTCTGTGCAGCATACAAAGGTCTACTTTCTGTTGTTGCCTGAAGAGGTAGTCTGCACATACTTGAGACTTACAAAAGACTACTTTTTTTTTTCTCCTGCAGCAGGATATTTTAATTGGCCTAGTTTGAGGAGATCTTGCTTTCCTGTGTAGCTCAAAACTGACTGGAAGGTTGTGGGGCTACAGAATAGTGGCAGATGGTGATATACAGCTAATAAGCAGGGGCTTGTGCTCAGCTGTCAGTCAGAAGGCCCCAAAGCTTTTGAACAGAGGATTTCCATCCTGCCTCCTGCTAGGAGTTCAAGCCCTCAAAGTGAAAATCCTGTGAGATACCATCTTCAAAGTAGAAGAATTAGAGGTAATTTCTCCAAAGAACTCTATTTAAAAAAAAAGAGAGAGAAATAACCCATGCCACCTAAAAGGGCATACTTTCTTCAAATAGATAACTCAGAAGAGCATTACACTTGTGAAATTTGACATTAACTACTTCTCACTGAGAAACCCTTCTAGAATCTTAATTTGGGGAGGAGGGGGGAGGAGAGGGAAGTGATTGGGAAAATTAACTGCTGGCAAAGCTGCAGCGATGTTTGCTCCATTCATGGTGACTAATGAATCTTTGCCCTCTCAGTGGCAGCAAAAATGCACAACTCGTGAGCCCAGCAATTACTGCTGGAAAAATTAGTGGGACATGGAAGTGAAGTACAACTCTTTGCTGCATTGAGTAACAGGAAGGCTTTACTTGCATTATGGACTTTCTTGCCTCTTACTGTTTAAAATCTACCTGCAAGTCCTTCAATTTTGTGCAGATTTCTCCCCCCCCCCCCCCATTATTTTGCAAGAGAAAAAAATCCCTATAAGAAATATGGCTAGGACTTCCTCTAAACAGGCTCATGTATCTTGGAGACACTCAGCCAAAATGACTAGAGAACACTGAGGTAGGAACTGTTGTCCAAGCCGTGTCTTGCTTGTGCACTTGGCATGCTCAGGAGTGCACAAACCGGCGTATACATAGTCCTGAAACTAGTAGCTCTACAGTAGCTGACTGGAGGTGCTGACACTCACTACTTGTCCACAAGTGATTCTGCCATCTCTTCCAGTCCTTTAGGAGAGGGAAATACATTTCTCCTGGTTTTGGGAGGGGCTGGGGGGCTTTTTTGTTTTGGGGTGGGTTTTTTTGTTATCCCATAGCCAAGCAAGAAGGAAAGCTGAGGGTAGATACATACACACAAGCAAGTCTGGGGAATGGTAGCAGAACTGATGCCGTTTTCTTTTTGTATGCCATGTGTCCTTCCTTCAGGATTCCTGCTTGGATTTGTTGAGAATGGAGAGCAAAGGAGTTGAATTTGGAGGAATCATTTGCATGTTCTGAGTAGCTAAAGTTCCACAAAGAGAGCAGCTTGACCAAGACCTTTTGTATATTTAAATAGAAATGCAACATTGAGTATTCTGATAGAGCCTATCCAGTGACACTGCTGACAGAAACATTCAGGGATGCTGAGGACACCGTTGACTGGCAGAAAAAGAGATGTCCTGCCTATGGTTTTCACAAAACCTAGGGAAAAGGCTAGTCATCAATGTAGCATCTTTCTGATGGGTATGGCAAAAGATGGGAGATTTTAGTTCTGTTTTGTGGTTGCTCTTTGTGAAATGCCTTTATTTACATGTGAAAACTGAAAGTCAGAGGCTCTGGACGGTTGTATTTGTGCCACAGTGTTGCAGAGGGACGTGGTCCACTTAAGGGAGAAGGCTCATCGCAGCAGCATCAGTTCATGTGAATCAGTGACTAAATGTTCTGTGCAGGCTGAGTGGAGAAAGCATATATACATTGTGCAGTGTTCTTTGCCAAGGTCTGAAGAATCATTAGACAAGTATCTTTTACATGTTCCTGTAGTAATACTGTCTTTTGAGAATGGTGTGAGTCTATGCTGCTGCCTCTGATAACTGCTTGTGCCTCAGGGGTTAACCCTCACATCTAGGGCCATAGCACTGCCAATAGCAGGAAAAATGCACATGACTCTCTTTTGTCTGTTTGTCTGTCCATAGTACTTGTATGCAGTCATGAAGGAAGCAGCCGGAGATGTGGTGGACAGGGAGACCTCCTGTCTGGTTCTCTTGGAGTCTTAGCACACTGGGCCTTTCTTGCTGGAGCAGAAAAAACAAATGGGTATGAATATGAATTAATAGTATCTTGAGTCTGTGAGTGTGTTCTTCTGTGGCAACTGTTGTAGACCTGTTACAGAAATGTTCAAATGCAGTTGGAGCTGTTGGGGCTAAGGCATCCACGTACTTGGGAAAAATCTCTGTAGTAGTTTAAATCATAGTAAGACAAACTCTTCAGTAATCTAACATCTCTCACATCTGAGGCAGAAGGGTGTGAGCCTGCATTAGTTCTAAGAGATGTATGTTTTCAAAACTTGAATGTTGGCAGAAAGCAGGAAGAAGATGGTTAGTCACTGGCAGCAACATCTTTATAAAGCAAAAAAAAACGGTCATTTACCTTTGTTCTTATAATTTGGTGAATCCTCTTGCATTGTATCTTAAGTAATTCAGTGAGGCAGCTAAGTTGGAACTTGAAAATAAAACAGAACTCAGAGAGGGTAACCATTTTAAGGCCAAATGACAGTTCAGTTTGGTCATACCTGAAGCAGATGTGCAGCTGCAGCTGATTTGTTGGCTCTTTTGTTAAATGATGCCTGTTCCTGTCTGATCTATATAACCACATTGTCCTTCTATGAAAGTAGCTGCTTTAAATAAAGTTGAAAGGAAGGTTGATACAAACCATTATGGACTTCCCAAAAAACCAAACGAGCTATTGAATCGTAAGGAGTTAAGATTTTCTGTAGTCTTTTGGTTGCAGATGCATATAGTCAAATGTGTGTGGGAGTTAACTGGTCTGTGCTTTTCATTGTGGTGAGAGCACTGCACTATGATCCCCCAGGAGGAAGGCAGGAACAGGTGAACCACTTTAAAATTCTGAAATCTAACATCCCCTAATTAAAAAGCAAAACCCAGGATTGTGTATCTGAAGTTGCAGCTGTCACTAAAGGAGAAGTTTTGGTTTACTTCATTAGAAGGATGACTTCCTTTTTGCATGGCATTAAATGGTTGGAGAGATTAGCAAATGGCAGCACACATCCTCCAGGTTTCCCTGATTTGGTCTCCTGTGACTTTCCCAACAGCTTGCTCAAACTCCTTTGTTTTGTAGATGAAGGAAATGTGGGAGAATACAGCGGTCATCAGCAATGCTTTGTGTCTCCTGGGGTGGTGGTAACATAGCCCATCTCAAACACCTGCTCTGTCAGTCCAGTTTTTCTCTCTTATGTTTCAGGAGAGGAGGAGTTTTTTGGGTTCTGTTAATAAGGACATCAGTTTATGGGCTGCAACACAGGCAGTCCAGCCAGTCCTTCCACACCTGTGCCTGGCTCTGATGTTTCGAAATGGGCTTGTGCAGGGCAGGATTTTGAAACACTTGACCTTGTTCATGGCTCTTGGAGGTGCTAATGGTACAGTAGTAGATGGGTTCTTCTGTTAAGTAGACAGGATGCTATTGTGGTGCCTTTGGAGTCATGCAGTAACCTTAGAAATAGGAGCTTTAACTGTCTTGAGCCCAGAAGCACAGCCCTTGTTTCAGATTTTTGGGGCATGTAGGACTGACTCTCAAGCTGGCTTAAATAATGCACTCATCAAGGTGTAGAAGTAAGTTGATGTTTTTAAGGAAAAGATACTGAAAACTATCCTGGTAGGTGTACTCATTTGTAAACTTGTGTTCTGCTTTGCCTGTGTTTTATATCACGATCCTTCACAAAACTTGGCATGGGAATCGGTAGATCCTTACTGACTTTTACAGGCAGCTCTGTCCCAGCCATGCCTAAGCTTTGTGAGTTTTTAAACAGCAAATGGAGCCCTGATTTTTTTTCTGCATTTGTTTTTCTCTGCTCTGGTGCTGTAAGGTAGCAGAACCAGATGCTGGGGCCTAGCCATTGAAAAGATACTCTGGAGGTGGCAGGACTGTGCTGTCTTCTCTGGAGGAGGTTCAGCACTTGAGGACTGGGTGCATTCTCTTAGGCTGTTCATAGGCATTTAGGAGGCATAAAGAGAACGTGCCTTAGTTTCTTCTGTGGTCTGTCACTGTACTCAGTCACACACTGTGCCACGAAGTACAATGTCAGAGTCTGACACACAAAGCTGCTTGCTCAGGAAGCCTGCCACACAATGCTGGCAAACGTTTGAGTACAAAGGTTATGTCCAGCACCTTACAAATTACACAGGAATGGTCAAGTTTGGTTGATAATGCTGATTTTTTTTTTTCTCTTTCAGTCAAAATCCCTTTCTGGTGGCTGCATTTGGAGCTTGCTCTCTTACGAGGCAGTCTAACCACCAAGCCTTTCAAAAATTTGGACGTTCAATGACTGCCTCTGACATGGTTTCAGAAGTCGGAACAGCTTTTAACAAACTCTTTGAAACCTGAAGCCAAAGCAGCAGAGAAGAAGGAAAGGAAGAACAATGACTGCAGGAGTAATTGCATTTCCCGTAGAAGTGACATAAGTAATGCACCCTTTCAAGTGCTGTAGCAGCATTGGTATGATAGGTAGATTTTTGGGTTTTTTTTAATTTGAAGAATAGAAAAATATTATTCATGTAGATATTTTTTAAGAATTTGGAATACAAGAAATGTTTTGGCTGAAATAAGCTGTAGTTGCAGATCTGTTATAATATAATAAAACTAAACTGAAAGTATTCCTCTGTTCTTTTTGATAGTTATTGAGCAATAACTAAAATGTGAACAGGAAAAAAAAATATGCACTTGATACTTAAAACTTCTTCCACCAGCTCAACTGAATTTCTTGGATTGCACCAAGCTTGTCCTGTTTTCAGTCTTAGACCCTCTGTCTAGAATTAGCTCTTGCACTTCATTTTTTTCTGCCATGCTAGTATACTAAGAATCAAAAAGTAAGCCTCTTTGGAAAGGGAATGCATGAGAGTTGCTGTAGGTTTTTGAATGTATTTAGTTGCCTTTTCCCATTCCCAGTCCCAGAGGCAGCATTTGTGATGATGAGAGTCCCCTTCCTGCAAAGTGTTGGGTTTGGGGCTGTGTTTTCTTTTTAGAAAGGTTCCTCTACTGCAGAGTAAGGCTATATTGTAGGTTATCTTAGCATTAAACAGTAATTACACTTACCTGAAAAAAATGTGTTTTCTATTCCTTTAGCTGGCCTTGACCCATCTAGAACTCAGTATGATGAACTCTGTGAAATTATCATCTGGAGCAGTAAGAAGCTTAGTGCTGCCTAGCTGACTTGGCTAAACAGTGATCACGAAGAACTGAATCATTTTTAAAGCTCACATTGCCTGCTGAATGGAGCGCTCAGATCAGTGTACAGATGCAGAGGTAGCTAACTACTGACCAGCAGGCAAGAATTGAAGGAACAAAAGGCAGCCAGCAGCACATTCTTGAACCTCGCAGTGTTGTGCAGGCAGCTGTATGCTGCAAGTCAAAGGCAGAAATAGAAAAATGGTGGTTGCTGTTTGAGCTCCAAGTGCAGCACTTGAGTTAGGGGCTTTTTGCTTGATCCTGAGCAAGACGGACAGGACTTCTACTCTTGGGCCATAACTAGATGGCTCATTGGCAGGGCAGATGAGTGTTGGGTATAAAGGGAGAAATTTGGGTGGGGTTTTGCACAATATCACTGCTTAAATTTTTGAAAACCCAGTCAAAGCTTGTGAGGCTTGAACCAATCTGGAGAGAGGGGCAAGTTCATGTGAAGTACATTTAGCTGGGTATTGCCCTTAGCTCTATAACTGAGGCCCTGGTGTATATACTCATTAAAGCCCAGGAACAAGCATATAATGTGTCTATGTATTGCAACAGATGTTATATTTATTGCAGCCACTCTTCCAGACATCTAGCTCTAGATGGGAGCATAGTATCAAGCATACCAGTCTGTCCTGCAATAGCTGCCCAAGAAAGCACCTGGAATCAGAATGGCTGCTCCAAGTATTTCCCCTTCAGCCCTTATAGCTGATATCTCTGGATGCACTGTGACTACTACCTCACCCCAATGCATTTTGGTTTTGTTTTTCTTATTAAACCAGCTGCCTATTTTTAAAACAGGTTTTTAAATGTCTGCTCATTTTGGTCTATGAGGGTTCACAGGCTTTTTAGATTAGAACAAAGTCTACTGATAAGAGTTTTGGTGTTTAATTTAAGCAGTTTTGTAAACTGCATCTTTGGGGGAGCTAAGCTAGTGTTGTTTTTACCCCCTGCAAAACTACTTAAGAAGCCTGACTCCTTTTAAATAAAATCAGGAAGTTAAAACTGATTTTAAAACAGCTACTGGATTTCTTATTTCTTTTAAAAACAAACAGTTTGGGTTTGTATTTAGAACATCAGTGGTATTGCAATCTAAATGGCATTTGTAGGCGAAGTCAATCAAGTTAACAGAGCTCAGTACCACTTTCAACCTGCCCTGCTGGTTTTAAAATCTACACAAGTTGTAACTCTGTTCTTCACTAATGTATACAAATTGTTACAATTTTTAAACATTCTGGAAATGTAGCAGTTTCTTCTGGTAGGAAATAAAAATAATAGCAAATGAATTGTGTGTACTTCGTTTGGTGTGTTCCAATCCCATTTCCCAGGGAAGCCAAGCTGACTCTCTGCCATTCTTTCTAGTTCACTAGAGCAGCACAGCCACTGGCATATTTAACATACCCACAGTGCCAAACAAGCATCTGACAGAGTGCTACTGAAGACCCCCTCCATCTAGGCGCACCAATAACCACCTAGGGAGTGGAGAAACAGCTACATCTTTTGTTCTCAGCAATGTAAAAGGAAGCCTTTATCTTTTTAAACAGATTACTTGTGTGAACTATATTTTCAAATTGAATTCCCTGTAGATGAACCCATGTTCTTGCTTTTCTTTTCCTACATTGTTCTAAGTAAAGTGTGCCCCATATAAACTCAGCCACTAGAACACAGGTCACCTCCTCTGTAAGCAGCTACTCCCAGCCACGCTATCCAGAGAACTACTTTAACACATACACGGCAAAAGAAAAAATGCAACTGAACAGGCATTAACTAAAGATGCTGATTTTATCTTTTCCTGTCTCCTTGAGAGATCCTGCACTCTAGTGGTAGGGAATCTCAATGTGTTCTGTGCAAAAGCAAACTGAAAAGTTACCAAGCCATACGGGTAACAGGGTAACACAACGCTGCAGTTACAGGATTTCACAAAGCCAAACCAGCAACACTGCAATAAGCAAAGACCTCAAGTCTCAAAACATCTTTCAAGTGTCTGAGGAGAACACAACTGTTTAAACCACTGGGCATAAAACTGTTTTCACTCTCAAAGCCAGGCCTAAGTCCTTGCCTCTGCCTTCACTCTTTCAATTAAATGCTTCGAGCCAGCTCAGCAAAGCAGGGTGCAACTGAAGCTGAGGTATTTCCTGCATGAGAACACACTGGTGCATGTGTCAAACACCACCCCACTTCCCTGCTGCCCTGTATTTTGGATGCTTCCACCACCTGCATTGCCCACGCACCTGCTGTAAGTCCTGTGTTTACCCAGTAGTAGTGTCCAGGGTTTTGCTCAGCTTATCTTCTATCTTCATGAGCCACGCTGTCCCAAAGAGTTTATTTGGAAACTGTATTTACAACTGTTAACAAAGCAACTGGAATAAAAAAACAAGTCCGTGGATGACAGATCAGCTTTTTTTCTCAGTTTGCTGCTCTGCTTCCCCTCCTTCCTTGATTTCCCAAGTTGAAACAGCAGCTCTGTCCTGGAAGAAATAGTAAGTGGGTCAGTCTCAGCAGTCTGGATCACAGAGGTACCATACACATGCAAATACTTGGAGGCACAGGTTTAATTTAAACAAGCTTCACACAGCAAAGCTGTTGGCCCAGTGGGGTAAAGCGAGGTGGCACTGCCCTCTTGGAGGAATGCCACTGTTACTAATAATGCTCTAAGCTGTAAAACAAACCCAGACAATTCTTCCCAGTTAAGGAAACAAACACAACAGAAATGTCACCTCTTAGGGAGAAGGAGCTGCAGCTTCTCTCCTATGGGAAGCTTCTGGGGGACCTGGGCAATTGCATTTCCATGTTTAAATGGCTCACACACATGGAAAACAGCTCTGATGGCCAGTAAGTGAGAATATACTGCCTAACATTTGATCACCCTCTGACTTCTAGGATAGTAGCCTGTTGCTGTAAATGACAGCAGTGCATTAGTTTTTGAAAGAGTAGTGCAGTCAAACTGATCATTTATGACTCTTAAGATCTAGTGGGTTGACTGCAATTATTGAAAACAGAAGTCAAAATATTGGAGTATGACACTGTCACGTGAGCCCTGACTCATGAAAATGAGTCTAGAATGGAGTGTTGAATAATGTTCAATGTGATAACAGGTTTTGACACATGAATACCTAATTACTGCATTTCACTGCAGTAGCACAGATCAGCTTACATTTGAAGCAGGCTGCATTGACATGGAAAGACTGGTGGATATTCTAATCTGTTACAAGTTCCATAGCTTCAGAGAACCAGAATGTCTGCATTGAGCAGCATGAGAGAAGAAACCAGTTCACAGAAATCACAAGCCTGCAAGCTGAAGGGGAAATGACCCTTTCTACAAAGCTTATTTTAAGGGAATTAAATCATTATAGTATGCCCTAAGTTGCTACTCCGATTCTGGAGTGACCATCCCCTTCCCACACAGCCCCAAACTAGGGCTTCCTAGACAACTGCACTGAGTGGTGATGAGGCTTGTCTGCTTTGTCTGTTCTGCTGCTTTTCCTCCTGCACATGTACTGAAGTTGGTGGCTGAGTTCAGCCACACCTGACAGAGGGAGAACACATTAACAGATGTGTTAACTGTGTGCATATCGTGGAGCTCATGAAAGTTTCACAGAAATCAGAGACTGAGTACAAAAGAAAAATTCAAATTACTTCCTCAAGTGCTTATTAGGCAAGCAGGACCCAGCTGCTAGGTGCTGTTACCCTGGCAGTTTTGGCAACAGCCAGCCTAGGGCAACTGGCCACCCTAGTCAAACAGACTTGTGCTAAGCACAAGGGCAGCAAGAGCCCTGCTTTGGGCAGGGCCATATCTTGTCACATGTGTGCCCTGGCAAGTCTGTGTGAGGAACTGCAGAGCTGCATCACTCGGTTTGCAGGACTCTTCTGGGACCTGCAAGATCTGGGCAACCTTCACTGCAAACCTTCTTCAGCACCACCATAAACAGCAGGAGTTAAGCTTCAGACGCATGCTTGTGTGTGCACATACATGCATGCAGGCTTCATTTTCAGAAGCAAACTACAAGCAGGAGAAGGATTATGCCAAGCTTCAGATTATTTGAAAAGCTCCAGAAATAAGTGGAATGAGCTGTATCCTGTCCAAGGCTAATTTCTGGGAAGTTATTAAATGTCCATAAATCCCTTTAAAAGCAAATCGAAACAAATCTTCAAAAGGGCGGAGGTGGAGCTGCAGCTGTTTGTGAAATAGATCAAAAGGGAGTCATCTCCTCCAAGACTTTGCTTCAGTTCAGTTGTCTGTATTCACAAACTTTCTTGACAGACATGTGAAATGAGGATTTAGCTACGTACAAACAAGTTCAGGAAGCAGATGTTCCAACTTAGCACAGTCTTCCTTTGCTTTCACAGCTGTAGCTCACCCGCTGCTGTGCTTTGGCCCTCACTCCAGTTTGATCACCACACTCACTTTTCATCTGAGATCAGGAGACAGCTGAACACACTTCATACTTGCTTTCATTAGGTATGTTGACAAGTGACAGCTCTCATGTTCAGCAATAAAAGAGGATGTGTGCTGTCACCCCCTAATGCCATTGTGCACAAGGCGCAGTTCCAAGTGAGGGAAAGATGAGCAATGTGAACTGGAGGAAGGGAAGGAGAAAGACAGTGGTGATAAAGTGGAGGATTATTCTGCATGTAAGGAGCAACACTGACCCAAGAGGGGCTGGAGCAGAGGTGAGAAGAACAGTGAAGCAAAAGGAACTGGAAGCAGCAGCCCCTTTTAAAGAAGTAGAATATAACACCTTGAACTAGGAGAAGACAGTAAGCCAGTGAAGGGATTTCACTTCAGCAGGAGACTCTGACGGAACAGGAAAAGAGCTGTGGCATTAGGCAGAGCCTAAGAGCAGAAAGCAGGGTGGAAAGAGAAGTGATGAAGGAATCAGGGAATGTACTTATGGCTCAGCAGTTGGGAATGGAGCTGCTGATGATGGAAAAGTCTCTCTCATGAGGGCCTGGGAGAATGCAGAAAGGGCAAACAGAAGGCATTGCTTTCATAAGTCTTCTCAGTTTACTTTCCAGTTCCTCCACAGTCTGTTTAAGGATTGCACACATTACTCAGTCCTTTCCTTCTAGATTGAGCTTGGGCAACTAAGGGATTCCTGAATATTCCCATATTTTCAGTGTCTAAATAGCACAGCCTTAGTCACTGAAGAAGTAGGTGCAGCTTGCATGGAATCAGGAGGCTGAGAGGCAACAGAAGAGAAAGCCAGCAGCACAACCAGGCAAGGGCTTCCTTCTCCTGCTACTGCAATCACAGCTAACAGAGCACAAGACAAAGCTGCTGAAGGGGCAGCAGGGCAAGAACAAATGCTGCCTTCAAATAACAGCTGTGGGCCTCATAAAGAAGGTCACTCTCTTTTACCTGTATGTGGATTCCGAAGGCAGCGAGGTCTCTGCGCAGACTGTCGCAAGCCTCTAGGAGTGGCTTTCTCTCCCGCATTAACTGCTGCCTCTTCTCCTTCTGGGCCTGTTTCAGTCCTTGGTCTCCCGTGGCACCCTCCCCTGGCACAGTGTCGTCTGCTGCCGGAACAGCAAGCGCGTAGTGACGGACCTTGGCACGGAACCTGACAAGCTCATCGATGACATTAGAGAGCACAGCAGAGTTGTCTCCTCCCAGAGCCACCTAGAAATCAAACAGGTTGTTCTGCAATCTGAGAAGGACTTTTAAACACCCACCCCAACTCAAGTAGCACACACTGAGGCCTTGCCACCTCTCCTCGTTGTGCATCTTCCGTGTATGGGTGTGATTAAAATGTCACAGTCTCACTAATGCTGGACAAAAAGTTACAGGGGAATCATACTTTGGAGTAGCTCAGCATATTCCTACACAGAAAAATGCTGTCATGGAGCAGGGAACACAGGAACTTCCACTGTAAGGATGACAAAGCACTAGAAGAGGCTGCCCCAGGGAGGCTGTGGACTCCTTCACTAGAGACTTTCAAGACCCATCTGGATGCATTCCTGCATGACCTGCCCTAGTTGGTCCTGCTTTGGCATGGGGGTTGGACTCCATTATCTCCAAAGGTCCTTTCCAACCCCTACCCATTCTGTGATTCGAGGGGGCTCTCAGGTGAACATAACATGCTGCCTAACCCAACCCTGGAACTCATCCCCACAGGAAACTTCCAATATGCCGCCAGAAGTGTGCATAAATTAAGAAGGGATTTGACAAATCAATGAAGGAAAGGCCTGGCACCATCCTTACAATACAACAAGGGAAGCCCAGCCACCAACTCCAACAGATCCTTGGCTGTAAGCCTCTACAGAGCCAGAGCACATCAGCCCCTCTCTGCTTCTGAGCTCCTTCAGGAGACATAAAGATTGTGGCTGTAAGTCTAGACTGCACCTTCCTCTTGCATCTACAGAAAAGCTCCCCAGATTCATAGATCTGATT
Organism: Pogoniulus pusillus; assembly: GCF_015220805.1. Lineage (NCBI taxonomy): Eukaryota > Metazoa > Chordata > Aves > Piciformes > Lybiidae > Pogoniulus > Pogoniulus pusillus. The sequence continues at coordinate 32,878,474 of NC_087268.1, read as the reverse complement.
TGCCTTACCCAAAGTTTCATTTACCCAAAAAGACCAAACTGGTCTGCTGGAAGGTGTCTCTGCCCATGGCAGGGGGGTTGGAACTAGACGATCTTTAAGGTCTAGTCAACCCAAACCATTCTATGATCGAGTGGCAGCCACTGCACACAACGTGCGTTTTCTGGCTGCTGCTTGGCCCTTTCCTTCTCTCAGTCAGCTCCAAGCTTTTGCAGCCTCCTCTGGCTTGGCAGAAGTCTTGCTGGTCAACACCACAGCAGCGGACAACCTCATTTCTCCCAGAGGGCTAAGCTCTGACAGCTGCCAGGACAGAAGCTCAGGTAGTAGCATAAGAGGAAGGCCACTCCTTAGCGTTGGCACAGACAGGCTGCTGGTGTCTCTCTCAGCAGAGAGTCTCCCTGCTCCTCATTAGAGGCAAGCTCATATAAGGGAGAGAAAGGACAAACCCCAGCAAACAAGAAAACACCACTGCGGTACTTTATCACTAAGGCATGCAAGGGGGAGCAGACAAGGAAGTAGTGAAATGTAAAGCACACCAAGTCTGGGGGGCAAAGTTGCTGGCAGTGACGCTCAACTGGGAGCAGAAGAGCAGCTGAGTAATTAAAGCCAGAGGGGACTTTATTTAGTCACTGAACAGCAGGATGGAAATGAAAGGGAGTAGTTTCAGAGGTCACTGACTCAAGCAAACAAAGAGGAGGAGGAGGAGGGGAGGGTGAGGGAGGCAGCTATTGAAGACAGAGTGTGAAATGTTGTCCACAGTCCTAAAAGGCAAATTCCCCACCATTTCAAACCATATTAACATAGTAAAGAAGAAGTTTAAGACTGGAGAAGGAAATAAATCTAAATTCCAGAAATGCTCCATTCTAGCCTAGGGCACATAAGAAAGGAGGATAAATGCTTTAAAGCAGAATGGAGACAAAAGACAAATGATGAGGGGAGCAAGAAACACAGCTCTACAAACACCACTCCCAGAGTTCAAACCAGACACCTACTCATGACACAAGGCAAGGACCTCCAAAAGGAGGGGCAGCGACTCAGTCTGCATGTAAAATACTGTGTAACCTGTCAGGTGATCTCTGTTTTCTCCTCCTGTGGTACCAACCCATCCAAGCAGTTTATGAAAAGTTCTATGTGGAAATTTAGACCCTGCCTACCCTACCTCACAGGTGATCACCTGTTTGCCCCAGACACACTTGCAATACAGCAGATAGGAAGTCTTCACATTTGCTCTTCCCCTCTAAAAGCCACAACAGCTTCCACCCATTGTCTTTTCAGACAAACTCTTTTCCCCACCCGTGGCTGTCCAACTCCTTCACTTGCTAAGGCAGAGACAGGCACTCTCATTTTACACAACCACTAAGATGAACCATCCCTTCATGGTACCTCTCACTCCAACTACTGCAAAAGCACAGGCAGCTACATTAGACCATAAGGTTAATTACTTGAGATTAATCCCACTCCAAAAGCATGCCAGATGCAAACATCCAAATGGGCCCAAACACAGCTCTCCATAGCCTCTGCCTTAAATTGTCAGTGCAGCGATGGCCAGGCCAGCTAGTCCTCTCCCAGACCACCCACAGGCCAGGACCCCCAGTGCTCAGGGACTGCTCCTGGCTAAGGTGCAAGAAAGGCTGGATGCTGAGCTGTTGTGGCTCATTTTAAGGTCAGAGAGAACAATCCCTATACTGTATTATTTACTGTTGTGTAGTGACCTTTATGACAAAGACTTTGATTTATTCATTTAAAGGAAGCTGAAAGAGCAGAGGCACAGATTCTGATATGCTGCTTCTTCCTGCCTACCTCAAACCCAGTGTCTTCTGCTGATCCAAAGAAACTAGCACAGCATACGAACAAGGAAAGTGTTCAATCACTTGTTTCAGCAAAAACAAAGGTGCAGCAGGCACCTGCACACAGGGAAGCCAGAATGTGGAGGAATTAATTTGCCATCCAACTTACAGAGCAATATAAGTGTTTAGTACACCACTAAAACATAACATAACACACCACAGGTTATGAGCAGCAACAAAATGCCAAACCACATCCACCTGCTCTCTTGAAAGAAATTCTGTGGAAAAATCCACAGAGAGGCAAAGTAAATAAATGCATTTATTGCTATACTGCCTGACTTTCAACAGATTAATAACGTCACATATTTTCTTTTATCCTCTTCTCCCCATACCCAGAAGATTTTTTTGCACAACAGGTTTTTTAAAGAAAGTTTTCAAATTCTTGGTATTCAGCTCCAGATTTAAACATAAAGAAGCACAGAACAGTCTGCCAGTCTCAAACATACTGCTTCATTCTAAATGCTCCCCTTCCTAACACTGGAATATCACCACATATTTATCACTCTCTTCCTTGTGTAGTACTTTGCTTTCAACTTTTCTCTCCTTTTTCCCCCCTCCCCTTTCCAAACACTAGAGGATATGTAAAGTATTTCCAACGATGAGTCCTCTCAGCACCCTCCCCTCACACCCTTTCATGGCTCAAGGTAGAAAAGCTCTTTTCCCCACACCCTGGCTTTCTGCAAAGGAGCTCCTGCTGTGCAAGGAGGTCACGACTGCAAATATTCATACAGCTGCCCAGGTGCAACCATCAGAAAGAAGAGGAAGAGCCAGGGGGAAAGCCAGACAGATAACAGAACCACCTTAAAAGTGGTAACTTTTTAGTATTTCATTCCTCAGCCTTCTACTTCCACAGCACAATTGTTGTAGAAATCACACAGGAGTATCTCCAAGAAAAAAGCCTACAGTTTGTTCCACCTGTTCATATGCTCCCTCCTAAGACATCACAGCAGAAAGTGCAAGCGGTGCAGAAATGTTTACTAAAGCCATAAATAACCCTGCTACACCTGATACCTTTAGAAAGCGTCCTACAAAACACAACACTGGTGCTGCTACCACATCAGAGCACACACAGAAGAGATGTTTCATACCTGTCTTTCTCCAAAGGACATCCCAAGGGCATTAAAAAAGCCTTCTATATAGGAAATAATGCTTCCATACACAACAGAACTTCTAGGAGATCCAGCATCCTGTTTAAAAAACACTCAAAAGAGATTGTCCAGTCAATACATATTACAGAAGTCAGCACCTCTCTGTAGTCTAGCCCTCTAGGGAAAACTATCAGTGATTATACAGATCTGCCTCCACCAGCAACACCTGCCCAGACACGAGCTTTTAGAGATATAAAAGCACCTCCTAACACAGAGGGAAAAGATTTAAGTAAAAGAGACCTCCAAGCCCATCCAGTCCAACCCAGCACCCAGCCCCAGTAAAAGAGGGAGGGAAAGAGTTTATTACCAGCATGCAGAGCAAGAAGAGATGTGTGAAGCTGCTATGTATTACGTGCGTGAAGTAAATTCCACCTAAAAATAGCACTCCTGGGAATGAAAGTGCTGTGTTTATAAAAACAAAGTAAGAGAACAAAATCTCAGTTCCAAGGGCACCAATAAAATAAATGATTTTAAAAACTCCAAATCGTTTTTGAGCGTGTTATTGATTTAAACAACACGAAGACTGCTTTGAGATAGCTTGGGGCGTTTTGTCATGCCCCAGTAGCAGCAGCAACCAGCAACAGCAGCAATAGAAGAGTGGTTTTTAAGAGTGCTTGTATTTCTTTCCTCTAAATTCACTTCACACACACCGAAAATAAATAAAATTAAGATTAAATGATGGACTGAGAAGCAATTTAAGGGACTAACTTGTGCCTAAAAAAAGAGGGATCACACACACACACAGCTGAATTAGCAGCATCCAACATCACCATTAGGGGCTGAGATAAGAAATAACCTAAAATCTGCAAAAGATCTGAACTGCAAGGAGCTGAAGCTGACTGCTGAGGGAAAGGGACAGGAATGTTCTGACTAAGAATGATGAGCTTAGAGAGAGGAACGAGTAGTTACATTTATGTCCCTTTACTCACAGTCCTTAAGGAAAACACCACTGCACACAGTCACTAAGAGGTAATGCTCAGACAGATGTACTGCACCCAGAAAAGCTCCACCACAACAAACCACACCAACCAGAAACCTCTGCCAGCGGCCCCACAAATAACGCCCCCCACCCAGCTGTCAACAAAAGGATTGACAGGAGGAATTCAGGGATGGCAAAATGGGGCTATTTGTACTTAAGAGTGGTAGTGCTGCTACAAATCTCTCCTGCAAACTGGTTCAAGTAAGAGGGCCATTTTTATAAAGATAAGGCTAAGGACAGAGTTTAAAGCCAGTGCTGAAACAGGACCATGAGAAGGCAGGACTCCTAAACCTACAGGCTCATTCTCTCTTAATATCAGCTATCACTACATATCCAACATCTCTTTTACAGTACACACATTGTGAGTGTGATGACATAAGCAATCAAGAAGCACATTGAGGCTGAGTTGCTCGCTTGGAGCAAGAAAAAGAAGCTGTTGGCAGAAGATCCAGAAGTGCTTCAGAGGTCTCAATTTGCTAAAAGCCATTTGAAGATGGAGTCATGTAGGCATGCTGAGGCCACATTCACAGTCTGCTGACAGCAGAAGGCACTTGGTCCCCAAAGCTGAACTCACAACCCTAACTGCCCAGTGCATCTGGGATTGCCTGCCAAAGCCCCCTGCTGTAACCACCACTTCCATTTCCCAATTTAGGTTGACCACTGTGCACGGGTGTTAAGCAAAGAAACTGGGTAATAACATAAAACCAGCATTAAAATTAGCAGCATGCCACAGTGGCTTCAGGCCTTTCAAAAACCTTAGGTATAAATAATATAAAGCAGCAGGAGAGAAACATCTTTTGGACAAAATAAAGCACAAAACAACAGCCCTACACAATTCCTGCAATACGCTCAGGACAAATGGGCACCACTAAGGTCAACAATTTATGGAGCTTTGTTTCTGCTGGTTTCTTATGTGAACAGTAAACTAATCTGTCTGCATTAAACAGTAGGACAGTGGACAGCTGTCATTTTCTGATCTCTGTATCCTAATGGGTTACCTTAGTAACAGCCTTAAGCTGTCTGTTGCCATGGTGAATGAGGTCCATAATTGCTGCAACAGCCCTGGAGGTGTCAAAGTCATCTGCAAATGCAGCCTTCACGGTTACTTTTGTGTTGGCTAGCCTTCAAGAAGAAAAAAGTAACGTTTAAGGTAAGACAAACAAGATGCCAGCAGTACACTGAATTCATCAGCTATTCAGCCAGGGGGAGTCATCAAAAGGACACTGTCATTTCCTTCCTAGCTCTCCTGTGATGGGCGATGCCACAGTGATCAGGGAGAATACATCTTTCAGATGCACAGGGGAAAAAATTTGATGCACATCAAAATCCAAAGTGCTGCATCTCTTCAATAAATACCTGGTTAATCACAGGAGCTAGCACAGAAGAGCAAGGTTTGCCTTAATCATTTCAAAAAGGATGGAAAATGAGGTTAACATCTAATACATTACAGATTTTGCTGAGTTGTTCTCCTTCTAGCAGCCCATTTCTCATGCTAACAGCATACTTCTCTTCCAAAGCCACGTCTCACACACACATCACTCCCATGCCTGGCAAGAGAACTGATTTAGGGTCAGCCAGGAGTCCTGCTGGCAGGATCTGGCTCAGAAGCAAACCAGACCTCAAAAGCACTGACTCAAGGATGTCATTTCACGATAAAGCTCAGGGCATAGGGCTACCTGGGGAACCTCAAGCTATCCTAGCATCTCTGGGACTCTCCGGAATCCTGTTTTGCCTCTTTCCAACTGGTTTTGCCTGAAATCCCTGTCTCCCCTCAGGGCTGCTGCCCTAATGCAGTCCTCCCAACACTGTTCCCTCCAAGCTTCCTCTCTGCTGAATATCTACCACTTTCCTAATTAAGAGTTCTGTTTCATTTTGGCTATTTTCACATCTACTGATACACAAGTTTTGCCCTCCCACACGTCCCCCACTGACAATCCATTACAACTTCCCCACATGCTTCATGTGTTCATGCCTTATCTCTCACCAACAGGTCTCCTGTTGAGGGACTTGCATTAACTACTTGTGGTATTTGGCAAAAGCAGCTCCACTTCCTTGCCCCTTGCAAGCCTTAGCTGGTGCAGCCACAAGCTCCCTGACAGCAAGATGCTCACAGCACAAGGAAGCTGTCTCTCACTTCTACTGCACAGGCCATTCCTCCTCTGATCCTACATCCTGGAGCTGCCTGCATGCACATGTTTCAGGATGCTCAACACCCCTCTTACACTGACTCCAGAGCATTGTGCTCATCTTGTCAGCTTTGCATCCAATGACAGAGCACCTTTCTCTCCTGGAAGGTGACCTGAGTTTCCTGAAGGACTCTAAAGAAGATTCTTCTTGTTACTGGCAGGGTCACAACCACCATCATTTCTTCTTTCTCTGTGACATCTCTGCCCCTTGCCAATTTCTCAGTAACCCCTTCTCTCCTCTGCCACATGCCACAGACAGCTTAATCACAAGTTCACATGCCCAAAGCATATTACTTTCCAGTTGTCCCCTTTCACTTGCTAATACAGAGTTCTACTCATGAACTGAGTAGCCTCACAACTTCAGTCACAGTTTTGTCTGCTCAGGAGGGGAACAGATGCCTATGTTAGTACAGACATACTGTACAAACTTGACAAACTCAATCTTGGTGGTCTTTTCCAACTGGAACAGTTCTATGATTCCACAAATAACAAGGAGTTTAAAAAACACAATTAACTAAATGTAGCAGACTATGAGGAAAAGCAACTAGCTACAAAAAGGAGGGGGAAAAGCTGCCCTTGATAAAGCCTGACAGAAACAACTGCTTCCATATCCTCCTCCTTAAACAGACCTCTACAACATTCAGTCCTCTGAGCCTGTTGGCAATCTACTGCTGAAGCAATCACAATCTTTAAGATGCAGGAGGTGCACTTACCTTTCCCACAGTATGTCTTCTCGAACAGGGTCACACACCAGCTCTCCTTTTATGTAAGCATTTGCATCTCTAGTAAACGAGGAGATTGCCTGAAGAAGGTGCTTTGCATCCTCCATGCTCTTGTCACTAAATTCTACTGCTAAGAAAAAAACCAAAACTGGGTGTTATGGTAAAGAGGATGCTGTCTGTCGCACATTTTGAGACAAAGGCATGCCAGGAAAACTTTATTACTTGTCATAGTGAACTTTTCTTACAATTAATTGCCCTTTTAATTAAAATCTCTGTTCTTCATTAGCACTAGGCAAATTAAATTAGTATAAAAGGCAGCTATTACACATGACAAAGTATAACCTATTGGAAATGTGTCAGACTGATTCAGAAAGCATCTGGAAGCTGATTGAGGCAATAGCTACTTGACTAGTCTTTTTTTTTCCATTATTGAACCTCTCTGTGAAGTTATTACACCAAAGCATTTGCATTACACATGTTTTCCTATGTCGCCCCAGATTTAAGATGGCAAGATATACCTTTGATTTGGCACATAGTTAAACCAGAATCTAAAATCTAGATGGATCTAACATTTTGCAATCTAGATTCTGCACTGGATATACAATTCCTTCACAGTGTCAAAGCTAAACTGACCACACCAATTTTCAAAGGCAACCAGCAGAGAAAATGCATATTGCTTAAACTCACAAGGACATGTCTGGGATGGGACTCCTCACACTCAACTTACATACTTGCATCTAAATGGCTAACAGCCCCTGGAAAGAAAGATAAAATCTTAAGGTAAACTATTTGCTGCATCCTAAGCAGAGCTTTGCTTTATGATGCAATCTGTTATACCCCAACCCTACAGTGCTTCTCTTTCATCAGCCAGAAATACAACATTAGCTGTCCCCACTAACATAGCATTATGCATTCAGTGGGACTCTCACTTTGCCAGGCAATTTGGTTTTGGGAACCATCAATGTCCACTTCTGATGGCTTAAGATTAAACAGGTTCCTCTCACCTTGCCTGCACCCTCAGAAGTGCAGGTGCTGGACTAGTTCCCTGTCATTTTACTGTGAGCTGCCATCAGCTAGAGGCAATTTTTTCATTTCACAGAATATATCTGTTTGGAAGAGACCTCAAAGATCATCCAGTCCAACCCTCAACTCAGCACTGAAAGGTCAACACTAAATCATGCCCCTAAGCACCATGTCCACACACTGTTTGAACACCCCCAGGGATGGCAACTCCACCACTGTCCCGGGCTTACTATTCCAATATTTGATAACCCTTCCAGAGATAACTCTTCCTAATATCCAGCCTAAACCTTTCCTGGCAGAGCCTGTAGCCATTTCCCCTAGTCCTGTCACTTGTCATCAGTGAGAAAAGGCTGGCCCCCTTCTTGCTTCAACTTCCCTTCAGGTACTTGTAGAGAGCAATGAGGTCTCCCCACAGCCTCCTCTTCTCCAGGCTGAACAACCCCAGCTCCCTCAGACTCTCCTCATAGAGTTTGTGTTCCAGGCCCTTCATGAGCCTTATTGCCCTTCTCTGGACACATTCCAGCACTTCTATATCCTTCCTATAGTCAGGGGTCCAGAACTGAACACAATACTTGAGATGTGACCTCACCAGTGCTGTGTACAGGCAAACAATCACCTCCCTGTTCCTGCTGGCCACATTGTTTCTGATACAAGCCAGGATGCCTCTGACTTTCTCGCCCGCCTGGGCACACTGCTGACTCACATTCACTCAACTATCAACCAACACCCCCAGGTTCCTCTCCAAGTTGTAGCTTTCCAGCCACACATCCCCATGTCTGTAGCTTACCATGGGGTTGGTGAGACCTAGGTGCAGGACCTGGGACTTGGCCTTATTGAACTTGATACAATTAGGCTTGGCGCACTGATTTAACTTGTCTTGATTTCACTTCCTTACCCTCTAGCAGATCAACACAACCACCCAGATTCATCTCATCTGCAAATTTACTGAGGGTACACTCAATCCTCTCATCCAAATCATTAATAAAGGTACTAAGGAGGACAGGCCCCACTACTGAACCCTGGGTGACACCACCAGTGAGTGGGCACCAGCCAGATTCAACTCCCTTCACCACCACTCTTTGGGTCTGGCCAACCAGCCAGTGTTTTCTCCAGTGCAGAGGGTACTTATCCAAGCCTTGTGCCACGAGTTTCTGAAGGAGACAGAGCCAAAGGCTTTACTAAAGTCCAGGTAGACAATGACCACAGCCCTTCCCCTCATCCACTAGGCAGGTTACCCTGTTGTAGAAGATGGGATTAGTTGGACAGGACCTGCCTTTCATAAACCCATGCTGACTGG